>NC_091686.1:29338000-30584500 GCF_041296265.1 Equus caballus | reverse complement strand
GCGGATGCCCTCATCCCCCTCAGAGAGCAAACGGTCTGGTGCTTTGGCAGAGGCTCGGAGAAGCTCTCAGAGAAGAGCAGCACAGTGTTCAGCAGCACAGGTTTATAATTTGGCTCTACCATTTAATACACAGCGGAGTGCTTTTGGGCAAATTATTTGACCTCCTTGATTCCCAGTCTCCTCATCTGAGAAAAAGGAAATCATGAAAGCACGTGCCTTGCAGGCTGGTATGAGGACTAAATAACCTGCTATTTGTAGAGAACTTCGCATATTGCCTGGCACAGACCAAGCACCCAGTCTATGCTGCTTATTGCTAATGCTCATGCATAAGCAGGTCTCCTCTCTTCTGAGGATGTGGAGAAATACACTTTCCTGTCCCTTTTGCAAATGGGTGGGGCAGTGTCATTATTATGATCAACATATTACAGTAAGAGGTCTGATCTGTCACTTCTAGGACAGAGCATTTAGATGTGAATGCAGAATCTGGAATGTTCTCTTCTTTGCCATGGAGAACTCGCATGAATTGTGCTGTCACGACATCGCGGGGCAGGAATGCACAGAATGGAATGCCCCTCTAACAAATATTGGTTATGTAGCATAAGTAATAAATAAACTTTTGTAGTTTAAGCCATTGATATTTGGAGGGGCTGTTTCTTACCACAGCACAACTTAACCCAACCTGATTCACTTGCTGTTGCCTAAGGCAACTCCTCTGCTGAACTACGTCTTTTGATTTGGATTTTCAAGGCTTTCCCGTGGCACCTGATCTACAAGCTCTCACAGATGAATGCAGTTTGGTCCTTCCCTCCAAAGTAATTGAAGGTCAGTCATCTTGGGTGTCTCCTCTTCATCCACTCCCAGCAACTTCTCCCCTCCTGAACCAAGCTACTACCAAGGCTGTCTTTTGAGAAAATAGGTTATATAAGTCATGGTTACTTTCCTAAAACAACTTCTGCTTCTAAAACAGCTTTTATGACTGAGATACTTTTTTTTTTTAATACTGCACCAAGGCTATTAAAAAGAATGGAAACTACAGATCATAAAAATGTCAACAGTGAAACGCTCATTTCCGTGCAAGCTGTGAAATAAAATCAATGTATGTTAACCTATTCTTTAAGAACAAAGGAAGATAAAAGGAAATTTCAATATGGTTTTTTTTGGTTATTGTTTAATCCAAAGTCATGCATCCATTGGTGCTTCTGGCTAGAAGGGACCTCAAACATCATTCTATGCAACACTCTCAAATCGTCAGTATCAAATTTATAGTGATTCATGTCACAATATTCAGTTAGAGGAACAGAGATCACATGTAATTCCAATAATACATTTTTAAAGAGTAGTTAATGATTTTACAGTTTTCCAGAAGCTGAGAAAGCTGAGATTTGTTGCTGCAAGAGCACAATTTCTTAATAAGCATGCCAAGAAGCAAGAGGATTCCAGAACAGCTAGTGTGATATTTTAGGTGAAAAAAATTTTTCTATCTAGAGAATCATCAAGTTCCTTAGAAAAAAAGTGAAACTTGTCCTCAAAGATTTGGGGAACTTTTCAAGTGCCATTGGTTCAACTTTTACTCCTTTCCTTTCTTTTATTTCCTTATCTGGTCCCCAGCAACTACAATGACTGCCCACTTCACACGTCTCTTAAGAGACAACTTACAAGGACTGCCCACTTCACCCGTCTCTTAAGAGAGAGGAGAGGAATCAACATTTACTTCAAAAGCTGTGTTTTCTTCTAAAAGATATTTGCTTGCCCCTGAGAAGGAGTGAACTCAGCATGTTCAGCTTGAGGTTTCAGGAGACACTTGGCCAAGGGCCTCTCCAGGCTCCCCAGGGTTATCATCGGATCGGTGGTCAGAGGGAGCATTTGGGAAGAGCTGACAAGGATGAGGATGGCCCCAAGTCAGTGAGGCTGGAGGAAGTGGTGACAGTGCTCCTGAGAGGCAGCACAGCCTCGTAGCTAAGGTTCTGTTGCCAGGCTTCCTGGGTTTAAATCCTGGCTCTGCATTTTCCAAACAGAGAAGTTTGGATGGTAACTTTTCTTCTGATAGGCAACCTTGGACAATGACTTAACTTCTTCATGCCTCAGTTTCTCATCTTCAAAATACGGATGATAACTAATGGTTTCTACCTTCACGTGTTGTCACATAGAGTAAACGTGCTAATACTGGTAAAGCACGTAAAACAAGACCCGGGGTGTAGTAGATGCTACCTCTACAACTGCTTCTTAAAAGGAAAATAATGGGGCTTCCCAAGTGATGTGATCATCTTTACAAATGGTATTTATTAATCAGAAATCTGAAACATGCCGTTGGCTTCACAATTCTGTTAGAGAACTACTTGTGTGAATTGCGGCCAGTGTTGGAACCCTGATAAATACAAGTAGCCTTATCTGAACAAGATTGAGACTTTTGATTACCCCTCTAATGGAAGAAGCACACTGACACAAATAATTCAAGATGTGTGATTATGAAATCATTTTATTTGATGTTTTACAGGATAATTTAAGAACATGCATTTGGGATTCTGAGAATCTACCTTAAATTGAAGCAGTTAATGCCCCTTATTCTTCGGTACCTGGACACTGAACTGAGGAGCATGGGAAATATACAACTTTTGCCCTCAACCCCAAACCTTATAAATCTTTGCAGTGAAAACATTCTGACCAGTGGGTGGCAATCATGTGTCATGATGCAAAAGGCCATATTTCCTTCGGAAAGTGGAAGGACACTTTAGACACTGGGAAGAAATTGAAGGACAAGGGAGTAGGGGCTGGATGAGGCTGAAAAAAAGTGGTGAGAAAGATAGACACAGACCATGACCTCAATGAGCTTGCAGTCTTCAAATAAAATAGTGAGGCTGCAGGAGTGTAAAACATTCCAGTGTCTCGCACCCCAACTGCCTGCTTAATTCTTCTTGCAGAACTATGGGCATATTCAAAACTAACATCATTATGGACAAAGACCATGGGGGCCAGACTTTGTTCAGTGATGGCAAAGGTTCATTGGCCAGTCAGAAGCTGGTTGAGAAGACCATGCCTTATTATTTAAAGAGGCTGACTGCAACAAAAAGGAGCAATGAATGTGAGAATTCTACTCCCTCAAATTCTTGCTTTAGTCAAGCTACATTTGCCAGATTCTGAATACCATTGCGAAAGACCATAGCGCGTTCTTATGAGACTGATCTCTGAAGTTACAAGAGCTCTGAGATGTCCCATTTAATAGCTATGTGACATTGAGTCCATTAGTTTTCATCCATAAGCCGCAGTTCCTCTATCTGTAAAGTCAGGGAGAAAATCATTACGACAATCTCTTAGGGCTTTTTAGAGACTAAGTAAGATAATGCCTATAAAAGGATTAGGACAATGTCTGGCACTTGGAAAATGTATAAAAATATTATTATTATCCTATTGGAAGTTGGCATCTGCCGTGATTCAACCCATAAGATCTGACGTGGGCACCTGTCTCGCATCAACGTTCTTAGTTATCCATTTCAGCTGATGCTGCCATTTTGCTGTGTCCAGTTGTATCTCCCGCAGAGCGGCAGTGGTACTCCATCTAATAGAGTAGTTGGGAAGATTTAATGAGATGATGCGCTGACCATGCTCTGGTAGCCTTGGAGTATAGAACAAGGGTGAGGGCTTCCTAGCCCCAGCTGTGAGCGCTCATGTTAGGTTTTGCCTCAAGATTTTGACTTGAGCAAGTGTTAGAATGGAGGAATGAGGATGTGTGAGACCTGAGACCCTCCAACATTTAGAGGCCAAGAAGAGGAGGAGGGGCAAGCAAAGCAGGCTGAGGAGGACTGGCCAGGAAGAAAGGAGGAGAACCAAGACAGATTACTGCTCTGCCTTTTCTTCTTTATTAAAACACCTTCCTTCATCTGTCCAATTTCAACATTGTCCTAACATATTTATGTTATGTTTCCTTTACCTATAATAAATCAATAAATACTATAGGATTTGCATTTTATCTCTAAAGCTATATATTCAATTAAGCCCTTGGATCATTAATCTTAGTTTGTCTAGGTTGTAAAACATCGATACTTCCAAATTTTAACAGAAGATGATAGTCCTTTGTAAGGTTATTTGCCATTGTTTATTAAGTATCAAGTTTGTCTCAAAGACTACGTTAGTCCCCATACATGTTTTCTATCATTTAATCCTTGACACAACCAAATTTGGAAGGTTCTCATTTTACAGATGTGAAAACTAAGGCTCAAAGGGATATAGTGATTTGCTCGAGTTCTCAGACAGTAGGCTTTTCTCACTTCTAAGCCTGTGCTCTTAATCATTGCCCTCCACAGCCTCTCTACAAACTGAGCAAGATTACTGAGGGCTATAGCGAGTTGCCTTCTGCTGCCCTAAGATTTGGTAGTAAGGGAATGAAGGCTGAAGGGAATCTGTAATAAACAAATGGTGAATGAGAAAAAAGATAGGTATAATAAAGATGAAATGATTCCTGAGGAAGCTCAGCTCAGCTATCTATTTGAAGGGGTTAGCACATTTAAAGAATGAGTCAGAACGAAAGAAGTTGGTGAGTGGAAGCTTAGAAAGTAAGATGCTTTCTAAGCTCCACTGGTGAGTGGAAGCTTAGAAAGTAAGATGCTTTCTAAGCTCCACTGGTGAGTGGAAGCTTAGAAAGTAAGATGCTTCACGGAGGCAACATTGGCAGTGCCCATCCTGGAGGCAGAGAGAGCTGCTGAGGCAAAGACTTCTAGCATTTGCACAGCAAGGGTAGCCTGAACCCATTGTGGAGTTGTTAGCGGGCTTTCTTAGCCTGACTTCTTCAAACATTCACTCTAACCACACTTCATGCTCACTAAACCATCTTCCGATTATGATATGGTTTCCCACAAGGGGTGGAGCAGAAGCAGAAAATGTGCTGACCATGTGGACTTTGAGTACCCAGTCTCTTTGACAGTAACATCTCTTTATAAATTAGCAGATCGACTCCACGCGGGCAGAGAATTCGCTGATCATTTGGACTTTGTGTATATCGGCGCCTGTGACAGTCACTCTTCTTTTAAAATTAATAGATTGGCTTCATATAGGGAGAGAAAATGCTGATCACATGGACTTTGAGTGTTTTGGTCCTTGTCACACTCATCTCTCCTTGCAAATTAATAAATTGGCATTCACGTCTTATAATCCCTCTTGTAAGCATCAGCTGTAACAGGTGTTTCTTATCTTTGAGTTGACAGTGTCAGGAAGTCCTTCGTTGGTTAGGTGACCAACTCATTCCTGTTTGCCGAGGACTTTCCTGGTTTTAGCTCTAAAAGTCCCACCGTTCAGGAACTGCCTCTGTCTCAGGAAAACCAGGACAGCTCACACGGGGCTTTCTTGATTTTAAAACTGATAGTTTCACATCTGAAGAAGCCCCTGGGTCCTTGATTACCCTACAGCTTAGCTGCTTAGGGAGGAAAACCCAACATCACCATGGAGCTGAGGAAAAGCCAAAGTGCTTCGGAAATTACCTACACATGCCAAATTCAAACTTCCTATCTAGTTTTAGAACGACCTTTAAACTGTTACTGTGTTACGACTTCTAGATGTTACACCACAATATAATCCATGAGTATTTTATTTTGCAGTTCCTATACTTAAGATGTTTTGCAGAAGGCAAGCTTCACGCTGACACACAGGAGTTAAGATCATTGTTTTCTACCTGGACTACATCCAAATTGCAGTTCTTCCTGGCTGAAAATAGTCTACATACTTATTTTTAGATCCCAGAGCCATGTGCCACTTGCTGCGCAGTGGTGGGGTATGGCCTAGCAGAGGTTTTGCAAATGGATTGTTCCCCAGCTGTATTTGCTGCCGACCTTTCCCTCCACCAACTGAAGGGAGTAGGAAGAAAACGTGGGGAGAGAGCAACACATCCAAAGAATGAGCACCCACAATTAGTCTTTATTCTCCGTTTTTCTAGTTAGCAGCAATACTGTGTTAACTCCCCTGTCGCATCTTGCTTATCTTTGCTCTAGCCTCCAACATAGCTGGCCACACCCGCCTCTCCAGGCTTTTCTTACCTCTGAAATACCACTCTTTCCTGGTTGGTGTTCTACATTCAAGGGTCTCCTACACTCAACCTCTAAATGTTAGGATACCTCCGGGCTAACTTCTGGTATCTCTTCTCTGTCTAAAGCCCTGCTATCCCATACATAGCCATGAGCCACATGTGGCCATCAAGCAGTGGAAATGTGGCTGGTCTGAATTGACGTGTGCTGTAACATACTAGATTTCTAAAACTTAGTTTGGAAAAAGAGATATAAAATCTATCATTTTTAATATTGATTAAATGATAGAATGATAATCATGTGATATATGAGGTTAAGGAAGATATTAAAATTAATTTTATCTGTTTCTTCTTATTTTTTTAATGTGACTGCCAGAAAATTTAAATTTACATATGTGGCTCGCATTATATTTCCATTGGGCAATACTGTTACGAAGTCTTCTCCTTGATGACCTCAACAATCCTCAGACAACTTTTGAATCCAGTATGTATTTCCAGTCTGAATTCAGGACTCCTACATCCATTGGACTTTTTTTTGATATATTCACTTGCACATCTCAGAAACTTCTCATGCTTAGCCTGTTCAAATCTTGATTCTGTCCTCTTACCTCACCACTCCCCAATGTATTTCACTGTTCCCCCAAAAATATGCTATGAAACTGACTCTGACGATGGAGGAAGAGGCCGAGAACAATCTCAAGAAGCCAGAAGAGGCAAGGAATGAATTTTCCCCTAGATCCTCCAGAAGGAACCAACCTTGCTGATACCGTGATTTCAGCCTTGTAAGACTCACTTTGGATTTCTGTCTCCAAAATTGTAAGAAAATAAATTTGTGTTGTTTTAAGCGACTATGTTTGTGACAATATTTTATAGCAGTAATTAGGAAACCAATAGAGATAAATGGCACTGCTCTGTCACGTCTACCTCCAATTATATTTTAAGTCAATCTATTTCACCCTATCTCCGTCACTACACCCTTAGGCTGAGTTTACTGTAACAACACCCTAAGCAGTCTTTCCCTGGGATAAATTAAAAATGGCTGCAGGGGCCGGCCCAATGGCACAGTGGTTAAGTTCGCACATTACGCTTTGGCGGCCCGGGATTCATCGGTTCCAGTCCTGGGCACGGACCTATGCATCGCTTGGCAAGCCATGCTGTGGCAGGCGTCCCACATATAAATTAGAGGAAGATGGGCACAGATGTTAGCAGCTCGTGGCCAGTCTTCCTCAGCAAAAAGAAAAGGATTGGCAGTAGATGTTAGCTCAGGGCTAATCTTCCTCAAAAAAAGAAAAATCAAAAACTTAAAAAACAAAAAGGGCTGCGACTTCTTTGTCAATGTTCCCATCAAGAGGTGGAGTCTATTTCCTTTCCCCTTGAATTTAAGGTAACTCTGAGTTGCTTTGACCAATAGAACACAGTAGAAGTGATGGTGTGTAACTTTCAGAGCTAGGCCTTAAGAGAGACGTAGCTCTGCTTTCGCATGCGTGGACTGCTCCCTTTGGAAGCCAACCACGGTGTAAGACCTTGGATTAGCTCCAAGGAAGCCCAAGGGAGCATATAGGAAAAGGCCAGGTGAAGAAGCACCAAGGTGCTAGATTTATGAGTGAGGCTTTCTCGGATTTTCCAGTCTAGCCAAGTCGGCAGCTGAAAACAGCTGAGTGAAAGACCCACAGAATTCTTGACCCACAGAAACATGACCAAATAGTGTGGTTGTTATTGTAGGGCTCTAAGTTTGGGGTAGTTTGTTCTACAGCGATAGATAACTGCAACACCTCTCTCTCCCACTCATGTGACTGCTCTAATCCACCTGTGACATAGTGGCCAGCACAGTCATCTTACAATTATCTGAGGGTCACTCCCTTGTTTCCCATTGTACTTAGAGGAAAACTGAACTTCCATGCTCTGTCACTCTTCCCACTGATGCCTGGAACCCAGCCATCAGCCATCACACGCACCACTGGATATTTACGATCTAACAGCTATTCAATTAGAAATGCACTTATTAACTCAATACCTCTTTATGTAGCACTGACGATGTGCCAGCCCCTGAGCTAAATGTTAAGGGCACAGTGGAGAGCCAAACGGCACAGGAGATGGACACAAAGCAAGAAAAGAAACAATGCTTTTAAACATTAAAAATTCTGACAAATGCTGTGACTAAAACACACACACACACAGACACACAACACTATGATAGAAAATTAACAGGGTGCACCCAATATAAGTAAGGTGATAAGGGAAGGCTTCTCTGAGGAGATGATGTTTAATCAGACATTTAAAAGGGAAAAACCTCAACATCATCATTCCTGGACCAGGCTCTATCTTTCCAGATGCAAAGTGCAGAACTAATATCCAAGAGAAGACATGTAACTTCCCCGGTCCTAAAGTCTCAGCCATTCTGACACCATTTATTTTGCTAACATACCTCCTTCTTCGTTTTTCTCTGCTCCATAAATTGCCTCTCTGCCTAGACTGACTGTCTCTGTGTCCAGCCTCCAATTCCAGTCCCCACAACCTCCCTAGAAGACCCTTCTCTCAGATAATCATCTCCTGGCCTATTGTGACACCTCAGTGCCAACATTAGCGTGAACATTACCACAAGCATTGGCAAACCCAAAGTCAATTACTTTTGAATTTTTGTTAGGCACACATTATTCCCAATTGCCATATTTGCAGGGTAGAGTAGGGCTTCTTTATTTTTGCTCTATTCCTTTTATCTATTTATAAATATTATTCTATCATTTTAACTAACTCTATAGCCAGAGGTCTCTGGTTTTATTTATCTGTGTTGGAAAAAGTAACATGAGCTCTTTAGCATCAAAGTCATTTGGTGACAATTTTGCACTGGGTGCCTTGGTCACTCTGATGTTGGTGCCTCAGCACATGGAAGAGCATCTCCCCTAGCACACCAATGATGGGTGTGTTAGAGGAATTTTCAGCTTGGAAAGACGCTGCTCACTCATCATCTGCATCCGTTCCTGCCAATTACTCATTCCACTGTATTCCAGGGTTGACACAGAGAGAAGGTCATTGGGAAACCATTACGGAAACAGGATTCACACAAACCATAATTCCGGGAATTTACATGATGCGGTTTAAGGGACACAGAAAGTTCACCCACCCCAGTATGGCCCCTCTGCCACCCTGGTTTGGAGTCTCAATTGTCTCCCATTGGAGTCACCTCTTGGACTGGTCTCTAGGAGATCCTTATTAAACTATGCTTGTCCATGGAGAGGGGCACACTATCAGAGGTGGAAAATACCCTAGACAAGGAGCCTGGAAACCTGAGTACTAGTTCCAATTATCCACCACTGTGTGGTGTGCCTTCGGGCAAGACTCAATGTCAGAGACACATGACTAGGTTTCTCATCGGTAAAATAGAGAGACCAACATACGAGTCCATCCACTGATTCCTGTGTTCACTCTGCCAGAGAAGATTTATTGAGCACCCACTTAGTGCAAGGCCCTCTGCCAGGGAGTGTAGGAACAAGGGTCATTAGCTATTGAGCGTAAGCACCTCGGTGGCAGGGACACACTGCTCACAGGTGAGAGGAATGGACACTTATTAGGCAAGGGGTCCAGGTTAGAATAGCTTCTTTAGGGCAAAATGAAGGGAAGCCAAGTAGAGACAATCCAAGCCTGTGTGCAGCATGGTGGAGGACAACAGTGTCCCAGCTGGAACCCACGGGGTCACAGCAGACTGTGAAAATGAAAAGCAAGTATGAGATAAGGCATTTTTCACCCCCCACTTCATTATTTTACCTAAACCAATGTGTCTTAACCCAGCGATCTGATGTGCTGAAACAGAGCGGTGAGGATGGCATTGAATGGGGTTAAGGAGTGGAGGCTCTAGACTCAGATCTGAGCTCAACTCTTCCTGGTACTTTCATTCCCTACAAGTTATGAGATTTTTGGCACATTACTTAACCTTTCTAAACTTTAGTTGCCTATTCTGTGAATTAGGTAATAATGACACGAGTTTATACAGGGAAGCGTCCAGCATAGTTCTGCCTCAGAGTAATGGCCCAGTAAAAGTCAAGAAGCCCTTCACACTTTTCCTTTCCACTTTCCCTCTTTTCACAGGAGTCCTGCAATTCATAAACCAAGCCAGGTTTTGGTTCTATATAAAAATTCCAGAATTTTAAGAATGGAAATTTATATATTTGGTGACGGATAATTTTTCAGATGGATTGAATGTCTGGGTCAAGGGCCCAGTTTTCTCTAATTCAGTCCATTGAAGTGCGGCAAGAAAAAGCCTCAGCTCCATATCTCTCATATTAAAAAGACTGTTTTATCAATTTAAGGAACGTTGGTAAACCAGGGGAATTAGCTCCTTGAGGACGACTTGGGAATTTTCAAAGCCATAGCTCCTTTGGGTTTTGAAGGGCAAAAGTCTTGAATTCAGAAAGAGGGTGAAACCAAGAGGTTTGAGTTAATTGAATACCCACTCATTTCAAGAGGAATGAACCTTCTGTCTGTAAGCTCCACTGAAGATGTAACGTGTGTTATGGATCCTCTGCGCCTGGGCTGTCCTCTGACTGGCTTGTCATGGAACACCTGGCTCCAATCAGCCAGGATCAAACAATCCCGTGCCCACTCTGAATGATAACATCCCTGAAGATTGGCAGCTCCCTGAGGCTGTGGCAACCCCCCTCCCCACCAGTGCCTGTGCCCATGTCATATCCTCTCAGCCACCTCTGATTCCAGTGGCGGCTGTGCTGCACAGCTCTTTGTGGGCACAGACTCAGCTAGCTGCCCCAGGGTCCTACCCTAAGCTCAAGTGACTGCAAGTCATTCTGCCCAGGACTTTCTCTGACACATGGAGGAACTTGTTCTAAACGTGAGCCATGCCCAGCTCTCAATCCATGGGGAGTGGGAAGGCTTTGGACAAAGGCTCCAACTCCTCCATCTTTCAGGTAGATGATTCTGGGAGGTATTCCGTAGGGTTCTCAGAGGTTCTAGTAGAATTGAAGAAATTAATCCTGATGCCTACAGAAGCAACCTCTACAATACACTTTTTGATTAGCTTTTCCTCCTTCCCTGTCTCTCTCTACCCCTTCACTAACTTCTGCTTCCTCGGACTACCTCCCAGATTAATTTCCTGCACCCAAGTCCTTGTCTCAGGCTTTGCTTTCTGGAGGAACCCAAGTTAAAGCAGATGCAGTCCAACCAGTCCATCCCTCTTTGAATGAGAATGGATTAGCACACAGCAAGAGGTACTCCCAGGTGGGGTGGAAGGAGAGGAAGCAAAGCAAAGAGAGAAAGAAAATATCCTTCCAACGCTTTGTTAGAGTCCTGGAAGAGAGAGAATCTTATCACCAGACAGTTTCTCTGAGGTTAGGCTGGGTCAGCAGTAATTCTCTTTCTCTGACCACACGTTTGTTTTTAGGACCATCCCAGATGCTGACTTCAAAAGCCTTCTAGTTTGTTACGTGCTGTGTAAGACTGTTTGTTCTTTCCTGTGTGTTCAACTCCATTTCTGCAGGAGACACACAAGAAGAACACCATTATCATGAAAATGTCACTATTATTTTCTCCCTGCTGCCAGTCAGGGGAGCTGGGGAGAAGAGACTGGCTCCTGGGTCCAGCCCTGTCCTGCTGGCAGTCAGAACCCTCCTCCCATGCCATCCTTCAGCACCATGATAGGAATTCAGACACGAGCATTTGTCAGAACAAAAGATAGCCCTGTTATTTGTGAGGTCACAAGAACACACACACTGGAAAAAAGAGAAATGAATTATTTGACATCCACACATTGAAACACAAAACTAGCGAACCATCAGGGAAGGACAAATATTTTTCTAGAAGAATTTGGCCAGTGGCACACATGAGAAACTCCACTCAAATCAAACATAGAGGCCTGCTACCCGGGCCTCTTTATTTGACGAGTGAAGTGGAACCGAGTTATTCTATAATAAATAGCAAAGATGAGAAAAATCAATCTTCAGAGGGCTCTGAAAAAGGGGAGGGGAGAAAGTCACACCCCAAACCTGACACAGCACTTAACTGAGAAAGAACAGCAAACCGAGTTTGCATTTACGGCTAAAAAATATTATTTAATGATTTGCATTTTTAAGACAATAAAGATATCATGCAGTTATCTCTTGCTTTTAAAAGTAAAGTCGCTTATGAGCCATGATGGTCTAAGACACACTTTTTTTTAACGTTATTTTTAAGACGTCTCCCCTACTCAATTTGAATGTCTCTAAAAATTGAGGATTTATCTTACAATTGATGTTAAGGAAGGACTATGTCCAAATTTAAGCGTCAGCATTTTTCTTTCTTAGTGGTAACTAAAATCCAGGTATGTGTGACACACACACTCGGGGTTTAACTCCTGTCCTCTCCCAGTTCTGGAGTGGGAGGTGATTTTTTTCTCAGGAGGTTTAAAATTAACATTGCCAGCTCTCAAGAAGATTGAGGATGGCACAGACCAGAAGGAATGGTCTAGAAGGAAGGCTAGTACCTGGTTCTAACAGGCTTCCTGTGTCAGCCTAAGGATTCCGGCTAAGCTTCAGTGGGGAGTCGTTGTTCCGCTTATACCAGAGTGACAATAAGAAATATTTGCTAATTCACCAAAAGAGTGACCCAGCTGCCACTTTTCTTTTATTTATTTTCAACTTTTTAATTAAAGTATGATATTTATCGTTCACATATTAAACTGCAAAAATATAAGAGTAAAGTTTGATGAATTTTTTTCGTAGTAAATACACTTGCATAACCACCATGGAGATCAAGATACACAATGCTGTCATTGCTCAGAAATGTACTCCATGCCCCATTTCAGTCACCACCCTTCCAAAGGTAATTACTATTCTGATTTCTACCACCATAGGCTAGTTCTGCTCACTGTTGAACTTAATCTACACGGGATCATCCTCTTCATACCTGGCTTCTTTCATGCAATGCTTTATCTATGAGGTTCTTGGCAGAATAGTAGGGTTTTTTTTTTTTTATCGTTACATAATATTTGTCTTACGCGTGTATTAAAATTTATCCATTTGTCTCTTGACGGGCTTTTGGGGCGTTTCGAGTTTTTACCCATTCTGAGTAGTGTCCTGACCATTCTTGCAAGCATCTTCTGGCACACATACGGATACAGTTCTAGGTATAGATCTGGAAGGGGAATTTCTAGGTCGGAGGATGTCCAGTTTGTAGTGTGAGAGTTCCAGCTGCCACATGGCCTTGTCAACACGTGGTATTGTTAGTTGTTTTGTTTCTAAGCCGATCTGGCATGTGTGTGTAATAGCATCTCTGTATAATCTCCTCGTACTTTTACTTTGCTTTTCTCCAATGACAAATAGCCTGCCTGTAGCCTGTCTTTTTACTTCTCCAATGGTGTGTATTTTGGAGAGTACAACTTTTTACTTTTAATGAAGTCCAATTTATTCATCTTCTCCTTTACATACATAAGAGAAACAGGCTTATAATTTTCCTTTCTTTCAGTGTTCATGTCAGCTATCCTGATGAAGGTGATGCTGGCCTTAAAGGGGAAGTTGAAAAGGGCTTCACTTTTTCTGTTTCCTGCATGATTTTTATAAGATTGGTTTAGTTTATTCCCTAAAGGTTTGGTAGAATTCACCATGAAGTCATCTGAACTGGAGGTTTTGTGGGCGATGGGGTTTTAATTTAATGGATATAAGACTATCCGGATATTCTATTTCTTCTTGTGTATGTTTTGGTACGTTCAGTGTTTATTTTTTGAGAGAATTTGTCAATTTTAATTTTCAAATTTATTTTCATAATTGTATTCACAGTGTCCTTTTCTTGTATTTTTTATATTTGGAGGATCCCTAGAGATATCTCCTTTATATTCCTTTGATTGGTAATTGTGCCTTGTTTCTTTTTCTTCATAGTGCTTACTAAGGGCTTATCAATTTGTGAATTTTTCAAAAAACCATCTTGTGGTTTTATTGCATTTTTTTTCCTATTTATATCTACTTTCTGTGTTATTGCCTTTTTTTTTTTTCAGAAGATTGGCCCTGAGCTAACATCTATTGCCAGTCTTTTTTTTTTTTCTCCCCAAAGCCCCGGTACATAGTTATATATTCCAGTTGTAGGTCATTCTAGTCCTTCTGTGTGGGATGCTGCCACAGCACGGTCTGATGAGCGGTGTGTAGGTCCACGCCCAGGATCTGAACTGGTGAACCCCGGGCCACTGAAGCAGAATACGCAAACTTAACCACTCTGTCATGGGGCCGGCCCCCTATGTTATTGACTTCTATTTTTATCTTTATTATTTCTTTCTCTATATTTACTTAGAATTAAATTTGCCATTCTTCTTTGATTTAGATCATTCATTTTCGGCTTTTCTAATTGTGCATTCAAACCTATAAATTTTTCCCCTCCTTTATCTGCATCCCACATGTTTTGTTATATTTTCATTATATTCCATTCAACATATTTTCCACTTTCTACTATCATTTCTTATTTTACCCACGGAACATTTCAAAATACATTGCTTAGTTTCCAAACACATGAGGATCCTCTAGTTTTCTTTTTGTTATTGATTTCTGGTTTAAATTTGTAATGATCGGAACACATATTCTGTATGATTTCTATCTTTTGAAATTTGTTTAGGTGTACTTATGTACTTTATTACCAGAATATGATATATTGGTAACGACTTCATGTATACTTAAGAAGAATATATTCTGAAGTTTTTAGGTGCAGTGTTCTATATATGCTTTTGAAATGTTCATTATCCTCATTTTTATATTTAGACTAACTGTTATATCAGCCACTGAGAGGTGTGTTAATATTTCTACTATGATTATGGGTTTTTCTATTTCTACATTACTTCTGCTTTATATATCAGTTTTATTTTATATTTGTTATTGGATGCATCCAATTTAGGATTGTTATATCTTCCAGTTGTATGGTTTTATAATTGCAAAATATCCCTTTTATCTATAGTAACACTTCTTTAGCGTCTCTTTCCTCTGATAACAGCATACTCGCACTAACTTTCTTTTGGTTAATATTTATGTAGTAGGGGCCGCCGCCTGGCCAAGTGGTTAAGTTCGTGTGCTCCAGTTTGGTGGCCCAGGGTTTGGCCAGTTTGGATCCTGGGTACGGACATGACACTACTCCTAAGGCCATGCTGAGGCAGCATCCCACATAGCACAACCAGAGACACTCACAACTAGGATATACAACTATGTGCTGGTGGGCTTTGGGGAGGAGAAGAAGAAGAAGAAAAAGAAGATTGGCAACAGATCTTAGCTCAGGTGCCAATCTTTAAAAAAAAGGAAAAAAATTTATATGGTAAATTTACTTAAATTCTTTCACTTTTAATCTTTATGTAGACTCACATTCAAGGCATATATAATTTAAGTGATATATAGCTGTTGTTTTAAAATTTTCAGTGTTAATCTTTGCTTTTCATTGGAATATTTATTGATTTATATGCCTGGGTCCTCATGTGGTTCCTTTGTATTCCACTTTATCTTGGTAAATCATCTTCTTGTGAATAGATCCTGCTTGCATTATCCTAATATGAGTGTGTCTTCTGATACGCAAAGAGAGACACTGTATAAAAATGAGGCACATAGAAAGCCAAAAAAGTGGAAAAAGGGAAAACTGGTTTCTTGTGACATCTGTTGATCCCCTGTGTCAAGCTTATGACAACCAAGCAGCTCCCATGGTAAGTTAGAGTTAGAGCTAGAACTCCCCGCCCTGGGCATTTCCACGGTATGCACCGCATCAGGATGTAATCGGTGGTCACCCTCTCTTTACGAGCTAACAATATTTAGTACTTACTGTGTGCCAGACACTGTTCTAAGAACTTCACATGCATTATCTCAGTCAACCCTCACATTAACCCAAGGAGGTAAGTAGTATTTTCACTCCCATTTCATACAGAAAAGGTTAAGTCTTAAAAAGGTGAAAAAGAATTTGTCCCCGATCACAAGGCCGATGAATTCCAGGATTTAAACTTAGCAAATTTGACTCGAGTGGCTTAGCTGTTCTATGCCTTACTTTTTGGCCTTTCCTGCTAGGTCTCTTATGTAGAAAGAAAAATCAGGATCTCTTTAGACTTTGGCCCAATGTATATGACATATTACTCCCCCAAACACATTTTATAAAATGTCTACTTTACTAATAATTGCTGATGGTCTGTCTTTTCCATATTCTTATTTAAAGTTTTATTCCTGAAAGTTCCATTTTTGCTTTTCTAAATATTCTTAAACCTTTTATGGGTCCTCGTAGCATATTTTCTATAAAAATATGGATTGTAGTTTTCTGCCATGTGTGGTAGAATTCAGGGAGAGATGAAAATATATGAACCTGAATTGTTAATCTTGCATCTTATTTCTACAAGATGCTGTGCTTTTTCTTGCCAAAGAAATGTTGACAGTTTGGATTTATAACAATGCATTCAGAAACCTTGAGGTTTTACAACAGAAAATAATGTATCATTAGGCGCTCTGAAAGGATAATGAGGCATTTACTACTTCTTGCTCATTTTGGTAAAGGTTTCTAGAAATAAACATTAACTCATATGGACTTGGCATATGGATCATTCATGAAGTAAGCAGAGAATGCACGATATAGTTAGCTGCTTGAATTATTTCTCCATAGTTATTTATGCTTCTAATTTATCTAACCATTTTCCTTCTCTTCTAATATCTGAATTATTCTCATTTCCACATGACAACACTTCATCAGCATCAACAAGGACAAAGTTAACCAAAAAAATAAATAAAATAATAAAATAAATTGTTGACCAAAGAAACCATAGTCAAAATAAATCAAAGAAACAAGTCCTAGAAAAGAGAACTCTTTCTCTAAGGGGAAACAACCCAATTTTGGGTCTTAGTTTCCCTCAGGAAGTTACATACTTTATCCTTAATGGATAATAAGTGATGTGATAGGTACTGTAAGTTCTACCTAGGGCTATGTAATGGTAGGTAGAAGGAGACACCTTTGGCTATCATGGTCAATAATCAGAGATTTCCTGAGAGATCTCATTCTAAGGGGTGACGCTAGCATGTTTGTAAAGAGTCCTGAGCATCTTAACGAGCTCCAGATTATAGAGCTCCCCACACCCAGTTATTGTAAATTATGTAATTCATAAGGCTTGCAAATACATCATGTTTCCATAGCATTATTTTCACCATGATTAATTACAAATCTCAGAAAAATAAACCCATAGCAACTAGTCCACCTACTGGCAAATAGCATTTGTTTGGCTAAAAATATACGTTATGAATTAAATTCTAAGTCAATTGTTCTGCTAATATCACAACCCCTAATCTGGTCCTCATTTCTGTCACCCTATTATGACCCATTTATACCACCTTGAGAAATAAATGTGGAAGAAACCGTATCATTTTAAATGAACATGAAGGATAAGCAGCTTACTTTGGTGGGAGAATCACCTGAGTGATGAGGAGCAGTGAGGGCTTAAAAATGACAAAGCCAGGTTGGGGTCAATTAGAATGTTGCTTAGTACGCACGAGAAGCCCCCAGTAGCCTTTGAATAGGGCATGATATGTTTCCAGCTGGTCTGTGGAAAGACAAGTCAGCAGTAATGGGCACGTGGATTGTATCACAAGGGAAGGAAGTCGGACTTAAGAGAGACATGCCATTCACTTGGCCCTGTCATAGGCCAGAAAGAAGGATAAGACACCTAAACCAGTTGTGGCTATAGTAATGGAGATGAGTATACCCGTAAAAACCACATGGTAGTGAGAAAGGATGAGAAGAGTCACTGACCTCTCAGGTGATGAGGCATTGAAGACAAATATAAGTGGTGAGCTTTGATGCCTGGGGAGACAAGGATGCCATTGCAAGAAACAGAGAATCCAGGAAGCTGAGGTGTAGAGGTTTCTGAGAGTAAGTGTTGTGTGCTCGCGCGCGCACGCGCGCGCACACACACACACACACACACACACACACACACACACCCTAGCCTTGACAGGCCATTAAGATACACAGGTGGAGATGCCCTACAGACAGGTAGACTGAAGAACCCAAAGTCAGAAATGGGGCTATGAATTTGTAGACATCCTAAAGGGAGAGTATTTCAAACCACCAGATTGCAGGAAATTGTTGAGAATGATAGAAAAGAGCAGAGGATAATCAAGATGGAAAACTGATGGAACCTCCAATGGCAGGAAGAGTAGGAAGAGGAGATAGAGGAAGAAAAATATAAGAGGTTGTCCTATATGTAAAGAGTGGGAGAACAAGGTTGGTATAGTGTCTTTGAAGGCAAAGAAAAGAGCAATTCAAGGAACATTCCAAAATTTTCCAATGCTGTGGTGGGAACGTAAAATGATTCAGCTGCTGTGGAAACAGTTTGGTGGTTCCTCAAAATGTTAAACATAGAATTACTATATGACCTAGCAATTCCACTCCTAGGTATAAACACAAAAAGATTGAAAACTAGTACTTAAACAAATACCTGTACATGAATATTCATAGCAGCACTATTCACAATAGCAAAAAGGTGGAAACAGCCCAAATGCCTATCAATGGATGAATGGAGAAACAAATTATGGACTATCCTTACAAAGCAATATTATTCAGCCATAAAAAGAAGTGAAGTAGTGGTACGTGCTACAACGTGGATGAACCTTGAAGACATCATGATAAGTGGAAGAAGCTAGTCATAGAAGACCGCATATTATATGACTCCATTTATATGAAATATCCAGAATAGGTAAAAGCTCAGAAACAGAGTCCAGATTGGTGGCTGCCAGGGACTAGGGGGAGATATGGGGATTCAAATTCTTATTGGGTATGAGGGGGGGATTAAAATATGTTGGAATTAGAAAGAGGTGATAATTGTACAATATCATAAATGTATTAAATGCCACTGATAGGTTCACTTAAAATGGTTAATTTTATGTTACATGACTTTCACCTCAATAAAATTAAAAATTAAAAATAAGGTGCCAAATGTTTCAGAGAATTCAAGTAGGCTCAGGACTAAGAAAAAGATACGGAAATCAGCTGTTCAGTTTCCATGACCTTCAAAAGAGAGCAACTTCAGCAAAATGTTGAGGGTGAGAGCCCCGTTTTGGAGTATTAAGGTGTGCGTTTGTGATGAAGTAGAGATGTGGGGTGAAGACTCTGCTTTCAAGAAGATTGGTGAAGGGAAGGCCAGTGATAAGAAGGTGAAATAGATCTGTGGAAATTTGTTTCAACCTGGGGAGCTTCGAGCATGTTTGAAGGCAGAGGGGAGGATTGAGAGAGGAAGAAACGAGTGAACGTGGAAGAGAGAAGGAGAACGTGATAAAAATAGAAGCAGAGGGGAGTGGGTTCAAGGGCCCCAGTGAAGGCATATGTCAAAAAGGGGAAGAAGAGCTGGTCTTCCTCTGAGAGGGGAGGGAAAGACCGGAGGTGGGCAGAAAGGGAAGATGGAATTGAGAAAGCTTAAGTCAGATGGTATGAACTTTTCAGCAGAGAGAAATGCAAGGCCAGCTGTAGAAAATTGTAGGCAGTGGGGTAAGGCTTATCGCTTAAGTGGAAAAGTCTTGGAGTGGTCCTCAAGGTGATGAGCTATAAATTCGGGAGGAATAATTACAGAGTAGCAATAAAGGCAGAAACCTGCAGAGAGAGTTGCTGTGTTTCCAGGAGAGAGGCTGCCTCATCAACCAAGTTCTTCCCACATCACCCCTATCCTGTTTTCCAGAAATTCTTTTGCCTATAGATGAGGCTTCGCATCTCTACCTATTAATATAGCCTTATTCATTTCAGTCCATTCTTGTAGATATTTGAGTTCTTTTTGAATTTCAATTCTATCACCAGTTGGGATCCCAGAACTGTGACAATTACAAACTAAAAAACATGTCTGCGTATGTTCATTTCCACCACTGGAAAGAACTCGATCAGGTAGGGCCACTGACTGCATGTAGAAACCATTGTCTAGGCTGACACAGATTATTTCTCAGACCTTCCGGATGCAGCTATTTAACCAATTTGAATCTGCTTTACTAATATTCAGTAATAATATTCAGCTCATATTTCTCTATCTTGACAAAAAAAGAATAAGATATTTTGTTAAATGCTTTTTTGAACAGTCTGAGTACAAAGCACGGCTCTGAAATATTCTAATTGTTTGACCATGGGCAAGTCACATATCTTGTCCACATCTTCCTTTATTCATCTGTAAAATGAAGATAATAGTAAGTATTTCATAGAGTTACTATAAAGATTAAATGACTTAACATAAGAAATGCACTGAGTGTGGTGTCTGGCACAGAATTTGAGCTAGATAAATGTTGGCTCTGTTCAGTATTTTTAACATCCATATTCATTCCATCTCTAGCATTTGTTTAGTCATTCAATACATACTTGGTCAGAGCCAGGTATTTCGTTAAGTGCTAGCTTTACAGCAATGAACAAGTCAATCAGAATTCCTACCCATATGGAGCATACAATTTTACTTTACCTAATAAACCAACACCAAAATTATTAGATTTATGTAGAATTTGAATAAAAGATAGGGGGATTATTAATTCTTTTTGCATTTATTTTTCTTTGATTCAGTTTCTGGGTCTTCTTTCTTTCTTTTCTTCCTCTTCAGAGAAAATATTATCCAAAGGCCTGAATGGAAGAGGAAATCACAGGAAAACTAGGCAAATAAGACTGATGGTCTTGCTCTTAGGGGCTACGCTTTGCTAACAAGGTTCAAATTGAATAAAGGACTTGGAATAAAAAAACAGTGAGGCCTCAATTATCTGTGTTAACTGGGGTTTGTGAGAAGGGACAATGAAAGGAAGAAAATAATCCATCTTGATTAGGTGTCTTAAATCTCACAGCAGAGGCTTAAAAAAGAATGGTAGCATACACAAGCAACTGGAGTGAGAGGCATGGGCAGGGGGCAGTCTTCAGAAAAAGACTGGTTGTAGTTATTCAGACCATTCCTTGGGTCTCTTGGAGAGCTACCATTGTTTATCGCTTTGGCTCTTCAAAGGAAAAGAATTGTAAAAAGTTGCTGTCAACAGAAGCCCAATTTGTCTGACATAATGAAGGGGTTGGTTGACAATGCACACCATTCCGCAAAAGGATTTGCTGCCAAAAGATGGAAAATTGAAGGAATCATATGATTTCCATAAATAGCTGGGAGGCAAGAGAAACAGTGTAGACATCAAGGGAAGGAAAAGCCCCCTCTTGGATCTCAGGTCCAATTTTCTAGTATTGGTGGAAGAGACGGAGAACAGCAGGGAAGATTCCACAGTCTTGCCTTCTGAATTGTAAGAAGACTGGAGGGAAATGGCTGGGGTCAATGGGATCAGAGGAATAAGCTCAGTCCAACCGAAGGCTGCCTCTCAGTCAAGGAGGATTATTAGGAGCTGTGGCTTGGAGGACAGTCTCCAATTATTTGAGCCCCGTGGCCTTGAGTAGCCCTCAAATATTTGTATTACTCCACCCCGTCGGGAAGCTCTTTCTCTCTCTAAAGGCCTCCCCAGTTGGCTATGTTCACCAGTCTTTGGAGACTGGGAATTGCCAAGGGCCTTAAGATGCCCTCTTTGTCGGCATTTGAAATTTCTCAGCCCATACTAAGTCCTTTGAGATGTCAAGTTTTGAAACTGTATATCAGGTATTACTTAAAGTACTTTTTTTTTTGAGAATTGATCTTCCTTTGTATGAAAGAGAAAAGAGAGCAAGTATTAACAAAATCTATTTTCTGTAAAAAAAAAATCATCATACTTTGGTGGCCATATACACATGATATTTGCTTTTTGATTGTTGCTACCTCTTGCCTTACTAAGAAAGATAGACACAATTCAGCAAATGAAAATCTCAGCCCCTGCTGTGCACCCCATAGGATGTAGGTACTCTTGTTGTTGTTACTGTTATTATTATTATGGTTAATGAAGCACCCCCCAGGGGGTATGCACCTGCCGGTTTCTACTTCTGTTCACAGGAGCCAGAAAAAAGACAAAATAAACTCTGATGAGATTAGGCCCTGGCCACAGGTTGAAAAAGTGCTTCCTGTTTGTCTCTGTGGTACCTTCAGACTAGACTTGGCTTTGCCTGGACATGCAGTTGAGTTGAGGGTCAAACATCATCAACAATGTGGCCCAAGAGGAGTTGCTACCCTGCCTTTATCACCAGTCAAGCCCAGGCCACAGAGACCAACAGTTCACACGTGTCTACCCGATATGAGAGGATTAGAGCATATGGTTGGCCAGGGCTATAATGCTCTCCTTTGCTACTTTTTCTCCAAATACTCAGGTTTCTGCCTTAGCACGAGTGAACACCATGTAATTGGATTGACCCATTTGCTGGGCGGAGAAGGACTGAATAAATGGCACATCCTCTCCCTGTAACTTGGTTACCTAAGTTTTGAGAATTGAGACCAAAGAACTAAATGGAGACAATCCACGGTCTTTATCAAATACCGTGTTCTCTAGTTGTTTTGTTTGTTTCAATCAGAAATGAGAACCAGACTTTTAGGGACTGGTCCAGGAGACATTCACATTTGGAAATCTTGTGCTGTCTCCATGAGTTTTTAAAATGTGTCACGACAACACAGGGCCTGTCCACATACACAAAATTTCCTCAGGATTATCGCTCAGTTCTGTATTATTTTTTTATTTCCAGTCACTTTGAAATTTTCCTGTGTCATTTCATCTCTTATAAAAGCAGCTGTGCTAACTGGCAAAGCCCACGGTGACCAAGCATCTCCACACACCAGAAAAAAGGGAATTTTAAAAAAGTGGTTATTACCCTAATTTTACACTTATGATTCACTTTATTTGATTTACGGTAATAATAAAAGATAGGAGGTTAGAGGTCTATCAGACAGTCTAGAAAAATGTGCATTCTATCACATTATCTTATTCCATCAGAGATGCTAGGTGAAAATTTATCCCTGATGATGTTATATTCTTTTTATTTGAAAAGCCCCAAGCCGCTGTTGGAAAGCTTGCAGTGGATGGCATACTGGCCCTTGGGAGTCACTGTGGATTTGAATACTGAGGCTGCTGCTGGACCAGCCCTATGACCGGAGACCTCCCTCTTGACTTCTTTGAGTCTCAGTTTCCTAATTCAGAAAAAGGAATGACGCGATCTGCTTCAAGGCATTGTTGTGAGGATCAAATCCAGATAACCCATATGAAAATGACATTTTAAAGTATAATTTTGAAATGTAAATGTAAGGCATTTTCCCTAGACTCTAGGACTACGAAGATGAATGAGATGACGTCTGAATTATAGGGACTCACGGCCTAGGAGACATTTACATTGGGAAACCTTACGCTGTTCCCATGAGGTTCTTTCTCCAAAGATTCTATTCACGAGGAAAGGTTTTTAAAAGTCTCTTGACAACACAGGACTTGTCCACCTACCTAAAATGTCTTTAGGAGTTTTGCTCAGCTCTGGATTCATTTTTTATTTCGAACTACTTTTTAATTTTCCTATGTCATTTCATAGTCTTTACAGGAGCAAAGAAAAGTACTGGTTCTGTTGTAAATGTCAGTATTACCAAAATAGCAGTGGAGTGGCTGCATAAAGTCAGAAGGCCCAGGCCCAACGCTCAGTTCTGCCACTTGCTGACAGATGATGACACTGGCTAAATTACTTAACCTCTCTGAGCCTGGGCTATTTCTGATCGGCAGAGCAGGAACCAGATTCTCAGTGGATGGGTTGGCTCTGAGGGTCACGGAAATAGATACATGTGTGAGAGCATCTAAGACAATGCCCTAGCATGTGGTAGGCACTCAGTGAATAACTCTTTCTTTCCTCTTTCAAAATATAAAAATATTCCAGTGGAACTCCAGGCAACCCTGTCCAATTGGTAGCCATCAGCCACCTGTGGCTATTAAGCACTTAAAATCTACTTAATCTACATTGAGATCTGTTGTAAGTGTAAAATACACACTGAATTTCAAAGATTTAATGTAAAAAGAAGAATGTAAAAATCATTGCATTAATAATGCTCACATTAATTACTTGTTGACATGATAATATCTTAGAGAAATTATGTATTATAATATATCTATTCAGTTTTTTATATATGTTAGGTTAAATTGATATATATGACAAATATATAGAGTATCTATATCTATGAAATTTAACCCAATATTTATATATTGGGTGTGTATATGTGTGTGTGTAAAATATATAATATATACATAGGAAATATATAATATATACATTAGCTATATATATGGTTAAATATTAAATATATATGGTTAAATGACATATATTATTAAAATTGATTTCATCTGTTTCTTTTTCAATGTTTCTGTAAGGAAACAGATTTACATATTTACAAATTTACATATTTACACATTATTTTTCTGTTGTATCATACTGCTGTACAATACGAAATCTTGAGTTTTCACAAGCCAGAAAGAAGCTGCTTTTAGTTATCTAGATTTTCTATGCAATCTGTTATTTTCCCCAAGCATTTGAATTAAAATTAATCTTCAGAATATAGTTTTCTTAGATTCTGATCCACAAAGCAATCTGTTATCTACTTAAATTAATGAATCGAAGGATGTCTTTTTATCTATATTTGAATAGTATCCTGGAGCTAAGAATCATAAACATAACAATTTAGGCATGTGTCAAGATGTAACAGCCTAATCCGCTGTTCTGGGCCCAATTCTTGGATCTGTACCATAATTTTCGAGCTATCTATTTTCCCCAATTTGGGTGACAGTTAAATGGATACTAATTTTCCTTAATAGTAACTGAGGAGGCTTTTGCCATGAAGAGTGATACTTTGCAGGTTTTTGAAGTTTTCACACTTGTTAAATCGGAGCATGTTAAGTATCTGCAGCTTTAACTCCTCATCTCTTCATGGCCACAGTAAATGCGCAGATTGGTTCTGCACTGCGATGGTTGTAAGACACACTTCATGTGAGCAAGATCAATACCATTGACCAGCTCAACAGACTCCAAGCCACTCCCAGGCAGTGCGATAAGATCTTGAGACACGACAATTAATTTTACCCTAAGCTGGTTTCTCTCATTCTCAGGGATGCTTTAAACAATTGCAGTCAAGTCCCCCGTGTGCAGTGTGACAGGCACCTTGGAGGTTAGATGGTATAACGCCCAAAACAAACAGAGAGGATTCAAATGGTTAGCTCAGGGTTGATGAAAATTAGAGTTCATCTCAGTAACAAATGTGCAAAGGATGTGTGAGATCAGAGAAGACAGAAAAAAATATACAAAGGTGACAGCAACTCACGGGGTGCTTCGGTTCAGAATAAACAATCCGTGACTGGGAATCCTCTGTCAACGATGGGTTAGCAACAATATTTTAAAGAAATTTTGTGTACCCCATTATGACATCAAAGCAAGGCTGGGGTCTTATTGTCACCGTACAGATGAAAAAACTGAAACTCCAAGGAGTGAGGTGACTTTTCAGTGCCATGTGACTAAGAAGAACTAAATGTGTGATTAGATCTCAATTTGGGGTCTCTCTAGGTCTTCCTCAATATCATCCACAGCAACTGAGCTAAATGACCCAGACCGTGTACATGTGCAGTAACGTCACAGAGGCGGATTCAGCCACTGCTTCTGAGCCTCTAGACTCCCCATGCCCTGGAGATACTTAACAGATGGAATCCTGAGATTCTGCGAGGCAATGAATTTAAAACTTGTAATCCCCTCAAGGGTCAAGATACATCATTAGCAGCAATATTAATACTGGCTTCCGAGCAGGTGATGACATGTTTTATATTTTCATTTTAAACATTAAAAACAAAAACAACTGTTTCTCTTGAGTGGTTCCTTCCTGTGATTGCTCCTTTTATTTTATTTTTTTGGAACTATTTCCATCCTGATTCTTGAAACTGGATGAGGAGCCAAAATTATGTCTTTTAAATTGCGTGTTTACAGTGATGATGATCAACCAAGAAAAATAAGACTTAAATTTAGCTTTTTCAGTTTTTGTCATAACTTTGTCTATTCATTTTATTTTTTCAGGGATTTTTAAAATGACCCAAAAAAAGGGAGGAATAAATTTTTTTGCATTTGATTTAAGCAACTTGATTAAGAGACCAGTTTCCCCTTACTGAGAACACCATGCACTGACTTCCAGTTAAGAAGTATAAAGTGTTCAAAATTAACTTTTAAATACTGCTAAGTCTTTTGGTGTTTATTAATTGGACCCACAGAAATAAAGAATACTCTCTTGGAAGTTTAGTCAGTGTTTCACATAAAGCGGGCACCTGAGCAATGGGACCATAATCACCGGTAATCCTGAATTCCTTACGGGTTGTACACGTCATAGAATTGGGTCATACTGGGAAAGGATGAAGGATTGAGTTGTCTTGATTTGGCTGGCTCACTCGCTGAGCATTTATTATAGTCTGGCTTTGATGATACAATAAGGAGGCGTAACTGGTATTTTCATGGCACTTATGGATATGAGGGTGATCTGGCTGTGACATCTGTCACCCTGTTGATTGCCAGGGTTGATTCGGCTGATCTGGCTGGCTAAGCAGAGGTTCTCTTCCTCCATCATCGCTCGATGGGCATCCCTCCCAAAGCTGCACACTGGGTCGAAGAGACGATCTTCCGCAATAGATGAGGACCCTTCTTTGGTCAAGGGTGCACACGTAGCGGTGCTCCTCTGCTAGAATCTCCTAACAAGTTCTCTCTCTCATGGCACTTACTTTGTGCTGGGCGTTGTTCTAAATCCTTTGCGTATATTTACTCATTTAATCCTCACAACATCTCTGTGAAGTCGATACTGTTATGAACCCCTCTTAAAGCTGAGAGACCTGGAGCAGAGGTGGCGAGTGCAGCACTGGGAATCATGCCAAGGCATCTGGCTCCAGGGCAGTGTTCTTAGCCTCCCTGCATGGATGCCAGGTCCCTAAGTTCGGAAGCCCAGAACTGAGATGGGAACAAGCACAAATAAATGAGATAGTTGAAGTGTGGTGTCAGGATGGGGGGAGCTAGGCAGGGTTCTATGAGAAGCATGAAGGAAAAAAACACTTAACCAGACAGGCGGACAGTCAGAAAGATGTCCCTGAACAGAAAATCTTGGCAGGTCCAGAAGTATCATGGGAGTTAGCCATGTTGGTGGTGCTGGCCATGGGGCAGCTCGGGCCATGATGTAGGGGGCATAATCCAGACAGAGCAGCAGCCACTGTGAGCATGAGGCAGATCTTGGCCAATTCAAGAAACCACAAGTGGTTTGGTATTGGGAGTTCAACATAGGGAGTGGTGTGAAAGCGTCTGCAGAAAGTAAAAATGCAGAAATAGCTTGGCAGTCTATAATGAAACCATTAACAACTGGACTTCACAAATTCAGGCTATAGGCTTTTGGGTGAAATGGGGTCACAGGGAGCAGGTAAAAATGAGAGGCACATACTTTTATTAAAGGAGAGTGGGGCTCCAGTTACCACAGCTGAGCTAGTCTTCAGTGGGGTTACATTTATCTTAGAGAATCCTTCCTCCCAAAGCATAGTGATGTGACCTTAGCCAGTGTGACATCTCTCCTGTTTTGGTAATGCTGGGTGCCCCACTGCCCTCTCTGAAAACCTTCTCTTTCTTTCTTTGGCTTCCCTTTCTCTTCCTGTCCTCAATCTCTGGCTTGTGTCTCCTGCCTTAGTGAGGACACTTAAACCCTGGTTCCTCATCCTCTGGAGGTTCCAAAGTGATACCACTGATGGGATGTGTCATTTGGTGTCTGGTGCTGTGTCCAACAGAACAACTCTGTGATGTAGGCTCTATTCTTATTCTTATATCACAGATGAGGATGTTGATGTTTAGGGAGGTGGGTGACTTGCCCAAAGTCACATAATCCTAGGTGGTGGAACAGAAATTTGAACCCACTTAAGTTCAACACGAAAGCCAAAACCCTATCACTACTCTGCTCTTCTCCCCAATATTTACTCTGAGATCCAGTTCTATGTTCCCTATTGTCTTCAGGATGTCTCTATCAAGATGTCCTCAGGAGCCACCAACTCAACATATCCAAGCCTGACTGTAGTCTATCGCAATCCCTCCTTCTCTGACTGGTCCAATCCATCCCCATCCTCCTAGGTTAAACAATTTGGAGTCATCCAGACACTGAATCTTGGCTCGCTCTTCCTTCAAAGCACAGCTTCCATTTGTTATTTTCCTCCATTTCTACTGTATTGCTTTAACTCATTCCCTCATCTCTTGATCCATGGACGGTGGCCCCAGCCATCCAGATGGCACAGCCTCCTGGCAAGCAAAGTGGCAGAAAGGAGAATGGATGTTTGGACAGAAAAGCTAGACTTTCAATCTCATTTCTGCCAATTTCAAGCTAGGGGATCATGGCCAAGTTCCTACATCTGTAGTAAGGGATAATGTCAGCAGCCCCACAGGGAGGCTGTAAGGGTTAAAAATAATGTACATTAAAGCACACACTGAGATGCACACATGTAAGAGAGTCCCCCTAAACAATATAGGTTCTCACCCACCTCTTTGTACCTCAGTTTTCCCCATCTGTAAAATGGGGACAGTAGCATGTGCCTCATGGGTGGTAGGGAGAATAAAGGAGTCAGCATTTGTGGCCCATGAGAGCAGCACCCGGCACACAGTGAGCATCATGAAAGCTTTGGCTGTCATTACAGAAGGAAGCTCAGCTTCCCTTCTCTAAAGGCACAGAGCAGCAACCACCACTGCCTCCCTGCTTGGAACTGAATCAACACACATGTTCATTGTCCCTCGCCAGTCGGGAAGTGAGCTGACTCATGTGCTCATTGTTTTCCCTCTCTCTAGCAGCTGGCTCACTTAGACGCACACAGTAGGGCCTCAAAAATACCAACTGAATATCTCTTAAGGACTTTGCTCTCTTCAGAGGGATTCTTTGGCTAGCAATTTTGTTTTCCTATGCTTTCCTTTTTCTTTTCTCTTTTTTTGGAGTTTTTATTACAGACACATCTGGGCAGCTTCACAAGGCCTATTTTCAAACCTCATAAAATTACTGGAGGCGGGAGATGAATGCCCCGTTCTGCTGGAGTCTGGCAAACTGAATGGCACAGCAGCCTTCACCATGCTTTATAAGAAGCAAACAATCACAGCCAGGCTTTGTCGACAATGTGCTCAGATGGCGGCAAATTAGAAACGGTCAGGGCTCTGAGGGGCTTTGCCTCCAGAAGGGTTTCTTTCTGGGACTCAAGAGACCAGCTCTTCAAGGCCCAGTCTCTGCATATTGAACCCTGGATACCCCAGCCTGTCAAGGTGGTGTTTGCCCTGAGAAGTGCCCAGAATCCCTTCTGCTCTACTTTAAGCTAAATATTATGATATTGTCATTTCTAGATTTAAAGATGAGCCACCAATCATGATGAACAACATCCATCCAAACACATTCCATCCCACATGCAAACCCCCTTACGTGAGTCTCCGCGCCAGCACTTGCTCCTGAGACGTATCCTGTGTTGCACATCCTAGAAATTTTGTTGCTCTGGATATTTGCCAAGTCATTTATATCATGAGTTAGTGAGATACTGTGAAAATGACCATGGCTAAGTAAAAGGAAAGTTTGCTTTTGTGGTGCCAATGGGTTCCCACACTGGTATGTATTCACCAATATCCTCTTTTCTTTGAAAACATCAGTGGCACAACATGGATTCATTTTTAGCTTGCTATCTACCCTTAACTCACAGATTCACAGATACAAAGGGGAGTTATGAAGTTTGTCCAGACCAGGGATGGCAAATAGATGCCATCTCTGGAAACACTTCTAAGTGATCAACGGATAGTAGCTTCCAGAAGCACTGTATTGGGAAAGATACTCAGGTCAAGCCAGGGGTGATTAGCAATATCTGTCATGAGTACGGTGACAGAGTGGGGCAATGCACATGCCACTTATTTGCCATCCCAGACCATTTAACCCCTCTAGTCTTCAGATAAAAAAAAAGTTATATGATTCTTTCAAGATGGTACACAGAAAATGCTGGCAGGAAAGCAACACTCATATTGCCAGTTGTACTGTCTCTGCTTTCCAACCGGGGAATTGGTGTTCACTCCACCACCCACACTCCACCACTGAACAAAATTAGCAGATAAAGCAGGGTTATGGGGAGTGTGGCAGATGGAGAAAGGCAGCAAGAATCAAGGCTTTGAAAAACTGGGTAACAGGAAGCCACCAGGTGGGAGAAAAAGGCTAGCACACCAAGCTGGCCCCACACCAAGCTGGGTACACATCATTATTATTGTTCTTATTTTTCCAGGGTCTTGCTGTGTGCCTTCCCTTTCTATAACCAAGAAGCCACAGAGTTTCTGAGCTCCTGGGGAAGAAGGCGTAGGTAAGTCCATTGTAGCAAAAAGTCTCTGAATGACAGTCAGGAAACCAGCAGGGTAGTTTGTGGCACTCTGTGCACCTGCACCTGTGTGTGGGTGCAAGGATCAGCATACTTGTGCTTTTGGAAAGGAATGGGCACCAGTGCATGGCAAAGGAGCAGTGCCATATGCAACAATTGCCTAGCCAGCTATACAACTCCAGCGGCCACTGTGGTCCTGCCTGCCCCAAATCCATTTCCCTTCCTTGGATGAGAGCATGTTATTTTACTTTGAGTAATTAGCCATCTTTCACTCTCAGTCTATATATTTTAGGTGGGGCTGACTCCATCCTGGCTTCAGGACAAGGCATGTGACCCAGACTTAGCCAACCAGAGCATCATGGCCCAATGGACATAGGGATTGTTCAGGGATGGGTGCTTGATGTAACGAGAGCCAATGAGATCTGATTTCAAGCTTTCATTGGCATTATCAGGAAGAGATGTTCTCTCAGGCAACTTCAGACTGGGAGAATGATGTGGGGCTGCCGAGACCTCCACAATGTGAGGCAGGGAGGGATGTAACTGTCTAGGAGTGAAGCCAACAGAAGGAAAATAGAATCACAAGATGGATAAGGAGCAAAGCTGATGTCACATCTGGGCACTGGTACATACCCATGCCTGAAGGCAGAGTTATCTCTAAAACATCTGTCACATGAGCCAATAAATTCCCAACTCTCCATAGTTTTTAGAGTTGGTTTTTTGTCATTTGCAACAACAAACGAATCTTGGACAATAATAAACCAAAGATTCATTTTCCACATAAGACGTACAGACCCCAATGTTTCTCCTTGGATCCAATTTATCCCAAAGAGCTGTGTTACCTGCAAGGAGCCCTGGATGTCCTTCCCCCCAACAATCACGAGTTCTGCCATGTCTTCTGCATGAGGAGTCCGGGCGTGGACGAACAGAGTCTTGCCCACTGCAGTTATGTTTCTCAGGGCCACTAAGCTGCCATCATTGTTCACCTTGAAGTATGGGCTTGAAACCTCATAGCGTAGCTTGTCATTTCCCTTACAGTCACTGAAGGTCACTAGGAAAAACAAAACAAAACAAACAAAAACAGAAAGAGCATGAGTAGGTTGGGCACCTTAGTCCTGGAGGTATCTCTGACCATTAAATGTGGATTACCACATCCCACCCCAGATCCTCAAACTCTCCCCCGTATCCCGCAGCACCCCCTTGTAGCCCCTTGGCTTGGATTGTGCTGAAGGACTTCATTTGATCAGGTCTTTGATCACCTCCCATGCCCCAGGCAGGTGCGAAGCACCTAGGATGCAGAGATAAACAGAACTGCATCCCCGTCCTTGGGTGTGGTGAGTGAAGCCTACAGTCAGGTAGGGAAGAGTGACTTTGAGGGACATGCTTTAATCCTGTATGTATGAGGTGCTGTGGCTGAACCAGAGAGCTCAGGAGCCTTGATGGACAGCTTCACAGAGACAATATTTGAGCCAGTTTATGAAGAATGAGTGGGCAATTAGAAGGCCCCCATGAGGGTGGGGGGCATTCTACATTACTCAAGGCATGGGGGTGGTGGTGAAACAACAAAATGGACTCAGAGAAAGAAAACTAACTTGGTGCAGCTGGATCAGAGGTAAATTTGAAATGGGGCAGAGATGTTGGGATGAAGAAGGAGAGGCTGGAAATAGAGATGAACATGTCCTTGGGACAAATTGGGAAATGCCACTAAGTTAGGGCACTATTCAGTCGCCTTGGACTATTTTTAGCTTGGAATGGGTCAAAGTCAGGTGTGTCTTCTGGTTCCACTGGAAAACAGTGCTTCCCAAGGGTGGGGTGCATCAGGATCACACGGTAGAGTTTTAAAAATCCCAAAGACCTGATCCAGAGATTCTAATTTAGTAGCTCTGGGTTCTAGAGAGTGGTTTGGAGAAGGGAAGAAGAGAAGCCAAGAAAACCAGTTAGTCCAGTGTTGTACCGATGGCCCAGCTTAAGGCAGTGGCTGGAGAGCTGTGAGTGAAATTCCTATAGTTGAATGGCTAAGTCACATGTGGGAAGGAATAGGGAAAATCAGCTGTCTTTGAGGGTAAGCACAGAATTGTACTACTTGCTTTCTTCTCCCACCTTGCTTTTGTTTTCTTACCTCTCTGCTGAACAGGCTTGTTTGTTTGTTTAGTGAATCTTTAACTGAACACAGCATAGATTCAGAAAAGTGCATAAATCAGAATGCACAACTTGGTGAACTTTCACCAAGCAGGCACACTCGTATACCCGGAGCCCAGGCTCAGATGCAAAATATTCCAGTCCCCCTTCCCCACCTTGATGAATAAAATTCCCCACCGGAGGCTACACTCTGCTGACTTGTAATTCCAGAGATTGGTTCCACCTGCATTTGCACTGATCCTACACTGTGCTCTTTTGTGTGTGGATTCTTTCCTTCAACATTCTGTTTGTGAGATTCATCCATGTGGCTGTGAGTGAAAGCAGTTTATCCTAATATAGTATTCCAGCACATGGCTATACTGAGCTTATCTATGCTACTGTTGATGGGCATCTGGGCTATTTCCAGTTTGGGGTTCTTAAAATATTGTTAGTAGGAACTTTCTTGTGTGTCTTTTGGTGACAACATCTACATAGGTCTGAGTATACCGTTAAAGCCATATAAATGTCTGATGAACTAAGCTGATCTTTCTATTGTAGAAAAATAATTTAAAAAAATTTTATTTTTGTTTTTAAAGATTGGCATCTGAGCTAGCATCTGTTGCCAATCTCTTCTTTTTCCTTCTTTTTCTCCCCAAAGCCCCCCCAGTACATAGCTGTAGATCCTCCTGGTTGTGCTATGTGGGATGCCGCCTCAGCATGGCCTGATGAGCCACGCTAGGTCCGTGCCCAGAATCTGAACTGACAAAACCCTGGGCCACCGAAGCAGAGCATGTGAACTTAACCACTTGGCCATAGGGCTAGTCCCTGGGAAGATAATTCTTATGGTGATAATAATCATATTAGCTGATAATGATAATAGTTAATGTGAATTGACCACTTTCCACACAGGAGGCTCAGTGCTAAGCATTTTACATACATCGTCTTATTTAATCTTTACAATGACAATGAATGAGGTACTATTTTGATACCCCCCACACACAGTTTAAAGATAAGGTACCTGAGGCTTGAGAGGGCAAAGAAGGTGCCTAACACACACAGTTTGTAAATGACGAAATCAAGATTTGAACCGTGGTCCATTTGCCTTTCATTACTACATGTTTCAATAAAGACAAAGCCCCATGTAGAAAACACCCTTCCTGACATCCCATCAGAATCTGAATACAAGGACATGAGCACCCAGTTCAGTCCTGCTCCCATGTTCCCACCCAGCCCTGAAGTGCATCTCATGGTGCCACCTTGAGATCTCTCTGCTTCAGGGCTCCAGTGCCTTTTCTGGCTACTCAGTCAGCTTTAGGGCATCTCTGTATGGACATGCAATTGGCCTCGTGGGAGTCTCAGTTCTCAAATACTTGCTAACTTTCTCTGACCATCTTGGTAGCCAAGATTAACTGGGCATGCCTGGTCTCAGTTTTGGAAGTGAACTGTGAAGGAGAGACATGAAGGTTGCTTTCATTGTCATCATCAATTAGCATTCATCCACTGGAGGCACACTGCTCAAATGACAGGCCCACTGGGACCATGTTGCCTAGATTGCCAGGATGTTGGTTCTGGCCCTGGCCCCCAGGCAGGATCACGGAAGACAGTCTCAGCTGGGGAGGACTGGGAGAAAAGAAGGCATACAAAAATTTTGGGGGTTTCTAGTTCCTTCCTTCCTTCTTTCCCTCCTTCTTTCCTCTCCTTCTTTCTCCCCTCCTTCCTTCCTTCCTTCTTTCTTTGTTTCGTTCCTTCCTTTCTCTCTTAAATCCATTCCTTCCTTCCACAAATATTTACTAAGAGCCTATATTATATTAGATGTTGAGGTTGAGCAAAGATGGACACAGTCCCTGGCTTGAAGTCTAGTAGAGGAGACAGACATTAACCCAGACATTAACTCCTTATTAGTAATAGGGGACATATTCCAGGCAGACAGAATCACAACACGGGCAAAGGTCCTGTGGCATTCATGGAACTGCAAAAAAGCCAGTGACATGGGCACAGAGAGCAAGGGAGAAAGCAAGGAAAAGAGAGTAGAAATAACACGGGCCTGGGAAATGTGGGACCTGGAAGGCCACATAAAGAATAAGTTCTTGAAGGAAGCTTTGGATCCTCCCTTCGCAACTACAGAACCAACTTGTCTTCACTTGACTCTCAGACAACTATGGTCCCCCATTGCAAATGATGCCAGCACTCAAGGCTCTCCATGTCCTGGCTGCCCACCGGCCTCCCCTCTGGCCTCCATCTTCACTGGGTACCTTGCACATTGCCCACACCTGAGCCTGCCTACACCTATTGTCCTTTCCTGCCCCATGGCTCATATTGCTCCCCTGTGTGGAAAATACTTCCCACCCTCCTCACTTGGTTAACTCTTAATCATTCTTTAAGAGTCAGCTCAAGCAACTTCTCCAAACACTCTCTTTGTGTTCCCAGAGTTCCCTGTACATAGGACCTTTTATATCATGTTGCATAAACATATCTACTTTACATATCTGTTTTCCCCATCAGAACCAAGATCAAAAGTGGACTTATTCTTTTATTCATCTCTATGTCTCCAGCAATGAACAGCATGCTTTTCCGTACAGCAGGCCATCAATAACAATTCCACTAAACTCAATTACTCTCCTTGGGAAAAATGATGCTCTAGTGCTGGTTGAGTGGGGTACCTCTTCCATGCTGGGAGCAGGAGATGCTGCAGGCAAGGCCAGGAATTGAGAACAAAGGCCCCTAGTCACCTCTTGTCCTGGCTGAGCCCAGTACTAGGGATGGGTAGGAAAGGAAGGACTCAACCACGCTCTTCCCTGACTTCCCAGGCTCTTTATGCTTCCATTCATGAGAGCACTTAGCCTCCCCGTGCTTAGCTTTGACTTAGCTCATTGGTGAAGACAGGGGTGGTGTCTTATCTTTCTCCATAATCCCAATAAATCTGTGCAAATCCCCAAAGCATAGCTGGGATCAGTGTGTGCATGTTGCATTAATGAATGTTTTGACCCATAACAGTAACAACGTCTACCATTTATTGAGTGGCATCTGAGTGCTCGGTTCTGTGCCAAGGACTGTACATTGAGTCTCTCCTTTTAGCCTCATAGCAATTCTAATCTACAACAGCAATTCTCAACTTTTTTTTTATTATTATCTACCCCCCAGGAGCCTTTTAAAAATTTTGCCTAATTGCCACCACTCTCATGAAACTTTAATGTCATAGAAATACTGCATATCTGGTTATTTTCTGCATGTATAGCTATGCTTTACACACCCACAAAGTACAATTTTTTTCCTCTCCCCCAAGAATCCATGTCATCCATTTGGGGGCAATATAGCCCCACTGAGAATGCATAATCTATAAGCATCATTTTCCATTTTACAGGAGAAGAGACAGAGCTTCGGAAAGATTGACTAACTTGCTCAAGATCACACATCCAGAAAAAACAAGAACCTGTCCCCAGTCTGATCTGGCTGCCTCTAGAGTTCAAGCTCTCAGCACATCTATTTCCCAGGAAGGGATGAATGAGAGGGAAAAGGGCAGTTGGGGCACCCCAAAGGCCACTCACTTATCCCTCCAGTATCGTCAGAGGTACCAATGAGGGCCTACTGACAGAACAGATCTGCATTCGGGACCTGGCACATTGTAGGCACTCAATATATTCTAGCTTCCTTCCCAAACTGCTGTATCAAATAACTACGGTTTACATAATTGGGCCTTTGTTTATTTTAGACACATTTTACCAATTCAAGAGCAGATGCTGTAGACTGTGGTTCTTTTTCAAGGCTGTGAGAATCACCTGGAGAGCATTTAAAAAAAATAGCGATAGTTGCTCCAACCCCCAACCGAGATTCTCATATAACTGGGCTGGGCTGGGTCCACAAGCATCTCTTTAAAGCTCCCTAGCCTAAATGTGACTCAGCCAGGGCCAGGAACCAGGACCTCAGACAATGAATTACTTGTCAAGATGCCAGGTTTCCACATTTCCCAGCCATTCCTGGTATAGAGAGGCGGTGGGGGACCTAGCAAGCCGGGAATTGCTATTGCCACGCCCTAAGAAAGGGCAGTTTTAACAGTAGGTTTCTAAACCCTTTTCCAATCCTGGCTCATGTGCAGCAGCCCTGTGACCTTGGGCAAACCATCCATCCTCTTTACACCTCAATGTCTTCATCTGGAGAGTGGGACAAATAATATTACCTCCCTCACAGATGCTATAAGTCTTATGGTGAGCATTAAACAAAATAATATGTACCTACAGGCCTAATGCACTTAGGGCAGATCTTAATGCTAATTGAATAAGAATTATTATCATCATTATCATCATTATTCCTGTAATTCTGGGCATGAAGGAAGTTGCCTTTTCCTTTCCCTACATAGCTTCCTTCTTCCAGCTGGTTTTCTGCCTGCCTTCTGGGTCCTTCTACCTCTTTCTAGTCAGGTACCTGTGCTCCAGCCTGCTGGGCCATGTGCGGTTACCATGGAGATGGTTACTATAGGCATCTCGGCTGAGGCTAAAGAAGTGAGGCAGATGATTCTGATCCAGTCTCACTCATCTTTGAATTCTCCCACTTTTCTTGGCAAAGCCCTGCCTATGTCACGTGAGAGATTGCGAAGGAAAAATGACATCAAAGGAGTGATATTACAGTGCCCTGTCCACAACAGGCTCAACAAAGTTTCACTAAACATTCTTCAAACGGACTATTTGTAAAGATAACTTCGGACAAATCTAAGGTATTACTTTTCCTAAAAGAATGACACTACACTGAGAGCTTTACACTCATTATTGCAATGATTTTTCACATTATCAATCTGAGGTCGGTACTTTTATTTTCCCATTTGGAAACTGAGAGGTGAGTGGTGAGGTTGGATGAGGTCAAAGCCACACAGTTAGTTCATGCTAATCTGCCTGGTGATTGTCTTCCTTTCTTCATTCACTCAGCTTCCAGCCTCACAATGTCACCACACCTTCACCCTTGATCTACTATCCACCTAATATATTTCTTTTAATTGTGTCACATTATTTATTTATAAAATTATTTGAAGATAAACCTTTAAAATACACATTGGATGTGTCAGATGTATTTTTTTCTAATAATGTTAAAATACATCTAAGGAGTCAAATAAAAACATGTTTGTCCTTATACGCACTAAAACCCTTACAATGATGTGAGTTCTCCCCTCCGTAAATGCTGGCCTGGGCTACATTCCTTTCTGCATATCCCTCACTGAGACAAATTCATGCCCAGCTCCACCCTTCTCAGGCTTTTAATCTAGGAGGGATCTGATCTAATCACATATGATTATCTGATATAATCTAGGAGGGCGTCTGATATTTGAAATAATATATCTAACCTAACTAACGCGGGCTTGAGAAAGACACAAACCTTAGAAAAGGCAGAAATCTAGACTGTGTCAATGATAGTGACTTTGGTATCTGAAATATATAAATACTTAATCAAAGGAGAAATAATTCACCCACACCCTTTTTTTCTTCTTCCTCCTGGAGAAAACTGACTATACTCCCCACTGATTATAGTCTCACCTTAAATTCCCTATGAAAGGGTGCAACTGATGGCACCAGCCCAGCATCGTCTCCTCTTATTAATTTGATGCAACCAAAGCGTCAATGATTCTCAAACTTTTAAACAGAGATCCAGCCAGTGCAGGTTTCAGGGCACAGAGTTCAAAGAACATATTAAAGATGAATTGAATAGTTTATGTCTATCTATTTAAAAGATGTTTGTTTCTATAGAGACAACCTCCTAAGTAGCTCGGAAGACACCACGAAGATAATTGAAAGGAAAAATTCTAATAAACAATTAAACTTGTGAATAAATATTCAAAACCTCTGTCTGAGGGGGAAATGAACTATTTGCACAATTCTGAACCTGCAAAGGACTTCCTTACATAGTTTATCACGGTGACATTTAAAATAGCTTCTGGAAAGAAAATAAAATTATACATATAATATACTGTACATGGGGATTTATTGGAATCAATGGCACATCATTCTTTGAGATAATCTTTGAACACCCCAGGAGAAGGAAGGGGAAACTGAAAACTCCCCACCTGGGGGAAAATGCAAATTAGACAAATGGCACCACTCAGAGTTTCAATTATGCTTTCAGCGTGTTTCCACTCAAAATGTCCTCTGGGCTTAATGCAAATGTCACAAAAAGACAAACTTTAACGAGGAGACAAAACCACAATTGAAATGGGAAGTTTGGCACGTGAATTAAGGGGCTTAATCTTCCTGACCTTGATTTTATGCTTTCTTCTTTCTTTCTTTCGAATGTGGTTCTTAGGGATGAAAACCCAAAAGTATAGATTTCTTACCATCTAGAAATGTGGGAGGGAGCAAATTAAGCTGTATTATGATCTGAGGAAATACGAAAATGCAGATGAATTTAAATTTGTCTGAAAAATATAGAGCAGTCCTGCTCATGCAGATAGGTGTGAACCAATATATGGAATTCGTGCTATTCTTATGTGTTTTGGGGTCAATCTGTGACCTATACACTCACATCTTAGATGGGCAAATGGTTCTAAATACATTGTATACATTCACAGAGACTTGCAAATCGGTCTGCACATAGGTGGGAGGGCCTCTCAGAGTTGGTGGTCAGACTACTTGCACACCCCGTGCAAGGCTGTATGTGGATCAGTATGGCTGTGGGCTCTGAATCAGTCATCCTGGGTGCTGTATCCCTCTCACAGACAGATATGCTTGGATCTACTTGTAGCAATCTATGCTCGCACACAGAAGAGAGTGGTTTGTTTCGGTAGAATGCTGGTATTAAAAAGCAAAATTCAACTGAATAAATGTTAAATATCTTGTTGGCTTTATTCAATGATTCATGAATTGAGCAGCATCCCATCCAGCAGATAGAAAGGAGCTCAGAAGAGCTGTACAGAATCAAACACTTTTATAGACAAAAGCAAATAGGACAGGGAAGTTACTAGCAAAGAGCGAACTGTTTGTGGCAAGGTCACCTTCCTTTAGGGGACTGCAGGGGTCTGTCAGGAAGATGGCTTCCCTAGTGCCCACCAGGTAATTCCAGATTGACTCATTTAAGATTCCACCCCTGGGAGAGGTGGAAACTATAATTAAGTCAGGTACCAAATCTCAGTTTGGTGCCATGAGGCTTAGCACAAGTGACTCCATTTGGGCCCTCCTGCTTTTTTTTTTTTTTCAACCCTTATAAAAGAAAAAGTCCTGATCTATAGCATTTGCCAATGTCGATGGTGTAAATATTCTAAATAAGATTTCAGCTATCAATGTGCCTTCAACTGGCTTGCAGATTTCCTAAAAACTTAACAATTGGCTCTCAGGAGTTAGAGCACTAGTTGGCTCCAGCTCACCACTCAGACCAGGCAATGACTGTGCAGCAGAATATAAATTGTTTGCTCTCCCTTAGACTATACGAGCTATCCCAGTACTCCTGGCCCAGTTATTAAAACAGAATTCAGTTGTTCCATTAGCAGGAAGGGCCTGCACATTGGTTGGTCTGCAGTCTTTGCTGGGGCATGGAAAGCATGCCTTTCTGATAACTGAAGTAGCACTTAGTTCAGAAACATCAGATGGACTCTCCCCAGGATACAGACCAAGACTTAATTGCTTTTCACATCCCTCAGTATCCCCACTGGTGTCCAGAGGTGCCAACTTCCTTTAAGGGAACTCACAGGGCTTAGTCCAGAGGCTCTTTCGACATGCCCAAGTGAGAGAAACAGAAAGCATTCCTTTTGGTTTCCCTGAATACTCTCATTTCTCAAGCATTCTAGTCAATCAAGCTTTCATTACCATATGTTGAGTCCCACCCGCACTGGGCCAGGTCCCTGGAGGATACAACAGGCGTATCCTCCAGCCTTGATTCATTCTACCCTCCTGATTCCTGGATGCATTCAACTGTATCTTGTGCTCTTTGTTTGGCTTGGAGTCAGCACTGACATCCGCAGAGCTTCTGTAAGTTTCTTGGCGTGTTCCTAACCATGGCTGATTAATCCAGGAGTGGATTTCACCTCCAAAGACTTTGTAGATTTGACAGGTACAGAATGCACATAAAACGGTCTTAATATCATCTTATGTTTCAATTCCAACTTTGATAAAATAGAGTTTCAGTTCTATCATGTTAGCCAAAGAGATCGTAATGAATGAGTCCATCAAGTGATCTTCAGCAGAAACCTATTTTGGCCATGTAAACCCTTAAGGGCTTCCTCTCAGAAAAAGACAGAACCCACATCTGCTTTCAGGGGATTTTCTCTGCTTACCATTAGAAACTGAGCTGCTAGCTCTGAATCTAGTCTTTTCTGTCAGGGTCTTAGATTTTCCTCTTGTTATAGATTCTTTAAAACATGGCAGATTGTTTCCTGAAAGAATACTGCACATCCTCAATCCCATGGTGGTTATAATCACTATGAATTTGTATTTCAAATTGGGATTACTTTATATGGCATGACGCCTGACACAATACACGCTCAACCCTGTTTGTTGAATGAATAAATACCAGAACTGCAACTTGACTGCTAAGCAAATTTGAAACTCCCCGAAAAAAACTGAGAACGATGGCCCAAACTCATGTGAAGATTTGAGTAAGTTGATTTAAAAGTCACTCAATCAGCGAAACAGGAATCTCAGATTCAGCAACTTTGAGAATCACCAAATCTCAAATTTAGAGATCCCCTCTCAGTGTCTTCACATTACTAGCACGTCTCTTACACAGCCCTTAGTTTTTGACTTATCTAGTCATTATGTGCACACCTGTCTCCCGCCCTATGAGTGTCTATATGGTAAGTTAATGAGAAGAGAGATTTGCTTCACTACAGCTTTTATGATATTTAGTCTTGCAGTCAGAGTTGTCTGGAAACATGTGGCATGGTGTCCTGGATGGACCTAAATTGAGAAGCAGATCTTGATTGTGTCTGATGCTCTGGCAGTCCTGTCACTTCCCAAGTTCTTCTCTATTGCATGAGCAGATATACACAGGGAGGACGGAACCTATAGGGAGGATAACTTCTGTGTGGGCATCTAGAGAGATTTAGAACCAGAAGGAAGTTGGAGAGGAGAACACAAAATTGGCTTCCTGGTCAGGCACCATGGGTCTGTGGTTCGTGGAAAGACTAAGCTATATATACAAGCTCAAAGAATCACAAACCACAGGTGATTTAGGTAACCTCAAGCACCACTACTCTGGTCCTTAATAACAAACTGTTGTGGTAAATGGTGGCTTGGCCCCATTTCTGAATGGAATATAGCCTGGCTTTGCTCTGGTGCCATAAAAACTAAAGAAGCTTTAGGGTCTTTTGACATCTTGAGGGGTTCGTGGCCTTGGGGATCCTAGAGATAAACTTTGAGAAGCAGCCTTCTCACAGAGGGCAGTGGGGAAGCACTTCCTTCAAGAACTTCCCAGGAATATTCATCAGTAAAGAGAACAGAAGGAGAGATCAGAAAAAAAATAAACTGTCAGTTTGTATGAGAGATTCCCTGCGGTCTTCCAGAAGTAACCAGAAGGGAGGAGAGTGGGTTGAGGTCCTACAGTTGTGCAGGTGGGGGCTACAAGCAGGTGCAGTGCAAACATTAATATTTGCATGCCCTCATTATTGACCAAATGCTGCAAAAGCCTGAAGAAATTCGGGTTACCATTTGGAAAGTCTAGTTCATTTTGAATGAAATAATTTGTTTGTCACTGGATACTTTCAAGTGGAACCTAAATGACTGTTCAGCAGGAATGTTGTGGAAGAGATTCTAGCATTGGATGATGTCTCTTACAGTTGGGAAATTCTATTATTCTAAATCTCAACATATTCACCCATTAACCCATTAAAATACCATTTGTTCACTTACAATGTGCAAGATTGTAGGCAGTAAGGGATAAATGCCAACAAAAAGGTGAATAGGGTGTATTATCTGCCTTCATGATATTCAGAATCTAGAAGGTTGGACCACACAATCCCTTGGAGGGCTGTCCGGTTGAAGAATGGGTGTTCCGTTTCTTAATTGTGTCAAAAGACCAAAAAATCACCACAGAGTAGAAGTTACAAGCAAGTAGATCATAGTTCAATACAATAAATTATGTCTAGCAGCGAGAGAAAGTCAACCAATGAGCAGCCTCATCATTACTGGAAGCATCCAAGGTGAAGGATTATAAACAAGTATATCTCACTTTACTGAAGAGTTGTGCTCTCTGAAAATTGCTTAGAAAGCAAATTTCTGTATAGTTTTCCTATATTTTGTTATAAAATTGAGCGTGTTCTTCTAGACAACGTTTTGGCCTTAAGTCACAATAAAACCATATTTAAGAATGCAGAAACACATTAAAAGCATTTGAAGGAATGAATTATAACTTTTCAGGTAAATATTGATACTAATTCATAAACCAAATAGTAAAACTATGCAAATCATGTGAGCAAATTTTTTAATCGTCTATGAGAGTTTGAAGATCTAATTCTAAAGATGACCACTATCAATTTAGCAAAACTGAGCATCTTGGATCTAAAGGTCCTTTAGTTTTAATTCAGTCTCTTCCCTAGAACACTAAGCAGGATGATCAAGTGTTCTCTTTCTAGGCTTCCATAGAAACTGTTGGATTTTAGAAGGGATGAAGATGACTTGGAGATGAAGGCAGGTAGGAGTGCAGCAGTGGTAACCCAACATTTAGAAATAAATACAATGTCCAAGATGAGCAAACAAACAAACAGAAATCCTGTGAAATGAGTCTTCCAAGAATTGAATCAGCTTCTTAGTTTTAAATATTGAAATAGATGTATAAGTGCTATCATGAATAGAGAAGACAAGGTCCCATTTTGTAAAAAAGGTTAAAAATCTATGATCTGAAGCAGTAGTCTGTAAACAACGATCTGTGAACATTCCAACCTGGAGGAGGAAGGTGGATTCTGGGAGGAGAGCAACTAACCATTAAGCTTTTAACAAAATATCAGGAACATCATAGACATTCAATAAGTGCTACCCCCTCACCCCAATCCTCATCTGATAGTTCAGCCGTTCTACAGAAGGGGAAATGAGGGTGTGCTTGGAGAGGCTGAGTTGCCCGTGGTGCAAAGGTTAATGATAGAACTGGAGTTCAAACCCAGTTTCATCACACTCCACACTTTTCATTACACCACTCTGTGTTCTCCAAATCCTATATTTGAAAAATTCTCCAAGAATTAGTGAGTGAAGAAGAGGAGACTTTTCCCCACATAAAATTTAACAAACCAATCTTTCCTGGGTTAGTTTCCCAACCTACTTGATCCACAAAAATGGATAAGTTGGCTGGGTATCAAACATTTGCAAAATGTCAGACTTTGATTTATGACCTAGCTGAGAATGCTGGTAAGTCATCATTCACCCAGTCTGTCCTAGTTCAGTGACTATAAATGGCTGTGGCATCAAAGAGTGCTGGTTCATATAAACATACTTTGGGAATTATTTGGGGCATTTCCCTAGATCTTAAAGTCACTCTACAAAACCATAATGGTGCTGATTTTTCACATTTGATGTCTATCTTCTATAATAGTTACCATTTATGGGACATTTTCTATATGCCAGGCAGTGGGCCAAACACTTGATAAATATTATTTTTTTTATAACTCTCCAACAGTCCCTCTATAAACAGTAGTTTATAGATGAGGAAATTGAGGCTCAGAGAGATTGAGAAAATTTCTTAAGGTCACACATCTGTAAGTAGCAAAGCTGGAACTTTGCTTTTTACATGTGTTGCAGAGACCTATTCCAGGTCCCGGGGGAAGAGGCAGGGGGTGGATTATTTCAGAACGGCAGAATTCAAGGTAAATGTTAGAAGTTATTCTATAGCCTAGGAGCATATGGCTTAACAGGAAGTTGAACAGTCTGTGTATAGAGCTGAAAGAGGTGTCAAAGATGGAGTTAAGTGGAATCTTGAAGTCTGATTAAATCTATCAGGGAGAAAATCCATAGAGCAGAAGCTAGAAGACCCTGAAGTTCAAAGTTTAGGGAACAATTAAGCTCTGAAGAAGGGTGAAGAAAATGCATGAAGGGGGGCCAGCCAGATTATTATTCAGCCCCAGAACATCCGAAAGTATTCAAGAGCTTTTACTAGTATGGTCTCTTTAAAGGCTGAAACAAAGCTAAGTTTGGAATTTGCTATCATTGACTTAGCTATAACTTTTATCAACAAACTCGAGATTAGGACTTTCTGCAGACTAACGCCCTGCTTTTCTACTACAGTCATCACAAATCCCCAGATCAGAGTAAATAATACATCATGGCGAGAAAAAAAACAGCACAGAAGTTTGATCCATGATCTTCAGAATGGTTTGATTTTCATAAAACTCATAGATGATCTTTAGCCAGGGTGTGGATGAACATTTTCTGTATAAAAAAATATCTTGAGTCATTTTGAGCATTTTCTATCTACCACGCAGTGAGCCCACCCTTTATTCCCTATGAACACCTAGAGTGCTTTAACGCAGAGGTGGCCTTACGCTACCTGCCTTCCAGAGAGGGTCTAGAAATGTTTCCAGGAGACAGTAGTCTTTGGGGGCTCAAGTACACTGTCTGAGGTGACAATGAGAATCCTTCCTAAAGGGTATGCCCAAGGTATTGATAAGGTTGGTGGCTTGATAATAACCAGAAGTGATGCCAACCAAACTGCAACAGACCACAGAACACTGACTTCCACACCTTCCCAATTTTCTCCAGACCTATCCTTGGGTAACCTGCGCACTTTGTGGGCAAAGGCCTCCTACAGCTTCATCTTCATCTCTCTGACTACACTCACTGCAAACCCTGGCAAGAGTTGGCAATCAGAAATGTTAGTGGACTCTTTTTGGTTGTAACTAATTAATTCATTCACCTCCTCCCTAATTGCAGTGGGTGAGATGCTCACCAGCTGTGATTACAAATTGGTTCTGTCTAGTTGACAAGACCTTATCAGCAAATTAAAATAAAATGATCTGACTTCCAATACATGAAGTACAATTAATTCTTGTATGCATATATGGGTTTCTGATGTAAGCAAGAAAATGATCAGCCCTATAGGTCATGCCTATTCATTCTCCAGTTGCCAAGAGATTTTTATTGCCTCCCTCATGCCATATGGCATCCTCTCTAGCTTCAGCCTCGTGGGAATGGAGGAGGATGCCTGCCAAGAGTGTCTCGTCACTTGTTAAAGGTATCTCATTTTCCTGTGATTTCTTTACTCGTCAACAATAGCCCACGTTCATTCCCTTAAGAAGTAAAAGCCAGTGGACTGAAGGCTTTTGTGATGCTTTCCGCCATACCTGAATTATCACGGGAAGCGCATGAGCCAAATGTAAATCATAGCTTTCCATCAAAAGTGGCAACTTTTGCAATTGAAGGATTCTTGTATGGGAACTCAAGTATATTACTGTGATTATAGAATGACCCACGTGTCTGGAAATGTTCTTTTTGCACATACCCACAGCAAGTCTAAGGTTCCTGAGATTTATTGCCTGCGCTTTTTCTTTATATATATAGGCTGCAAGCTGAAGCATATGGTCCCACACAACTGTGATATTTACGATAATGAATCACAGATGTTTAAATGGATGTAATCTGAAAACACTTAAATGCTAAGATGCTGGAGTCTTACTGCAAACATTGTGAAGACCTTTGGATTATGTTGATTTTCAGATACCATCACTAGGAATATGACTTTACATATCCTGGGAAAATATCAGGCAAAAAGGAATGACTTTTTCCCCCCTTTAAAGAAACATAGTGTTCAAAGTAACCAACAAATTCCAAAGGTGAAGATTTGGTTATTCTATTGATAACTGAATTGCAGTCCCTTCTAGAATTAAGGATGAACTTACACAGTGGATATCCTTTTACTGTGCACCCATCCTATAACACATGTTATTTTAACGGTCATTTTTTAAATACAAAAAAATTAAAAATTTCACGAGAGTGAAATGGGAAATGCACCCATTTCCCATCCCATCCTTTCCTCACTTGTCCCATTAACCACATAATTTGATGCATATTCTACCAAATTTACAAACCATATGCATCCACATACAGTTCAATAAGTAGTTTTGCTCTTAATAGCTATTACAAACTTTTTTTTTTTACATCAGTTCATATAGAACTACTTCATTCTTTTCCATGACTGAATAATACCTCTTAGTATGCCTATGCTATCATTAAAGCAGTCCCCTATTGCTGGACACTTAGGTTTTACCTGTTTCATAGCTGCTACTCATGCAGCTGTAAACACCTATATACCTGCCTTTTTGTGTGTATGTGCACGTATTTTTCTACAGTTGAGACATCTTGGAAACTGCTGATTCAAAAGAACCACCCATTTAAAATTTAGTTAGACATTGACAAATTGTCTTAATTTGGAATCTAATCCAAAGTATATTGGATTTCTCTTTCCTCACACTAACAGTAGATAATATGATGTAAATATTTTTTGCCAATTGGATAGTTGGAAAAAAAGTACATTGTTAATTTGCATATTTTTGATGAATAGGGAGGTTAGGTATTGTCTCCTAGTACTGGCCATTATTTCCTCTTCTGTGAATTTCACGGTCTATCAGAGTACTTAGGAACTCGAATTATAATTGCTCGTTCCCTTGCTTTTCTCGTTACTAGACTGTGAGTTTCTTGAAGGAAAGAACTGTCTCGCTTGCCATTCTATCCCACCGCTCCGCAGAGACCAGGCACACGTGTTTTGTTGAATGAATACACGCTTATATGGATGAGGCTGATGTTTCTTTGTGCTACAACCCGAATGCTTACCAGAGTCCCGCTTTCAAAGCGGAAACTCAGTTCAACTCCTTCCTCCCTTCCTGGGCTCCCTTCTATACTCCCTCTCATGTGGTGCCTTTCTCTTACCAGAATAAAACCTTCATGCCTGCAAGGACTTGGTCAGCTTAGTAACTCCATGTCCCTAGTACTAGCACAGAGCCTGATGAATAGTAGGAATTCAGTAAATATTTTCTAAATGCATCCGTCTTGGTTTATGATCTGTCAGACTGTTTCTATACCAGATATCATGCTAGCAGCCGACTTTGAAAGGTTGACTGGAGCTTTTGCCATTCTTTCTGCTTTTCTTTTCATCTCCTGTGCTGATGGACAGTGGAGAGCCTCAGGACTCTTACTGAAATTCTTAATCTGACCTTGTGGACCAGGAGTTGGGGTGTGTATAGAGCTTTTGAAAAGGCAATGCTATCATGACATTGGTAAACGGGCTTCATTGCCGTGTTTGGTCTTTTATGGCTGCGTAGACAAAGTTGCACTGGAAACTTGCTAGAGTGGGCTCAGTTGAGATGCCCAACCCATGAGCTGAATTCATACTCATATAGGCTGACATGAAGGCCTAAAATCAGCTGAGAGAAACAAAGAACTTGTGAGTCAGCTTATGACCACATGTCCCTCTAAACCAGGAGTCAGGAACTTGTATCCTGTTGATCAAATCTGGCCTGCTACCTGTTTTTGTAAATAAAGTATTATTGGAACAGAGCCACTGTATTTGCTTACATGCTATCTCTGGCTGCCTTTGCTCTACAACTGCAGAATTGAATAGCTGCAACAGAAACCATCTGGCTCATAAGCCTAGAATATTTATTCTCTGGCCATTTGCGGAAAAAGTTTGCTGATCCCTGCTGTTGGCCAAGGCCACACTTTTTTTCCACATTTTTCAAGAGACCTGCTCGAAGCTGTCTGAGTGGTAGGCAAGTCAACTTATCCACAATGTATTCTGCACTCTCAGTTTCATGATTAGCTACAAGACAATCAGCAGAGTGGGGAAAATGACTCACAGACACTTACCTAAATGTTATCTCAGTGCCTATGTGTTGCCTTTAATTTTCGAAAATAAAATCTGCTGGGAGATATTTTCCATTCAAAATAGAGTCTCAAGAGGTTTCACTTTTTAAATACACTTTTAAAATCCATTATCTGCAGTCATTAAGTGTATGGACAAGCACTCACAGAGAAGATGAATATACCCAGAGGAGCAGAAGGGAATTGTGTATATCTCTATTTTTTGTCTATAAAGCAATAATTTAATTTAGAACCAAGAAATTAGCTGAGAATCATGCTTTTGATCAAGTTCACACACAAAACTGTTTGTCTTCAAGGTCCGTTTCCCACACTTAAAGTAGTCTGTCATCTTTTAATGTGATTTGTCATTAATTTTTGTTTCTTTTCTTGTAGAGAGTCTGCCATTATTTTCCCCAAAATGACTAAGATCTCTGGTTTTCTACACTCTCTAAGTGAAGTCATTTGAAACTTTATCTCTCTGGAAAATGAAATGGGAATTATCCAGCCCAAAGGTGGTGGGGAAATAGTGATTTTGTTTTATTTTTTCTCTGATGAGGGTTTGGTTCATTAACAAGAAGGAAAACAGCATTTCTTTGAGTAAAGGGGCAAATGGGAAGAAAGACAGAAACCCAAGAAGCCTCAAATTGTTTGAACCTCTCTACAAAATTAGATGCTATATCAGAACATTGAAAAGGGATAGTCACTGTGTATTTTAAGTACTTAAAAATCCAATGAACTCAGACAAGGACAGCATACCATATTTAAATTATAGCACATATTCTCTGTGTAATTTTATATGTTTGAGTTGGATGGTTTCCTGGGTTCTTACTTAATGCCTTTAAGCCTGGAAATCATAGATATGAATTCTTCTTTCAGCATTCAAAGGATCCTGAGTAACAAGGACCCAGTTCTAGGCTGTGGGACAGGTGTATAAATGAAATCTGGTTACATTAACTCCACAAGAGGAGGTGAGAAATAAAGGGAGAATGACGTATAGTGACTCTCTCGCTCTTTCACCAGTAACAACTTTGTAAATATTAATCATAGCTGGAATGAATAAAGCAGTTGCTATGGTCAAGCTCAACCCCTCTGAGGAAGGTGGGTCCAGGAAGACACTTGGTTCTATGGAACCTCTCATTGGGATTGGCTGTGGAAGATTGGGAGGGTAAGACATAGCAGTTGCTAAAGAGCTCTACATAATGAAAGATTAATTGGGAAAAAACAATTCAGGCGAGAAGGAGGGGAGGAGAGTGAGAAGCAGAACTGGCAGTGGAGGCGGGGCAAGAAAGGGGAAAGCTGGAGAGATCGTGGAAGATCCTGACTGTCTCTGTGGATCTTTAAACCCTCTGTAGAATCTAACTTGCTCACAAATGATCTGCGTGTTTCTTGTGCAACCTGGTGCAGGAGCCATGTTTTCCTGTCTGGTTTGCCTAGGTCAGGAAAGAGGCAGACTTGGGGCCAGGTGGTGGTATAGTGGTTAGGTTCGTGTGCTCCAGTTCTGCAGCACGGGGTTCACCAGTTCAGATCTGGGGTGTGGCCCTTTGCACTGCTCATCATGCCATGGTGTGGCAGACTTCCCACATATAAACTAGAGGAAGATGGGCATGGATGTTAGCTCAGGGCCAATCTTCCTCAAAAAAAAAAAAAAAGAAAAGAAAAAAGAAAGAGGCAGACTTTAAGGCAAAGGACCCAGAGGCAAGACAATTCATGAGGACACAAGCCCATAGGACCCTATATAAATTGGGGTGGGGGCCCTTTGGATTTCCACAACTTATGGAAGATAGGGGTTCAATTTCAGTTTAACTAACCCTCCAGGGGTTAAAGTGAGCCTGTGAATGTCTGACTTTCATTTAATGTTTATTCAGCTCTTTCCACGAGCCAGGCAGTGTGCTAAGACTTTGCATGCATTAACTCAATATCTTATTAATTTTTCACAACTGTGCACGACACTAGTATTATTTCCCCATTATACAGATGAAGACACTGAGCCTAACGGGGAACTGTGTGATAGGTGGAAAAGAACTTGGTCTCCAAACAGGTCCGTCTGACTTCAATGCTCACACCTCTTCCTACTTGGCTCCCTGTCTCTCACTCGCTCAGCAAACCAGGTCTCAAGGATTGTGTTGTTTCCATATGCATAAAACAGAAGAATGTTCAGCCCCACTCCTTAATAAGAGTGAGGCTGGTCAGTGAGTCAGCCATTTAAAATAAGGTCACAATGCTGCATAATGGGGAATGCAGTAGGAGTGTGAACTAAGTTTTTCAGGAAGAAAAAAGAACAAACGGTCTGGTTTGAGCCAGACCCACAGAAGACTTCACAGAAAAAACGGCATTTGAGCTTTACCTTGAAGGACAAGGAGAAGAAATTATAGTCACGTGCTGCACAGCTACACGTGGTCAGCGACAGACTGAATAGACGTCAGTGGTCCCATAAGGTTAGTGCCATGCAGCCTAGGTATTAGTAGGCTATGCCATCTATGATTGTGTAAGTACGCTCTAGAATGTTCCTACAACAACAAATGGCCTAACGACGCATTTCTTAGAACATATCCGCATCATTAAGGGATGCCTGACTGTGGCTGTTTTCCACGTTTGACTGCAAGTAAGCTCTACTACTGGTGACTGACATCAAAAATGGACTGATGGAGTTCACCAAAGGATGCTCTAGTCTCAGATTCACAAATCATCTCTAATTCCTTAAAAAAAAAAGTATCTCTTTGATTCCGTAGGGGTCTGGGTAGCTATCACTAGAGCCTCCATCGGCTCTGTTTGTAGCAGATCCATTCACAAGATGATGTTTTGGAAAATATTCTGAGCAACTTCGAAGCACAAGACAAATTTCAAAGTGGAAAGGAAAAAAACAAAAGGTCAGGAGAAATGAAATGTGTGTGAGAGGGGCAGAGTTCTTCTTGATTAAATTTCAAAAGGAGATAATAAATTAGGAGAAAACGTAAGAACAAAGACGGTCGTATGGTTTATACTCCTGAATTAAAATAAGCAAAGAAGCCAACAAAACCTGAATTTCCATTTCTGAGAGTTAGTTACATGTATCTGTAGTTTAAGTTTTCTTTCACAGTTAATTCAGGCAGGGGGGTGTTTTACTCAGTGTTGAAAATAGTGTTAACCTCTCTGATCTTCAATTTGTTCATTGAGGAAATGATAGGATTGGCATAGACCAGGGATTCTCAAAGTCTGGTCCCAGGACCAGTAGCATTGGTATCGTTTGTGAGCTTCTTAGAAATTCAGATTCTTGGGTGCACCTGAGACCTATCAAATCAGAAGCTCTGGGGGTGGAGCTGAGCAATGTGTGTTTGAACATGCTCTCCAGGAGATTCTGGTTCACGCTCAAGTGTGAGAACCCCCAGGAAAGATAATCTTCCAGATGACTGGACAGCTGCACGACTCAATGTTTCTATTAAAAACACATTATCCAGTATTAAGCATGCACTACTTGATACTAAATTAGAAAAAAAAGAACATCCATTAAATACACAGACGGAACGTCAGCTTTGGAGCCAGAGTGTACAGGCCTCCCTCCCAGCTGTACGAGATTTTACACAGAATCTTTGACACTCAATTTCCTGATCTGTAAAGTGGGAATAATGATGCCTGGTGCCTGGAATTCGTCTTGAGAAAAAATGAGAGAATGTGAAGCTTCTGATGCATAGGAAGACACCTAAAATAGTTGCACGTGTAATTTTATTAAAATATGGACTTGATCACAGTTGGTTCACTGTCCTTCTCTTTTAATAAACACGATAATCTAAGCAAATGAAAAATAGCTCTTATTGATCCACTCTGCTTAAATTAAGAGGGTTGTTTGCCTGCAACACTGTCTCCAGAAGGAGATGCGTCTCTCTCAGAAAATACAGTATAATTAATGGATGCTAACATGAAAAGGGCCAATTAAGTGTCATTCAGTCACTCATCCTCTTGAACGAGGTGGACATGAAGCACAAATCTATGAAGTTGAAAGGACAGAGGGAGGAAGGCCTCATCCTGGCTCAGGCCACCATGCTCTTCTGCCTGGGCTACTGCAGTAAGTTTTGCCTGGTCTCCCAGTCTCCCCCTCTAGGCACACCCATCCCCAGTGGTCTCAGCACAGCAAAGAGAGGTCCAGGTACAGCTTGATGTTTATGTCACCCTTCTACTCTAAACCATCTCATCTGGAGTCAAAGCCAAGTTCTTTCTCTAACCTACATGAACTAGTTCATATTATGCATCATGTCCTTCTACTCTCATCCTTAGTCACTCCAGCCTCACTTGTCTCCTAGCTTTCTCAAACTCCCAGGCATGCTCGTCCCTCAGGACCTTTGCATTTGCTATACCCTCTGCCTTAATGCTCTTGTCCCACATATCCAAGGCTACCACCCTCATTTCTTAGTTTCCCCTAGGTATCTGCTCAAATGTCACCTTTGTTATGAGGCCTTCCCTGTCATTTCAATACTTTCCCAATCTGACATTCTCTGTTGTTTTTTTTTTGTCCTTAGCACTTCCCATTATGAAAATGTATCCCACAGTACATTTTTGTTCTTTATACAACTTATTGTCTTCCTTTTTCTAAAGAATGTAAGCTCAGGTTATCTCAAGAACCTGGAAAAGTATCTGGCACATGATGAATCAGTACATAGTGCATCAATCAATGAATGGATTAATTTCCTTCGTTTTCATTCCTTTACTTAGCTATCATCATCTACCAATCAATTAATGATGAATGAAACTAGCAAAGTAAGTAAGTAGGTAACCTACTGGAGAAAAGGAAAACTATAACATGATCTTTTATAATTGCTGCTGTTTGGCCAGGTATCAATGTGGAAAACAGAAAGAAAGAAAAAGTTAAATGCATAAAAACTTTAAGGCATTTCCTCACAGGATATTTTTCGGCCCTTAGGGACAGTTTCCCCAGGAAGCAGTAGGGCGAGAGTGAGAACTCTGGAATCAGAGCTCAGAACTCGACAAGTGATAGAACCTGGATGAGCTAACCCACATTCTTGAACTGCAGTTTCCTCCTCCGTGAAATGGGTTGCATGTTGATACGTACAACTCATGCGACTAGAGTGACGTTTAAGTGAGAGAGTGTTCATTGACCGCTCTCCACGGTGTCTAGCATAGATTAAAGGGTCAATAAACACTGTCATAGCTATCCCTGGAATTTAAGCCACTCAGATCTGGGTGTTCTGGGGAAAATGGAACAGGTACAGCATTTTAATGGTAGATCAGACCATTCCTATTTGAGTGAATTTCAGGGACTGGCGTTAATCTGACACACCCAAATGATGTAGAGGGATGACACCAGTTTCTGAAAATAAAATTGCCACCATTTTGAAAAGACCCAGTGTTTAAACATCAGTATTGGCTCCTGACCCCCCTCAAACTCTGTTGGAGTTATGGATCACTTCACTTATTTTCTTGTTTAGACACTATCAGAAGCAAACCAGTGATTACAAATGTGAAGAATCCTCATTCGGACATGGGCTGTCAACAAAGACTGAGCAAATGACACCACAGAGAATGGAGTTATTAAAGCCGCACCGAGAAGTCAATTGCTGGGCCAGCCTTCCCCTACCCACCCCATCTTTCTCAGGCTTCGCCTGTGATTTGCCCCGGAAAGGCAGGCTGCAGCATTTTTCCCAAAGGAGCTGCCTGGGGGCAAAGTAACTTGTGTCAGTCAAAACCGTTTATGAGACAGGTCTGAATTTTGTTTTCTTACGCACTGGGGAAAAGCTATCTCAGATCACGTTTTTCTCTCTCTCTGTGTTAACGAAAGGTTATATTATCACTTGGGTCTAAAAACATACACCTAACGTGGCAATAAACTCCTTCGTGGTCATTAACTACTGTGGCGGGGCTTTTTATTTTTATATTAAAGACGTGATTGAGATCTGAAAGTACCCTCGTTGAGCATTCAGAAGATGAAAGTTACCATAGAGTTTTGAGCTAAAGGACACCTGAGTTGAGCATTGTGCACCCAAAGAACCAGCCATCTCAAGTTACTGACCTCAGGGACACTAAATGCAATGCTCACCCTGGACTCAATATATTCCAAAATGATTTAAAATTATATTGTAAGTTACAAATAAGGACTTTTGCCTCATTAAAAATGAACGACAAACAAATAGACAGAACACCAATGCCAGTACGAGCAGGTTCTGAATAATACAGCAGAGGTCAGATTTTAAACTAAATCTTTCAATGTCTGCTATTCGTTTTGAAGATGACCTGACAATCTTCTATAATTTTTGTCAGGCTTCTTGAATCCCCTAGCAGGGATTACTTTAAAGAGATTGAACTCACCACAAACATTCTAAAAATAAACAAATCGAAACAAAACAAAGCAAAACATACAGAAGCCTAGCACTACTGTCTGAGATAGCGAACAAATTAGGATGCTCCTGCTGAGAATGGGAGCATGAGCTAGGATGCGAACTCGGCATTGCTTCTGAAATAAACTACATTGAGAAACAAGCTTTGTATATCTGGGAGGAAGAGAAGGTAAATACACACAAACTGGAGATTCTCCTCTGTCCTTGATTTCAGATTTGGAAAACATTGTTCAATGCTCTATTTGGAATCGGATATCTGAAGGCCTGAGGCTGTTGGTAGGGTGGCCTCGCTCAATGTGGGAGGGACACTGAGCTATGAGGGTCCCTTGCCTACAACTAAGGGACTTTCTAATGGCACTTTAGTATGTCTACGTGTAGCAGAAGGTAGGGAAGTGAAAACAGATGAGCTTTGAAGAGGAGAAAGAGTGAGAAGGGGCTGGGGCGATCAATAGCTTTGATAGAAAAATTCTCTCTTCTCCTGACCTAATCTTTAAGTGAAGATAGCAAAATATTTATACAAAATCTAGCAGTGAAGGGTGGAGCCCCTGATTGGGGCTTTCTGGCAGAAACTATGCCTCCCTATAGCGATGGAATTCCACATTCCACTCTCTGGGATTTGCCTGGGTATGTGGCTACTTGGCTAGAAACTATACTTTCCAAACCCCCTTGCAGCTGGGTGTGGTCCTGTGACTCACTGTGGTCAATGGAGAATGAAGAGAAGTGAGAGGAGGACTTGGAGTTAATAGCCTTCAAAAGAAAGATGCTTTTTCTCCTCTTCCTCCCTATACCCTCCCAGAAAGCTGGATATGGTGTAGGACATAGGGAAGAGGGCAGCACCTTAGAGGATGTCAGAATAGATCTGATTAATTATCAGTCCAATGCTACTCGGGAGCACAAAGTACTGCAGCTTGCTGAAGATACCATGAGAGATGGCAATCCACAGCCCTTGACCTTTTTCAAATAGGGGTCCCTGAATAACACTGTGGAGCGAAGTCACTGACCTGCCCTGGACTGGTTCATGAAGAAGAAACACCTTTCTAATTTGTTGAAGCCTCTGTTTTTGAAGCATCTTTATTAGAGCTATTAGTCAGCACCCTAACTAATTTGGATTCCCTGGTCTGAGCTAGTGTAATGTGTTGTTAGTTCAAAGTTCTTTCCAACACATATCATTTTGAGCCTACAGAGATTTTGCAGCCTTCCTCGTCCCTCTATTTCTCCATTCCCATTTGTGTCCCTGCCATCTGCAAGAATGGCTGTAAGAGAACACCAGTATCTATTAGGTCAGGAATGGGGTCCAGCTCACCTGTGCTGCATGCTGCTGCTGCCAGACTCAGTATTCTACAGTCACATTTGTTAACTCGTGAATACTTCCTCATGAATCAGAATTTCCCTCTCATTTATAGAGATCATTTTTTCAGAGAGGATTTATTGAGTGTCTACTTTAGACTGACCCATTCAGTTGTCATGATTCTCTTACATCTTCTCTTATTAATATGATGAAGAAGTACAATATTTATGTGAAGCAAATCCAATTGGAATTTCCCCCAAAACAAACCAAATGAGAATACAAAAGAAGTGGCAGAGAGGCATCATACATATGAAGGTTTCCGTTCTTACAGAACCTTTTAGAAGATGGAATATGCCAGTTAATCACTGTTCACAGTTCTTAAACTACTTTCATCAAACATTCAGAGGCCCCTTTGAATGGGGTAGTCAGATTGCCCATGGGGTGTAGTATCCTCTCTGTGCTCTAACACTATGTCAGAGCAGTAGGTAAAGCTCCTCCTACTCTACTCTTCTGGTTCCTCCACCTGTCCTTCTCTCTGGCTTCTTCCTGTAACATCTCAGGACACACAGTGATCAATGTGAGAGGTCAATGTGATCAAGCCTGAGAGGTTTTCAATTGGGTATGCATGCATAAGAAACAAGGTGCCCTCTCTGTTCTCCTTTCGATGTTCAGTGGCTGCATCAATGATAATACATGACTGTCTTGATCATAAATTTATTTATTCTCCCTACACAGCAGTCCTCATTTTGTCCTTGTTTATGAATTAGGCTTTTTGAGATAGATATAAAACAGAACAAAATGAAAAACACTTAAGTGATTTAAAGAGAGAAATTATCAGTCCAATGCTACCTGGAGTCAAAGTTACTGCAAGATTCTGAAGACATCATGAGAGATAGGGATCCAGAGCCCTTGACCTTTGCCAGAGTAACGGCCCCCTCTCACCTCCCAAGGGCAATTCTCAGCCCAAAATACATTTGCATTGGCCTCAGAGGCAAGCTGGGCTTATCAAGACAGTCATACCGGACTAAACACTTAAGGATAAATTTTAAATGAGCTAACAAATATTTGTGTCATTCCTGTGTTGGAGAAAGGGTATTGAATTTGGATTCTTATCCTAGTGCTGCCACAGATGAGTAATCTTGAGCAGAGCATCATTGCTTTCATTTGTTAAGCAGGAATTTTATACCTACCTCTCTAGGCTGTTGTAAGAATGTCATGAGATAATACATAAAATCTATGTGCAATACATGTGTGCTGAGTAAATGGACAAACAGTGAAAGCTCTACATGCTCTGGTCTTCTCACTCTTGCTTCCTTCCAGTTTGTTCAATACACCAGGCATGCTCCAGTCTTAGGGTCTGTGCCATTGTATTTACCTCCATCCATGGGGCTTTTCCTCCAGACACCTACATGACACATTCCCTCACCTCCTCCAAGTCTTGTTAGAATGCCCCCTCCTCGGCAATGTGTTGCTTGATGATCTGTTAGTTTACAACCACTCCCCTTCCCCCAACCCCAGTCCCCTTGCCCTGCTTTGTTATTCTCTATCACATTGATCACAATCCAGCCTCCGATACGTCTTCCTTGTTCACTGCCTGTCTGCACACAGCTAGAATGAAAACATCACAAGGGCAGGTACTTCTGTCTGTTTGGTTCATTGTATTTGTCTCTTAGGGTTGCCATTACAAACTACCACAAATGTTGTCGCTTAAAACAACAGAAATGTATTCTCTCACATTCTGGGGGCTTCAAAATCAAGGGACTGACAGGGTCATGCTTCCTCCAAAGGCTTTAGGGGAGGGTCCTTGCTTGCCTCTTCCAGCTTCTGGTGGCTCCAGGTGTTCCTTGGCTGGGGCTGCGTCATTCCGATCTCTGCCTCCCTGGTCGCACGGGCTGCTCCTCTTTCTCCCTGTGTTGCTTCTTTGTGTGTCTCTTGTAAGAAGACTTCAAGACTTAGGGCTCACGTAGGTAATCCAGGACCATCTCATCTAGAGATTCTTAACTAATTACAAAGACTCTTTATCCAAATAAGGTCAGATTCTCAGGTTCTGGGGGTTAGGATGGGAACATATGTTTTTGGGGGCCACCATTCAACTGACTATATATACTGCTGTATCTTCAATGCCTACAAGAGAGGCACATAGAGGAGCTCAGTTCATATTTGTTGAATAAATGAATGACGGCCAAATGCAAATACTGGGATGGGGGTGGAACTTAAGGTGAGTTCCCTTTCCCCACCTGAAGAAGTGCAGCTTCAGATGCACCTGAAGTGTGCAGTAATCCTGAGAGGAATTCCGTGAGACGGCAAATGCAGACCATTCTCTCTGCACCTGGAAGACCCTCCCACGACCTCCGCCCCAGTCAAAAGCGATCCCACACTGTGGCTTGAGGGATCGCCTTGACTGGACAGGATTCGGACTCATTGCCATGCATGAAGCATGCTTTAATCAAGTGTCCTCTGGTCGGATCCAATTATCCATAGGTGTAAATGACTACACAGAACCTCTCTTGACGGGAGAAGCAAAAAGTGAGATTTGTTTCTAAGAACGGCACATCCATTAACATGGTTGCCAGATAATTCTTCAGAACCTCCCTATTTGCATAAATACCTTCCAGTCAATTTCTATTTTTCTTAAATTAAAATGAAAGTGGCAGCTCCGTGGCTGAGGCACCGGCCACGGTCTGGCGGCTCCACATTCATGTAAGCAATGACAGTTCAAATACTGGACCATTGGAGTAGGAAGAGATGAAACAATATCCATTATCAGCGTTGGTTGCTATTTGCTTGAACATACTGAATAACCTTCACTTGCATGGATAATAAAGTCACTTAAATGGATTATAGGAATTCAAACCAGTGCAAGATGACTTGTGCTAAGTGCTCCGAAATAGAGGGCTATAAATGCATTCCCAGTTGCAAGAATGATCAAAAAATTGAATTACTAAAGTGGTTTACATTGACAAAAACGAGTTGCTTGCCCTTTTTGTGCAGGTTCCTACACTGAGTAGGCTGTGTAGGGGTTTTTAAGAATAAGTATAAAGTCTTCTTTTCCCTTAAAGGATTTATAGTCCATGTAGAGGATCATGACAACATTCTCCCATAACCAGATTAAAAGTAGAAAGTTAAAGTAGTAAGAATTCGCAAAGGAAGTTCTCTGGAATTTGAAAGAAAGAGGTGATACATCTGAACGGTAGTAAAATCCATGGAGGTTTGGAAGGGGAAGCTGAGAGTGAAAAGCTCTGAAGAAATACAGAACAGGAAATGGGCACAGAATAAGCAAGATGTACCTCAGATTACGTTTTGTCCTTAAGAGAGAAATGGTGGGAAGTGAATGAACCTAGGGACAGAATATGCATACAGAAGTGACTGATAAGAAGAGATTAACATCAACCACACTTCAATTAAAAACAGAAGAAATTAATAATGACTATCTTTCACTGAGCACATACTATGTGACAGGTACTCTGCAACATCCTCTATATCCAGAGTTTTTCAACCATGATACTATTGACATTTGGGGCTGAATAATTCTTTGTTTTGAGTGGATATTCTGTGTATTGATGGATGTTTAATGGCATCTCTGACCTCTACACACTCGATGCCAGTAGTGATCCCCATTTGTGACAACAAAAAGGTCACACTGCCAAAGGCACTCTTGGGGGACAAAATTGCCCTTGGTTTAGAACCACTGATGATATTGTTTGTTACATCTGCTTCTTATAAGAACCCCATGAAGCAGCATTATTAGCCTCATTGATGAGGAAAGAGAGACGCTAAAGGTTAAAGTATGTCCTGGAGGACACACTACTGGAAAGGGCTCCTTGCCCATTGGCTTGTGTGGTACAAATACATATATTTCAATATATCACTTGCTTTATGCTTAGTCATAGAGGAGGGTTTTGTTTGCTGTGGAGAAACATTAACACTTTACGTAGTCAACTATCTCAATTTTTCAACTTATAATTTTTTTTCTTTTTAAGACTTTATTTTTTTTTCCTTTTTCTCCCCAAAGCCCCCCAGTACATAGTTGTGTATTCTTCATTGTGGGTTCTTCTAGTTGTGGCATGTGGGACGCTGCCTCAGCGTGGTTTGACGAGCAGTGCCATGTCCGCGCCCAGGATTCGAACCAACGAAACACTGGGCCGCCTACAGCGGAGCGTGCGAACCCAACCACTCGGCCACGGGGCCAGCCCCTTTCAACTTATAATTTTGACTTTTGTCGACATGCTTAAAGTCTGCCTAACTACAAAAGTATAAAAAATTCACCTCTGATTGATTTCTTCCAGTTTTTTTAATGGTTTTCTTGAACATATATCTTGGTCCCATGATGAACTTATTTTGATATGAAGATATATATATATACACACACACACACACACACACACATAAACACACAGTATGTGTCTATATATGGTATATGTTCCTTGTTTAAAAAAAATCAAACAGACAAGGGTAAGAAAAATTGATATTCTCCTGAACCCTAGCACTTGGAGATGGCTACACAGCATTTTGGTCAACATTCTTCAAGACACCTCTTTATGGCTACCTGTGCCAAGAGTTGAGCTCTAGGAGTTTCAACACTGACAAAGAAGAAAAGAAAACAGCTAAATACTCACAACATTGGGGGACATTTGCAATAAAGAAGTAGAGAACAGGGGAAGGGGATAAAAATGGAGTTAGGAAGTATACAGTTAGATAAGGAGGCGAGTCAAAAGAATATAACATAATGGAAACCAAGAAAAGAATATTTTCAAGATAGTGACACTCTTCAAGGTTCAAAAGTGGTAGTAAAGTTACTTCTGATGGAACATGAAAGAATATAGATTTTGGTGTCTGAAGAGATGTTTTGGAGAGAATGAGAAGACTTACGAGTGTGAGAATGGACTAAGATAGTCATATGCACATGGAAAAGTCTAGAAGCACAGAGTATAAGCCTCTTTATCAAGAAAAGTGCAGGTGAAAATTAGAAATAAGAAGAGACGATATCTTTGGGAAAACAGAATCAAGGGAAAACCATGTAGTGGGGCTTCTAAACTTGGGCTCCACTAGCTTTTAGGGGGTGCATGAATAGGATTTAAGGGGCTCTCTAAAATCCTTAAAATTACATTTAATTTTTCTGTGTATAGGTACGTTTGCTATTCTAAGGATATGGAACATTTTTTTATCCAATTATCAGTAGGTGCTAAGAACTACTTTCTTAGAGGATGGCAGCCACTTTTGTTAATTTATAGCAGATGAAAATAACCCAATAGAAGGGCCTAGCTTGGGAAGGTGAGAGTGGTAGCAGATATTTGATGAAATAATGTCCAATCAGAGGTGAGAGTAGATGGATTCAAGGCTGTGCCCTGAGCAGAAAAGTCTAGTCTTGAGATCTTACTTGTTCTTCTAACAATGTTTTCTAGTATTGCTAAGAGGATGGGCTGTTCAGAAAAAAACAATTCATTCTAAACGAAAGAAAAAAATAGGAAAGTACTTCACCAAAATGACATCCTTGTTTATTTCTGAATGCTGGAAGTGCTTTTTACTTTGTTCTTTTCTTCACTATTTTCCAAAATGTCTTCAGTTAATTAACATATGTCAATTTTAAAATCACCAAAGACACAAGATATTATTAAAATCAACGCACTATGTGTGTTTTTTTTTTAAAGTAATTCTAGGGAAAATGATGTGTGATACAAGCAAACTGGATTTCCCCAAGGAAAGTCTCTATGCTGAAATATAAAGAGCATTGGAGCTCAAGAGACAAATGCAAAAAAACCCTCTGGAGCAGTAGGAAGAACAGAATTACATCAGCCTGAAGACGAGCTGGTCGCTAGCTCTGCTGTGGATTGACTTTGGCTCTGAGCGGCCAGTTCGGAGACTCTGTTTCCCATTCTGTGAAATAGAGCACTGATGTCTTCCATGCAGAATTTCTAAGCAGGTTAGACGGATGGCTTAAATGAGGTCTTGCTTAATAAACGCACATTCTTAGAGTTCCATGAGTATCAGTGTTACATCAGCTGACATCATTGGTCTGATACTAGCTACAGCTGGTGGTTAGTCCCTCTCTACTCTCCAACTGTTAAAAATGACCAGGAAAATTACAGTGAATATTATAGTGATGTGACAAATTTATTTTGGAAGCCAGGTGGACTAATGAGCAAAACCTAGACTTCTATGTTGGGTAGATTGGAGCAAAAATCCCAGTTCTTCCACAAATTAGCTATATTAATTGTGGACAAATCTCTTGAGCCTCAGTATTTTCATCTATAAAATGGGGATAAGAGCAACTTGGGCTCAGGCTTGTTTTGAAGATGAAATGAGATTAACATCGGATGAGAGACTGGGACAGGATAAGGGGGAGGCTAGTAGACCAAGTTGTATAAGTACAAGATCTGGACTTGTCTTTATTTAAAATGTTGATATTTTGTGGGGCCAGCGTGGTGGTATAATGGTTAAGTTTGGCACATTCTGCTTTGGCAGCCTAGGTTTGTGAGTTCAGATCCTGGGTACAGATCTACACCACTAATCAAGCCACATTGTGGCAGCGAATCACATACAAAATAGAGTAGGACTGGCATGGATGTTAGCTCAAGGCCAATCTTCCTCTCCAAAAAACCAAAAAAAGTTGATATTTTGTTTACGATGGGTTTTTGCATTAATTTTTACAAAATATTGCATTAAAATATTTATTTTGATTACTGAGATTTTTAGCACCCTTTCTTAAATTTTATGCCCAAAAAGAATATCTTACTTGCCTCATATTAGTCCTGGCCCCTGAAGCCAACAATTACTGAACACTTACAATGGGCCAAATACTGTACTGAGCACTTTAATTTTACACATTTGCCTACAAGTAAATGTTTAGCATGGTACCTAACCTACAGTAAGGCATCATCATCATTACCACTATTAGCGCTATCAGCATCATCGCCATCATCACCAACACCGTCACCATCATCATCAGCAGTACCATCCCCATCGTCATCATCATCATCACCATCACCAGCATCATCAACACCATCCTCACTGTCACCGCTATTGTCATCATCATCACCATCATTATCATCATCACCAACACTAACATCACCATCGTCATCATCACCATCACCATTATCACCATCATTATCATCATCACCATCACTACTATAATCATTCATTATGACTTTCCAAGTCATCTTAAGTAAATTTCATAATATTTCTGAGTTGCGGTTCTCTCGTTTTTATTATGAGGCTAACACTACCTGCTTACAAGGTGTAAAAATTAAACAAAGCTGTTTTTGTTGTTGCTATCATTAATGTTATTGCTGGTTCCAACGTATGACCTGGCTCCACAGAAAAGCCAGGGAGTTCTCGCTAAGAAATCAGACGACTCCAATGAATATGGAGACCAGTCACGTAGACCAATAGGGCAGGGTCACTCTGAGTCCTGGGTTGGCTTTTGTAAGGCTGCCCAAGATTTTCACACAAAGAAGCACATGCTGTTCCCAGAGCTGACATTTCCATACTCATAAAGCTCAGTGCTGTTCCAGTTCAGGAAGCTGATGAGTCATGGGGTAGTGGCAGTGGGAAGAGGAGGGGGCCTTACCCTGTTTTGTGTGTGTACTTACAGTTTTAATCATTTCTCAAATGTTTTTAGATATACAACAGAGAAGAAATATAATAACCTCCCAGTCACTGTACCACTTGGAAAACCTCAAGTCACTAGTCACTTTTTTTCCTAAAATGAAAGAGTTATTTCATCTGCCCAAAGGTTTCATTTTCCTTTGCTCTGCTTTGCTTTGTAAGCCTTTTAATCTTGTAAGGTATAGCCGTAGAAACAAACAAGGGAGAAAAGAGGGAGATGAAAACTCTTCAGGTTTACCCAATTTTGAATCCCAATTGACAAACACAGCAGTACACAGTTTTGATAAAGGCTGTTAGGATGGCAATTTGACCTTCCTCTTGCCACTGTGTGAAATGTAAACACAGTGTGATTTCTCATAATTAAAAGATACTGATTCCACAGCAGCTCATGATGGGGCTGGGTAATCTTTCTTCTCAATGGATGCTGCATGATCCCCATTGTCATCTAGTTATATCCAATCAGAAGTAAGCCATGATAGGCTGATGTGGCTTTGTAATTCAGGAAATTGTATAACTGGGGAAGAGTATCACTTCTGTTTGAAAATAGTGGTCTGGTGTGTTTTTAGAACACATTATGGTACTGTAATAAGAGACTACAAGATTCAGCGATTTAAAGCAACAAAGAGGCTTCCTTCTCTCTCATGTAACGGTCTGAGTTCGTGGTCCAGAATTGGAATGGTGGCTTGACGCTGCCCTCGTTGGCTTAACTGAAGATGACTCACTACCATGTGTGTATTCCAGCTGGAGTGGAATGGAAATTTTCCATCTGGGAGGGTGGAAAATAGGAAGGGAGAATGTGTTTCTTCCCTTTCAAGGGCATGACTTGAAGTGCATACATCACGCCCACTCATATCTTGTTGGCCAATACTTGGTTATAGGGCCACACCTAGCAAAGGTGCTTGAAAAAAGTAGTCTTTAGCTGAGTGACCATGTGCCCAGCTAAAATTGCTGTTGCTGTTGCAGAAGGGAGGATGGATATAGTGGGAATCACCAGGAGTCCTGGCCACAGTTGAGTTGAACAAATATTTGCCCAAGAATGGAGAGAGGGGTTTGTGTTCCGGGATCCTGATTCCTAAGCCTCTTGGGTTGTGATGCTAATTGATGGTGATGATAAAAATGATGAAAATAAAGATATAAGCAGCTAACATTTGCTGATTTCTTGCTTTATACTTCTTGTAATAAGTGCTTGCAAACGTTATGCCATTTTACCTTCATGATAATCCTATATAATTATAGGGGTAATTACATATGTTGTATATAATTCTATATTTTACCCAGGAAGAAACTGAGATGCATTAAGTTCAGAAACTCACCCAAGGTCATGCAACTAGTATGTAGCCAAGTGGAATCTAAACCCATGTGTTTCTACGTCCAAACTTATTCTCGTAACCACTTTGCTGAGATGCTACTGGGGTCCAAAGTGTTTCAGTTTTCAAAAAGTTGAACTAAACTGCAAACTTTTCCATAACCAGATCATTTGAGATAGCTAGAAGGCATTTGTTTGGGGCTTGAATATTATCAATTTATATTGGTCTTTCCATTTAGCAAAGACTATTAAGAGTTTCTGGCCCTTACATAGACCCTGATTAATCTTTAAAAAGTAGGAAAATGAACAAATGATTGTTTATTAAATGCAATTTGTTTGACACATAAGTTCCTTCTAAACGTGGCCTCTAGAGTGGGAGGGAAATAACCAAGGAGGTCATTAGTTGAGTAAAGGCTGGGAGACAAGGATGCAAAGACTACCCAGTGCAGGGCCTCTTTGCTGGTGCTGACAGAAGGTGTAAGCCAAAGTAGAGCAGGGAGACCCTTGACCATCCCCGAGGGAGGGGACCTCAGGCACCCCGATTAGGCTTGCAACACTGAATCAGTGAGCAACATGGAACCTGGGTCATTCCAATGCAAGAGTTGTGTACTGAGTCAAGGTGAAGGAGAGTTAAAGATGTGGGTCCCTAGTGTCAGGCAGCCCTGGCCAATAACTGAACCGAATAGCTTAGCCAGTTAGTGACATATGAAAAGGATGGGTTCTGAGGTGCAGCTGTTGTCATCTTCATGCATCAGCACATTAAAATGTTTGGGAAGGGAAGGGGAATAGAACATTCCTTCCCTTCCCAGAAACAGATGGGTAATTAGATGGAGGGTGGGAGCCAGATGCTGTCCTTCCCCTGAGACCAGCACCAGAGGGAATGGGCTGGCCTGCAGAAGGCATTTCCATTCCTGAAAAGGGATATCACATTGGGGAAGAATCATGGCTTCAGGGTTTCTTGGAGGGAGGGGTAAGAGTGGAGGGGGAGTGCGTCTTCCCTCCATGTTCATCCTCCACCAGCCCCTCTCTCTGCACAAACAGCTGTGTGCTAGGTGAGGTCCGTTCTTAGGAGATTCCACCTGACCATAACCCTGTCAAAGGACATTTCAGGAAACCTGGCTTCTCAGTTCCTGCCAATGTTTGTTCCTGCTGGTGTCTGTTTCAGGGGCCTATTTTCTGTGTTTTACAGTTCGATGCTATAGATGTTTCCCCTGATTTGAGAAGCAGCGCTCAAATAATTCCTATCTGAGAAGCGGCACCCTCTGAACCATGAGCCACAGTCTGAAATAACATGCCTTTGATGATGATGCATCTACAATTGTTTGCTGCTAATCTAAAACAAGTTCCTGTGGGAAAAGTCCTTTGACGTCATCCAAAACACTACTTTGCAATGGTGATGATGATGGATTTTGGCTCAGCAATGAGGCTGTCAAGGAAATCTAAGACCAATTCCTAGAGTCCACACAGGGTTGGTTTACATACCTCTCTCTCCCTGGCCTTTTGCTTTTTCTCTCTGAGTCAAAAGCCAGCATTGATTTAAAACCTGAAACAATTTAAATCAGTAGTGACAGGGGAATAAGTGTAAGTATTTGTAGGGTGTAAAATGCTCTGCCGATCCAAGGAACAAGGGTACAGGCAGTGCCAGTGCACTATGGTGACAGACCCTGAGGCATCTGAAAAGGAGGGAACACAGACTGCCCTCGGGAATTAAAACATAAAATAAGCCCTCAAAGAAGACTCATGTAATGTTAACAGAAAGAAGCCGACTCCAAGATCAAGAGGAGTGTAGACAGTTATTGGATTAACTGCATTCACTTAACTAAGAGCCAATGTGTGAATCAGCAGGCAGGGCCAGGGAAGTCTTGAAGGAAGAGAAAAAAGTTGGCATAGCCCATCTAAGCTCTGTCCAAAGAAGAGAGCTCTTCTGACCACTAGACTTTGAGGATCCTGGGGGATGGACACATGGGGTGGTCTCAGCCAGAGGCCATTAAACTTCAAAGTCCAAACTCTTCTTTGACTGAGGTCATGCTTACCCAGTGTTTTCACTTCTATCAATAATTTGATTATCATCCCAGCCTGAACTTATTTTCTGTCCCCTGAACTCCTGCTCATTACTGTCACTGTTTTAGGGGTTAACTAATTATTATTTTATTATTTTCTTTATTTCAAAGAAGACAATAATCTTGATGTCAAGAGCTATAATGCAACTTTTTTTCTGTATATAATCCCCTTGGCACCTTGCACTGAGTTGGGCAATTGCTTTACAAAATGTGTTTATAGATTAATTAGTTCAATCAGACCAAATCATTGATAATGCAAACATTTAGTTCCAACTTTTGGACCTAGAGGATGTGGTTCCATTCCACTGCAAAATTCTGGTCTCCTAGAATGTCAGACCATCTTTAAGGCTCTGCATCTCACCCCACACGGTCCCACAACGTGTTCTAGGACAGTCTTTCTCCGAGTACAGAACAAACTCCCACTTATGTGAGAGTCTAACCTGGAGACTTTTTCTTAACGCATGAATATACTTAGTCCTGACTCTATATATCAGAATCTCCAGTGGACGGAGTCTAGAGAATTGATATTTCTTACAAGCATCCAAGGTGATTCCAAACCACTGTAAAGTTTGAGAACTACGGATTCCAAGTCACGCTCTTCATTTCACAAATAAGGACACTCAAATTTAGACAGGTCAGGTATCAAGCTAGTTTGTGACAAAGTCTGGGCAAGAATCCACTTCTATACTGCATGAAAACCCCAGCTTTTATCATTCTGAAGTTTACCACTTCCTACTGCAGCATGAGGGAATTATGTCCTTAATGAGGCTAATCAGCGGAGCTTTGCTTCATAACATTCTCTTCCATCTCCCAGTGCCCCTCTCCTACCGCCCCTTTCAGTGAAAATGTACTTTTATTATAAGATTTGCTAGAAGTGGTTTCCTTATCTCTTTCTGATATTTATGGATAGTTCATACACTACATTCTTTTTGATTAATATAAAACTCTCTGGTAAATTTGCACAGCCCTCCACTTGCATCCTATATCATGATATACAGTGGGTTTGTTAAATAGGCAGAATTAAGAATTTAAATTTCTCCTCCTCTCTTCCTCTACCACATTCAAGGCTGAGATTGGCTGTGTTCAAACTTCTGTAATTCTCCCCACTCACAGACAGTCATTTTTGTTGCTGAAATCAGCTGTCCTGTAGGTTGCATTGTGCCATGTGCGATGTCTACATCAGCAGTTGACTGAGGTTCCATGGCTCAGATTATGCTTTGTCCCATGATAGCTCATTTCAGCCACCCACACACCACAGGAAGAGTTTTACAGATTATGTCCTGGACATGGCTGTTGGATGAGGGATTGGAGTGGACTGGTACTTCCATGAGCGTTAAATTGGAATTGAGAGAGGCAGAAAAGAGACAAAAGTCAGATTGGGGAATAGTCTTCCAGTTGGTGGTATCTGAAGCAAAAGAGTTGAAATCTGAACTGAAGATGAGTCAACATAATGTCGAGCAATCTACATCAAAAGTACATCTTCCTCTTACAAGGGGTGCACAGGAGGAAGGTATGTTAAAACACAGATTTTAAAAATATTTGATTTTGCCTTAAATTTGTCTCTCAGTAGTAAAAACCAAAATTATTATAAATACGATCCACTCAATATCTCATAAAAATTTTGATCGACTTTTCAGATGAATGTGTTGTTATAGTGAGCTATTGGTGAATGTGTTGCTATTCAGTCAAGAGATTTTCCAGGCCATCAAAGTTGTCATTCTTGCTTAGAGAATTGTAAATCGGAAGAGAACGAACAATGGTATCATAGAGATACCTAGAACAATTAAATTCTCAAAAAAAAAAAAAAAATCTAGGACCTGTGTCTAAACCTCTGGTGAAGACATTAAAGAAGCATGTTTTGAAGTGCCAGTTATGACCCTACAGACCTTCAGAAGGCCAGGGTACAAGACGGGGTGATCCCTCAAATGAGGAACCAGATACACACACTTCTCGACTTCATCAAACCAGGCACGTACATGGAAGAAATTCTCCCACTGCATCCTCATGCCCTAGCTATGGTAGGAGCCACTACTGCCCTCTTTCTCAATGAGATCAGTACGGCTTCAGAACTATTCTCAAAGCACAGCCCTTGATTGGTGCTGCCACATGAAACAAAAGTTTTCTTTCATTCTCAAGCCAACATATGTATGGGTCTTGAGGCTGAAATCTGATAAGAGAGTCATAAATTAAAAAGATATGGGAACTTCTTAACTTCTTTTGTTAGACTGTCATACAAGTGACTTGAAATCCTGAAGGAGGGACCCAGGCGAATCCTTTCATGTGCTGGGGCTGTACCTGGAAAGGTAGAGGGAGATTGGTGGGCAAAGCCAAGTGGGAACCATAGAAATCTACTCCTGCTTTCTCACTGCTGACTCATTCCAAGGGGAACATGAAGAATATACCATCCTCTTTGAAATGAAGATGTGATATTTTTCTAAAATCCTCACCTTTCTACGGAACAAAAGGCTGTCCATTCCAAAGATGAACCTTGGAAATGCTGAATTCAACAGTGATTGGCTATTGGTTCCTTGACTTCCAGCCACAAGGGCTTGGGTTGGGAAAGAGAGAAAGAAAAATTGTTTACGGTGAGGGGAGAGTGGATGGAGACACAGAAGGAAAAATCATGTGATCCAGCGCACGCTCGCTGGGAAAGAGGGCAGTAAAGACATCTCATTAGGTGGGTTGAAATGGGGGCATTGGCTGACAAGAAAAGGACCTGGGCTTCAAAACCTTGGAGGCAGGAAATGGCTGAAGGGGAGCTGGCCAAGGAGCACAGGGTCTGAAGCAGACAAATTAGCTTCTTCAGAAGGGGTTAGAGAGAATTTCTCTAATAGGATCCCAGGGATTTTAACAAGGGCAGTTTCGTTCTGACACCAAGGGATTAAACTAAAGTCTAAATGTAAATCCCAATGCTTGGTTAAAGAGAAATCTGGCCAGGAGGGGATGAAAACAAATTAGTTCTAGATAGGAGGGTTAAGCTAGGAGAGTTAGCATAAGTGCAAAAGTGGGCATTACCCTGTATCCAGAATATAACATGAAAGCTGAGATTTCTTCACACTTTTCATTCATAGATAAAAAAGTCTCTGTAACATTACTGGCTGGTGGAGCCTAGTCTTTCTTGGGACCTTTTTCCTTTTTCAACTACTCACACTGCCACGTTCCTGGTACAGGTTGAATAGTCATTCATTCATGCATTCATTCATTCTTCATTCTCTTTCTCCCTCTCCTCTCATCCTTTTTGATTTTTGAAAGTCAATCTTCTCTGTTTAAGTGCAAAGTCCATCCTAGATTTCAATTTCAAGTTAACTTAGCTAATTCACTAACTAATTAATCAATAAGTCGATTTGTTATTGAACATCCACAGGGCTCACTTAGGTGCCACACCTTGGGTCTTCAGCACTGGAGATATATAGAGGAACGAGACAGTTGAGGCCTTGAGGAGTTTACAGTCTAACCTGCAATTTCTTCACCTGATGTCATTTCTATCTTCACCCCTCACCCACAGAGCACCTCTTGTTACGTGAGACACAGTCATTTACTGAGTGAGCAGCCAATTGTAATCCTGAATTTGCCCTTGATTATTTGCTTTCTGGGTCTTTCCAGCTTTGCTAGAAGTTTCCATTCTTAAAGCACTGCTCCCATAGTTCCAGCTTCCTTCTCTAGCTGATATCAGAGGTCACTGTCCCCATCCTCCCATTCTCCATTGACTTGACAAGAAAAACCCCATTCCTTCTACTCTCCTCACCTTGGGGGCCTCTAACGTGTTTCTTTCTCTAAAACTAATTCCTTACATTAAAAAGAAAACATGCTTGCACACACACACAGCACTTTTATTGCTTCAGTTTTGGCCCATCTGCCTTGGGTCCCCATCAATCTTCAATGATTTAAGGATGAGGGTTGTCACTACAAGATATTAAAAACAAAAACAAAAAGATAGCTATGCTTCAGGAGGCTGGGGTAGAGCAATATTCTGGCAGGGAAGGCTCTGCTGGGAGGGATGGAGTCCTATCCAGCTAGTGATAGAAAATGATGAGATGAGGGGCTATTGACTCATCACACTATGATTAACACTTCGAGGGAGAAAGACCTCTCTGTGCTAGAGAGAGGTTATCTTTTTAAATCACAGGACAACACTACAAGCAGAGGGATGGGGCAAGCCAACACAAACTCCTTGAGTTTCCATGTGACAGTGGAATACCACAGACTCCTGCTGAGAAATGCAGCCACAGAGAATTCCTTGCATGTTCCCTACCGTTCTTCATGACTGAGCCAGTGAAGAGCAACTTAAAAAGAAGCCATTGTCTATTGGCTGATTTCCACCAAGGAAAGGCAGCAAGATATCTGCCCAATAGATTTAAAGATGGCTAATTAATTCAGTAGTATCCTTCCTTTTGGGGAATTTAAGAGAAAAAGGCAAAGTGAAAAAGAAGGCGAGAAAGAACAAAGACAGCAGAGCTGAATCTTGAGTAGGGTGATGACCACAGTGGAGGCATCAGTGGAGGCGGTTTCTAGGAAAATGATAAGGTGATCAATGGCTAGAGGAGCTTCTGGGTAATTCATTTGTTTCTTGTTGCTAGAAACATTTACCGAGCAGCCATTTTGAGCCAGGCACTTTGCTGGGTGCTGTTGATTCCTGAAAAACAAATCACTAAGCCCCAATTCCATGCAGGTAAGATAGTGTCTAGCACTTCCCTGTGTGGTCTATGTGACCTTCTATAGACTTAAGTCGCCTGAACCACCTGGTCTGCCTTACACAACTTGAAAGTGCTAATTCATAAAAGTGCGAAAGGATTAGGGGATTTGGAATTCCAGGTATAGTGGAATAGTACACGGTCCCAATTCTTCACTCTCTTGTAGTATTTGTCCACGTTCATCCCCTTGCCATGCTCTTATAGTTGGGATTAGCCTTGTGACCTGGTTTGACAAATAGATGCTATTGGATGTGATGCAAATACAGGCTTGAAATGTGTTCCCAAGGTTGGGCTTGCCTCTTGCATTTCTGCTATAACCAGAAGAATGAGAGACCCAGGGAACAGACCTAAGCCCCACCTGTGGTCTAGAGCTAAACCCAGCAGCTTAGATCAACCACATTCCAGGTGACCCTCAGATGCATGAGCAAGAAATAAATGCTTGTTGTGACAAAGCACTCAAATTTTGAGATATTTTTGACACTGAAGGCAGGGAAAATCTGAGAGAACTGGCAGGCTAAAGAGTCTGATGAAGAGCTTTTGTGACCATGGACTTTATATACTTATGGTGGGAAGAGTAGGTAATTGGAATGAAAATGAAAGCAAGAATGGATGTTTTCAACAAAGCTTTCTTGTCTCAATGTATCAAATGTCAAAGGATTATCATCAAACTCAATGGAAGTCAATTCTGGGATTCATTCTTGTTCCCTAGTGTTGAGGAGGCTCAGATGTACCAACACGAAAACTCACATCGTCACATGGGCGTGACTAACATCTACAGAGGGCTTGGCTGAGCTCTAATCCAGGCAGAGATTGTATATACACATTGTCACATTTTGTCCCAAAGTAACTCTACAAAATGTGTAAGAGTATTATCAAAGCTTCGGAGAGGAGGAGACTGAGATTGAGAGAGAGTGAGGGTCTTGCCCAAGATCTCACATATAGGAAGTGGCAAAATCAGTCTTAAACCCAGATCTGATTATCTCTAAAATCTGTGCACTTCTTTCTGGAGTGCCTGGGTGAGAATTTCTCTGTAAGAGAGATAAGGGGGAAAGCTGCCACATGCCTAATGAATAGAGTGGTCATCAAAGCACCACTTATTATCCTCAATGGAGCCATCAGACTATAAATTTGACGGTATTTTTTTTTCCTCCAAAACTAACTATCAAGTCTTACTTAGTTCAAGATCTCTTCCTTTTCCTACAGAATAGGATGAATCATCCCCTAATTTCTCTTTGCTGCAATAGAGATGCCTTTCAACTCCTCCTCCTTTATAGTCAAAAGAATTCTCCTAAGGTCTCAGAGACACTGACACTGCAGTCCCCTGGACACCTGTGTGTCCTACAGAAGTCAAAGAATGTTAGGAATAAAGGGCTCATATTTTACTTCTGTGAGGACTCCTCTTCAACACTGAGGAGAAACAGAGCAAACACTACTACTACTGACCTTATTGAACAGGAACAGGTTTTGAATTGGATGTTCTCGGTCTCAGTACGTTAACACCTCAGTGCATGCTGCCTTTCCCATCACGTGGACAGGGCTGAGCACACAGAGGAGGGGGCATGAAAACACAGGTGCTCTGCCTTCACAAGTCGCTATCAGGAATATTGCAGATGCTGGAGAGTTGTGACAATTGCACTCTAAGCCCCAGGGTAAAAGCAGTGATTATAACATTAGCTAAGAGTTACTGAGCACATAGTATGTTCTAGGCTCTGGGTAAAGCACTTTATACACACACAGAATAGCAGAGTCCTTAAAAATTATTCTGGGGGCTGGCTCCGTGACATGGTGGTTAAGTTGGCGCAATCTGCTTCTGTGGCGTGGGGTTTGCTGGTTTGGATCCTGGGCACAGACCTAGCACCACTCATCAAGCCATGCTGAGGCAGCGTCCCACATAGAAGAACTGGAATTACCTACAACTAGGATATACAACTCCGTACTGGGGCTTTGGGGAGGGAAAAAAAGGAAGATTGGCAACAGATGTTGGCTCAGGGCCAACCATCCTCACCAGAAAAAGCATAACTTTATTTAAAAAAAAGTACACATATACGGGGCTGGCCCCGTGGCCGAGTGGTTAAGTTCACGCGCTCCGCTGCAGGCGGCCCAGTGTTTCGTTGGTTCGAATCCTGGGCGCGGACATGGCACTGCTCATCAGACCACGCTAAGGCAGCGTCACACATGCCACAACTAGAAGAACCCACAACGAAGATACACAACTATGTACCGGGAGGCGTTGGGGAGAAAAAGGAAAAAATAAAATCTTTAAAAAAAAAAAAAATTACATATATGTACTTTCTGGGTAAATTACCTAGGTTTAAATCTCATCTGTATCTCTTAGCAGTGCAACCTTTAGCAAGTTATTTAACCTCTTAGTGCCTCAGTTTTTTCGTCTGTAAAATGGGAACCACTCAGTTGAACCTAACTCAGATAGTTGTTAGAAGTAAATAAGCTAATAGACGTAAAGTTATTAAAACAGTGACTGGCACATAGCGAGTTGAATATGCGTGTTAGCTGTTATCGTGATCCCATTTAATGACTTCAATAAACCTAGGAAAACGGTACTATTATCATTCTTATTTTACAGCTAAAAAAAGCCTGAGATTCCGGGAAATTGAATATCTTGCTCAAGATGACTCAGGAGATAAGTGGCAAAGCCAGAATTAAATTCACTCTGTTAGATTCTGATGTACATGTTCTTTAGCACATTAAGATAAAGAAATGAACTTCTGATAGCATAAAATGTTTCCAATGTGAAGACACTGGTGAACCATATCTAAAATTTGAGGTGGTTTTGTTGAATACAGCAGTGTGGTTTCCAAACTGAGTTGGCCAATAGAACCGCAAGGGAAATCATTTCTGATGGCTTAATCCAGTTCCTAGTCCCCTTCCCTTTAGATCCTGATTGAGAACATTTGGGATATTTTTTAATGGTTTCCCAGGAGATTCAGATAATCCACCACATTTGGAAATCTGCTGGAATAGGGCACGCTGATAACTGCTGAATCCATTCAAGTCTCTGATATGGAAGTTCTTATGAGCTGCCAGTGGAACTTCCTACCCATGGAATCCTTGTGTCTTTGGCAGATGTGCCTCCGGCTACAAGGTGTCTATGGGAAAAGCCCTCTTTATGTGAATCCAGGTCTGCTTCTGGCAGCTTCCACCCGTTGTTCCTCCTGTTGAAAGCTCAGTAAGCAAATCCATTCCCCTCACAGTCAGTCCCAGGTAGGCGGTAGAGGGATGGTGTACAAAGTGGACAAGTCAGAGATATGCTCTGAAGCAAGAAGATGCATTGGTCCCCATGGTTCAGGGTATGCACATTCCCTGTCTCATACACACGCCGCTGTGAACTGTTCCAAAATCCCCAGTCGATTAACTGTCAATTTATGTCAAGTGTGACATCAGTTCACAGCAGTCCTGTCATGGATCCCTTTATTGTTTCTAAAACACCTCCTTTTCCTCCCACTTTCTCCTTGTGGTGCCAGGGAGTTTGCATTGTCTGAGTACTCCGTTACCAGTAATCATAAATTCTCTGTGTCTGCCTGGAACCCAAGGAACCCAAGGCGGTGGGCTTCACCATCAGGTGTTGGGCTTTCAACCCTCCAGCTCAGATACATAGCATGTTACTCCAGATCCCCGAGAAGCAGATGAAAAATGGAATTAAAGACCAATAACTTTATTAAGGAAACATCTGGTGAGAGAAAATGGAGAGGAAGTTGGGAGGACCTGGAAAAGCCATCAGGCAGATGTAAGACTGACCTTGAGTGAGGGGAAGAGGGAAGGAAAGCTAGACTTCCTGGGTCTAAGGAAGTGCCCTGCATTCTAAGGAAGGTCCTAGAAAGATGTGGAGGAGTCCTAGAGCCAAGGTCAGCTGTCAGATGAGTTTCAAGACTCCTGAAAACAGGTCTGCCTTAGTATCCCCGCCTTGCTGAGTCATTGGTGAGAGCAGCTAATAAGGAGCAAGCCCTCGGCCCAAACACTGCCATGGACTTCGAGCTTGGCAGCTGGTGCCACAGTCAGTTATGCTCCCTCTGGTTAGAGGTCTGGTTAGAGGCATAGTCTCATGGTTGCCACACTTAGCAAATGTAAAAGTTACTATTTAAAGGAGGTATCCCTTCCACTCAGGTTGATGGAGATCCCCATCAAATCTTTTTTACTTACTTCTGCTCGCTTCAAGGGGACAGAATGATTCTTCATTCTTCAAGAAATATTGAGAAACCTGGGGACACTTGGGCCATTTGTAGAAGGAGGTTCATCAGGAGAAGGGACAGAATTGGTTATGGGATTGTGATGAGTTTACTTGTATTGGTGGAATGCAGCCAGGAGAAGACATCCTGCAACCAGCTGAGGGTACAAGATTGCAGTAAAGACTGAGACTGGGCTGAAATCAGAAAGAGAAATCTTTTGCGTAGAATTCATAGTTGAAACCACAGAAATTCAGATGATTGTCCAAAGAAACAATGTAAAGACACAATAATTTTTGAAGAAGCAGAATAAAGGTTTTGCCGAACAGTGTCTACCTTAATCCCTGAAACCTGTGACAATGTTAGGTTAAATGGAAAAGAAATTAAATTTGAAGACAGAATTAAGGATGCTAATCAATTGACCTTGAGATTGGAAGATTACCGTGGATTGTCTGTGTGGGCCCAATGTAATCACAGAGTCCTTGGGAAAGACAGAGACAGGACAGTCAGGGTCAAAGACGCGTTTAAAGATGCCATGCTGCTGGCTTTGGAGATGGAAGAAGGAGCCATGAGCCAAGGAATGACAGTAACTTCTAGAATCTGGAAAAGGCAAGAAAATGGATTCTCCCCAGAGCCTCCAGAAGGAACTGGACAATGCCTTGATTTTAGCCTGGTGAGACCTATTTAAGACTTCTGATCTCCAAAATTATAAAATAATACATTTTTTGTTATTTTAAGCCACTAACCTTCTTGTAATTTGTTGCATTAGCAACAGGAAACTAAAACAGTTCCAATGCCAGAATCCTGAAAGATATCAACTTATAAACATTAACGGCATAAATTCTTATTTTCTAGGGACTCTTCTAAACGTTTTAAATAAATTCTCATTACAACCCTATGCACTAAGTATTACTATCCCCATTTTACAGATGAATAAGCCAAGATTAAAAATTTCAAATAACTTGCCTAAGATCACACAAATAGTAAGTGCTAAAGCCAGAAGTTGAATCAAGGAAATATGGCTTCATATTCCATGTCCTTAAATAGAATGCTATACGACCTTTTCCAGAATGGAAGGAGGGCGAGAAACAGCCTTCAGACAGGAAGGGAGGAGGAGAGACTGAATGTTAAGCTATAGAGGCCATAAGAGGACCAATTTCAAGGCCGGGATAAGAAAGAAAGAAGGCAGTGCTGGAAGCTGCAGAGACTGAGGAGCATGTGCTGTGGAATGGTCAGTAGGAAGCCTCTAGTAGCCTTTGAGATGTTTATTGTAATGGAGGAACTGGTTAGAATATTCAGAAAAGGTACAATGTTGCAGCAAAGGCTGACTGTGAGCGTCATACGCGCAGGGAGATGCACCAAGAAATAAAAGAGCCCTTGCAAGATGGGCAGAAAGTGGGATCAAGTAAAAACACATGTTTACGTATTTTTCATATTATGGATGGGTGTTATGTATGAGTTCTTTTTATCTTTGACAAAAAGAAGGAAAGAAATCACCTGAAGGTGATGGAGAAAAAGGAATCAAATGCTAGAACAGGCTTCCCCATGGACCAGGGTGGAAAGATTGGCTTAAAGTGTTAAGAGTCAGCCAGAAAAGACATTCTTTCCTCTGAGAGGAGAGGAGGGAAGGACACAACTGGGGGTGGAGATGAAGATGAGGGCATTCACACAGAGCTGACTTGATTTACCACATCACGCTCCAGGGATGGGAACTGGGGAGAGAGCCTCAAGATTGGAGACTTGGAATTGGAACGGTGGTCTGCTAGCTGGGGAACTGAGAAAAAAATGAATAAAGCATTCTTTTTTCTTTTTTTGTAAGAGTGGCCCTGAGCTAACATCTGTTGCCAATCTTCCTCTGTTTTGTTTTTTTTCCCTTCTCCCCAAAGTCCCCCAATACACAGCTGTATATTCTAGTTGTAGGTCCTTCAGGCTCTGCTATGTGGGATGCCACCTCATCACGGCCTGATGAGCCATGCTAGGTCTGTGCCCAGGATCCGAACCCATGAAACTCTGGACTGCTGCAGCGGAGCGTGTGAACTTAACCACTCAGCCACGGGACCGGCCCTGAATAAAGCATTCTTGAGGGAATGAATTTATCAGGACACAAACTGTATTCACAAAATGTTGAGAATTAATTTAGTTTTAAAATATGCTGGTGAAAGGCAAAATGGAAGTTTATCATTATTTCCTTCCCTTTGAATCATTTTTAAATGACTAAGTGAAAATCAGCAACCGGCTCAGTGGAAAAACATCCCCGTAGAAATGGAGCTCCTTTCGAAAATCGCCTTCGGCTGATATTTGTATGCATGTAGGCCAATCACAAGCAGCTGAACCCTCTGATGATGGAGCTTCTGAGGCTCCCAGTCTTCCTTTGTGCTGAAATGACAGCTTTTGTGGAAGGAAAAAAAAAACACAACAGTCATGTTTTGTCCCGAATCACTAAGTACAAAGCACCAGAAGGGTCTCAATACACTCGATTAACAAAGGGAGCAGCCAGCAGGAACTTCCTGACACAGAGACTTTAGTAAACCCGTTGTTTCCTTTTCGCTCTCATAAATGTCTGGCCATGAAACAAACATTTTCTTGACAATTAAGAGGTCATGAGCATGGAAAGATGAGGACCAGAGGAGACAAGAAGGTTCATGGAGAAAAAGGCACCCCAAAAGGGTACATTCTTTGAAGTTGGAGGGGCTCTGGCTGTGTGTATGGGACTTTGTTCCATGGGACGAGCCATCGAACATCACATTCTAGGAGTTTTAAAATATATTGGTTAGTCATCTTAAATGTATAATCCTGTGTTTTATTACGTCATCTTCAATGAGCCATCTTGTGTCCAGCACTGCGGATAACTCCTGGTTACTCCATCCTGACCTGCTGTCCTCCCTTTGCCATCCTGGAGAGTTGCCTTTGTGGACTCAGTCAAAGTGCTCTCTGACCCTCTGACTTTGACCACTGGGCAAAACCCAGTGGAGACAGAAGACACGGGGGTGGGGGTGGGGGGTGGGTGGGGCGGGGAATGCAGGTATTTATTCCTCTGTTCCCTCCCTGCTGGGTCACTGAGGGGCTGGCTGTGTCTCTCAACTGAAGGACTCAGTACCTGTCAGGTAACCCTCTCCGCAGTGGCCTTGCCCTCTCCAGAGGTTCCCAGGAAGGCTCCCTCCTCTTGCCCCTAGAGGCCAGGGCTGGTGACTGCTCGCTGCCTTACTAGTCCCTGGTGCTGCACCACCCCTTGTGGTTTCCCTTCACTCTACCTACCCACTTATAAATGGTGTCTTTGTTATGCCACACCTCTCCCTGCTAATTGCAGCTGTGGTTTGTTCTGATCTTGTTTCCCTCTTTAGGAAAAGCGTGGCAGGAAAAGGCTCACCACATTCTCCTTGTTCGTCTGAGTAACTTAATACTGACAGTAAAATGACTATTAAGCTCCTGCTTAATAGCTTGACCCTCTCTGTGCCTCCCAGGGCTAGGGGTTCTCTCCCATACCCACCAGATTCCATCCAACTGTGCAGCCTACAAAGGGTGTCAGGACCATGGCTGGAACTCTCCATCTCACAATCCCAGAGAAGGCAGGGCCAGAGAAAACTCAAATGGAACCCAATCTTGGGAACTTAGCAACCTGATTGGTACAGACGCCTTTAAGAATATTTGAAGGGTAGGTTTTAAAAATGTGTTCCAGCTGTATATTTACTTGTTTTAAAAATCCTTTAAGAGGTAACTGTTGCTCTTCTCTTCTTGTCACTGTCTCTTTGGGATGAACAGACTGCCCAGAATAGACATGGAAAAGCCAGACTGAGGGATCAAGAGTTTCATGCTCTCTTCTTAGAATAAGCCACAAGCCTTGCCTTGGCAACTGGAAAGTGCCCATCCCTTGCCCCCACCCACCCGATGTGGCCAGGCCTGAAGGATGGAAGTCCTGATTCCTGCTGCCACCAACCAGCCAGCTGACTTTCAGGGACTATAATTTGTTCACAAGTCAAACACTTGCTGAGTGCATCCTTTGTGCCCGGCACCATACTTGGTTTGGGGGATAACAGAACCTCAACAGCCCTACTCAGGAGTCAGAATGCCTGGGTGCAAATCCCACTTTCATTGTCTACCACTATGTGTCTGTAATCGAGTCTCACTGTCCACGTGCCTCAGTTTCCCTTGTTGTAAAATGGGCATCTGTGGTTGCCAAGAGGCATATTTTATATAATGCATGCAAAGCACTTGGCACAGGCACAGAGCAAATGACTAACGGTTATCATTTTAATCCATAATGAGGATGACTAGAAAACTGTCTAAAATACAGTCTTGCCTGGCGCTTCAGAAGACTGAAGAGACATACAAATCTACAGTTGCCATTGAGGGCAATCCATTCTCTGTTAGAGGTAAGCAGAGAGTCGTGAGACTCTGAGGGGAAGAAACTGCCTCCACGCAGGCAAGTCAAAGAAGGCTTCAGAGAACCTGGGAAGTGGGATCTCCTGTTTGCTAACTTCTTCAGAGCCCAAGGCCTTCAAAAGCCGGGTCCCCACTGGTGTGCCTCTTCCAGAGCTCCTGTCTAATGAAGACTCTTCAACTGTCTCCCGAGTCATCTACTTTTCAACTCCGGTAAATCTTATCTCATCTCAAAAATGCCTCCCTTTCCTCCCTTATCAATGCCTTTGCATTTCTCTCTCACTTTGTTATCAGCCTTCTGACCAGGTGCTTTCATCTCTTCACAGCATAGAATCCTTACAGTGCTGTTTTCTGCCATTTATGCGGTCCTCGTTATTCTCTCCTCTCGTGCATTATTTATTCCCAAAAACTGTTGGGGGAGAGAGCTTGCAGGAAAGATGTCAGAAAAACGAGTTGAGTCTAAAATCGCTTTATGCTGTGAACGACCATAAAAAGGAGACGACTATTTTTTTTAGGGATGGGGTTGTGTGTGAGGCAAGTAGTCGAGAAGGGGGAGATGTACTTGAAAATAATGTATACAATTATTTGCATTTAAATAAGTGAAAATTGATTGCAATACATTATTCTCCAGCAAGCAGAGAAAGGTCAGCAACAGATACTATAAATTAGGAAGGACTGACTTGAGAAATGTAAGAATCCTATTATTATTATGATTGTAATGATGAGAATGTTATTAATATTGTTATCATTATTTATTGGGTGCTAACTACTTACCATTCACTGTGTTAGGGCTTCACCTTCACGACCTCATGGAATCCTCAGCGCAGTCCTACGACGCAGGCTATATTATTATCCCTGTCACACTGGGCAGGACACCAAGGGTCAGAGAGCCTAGGTATGTGCCCAAAGTCACACAGTAGCTGTGAAACTGGGAATGACACCCAGCCCTGCCTCTGATCACTACCTAACACTGCCTCCCCACTGTCTGGGGCTCTCTCTTCCACTGAGAACACAAGCTCCATGTCTTCGTGAGGAGTACTGGTCTTGTCTCCACTTACTTTCCATATGGGCCCCTTAGAACTAAGCCCCATCTTGGGTGCCCCGATGACTTACATACCCCCTCCACCAACAACTGCCCCCAAACCAGCCCACCCAACCACAGCAGCCAGGGGCTCAAGACCATCCCTATGCCACCCCACCGCGCCCCACTTTGGTTTGGGGAATTCTGATTCTCTCTTCAAGACTTATTTGTGCTTTATACTCATACGGCTAACAGCAATCAGAAAGCCGGGTTAGCTCAAAGGATACTACTGGTGTGGAGACAGGGGTAGCTCGTGTGCAGCTGTAGGAGATATAGACCAGGATAGCCACTCTGAAGAGTAATCTGGCGGCATTTCAGTCAAAATAAGTTTAGGCATACCTTATACATAAGTTTCCTCTTGCTGCTGCAACAAATTACCACAAGCTTAGTAGCTTAAAACAACACAAATGCATGATTGTATAGTTCTGGAGGTCAGAAGTCTGACATGGGTCTGACCAGGCTAAAAGCCAGGTGTTGGCAAGGTTGCATTCCTTCTGGAGGCTCCAGGGGAGAATATGTTTCCTCACCTTTTCTAGCTTCTAAAGGCTGCCTGATTCCTTGGCTCATGGCTCCTCCCTCCATCTTCAAAGACAGCAGTGTATCATCATCACATCTCTCTGACTCTGACCCTCCTGCCTCGCCCTTTCTCTTTTAATGGCCTCTGTGATTCCACTGGACCCACCTGGACAATCCAGGATCGTCTCCCCATTTCAAGATCCTTAACTTATTCATATCTGAAAAGTCCCTTTTTGCCAAATAAGGTCACATATTCACAAGTGTTGGGAATTAGAACACCTTTGGGGGCCACTATTCTGCCTGCCAGATGTATGACCTAGCAATTATAATCCTGGGTATATAAGATCCAAGAAACTTCTCATAGTGGTCCACAGGTAAGTCATAAAGCGTGTTACTGTAGAGTTATTTGGAGTGTTGGGAACCACAATAGATGTTCTACACTGAAACAACAGAAAAGTGAAATGTGGAGGATGCACAGCCCAGCGGGATAGGCAGCAATTAGAAGTAACAGCCTAGATGTTCACACAGCAGCATGACTGCACCTTAAAAACAGTACTTACTGAAGGGAAATAAAAAATAAAATAAGGTATATAACACAGGATCACTTATGTCAATTTAAAAACTAAATACACATACATAAAATGGCAATATGCATTTTTCATGAATACTATACAAGCAAAAAGACCTATTTGTACACATTGCTAACGGCTACCCACGGGACTAGAGAAGGAAATGGAGTGGGTTGCAGAATAAAGGGAATAAGGGAGAATAAAAATAGAAGACTTGCTCAAACACCACCTCCTCAGTGAAGCCATCCCTGACTACCTCCAGTCCTGACGTGGAGCTGCTCGGTTCTGCGGTATAGATTTTTAACAGAGTTCTTGCACACTGTCTTGTCTTTGTCTGTTTGCATCTCTCACTTTACCGTGTGCTTCTTGAGAGCAGGGACTACATTTTGTTTCCTTTGTACCTTTGAAGCGCAGCACAATGCCTGCCTCACAGTAGGTACCTAATATGTGTTTTGTTAAACTGAATGGTGAACAGTGTGAAAACAAGACATCTGGAGTGGGGTGTCTCATATGAGCTGACACATAGAAAAATTTCTAAGGACACCCAAATGGCCTGTAAAGCTAAGTTTGGAACAGAAAGTTGAATCATAAAGTCTGTTTCTTCCAGGTGAGCAAAGGAGAGGGATGGCAAAGAGAATGTAGATCTCCTAAGCATCTGTTTTGCCTCTAACGTCTCAAGACAAAATGTCAAGAAAAATGAGCATCAGAATGACAATGCAGAACTAACACTGGTAGAAGAGAGAAGAAACCCAAGGTTGGGTAAATGGACTGCAGGACAGCACCTGGTCGCTCTAAATAAATTCAACCCAGAAAAAAATGGGAGAGTTCTGAGACAAAGGCTAGAAAGTATCTCTGGATATTTCAAAAGATGGCACTAGATTCTGAGATTTAATAATGAGACTGACATTGTTATGGGTCAAGACTCCTGAAGTCATCATTAAAGTGATGGTTTTAAACACTTAAGAAGAAAATAAGGGGGTGGCCTTTGGAAGCCTGCAAGGGTTCATTAAAATCAAGTCGTGCCTGGGTGACCTGGTTTCCTGGCAAAACACAGACTTGCGGTAGAACTTTTATGTGAATTTCAGCAAAGAATTTGACAAGCTCTTTCTGAGTGGTTTTAAGGATTAGGTGGATGCTTGCCTTGGTAACCACTTCACTGATCATACTCAAATGGCATTGGTTCACGGAATGGTGCCAATCTTGATGAATGTTTCTGGAAGAATACTACCACCCATAAAATTAAAAACAGCTGACGTGTGCTGAATGCTTTCCAAGGGAGAGGCACTATCCTTGGCAAGTCATGTGGAGTTAGTCATTTTCTCGCCCCAGCAACTCTGTGGGGAAGGTGCTGTTGTTATCCCATTTTGCATGGGTGGGGGGGTAAGATACAGACAGGTGAAATATCTTCGCCAGGTCTCATGACTAGCAGAAACTAGAGACCTAGGCTCCAGAGACTGAGCTAGCCCACTGTGCTATTCTGCTAAAGAAGTTTCAAGACAGAAGCTGTGAACTTAGAAACGCAACTTAGCAACACAAGAGCCCTTGTAGAAACGGAATGAACATTTCCCTTGTCTTACTCTTTGCCACTCCCTGTTTCTCACCCAAACACAGCTCCCACACTCCGATTCTGTCTGCCCGATCCATTTCTCTACAGCAGCTCTCTGTGATGGAGTCTGCTCAGTGACTGTCCTCCTCTCTTGCCTCGGTGTCCTTCCCCCATGGTTTTAAGCCCTGGTCCTGCCCCGTGCCTAATCAGTGCCCCTGAGTTTCAGCTCTGGGATTCAACTTTACCGCATGCTGCCCTCACCTAGACTGACCAGGCCTTCTTCTGTTCAAAATTCATCTGTGGAAGTTGCTGTGAAATATGTATGAATAAGCTTACAGCTGCGTTCAGCAATATAGGACTTCCTGGACTAGGGGGTTAATGCCTTAAACGCCTGAAGAGGCTCCCCTCCAGGGTAATCCTCCTCAGAGCGGAGCAATCACTGCAAACAAGGTTAATGGCCATGCAGAATCAATCACTGCAAGACTGGGATTTAGAAGATACTCCCGTGTTCAAACAGGATCCGGAAGAGGTAGCACCTAGGGCACGGGCAGTTGTGGGGAAATAACTGAAGTGACTTAAATGTCTGTGCTTTTTTACACTCCATTCTTATCTTAACAGAGTGATCTATTCATTCGGCACTGTGTTAGGACTAAAAAGAAACCATTTGAATTCAGGGTTGAATTTGGGAAGCTGAGTTTATATCAGAACTACATTCAGCCATCCAGTCATTCGACACACACTGGTTGAACGCTTGTCGGGAAAAACCTGGTAAATGGGATCATGTCCGGGAGTCAGGGGTCTCAGGCTTAGATTCTGACTCTTCCATGCACGTGCTGGATGGCCTCAATACCTGCGCCCTGTGGTCCTTAATTTTAAAATACAGGTGAGGCTACATACCCCACAGGGCTGTTATGAAGATTATGTTTGTCTCCTCCAGAAGTAGACCTTAACTCAAGGATTCAAGTGCAAGTAGTTTATTTGGGAAGCAAAGGGAGACCCAATATGTGAATAGGAAATGAGATAAGGCAGGCAACGCAGCCAACAAAAGGTTTGTTATTAAATCAACTGTCAGTGTAGGAAACTAGAACCAAATCTTGCTGGGGAATCCTGGAAGCCTCAGAGTGACCACATCTGAGGCGTGAGGGAGCTGGGGTATTTATAAACTTGCTCCTCAGGTCTTTGTTTGAGGGCTGCTCCTGGAGTGTGTTTGTTGCCTAGCAAGTAAATTAGGCCAGCAGGCCCTGGAGTGGTAAGGAGTGGGGACATGGGTGGAGTGGCCGCAGTATCTGCTACAGCTTGTGCAAGATACTCTATGTGAAAGCCTTGTGTTGCCCCTTTACGCATTCTCTTTTTAGAGAGTGCCGTGAGCTGAGTGGGTCCTGTGCTAGACCCTGGCATAGGAAGTGAGTGACCTGTTCTTGTGGTAATTTCACTAAAGTGTGAAAGACAGACATGAAACCAATATTTAACAGTTAACAGTGAAGAGTGACAGGAAAGGGAACTAATGGGGGAGATATGCAAAATGCAGTGCTGCAACTTACTGTATGACACAGATCCGGGAGCTCCTCCCTCCCTCCCTCCAAACAGGTGAGGTTTAAGCGGAATCTCTAAGGACATGCAGGCATGAGTCAGGGGAAGTTAGGGATAGCCAGTGGAAGGCGATTTAAACACTGAGAAGATCTCAACGTACTAGAAACCAGGAGTCAACAAACTATAGCCCTGGGGTAAAATGCAGCCCCATTCCTATTTATGTAAATAAAGTTTCACTGAAACACAGCCATGTTCACTCTTTTATGTCTTTCTTGATGGGAACTTTCACCATACAGGGGCTGAGTTGAGCAGATGTTAGAGAAACTGTAACACCCAGGAAGACCACTCGGCTCTTGGCACAAACTGTTTGCTGACCTATGGTTTGTATAATGATCTAAAATAGATTCTGATGCATTTTAAAGCATTAAAAATGTTTATTATCCTTTAATGCAGACATGTGTGAGAACCACTTATGCAAAGCTCACGGCCTATGGAGGGGAATAAAATGGCAAAAACATAACAAAACTAAGATGCCCTGTGACTGATTCTCTAATAAAAGGCTGTACTAACAGTTTATTGAGCTGCCAAGAAGAGAATAATTACTTTTGCCTAAGGAATGGAGACGGCCTCACAGAGGAAGAGATGGGTCTTGGAGTCAGTCTATTTTCAGGCTAATGTAGGGAGTTAGAGTTCATCTGGGCAGAGGGTAGAATGTGTTCAAAAATATAAAGAAATGAGAAAGCAAAAAGTGCTCAGGAGAGACTGTAGTCACTCCCTTATGCCTCCCAGCAGCTGGCAGGGCCACGAGTGTGGCCTCCTGGGAGAATTGCCATTTAACTCCCTTCATTTCTACCACCAGCTTTAAAAAAAAAAAAATTATTTCAAGAGTTAGTCAGCAAGAACAGACAGTCACTGGATCACTGGGTCTGAGGACTTCTTAGAAAATAACAAATTCTCCAAATAAAGTATTCAAGGCAGGGAAATGGGAGGTGGCAGATTTTAAGTGAAGCAATAAGAGGTGAAGTGTCAGGATCCTTGGGTATAAAAACTGTGTATTAGATCTCCCACTGGCCGAATTGTGGACAACTGGAGCACGAGGGTACATAATGTTAGCAACCTATTATAACCCCACAGAATACAGTAAGAATCCCTAAGCCTATACTGATAACTGTTAAAAATGAAAATAAGTTAACAAATGGGGGAGAACTGAAAGCTCTTCCTTAAATTAGAATGCCAACTAAATAAATGTAGGCAGAATCAGGGAATTAGAAAATCACCATTTGGTAACCAGCATGGTAATAATTGTTTTGGGCAAAGATTATCAATGAAGGCTAGAACCAGTGGGTGAAAGAATGAAAAGAAACAAGATATTTGTGTAGTCTGGAAATATCTCCTTACAAGATAATTATTAATTAAAAGGTAAAAAACATTGTTTCTATAGGAGAAACTTGGCAGACACCATCCTAAGAGATCAAAGTTAATGTAACGACACGAGTAAACACGCTGTGCTTCCTGATCTGATGCACTACAAGGATACACTGATGCTTCTGTGACGCTGTTGCCATAAATGTGTAACGTGGACCTAATCACAGCAAATATCACACAAACCCGAATTGTGCGACAGTCTATAAAATAAGTGTCCTATAATCTCAAAATACGTCAAGGTCATGAAAGACAGAACAAGGCTCAGGAAACTTCCAGATTAAAAGAGTCTAAAGAGGCGTGAGGTCTAAACATAATGTAAAATCCTGGATTAGATCCTGGATCAGAAAACATTAGTGCCATAATTGCTAAATTTGAATAAGGTTTGTAGACTAGTTAATATTCTTTCAACAGTATTAATTTACTGATTTGATAATTGTTCCATGGTTCTAGAAGAGATAAATAATCTGTGTTTTTAGGAAATACCACTCTGCAGGCATCAGGTCTGCAACTCATCCTCAAACGGTTGGGGGAGGCAGGAATAATTAAGTAAATGTGACAAAATATTAACATTTGAGAAATCTGGGTGAAGAGTATACATGAATTATCTGTATTCATTTTGCAACTTTCCTGTAGGTCTGAATTCACTTCAAAGTAAAAAGTTAAAAATAAAACCCTGAGCCAGTCTTGATAGCCTAGAGGTTAAGTTCAGCACGCTCCGCTCCAGGGTGTGGAACCACACCATTTATCCATCAGTAGCCATGTTGTGGTGGCGGCTCATACAGAAGAACTAGAAGGACTTATAACCAGAATATACAACTATGAACTGGGGCTTTGGGGAGGAAAAAAGAAGAGGAAGATTGGCAACAGATGTTAGCTCATGGCGAATCTTTCCCAGCAAAAAAATAAAACCCTACATTATGGAAGACAAGACTTAGAGAAGAAAAGCTCTAGAGTCAGACCAATCTGGATCGGAATGTTTGAGCCCGTATTGACCAGCTGCGTAACCTTAAGCAAGTTGTGTAGCCTCTCTGAGCCTCAGTTTTCTCAATAATAAAATAGAAAGACTAGTACCTACTTCTCAGGTTGATGTCAAGACAATGTAGTCACTGCGTGTAAACACTTAACACAGTGCTGGACAGCTCCTGAGTCTGCCTCCCCAGGCACCTCAGGGGGTGACCAGGATGCTGTCAACTTTTCCACTGATTGGTTCACAGGGCTTTTTTAATTTTTGCAACATTTAGGCTTTCCCAAGCACTTGGTTCCATTGGACTGTCATGCTACTAGGTTCCAACTTTCTCTTTAAAACTTCATAGAAAAATTATGAATAATAATATAGTCAAACTACAAGTTCAACCTTTACCTTTCCCAGTGTGGCTCCTTGTTCTGCTCCAGCTGAGAAGAGCATTCTCGTTGCATTCTCGTTGCTAACCCAGTTTCTAGACCTTTGAGAGAGAATGTGGGGAGGAAGAAGGAAGAGTAAAAATACAAGGGGCCATTTGGGTTGGGAAAACAAGCATGGTGAGGGGTTTGGGCTGGGAGTAGAAGTAGGCTGGAAGAAATTGCAGAGGAGAAGACATTAGGAAGTCTTGTTCCAGGTGAGAGAGTGGATCGGTTATAATATTCTTGAAGAGAAGGGAGTGCTATTTATTTACTTTTAATTGTTGGGGAGTGCATCCTTTGACAGCACATGCTGGTTACCGAAGTTACCGCACCTGCCATTTCCACTTTCCTTTCTTAGCTCCCAGCAAGGTGATATTCCTGGAAGATAATGAAGGGCTCTTCTTCCCTACCAGCTATCCCTTCCCACACCCTCCTTTAATGCACTGAAAGTTGGTACTACCATATCTGAACCAGGACAGTGATAAAGAAGAAAAATCTAGTATCAGGCATTTTGGCAGGAACGGGGCCAGGTGAAAGTCGGGTGGAACACGATATTTTAACTGTTGGATACATTGTTGGTTGTCATGCTTTACTTTCTAAAACGCATGGCTTTTAAATTACGCTGACTACCTCTGACCTCCATTAACCCCTGGAAGTTTCACATACTTTGCCTCCCTCTATGATGAAGTGTTGTAAGTTGATATCCGCCTCCCATTTCAAATAGGGAGAGTGAGGTTGATAGAAGTCAGTCACCTGAATTCACATGGTGGATGGAAAAAAGCCATGGCTCTTATTAATACAGAAAGCCTATATGACTCTTACCCAGTGTAGGCAATTATCTTCTGTCTCTTTACTTCTCCCTGAAGGTTTAATGGGATAAGCCACTATCTGCTTTTTAAGATGGCTACCTGCTGTCATAGAGTCCCCAATCCTTATCACAAAATACACAGTGGTGTTTTGAGATTGCCATATACCTGATATTTTCCTTTCCAGCTTAGTAAGCCCTTTGGGATCTTTCAAGATAAAGCCATTTCATAAATGTAGTTGCATTACAGAATAAAATACTTTCTGGGAGACTTCAAGAAAATTACATTAGTCTATGCCTCTTTTTTCATGGTGCTCTACTGTTCAGATTGTTTTATAAGTACAGCGCGGGCCCACTATGGATTTATTAGATCTCAGCCATCTCCATTCCTTTTTCTCTTTAGCATGTGTTTCCTTCCCAGCGTTTTGAGGATTACACTGTACAAATTGAGAAGCAAAGCGCTGTGCACACAAAGTGACTCTGGAGGTCTCAAAAGCCTGAAGCTCCACTGGGCGCTGGTTGTTCCCTGTGTGAACAGCAGAGCATGGGACTCCCTCAAAGGAGCCACTGATGTTGCATCTCCATGTCCAACTGTGAGAAAAGCTGGGTGTTTCTGTTCTTCCACGTGGCTTTCCAGTGGGCTTGCTCTCACTCCTGTATAAGTGCAACTATAAGCGCTTCAGAAGGAAGGCATGAAAAGGCTGTTCCCATGGGCTTCTCACCTCAAGGGGAAATGGGTATTTCCTGCATTTCACCAATGCATACAGAGCATTCAGCTAACTCTGTGTACCCTTACCATGCACTGGGGATCGTTCTAGGTGTTGAGGCGTCAGTGGGCAGATATGAATCAGATACGGGCTCTGTCCCCTCGGAGCTCACATTCTAAGGGGGAAGTCAGGTTTAAATCAAACATTATGGAATTTATTATGTAATTAGAGCTGCGATTAGAGATATAAGGGAAGATGGACTAGGAGAGAACATACGAGGGAACACATTTGCCTAAAATGTGGAGTTACAGGTGAGTTTCTGAGGCCGTGAAGGGGTGAAGCCACAAGAAGGGCAGGAGTTATGTAGGAGGCATTGAGAGAGAAGTTCCCTGCAGAACAGACAGAGGGGATGAAATAGAAACAGCAGTACTGAAAATTACTTGTGTTGAGTTTTTCCTATAATTACAAACCACAATGGACTTCTTGCATTAACAATTATTTTAAAAAGAGAAAACATGTTGAACCTTGCTACAGACAAATGAAAGACAAAAGCCTCTAGGATGTGCTTATACAAAGAAGTTCCCTAGGAGAGATCAGAAATAAACCAAAAGGGACACATTGGTGCCCATCACTCTTTGTTTCCGATCTGCACATTAATGTAGTTACTGTACTTGCTATTGAAACTGAAACCCAAGGTGTGATTTTCCTTGTGAAGCCCAGAAGATGAAAATAATTCTTCTTGGAGATCCAGATCAAGTGGACAATTCTTGATTATGCCGGGCTTTGAGTTGGGCACCTGTATATACATTATCTTTTTTCTCAGTCTCTCCAGCCTCCAAACCCTCCCCCAGGCTCCAGACTCCTATTTCTGTCTACTCAGTGTTTCCACTTGGAAATCTGACAGGCACATCAAATTAAACATGGCACTCACCTCCTCCCCACGTTCACTTCTCCCCTCATGTCCTCCCATTCTCAAGACAAATTGGACCACCATTCATCAACTTGCTCAAGCCCAAAGCATAGGAGTCCTCCTTCAATCCTCTCTTGCTCTCAATTTCTATGAGCGATTCTGTAGCAATTGTCAGTTATCTTCAATGTTTACCTCTTGTCCAATTTCTTCTTACCACCTCAACCTCACCCACACCATACCTCACCTGGACCACTGCAAATGTTCCTGATGGTTTCCCTGCTACTACTTTTGCCCTCCATACAGGCAGCCTTGACCCATGAGCCAGAGAAGGTTTTTAAAACATACATAGGATCACATCACTTCACTGCTTAAAATTCTCTAATAGAATATAAAATGGTACAGCCATGCTAAAACACATTTTGGCAGATTTTTATTTGCTAAACACTGGAAACAATCCAGATGGCCTTCATTAAGCAAACTGGTACATCCATCCCATGGAACACTACTCAGCAATACGAAGGAATATGTAAACTGACATAGCAAAAGGGACTTTGCAGGTGGAATTAAGGTTGCTAATAAGCTCGCCTTGAAATAGGAAGAATGTCCTGGATTATCTAGGTGGGCCCAACATAATCACAAGGGTCCTTAAAAGTGGAGAGGGAGGCAGAAGAGAGTCAGAGGAGACGTGACTGCAGAAAAAATGGTCAGAGAGATGCAACTTTGCTGGCTTTGAAGATGGAGGAAGGTGCCATAAGCCTCGAGAAGCTAGAAAAGGGAAGAGAACAGATTCTCTTTGAGAGCCTTCAGGAAAGAATGCAGCCCTGCAGACATCTTGATTTTACCTAGTAAGATCATATTGGACTTCTGACCTCCAAGAGAATGAATTTGGATTATTTAAGTGACTAAGTTTGTGACATTTTGTTACAGTGGCAATAGGAAATTACTGCAGGGGGCAAAATATCACCCGCCTCCCAAAAATGTCGTTCACATTTGAGTGAAATGAATGACTTTTAATGATATTGCCATCAACAATGCTTTCTTGTCTCTGTTTTCTTTTTAAATAAAACATGAGTTTGAAATATTGGAAAGATGCAGAAAGATAAACATGAATCGTGAAGTAGAAGCTTTCCAAATAACAGAGAGAATTTTCTTGTTTTGTATATACCATTGCTGTGAAAGATAATTATTTACATCCGAAAGGGAAATGTCAGGTATTGGTTACAGCTGTCAGACCACAGGCACTGCTGGGACAGCTTCATTCCTCGCCAAAATACCATACAAGGTAGATTTCAGTGACACCTTAGAAGTCTAAGCATATTTCAATTTGTCTTTAATCTTGTCTTTAGCACTAGGCAATTCCTGGGGTAGATTTCAGTCATTTCGAGCACATCAACATCTGTCTGGATGGAAGGTCACGTTCAGCCTCAGGCTGAATACTCCTCAAATTTGCTTGTTCACTCAGATAAAAGCATCTGAAGGCCTTCGGTAGGGCATGCCATGTCCTGTTGGCCCCAAGTTAACCAAACAGTCCTTCCTACTCTACACCCGACCACCACTGGTCCCTGAGACAACTGAGCCTGTGACTTTTGTCCGGTGACTTCTGAGTTGAATGACTCCTAAGTCGGCATCTTGGGCTTAGACTTCACTACAAAGCTCAGGACTCAGCTATCCAGTGCCTGTTTGATATCACCATGTATGAATCCTTTGACCATTTAGCACCCAACATGTCTAATGTTGCACTCATTTTCTTCCTCTCATACCTACGTCTCTCCTGTATTTCCCACCTTGGTGAAGCATTCTGTCAAATAATCGATGTTCTTATGATAAATTTGATAGACTTGTCTCTTTGCTATACCCCCAACGCTGGACCATCACCAGGTTCTTCCAATTCTACCTTCTACGTTTCTCTTCTCTGCATCCCCTCCTTTCCATCCCTACTGCTTCCATGCTACTGAGATCCACGCTCAAAGGGGGGAATTTAAGTCCACTCACATTTACCAAGTATAAACAATATGCTAGATACTGTTTTGTGTGAATGATCTCAGCAATTACTCCCATCATCCCAATGAGATAGATAACAATATTATTCTCTTTTTCAGAAGCAGAGATCAATGCTAAGAGATGTTAAGTAACTTTTCCAAGGCCAGACAGTGAGTAAACTGGGATTCCAGCTTAGGCATGTCTCACTCCAGAGTCGGAGTACTTAGTTACTAATCCGTGAATATACTGGAGTGTGCCAAAGCTCTCAGTCCACCTTTGTCATCCCTTAGATAAGTGTGGACACTGTGGGCCAGGTAGATTAAGCAGGAAGCGAAGAGGATTCTGTTACAGGGCTCTTTTGTCTTGCCTCATGAAGAAATGGACGCACACCAAGGTATGGACATCCATTCTCTGGCTGCCATGTCTCCAACAGTGGCAATAATTGATAACAATAGTAACAAAAGTTTAAGAAATTTTAATTATGTTAACTAATACTAACTACCATTTATTAAGTACTCATGATTGGCTAGGCATTTTCCTAGGCACATTCCATGCATTATCCCATGTAATGCACGTAACACCCTTGTGAAGAAATGAAGCTCAGAAAAGTTAAGAAACTTTATAAATATCATATCAATAAGTGATGCATCTGGACCATTCTGAGCCCAAAGCTAATCTTCTTAACCACTATGATAGATTACCCTACATGTTTGTTCAGCACAGGATATGGATTCAGAAGCTAGCACACCACATGTACAAGTTGCGTGTACCTGAACAAGTAGTTAACATCTCTGAGCTCAATTTTATCATCTGTAAAATGGAGATGCTACTGCCAACCTCCTAGTGACCTTTATATATCTTGGAGTTCCAATATCTGACACCACTGGCTTGGAAATTTGTTCAATTAGCCAAAAATGATATGACTCCAATGCCCACAGCTCTGCCAAGACTGCACATGACTGGCAGGAAAAGTTACTTATTTCTCCAGATTAGTTTTATGTAAGAGAATGTACCAGAAATTGCTGTTTTTCCTCTAAAGGAAGACCAATATTTCCTCATCTTTCTTGTAGCTAGTTACCGTTGTATGGCCAATTGCTGGCAAATGAGATGAGAACAGAAGTGGTGGGTGCAAATTCTCAACTGTATATTTTAATAGAAAGGATATGTCCTTCCTGTCACCTCTTCCCACTGAGTAGAATTAGAGGCGGTGGTGAGCCACCTGGGACCACGAGGACAAAAGCAACATTCCAGAGATGTCAGAAAGCAAGAGAGAAGCCAGGTCTTAAAGATCCAGCCTTGCACATATCTCTCAGACAGATTCTCTTCTCTCCATCCCTCTCTCCACCAGATCTCTAAATGATAGAGTAGACCACTACATCAGCTCAGGACTGCTTATGCCTGGACATCTTGAGAGAGAAATACACATCTATCTCATTGAAGCCACCATCATCTGAGATCTTTGTGATGGCGTCTGAATCCATATTGTAATTAACATAAGGAAATCCACTGAGACATACGCTATTAAAAAAGTACTTTTTGTGGCTGGCCTGGTGGCCTAGTGGTTAAGTTCATGCACTCCACTTCGGCAGCACAGGGTTTGTGGGTTCAGATCCTGGGCGCAGACCTACACACCACTCAGAAAGCCATGCTGTGACAGCATCCCACATACAAAATAGAGGAAGATTAGAATAGATGCTAGCTCAGGGCCAAGCTTCCCCACACACACACGCATCAAAGTACTTTTAAAGGTTCAACTTATACCAAGTCTCCAATGCAAAAGAACCTGGCACATTGGCACATTTTAGGGAGGATAACAGGTTTGGTTTGGCTCTGCTCAACTTAGAACATCTGGCAAGGGGGTTGGTGAAAATAAAACTGGGGAGGTCATCAGGTGCTGGGTCATGAAAAGTGTGCTCCCCTGTAGTAAAGACATAGATTTGAGAGGTGGCATGCTCTGCTTCAGTGGCCTGGGTTTGCAGGTTCAGCTCCCAGGCATGGACCTACAGCACTTGTTAGCCATGCTGTGGCAGCAACCCACATATAAAGTGGAGGAAGTTTGGGACAGATGTTAGCTCAGGGCTAATCTTCTTCAAGCAAAAAAAGAGGAAGACTGGAAACAGATGTTACCTCAGGGTGAATCTTCCTGAGGAAAAAATTTTAAAAAGGGCATGGACTTGAATTTGGTGGCAATAGCTATCCATAGAGGAGTTCTAAAAGGGAGTGACATGATCCTTTTGAAATGCATTTATTTATTTTTTTTAAAAGATTGGCACCTGAGCTAACAACTATTGCCAATCTTCTTTATTTTTTTTCCCGCTTTTATTTTCCTCCCCAAATCCCCTCAGTACATAGTTGTATATTTTAGTTGTGGGCCCTTCTAGTCACGGCATGTGGGATGCCGCCTCAACATAGCTTAATGAGTAGTGCCATGTCCACGCCCGGGATCTGAACCCTGGGCTGCCAAAGCAGAGCACGCGAACTTAACCACTTGGCCACAGGGCCTGCCCCAATCCTTTTGAAATTTAGAATGATCTGTCAGCTGTCCTTTGGAGCAAAGTTTGTAGAGTAACCTTTAGAGTTAAGGAGAAGCATTAGCAGGCAAGAGATGACGGTGGGCTTGACATAGGGTGGAGACAGGGATGGAGAGAAGCAAATTTGTGTGAGAGATATGTAGGAGGCAAAATCATTAAGACTTGATGACTGACTGGTGGATGTATGAGGGAAGCTGGAGCAAGAAGCAAGAGTCATGCCCAAGTTTGTGGTTTGAGCAATAGCATGGTGAGTGGCACCTTTAATATGCTAAAATAGGAAGCATGCACAGGAAGAAAAGTAGGTGTGGGGCTGGGTTGAGGGTGGAGTCGTGGGTAGACTGTGAGTTTAATTTGTACTTGTAGAGTGCGACATTCTAGTGGCACATCCAAGACGTGGTATCCAGTAGGCAGAGTTAAAAAATAATAAATCCATGACAATGACAGTGATGGCATAGACTGCTGTGTAGAAGCTAGATTTAGCCTTCTTAAAGCATAGGAACCACCAAACTTTTTAATTTTTCCAAATTAAGTCATCCTCAGAATACTATGAGAGCAAGATAGAACCCCTTCACCATCACTGTCCTCATAGATATTAACAGATTTTATTTATTTTGATTACTCCAGGTGGAAGCCCCTCTGCAAAGCATTCTCTTTATTTAAATCACAAGCTCCTTGTGGGAAAGAGGTTTTCCATTTCTTTCTTGTGTGGCTTATAATTAGCCATACAACAGCATTAACTGACAATGTAGCACTTTCGAGCAGGGCCTGCCTTAGAATCAGGGTGCATTATCGGGATACAGTAACTGACTGCTATGACGAAGACCCCAACAACGACACAGCAGTGCCTCTTCTGGTGTTGTTCCTTGCAAAGTTTACTCTTCTCTAACTGCATTCTGTCTGTTTTTGTCCCCCTACTGTATTCCCAGCACCTCACACAGTGCCTGGCTCACAGCAAGTGCTGAATAAAAACAAAAACGAATGCATGTTTAATGAACTGCCACCAGTATATGCTTTCAATTCTAGCTATTTAGAAACTGCAGGCCAAAAATACTCTTGATAAAAACATGCATCACTACACCCAGTAGGGTTAACCAGACAACCCATAATCATAAACTAAATGGATAACGATGAAGCTAAAGTATTAATCATTGATAAGTAAAAAGCAAGACGTGCAGGCACTGAGATCCAGGACCAGCTTAAGTCAACTCTGATAAGGCACTGAGTATATCCTCCTTGAATGCTTTAGGAATTCTGGAAGTCTGTCGCAAGTGCATGGTGGTGATTTTTCTCCTTTACCGAACAGTGCAAGACAGGCAGCCTGCTCAGTTCAACAGCAGATTAAAGTCATCAATAAACTGCAGGACCTCTTTGGAGAAGAGTCTGGCAGTTCTGCAAAAGGCTAAAAATAGTGTTGCCATATCACCTAGCAATTCCACTCCTAGGTAGATACCCAGTCGAAATGAAAACGTATGTCTATACGAAAGCTTATAAACAAATATTCACAGAAACATTATTCATAATAGCCAAAAGCGGAAACAACTCATATGTCTATTAACTGATGAATGGAAAACAAAACATGGTATATCCATGTATCAGAATATGATTTGGTGATAAAAATGAATGAAGTACATCCTACATGCTACAAAAGGGGTGAATCTTTAAAATATTATGCTAAGTGAAAGAAGCCAGACAAAAAGATCACATAACATATGATTCCACTTATATGAAATATCCTGAAAAGGCAAATCCATTGAGACAGAAAGTTATTGGTTCCCAGGGGCTAAGGGTAGGATGAAGGAAATGAGGCACGGCTAGTAACGGGCATGGGGTTTCTTTTGGGATGACAAAAATGTTCTAAAATTGATTGTGGTGATAGTTGTAAAACTCTTCGAATATAATAAAAACCATGGAATTGTACACTTGAAATGAGTAAATAGTATAGTATGTAAATCATATATCAATAAAGCTGTTGTAAGAAAGTAATAAGCTCGAAGAATAAGAACTCATTTGGTAGGCTATTGTATATTGGTAGGCTTTATTCATAGGTGTAATAAAATACTATGGAAGGGCACATCATCGCAAGTGCTCTGTGACTTTAGATAAATTATTTTAACTCATGACATCTTGGCTTCCTCACCTATAGGACAGGAATACAGTAGGTGCCACTGATAACTGCTCATATCCTCCTGTATCACCAAAGGTTTCTTTCTGCTAGGCTCTGGGTCTCTCTACTTGATGGCTTTCTCCAGCAATAGGAACATCCTCGGTCTGCATGCAGAACAACCCAAAAGTTCTTGGGAGTCAGTGCCCCTGAAAGTAGCTTTCAATTAATTACCAAAGGAGCTGGTGAGTCAGTACCCCATGTTCCTCGCAATCATCTGGCGCATCTCAGCAGTGTGCTGTATGTGTCTCGCAGGCATACCAAGGAGGATTGAACCCCAGTTGCCCACAGCAACAACCCGTTTGTTACTGTATCCTATACTGCTTTCCCTCCCTTCCCCAGCTCACTTCTCCATTCCCTACCAGTGCTTCCCGGCATCACCTCCTAAATAAACTACCTGCACAAAACCCCTGTCTTTGAGTATGCTTCTGAGGGAGCTCAAACTGTGACAAGAGATAATTAAAATACCTCCTTCTTAGGACTACTGGGAGGGTTAAATATGATATTGCACATTGAGCATTTCAGCATGGTGCCTAGCCACTTAATAACTGTTAGCTAACATCACTATTATTATCACTGTTGCTGTTATTATGATTGAAAACAATGGACTTGAATTTTTCATCAGCTCTTGGCCCATCTACAAGCCTGCCTTGGCTTCCCTACATAGACGAGAAATGCCAAGCTAGTATTGTGCTTATTCTTTCACTACTGAGGATCCAGTTAATTATTTTTCTCCCAACTGACTCTAGGTTTTCAAAGACTTTATCTAGCAAACTGCACAGATTAAGTAATAATTCATTTGCTCTCCCATGTTTTATTAATCAAAGGCACATATAACTGCCAATCAGAGCTTCTGATCAGCATGAAATTACTAGGGTCATCACAAAGAGCTAATATAATTTCAGTCAAAAGCAAAGAATCTTGATGTTTTTGTTAGTCTGTGAAGCTTTATCACTTGTAAAAGTATGATTATATTAGATTTTCTGAAATATTTAAAATAGCTTGCGGACCTCCATTGCTACCATCATGGTCTCCTAAGACCCGTGGACCCCATATTGGCAATTGCTGATCTAATAAACCAAAATTCATTAAGAGATAGGCTTGTTTTTGTTATAAACATCATAGCAATAAAACCTTTATTGCCATATTTGGCAGTAACCTTTCCTTATATGAGGAGAAAATAAAGGATAAATGATTTTTAGTAATGTGTTTTTTTATCTTGACCTTTTCACAAAGAAATAGCCTCAAATCTAAGAGTGGCTGGATAACTCTCAGATTCTGAGCCATTTCCCGTTTCCCACGACAACATTTAGAGATCACAGTCTATGAGAAAAAATAGTCAGAGAGAGAGAGGGAGGAGAAAATGAGCAGTTTAGAACAGTAGAGCAAAGGGAATATCTAATTCTCCATTGCTTAAAACAAATCTTCATAGGCACACGCGCTGTGAACATTTGCTTGGCCCTCTGAATTTACTCTCCCTTCTCTACCCTGCTCTGTACTTTGGTAGATCATCTGGAAGCCTTGTCCTGAGGCTTCCAGCTGGGTTCAGCAAATGAGGAGCACCAGCAAGAGATCAGAGATAGAGGAAGAGCGAGGCAGGGTGTCAATTCTCCTGGTTTCCTCCCTAAAGGTCATGAAGGCTAGCTGCATCTCGCACCTGAAGACCACGGTCCTGTCACAGACAGCCCTTTCTCTACACCTCTCTGCCTCTGGCTCTGGTAACTACTCTCAGCCTTTATTCTATAAGCTTTGGGGTGATAATGGTGCCCCACCATTTCTAGGCCAAGGTGGCTGAACAACCCTTTGATTTCCCTAAACATGGCCCCCATCTTTGTCAATAGCCACTTCATTGCATTCTCTTCAAATTAACTAGTTCAATTTTGTCATCTATTCTCTTCCAGGACCCTCACTGACACACCTAGAGAACCTAACAAGGCACTAGAAGGCAAGAGAGCCATGTTGATATGGTCCATGCAGGCCAGTGCAAAATAGCGGACAGTGTTTCTGGAGGTGCCAATGGACTATATCTGGCCCACTAACATTTCCATTATGTAAGATAGTTATATAACATAGAATTCATAGGGTTTGTATCAGAACTAAATAATACCACCCACAGAAAACACTTACTACACTGTCTAGCACCTAGTAAATAATTAATAGATATTAGCTACTGTTATTATATTCAAGGGTCTATAGAAAAATACTGCTCATTCCCTGCTTTGTGAATATCAAGAAGCAGCTTTTCCCATATGCTTGGAATCTGAACTCACGTTAGAGCCATCACTGCAGTTAAGAGGACAAATTCCCTGCATGAACACTAGCCAACACTCATCGAGAATTTACTATTTACCAGGGATAGTGCTAATTACTTTCCAAGTCTTGTCTCATTCAACACAACAGTACTATTAGGGAAGTAATTTAAAATCATCCTTTTACAGATGAGAAATCTAAGTAGACTAGCAGGATTAAGAAACCTTCCCAGCCTCACATGGTGGAAAATTGGTAGAAGTGGCATTTGAACCCAGGCCCATATATTTACAGTCAGTATCCAGGATTCCTGTTTACAAGAGCCCGATTCTTTAGAGTGAATTCTGAGCAATTTGATGGGCATGGAATCTGGTTGTCTGAGTGTGGAAAAATGTCTGTGTATTTATCATTGTCAAAACTCCTTTCCAGAAAATATGCTGTAATTGTACATTTAATTCAGCCCCAGCACAACACAATGTTTCAGTGGAGTGTATGACAAAGTGACATGTGTTGAGATTGTGACCCTGTTGGGAGGGAGTCTTGTAAAACTTGTACTAAAGAAAAATGACAAACAAGCAGATGCAGTGGTTTATTGGCCTCATCTCTTTGTGGCTCCTCTGTGGCTCCCAGGAAGGAAGTGAAACACTTAGGAAGACATGCTGAGCCCCTCCAAACCCCAGGGGTATACGATAGCTATACCAGCGAGAGGATTTATATCCTTTATGCCCTTGAATATTTACCAAACCGCACTGGGGAGACAGTCATGGACGTCAGAGAGAGTATGGGTCAGTGACGAATGGATCCCCTTTCTGGAGTTCTCTGGACCGCCTGCCACTCAAGCCAGCCCTGGAACTGTCTAGGGAAACATGTGGGAGCTCTTCAGATGCTGCCTATGGGAGAGCTGAGCATCCTGATACAATGAGACTGACTGCCATGGACTGATTTTGAGCAGTGGTCCAGTCTGAGAATCTGAGTGTGGTCAGTTTTGGTGCTGCTTGTCAGGTTCTCAGCAGCTTCATAGTGAGCTATGTTCTGGGCTTGGGAAGAGATGAACAGACCTGTCCTACTTCAGTCTTACCAGTGAAAATGGCTGAATATCAACATCCACTGCTCATGTCTACACCTCCAGCACAGAGTGGGACACATCGTAGGCAGTCAATTAATATTTTTTGAATCAATAAAAAACCATCCCTTCTTTGGGAACACAGGCAACTTTTCCTCTCCAGAGACTTGAAAGGGGTGGGGAAAGTAGAATAAGGAGATACCCTCTTACCAGAACATCGTTTCACAATGAGTCCATACACTTGAGACAAGACGCCTACATACACACACATAGACACCTCAAAATATGGTTATTCCATCCTGTACCCTCACCTCCTGGCCACAGGTAATTGATTCAAGAAAGGTACCTGAACTAAATTGGACCAATAAAATTCTCCTCAGGGATTTGAAATTCAGGACCTAGAAACATGGCAATGGGTGATATCCAAGCTGAAGCATGTCAGTAGGGGAGTTCTAGAAGGTTCACAAATTCTAGCACCCCAGTGTTTTTGTTTCCCTCCCTTTATGAGTTAGTCCCTCCTTTGATTCCATGCACATACCACTATCCTGCTGTTATAGGTTGAATTGTGTCCCCCTGCAAAATATGTTGGAGTCCTAACACTAAGTAGCTCAGAATATGACCTTTTGGAGAAAGGGTCTTTATAGAAGTAATCAAGCTAAATGAGGTCATTAGTGTGGGCCTTAATCTAGTGTGACTGGAGTCCTTATAAAAAGGGACAATTTGGGCATAGATGCAGACACACACACGGGGAGAATGCCTGTGAAGATGAAGGCAGCGATTGAGGTAATATATCTACAAGCCAAGGAACGCTGACAATTCCAACAAAACACCAGAAGCTAAAAGAGAGGCTTGAAACAGATTCTCTCTCCCAGTTCTTAGGAGGAACCAGTCCTATCTGCCTGTTGATCTTAGACTTCTAGTTTCCACAACTGTTCGACAATAAATTTCTATTGGTTAAGCCAGCCAGCTTGTGGTTCTTTGTTACAGCAGCCCTAGCAAATGAATCCGCACACCAACAGTATTTGCCTTTCTTCTTCTTTTCCCTTGTCTGCCTACTATTAGTCAGAGTGGGTCCCTGTGAGAATCCTGGATTCCCAATATTAGTTAGAGTGGATGCCTGCTACCAAGAGAAACTTAACTGATACTCCAAGTAAACCATGGTGAAGAGTGATTCTGAAGTCAAGTGAAGTATCCAATTGTTCACATAGGGACTGCGGCTCCCATCAAACAAAGGAAGCAAAATTGAGTTTGGAAAGCAAAGTAACTCTCAATTAACACAAAGATGCTGTATCACAGCGACCAAGATGACACACTTAGACCAAAGAGGAGATGAATCAGAACAGGCTTTCTCAGGCATGTGAAGCATGAGAAACACAATTGGCTGTAGAGAAAGCTTTATTTCTTTGACTACTGCTAGCACAAATGGCAGAAAACAAAGACATCTTTAAGGGCAAATAAATTGCTTTTTTGGTTTCAACTCCTATGATAGAAAAGACAATTATAAAAATAAATGCATGCATTGAAATATTAACCCTATTAAAAACTGGCAGGAGATCTCCTGTTATGGGTTGAATTATATCCTCTCAAAAGATATGTTGAAGCCCTAAACCCCAATACCTGTGAATATGACCTTGTTTGGAAATAGGGTCTTTGGAGATGTGATAAACTTAAGATTAGGTCATTTGAGTGTGCCCTGATCCAATATGACTGATGTCGTAATAAGAAGAGGAAAAGGCCATGTGAAGACAGAGGCAGAGACTGGAGTGATTCAACTATAAGCCAAGGAAGACCAGGAACTACCAGAACCTGGAAGAGGCAAGGAAGGATCCTCCACTGGAGGATTTGGAGGGATAATGGGAGTGTCAGCACCTTGATTTTGAACTGCCAGCCTCTAGAACTAGGAGACAATAAATTTCTGTTGTTTTAAGTCACCCAATTTGTGCTACTTTGTTATGGCAGCCGTAGGAAACTCATACACTCCCTCTCTTGAAATCTCACTCTGGGTCCGAGAAGAGGATTACCTAGGGTGATCTGATAGCAATTTGTAACTTTCTCACAATATAGAGTTAGAAGATATTCACATTAACTGAATCCCTTAGAGCAACATTGAAAGTGATATTAATTACTTAAAAAGTCTAGATAGCATATATATAAAAATAAGTAACTTTATTTTCTCTCTCTTGCTAGTCCTCATTAAAATATTTTCAATAAACGAATGTTAAAATAAGCAATACTCTACAATCATAGAGCACCAATTGAATTCAAGCCAGGAGGATTAGTTATTTGGTGCCTTTTGGTAAATTTTCAATAAAGATTCTGCTTTTGAGTGGAGGAAGGAAGCTGAGTAAGGAAGACAACTGAGAAAATTCAAGGAAGGGCACAGCATCCTAAACGACGTCTCTGAAAATGACTAAGAGCAAAGTTTGTCTTATGTTGTGTCATTAAACTCTGTTCTTAGAAGAAAAAGAAAAGATTGCCAGCATAATCGGTGAAGAACTCTTCCTTCACTTTCCAGCAAAGATCCTCATGACTTTGATCTTTTGATTGTTCCCAAATAAATGACTTGTTTGGAATAAAAATAGTTCTTCTGCAAGGATGCAACAGAAATTTATTTTTCGGGACTATGTTGATGGGACCACACTGAACTCTAAAGGAGGAAAAAAAGATAAATCTATTGAAGGCATGCCATGTGTTAAATTTACTGCTGATGTTCCAAAAAAATCTTCCTTAATATTTTTAGACTGAGATTAATGTATTTGGAGACAATTTTAGAATACAAAGGAGTCTAAACTGAACATCTGCTTTATTGTCTTGGTCCTAGAGTCAACCTCCTGGCTTAAAAATTTAGAAAGCAGATTTGAGGGGGTAAATACATAATTTTGGCTTATCCAAATAATTTACTGATGTGCTTGGGGAATCAAAATGGTTTTTCATTTCTTTGTTTTGACAGAAGATTAATTTCAGAGGTACTGGCTTTATTTAGCATTGTATGACAATGTCTTTCAATGTCCATTAAATAATTCTTAATACAATAAATGTTAAATTACCATGTTACATCTCCATAAATACATGTGAAGTCCATATGAATGCCAAATGAATTCAATATGGTCATTTCTATTACAATAAATGCCAAATGAATTCAGAGTGATGAGGCACTTAAAATGTCATACACTTCCAACTAGTCCCATCGAATTCATTACTGCCATGTGACACCCATTCTTGTCAGGGTTTCTATTTTACATAGCATTTTCAGCAGTTCATAATAAAATTCCACTTGAAGAATTGATTCTCATTGGAAATATAGAACTCTAGGTCTGGGAAAGCAGTGCCAAAATAACTTTTTGTACATTGTGAAAGTCCCTACACCCCCAACCTGCAAGTTTATTTGAATAAAACACACATATACTACCTTATTATGGTTTTTGAAATTTTATATGCAAAGAAAATTTTAATTTTATAAGTTTTCTCTCCTTGAACAAAGAGGGGCTCTTTCATAATATATCTTTGTAAAAATTTAGTTTTGTACAATTCCTATTAATTAAGGTAGATGTGTCAGAATTACACATAATAGACAAATGGGAAAACTGAGACACCAGAAGGTAACTATTTTAGTTAAGACAAAAGCACAGATAAATCTGATTTCATGATCCAATATTTCCGTTTTTTTCAAGATTATCCAAAAGTAACTCTGCAAATACTTTTATCACCCTTCCGTGAGTAGGAGGTAGAGGGAGGTAGGTAGGTAGAGTATATAGAGTTAGACAGGTAGAGAATACAGAGCAAAGAAGGAAAAGCGAGCTGGAGAAATACAAAATGCAGACTGACACATGTGACATCCAAACAGGTAGTTAGGAATAACCACCAACTTTGGTTGAGGAGTCATAGATTCTAGAAGGGTAAATATAAACTTAAAACACAAACTCTGGTTGTTGATATCAGCCAGCTATCATCGATAGTAATCAGTTAGCAGAAAGGAAGAGAGACAACCTTATGCTTTCTTATAACATTTGATATATTTTAATATATATATATATACTTCTAAAGACTTTGGCCTAGTGTTATTAGCAATAATTCAATTGTATTTACCTAATCTGTTATAGCATCCTTTATAATAAATGTATATGCAGTCTAAATGTAGCTTCTCCTTAAAACACTTTAAACTTCACTCTGGTGATTGTACATATAAATCATTTTGACTTTCAGTGAATTGCTAGGCATACGTATTTTATGTTACTAAAATATAAATTGGATATGTTGACTTCAGACTTTGTTTTGTTACTGAACCAAGATTAAAATTAATTTTATATGAGGAGATATGACTTTAGTCAGATATGATGATATGATTTTAGTCAGAATGCCTGACTATCAGAAAAATATTTTATGAGGAATACTGCTACTCATGCTTGAACTTAGATTTTTGAAAAACTGCTGATGTCCTTCCTTCCATTATTCTATCCATTCACCTGTTCCTCCCTCCCTATCTCCATCCACTCATCCCCTCCCTCCTTCTTTCCCTCTGTCCATCATTCATCCATCCCTCCATTCATTCATCCATCCATCCATTCATCCATCTATCCCTCCATTCATACATCCATTCATGCATCCATCCATTCATCATCCATGCATCCATCCATCCATCCATTTACTCATTCATTTACTCAGCAAGTAGTTATGGTATCTACTGTATACTAGATGTTGCAACAGATACAGGGGGAGAGTATAAGATCAGAAGGACACAAAATCTTCCTTCAAGGAGTTCAATTAATTGTAGGAAAGAGAACTTACAAGAGACCGGGGAAAGTACTACAAAAGTCAGAAGTACAAAGCTCTAGGGAAGGCCAAAGGAGAAGACTATTTGTTTCCTTCAAGAGGCCATGGAAACCTTCACAGAGGAGGTGACAGCCATCCTGAGGCCACCAAAGGAACTGAGACTGTCCCTGGAAAAGGACTTGGAGGCAGAGTCTGGAGGTAGCTGTTTTATCATGGCCACTTAGCACTGCCACTTCCACTTAGCTAAATCTTCTGAAATATTTTTGATGGGAATAATGCTTTCATTTGTCATAATGCCTCATCTCCATAACTTCAAACACTCAGCAAGAAGGAAGGAGCAAAGTGAACCTTCCTTTCCTTGCAAGGGTGACTTATTCAGTATTAGAGAGATTTTGTTATACTGGGGTATCTCCACAGGAGACCAGGAGGGGTCTGGTCAAAAGCAAAACTAAATGCAAATAAACAAAACAATACAAACCCCTTGATACATATCACAGTAAAAACGCTAAACAGGCTTTTTGTTGTAGTTGTTATTTTTCTTTCATCCTTACAGAAATCACCAATGGTGCAGAAGGTCTTGCTTCGCATCCTGTAGGGTTATGCTTTCAGCTTTCACTCAGTAGTCTAAGAAACATCATCTTAAACCTGTTTCTCACGTGATCTAGGGGCGTTGCTGAGATCTATGCTGAAGATCTGCAAACTATGGCCCAAGGGTCAAACCTGCCCCGTAGCTTTTTCTGTAAATAAAGTTTTATTAGAACACAGTCATTCCCATTTGTTTGTATATCGTCCGTGCCCACTGTGGGGCTACAGTGGCATCATTGATTGATTGGAGCAGAGACCTTATGGACCAAAATGCCAAAAATATTTGCCATCTTGCCCTTCACAGAAAAATATTTGCCTTTTCTGATCTATGTTAAGTTTTAAGCGAGAAATGTCTTTGAACTACTAAAAGCTCTGCTTAATCTGTTTTCTCCTCATGGATAACAAAAACAATATATAATGACCGATGACTGTTTTTGTTTTCGTTTTGGCTACCAGGAAGATCAAAGAAAATTAAAGCAATTTTGTAAGTCACGATTGTCAGATTACCAGTGTTATATATTTTGTACAGTCAATACTACTGACTTGAATTTATATTTCCCCCTGTGTATTTTTCAAAATTTCTCGTTTAGATGTATTTTTAACTATTTGATTGAGAGTGGTTTGTATAAACTGCTTTACATAATACTGTGTGAAATGAAGTACGAAATGGATACAGAGGTAGAGATAGATAGATAGACAGATAGATAGATAGATAGATAGATGGAGCTAGAAGTCCACCCATCTCCATTTCACTAATAAGTTAAAAAGGAATAAATCCACAGGGACATATAACACAATATGTATAGTTTTAGAAGGGGACAGTAATGGGCACTTCCCAGGGTTTCTCAACAGCAGCACTATTGACATTTTGGGTCAGATAATTCTGTTGGTGGGGGCAGGGGGTTGTCCTGTGCATTGTAGGATGTTAGCACATCCCTGGCCTCTGCCCACTAGATGCCAGTAGCATACTCCTCTTCTACACTGAAAACAAAAATTATCTCCAGACATTGCCAAATGTCCCCTGGGAGGCAACCCCCCACCCCGACCCTCACCCCAATCTAGAGAAAGCTGCTTCTTTGTGCATTATCTCTTGATACCCCTTTCTGTTGGTTTGCTCTGCTCTGTTAAGAGATCAGCAATCTCTTTGAGTCTGCCAAAGCTCACTGGACACAAAGTGTTGGTGAATGCATTGGGCAGCAATCCTCGTTCTACCAGGTCAGGCCATGCCTCTGCGAGTCATCCAGCAGAAGCCCGGGACTGGAGAATGTAATAAAACCAAACTCCATAAATGGGATTTCACATCAGGGCCTTTCCACAGCCTGTTCCTTGTGCTGGACAAACAAAGGTGAGGTCTGTCATGTACTTTCAGCCCTGGTAAGACACTTCTCTGGATCTCTAATGACAGTAATGAATTAAATAATGGCTAAGTAATGAATTGGGTTATTTCCTAAGGCTGAAGATCAAGTGAAATTAAATAGTCAATCTCAAGGGGTCTGAGTTGATAAAGGGCTATTTAAGTGCCTTCACAGCAGTGGAAGCAAGACTGACCATATTGCCTGACCCTCTTTCTCAGTAGACTGTGGAATCAGCTGAAGCTGATAATTGAAGAAAATGCAAGAAGATGTGAGATTACTGCACAGATGCAGAAAGCAAAATCGCTTGACAAAGGAACTTGGTTCCTTATTAGCACATTTTGTCTTATTTACACGAAGCATCCAGGGACTGAATTTAGCGACATCTGTGTAATTGATTGCAGCAGTCTGAATCGTGTCTCAATTGATATATCCTTAAGGGCAAGGGCGGACTTATATTTCCTTGTTCCCCAAAGTGTCTTGGACATAATAAGTGCTCAATAAATATTTGATTGACTTAATAGCAGCCGGTGGTTTTATTCACAGGTCCTGCGTCAAATATACATTGTCTAGTAACAGCCAAGCCATCCATCAGAGCCACAGACAGAAGGAAGGAACTGCTCACTTCACCCAGAAAAGATTTTGAGTCTTTTGCTAATAATTACACATTTTTATCATGAATTCTTTTTTCCATTTGAGTCATATAAACTTTCACAATTGGATACTGAGTTTTATCCACTAAAAGACAAAATCTTTCAGACATTTCAACAAAATTACACTTCAGGAGATCTATCCTGAAAGGATACATTATGAGAACTGATCTGTTCTATACTATCACAACTGACTCAGGCCACTAAAGCAACATATAACACACACATATGGAAAGAAAAAATCATGCCTATATTTCTTTTCTATGCATAAGAAAGGAGTCTGCAGCAAAGACAACTAGAATGTAAGAATAGGGGGCCTGCCCGGGGGTGTAGTGGTTAAGTTCGGCACGCTCAGCTTCAGCAGCCTGGGTTCATGGATTTGGATCCCAGGCACAGACCTACACCACTTATCAAGCCATGCTGTGGTGGTGACCTACACACAAAATAAAGGAAGATGGGCACAGATGTTAGCCCAGGGCCACTGTTCCTCAAGCAAAAAGAGGAAGATCGGCAACAGGTGTTAGGTCAGGGACAATATTCCTCACCAAAAAAGGAAAAGAAAAGAAAAGAATGGAAGATCAGTAAGTGAGAAATGACAATAATTCTAAATGCTAAACTATCGAGTCCAATATATAATTAAATGTTTACAATTCAAAAGTGCAATTAGTCTTATGCACCGTAAGATTTTTTTGAACACACATTGATAGTGTCAGAGCAGAGCTATTATACTAAAATGAGAATCAACTAGCTCATTCTTTTTTAGGCATGCAAATAATTCAGCTTTTCCAGGGGGGCAATCAAGGATACTGCATAGAACATCGACTTTGGAGTTAAACAGAACTGAGTGCAAATCTAGGGATCACCACATTACAGCTCGCTACCTTGGGCATCTGTAACCAGAGGCAATGCAATATCATGGGAGGAGGATGGATCTACTGGGAAACCTGAATCCTGATCCGGACATCATGACTCACCAGCTTGGTGACTTTCTGCAAATCCCATATTCTCTTTGAGCTTCAGTTTCACATCTTTACAATGAAGGTATTCTACCTCTACCTGGGTACCGTCCTTGTTTTACTGGCATTCTTATCCCAGGCCAGTGCGTATACAACATGGTTTACATCAACCAAATCAGTGCATCCATCACAAAGTGAGACGACCGCTGAGTGGGCATGCCCTGGAGTGCAAACGTGTGAAGCACTTCTCAACGTAAATGACATCCCCTGGGAAGACCATTTCTGATCCCTCTAGGTTACATGCTCTGTCATGTATTATAGCCTGTATTTCTACTATCAGAGCACTTATCACAGGATATTTTAAACACCTATGTAAAAGGGAAAATGATTAAAAGTTACCATCCAATATTGGCACAAGGATGGATATAAAAGCCAGGGGAACAGAACAGCGTGCAGAAATAGAGCACACAAATGTAGTTATTTGATTTATGACAAAGAGGTCATGGCTATTCAGTGGAGGAACGGAATGATCTGCTCAATAAATGGTGCTGGAGCAACTGGGAAAAAATAAATCTTGATCCTTACTTCACACTATACGCAAAACTAATTCGAGATGAAAATTAATCACGAAAGCTAAAGAAATCAAGCTTCTAGAACACACAGTAGGGAATGTTCATGACCTTGGAGTATGCAAATAATTCTTAAACAAGACACAAGAAGCAACAACTATAATATAAAAAATGAATGATTGTTCATTAAAATATAGAACATATGCTTATCAAAAGATGCCAATAAGAAAGTAAAAGATAAACCACAGACTAAGAGACTCATGCACACATTTGACAAAGACTTAAACTCAAAATATAAAAAGAACTCCTTAAATTACCAGTAAGGGAAGTTCCTTTTAGATGGAAAAAACTTTTATTTTGGAGAGCACCCTGGGTCTGGATATAGGTAGTTGAGACTAGAACTCAGTGAAGGAGCAGGAATAGTGTATAGACTCATACCATGTAACAGACCCAGCATACCAGGTAGAAAATTAAAGGAAGGAGAGATGGGAAGGGAGGTGGGAAGAGAAAACTGTGACAGCTTGATGTAGGCAGCCAAAGAAAATGTGCATGGTGCCTGAAGGACATTTAAGAATAGTCATGTTTAATACTCATTGGGAGTTGGTACAATCTCCAATTACAATTTTCTAGAATTTCAATGAAGTGTGCTACTCATACAACGCTTTGTATAAATTTTTTGTGAAAGTTATGGGAAGGGCTACCTTCTACATGTGGAGTGTAGAATATGAAGAGGATGCTAAGGCAAAACTAGAGGTGATCATTGGCGTGTGAGCTCCCTGAAATTGCAAAACTTTCATAGAATTCACTGAACATTCACAAGGCATGGAATGGAGGTTTGGGCCAATGTTATCTAGATTTCATAGGATGGATGATCCCAGGTGATATCACTTACATATTTTCATTGCTTGTCTTCCATTAAGCTCTTTGAGAGCAAAATACATAATAGCTCAAAAAATTTTCATGGAAAATGAATGAATGAATGAAGGAATGTGTTCATGAATAAAAATTAGGCATTTTGTTCACTCCTGTCAGTTTTCAGAGTTTTGATTAGTTTTTTCTCTCTTATTTTGCTGGTGTCTTTTCACTTGTCCATTTTTCTATCATTTGCCCGAAGCTCCCAGTCATACACTTGCTATATTGTCCATCTATAAAGCAGCATTTCAGCCCAAATGTGCACCTTCTCCATTTGGAAGATGAGTTGCACTATAGCATACAGTGATTCAAGTGCATTTGCAAAATAATTACTCCTCTTTCATATTCGAGGCTTGTTATCTGAATAAATGTTTCCCTAATAAAGCTTGCAGCTGGGTCGAGTTTGAGAAATACAACAATTAGGAGTCATGGGACAAGAGCTCAAAAAAGGGTTCCCTTTAAACACCAGCATTTGCTTCCTACATCCCTGATTAGGAGGAATGGGGCCTGTGTGTGACTGCCAACACAGTGCTGATTGCTAATCAAGTGGCCATGGTATGTGCGAGCAAAAGAAAATTAGGAAACAAACGAAGATGCTGATTAGTTTGCTACAAACATCTTGAAAGATGTGTGAAGCAGAGCCAGCTAAGGTGAGGCAAGTAAGAAGAATTCAGCTCTCTGCTTTGCCATTCTCACCTGAGTCGAATCTGGAATTAAAAAAGAAACTATGGAACGGGGCACTAAACTGACTGCGAAATCTAAATGAATCTACAGGGTAAATGGTAATGACAATAATAACAACCACAATTATAACTGGTAAGGTTTGTACCCAGCTTTACCACTGAGCGAGAGCCATGATGTTCATTAGCTCCTTCTCGTCTCCTAATTACTCCATTTGTTGGTTGTTAATTTTACCATCTCCATTTTACAGGTGTGAAAAACTGAGATTCAGCAAGTGGGTAATTTGCCCAAGGCAACATATGTAAGTGATTGAACCAAGATTTTTACTAAGGTCTTCATTTCCAAATTTTAGGCTTAGGATCTGACTTATAGTGGAATGAAATACACCCACACAAGCCAAGGGCTCATAAATATTATCAACACCACCAATACAAAAAGAATTGAAGAAGTGGGTTTAAAAAATTCAGAGATTTAGTGACCTGGGGCTCACCATTGCAGGAAGTGCTTCTTAAAAACACCAGTTTTGGAGGAAACCAGAAAAAAACCCACAATTATGGAGGAGACTTACTGGCAACATTTAATTTCTACCTTTTTGTAGGTTGAAATCATCAATTCTGTACTTGAAAGTGTGTACGCAAGGACCTCACCTGAATATTGATTTAGCTATATGAGTAATTGCCACTGTTCTGTCAGCTAGCACTCCTGTAACTCGCCTAACTACCAAATGTGGGGAATATTTCAAAGAGAACACAGGTCTCCCCCTTCTTGCGTGAATGTCACATGAGCTTTATGAGACTGATTATCTTTGGGTGGCGCCCAGGGGTGTGCTGGAGCTCTTATTCCAGTTTGTGAGAACCACTTGTGCGTAACTCTTCTCAAATCCACATTCAGTGATGCCGTGTTGGTAGCTAATTCTGACTCGAGTCATGGTGGGAGTATTTACGCCCCAGAAAGAGGCAAACATTATAAATCACAGCTTTTTTTTTCCCCAGAGAGCCAGTTGTCAAACATACACCAGCACATCACTGGACATATTTTTAATGTCATTAAATTTTTTCTGCACTTTGACTTTTTTTACTTAAATATTTTCATTTAAAAAGGAAACCACATCACTACTGTAGATAGAAAAGCAATATGGTCTTACATAATGAGCAGGCACCCTTAAAGATAAATCCCAGTTGAAACAAAACAATGTTAAGACATTCTTAACTAGATAATGGTACTTGCAAAACATAATCTTGAGGTCTACTATGTCTTCTGTAAAAAAGGAGATCAAAAAGTATGGAGAGGTGTTAAAAATACACAGAAACTACTGTGAGACTCTTGAGGTAAAGAGAGCTGAAAAAGGCAAATCACTGTGATTCATTTGACAGAGAACTAAAGCACTCCATCAGATGAGTTATTTAACACTGTGCCCACTGCTTTCTAAAGCCATCTTACACACCAGAGGAGAAACTGCGAGTGTTTTGCCCAAATCCCTAAGACCTCACCCCATTTCACTTCCGACTGTAGAGTCTGCAGCAATTTCAGGACTTTTCCCCGACTCACAGAAGAGTGCTCTGTCCCTGTATATGGTAGCCTTGAAGCCCCTCTGGTGGAAAGTGCCCCGGAATTAACACCCTTTTCAAGGGATTAGCCCTCAGCCAAGGGGGTTGGAGTAAATACACTCAACTAAAAGGAAGTGATGTATCAATACCCCTTTTCCCTCTTTCCTCAGGTGGGATGACTCTGAGACACGTCTGCTACACTGTTTCCTGAGTTTTCTTATGCAACTAAGCTTTAGTTACCTACCAAGGCTTAATGGTGCACCCTACATTGAGTCTCTTTGCTTTCCCCTTGTCTCCTGTCCATTTCTGGTGCTCCCCGCACCTCCTTAATAAAGTACTTCCACTCACATCTTTGTCTTTTCTTGAGAACCCCAATTTAGACACACGCAAACTCATGTCATCTCATATGTCCCCACTGGACCAATGTCTCAGGCTTTGGACAGCTGTGTTCTCACAAAAGGCCAATGCTGAGGCAGGTCATGTGATGCTGAAATTGAGTCATCGTTTTAACTCCACAGACTTGTCATACTTCAGACACTCTAGAATGCTCAGTATTGAAATTACCTCATTATCTCCTCTAAGGCTGGTGGAGACCATTGATATTTGAGAGGGATAATCTAAAAGATTGATCATTTAATCCTCTCAGCTCGCTGAGTTCTATTCCTGAATCAAGTCCGATCACCAGGAAGCTTAGCTCTTTGTAGGAATGCATTCAACTTATCATGATTCCTTTTCATGTCTTTACTGAAGTAAGATACACAAAGTAACCAGGTAAAGCATGTTTTTACACCTCTGGCAAAAAAGCTGTTGAAAAAGCTATTCCTTGTGTAACTCAGAGCCCTTTTCAGTAAGGGCTCTTAAGACACATTCCTGCCAGAAATAAATGCCAAGGGGAAAAATTTTCTCTTCCCATTATTTGGCATGTTTCTTTTCCTTTTTTCCTCTCTCTCTCTCTTTTTTTCTTTGGTGAGGAAGATTGGCTCTGAGCTAACACCTGTTGCCAATCTTCATCTTTTTGCTTGAGGAAGACTGTCCCTGAGCTAACATCTGTGCCATCCCTCCTCTGCTTTGTATGTGGGACGCCACCACAGCATGGCTTGAAGAGTGGTGTGTAGGTCTGTGCCTGGGATCTGAACCTGCGAACCCCAGGCTGCCGAAGTGGAATGCACAAACCCAACTACCATGCCACTAGGGTGGCCCCCCTTGTTTTTTTTTTTTTTCAGTCAATCAGAACTATTTAAGCCAACACATTTCCAATTTTTCCATGGTCATGTGGAAACTCAAAGCAAATTTGGCACTAAATTTTAATAGCTATAGCCCATTGTTGTTCTTCTGTATATTTTTTTTGCTTTTTAAACACTTTTACCTTTGTGCCATTGTACTTTAATAAACTATTTTAAAACCTTTAAAAATAAATGCAGTAGATATGATCAATGAATAAATAACATTAAACCTATAAGTAATCAAAATACTGTCTTTGCTACAAAATGGCTTTAGAAGGAACAGGTAGATATTATCAAGGCTTGATTCAAGATCATCTATATTTGGGCTATGAGCAAAAACAAAGTCCCTACGTGTTCAGAGATAACACAGAAGGGTCAACAGGTAACCTCCATGATCATTGGCTTGCAAAGATATATACATTTATTGATTCAGTCAGTCACAAACTTTGTGTATCTACTATGTGCTAGATACTGTATTACGGTTAGGAACAGTTCTCTGAGAAAACAGATGCAGACCCTGTTCTCATGGAATTTAAAATTCAGCTAGATTGTGTGTGTGTGTACGTGTGTGAGGAAATAGCCTCAATTAAAGACTGCTTCACCTAACTTCCAGTTAAAAGTAAAACAGTAACAAAGGGAAATGAGGAAATAGCTTTGGGAATGTGATTGTGGATGTTTGTGTAGATGCATCTTGATATCTCTGAGGCTGGCACATTGCAGGAGTCACGGCCTGTGCTATAGCTGCTCCAGAGAAGAAAACCAGAAAGCAATGTAACAACTGTGGCCACCTTATCAGCAGGGAACAGGCATTTTTGGGTTTAGTTTAATGCCAGTTATTGTTTTCATTTTCTTAATAAAACAGAATGGAGAACTCTGTGGTTGCCATCTGTTTAATGATACATGAGGTCTTGATGAGAAGCTGAACACCATCCTGTGGCACCATTTTGGCTATGGTGATGCTGTGCTGAGGTCATGGCACAGAGGCCCTCATGAAAAAGCATCTCTGCTCTTGGCACTATGTTACCATGGACTTCAAAAGAGAACTCTCTGAGGAATCAATGAAGATTCATTGAACTTGACACCCAAGGAGCAAATGGATAGACCAAGCCTTCCTCCATCCAGCTATCCTTGCCCTAAACCCACACAAGTCTGACCCCTTTTCTGGGTAATACATACAAGTAGAGTCGACTCTATCTGTTTTCAGAGTGCAGGTCCAAATATTTGCGTTGGTCACAGGCTTTCATAGTTGGGGCAGGAAATGTTTAATATGAACTTAATGGCCTACAGCAGTGGTTCTCAAAGTGAGGTCCCAGGATGGACTGGACTGCAGCATCACTATTGTTAGAACTCACTAGAAATGCAAATTCTTGGGTCCCACTCCTGACCTTCTGAGTCAAAAACTCTGAGGGTGGGGTTCACTGTTTGAAGGAGTCCTATAGGTGATTCTGACGCACATTCAAGTTTGAGAACCACTGGCCCAAGAACCAGAGTTTTCTAAATTGTTTTCCCATGTTGGTTCTTTTCACTTTCTCCTTTAACCACCTAGTGCTAGAAAAACAAGTTGGGAAGCAGCTGTGTCTCATTTATCCAAACAGCATACAGGACTTGAAACCAAAGGGACTTTACATCCATAGTTGTGAACTATTTTACTGCACAACTGAAAACTGGTCCCCCAAATCATTTGATTCAGCCATTCCGAAGGTTCATACAACCCCCTCACTCAAAGGTGTACCACAAGAAAAAAGAGAGAGAAGAAAAGAAAGTCAGTAATACAACACACTGAGTTTACAATTCAATTAAAATGCTAACTCTTGCTTTCATTCATGCTTCTGCTAAGTCATGGCTCCCCACATATCTAACTAGTGCAGTTCGCTGTTTGGACCTAAGTACAGGATCTTACATTTGTTCCTATTAAATTAATTGCTAATAATTCGGCCCACCATTTCAGCCTACCAAATTATTTTTGATTCCTGAATCTGTTATCAAAAGTATCAACTAGAATGACATGCCATCAGTATATCAAATATTTCCACTCGTCATATCTTCATTGATACCAGTTATAAAATGTAAAGCTTTATGCTAAGGGATAAATACTGGGCCTACCAGCAGAAATCTTCAGATAGACAATGTCTCATGAAAAACCATATTGTCAGTAAAGGTTATGCACACAACCTTGAGTAGATCTCACTTGACCGGCATTTGGGTGATAATGTCCACTCTGCTCATAAGTATCATCTTGGGAAACTCCATCAATTCTTTAACAGCTGAATCATCCTCTATTTTAATGGAGGAGTTCATGGAAAAAGTTAAGATTTTCCTTTATAGATCAGCTAGAAACAGCTAAACTCACATGACTCTTGAAAAATAATCCCTTCACCTCTTTAGGAATTATTGCCTGAAAACCAACCATTATAAAAATGGGGCTAGTGGGACAGAGTTAGGGTGGCAAAAACAAATATATATATATATATATATATATATATATATATAAAAGATGCCCAGTTAAGTTAAATTGGAATTTCAGTTAAAAAAAGAAATTTCTTTTTAGCATCAGTATGTCCCAAATAGTGCATAGGACACACATATGCCAAAAATATACTAAAAAAAAAAACCTTTTAAATTAGTTCCCTACATTTATATTTATTTGCCTATATTTATATGACCTATGTTCTTGATCACTACTGCAGAATGCCTTCCTTGAAAGCTGCTTTCAACTAGTAAATCTACATGTCTGTCCTCATGCCAATCAGCTGCATTCTTCTCACTAACTAAAGTGATTTTTTTCCCACAAGTTAGCATGGAATTCAGCAGGGGACAGAACTCTGGCCTCCTTTTATTCAGCAGATGTTTTCTGAACATCTGCTCACAGCCAGGCTCCATGCTAGATGCAGAGCAGGTGGAGGAGGGCTCCCTGTGCCACAGGCCATCTTCTAAGGCCATCTTAATTCCTAACACCAAAGAAACCCTTGAGGTCCACCGCTTGCTTTCACATTGCTTACAGAACTGCCAGACTTCTGTTTACGCCCAGAACATCAAGGGTTGAATGACCAAGGCATTCCGCATTTGTGGTGTGGGTTCAAATCTTTCCCAGGGAAGATGTGTCTGTTTAGCACCGCGAAATAGAATTCTCCATATTTACCAGTGACTATAACCATCTTTTTCTTGTTTGTTTGTTTGTTATTGTTACCACACAAAGGGTACGATCTGCTTGCTGCGAGACAAAAGCCAATCGTCAAGAGGCACGATGGTGGCAGAGAAAGAGCATTTTATTACAGCTTGCTAGCAAGAGGGAAGATGGCCGACTAATGTCCAAAAGAACCATCTTAAAGGGGGGACAGAATCTTGAAGCAGTTATATAGGCCAGTGGGTTACAGGGGAGAGGGTTAGGAATGTTGACCCTCTGGTGTTACAGACTGGGAGTTGCCACACGAGATCTTTCAGTTTTCATTGATGATGGCTATCAGGATACACTCTCTGTTTGGGGGTCATCACATTCCTAAGGAACTCAAAATCTTATCACAGCTGGGAGGTATATGCACAAGCAGGGGTCATAAAGTCTACAGAGCAGCTGGATCTCCTGGCAGGTGCAAATCCAGCTGGGTTAGTCAGAGGTCATTCAAAGTTACAACATAGTCTCTTTTCTATAATATGGCTTCCCTTATGTCAACCTTGTGTTGAGCCAGTTTCAATATCATAGTTTCAAAATAGAAATTAATATTATTTTCTAGTTACCTTCAATTCCGTCATGAGAAAATGCTCTGTGGGGCGGTCAGATAAATGCAGGTAGCTACACATTTTAGCACAGGAGGTGAGAGCAATATAAGTCTGAGTGAGGCTGAAAGCAGGTGTCTTGAGCAGAATCGCATGCGTAATTACCTAATCACAAGAATCTCTTTAGGGTTGTTTCCCAGGAATCTTTCACAAAAGGAGATGGTACCATCTTGGTTTGGAATGGCATCGCCACAGGTCTAATAGTAGAGTATGTAGGTAAAGGCAAGTTTTAAGCTTCAGAATTTTAATCTAATTTCGGAATAGGGGTGATTTATATCCTCTCTGATAGGCCATCATTTCCTGAGAAGGAAACGGACAGAGGAGGGTGTTTAATCCTCACTGCTCTTCTTTCCTAGGGTGAACTTGGACATTGATTTATTTAGGCATCTCCAAAGCTTCATAGCATTAATTTAAAGCACTCAATTTAAAATGATATATTTAGGGGCATAACTGCTCAGAATCCTAAGAACATTTTAATATGTTTATTAAAGGATAATTACAAACTTCTACAGCAAAGGGAGCTCATAGGGACCTCTTTGTACCATCATGGCTCTGAAGAGGCTCCTAATTATAACAAATTATTTACAAAAAGAAAATATATAAATTGGACATGTGAAAAGGAAACATACATCTTTGAAACCCCTACACCAGCTATAGAGTTACTTCAAAGTAAAGTGTAAACCCATATGTGATCCATATTTAACAGCCCTGTTTTAATATAATGCATATAAAGTGCTTAGAAAAGTACCTGGTGCATTATGAGTGAGTGTTAAATGTTAACTATTGATCTAGTATAGTATTTAAAATGATAGGGTGCCAGCCGCACAAAAAGAGAACACGCTGCATGATTCCATTTATATAAAGTACGAAACAGACAAATGAATCCATGCTATTAAAAGTCAGAATAGTGCTACCCATGTGGAACAGTGACTGGACAGGTATAGGGGCTGCCAGGGGCTGTTTATGCTGCTTCTCCATCTGGGTGTTGGTTACATATGGGAGTGTTCCACTGGTGAAAATTCATCAAGCTGTAGATTTGTGACTGCTCCACTTATATATACGTATGGCAAATTTCAGTGAACAGTTAAAAACATAGAGTGTCAACCTGATTCAAATTCTAACATAACTGTTTCTTGAAGGTGAACCAGTAATTTAAAAAATACACATAAAGCCATCCCATCCATACAACTCCAAATCAGAACTCTGTAAGAGAGAAAGTGCCTTGCAAACATCAGACATGATGCTATCCATATTTGTTGTATTTAACTTAAAGAGATATTGTGAGACAGTTCCTCCCATTCTAGTGTCAGGAAAATAGCGTCTTGATCAATAAATGGAAGAATGGACACACAAAGAGAAGAGGATAAGGGGTTTCAGTTAATCTCAGAAAACACAGTGTTCATTCCAATCTCCAACCTTTCCAGTGATTTCTCATTAAACGTCAGATATGATATAATTGCTGTTTGAAAAAAAAGAAACAAAATCTGTGCAGTTCTGGTATGTGTCTTTGGAAATGAGCAAAGAGGTCTGAGAAGTTCTGAAGGGCCTTGCCCTTATGAGGGGACTGCTAAGTAGAAAAACAAGACGACTTTAAAATTGAGGGTGTAGTTTTATTTGTCCCCTAGGTGGCATCTACCTAGTCTCTGTGGGGACTACCAAAAGCCCCTCACTTTTTGATTAATCTTATCCCTTCATTTTTTCCCCTTTTGCTTTCTTTGGAAGCTACTGCCACACCCGTAGCTGTGGTCCCAGTCAAATATGATTCTAGTGCAACAAGAGTCTGGGGATGAGAGTCCCCCCTTCAGAGCCATTCTTAACAACATGTCTGCATTTCTGCCATTTCTTGGCTCTTATCAGCTTCTCTGGGTCCATCCATGTCCCCAGGCTCCCGGTGTCACTCAGAATTCCAAGAATATACTAAACCAGCAGCCCATACCTACCTATTCTTCTCCATAAAGCTTCTTTGGTGCATTGACGAGCTGCCTGGTGTTGATATAGGTTTCCCACATTCCTGAAATCTTTTCCAGAAAATTCCATGATAGCCATCCCAGCAGAGTTGACCAATCCCTAGCCTTTCATCCACTTCCTCCAGGGACTCTCCTAACCCCATCACTAAATAAAACTTATTCCCTCCCTTGTACTCCCACTGTTCTCCATACCACCTGTCATCTTACCTAGCGCACTGCATTTCACTTCATTAGCAACACTGTGGGAGAAACCCATTCTCTACACGTAGGTTGAATCTCAGTTCCACCATTTACTAGCTGTGGCTTCATTTCATCATCTATAAAATGGGGTTAATTTTAAGATTAACCTCAAAGGATTGTTGTGAGAACTGAATTGATAATATAGTAAAAGTACTTAGTGCCCTGTAGGTAGTAAGAACTAATAAGTCTAAATGATTATTAGAACTACATGTCTCTCCAACTAGACTACAAGCTTAATGGCTGTTTTATCTTACAGTAATGTGATAGTGATGGTGACATGCCTCTCGTTAAGTGATACTCTATGTGCCATCTCCTTGAACCTCAGTGGAACTTTTCACTGCCTCAACCACTATAGAATATGGCAAAGTGGTGCTTCAAGCCTAGGTCATATAATACTATACATTTCTATCTGCCTTGTTCTCTTTGGATGCTTGCTCTTGGCACCAGGCACCATGCTGTGAGGAAGCCCAAGCATCATATGTAGGTGTCCTGGGCAAGAGCAACCATCAACCACCAGACAGGTTAACCAGCCTCCAGCTGTTGAATCACCCCAGCCTGCAGGCTGCCTCAGCTGAAATTGTATGAAGAACAGAGATGAACAGTCTGCACCCAGCCTTCCCAAATTGCAGATTCATGAGTAAAATAAACGATTGCTGTTGCTTTAAGCCACTAAGTTTATGATGATTTGTTATGCAGCTATAACTGGACACTGGAGTAAAAAGACAGCAGAGTACAGCATCTTATCTTGGTCACTAATGGACTGGTGACAACCCTTCAACAACATAGCTGAGATGAGAACTCTGATTCGGTTGGACTCCTTCTCTATATGCCTCAGATCGCTCAGAGAGGTCAAATAAATTGACTACAGCTACAAACTACAGCAGAGTTAGGATTTCTACTAAGCTTATCAGTCTCCAAAGCTTGTGTGCCTGAAGAGCTAAGAGATTATGCCTCGACCCTGTAGTGATCTAGTGAAGACTTCTACAGAAAAAGTCAAGCCCAAAGCCAAGAATGAGCTGTATAGCAGAGGGAAGAAAGTGGAGACACCATTTCTAAGAATATTGCTGGGATCCGAAGTACAGGGAGGAATTTAGCAAAGTCAGGACAGGCTGAGAATGGTTCAGAGCAAGGTTTATTGTCCAAGTCAGTGTCCCCAGTCAGGCCCTCTGAAGTTTCTGGAAAGTAGGAACCGGGGTTTGAAAATGTTATAATACCTTTAACGGCCTCATGCAAGGGTCAGCAAAATATGGCCCACTGGCCAAATCTGAAACCACATGGTTTTTTTATAAATAAAGTTTTATTGGCACACAGCCATGCCCATTCATTTACATACTGTCTGTGACTGCTTTTGCACTACAATGGCACAGAGCTGAAGAGTTGCTCCTGAGGCCATATGGCCCGCAGAACCTAAAATACTATCTGACTCTTCATAGGAAAAGTAAGCAACCCCTGTCCTAGTGGAATGTATCCATCTGCCCAAGATAAAGCTGCACGGTCTAATTAAAATGTCTTTTTAATTTTTTTTTTTTTTTTTTTTTTTACTGTTGTCTGGAATTATACCAACCCTCCTGCTGGTTATCCTGTGTCGATCAGAGGCTCTGGTTGGCAGTTCTACAAGTCTTTGTTGAATTTTTTAAAATGGGAAAACTGATTATTACCTAACAAAAGGAGTTTGTAGACAGAATGTTCCAACAGATGGATTCCATGGAGAAACAGAAAAAAAAAGTAAGACAAGTCCTTGGTGGCAGAAAACTTAGAGCCGCTGAATCAGGAAACATTGTATTCTTGAAGTGACAGAGAGATACCAGGGAGAGACATTGGTTTCTTATGTAAAGGTCATAAATTCAAGGTGTGTGGGCCATATCTGGCTCCCTGACATGTTTTACTTCCTTTAATATAGAGCCAATATTTAAATATAATGTCTACATGTTGGAGGCAGTTCAGGTTAGCTGGCCCAACACCCATTCCTAACTCTCTTCTCCCTCGTCTGCTTCTACCACAATGGCTGAATAGGTAAACACTTCCCCAGCCTCCTGTGCAGCTAGGGTGAGCACATGACCTGTTCCAGCCCATGAGATTTAAGCAGAAGTCTGTTAGGGGTTTCCAGGGCAAGTGTGGGCTTTCCTGGTAAAAGGCTGGTGCTGCCTTTTTCCCTTCTTCTTTCCTTGAATACAGACACCATATCCAATTTCTAGTTTTTCCCAGTAAGTGGGTGGATCTGACAACACTGAGTATATACTCTACCCGTCAACTATTCGCAGGATCAGTGTGGCAACTGCTCCCCTTTAAACACAAGCTGTGGGCTCTGGGCCCTGTCTCTAATTTTGTATTATCTCTTCCTTCTTTGAGAAGGAGCTGCTGGATGTTACTGAGAGGTAACAGAGGCAGCCACCCAGAGGGCCAGGTCTCTAGTGAGTTCTGCCCTCCCTCTCTTCCTCAACAAGGGGAACCATGAAACACTCAGTCTACACTTCATGGTGAAGAAAACTTGGATCTCTTAGGATGATTAAAGGATCAAAAATATAGACAGAAAAATCCACCCACTCGAGTAATCAGAGTATTATTCTTACACAGTCCTAAGTCTTATGGGAACGTTTTTTAAGGAAAAAAGGAATCTCTATTTTTTCAGGCATGTATCAATGAGTTTTGCCAAGGTGCTTTCAACACAAGAATTACCAGCTTTAATGAAGGGGTAATAACAGCCCTAAGAACATCTGAGACAGTTTGTCCCTAATAACATTCTAAATGTTAGCTGGTTCCATGACCCCAAGCTTTCGCTCAGCACACGCATTATTTATTACATCATTATGCATTCTGAGAAGCGCTGGCCACAGTGACACAGAAGAGGCGGTGCTATAGTACAGGCAACCTCACATTCCATATTGATAACGCTAACTCACCCGCTTTCCTAGCGCTCTCCAGGTTTATCTTAAAAGCTCTAAAAGTAGGTAGATGGTGGCTTTTCCTAAGGTGCTGGAATAACCTCAGGACCTAATTGATGACACAGAATGGGATATAACAGTTCCAAGGAACAAAGTGGTATCGCAGAAATGAAAATCCCAAATGCACAGCAGCTGAGGAAAAGCTGAAACGCCACCACGGCAATCTGAATAAATATTCTGTTTTGATTTTTTTTCCCCTAAAGCCATTGAATTACTAGAAAGGTTTTGCCCTAATTCTCAACTTATTTTGTTTTTAAAGAATGTTGACTTTTATGAGTTGGGTGGAGGGGGCTGGTGAGGGGTTTTACAGGGTCTCCGAATGAACGAGGCAGCTATTCCGCGCTTTGTCATAAAGCAACCACACAGAAAGCGAGTCCTTAATTACCTTCTGTTTTGCTAAACTTAAATTTCTAGATTCACGTTTACCATCTTCTTACAGAAAAACTGTACATAACTAGTTTTCCTGGGAAATAGCCTACTTAATGGCTGACCCTCCATCAACTTTGGTAGAACACAAGAAACTCTGATTCATGACTCGTTTCCCTGTTAACAGTTCTTAGAAGTTCTGAGAAGCCAGTTGCTAGATACATGCAGGCCTTGAGTCCAAGGAACAGAAAACACTGCCTTTGAGGCCTCAATTATGTCACTCTGTGATCATTTGTAGAGAGGAAGGCTTAGAAACTACAAAACTGTAATCCCCATCTCCAACCCAGAAATTTTCCCTTTTTAACTACAACAAACAGTCATCTCAAATGCAACTAATAAAGACTCTTGTCTGTATTACAGCACAGGAAACAACAAAGAAGCAAAGTAGAAGGAAAGAAAACAAATATTTATTAAGCACCTACGCTCCCCAGGCACCAGGCTTTGTTCGGCAGTTTCATATGATTTATCTCAATGAATTGCCGTGGCTAGCCTGCTGAGTAGGTTCTTAAAACTGAGTCTCAGGAAAGTAAAGAGGTTTATTTGAAGTCACAAGGCAGCAAGTGAACCTATGGTTTGTCTGCTGTCCTACGAGAGCACACAGCATCAAAGGACATGTGAGGGCAGGATGCCACTCCATGACCTTCCAGAGAGGAAGACTTTGCTCTTCAAACTGTAGCTTGAAGTTTTCTTGTCTGGCTTTATTCCTTTATAGAACCTCAAGAACAATAGGAGTGGCGACTACTCTCATGTATTGAAGCCTTACTATAAACCACATATGGGGGCTAGCCCCGTGGCATGATGGTTAAGTTTGGCACGCTCTGCTTTGGTGGCCTGGGTGCACGGGTTTGGAACCCCAGGTGTGGACGTAGACCACTCATCAGCCATGCTGTGGCAGCAAACCACATACGAAATAGAGGAAGGCTGGCACAGATGTTAGCTCAGGGCCAATCTTCCTCAAGCAAGAAAAGAAGACGATTGGCAACAGATGTTAGTTCAGGGCAAATCTTTTTCAGCAAAAAAAAAAAACCAACAAACAAACAAATACGGTTCTATACACCAGTCCTTACACTCACTTCATTCATTCACTGATTCATTCATTCATGTAACAAGTGTTCGTTAAACCCCCACTTGTGCCAGATATTGAGGAGCAGGGAGGATGTGCACGTGACAGACATTATTATCCTCTTTTTTACACAGGAAACAGAAGCTCAAAAAGTTAAACCCCAAGTTATCTAGCATGGCCCAAGCTAATGATTCATCAAAGAGATTTTCTTCTCTTCTTGGGCACATGGGTGGACTGATTTCCCAGCCTCTCTTAGGTCTGCTCAGTGGAATGTACGCAGGACTGGTCTTCACCACTATTAGGCCTGGATCATCAAATCCTCCACAGCAGTTCTCTTGGGAGCAAGAAATAAACTCCTGCTTGGTAAACCCCTGAGTTTTGGAGGTTTATCTCTTACAGCAGCAAGCGCTGTCTAACTAATACATACAGCGAGCAGAGGGTAAGGCCAGGCTTTCAGTCCAAATCTGCATGATTCTGGAGCCTGTGTTCTAGGATGGGCAGCGACACTGCTCATGTTTCCTTCTTGATAACTTGTATACACTGATCTGAGTTCTACCATCTGGAGGGTGAAAGATTTTTCCCATTTCTCCTGTAATGCAGTCCTTCAGAGACTTGACTTGCATTTTCACGTGCCTTCCTTGCCTTTCCTGTTCCTTGTATGACATAGTTGTCCAGCGAGATGAAATTTAGTTTGCCAATGGCCTCTTTAAAGGATGAGGTAGAAAAGCCATAGAGAAAATCAATGAAATGAAAAGTTGGCTCTTAGATAAGATCGAGGTTGACAAGTTTTCAGTTAGACTGGCCAAGAAAAGAAGGGAGATGACACTGATCACCAAATTAAGAAATAGATGCAGAAAAAGCATTGGATAAAATCCAACATTCGTTCATGATAAAAACTCTCAATAAACTTGGAATAGAAGAGAACTTCTTCAACACGATAAACAGCATCTACAAAAAGCCCTGCATCTAACAAGTGCAGTGTGAATGCTTTCCCTCTGAGATCAGGAACAGGGCACGGACGCAACTTTCACCACTTTTATTCCATATTGTGTTGGAGAGTCTAAGCAGTGCAAACTTGGGAGCAGGGGAAGAGAGAGAGAAAGCAAGAAAAAGGAAAAGAAAGAAGGTGTAAGATTGAAAATGGATCCTGATGCTCCCACAGGCTTCTGACCAGCTCAGTCCACAGGGGGCACCGTTCAGAGACTTGGCTATGCCTGCCTAGCATCCTTTTCCTCTCTGCCCCCTGCAGACTCTGGGACCATGTAGATAGAAGGGTTGACCCTATCCCTGGTGCAGGAGGGGTCATTTGACCTTGACTCAGGCCAGGACCATCAGTTTATTTGAGCTTTTTTAGCCAACTAGCTGATCCATGAAGGTGCGCAGGACCCATGTTGATAAAAGTGAACTTCATTCTGGACTTTCATTTGAGCTGTGGGGAGAAACATAGACTCTCTCCACTGGAGTTGCTGTAAAGACAGAGCTTGAGCCTAGAGCTACCAGAAGCTATCTTGACTGTCAAGAAAAGAAGAAGAAAACTGGGGAGAATGGAGCCAAAACAGAGAAAGCCAAGCAGAGAGATGAAGATAAAGTTCTGATGACAGGTGGTGTCTGAGCTTACACACCCAGCCAGTCCTGAAGCCAGGGCTGCTCACAGACTTCTCACATATTTGAACCATGAAAAATCCTTTTGCTTTGGCCAATTTTAATTGAGTTTCTGGCATTTGCAATATAAAAAGTCACGACTAACACAGGTATTTTGACCCCTGCCTTGATTTTGATATTAGCCTTTGCAAGATCTCACCATTACCCTCTCCGAGTTCACAAATGGTGCTTTTATAGTCCCTTCTTTTGAATCTAAGCTCTAGTAGAATAAGGACTATCTATATTTTGTTTTCTAGTTTATCTGCCTAGCACACAGTAGGTATGCAATCAATACTTGCTGAATGAATAGAAATTCACGGATGGAGGGATAGATGGATGAATGAATGATGACGAACAGATAGATGTGCTCAGAATTTTACTAGGGTTGAAGTTAGCTTCACTGGTCTTTAATCTACAGAACTTACCTTCTCCATCTTTTTGAACTGTTGGCCATGCCCATCTCCTAGCTACTCACATCTCTCTTCTCCATGATGTCTCAAAATTTACAGAAACTGTTGCTGAAATTGTAATCACAATTTTCTCAGTGCCTTCTGTGAGAAATAATTCATCTAGTCCTATAGATGTGACTAGCTTAAATCAATAGGATGCACTTGTATCATCTCAACTATCTTGGACTCCAATTTTCTCCTATTTGTATTTTTTCAACCCTTTTATAGGGTGATGATTATTTTCTTTGGTCATAAAGATGGAGGTAACCTGAGCCTCCATCAGGTTCTGCATTTACTCTGCCATCTTCCATCAGGGCACCATCTGCCCGGCAGCAGCTCTGTCCACAATTACCTGCACAAATCTTTTTCACTATCTTTGGCTTATTTGAAACTTGCCGTTGTCAGGAAGCTTTAGGTGCCCATACAAATGTGATAGGTCATGCCCCTCGTATATCCCTGTTTATTTTATATGCTCTGTTTTAAACCAAGTTTATTTGAGAAGTCCACATTTTGTCACAATATGCCTCTTGGACATATTTTGTCTTCTCTCTCTCTCCTTTCTCAACTATCTTTCAGGTTTTTGCAGTTATATAATCAAAACTTCCCTTTTAAGAACCTGTATTTTAGGGCAGGCCCAGTGGCACAGCAGTTAAGTGCGCACGTTCCACTTCAGCAGCCCTGGGTTCGCCGGTTCAGATCCCGGGTGCGGACATGGCACTGCTTGGCAAGCCATGCTGTGGTAGGCGTCCCACATATAAAGTAGAGGAAGATGGGCACGGATGTTAGCTCAGGGCCAGTCTTCCTCAGGAAAAAGAGGAGGATTGGCAGCAGATGTTAGCTCAGGGTTTGATCTTCCTCAAAAAAAAAAAAACAAACTTGTATTTCTTTTATTACCATGCTCTGTGTTAGTGTACTTGGTTTTTAAAAATGTCTACATTTTTCTCTGAATTTGAGTTGAAATATTCTTTCCCCCAATCAAGTCACCTCTCTGTCTTAACCCTGTGTGTCCCTCCGTTGGACCCTCCAATACGAGACCAGCATGGTCATGTTTTTCTATTGCCTCATCGACGACTCAGTACCGACCAGCCCTGTCTGTGCAGTTAATGTGGCCGTTTCCTCCCTCTCATTTGTCACCATCTTCCTTCCATTTACCTTCTCTGATGACAGCAACGACATTCAGCCCTCTGTCCTCCTTGACCTTGCTCCCCATTAAGTTACTGTTTTTATGTCATATTTGTTGAAAGAAAAAGGCCCGATGTTTTCATCTGCCCCCTTCTGCTTCTCAACGTTCGCTTTTACAATGAGGGGTGGTGTGAGTGTGGATGCGGGAGCTTTCCAGTTCTTTTAAGTCTTTGAAAATTTCCACATGTTTTAGTCTGCTAGGTATTAATATTACAGAACTATGGTAAATTCTATTTGTTTATGAAAAACCCAAATGTGTCACATAAAAATGCAGAAATAAATAATACATATTTCACAACCATCTCCAATGGGAAGATACTTTAGGTCTCCTGCTTTCTTAATTCGTAATTAAAATTAAGAAATATGAAAATTCAATATTTCAACAAACATGTAAAAATGCTGATGACATCCCAAATATGCTAATGGGCTTTGTGTGTATGTATCTAGCAAGGTGTTGATCCGAGTTTTCCTTTTGATTGAATCATTTATACACAAATCTCTACCTACTACACTGAGCCCCTTGGAGCCCATGGATTAATTCATTTCTGCATCCCCTATTGCATCTTGAACGTGGTAATGTATATGGAAGGTGACAAATAAATGCTTACTCCGTGGAACGGAACTTTGGACTCTACACAAAATCAATAGGATAAAAAGAAATGCACTGTCTGGAGGCATTTAAACATTGTCATCTATACAGAAACATCTGACATATTAAATAGGAATTACTTTAAACTATTAATTAAAACAGAGCCAAGAAGCCTTCTGCTCTGTAATGCTTTGAACACATCCTTTAAAGCCCAGACTGCCTTTCCTTCGTGTTATAATTCGGACAAATCTCCCCAGTAGTTAATTGGCATTCGAGAAGTTGTGATGTACCAGTTCTCCTCTGATGATCTCCTACGCTAAAAATGAAGAGCAGTGAAACGTGCCCATTTTTTAGAGAGTGGACATCAGAAGGTACCTTAAAGTGCCTCATACGAAATGAATGATCCAAGGGAAGAACCACGCTGCCTGGGACAGACAATCCCCAAAACTCACATGATCCCTTTCTGCAAAAGTGTCACCTTGGAGCACGGGGCATCCCAGAGCGTAGCTCTTCCGCCCACCTCAGCAGGCCCTCCAGTTTGGGAGGGTGTTTTAGATGCTGCGCACTCTCCCTCCCCGCTGTCGACATGGCAGTCTTCTGCGGTTGTTCACCGGTAACTGCAGCGCCCCCCGAGTCCCTGTATTTCAGCGGGGAATAACACGATCCCTGTATATCACTTTGATAAGTTTGTAAAGCACTCGGCCGTCTTGGTGCAGGAAGCTGTTAAAGAAAGATACCTTCGTTACGGTTTACAAAACCATTTCCAAAACGCGCTGCCTCGGTCCTTAGAGTCAAGTTCAAAAATAGAAGTCCGTAAAACTTACCCGGAGAACCAGTCACAAAAAGACATTCTCCCCGTAATTGGAGGGCAGGCTTTAGTCTGTTACATTAGACTACTCCGACATTAAATCTGTATCCCAAGACTGTCTTAATTGACCATAAAAAAGACAATTGAAAACACGGGATTTGATCACTGCACATACAACACTAGCGCTATAACCACCAAATTGGGCCATTTTGCAGAAAGCATCCAGGCCTGAGTTCTGTTTAAGCTGTCTCAGGGTTACATTTCATCATCCAATTTTAAAAAGGCAACAGGATATTAAGCTGATTAGGATTCAGTGAAAGTTTAGACCACCGCATCTCGTGCAAATTTAATATTTGCTTCCATCCACCACCCCTGATAAGGGTGGGGGAGGGAGAGAGAGAAAGACAATTTATACATTTTCTAAGGATTAAAATCGGACTTGCTTGTTGTTCATGGTGACATCTTTTGGTGTCACTGGATTTAATGATATTATAAATAATGAGTTAAACAAATTTGGAAAGTCTGATTAATGAACTCAGGGATCATTTTGTAACAGAGAACATTGATGTCTAAATGGAGCGTGTAACTTGCACATTCTCTGATCTCTCGTGAGTTGTAGATTCCAGGATGGTGGGGCCCCACTCTCCCCTCCACACCGAGACTCAGAATGTACTTCTGCCTGCACCAGTTCTCACCAAGTTCCGAGACAGGAGGATTTGCCTTAAAAAAATCATCACAACTTCAGTTTCTTTTCTCTGTTATTTTTTGGAAATATTTGCATTTGTCAAGGAAATCAGACTTGTTAACTCCTGGTAGGTGCCTGGGTCCTTATAGAGAGAGTGGTACTGGCAGGAAGCATGGTTAAGATATTTGCAGACAGTTGGGTTGAAAAAAACTAACCAGTTTTGCTATGTACTCGTCGTGCAATAATGGACAACTAGCTTGAAATTGCTGAACCTTAGGATCCGCACCCCCCATACACACTGTAAAATGGGATAACAGTAGTGTCTACCTGAAGTCAGTTTGTGAAGACTACATGGGTTAAGATGTTATATGGAGCACATAGCTAGTACTCAACACATCTTATGCATTGTTATTGCTAGTAAGTGGGCCATGGTGGGGGACTGCATGGAGGATGATAAGAGTTACACCTGGTAGAAGCCAGCTCTAGAATCTCATCTTGGTTCTAGCAAGAATCAGCCGAGTCACTGAGAGAAAGGAGGCAGTGGCTAGAATTCTGTCTTCGTTTCTCGTAGCTCCCTTTCTCGGCTTTCTGCTCCCATCCTTGTCTTGACCACATCATTGCTCTTTTTTTCTTTTTAAAGACAATTTTTTTAGAGCAATTTTAGTTTCACAATAAAATTGAGAGGAAAGTACAGAGATTTTTCATATACCCTCTGCCCCTACACAAGCATAGCCCTCCCATTATCAACCTTCCCCACCAGGGGGTAGTTTGTTAGAATCGATGAACATACATTGACGCATCATTATCACCCAAAGTCCACAGTTTATCTTAGTGTTCACTCTTGGTGTTGTACATTCTATGGGTTTGGTCAAATCTATAACGACATGTAGCCGTCACTGTAGTATCACACAGAGCATTTTCACTGCCCTAAAAGTCCTGTATGCTCTGCTTATTCATCCCTCGCTCCCTTCTAACCCCTGGAAACCAGTGATCTTTTCATTGTCTCCATAGTTTTGCCTTTTCCAGAATGTCATAGAGTCGGAATGATACAGTATGAAGCCATTTCAGATTGGCTTCTTTCACTTAGCAATATGCATTTAAAGTTCCTCCATGTCTTTTCATGATTTGATAGCTCATTTACGTCTAGTTCTGAATGATATTCCATTGTCTGGACGTGCCACAGTTTCTTTATCCATTCACCTACTGAAGGACATCTTGGTTGCTTCCAAGTTTTGGCAATTATGAATACAGCTGCTATAAACATCTGTGTGCATGTTTTTGTGCGGACATAAGTTTTCAACTCTTTTGGTAAATACCAAGGCGTGTGACTGCTGAATCGTGTGATTAGATGTTTTGGGAGAAGTATGTTTAATTTAGCCATTGGTCTTCAACACAGCACTGCCTCCCATTGCCAGAAAGCTTTCTCTTACTTATGCTTTGCCAGCTTTTAACCAAGGACTGAAGGTAAGGCGGAGTAGAAATAATCCAGGGCTCTCTGCACATGCTTTACATGGTTTCTCAGCATTCGCCTTAAGGACTAAGCTCCATTCGACCCCACTGGTGACTGTCTGACTAACACGAGCTTCACTAGCGAGTTGCCTTCCCTTCTCTGTCTCAGCCCTCCACTCCTGCACCTCTGTCTCCTTCGTCTCCCAAATAAACTAACTGCCCTTGAACCCTTGTCTTAGGTTCTGTTCATGGGGTGCTCAAAGACAGACAATCCGCAATGGTTTATCCCCATCCTGATTCATCACACCGGCATAGCTGTCAATTCCAGCATCTTGTGACTTGGTTTACCTGTTCTACTGGCCTGGGTGGTACTGTACCCTTTAGACCTTTCTCCCCCTGCCACCTCATGGACTTTGTTCACAGATGGCTTTAATGGTTAAGGCCTAGATTTCACTCTGTTCTCCTTATTATAGCCCTAGGTGTGGGGATGTGAGGTGGGCAAGTATCAGACCCAGAGCTGGGAAAGAGAAGCTCTAAGTGCAGTGGGTCAAGGCACATGTCTGGTTGGAAGAACATATGCACCCGTCTGAATATCTGTGGATATTCCGGATTAGCCAGCAGTACACATCTCCAGAATATCTCAGCATCATACACTTTTCCCTCTCTCATTAGTCCTACTACCTGCCCTTTGGGAAAAAGGTTAAACTGTAATTCACTTTGTATCAGAAAACACTTTTTAGACCATTTTAAAGTCTATTTTAAAGTTGGAGTTCCATTTCTACTGAGTTGTTTTTTTTTTTTTAAACCAACATTTACTCGGAGAGTTTCATTCACCAATGCAAATAATGAGATTTCCCCGGCCCCACCCTCAATTTTTTACATTTTAAGTCAGGACTAAGTATAGATTTTACAATATTGAGACAACAAACATTTGAAGACATACAATTTTTAGGCATCACCATCCTTAAATGCAAAAATGGAAGACATAAATTGTAGTTGGTTTCTTCTTTCTGGAAGTTGATGAAATATATCCAGCTAAGAGTACTTTAATCAAAGTATTTTATGTACTTACCTGTCTTTCATATTAATCACTCATCTACTTTAAGAGAAGTTTTGACCTGGCGGAGGATGTTACACTAGATGGAAAGACCTCAGTTATTTGAGAAAATGTCAGCCTGTTTGCATTCATTCATGCGTTAATTTCATAATTGGCTGAACTCCATGTATGTGGTGTGGAGACCCATAAAGATTTTAGAGTTGAACAGCATATTTTATTTTAGCTGGCTCAAATTTAGTTTCTTCGACATGTGTCAGAGAGTTCCAATAATGTTAATTTCTCACCCTTGACTAAATAGTTAAGAAAACAAGACAAACACGTGAAAAGCGACATATTAACGTGAACAGGCAGAGCTTGAGTAAGTTTCAAAGGAGGGCAGACAAAGAATGGGGGAAGGGTGAGGGTTGGAGATTTAGGGGAGAAGACTAGTGAAGAAAAGCTGTTCTCCCTGCAGGTAACCATGGTGATGGCAGAACGGGATGCTCAGGGGAGGCAGGAACAGCTGTCAACCTGGAGCCACTAGAGTTGGGGGCTCTGAGGGCTGCATAATGAGGAGTTGGACTGGACCACAGTCAAAAATGAATCATGAATACTTTGGGTTCAAGAGTGGCATCTGGAAGTCCAGGGTGGCTGGGCAAGCCCAGACCACTGGACATAGCTAAGGATCCAGGACCTTGACTGGTTGCGGCAACTCAAAACAGGCAGAGGTGATAGGGATCTTGGAGAATTTGGTGGCAAAGGTCAGTATTCCAGGCCAGAAGCCTGGGGCATGGGTATGAGAGCACAGACAATGCGTGGCAGTGAGTAAGGGGGCATAAGAGGAGGAGGATGCCCTCTGTATGCCCACGTTTACACCATGCTCTCTGCATCAAGTTGTGCTCTCCGCAGAACATCTTTATCATCTGTTTTGGGGTTAGCTCATTTAAACCCGACCATCATCCTGTGGGAGAGGTGCTGTTACTATCCCCGTTATACAGATGGAGACACAGAGTTAGAGAGGGGAGAGGTTTATCCAGGACTGTACAGCAAGCAAGAGGCAACACCAAGGTTCAGATTTCAGCCTCCGCAGAACACTCTCCAGGTCACTTTGTCTTAAAAGAGGCGATGCCACGATGCTTTGGACATCAAGGAGCCACAGCCATTTTGTGATGAGGGGACAGGCAAGATGAAAAGGAAATGATAGTTATTGTGGTCATACTTGGCTGTATTGACAAGTCTTTCCTTAAAGCTGCCATAGACTCTTGGTTTTCCTCTTTTGGCAGAAGCTTATTTTTCACATAAACTACATTATGCCTCACACACTGATGAGATGCGTGAACGAATGAAAGTGGCAAAGAATTTCAGCACTCAGGGAAGCAATGAAATTCAGTTATAGAGCTTTCAAAGTTCTGTTTTGGTTCTGATCTTCTTAGCCTTTCCATCAACATAGGATTTTGTTTCCTCCTACCTCAAGGGCTATAGCTCGGAAATGATTGGGCTGGCTTTGTCCTGCAGCTAGGCTGAACTCTGAGTCCACAGCAACCTCAACATCTTTACCCTACTGCTAACTTCTGGTAGACAGCACACCAGCCTCAAAGAAACCCCTATTCCATCTTCTGCTCCACTGGAGGCATAGGTCAGAGCTGAATAAACTCATCAGCTGGGAAGCCTGCAGCATCCTTGGCCGTCTGGGTAGGAATAAACACCCTCGCTGTGCTCTGAAGGAGAATACAGGGCTGTGAAATCCCATTCTCTAATTTAGTACCTCCCAAACTGAAAGGCAATCCTTTTATACAGTGTGAATCGTACTAGAGATGTGCAGAGAGAAAGAACAATGTCACATGACCATCAATAAGCACCACTAAACCTCCATACGGCCTGTTTAGTGCTTTGAGGCTCGGAGCCTAGGAGCCTTCTTATTGGACAGAACACATTTTCCAGCAGAGATTAGCCTTAAGATTAGAGTTTAATGAAACAATCACTAACACTGGAGGCTTGGGCAATAGAACCAGCAGACCCCAGGGAGCTCCTGGATTGTCTGGGGAAGACATTTATCTAATAAACCATGAATAAATAATAGAAAGGAGTCTAAAGTCAAGAGATGCAGAGGAGCCAAGGGACAAAAGGTAGGGACTGGATGTATAAGAAGATGCTTTAAAAACCAATTTAATGTTTTGACTTTGCAATAGACATTCATTCCAGGAGAAATGCTGTCACCAGTGCAGAAAGCTTGCACAAGGCTGCTCGTAGCTATGAGTGTCAGCCAGAATTGGCTATGTTATGCAGTGATAACAAAGACCTTCAAAGTCTTTGTGACTTTGAACAACAAGAATTCATTTCTTGCCTATGCCCTATGCCCCATGCAGGTCAGCAGCAGGATTCTGATGATCATAGACACCCAGAGACCCAGGTGACCGAGATGGCAGCATTTTATGGGATGGAAGAGAAGATTGGAGGATTGAGCATCAGCAATTATATGTTTTAGCCTGCAAGTGACACATGTCACTTCCGCAAACATTTCAGCAGACAGATCCAGTGACATGGTGATGGCTAACATCAAGAAGGTAGGGAAGTGTAAACTCTTATGATCAAGAAGTAGAAAAGGACCAGACACTGGTGAACATCAATATATCTACCACATGTGTAATGGAAAAAAATTGGGAAGAAATGCCTAACTATCTCCTCATTAGTATATCATGTGTAAATACACCCACACGAAAGAATACTATGCAGCAGCTAAAAAGGATTTTAAACGTTAAAATGCAAATTGCATAAAACTGCACACAATAGTATCTCTTTTATATGTAGCTCACTCATATCACAAACCTCTATGTACCAACAGATAAATGTTCAGAAAAACCTCTGGAAGAATGTCCATCAAACTAACAATGGTGGTTACCTCTAAGAGAAGAATATGGTTGCAGGGAAGAAAAGAAGACTTCTGTTTTTCTGAATTGTTTAAAATGAAAATGAACTTACATACAGCCTCTGAATTCCTAAAAAGGCATCTATCTCTTGTCCATGGTTGTTGGTTGGGTGGCCCCTGTGTTAAGCTGGGTGCCACGTTCACAGCAGGAAGGTGACTGTGAGCACTTTTGACCTCTGCAGCCATATGTGCAGCAATCCATCCATATGGGAGGAATTTCCATTACTACCTGTCCTACTTGGTCTTGCATCTGGCCCTTTCTGGAACATTCTAGAATTTTAATTACATAGGAAGTCACCTCTTCTCTCAGGCTCTATTTACTCACCACTTTTGGCACCCATAGGGTAACATCCTGGGGAATGTCAAGGTTCCAGATGTAGTTTTTTTCCTTCCTCATTTCAAAATTGACCTATCCTCTTCTCATCCCTAATTCTTCTTTCTTCACTATTCTTCTTCAGACTAATGATAACGTGGTCCAATAGAATCATAAGCACAATAAATCCGACAGATATTTTATTCCCCCCAAATAACATATTGTTTTAAATTAAGCAAAATATACAACTTTCTAGAAGAGTCTTGCAGCAGAAGTACTGTTGCATTTCAGACACAAGAGCAAGCCAGTGAGGAAATAGCATGGGGCTGGATTGGTGACCTACCGAAGAGGCTGTGCCCGTGAAGGATCTTCTAATCTTGTGGTAGACATGGCATTCAGGTACAGAAATAGTAATTTTACTGGTTGAAATCATGAAAAGTAATGTGGAACATCCTTACATTGGAATATTATTCAGCAATGAAAAAGAAATGAGTTATCAGGCCACCAAAAGGCATGGAGGAAACTTAAATGCATATTTTTTAGTGAAAGAAGCCAATCTGAAAAGGGTATATACTACATGACTCCAACTATATCATATTCTGGAAAAGAAAAATCTATAGAAGCAGTAAAAGCATCAGTGGTTCAGGGGTTCAGAGGGGAAAGGAGGATGAATGGGTGGAGCACAGGAGATTTTTAGGGCAGTGAAATTATTCTGCATGATGCTGTAATGGTGGATATATGCCATTAGATATTTGCCCAAAGCCATGGAACGGACAACACTAAGAGTAAACTCTAATGTAAACTATGGACTTCAGTTAATAAAAATGTATAGATATTGCTTTATGAATTGTAACAAAAGTACCACGCTAACACAAAATGTTAATAATAGAGGGAGTTATGAGTCGGGGAGCAGGAGTGTATGGGAACTCTCTGTAATATTGGCTCAATTTCCCGTAAACCTAAAACTGCTCTAAAACATGAAGGCTATTAATTAAAAAAAATTTTGAAGGAGCTAAATTGTTTTAAAAAGGGAATTTAGAAGGGCTCAGACCATGGTTTGGATTCAAAGACACGCTATCTCTACTTTGAGGTGAAAATACTCAAAACGCCAGTGAAAAAGGGAAATGAAACAGCCTGGCACAAACAAGAAGAATGGAGAGCAAAGTCCTTGACCAAGAGGGACTCCCTCCTCACACACTGACCCAAAGGTGGCCACTCAAGGCTCTTCCTCTCCTTGGAAGCAGAAAATTCACATGAGGTAATACACATGTTGTCATGGCTTCGACCTCACCATGAACTTTCATTTACAGTTTTGCAAAACAGGAGATGTTTTGCAAATGTTTTGTTTTTCCCTTTCCAAAGAAAAATGTACCACCCACTCCTGTCACTCATCCCTGTTAGTAATAGAGGGACGGATGGGTTGAGGGTCTGGACACTTCATAGCTGAGGCAAGGCTAGATTCAACTTGTGGTGTGATTTTGGAGAACTCACTGTATTTCTTAAAACATCGGTCCTTGATCTATACAATAAATGGATTACAACTAAAGAGAAGTTAATGGGGCCCTCAGGACGCTAAAGAAGTCTGAGAGCCTAGAACGGCAAAGAGGAGGGGTCCCAGGTAACTCAGTGTTCCCCCTCGTGCTCCAAACACACACCTGTGCTTTGCTCTGGTTTCTTTTCTGACCTTCACTGTGATGAAAATTCCTTCCAAAGAAAGGATTCTGCTGAACCAGGCTATCCTCAGATCCCATTTCTGTTTCTAAAGTTCTACACTCCACGCTAAGTTACTGGGTAGACCTTGAATGGTAGATGTGACCCACTGAACTAGAGAGAAGAATATTGGGAAGAAACTTTTAGTGAAATCTGTACTAGGTTGAATAGGGTCCCCCAAAATACGTGCCCATCCAGAACCTCAGAATGTGACCCTATTCGGAAATAACATCTTTGCAGATGTAATTAAGATTGGGTCATACTGGAGTAGGGTGAACCCTAAAGCCAAAGACCGGTGTCTTATCAAGAGAGGAGAGGACATGAAACACAGAAAGGCAGAGGAGAAAGCCATGGGAAAACAGAAGCAGAGATGGACGTGATGTATCCGCAAGCTGAAGAACACCAAAGAGTGCGGAAGCTTCCAGAAGCTGGGAGGAGGTGAGGAAGGATTCTCTCCAAGAGCCTGCAGAAGGAGCACAGACCTGCTGACATGTCGATTGCAGAGTTCTAGCCTCCAGAACTGTGCGAAAATTAATTTCTGCTGTTTAAGCCATCCCGGTTTACGGTAATTTGTCACCACAGCTCTGGGGCAGTAGTGTCAGCGCCAAGAGTACTAGGCATTTTCAGGTGCGTCCGCTGATTTAAGTCCCTGTGATGAGAATCTTGACTTTATTGCATTCCTCTTCCCCCAGTTCTTTAGCAAGGAAATATCATTTTTTTCAGGACATGGCAAATACCAACTCTTACAATGCCAATTGTCTTGTGATTGCCTTTGAGGGATTTCCTGCACAAATGGCCCAAACTTTGATGTAGTAACAGAAACTGACCTCTTGAAGCTGGTAACTCACGTCAGAGAAATGGGGAATGAGGCCCAATCTTGTGCCGAATGTACCCTCATGGCTGCCACCTTGGGAGTCTGCTTAGCCACAAGCTGAGTGGGGAGACTGTTAAGCTACCAGCCCTTCGAGAAAAGAGCTTCTGAAAATCTGAAAGCCCGAAATAGAAAAACAGAATCTGCAGAAACTTCCCCACCTTGTTTAAGAGAATACAATGTAAGGGATTCTCTCTCTATGCTGCTTGAAAAAGTCCTGTCTCCCTTCCTTTCTCTCTGTACATATATTTACACCTACATACATATATATGTATTTTTTTAAAAAATCAGAGTATAGCCTATTTAAAGATTTTCTGAAAGATAAATTTTAATAGAATCTTGGAAAAGAGAATGTAGGGAGAGAAATTGTACCACACTGTGCAATAGAGAAGCCACAACCACACACGGCTATTAAGCACTTGGACTGTGGCTTGTCCAAACTGAGATGGGCTTAAAGTGCGAAGTAAATGCACACTGGATTTCAAAGACTTAGAAGAAAAAAAGTAAAATATCTCAGCAATTTATTATATTGAGTATATGTTGAAATGATAATATTTTAGATACATTGGGTTAAAGTACACATTAAAACTAATTTCACCTGGGCCTTTTACTTTTTTGGATGTGGCTACTGGAAAATTTAAACTTACATGGTTTACAATATATTTGCAGTGGACAGCACTGGTCTAAGGGTGCATTGATCTCTGATACCTTTTATTTAGTCACTATTTTGAACATTTTTGTTGAGGAAGTTCTAATTTTCCTCTACCAGTGATTTTTTAAAAATTTGCTGTAAGAATTCTCATACGTACAAGTAGGATTCTTCTTTTTAACAATAACCTTTCTCTTTCTTAAAAATAATTGTCAGATATAAAAGAAGATTAATTTTGCTCTTAAATGCTTAGGTATGCAGTAGTCCCCTTTTATCCACGGGGGATAAGTTCCAAGACCCCCAGTGGATGCCTGAATCCACGGATGGTACCAAACCCTATATATGCTACGTTTTTTCCTACACATACATACCTATGATAAAGTTTAATTTATAAATTAGGTGCAGTAAGAGATTAACAACAATAACTAGTAATAAAATAGAACAATTATAACAATATACTGTAATAAAAGTTACATGAATGTGGTCTCTCTCTAAATATATCTTACCGTACTGTCCTCACCCTTGTTCTTCTTGTGACTACGTGAGATGATGAAATGCCTCCATGATGAGAGGAAGTGAGGTAAATGATGTGGGCACTGTGACGTAGCGTTAGGCTGCTACTGATCTTCTGAGGATAGGTCAGAAGGAGGGTCATCTGCTTCCAGACCTCGGTTGACCACAGGTAAGTGAAAATGTGGAAGCAAAACTGTGAATAAGGGGGGGACTACTGTATTATGAGTTGCTGTAGGACCTTGGGCAAGTTACTTAACTTCTCTAGGCCTCAATGTCACCACCTGTAAAATAAGTTGGTCTAGAGAGGATCCACAGAATAATGATTCTCAACCTTTTTCTCTCTTCTCAACATAGTGGAAGGTTCTAGAAAACTGCCATCAGCAACAGCAGCTCACTGTGCCAACGGTGCTGCCTCTGCCTCTTCCCTTTCCCCTGGAGAATCATTGCCATTCGTTTCACAGACTCAGTAAGAAATTTCTACAGAAGAGTCAAAGTGCAGTAATTAGAGTCGGAGCCTATAGCATGGAGGAGCCTTGGAGGAAACCTAAGTTCATCTAGTTCAAATCCTATACTCTCCTCATAGGAAATTATGGCCCAGAAGGAGTAATGACCTGCTAGTCAAGTCACCCAGCTGGTCAGGAGCAGAAGGCTGGCTCTGGCAAACACTTAATACCAGTTAAACGGTTAAACACACTTCAGGGTGCACCGTGCTGATGAGAAAGGAGGCTCGAGTGACAGAACTGCAGAGCAAAGACTATGACGCATGGATGATTGCACGTCCACATATTGCTCCCTTCCTCCCCGGGACCACACCATCCTGTTGGGAAGTCATTTTTCTCTGTCTTAATTTATCACAAAGTGTAAAAGGACTAAAGATTCAGAGGGATGTGAATTAAAAAGGATGTCTGGGAGAAGGTTCAACGTCTTCTCACAATTTAAACAAAGTCACCATTTCAACCTCTCGTCAGAGAGAAGATTAGAGACTCAATAGAAAGCTACTCGCAACGGCTTTGAATGCCAAAATGTTGTGAAGTACCAGAATTTCCAAAAACTGTTTACATGCTTCTGAGCCTGGTAAAATGGCGGATGAGTCAGAATGTCCTGTTGTGTTTAGACCTGAGGCATATGAGGATTAGATAAAGTCATGATTGACAAAGGTTTGTATTTATTATGAAAGATGTCAAGGTATATTTAGGAGTGAGTTTTTTTTTCCTTTAAATCTCATTCTAAATTGCTTGTCACCTTTTGAAATATCATAATTAGCACTAGTTAATTTGTGTGCTTAAATATTTTAATGATAGGTTATAATTTTAATAGAAAAAGCAGTTTAGAAGAAAATCACAGGTTCCTGTGACTTCCAGGTGAGCAGAGAGGAGAGAGCGACCAGGCATTGGAGGAGACAGAACCCAGAACCGAGGCCCAATTCTGACTTGCCACTCCCTACCTAGAGGGATGTCAGCAATCTACATTACCTCTGCAGACCTCGGTGTTCTCATTTATGAAACGCAGATACTAAATTACTTCATTAAGATGCCCTAAGGATTATTCCAGGTTCATCACTGTAAAACCCGCAACACATGTGGTACCCTACCAATGCCTATAAATGCCTTTATGTGCACTGCTCATAAGGAGAGAGGAAACACACTGACTCTGGGTTCCACATGGAAAGTTCCCAGGGCAACTGAACTGTGAGAAGCATTTTCCAGAAGTTTTCAAGGCTAGGAAACCAGAATTATCAAAAGGATGAGGAAAAGGCTCAAGTCCCAAGGGTGAGAGGAAGGGAATGGCAGACTCAGAATCAGGAAGGAACTAGGTGGGAGGAATGGCTGAGGACAAAGGTTCAGAGACCATAAGGTAGTGTTCCCATTTCATATGTGGGACGGTCCACTGGGGACAGGCAGAGCCTTTGAAGACCCCTCGTAGACCCAAACACCCACCACATCACTTCTGTCCCCAGGTAGAGCAGGCTGAGAGGGATGGTGTTGTATACATCCCAGCTCTGGAAAACTCATGATTCAATAGGATGTCCCTGCAAACTCAATCTAACCAAGGTGCTGGGTCAAATGGTTTGCACTGAAGGTGTCCAGTAGCCCTGCTGTTGTTAATGGCATGTGTGAATTAGTGTCTGCTGCGGGTTATCCTATTAATAATTTAGCAGACAGAGGCTTGAGGGCTGGTTTCACCACTTACTGCTCATGTGATTTAAATATTCTGAGTCCCAATCACTTTGTTTACAAAACAAGGTCACCACTACCTTCATCATAAGGTTGTTGTAAGGATTAAAAGAAATGACAGATGAAAGATGCAGACACAGTGCCTGGACTAGAAAAAGGACTCAATAGTTGATAGTCACGAAGATGAAGAGGATGATGTTGATTCCCTCTCTTGTAGCTTCTCCAAGACCCTTCAAATTTTTCCAGACTTCCTACTGATAGGTATTTCAAAACCTGCTGTTGATATCTCACGTTGGATGAACCCCCTCCCTACCAAGCAGCCCAAGGCAGACATCCTCTGGATTTTAAAAGACTATCTAGATGGAAATAAAGGTCAACCAAAGCAGGCTTAGATGGAGAAAGCTACCACAAAAGACTCCAATGAATGAAAAAAAAAAAAATGAATGAATGACTAAAGAATGAATGAATGACTAAAGAATGAATGCCAACATGGGATGGTTATCTCATCAGCGGGAATGAACATGGCGTTGATTAATGGGTAGGAGAAGTTGTCAGGAGCCAAGCAAAGAAGCACACAAGGAAAGAGGGGAGGGAGAGATTAAGAAGCTAAACAGATTCCAGGTGAAATGAGTAAATAAATCCCAAGGAAAGAAAGAAAATGAGAATTAATCAGGAATGTGCTGAGCCGTGGCACTGCCAGCCACAATCAGAAGACTTCTTAATTGCTTGTCAGAGACCAATGCATCCTGGCAAAATGATCCTCAACTAATGCTGGGACTTTTTTTTCCCTAACCTGGCTTCATTTATCATGATTAGAAAACAAGTCAAAATTGATTTCTGTTTATTTTATAAAGCAAATCCCCAGGGAACCCTTCCTCCCAGTAGGTTTGATAATTTTTAACTTAGAAGGGAAATACCCTCAGAACATAAGGAACTGCATTATATTGGTTTAGGAGGTTAGGGCACGTGGATATGGAAACTCTGTGGGTATTATGAAAAATGGCAGTCTCTTACATGTTTACAAATCACCTCAAATCCATCAACATGAGCCTTTTAGTCCTCTGTTACTTTAAAATGGGCAAATTAGAGACTGCTTAAGAAGGGCAAAATGGCCCAGGCTTTGGAATCAGACAGACATATGTTTGATTCTCAACTCTGCCACCTAACAGCTGGGTGACTTTGGGCAAGTCACTAAAAAGAAATCTGTGAGACTTATCTCAGGGAGGATAAGGTTTGCTAATGCCTCAGACTTTCTGGGAGGATTGGGGTCATGTGTGTGAAAGGTATCAGACCAGAAAACCTGCTCCATAGACGAGAGTGATGGAAATGATGTCCTACAAGAGCGGTGAAACCATCCACTGGATTCCACGCTCCATGAGGGCAGGACCTGTGTCTGCTTTGCTTTGGGTTATATCCTAGCAGTTGGCACAGGGCCTGATATATAGTTGCCCATTTTATTTATTTGACACTCACGTTGTACCTGGTATGTGCTGAGTTCTAAGTGTTTGTCAGGTATTAATTCACTGAATGCAAGAAATATTTGCTGGCTGCATAACTAATTCATTTGTTCATTACATAAAGACACATTAAGCATCTACTATGCCCTAAGCATTGTGCCTCTTTGGGGAAGAAACCCTCCTAGAGCCTCAAGTGCTGTGGGTAGACTCATACATTCCTTGATCCATTCATTCTAGCGTTTACCCATGCATTTGCTTGCATATCAAATATTTGTATTTCAGTTTTACACTGCTATCTTGGCCCACTATCACCACCCTGGATAGAACACAAGGTCAGCTGCCCTCACCCCTGATCCCTGGCTATCTAAGAACAAAATTTATTGATTTACTTACACACACACACACACACATTCAGGCAAATCCTCTGTATTCCACCAAGATTTTGTTAATCGTATTTGAAGCTCTGCAAAGAGATTCCTAATTTGGGGGCCTTGCATTGCCTGTAAACAAGCTATTACAAGAACAGGACAATGCCAAGAGAAGGTCAAAAACATCCTTTCCTCCTGTACAGACATTTTTATTCCCCAAACAGATTCCAGAGATCATGTTCTCTTTCTGGAAGTCTAATCACAGCAAAAAAAAAAAAAAAAAAAATCAATATACATCTTGGCCCACGTGAAACCATCTTCTAAGGGAGCATTAATGTGATCTCCAAGTACCTAGAGATTTCCTGCCACGTTCTGGGCACCGGATCATTCTCACATGCGTTTCCTTGATCTGAAAAGGCCCTATTCCTGCGATTTAGTGCTTCAGACTTCCCTGCTTTTGGTTTATGCTTAATCCTCACAATTAATTCTGAGCCTCCTGCCTGGGGAAGTTTCTGCCGTAGAATTTCTTGGCATTTACCCAGCCAGAAAGGAAGTGATTGATGCTTTCCTTACTCTTCTGCACAAAAGCCAAAAGGCTGGGTAGAAATATCACCTGCCTCAGCACTGGCCTCTCCCAGACTCACCTCTTGACCTCCACTCTTGATTCCATGCCTCACGTCTCCTCGGGGACGTTGCTCCATCAATTACCCTCTCTTTCTCTCCCATCTTCAATCACTTCCTTTCCACTGGCTACTTCCCGGCAGCTTACAAACATGTTTAAGGCTTATTTATTCTGGGAACTAAAAAAATAAAACTCCTCTTTTCAATTCCACCTGCCTCTGAAGTTATTTCCCTATCTCTTACCTTCCCAAGGCAGCCGAGCTTTTTGATAGAATTCACTCCCTGTCTGGCTGGTGTATATCAATGCCCATGTACTCCTCCAACCAGGGTAAGCTGCCCTGCGGCCTCATCAATTCACTGAAACTCTTGAAGTAAAGATCATCAATATCCAAGGAAAACTCAACTCCAGAGTTTGTTTTGCGTGGCTTGTCTGTGGTATCTCATTTACTCTTAGGGCAATTTACTTATTCACATTTTCCCTGTGGGAAGCACTTGACTTTGCTTTGGACAAGCATGGATCTGCCCTCCTGGTTTTTACTGCCCATCAAGAATAAAGATATTGGTGAGGGTGGTGATTGCTATAAAGAAGGACAGTACTATAAGACTGGGCAAATGTCAGACCTGATCTGAGAGCCAAAGAAGGGTTTTTTTCTGGTGGTGTTAGCATTTACATGGAGGGATAAGTAAGAATTCATGATCTGAAAGGGACTCAGGAAAAAGTGTTCCTGGCCCAGGGAATGGCAGGTGCAAAGGCACTGAGGTAGGAAACAACATGGCAGGTGTGGGAAAGTGAAAGCAGGGCCACGTGTCTGGGTCATGGAGAGTGAGAGAGAGAGCAGTATAAGATGGGGCAGGAGAGGCAGGTAGGGGCTGATGCATGGAGCATAGGTACAGGTTTTGACCTTGCTTCTCAAGGGAATGGGGAAGACTGGTGATCCTTCTGCCCTCGTAATCACTTGCACACACCCATCACCCAGAATGCCAGGTGCCGGGAAATAGTGGGACCAATGAGAACAAGTAAAAGGAAAGAGAAATCTAGCTACTTCTCAATTCTAGTTATGCTGAAAACATCACAACTCACTTCATGTTCTTCAGAAGACGAGATTGTGGGCCTATGCCCTTGTTGTCAAAGGAATACTGTGACAATCAGAAATACATGTTTGGTCTCTCTTTCTGACACAGAATTCCTAAATGCCTTGGAATCTCCTGGGTGATAGAAGTGTCTTTTGTTCTAATGAGGCAACACTTGGGGGGCTCCTAGATGGCTTTAGAATGGTGGCTGGTCACCAGAAAGACCATGATTAGAAGTGTGGAAGTTTCAGCGCCAACCCCCATTCTCCAGGGAGGAGAAAGGGGCTCCAAATTGAGTTAATCATTGATCATGCCTACATGATTAAGCCTCTATAAAAATCCCTATGTAGGGTGTTTAAAGAGCTTCCAGGCGGGTGAGCACATCCGTGTGCCAGGAGGGTGACACACCCCAACTCCACGGGGACAGAAGCTCCTGTGCTCAGGACCCTTCCAGACCTCACTCTATGCATCTCTTCATCTGGCTGTTCATCTGTATCCTTTATCACATCCTTTGATAAGCTAGTCAACATAAGTAAGTGTTTCCCTGAGTTCTACCAGCCACTATAGTACATTATAGGACCAGAGGAGGGGTTTGTGGGAGCCCTCGATTTGTAGCCAGGTCAGACAGAAGTGTAGGTAATCTGGGGACCCACTACTTGCGATTGGCATCTGAAGTGGGGGCAGTGTGGTGAGACTGAGCCCTTAATCTGTGAGGTCTGCGCTAACTCTGGGTAGTTACCATCAGCACAAATTAAACTGTAGGACACCCAGTTGGGGTCCAGAGAATTGGGAAATTGCTTCATGTGGAAAAGCCACACATTTGGTATCAGAACTGTTGTGAGTAGAGAAACAGTTTTCCTTTAAATGGGTTCACACCAAATGGGTCAGTTGAAACAGGAGTGCAGATGTGTTTCACTGCATGACTATCAATTGATGTGAAAATGCTGTCAATAAACTATAAGGCCAAAGCCACATAGACGTTCCATGACAGACAAACACACACACACACACACACACACATACACACATGCTCCCCACCTGCAGGCATTGCCTCATTTATTCCTGAGCTCCTAAATTAGAGCTTGTACTAGATAATAAAATAGACAGGATATTTGTAATCATCAAACAAATATGAAACTGAGCTTTAGATAACATAAGGATTCCGAAAGTTAAGTGCTATTTTATGGTACCTTTCAATTTAGAAGTGCATTGCAGATAAAACATGGCTTTGGTGTAACCATTGATGTATTGTGTTGTTAAGATCAATGAATTATTAAAAGGATAATCTTTTAAACACCAAGAAATTGTCTTCTAGTGTACTCTAGGGGCCCTAGGTAAATGCATTACACCTACAAATTCACCACTGCCTTGACTGTAATTTCTACAAACTCCAAAGTACCCACCTGACATCACAGAGACTCGCTCCTCCTCCCATCTACTCAGCTCATGTGAGGCCTTGTGTACTGAGCGTGGAATGAGGACGGGGTCACTGCACTTGCACTCTGTCCCGTATTCCCTAGACAACTGGAGGGAACACAGTGATGCCCCACCCAGCTCACCCTGCAAGGAAAGACTTGTTACCCTCGCTGATGGCCACGCTCCATGGACAGTCCTTATATGTTGGCCCCATCACGGGCTGCCTCAGCTGCAGAGAGCTGCCTCACCCAAAGTGTCGCCCCTTCCCCAGGCAGCTCATAGCCAAATACTAGTTGAAGCCAATGGCAGTCTTTAATAAACAAACAATTTAATAAATAAACATGCTAACTCCAGCCCAACATTAACTTCCCATAGAACCCAACTTGAGACAACAACCTTGTCCAGAATCCCAGCCCCAAATTATCGGATACAGCCTTTGTCTTTACTCCTCGGCACTTTTGTCCATGCTATGCCACCTATCTGGAACGTCACTCCTCACGTATCCATTGGGCAAAATTCAATTACTTCATCAAAGTCCAGTTCAAATGTCCCATCTCTGTAAACATCCCCCACCATCATTTGCTCTATGCTCTCAGAGCCCCCAGTAACTATTAAAATATTTGCCTTTCTTCAATAGACCAGCACTGTCCAAGAGAATTATAATATGAGCCACACGTGTGTTTTTAAATGTCTAATAGCCACATTAAAATGTAAAAGGAAACAGGTGGAGTTAATTTTAATAACAGATTTTATTTAACTTTATATAACCTCAAATTATTATTTCAATATGTGATATATATATAGAAACTGTTCATGAGATTTTTTTTACAATTTTTTTCCATAATAACTCTTTGAAACTATGATACTCACACCTCCTCTCAGTTAAGCCAGCCACATTTCATGTACTTAATAGACCCATGCATCTTACTGTATTGGACAGTGCAGATGATGAGTGCCTCAAAGACGTAAAGATCAAGACTTAGTCTATCAACTGAATGCAAAGGTGTTTGATAAGTGTTTGCTGAATGAATGGATGACTGAATGAATGAATGAATGAAGAATGGTCCATACAAATTCATGAATGCACCTCTTGGTCACCTGGTCAAAGCCTGGGATTAATCGCTACGCCTCTGCTCCTTGGTACCTTCAGAACCTTCCTCTTCATGGCAATGCATCTCTGGCTACCTGTATCTACTACACCTTAATACTGTGAGCACTAAGCGCGAAGGTATGGACTTCAAGTATAAACTTTAGAAGACAGAGCCTTGTCACTTAGTAGCTTCTGAGCTTGAGCAAATTACTCAACCTATTAGAACCTCATTTTCCTCATCTATGAAATGGGAATGGAGAATAATGGTACTAAGGTTGCTATGAGAACCAAACGAGGCATTGCAGGCAAATGACTTTGCACATGACAGATGCTCAACAAAAAGGAGCTAATGAAGCCTAAAGTGAGGCTGAAAGCCCGGAGGAAGAGGCAGGTATAAACATAGCATGAGGAAGTACTTCCTTCATTCATTCAGTTATTCATTGTTTATTCAGTGAACTAATAATTTGTATATACCCTTGCGGTGACCATGAAGATGCACTTCTCTGATCTCTAACTGAAGGGAGTATGCTGATTGACGACTCCAGCTGTGGTGCACGAAAATCCATTTCCACATTTCTGGCCACAGCCATGCTTCACATTCTGCTCCCAGCCAGTTACTCAGCACAACAAGGATTCCAAGGCAGTGTCACTACTGGGGGATTCACGACTTCGGGCAGCTGTGGCCCAGAACTCCCTGACAGCACTGCTGAACGGTCTTAGAACTGCACAACCATCTCAGTGCTCCCACCAGTCCTTCTTCCTTCCCTCTCTCCTATACTCATGGTCACACCTGCGTCTTGGTCTGACAGCTCTCCCAGACTCCTGGTTCCTTCCTCATATTCTCTCCCAGGCATTTCCAGTAATAAATTTCTTGCTGTTTAAGTTTCACACTGTCTTCGTGTCTGCTTTTCAGAGGTCTCAGACTATGCCAACCTGCACCAGGCCTGGCACTGTCACAGGAAGTGCTGGACATACACCAGTAAACAAGAAAGATAAGGCTGCTGCTCTATGTGAAGCCTTTCTTCTTGTGGGGAGACAGATAACAAATGAATAAATAGGATAATTTCAGATTATGAAATGTGACATGAAGAAAATAAAACACGGTGATGAGTGAGGTAATCGGGAAGGGCTCTCTAGGAGGTGTTAGCTGAGCTGAGACTTGAATGACAAGGAAGCATCAGTTGTGCACAGATTTGGAGCAGGTGACACAACACATGCAAAGGCCCTGAGGCAGTAACAAGTTTGATGTGTTCAAGCTTGATGATGAAGAGGATGGTAAGGAGTTTGTGTTTGAGCTTAAGTATGATGGGAGAGGAGGATGTTAAGCCAGAGAATGACATCACCGTATGTGTGTGTGTTTTCTAAAATTCCCAGAATAAGTAAATTCACAGAGACAGAAAAATGTATTGGTGGTTGCCAGGGGCTGGGAGTAGGAGGAATGGGGATAACTCTGGGGTCTAGGGTTTCCTTTTGGGGTGATGAAAATGTTTTGGAAGTAGATAGAGGTGGTGGTTCCACAATGTTGTGAATGCACTAAATGCCACCGAATTGTTCACTCTAAAAAGGGTAATTTTATGGGGGTCGGCCCCGTGGCCGAGTGGTTAAGTTCGCGCACTCCACTGCAGGTGGCCCAGTGTTTTGTTCGTTCAAATCCTGGGCGTGGACATGGCACCACTCATCAAACCACGCTGAGGCAGCGTCCCACATGCCACAACTAGAAGGACCCACAACAAAGAATATACAACTATGTACCAGGGGGCTTTGGGGAGAAAAAGGAAAAAATAAAATCTTTAAAAGGGTTAATTTTATGCCATGTAAATTTCACCTCAATGAAGAAAAGAGAAATAGATCACAGCTGATAAATTCCAACCTCCTTATCTGGCAGAAAAGACGTGATTACTCTCATTCGCACCACCTCTGCAACCTGCCCCCTGCCACTCTCCCCCTTGCCCACAGGCCAGCCTCTCCTTCCTTCTTGGTGTTCCTCAGATCCACCAAGGCTGTAGCTGTTGTCCTCCTTTACGGGTAGAACAGCACCCACCCCCAGATATTGGCATTGCTCACCCCCTTATTTCATTTCAGCCTTTCTCAAACGTGACCCCGCTGGGAAGGCCTGCTGTGGCCATCCTATCTAAAGCCTTCCCATCAGTTTCCACTCCATTTTATTTTTCTTCCTTGATCTTATCACTACCTGAATTGTATTATTATTTTTCAATTGACTGTCTTCTCCACTAAAATGTCAGCACCTTGGAGCCCAAACTCTGTCTGTTCCCAACGATATGCCCAGCATGAAGAACACCACCTGCATGGCATACGTACTCATTGTTGAATGAAGAATGGATGGATGAATGCCTTCAGTCAAAGGACCGTGCTATTGCCTCACACGGTGCCTGGATACAGCAAATACTAAATGTCTGTTTAGGAATTGGGGGGAAGGACGGTGGCTGGCTGCTCTACGCAGGTTAGATCAGGGTAGAGCTGGAAGACCAGGTGGAGGTTATTGAAGTGGTCGTATTGGGGTGGGGTGGAGGGATCATGTGACTTGGACCGGGGTGGAGCAGTGGAAGGAAGGTGGCTCAAGGAGTGAGCAGGTTAAAGAAGAGTCAGATGGAGAGAAGGCAAGTGTTCTGAGGATGTAGCGGTGAGTGTAGCTGAGGTCCGGAAGGGGGCTCTATGTAGCCAGACTCCAGCAAGCTGATGGGTGGTGTGCTATGGCCCAGTGACTACAGGGTAGCTGCAGAGTTTCCTAAAAGATGTAGGTCCTGGCTTCCTGGGATCCTGCCCAGAGGGATGAGGGAATGGCCCAGACCTGGCAAGTGTACCCAACCCACTCCTAAAACAAAGAGGTTTATTTTCCTGTGTATCAAACAGAAAGTCATTTCACCACTTTGGAAACACTTGGTATATTGCATTTCCCCAAGTATCACTGTCTTAGATTAGATCGTCATAACAAATATTATAGATTGGATGTCTTAGACAACAAACATTTATTTCTCACAGTTCTGGAGGTTGGGAAATCCATCATCAACGTGCCAACTGAGTCGGTATCTGGTGAGCACGTCTCCTGGTTTGCAGACAGCTGCCTCCTTGCTGTGTCCTCATGTGGTGGAGAGAGAGGTCATTTCTCTCCAGTCTCGTCGTCTTTTATAAGGGCACTAATCCCGTTATGAGGGCTCCACCCTTAGGACCTAATTACCTCTCAAAGCTCCACCTCCAAATAACATCACATAGGAAATTAGAGCTTCAGCATATGAATTTTGGGGGTGACGCAAACACTCAATCCATAGCAATAACCCACAGAAAAGATTTGCACTTTATCATAAATTAATCACGTTTGTACATTACCAATTATCAGAAACTCATCACTTGATTCGGTCTGCATTCCAACTTTGTTTACTTCGTAGCCACTTCATTCTGAAGCACAGGGTCAGCATGTCGTTGATATTTCTTGCTATTTCTTAGGCCACATTAAAATTGCCTGGATCTGTTCTTGCATTTCTCCTATTTTAAGCCGCATCTGTCAGAACTGCTGATGCCAACACATATGTATTTGTGTGACTTCGTAACATATTAAAAACTGAGACTTTTCCCTTGAATGTCTAATTGGCTCTAGCGATTGTGAGGTTTATCTGCTCCAGTTTAGTTATTTGTTTTCAATCTATGATGACCAATTTACATGGAACTCAGCAATGGTGGTTGTCCATAATTAGAATCGCAATGACTTTGATGTCTGGTTTCATTATTTTCCCCTCTCATTCGTTGAGGACACATTTCCTAGACAATTGTCAGGCAAGAATATAGTAAAGTTACTGTTAACGGCTGGAAAATTTTACAAACTTTCTCCTGGACAGCCAAATGTGGAAAGGTGTTGAGCAATTACTCTGTTAAGTTCACTATCTGTGAAAAATAATTATCATATTTGACACTACCGTAAAATGCCAACATTCTAAATAAAAAGAGCTGACAGGTTACTAGATCCAAATTCACAGAACTGCCTCAGTGCTTTTAGTAATTTGGAGAACTCAGTCAACATATTGTTGCATGAAAAACAGAAACTGCACCAAGCATTTCAATTAGTTGTTTTCCTAGCTATTTTTAATTAAATGCTAAATGACAGAACAACTTATAGTGGTTTTGTCATACTTTTCGACATTCCATCCCAAACTCCCTTCTGTTATGTAATAAAGCAACGAGACAATAATTTGTACACGGAAATGACTGTTTTCCCCTTCAGAGTAGACATTCTAGTGACGGCACTCACTGACTCTAACCAGACTTGTTTGCCAAAATATTAATTTGCCAGAAATATTTTTGGTCTGCTCTATGTTCAGAGGAGGAAACACACTCCCTTTGAATAACCTTTATGAAGGAAAATCTTTGCTCCTGGAAAGTGGATTTGATTTTGGGAAACCATCACATGTCATCCAGAACCAACCTCGCTGAATAAGTTAGGTGAGACCAGAGGGCGTGAGTGGACATGCGCATGTGCTGTGTGGATGTGAGAAAAAAACATATGTATGTAATAATAATGACAGCTATTTCTTATCTTTCTGTGCCTGCCACTGTTCTAAGCATTATATGTGTTTTAACTCATTTAATCTTCATGACAACCTTAGCAGGAAATAACATCATCATCCTCATTTCATAGAGGAGGAAACTGAAGCAGAGAGGGGTTAAGTAACTTGCCCAAGGTCACAGATCTCTGAGCCAGTAGTTATGAATGAGGAATCAAAACTGTACCGAGCAACAGTGGTGCTCCCAGAGCCTTACCTTCCCCCTCTGTATGACAGGGATGAGGGACAAGCACTTTCCAAGGAGAGACTAGAGCTTTAAGAAGCACTCACACAGGCAGGTGCTCACATTTCTGCTAGCCCACAATAGGGCCTTAGTATTACTAAATTGCTTCATTCTTGAGTGGAATGCTATTTTGCCTAAGCATATGGGAACCTAAAGTGTGGTCTGTTCTTTAGTTCAGGACCAAAAAAGCAAACGTGACCCATGATCTGCTCGACCATGGCCACTGGTATTCACAACCACAACACACAATTCTCTGTTCTTGGTTCTTGGTTCTCTTGGTTCTACTAGGATGCTATTTTCTGATTCAGAAATGATACCAAGTGTCTGAAAAGTGCAGGTGGAGGGACAATGGAGCATTCTACTTGACACATGGAATCTTCTGAACAATCAAGGGCATATGACCAAGGAAATTTAGTATTTTCAACAGTGTTGAGTTCCTACTATACTAAACGCAGGGGAATCTAAGATGAATACAGAACAGTCCTTGAGGTTTAGGCTTATAGAGGTGGGGAAAGCTCTAGAACAGGATTTTCCAAAGCGTGTTCTTCATGTTTCTACCTTCTAAAGGCACTGTGAGATAAAAAGCATTTGGGAAATTCTGGCTTCCACAAACGTGCTTCTTTCTTGGAGGACTTCTTTGATATCCAGGAGATTAAGAATTGCCAAGAGACACAGATGTTAGCTCAGGGCCAGTCTTCCTCAGCAAAAAGAGGAGGATTGGCAGTAGTTAGCTCAGGGCTAATCTTCCTCAGAAAAAAAAAAAAATAGGATCGCCACGAGAGAGGTAGAGAACATAGATTTTCCAAATAAGTTCCAGCATAAAACTCATGTCACCCAGAGCCTGTGGTAGGGATAGGATTTAGTGAGAGCCATGCTAGATGCTGCTGCTCTGGGGGCAGTGTGAAGTGAGTCCTGAGATCCTAAAAGAATTGAATAACACCAACAAAAACAAGCTATAAAAAGCCCTCCTCTATGACTTAACATCATAGTCACTTAAACTTCCTGGGCTTCAGGTGCCTACCCTCCAAAAGGAGATAAGAACCTCTGTCCTGCCAGATTTATAGTTTCCGTGCAGACTAAGTAGGACGATAAATGCAAGCAGACCTCGTAAACTCCACTTGAAGAATGCCATTTATTTTACTCTTTGTAAGGAGCAATTTCATCTATTGATGACTCTGCAGCTGAGACCTCAGATTCCAATGAGGTACCAGAAGCGCTGACCTCAGAGAGCTCACCCCAGTTATTTATTTCCAACTCTAGCAAAGGAACAATAAAGAAAGGGGTTTGAGATGATCATTAAGTCCCAGGCTTTCCAAGGAGGCTGAGGCTGGAAGTGATGGTGAATGACCAAACTCACACTCCTCACTGAACGGCTCTTGGTCTGGGTGTCCTGCCCCGAGCATCGATCTCTTTTGGACCTTAATTACTCAGGCTAACTGTGAGCCCTCCTGGTCTATCTACATCAAGATGTTGGGAAAATATCTCCCATGCCTGAAACCAGCTCCCAGTTATCAGTGTCTCCAGAGTTGAGAAGATTTATTGAAATGTACTGAATGCTAATGCTTTGTGCTCAGGAGCCAGCTTAACCAGATACAGCACTGAATCTGTGGAGGGTCAAAGACACAAAAAACAAAGACCAGTATTCCAAACCACATTTATGGCCCATACCACTTCCCAAAGAGGAGTCTTCACTCTCTTGAACAAGCTCCTCTGTGAATAGTCTTCCCCCTAGAAAACCTTAAATTTTAAACCTTAAAATGCCCTTCAGATTCTTGTATGTTAGTCACACTCTTTATTTTAACTTGGAAGTAAAAGGCTTTTAGATTGAACTATTGAAAATAAAAGACACACTCAATTTTTTTCTGTCTAAAGCAGTATTCAAATATAATGTAGATGGAGGCAACTCTCTCACCTGTGCCTCCTATGTCAGAACCCGCAGCAGAAATGTCTGTCAGGTCTTAATCCCAAACGTTAAGATATAGAAGCATCATTTGAGCGACGGCTTCATCCTATGGATACTGCAAACCAAAGACCTGGAAAAATAGTCCTCTTTGCTTTGGCTGTTAATAAGATCCCCAGTTTATGGACCAGCTCTAGCGTCTGCACATGACAGACAGAACAGGTGCCAACACCCCCAACTGCACCCTAGTTTGCTACTTGTATCTTTCCATCCACTCCACTCCACTGGACGTGAGTCACCCTAATTCATTCGTGAAGCCAGGAAAACCGAGGGAGGGAGAGAGAAAGGAAAAGAGAGACGGCGATGGATAGACAGCACAAGTTTCCTTAACCAAGAGTGCTGTGGTTAATTTCACGTGTAAATCAATTCAAAATTATTCAGGGCTGAAAAGATGATAGCATTTAAATATTTGAGGGGCATTTTTTGAGCAAAGGAAAGAAGATTTTCTGTGGGAATTATTTTCTGTGATTGAAAAAAAGGTTAAGGAGAATAACCACCTACAGAGCGACTCTCATTCATATGAGAATGTTTCACAGAAGTAGCTTATCAAAATGGTCAGCCACAATAACGCAATACTGATTACAGCCCAGGGAAGTAAATAAGGCAGACTATTAGCTCAGGAAATCTATTAAAGGCACAGGATCTTCAAACATCCCAAGCAGTGCAACATTGACAGGCTTGGGTGAACGGAAAACTAGCCCCCACCTGCCCAGCTTTCTCAGCACAGACATCTTATAACAAGCCACATGACAGAAAATGGAAATCTCTTTCACCTAGAAAACAGAGGCAATTGCAATGGTCTATTCATTTGGCAAAGTTGGCATTGCAAGGCGCTTAACCACTCTGAGAGATGGCTAAATGGATGATGTTTCAGAGCTGCTGCTGTCCAAAGCAATGAATAATCCCCATTTAGGCATGGCACGTGTCTGAGATCCATGCAGACAGGGCCTTCCGGACCATCCCCAGGCTAAGCAAGAATGCACTGCACTGAGAAGGGCTTCTCTCCAGGTAACAAGGAGAAACATAGGGATGGAGCACTAACACCTGTCAGAGGCAATGAGGACACAGCGATGGAACACCTGCCACACATGTGCCATTCTGTTTCTAGTCCAGGCCCCTCATTTGACAGAGAAGGAAATGGAGACGTTCGGAGAAGGGGTCTGATGGAAGTCAGATGGCTCCCATGATGCCCAGTCAGTTTCTTCCTGATAGTCCCTGCCAAAACCATATCAAATGATGCCTTTATTCCTCCAGATTCCATGATGCTTACTGTAACAAGGGCAGCCTGTAATGAAGTAATAGAGGTGCCAGTCTTATTTACCTTGCTAGACAAGGCCATGGAGGATACCGACAGGCAGGGCCCGCATGGCTCGCACGTCATTTTCCAAAAGGTTGTTAGTGATTTTTGGAATTTGGGTCTCAGAAAAATAATGACTTAAGTGGTTAACCAAAGAGACAAAACAAACAAATGGAACCCACCAAGATCAGCAAGTAAAACACTTGACTTACAGCCCTTTTAGCTAAAATCATACTTTCCTGGAATAATATGGTATTAAAGGGAAACTACTGAGGCTCAGAAACGCAATTCAGGGCCCAGAACTTCCACTACTCCCCATGGTTTGTCCCCGGATGTGGGATTCACTGTGCTTCCAAACCATCCTCAGCTTCAGGATGCCACGGTGGTGGGGGGTCCCCTGCTGAAATAGCCCTTATAGACAAGCTGCCCCCTTTCTTTTCTTCTCCTCAGGTGTTTTCTGCCTAAGTCCTTCTCTCTAAGCTGGATTGTCTAGGGCCGGGAGAAGGAAAGGCAGTCATGAGGGAATCTCTATCTAATCAAGCCCACAACCATGGTAGTGTTGAAGGCTCTTCCTGTTAATAACAATGAGCTAAAATGTATTCACCCGTGCCATTCCCTTTTACCATTCTCTTCTCTTATTTAGACCAGGAATCGGCAAACTATTCCCACGGACCAAATTGCACCTCTGCCTGTTTTCGTAAATAAAATTTTATTGGAACACAGCCAGGCATGTTCATTACTTATTGTCTATGGCCACCTTTGTGCTACAACAGAGCTAAGTAGTTGCAACACGGACGGTATGGCCCGCAAAGCCAGAAATATGTACTATTTGGCCCTTGACAGACAAAGTCTGCTGACTTCTACGCTAGACCATTAGCAAAGATGAATCTATAAGCACAAGGTCTAAAGTGATTTTCTCCAAACATCAAGGGGAAGTCTTTTGGTAGCTCCTTCACCATATTTAAAAGGAGACTTCTGGGGTCATTGAATAGAGACCTGTCTAATAGGCACAGGTTTAAAAAGAAGCATAGAGAAAGAGAAGCACGCAACCAGGAACAGACACACAAAAGGCACAGTAAAAGGAGTAGTTATTCACTATTGTTACCTATTGTTTTTCTTCAACGAGCAGAATGAAGGTGAAATTTAGAAAGACCAAGAAAACATAGAAATGAAAGGAAACTCACTAAAGGTGGGGAGGTAAGAAGTGTCTGAGGCACTTAGAGAATGGTTCAAATCCAACAGCACTTGGCTGAGTATGGTATTGGGGGAAGGGATACAGTAAGTTTAGGAAATCTCTGTGAACACACAGAAAGGTTCAGAACACTGCACAGAGCCCATGCCCAATTCTCATAAATCGGAAGACAGAAATTCCAGAACCTTCTCATCAGAAAGTCAAATTTTTAAACTCTAGCAGAATCATTAAGAAATGAATAAACACGTCAATGAAAAAAGGCATAAATAGTATAAGCTGACAGTTTTAAGAAATAGAAATAAACATGGTCAAAACACATATGGAAAAGTTCAACTTTGCTGGTAATTAAATAAAAACAAGTAATAACATAGCAATGAGATCCTATGTTTGTCTCTGGAATGGCAAATGTTTGCAGGGATAACACATAAGGCTGGCGAGAGTGCAGAAAATCAGGCCGGCATATCCATATGGAAATGCAAAGTAGTGCAGACTTTTTGCTGGGCACCATGGTAATATTGTTAAGCCTTGAAATGTGTACAACATATAACCAGCAATTCCACTTCTAGGAATTTAGTCTAAAGAAATAACTATGAATAGGGATGTTTATCACACCATTATAAATAACAACAGAAATTTGATAGAATCGAAATGAATAGCTGTAACAGTTGGTGACAAGTACTTGTACTATGGAATATTTTCAGCCATTAAAATAGCATTTAAAATGAGTTTACGAAACAGATGGATATGAGTAACATAAGCAAAATATTCATGTGTATATTTATTACTTCATTTATAATTATAATAACTAGACACTGTATTAAGTGTTTTTATATGTTTTCTTATCAGATCTTGGCAACTCTATTAAATAAGCAAGAGTAATAATAATGATAAGGATAGCTAATATTTATTGAGAACTTCCTTTATGACAGGCACTTTGCCAGCCATCTTATATGGATTATATCATCAAATCTTGACACAAGTGTATGAGGTAGGCACTATTATTAATGTCATTTTATAAAGGAGGAAAAGAAGCCATAAAAATGTGTCCAAGGTTACACAGAAAGTACATGATACAGCCAGGATTTGAAGGCACAAAGCAAGTCACTGAAGAGCCTGCGCTCTTAACCACTATCCCATACTCTTAAAGTACTATTATTTCTTCCTAGGATGAATGGAAGCACAAAGGGATGGATAGACGGAAAGATGAATAAATGTATACATGGAAGGGTGGATGGATGGATGGATAGATAGATGGATGGATGGGTAAAAGTCTGGATAGATGGATGAATGGATGGAAGAATGCATAGATGAAAAGGTAGATGGATGGATAAACAGAGTGGTGGATGGTTGGATAAATGGAAAGATAGATAAATAGTCAGGAAAGGTTAAAAATCCATAAAAATAGTTATTTCTTAGTGATTCTTTTAAGGTTTTATTTCCTTCTTTTTCGCTTTTACAGGAATAACCAAATTTTCTACAATATATTGCTTCTGTAACCAGACTACAGAAACATATTTTATATTAAAATGAATTACAATGTAAAGAGAAAAATAGTGCTCAAAATGTTACAGTCTTTGTATTCATCTCTTGCAGAAGAGTGATTTAGTTCTAAGTTGAGCAAGAGCTGAACAGCATCCCCCTTCTACTGATATACACAGTCCCAGAAGAAAAATTCCACACACAGCTAAAACACAAAGCAGCCTCCTGAATATCACCCAAGAATCTACAGCTAAGTCCAGCCAACCAAGAGAAAATGTGCAAATGGAATTTTCTCCCTAAAAGAGAGAGATTTAGTCTAAAGCCACAGTTGGCTAGAAAATAAGGATGGGAAGGAACTTCAGGTTTTTTTCACAGCTTTGACTTTATAAGTTGATGATTGGAGGGAAAATAGTATGGCCGCTGAAGTATTCAAAGGACTTTCAAGCAAAAATTGGACAAGGCTGAACAATCTGAGAAAACAAAGTGGCCTGAGTCTTGTTGGCTGAGAAAAACGTGGAGATGCCTTTGAGTCTGAGCTCTTTCCAGCCCAATTGCATAACAGATGAATTGGGGCAGGCAGAGTTTAAATTTAATGCATTTATTTCAGTGATGACATTTCTGAGCAAATGTTCTATTAGTGTTAACTTCAGGTGAGTCAAACACTACAACGAGGGACATGGGAAATAGATTCTTCCTGACTTCTCTCACTTCCCTCCTCCATCCCTTGGCTTACCCTGGGCGATGTAATATGCCTCCAAGGACCTGAAAATTATAGGCACCAGGTTGCTGCTATTAACTAAATATCTTGCTTTGTCTGCTGCATCAGACAACTGAGGGAGTCTCATTTTGTTACCTGTCAGCTTTCCTAGTTAGAAGAGCTGAATCCAGCTCTCTCTCCTAACACGCCGACCCCAGGGAGCCTCACTTTCTCAACAGCACGCCTCTGCTGGCTGCCAAGCTCATCTAATACCTGCAGATTCCCTTCCCCGGGGAGCGGAGGCTCTTAAAAGTGGTCTCCGCTTTAAAAGTCTGTCAGCTACTGAATACATCTGCATTATGTTGGAAAGAAAGAGGGGAAAAGAAAGAAACTTAGCCTCTGTGTATGATTCAATCAACGATGTTTGTATTTATTTAACACTCATATGACACTTTACTATTGGCCAGACACTGTTCTAGTAATTTTTTAATACACCCCCCCAAAAAAACCCATGAAGCAGGTATTATAATTATGCCTATTTTGCAGATGAGGAAACTGAGGCACCAGGACGTTAAATAATTTGCCCAAGATCACACAGTAAATTGAGGAGTCAAGATTTGGACCCCAGCAGTTGGGCTCCAGCAGTGAGCTCCTTAGCAATATGCTGTGCTCAGTAAGCCCCAACACTGTCCCAGACACAGTGAGGACTGGGGATGCAGTGATGACCAAGATGATCAGCATGATGGACATGTCTCCCCTCTGCTCTCTACAGACAATACAATAAATATCAGAAGCTGCCTCATCCTGGGCATACTCTAACTTAATCCTCACAGCAGCTCTGCGAGCACAGTGTGAATTTAGGAACCCCTTGTACAGATGAGGATTTGAAATGTAGACTAAATATTGTGCCCTAGAGGTGACGGGAAGATGCATAGTGTCTAGACTAACAGGTGACATAGCATGGGCTTGGTATCAGTGTTTCAGTGTGGTTCTCATACCATCTGCATCAGAATCACTTGAGATGTTTGGGGAAAGTGCAGCTTCCCGGGTTCCACCTCAGTCATATTCAATGGGCATAGGGCCTGGAAACATGCATTTTGCAAAGCCCCCCTCCCCAGGCGATTCTGATGTACACTCATGTGGGAGGACTTCACCTACATCGTGTGGCTTGCTTTTTCTCCTGCTACTAGAAACAGCGGGAAAGAGGTTGATAATAATTGATACGAAATAACACAGAAAGCTGTTCACCTACAATGGCGAGGATCACAAGTGGACATTCTAGTTCTCATAGTTCCTTCGTAGGTCGTATTTTCCATGATGAAACTGGCATACCTTTTAAGCCCTCTCATTTCTTATCTCTTCTCCTATGTTCTCTGGATTTAATGGTGTGAAACCCCATTGTCATAGCCTCAGGTGATGGCATTCTATAAAATCCTGTCTCTCCGACCAATAGAAGGTGATAATAAAATCCAGATAATTGAAATTAGTGAACTCTTTCATAGGACAGAGCTCTTCAGACCTCTACACGTTAGAGGTAAAGACTAGGATTTATTGAATCCTTGCATAAAGGGCTTACACATGCTTCCTCCACTTAACAGCTCCATTTAAAAAATCAAAATACTGTTTTCCTCCTAATATCTTGAGAAGGAGAGCAGACATTGTCCATATCAGAGAGAGCGGACTGAAAACAAAATGGCTTGGTAAAAATCCTACTAAGAAAATGAATTTCTTTTTAATTAAAGACCAGATTTTGTATGCCCTTTCGGCTTGTTTTTCAAAAAGGAAAGACATAAAGAAGGATGAAAGGGAGGGTGGGGAACAGGGAAAGAAGAAAGAGAGTGGAAGGGAAAGAGGTAGGGTGGAGGAAGAAAGAAGTAAAAGAAAATTTAAAAATTGCCCTTAGTCCTACATGTTTTCTCCAGAATAGTTAAGAAGCGAGAGAACAGCTGTAGTCCACTAGCTGTACCCTGCAGAGGTGACTGCTGTAAACAGCTGGCCGGCTACCCTGCCACTGGCCAGGTTTGCCTTACACGCCCACACACCAGTCAGTCAGTAGAGGAGCAGATCCTGGAGTCAGACTGTGTGGATTTGAATCCATATGATCTTAGGAAGTGACTCTTCATGCCTGGTCTCCACATCTGTCACATGGGGATGATATTCCTATCCACCTCCCAAGAGGCTGGGAGGATTCACGGCAAGGCTATTGGACTCCACCCGCCTCTAACAATATTCTGCTGGTAAAGATTAGCAATTGTCATGCTGTCAATATTTTTGTAACAGTTGTGTACCTTCACACCATGGCATTAACTTATGAAAGCAGAAGTGGAAATTGCTTCATAATTTACATGTTCTAGAAATTCCTGCCACTTATTTTTAAAAGCTCCAATGTGAATCTTATGTAAGAAAAAAAATTCCTGTGTGTGTCTGTGTGTATTCAGTCTTTTCTAAATCAAGTTTACTGAACTTAAGTTATTTCTCTATAACTTATTGTTAGAAGGATTGGAAAAAAAACATCACTTTTTGTAAAATAAAAATAATACAGACTCACTGTAAAAAGAGGAAAGAAAGAAGATAAAAGTTAAATATTATATGTAATCCAACCACCAGAAATAACCTTTGCTAATATTTTGACATACTGTTTTCCAGCCTTCTATATCTTTTTAATGTGTATGATGTTATTTCTGTGAGGAAAATGCCAAGACACCAATCCAGAATGTCTATCTAGAAAATTCCGCAGACTGGGATGACATTCTGGAACTCAGTTTTCAGATGTCCATCACCACCATGATAAAACACAAATTACATAATAGTAAAATTTAATACTGAACCCAAATAACAAATGTATTTATAGTTTATAGCTATTTGCCTTTGTTGAATGCACTCCTTAAAATGGAGCACAACTACCTCCCACTTCTCCTGAGTTTGCTGGGAGGAGAACGCATTTTAGAGTCCCATTCCTGCAGAAATACAACGGGAACAAAGAGGAGAGACGGGATCTACAGATGTGCGACTTTCTGTCTGTAGCTAAGTGATGTCTCTGTGTTCCCGTGTGCCTCAGATACTCCTGAGTCTGATGTGAGGATACAGCAGGGAAGAGGCTAAAAACGCTTTTTGGTCATTTTTTCTTGCCTATGATTCATCACTTCTTGTCTTCAAAACACATCAAGTATTGGCCAATAATGATAATGATAACAGTACTTATGGCAATACTAGCAAACACTTACTGAGCGCTTAATGTGGGCTCCTTACGGTGCTCTGCACTGTAGTGCATTATTTCATTTAATCTTCACCAGAGAAGTAGAAAACAGGTACAATTAGTGTGCCCATCTTACAGATCGGACAACTGAGATTCTGAGAAGTTAGGTTAATTTGCCTGAGGTCACACCATCAGTAAGTGGCAGAGCCCGGATCCACCCAGCCTTGTCAGACTGGCTGTGCTGCCTCTATAAGAGGGCTCTACCCAACAGGTGACACCAAAGGGGAAGACAGACTGAGGGACAAAGAGGATAATAAACAAATCTCCAAGGTGTGGAGTTTTGTATAGGAAATATGTTTGGTTCTCTTCTACTTTCAAAAACAAACATTTTGTTAAGAAAATAGTTCTATGCTGACCTTTCATATACTCATTAGGCTACAAAAAATATGAAATACTTACCTAAATAACATTTTATAAGCAAGCCTAATAACAATGTGGAGGAATTGCCAGGGAAGTATATCCCAGCAGGCTTTTAAAACAAAGATAGTATTTAAAATCTAGTTGGTGTTATGAATGTATTGTTTTGCATTCTGCTTTTTTTACTTAACATTCAATCATAGCATTTTTCCATGTCTTTAAATACTTTTCAGAAACCTATTTTCATGGCTACATAATTCTCGATCATATGGATGTACCAGAATTTATATAACTTTTCCATGAGTTGTTTCTGAACTTTCCCTATCATAAATTGTGCCCCAAGTAACATACTGGTACATAAAAACTTGCATTTTTTTTAATTATGAAAGTTTTAAGTATAAACTGGATGTATAGAGCACACTATCTAATGTGGTAAGATAAGCAAAGCGAACCCAGAGAAGAGCATGAATTGTCTGTAGGTGACTTTAGACCTCAATCGCCATTAGACATTGACTAAACAGGATTTCTTTTCTGTCTTGAGAAGTCTCTCAACCTCAGCATTTGCTCTTCATAGCCAGTTCAAATCAAATCTGTAATACCAGGAGCAAAAGGAAGAGAAATATTTCCCAAAGCATCCAGCCCATCCTTCACCTGGTGGGAGGAGCATCTGAAATGGCCTAACACACCTTAAAACAAACAGCTCCATCAGACCCAGAATTACTTTCCATTTTCAAGTCCCTGATGGATTTTGCCTTTACTCTTAAGAGTTTGGATGGATCGATCAAGAAAATTATTTTAGAACTTCAGCATTCTATTATTATATTCCTTTAGCAAGTTCTATTCCATCTTTATCTCATTAAAAAAATTAAAATAGTTATATTCATCTCCTGCTGTGAAAAGTATTTCCATTTTTATACAGTAAAATGCATCCACTTTATAATACTTTAAAGACTTATTCATGATGGTAGAATGAGCTAAGAACTCACTATACCTCATAATATAAACATAGGTGCCTAAGAGGATACACGCACACTTAAATAATCTCACACGGAAGTTAATATTAGGAGAACTGAGAGAATTCCTGAAAGATAGAAACTATAGATTAAAAAAAAATTTAAAAAAACCAAGTAGTGTTACAGAAAGCAGGTGGTGCCGTGCTCAGAATGGGATGGGGCTGGGAAGCGAAGGGGGTGCGAGGCCACAAATCAGGTGATTAGCTGTGGTACCGCAGGAGGAGCAGTCTGACAGCCTCCTTCCCATCATTGTGCCAGGTAACAACACGAGGAATGTGGGTATCTGTCTCCAAGGGCAGCAGTGACTAACGGAAGCTATTTCATTGGGTACCAGATGGCTTAGATTTCTTCCTAACTGTAGTGGATGCCATAACGCACCTATCAGATTCCTCTTCAGGGCTGAAAGATTTATTTTTTCAGCCTTTGGGAACAACCTGTCAGCTCTCTATGGAACTGCCTTGGCTAAAGACCATCTTCTCCCGTAAGGTCACATTCCTTTCTCACAGTCCACATCCAGTGGCAGATCACCACTGAGTTATAAAAGCCTGGCTCCCTCGCCCCAACTCAGGACCACTTGGCTGAGCCTTTGATGAGACAGCATCAGAGCCTGGCTTCTCTTCTACCCAATCCTGCTTCCTCCTCTCCCTTCCATAGGGGATGACCCCGAAGCACTCCCTAAAAACTTCTTGCACACCAATTTCCATCTCTGAGTTGGCTTTCTGGAGACCCCAATCCATGACATCAGCCAAAATGCAGGCTTGAGCCCCCATGCAGGATGGCCCAGAGGTGTAGACTGAAGCCTCCACAGACCCAAACGCTTTCACTTAAGTCTTGGCTAAGCCCAGCCACTGAGTCAGCCTTGGCCATGTGCCTTTTCCAAACATGTTACACAGGAATAAAGAGAAACAACAACACCGGAAACAGAAGCTGGAAATAGTACGGGCGAGCCCACATTCCATTTAAAAGAGTCAACATAAACACACGAGCGAAATCTGTCCTGAGTAGGCACCAGACATCAGAAAGTAAGGAGTAGAGGCTTTCAAAATGCTCCCACAGACTTGTTCTCATTGAAGTTTCACAGCACCCAGAATTGGAAAGTATTCAACCTGTTTTACAGATGTAGAAACTGAGGTTCTGAGTGTGAACTCCCTCACTCGAGGCCAGGAGTCGTATCTAAATCTTCTGAAGGGTATCATAAAGGTGGAGTTGACCTTAATCTCAATATTAGGACTAAAGCATTGGTCAACTTGTAAAATATAGCATCATACTGATATATAATAGAAAAGTTATTAATTTATAATTATAAGATGCTTTTCACTACAGTGAGCATGACACGCTTGCTAATAGGCACCGTTGGCCATTGATTTAGGCAATGTGAATAGCAGCTGGCTTTCTTCAAACAACCAAACAAGTGTTATCCATAACCAGGATGGACCTGGCCAAGGTCCAGAAACAAAGCAATTTGCTACTTTCCATTTTCCTAAGTCCATCACCCAAATAACAGAGCAAATGCTCCCATTCAAATCACTTTTATATATGCTCGGGCTGAACGGGATGGTGGCCCTTGGCAGGCAAAACGTTCCATATCCGCTTTAGTGCTGTCGATACATAAAGCAATCATCCCAGCCAGGTACTATGTAAATGTAACAGCCAACATTTTAATAATAAACTAAAAACATTCAGACCCCTCAGCCAGGTACCCGTGCCGAGAGCCAGTTTATGGGGTAATCGTGTGGGTCAGAGGAGAAAGAGGATGCTGCACAGGAGAAGTGAACGACTCCCATTGCAAAGTGGAAAATATGCGCCATGATAAGAAGGGGCTGAACAAAACCCATGTGTATTATGAGCATATACCATTTACTCCCAGAGCTCAAAGTGAGGTTTGGAAGCCCATTGTCAAGTTACATTAGTTGATATAAATAAGTACCATTGACCGAGCAGAGGTTGTGTGTTAACCTCATATTTCCCTTTAGCATCTCATTGCAGGCTTGCCTTTTAGAAGAAACTCAGAGAAGCTAGGTAACTTCCCCCAGGTAACAGACCTAGCAAGGGTTAGAGCTGGCATTTAAATCCAAGAGTTCAGCTCCCAGAGCCTGAGCATTCGCCTGCCACAGATACCGTGAGGACCAGAGCTGGGATGGTAGGAAGCACCTGCCAGGCCTGCTAAGCTCCAGGCAGTGCTTGCTATTCTCCCTGGAATGGTACGGAGCTGGTGGGAGCTGACGAGGAGGAGGAGGAACATACCGGAAGTCTATGGATGTAGCTGGTGTCATAGTTATGGAGTGGGAGGTGACTGTGTCAGCAAATAGAGGGACTTGAGAAAACAGAAAGGCTTTTGTGGTCTCAGAGAAATTAGGCAGCTCTTGTAATGCTGCAAATCTTGTTTGCTGCCTTTTTAAAAAATGCTCAGTAAAATCAGACCTCACCTACTCTTAAATGCCTCAATCCTAGACACTCAGGTGACACCTAGAAGGGCATAAAGGCTGAAGATGGAGTCCTGGTGCTTTGCGGTGGTAAAGACAAAAATCCCTGGATTTTTGTGCTCAATTCACCAATAAACTTCCTAGAGGTTTGTAAATTCCCTGTGTCTCTCTGAGCCCTTGCCAGTGGCCAGCATTGACGCCTCTAGCTCCACTCAACCTACCTAGTCCCTGTGAACATTCTGACCAAGACAGGCATGCTGTCAGAAGCCCCAGTCCACAGGAGGGCATCCAGAAGCAATCTCTGCTCTCAGCTCCCGGGTGGTTATGGACTGGCTTCCTGCCTTGTTGTCAGCCTGGGTCTGGGCATCAAGTAAAAGAGACTACTTTATTGAAATTTACCTGTGTGCCTTTCTTTTCAGATTCTCCTGATTGACCACTCCCCTCTTTTGCCAGAGGCATCTGTTGTCTTAGGGAGGATTAGGATGTGGGATCAGGAAAGCAAAGAGAGTGAAAGATACAATATTCAGCCTAAAGACTTTAGTGAAACAAAAGTCTCGAGAGCCAGGCTTTACTGAGAGAGAAAAGGGCTTTCTAACTTGCAAATATTTTACTGTAAGCCTTAGGTAGAGATAACTCAAGATTTCATGGAGGAGGTCCTCCCACACATCCTGAGACCTTTTCAACCTGGGTGAAGCAGACAGGAACTCTGCTGGACAGAGACAAGACAGGAAGGTTCCCTGGGTCGCAGAAAGTCTGGCTTTACTCGGAAAGTCCACAGCCATTATGCTACAGAGCTTTATATTTTAAAGGTGTGTAGATTTCCAAGCATTTTACTCTATTTTCTTTTTCGTATGGGCTCAGCAGAATGAGAAAGAATAAAAAAGAAAAATACTCCCACTTTCTCCTGTTCCCAAGAAGAAGGGCAAGGTTTGAGTCTCAGAGGCTTATGTCCTCCCTAGGCCCCAGGGGAGAGTAGAAAGGTAGCTTGCATAAGCATGCTGAGGTTACCAAAGTTTCTAAAAAATGTATACAGAAGTCAAAAAATAATGATGTACACAAGAAATCTATATAATGTTACAAACCAATGTTACCTCAATGAGAAAAAAAAATAGATGGGGGAAAGATAAGACTAAACCAGTAAAAACTTCACTGTTTGTTTCAGGAATTCATGAAGATCAACTTACCTGCGAGAACAGTCGGTTACCAGGACAAACAGCTCATTTATCAAAATATAACTTACTTGTGAGACTTATCTAAAAACCTTGCAATGCCTGCCAATCCTAAATCAGCATGTCATGAACTTTACCTGACGCGAGTTTTCTACCTTAAATCACAAGTTCCTGGACCTGCTCTCAAACCCTGTAAATGTCTGTTCTGGCTTCCACCTTCTGAAATATTGCTAAGATTCTGGCAAGGTGGTGTTCCTCATGGAAGTAAGCTTTCTAATAAATGAACCCTTGCTTTATTAACATGAGTTGTCTGGTGATATTTTGGGAAGTCATACTATAAGCTATTTGGCCCCATGACCGAAAACCTGAATGTGGGAGCCTAAACAACGTTTGAACACAGTGGTTCACAGAGACCCTTGCCCTGTGGTCAGGACTCAGCACTGCCCAGGTCCGCAGCTTGTTTGGGCCACAGCTTTCAGAACCCAGCAACTGTATGAAGGCCTCTGATGTTTGTTTGCTTGGAGCCTTTTCTTCAGGGAATGGGCTTCCAGTGATTGGACTTGTCCCCCTGGTCACAGAGGGGACTCTTGACCCAATGCCTAGTCAATCAGCTTCTCTTCCAAGAGTTTGAATGAAGATACCCCAAAGTTGAAGGTAAGTGGAGCTCAGCTGCTCCTATAATGTATCCAAATACTGAAAGTGTGGCCCACAGACCGTGTCCAAACTCTTGCAAAGGGCCCATGACAAGATAAGTGCAGTGACTGAAACCAATCTGATAGATTATGCCTATTGAATTTTATGCCTATCAATATCATGCCTATTGTATTGTAGTTTATTAAGGCTTACATTTTGCATGCCTTTGTTTTTTATTTTCATTTTTATAGCAAAAATTTTATTATATTCTTAAGAAAAATTGTTTAAAACTTGAAAATATCACAAAACTATGGGTAAGGGAGGAGATGTTCTTTCAATGTCATATACAGGTATTACTTATCAGGTCCATTGAAGGATTATTTAACTATCTGGGAAAATGTAATTTGCTCACTTCATTGTTTACTACTCATTGAAAGTCGCAGGTTTAGTGAAGGTTTCATTAATATTCACTAAATTTCATTAACATTTACTAAATTAACATTCACTAAGATTTTAATTGGTAAATTTCTGTATAATAGAGATGTGAGTAATATTCAGCAGAAAAAGATAACCCCAAAGGTCACAGCTGCTGCCTTGTTGGACATTAACCAGCTTTGCATGTAAGCTGGCAAATTCATTCTAATGTTTATTATTAAATCGCCTACAAATATCTAGCGGTTCAAATGTTCTTTGAGTCATCTTAATGGTTTGCTTTCTAATTGATGAGTTTGGACCTGTATTCACTTTATATTTCTACATGAGTCATGCTTAACTTATTGAAAATTATATTTTGACAGTTTTTTTTTTTTACAAAAGGATAAGTGTGTGATGCAGTGCCACAAAAACCAGCCTTTCACTATACAAAGTTTGAAAAGCACTGTCCTAATTCTCTTTCGAGTTCCCATTGCTGAAATTCTTGGCACTTCTAGTTTCTGTCCTTTCCGAGGCCTTGTCATTCGGGTGTTTGGATGAACCTGTGCGCTGCACCATTTTTTTTTTTCACTAAATCCCTTTCTTTAAAGTCTTGAGTTGATCAGGGTTTGAGAGAACTGATAAAGTCACTAAATTGTAATTGTAGCTGACAAAGTAGTTTATAGCAGAGAACAATCCAACCTTTCCTTAGGTACACAAATAGGCAAGACTCATCACAAAAATGTCCTTCATCAACAATGTGCATGATGAGAGCAAAAAGTCTGAATCGGGCTATCCCAAAAGCAAAGCAGGAAGCTTTGGACATAAGAGAAAAAAAATGAATGTACGTCTTTGTCTTAGGCTTTACTCACTCTAGAACTCCTTGACCCTTGCTCCAAAATAAACGAAACACTTGGAAGCTTAATCAGAGCTGCCGTGCACAAGACTCTGTGCATTTACCCAAGAGTTGTTGCTCTTTGATCCCTCTTGAGCATGGACAAAGGCCTGGTGCTAGCCCAGGCTCCCCATGCCTCTTTGGACATTGGGAGTGACCGCCAGGCCACATGCACAGGGGCATCCACCTGACAATTCCAATTGCCCCCTAATTTCAGTCCTCCCTTTTCCTGGTGGATCCCCTCCCTCAGTGCCTAGAATTGGATCCTGAATCTCCTTCCTAGCCTGATTTATCCCCACTCACACTTGCTTTCTGTTTTCACTTCCACAAACTTCCTTCCACTGAAAAATGCAGTGCTAACCATATTCCTTGGAGGTTTTGACTCATATTTTGAACTGTTTTTCAAGCACTAATTATTTCTTTCATGTTATTCAGAGTCAATGTTTCCTTATTTGGAATCCCGTCCTGCCCCCATGGAATTTAATGTATACATATGAAAATTAAAACCAGTTTTAGCTAAAAATAGGTCCTCTGGGAGGTCTCTGGAATCAGCTGACATGCACAGTTAAGAGGAACCTGGATGGCTGACAACAGTTTTGGCTTCAAATGGGAATGAAATAGCCTGGTGCAGTGGTTGGCCCCTTTTCAGGGGTGGCCTGCCAAGACATCATTTACCAAGTCGCTCACAAGTAGGAGCAGGGTTGTAGGGGATGGCTGGAACCCGGAGGCTGGGCCACCACCACACTCTGCTGCCCCCAGAAGCAGCTGGGATGAGAAGAGGCCAACTGAATGTTTTAGCAGGATTGAGGTCTGTAACTTTTCAAGAGGTTCTCCTAAGGAGTGTAGTCTGCAATTCTGAAATCCAAGAGGCTTAGCATCCCAAAAGTGTTTTCATAACTCATTTGGCAACAAAACCTACCTGAACTCACGTGATGGTATTTTTGGTCCTTATTTATCCTATGTAGGGTAAATACTCATGTGTTTTACTGCAGAAATACGGGCTTTATTCCAGGGTGCTGCCCCAGACCCCCCGGTGTAGGTGTATAATGTAAGCATAGGCACTTTATTAGCTTCCTAAATTCTGAAATACACTGAGATCTAGGGTTGGGAAGAATTACTTCTCAAATGCTTTTCAGGGAGCATCCTCTTAACATTGAGACCAAACATGAGGGAGCAATGTGTGTTTATGGGGGGTAGGCAGGACACGTGCCCCTGGAACATGAAAATGCCTAAAAGGGAGACCTGGAAGAAGGAGGGAAAACGTGTGTTCTATTTCAGAGGAGCCAAGCTTTATTGAAAATCCTCTGCCACCTGTGTCAGATACCAGCACTGCCCATTCCAATAGCATTGTCCTGCAGACATTCCCTTCCCTGGCTTTGTTCTTTCAAACGATAAAATCAACCAACCTTTATATAGATCTTGCATCTGTGTGGCAGGCGCTATCCTAACACTTTCGCAGGTGTTATCTTGATTGACCCTCAAAATATTACCTCCATTTTACAGATGAGGAAACTGAGGGGCTGAAAGGGTGAATGACTGGAAATACCAGCCATTGCAAGTAATGGAGGCAAGCAGTCCAACTCAGGAGCCCACAGCGATGCTCTGTGAAGCTCACAGGGACACCCCAGTCTGTTCTCAAAGGGAAGAACACAAGCGCCTCACTGTGGGAGGACACCGGATATAGCATTTCATACAGAGAGTACATACACTTTGGAGTCACAAAGGCAGAGCGCATTTTCCACCACTGGCACTGCTTTTGAGACCTTGGACCCTTTAATCAAGCTTTACGCCCCCATCTATAAAATGAGATTTATAATTGTATCTTACTGGGCATTTGATTGGATTAAATGGATAAAATAGTAGCCGATTTCCTGGATCAGAGAATCTCAAACTGGAAAACCTGTCTTCACCTTAGGGCTTTTACATTACCTGGTCCCTCTGCCTAATGTTTACCAATCCAATCTTCTCCTGGCTGATTCCTTCTCCTAGTTCAGGTCTCGGCTTCTCAGAGAAAGGTTTTGTTGGCCATTCCTTCTACAGCAGCCATCCAGAAAGCTCTATCATCTGACCTTGTCCTAATTCCTCAGAGTACTTAGCCTCAGCTTTTCATGCACCATTTTCCTGTTTTCTTAGGTGTTTATTTCTATTGTGTGTGTGCCTGTCTGTCTCTCTCTCCAGTAGGATGAAAGATCCAACACAGGAGGCATCTTTTTGATGCAGTTCAAAGCTGGATCCTTGTACCTAGCACAGGATCTGGCATAAAGAAGGTGACCATTCTGTGTTTCTTAAATAATTGACGAAATGAATGATAGAGATTCAGTGCATGTCATTTCCTTGCCCATCTCCTATTTCTACCTCCAGAAGGAGACTGTGAATTTGGTTAAATACAAAAAGTGCTTGGGGCTTTTTTGATGGGCAAGTATTCCTACCTCTTGCCCTTTTGCTTTCAAACCAACAAAAATTTCCCTGAAAATTAAGATGGAAAGGACAGACAGAGGGCACCACAATTATTAGAATGTGTATGGATTTGATCTGTTATAGGATAATAAGATCTGGGGCCTTCTCAAACTATCTAAAGCCGTGCTTGACCTTTCTCAATTTACGTTTTGATGCCTTACTCATCAAGCAGCCCAATTCATGTGGTTCTAATATCTTAAATTCGAGTTGCTCCTGTAACATCTGTATGTTCCTGTATTCTTAATCTCTTAAAGAAAAATAGAAATAAAAGAGATGTATACCAGTTCCAGAACCGTGTGAGTGAAGACACTCAACAGGTTGAAGAGTGAGGCCATATGGCAGCACTTAGAATTTGACAGTCTTAATTAGGCAATCTGCTCACCAGCATCACCAGTGAGAAACCTGGCATGATGGCTGTCCTCATCCCCTGCCACCTAAGAGATGTTTCCATTTACATGTGTGCTGGGTTCTAAAAATTCTCATGTATGGAGCACAGCCTGCAGTCATAGACAGTTAGTACTGAAAGGTGCCTTGGCAATAGAGTTAAACACACTCATGGTGGACTCTCTTGTTTTCGCTAGCCCAGCATCACTCCTTTCCTTCAGGGAACAGCATCTCCATTTCCACAGGCCTGGCCAATAGGGATAATAAATCTTGGACACCATGATTGGTTCAGGGATAGGCATATTACCCAAGCAGGACCAAGAGAGTTAGCCATGAGATGTTTGCTGGAACACTTGGAAGAGAAATGCTCTGAGTTATTAAGCTGGAAGAATAGAAGGCTGGAGCTGCTGGTGGCCATCCTGGGGGGAACCCCTCTGAGAGTGAGGGGTACCAACAGTATAGAAAGCACAGCTGAGAAAGGAAGGGTGACACTGATGACATCATTAGCGCATCTAGATCCAGATGTTGACTTTAGAAGTCAACTCAAATCTCCAAATTTTCAATCATAAAAGCTGGTAATTCTATATATTTTTGCTAAAGCCAGTTGGATTTGGGTTACTTTGCATTACAACCAAAATAGCCCTGACTAATATACCCTCATTATACAAATAAGGAAACAGAGGTCCAGAGAGGAAAAGGGTCATACGGGTCAGTGTTCGAGCTGGATAGACTCCAGTGATTCTGCATCTCTTTTAGAAAACTTCTCTTCCAGATGCCATCCCCACTCTAGTTCCTTGGAGTTCTCTGGGGCTCTGCCCTCACGCTTGTTTCATATATGGGTGCTCCTCGGTCATGCTGCCTTCTCCCCTGCCCATCTCTCCTCTGATATGCCTCCCAACCATGTCCATCTCAGAACTTCTGAAATGGCTCCAAGCAAGCCCGAAACTTCCCCGCTCACATCTCTCGTCTATCTCCTATTCTGCACTTCCAGAAAGCCAGCACACTGTCTGATCACATGCCCCCCCACCTCTTTTCACATACTAGCTGTATTGACAATTCAAAACATTAGAAACAGATTTTAAAGTCTCATGCCAGCCCATACCCTTCCATCTCTCAGCATTGTCCTCTGCTTCTTTGACCACGAATAACAGCCACTGTCAACAATAGCAATGGTTTGATAAATACAGCACCTGTATTTGGTCTTTTGTGGCATATCATTTGATCCACACACCAGTCTTAGGAGCAATGGCAACTTCAGGGTGGCAAATTTAGATGCCTCTAAGGGGCAGGCAGAATAAATGAGGAAGCCGCCTGGATGACAGGAAGACAGTGGGACTGGAGGGCCCCAGGGAAGGCCTCACCTACTATTGTTGCTATCCTACTTCTTGCAGCTAATATTTTAGTGCTTACTCTGGACGACCCACTATTCAGAGCCCTTTACATAGATTAACATTTAATCCTCAGAACGACCTATGGAGGTTGCTGCCATTGTAATGTCCATTTTCCAAATGAGGAAACTGAGGCACAGTGACTTCTTATTTTTCCCTTAACTCACCCAAGTTACTCAGCTGATCATGAGTTGACCTTGGATTTGAACTCAGGCAGCCTGCCTCTGGGGTCTATATTCAAGAGGTCCAACACTGCCCCAAAGTTATGAATTTTTAAAAGTGCAGTTCTCAGTGTCGATGACAAATTCCTCTCATTAAACACTTCACAGACGCCCACAATTAGCCGCCACACAGGACATATCTGTAGGGCAAATTTAGCCCAAGGGCTGACAGTGTGATTCCTCTGGTCTATTTATTTCTTCCACTCTGCTGATAAGGAAATTTATGCCAAGAAAGGTCCGCCTACATCCCCATTGCCCTCTCCGAAGGCTTTCTCACTCTGTCACTTCCTGTGCCCCAGTCTTCAAAGCACAACTTAGGACCCAGGTCCGATGGAAGGATCCCTATATAAGTGCTCTTTTTATTCTGCAGTTATTTTATTAATCATTCCACCTTTATGAAATGAGGTAGTTAGTATAACACATTTATGAGGATGCTAATAAATATTAATTGACTGATTACTACGTTGTTACAAATATGTTGGTGGGGGGAAGGGCAAAGCTGTAAAAATATTACATTTCTATCAGGACTCTATTTAAATATAGGAAAAACTCTCCTTGCTATAAATAGGAGTCCATATTCTGACCCAAGGTATAATCACTTTCATAACAATGGAGAGAGTTAAGTGACACCGGGGTAATTTTCCTTGGCATATAACAGCTTAAAGCAAACACACCACTTGAAACTCCAACCTTATTCAGATCTAGCCAGGCTGGAGTAACAGGTGATGCTAAGTAATTTCACTAATCAGTTAATCAATCTCCCAAGCTAAGAGTAATACAAGTTAGCAGTACACATGACAACCAGAACATGGAAAGGAAATTATCACTGTTTTTTCTTTTTAATCACCAAAACCGAAAACAGAAACAAAAGAACTTAGGAAGTTCTCAAGCATGGAGAATATACACAGACAAGATCCTAAGTCAGCTTCAACTCAGGAAATGGGCATTTCTCCACGTGCTAGGTTGGAAATTCATCCATTTATTACTAGCCAAATGAAATCTTTTCAGCAGGGTCAACAGGGCCTCTGTTTTCACATTTAATTCACCGGCGACGTATTTCCTGCGTTAGGATGCAATACACCTCTCACATTGCTTTTTCATTAATTGCCTTCATTTTTCAAGTTTCCTGTTTGATTTATGGTCAATTAAAAACACCTTCAAAAGTCATGATTCATGTATGTTAAGTACAAATGTGACTAATGCTCTCCATGGATGACCTGGCCGCTCACCGAGGTCAGCGTCAAGGTGGCATGACTAAGCAGTGTCTTGGTGAAAGGAACTCATGGGAGGGTGGAAAGCCAGGACTGCAGGGTCACGGACAATGTGGCACTGGATCCATCCGAAACAAGGAAAAATAGGTACTTTTTCTATATTTTTTTATATTACAGATGGAAGATTGAACTTGGCTATGAACAGAAAAAATATAATGCAATTGAAGTTCTCTCTTTATCCAGGTTGCTGAAAGTAGATGGGAAAATTAAGTGGCAAATTTTCTTGATATGTCATCACCAACATCAACAAATCTTCAAGACACTAGACCAGAGAACTCTGGATAAGAGCCAGGACACTGGAATTCTGGATTCAAATCTTGATGCCGGCAGTTGTGAGTGATACAACTTTGCATAAATTGCTTCACCTACCCCAGCCTTAGTATCCTCACCTGTAAAATGGGCATGAGAGCATTTTTTCACCCTAAGAGCTGTTATAAGGTTTAAGGGGGTCCTCCACACTTAGAGAGTACACAGCAAATGTCAGCTATGAAGGCCACAGATGCTGCATTGGTCAGCACTGGTGGTGTCTTCTAAAAATTCCAACATCTGTTCCTAATGTACGCACACTTGCTACATTTTCTAGAAATTCTCTCTCTCCTCTTTCTGTTGGCATGGGCACACAGCCCTTCACAAGGAAATCACTTAAGAGTTATCTCTGCCTCACCAGAAAAATAAACATATTGAAATTCCAGAAGAAGATCAGAAAAGTCAAGAGTAAAAAGGGTAACACCAACCTAATGCTTTAGATAAGTGATTTCCCACCAAAATGAGGTAAATAAGAACATTTGGTGCATTTTTTACAAAGCCAGATTTACTCAAATGAAAGGACTGCCTTCTCTTCTGCAATTAGTCCTTATTCCTGTTCTGTTTGTCTTTGTGGTGCCAAATCACCTTTTAAAAGAGAATCCTGGCCAAAGTAATGATAGTATTCTCCCTCTATCCCATTCATTTGCTTGCTTTTTTTATTTGTTCATATTCAGACTTAGGAAAATGTTTAAAAATACACTCGCATCAACCTAAGATTTTTTTTTCTAATTCTACTTGTCCATGAAGTTCAAATCCTAGAATCACTGCTTTAGATGTTTCTTCATCTCTTCAAATTTTTAATGTCCATGATTTGTCATCTAAAATGCTAGGTTTAGGGGGCCATTGTAAGGAAACTGAACCTGTTTAAGGTCTATGAATAGCAAAATAATAATAGCAGCAACAATAGCAGTAGATAGTAATAATAATAGCAGTTTCCATTTATTCACAACAATGTTGTTAGCATTTTTCCATCAACCACTGCATCAACATTAGAAGTAAGGACTGCCACTATCCTTCTTAGAGAGATGAGATAATTCAAGCTCAGAGGATTCAAACAACTCACTCATGGTCGTGCACTTAATATGTGACTCTGTCACATGTTTGAACCCTAGGCAATGTGAGTTCAAAACTATGTGATCTTAACTGCAATATTATAATCATCAGGAGGATGCAACTGGAACCCATCCTTATTAGAACCATCAGAAGGTGATGTCCTTCCCCTGAGTGTTTCTAGGAGGGAGCAGGTAAGAAGCGACTCTGCTCAGTGGGAAGCATCCTCTGATTAGAAAAGCAGGAAGTAATCACACGTACATGACCTTGCTCTCCTGCTTGAAGGACCAACTTTCTCCTCTCTCCCACGTAGACCCAAGTAACTCTGACACATCTGCTTCCTTTGTGGTCAATTTCTGCCTCTTTTAGGAGTCTCTTCTGGACTTGGGTCACATTGTTTTGTGAGGATCTGCGTAGAGACTGGGAGCATACACCAATATGCCTTGGTTTCTCCACATTTCCCAACCTCTCTTGCAGTTAGGTTGGTTATGGCTAAGTCTGGCTAATAGAATGTGAGCAGAAATGATCCATATCCCTCTTGAGCTAAGGTGGCTAAGCATCTGGGGTGCCTTCCCCACAGTATTTCTTGTCCCCCCAGCTGCCAGCTTGGTGACATAAGAGTAACTAGAAGGCACAAGGGAGAAGGACCAAGTTGGAAGTAGCCTAGGTCCTCAAGTTCCTGTCTGGAGGGCAGCCGCTTGGAGGACAGCTACCCAGGAGAGCAGCCCAACTTGCATCCACATGACCTGAATGGGAAATAAACTTTTATCGTCTTAAGTCACTGGGGTTGTTTGATACTAAGCCTATTCTGACTAATGCAGATTTTTATTAAAAGTGTAATTAAACAGATTGTATTTTAGGTGAATTCAGGTGTGGCAGTTTCTGTCTGTGTATCTGCGTGTCTTTGTGTTTGTGTATATGTAGTCCAAGAGGAGTAATCCATGAAGGATGAACAAGGGGAGAAGAAAAGTGCTGACCTGATGGTGGTTCAGTGGCCAATGGGGTGTCCTTTTTGGACACTGGAAGTTGGAGATGTCTCCCACTAACAGGGGCTGGAAGGTCATGAGTATGGTTTTCCCTAGCAAACTCGATGATCACAGATCCCTCCATAATGCCAGGAAAGTCTGTCTGAGCTGATGGGGGCAGAGCGGAATATTCTGTAGTGTAATTTTGCAGAATACAATATAGTTGGCGGCTTATCTCTTGGTCTTTTTCCATGTCAGTTGGGTGGTTATCAGTTTTCTAGGCCAGTTATTTTTCTGGAGCCTGGGTGTCCACTTGGAGGCTGTAACCAGAGTGACTATCCAATCTTGTGGAACCAAGATGGCGGCTACTAGAGTCACATGATTTTCATGTTGCAGGAGAAGCAACCACACCGATCAATTTAAAGAATTCTGGGTGTTGGAGGCCTCTAAGGATCCCCTGCCACAAACCCCTCACAGATTCCTCCCTAAGTCCAAAGACCTTGAATGGATGTCTCCTTTCTGAGTTTCTGCATTCTAAGCTCTCTCCCCCTTTCTTCTTGTACTTTTCATCAAAAATGGGAATAACCACATTTTCCCAGCTCACCTTTCTAGACTGAAAGTTTGCCAAGTTATCATGAGTCAGGGGTTTCGCCTCACACTGTGAAAGACACAATGAAAGAGGCCCCCTGGTTACATTAGAAGAAATAGTGGGATATCATGTTTTGATCCTAGAAGCTTGTTGAAAAATGGCCTTTTAAAGACAAAAGCAAGTCCAATGGACAAAAGCTGAAAGCCATCCCTCTGAGGACAGGAACAAGACAAGGGTGCCCACTTTCACCACTCCTATTCAACATAGTACTGGAGGTGCTGGCCAGAGCAATTCGGCAGGAAAAAGAAATAAAAGGAATCCAAATAGGTAACGAAGAAGTAAAACTCTCGTTGTTTGCAGACGACATGATCTTATACATAGAAAACCCCAAAGAATCCACAGAAAAACTATTAGAAATAATCAACAACTACAGCAAAGTAGCAGGGTATAAAATTAACGTGCATAAATCAGTAGCATTTCTATACACTAACAATAAACTAACAGAAAAAGAACTCAAGAACTCTATCCCATTCACAATTGCAACAAAAAGAATAAAATACCTTGGGATAAACTTAACCAAGGAAGTGAAGGATCTATACAATGAAAACTACAAGACTTTCTTGAAAGAAATAGGCGATGACATAAAGAGATGGAAAAACATTCCTTGCACATGGATTGGAAGAATAAACATAGTTAAAATGTCCATACTACCTAAAGCAATATACAGATTCAATGCTATCCCAATCAGAATCCCAAGAACATTCTTCACAGAAATTGAACAAACAATCCTAAAATTCATATGGGGGAACAAAAGACCGCGAATTGCTAAAGCAATCCTGAGCAAGAAAAACAAAGCCGGCGGAATCACAATCCCCGATTTCAAAACATACTACAAAGCTACAGTGATCAAAACAGCATGGTACTGGTACAAAAACAGGTCCACAGATCAATGGAACAGAATTGAAAGCCCAGAGATAAAACCACACATCTATGGACAGCTAATCTTTGACAAAGGAGCAGAGGGCCTACAATGGAGAAAAGAAAGTCTCTTCAACAAATGGTGCTGGGAAAACTGGACAGCCACATGCAAAAGATTGAAAATTGACCATTCTTTTTCACCACACACCAAAATAAACTCAAAATGGATCAAAGACCTAAAGATTAGGCCTGAGACAATAAGTCTTTTGGAAGAGAATATAGGCAGTACACTCTTTGACATCAGTTTCAAAAGAATCTTTTCGGACACTGTAACTCCTCAGTTGAGGGAAACAATAGAAAGAATAAACAAATGGGACTTCATCAGACTAAAGAGCTCCTTCAAGGCAAGGGAAAACAGGATTGAAACAAAAAAACAGCTCACTAATTGGGAAAAAATATTTACAAGCCACTTATCGGACAAAGGGTTAATCTCCATAATATACAAAGAACTCACACTGCTTAACAACAAAAAAACAAACAACCCGATCAAAAAATGGGCAGAGGACATGAACAGACATTTCTCAAAAGAAGATATGAATATGGCCAATAGACACATGAAAAGATGTTCATCATCGCTAATCATCAGGGAAATGCAAATCAAAACTACACTAAGATATCACCTTACCCCCGTTAGATTGGCAAAAACATCCAAAACCAAGAACGACAAATGTTGGAGAGGTTGTGGAGAAAGAGGAACCCTCATACACTGTTGGTGGGAATGCAAACTGGTACAGCCACTATGGAAAACAGTATGGAGATTTCTCAAAAAGTTAAAAATAGAAATACCCTATGACCCAGCCATCCCATTACTGGGTATCTATCCTAAGAACCTGATAACAGATATCTCAAGAGTCCGTTGCACCCCTATGTTCATCGCAGCATTATTTACAATAGCCAAGACGTGGAACCAGCCTACATGCCCAGAAACTGATGATTGGATAAAGAAGATGTGGTATATATACACAATGGAATACTACTCAGCCATAAAAAAAGACGAAATTGGCCCATTCACAACAACGTGGATGGACCTCAAGGGCATTATGTTAAGCGAAATAAGTCAGTCAGAGAAAGACGAACTCTATATGACTCCACTCATAGGTGGAAATTAGTATATTGAGAAGGAGATCTGATCGGTGGTTACCAGGGAAAAGGGGGGGTGGGGGGAGGGTACGGAGGGGGAAGTGGTGTACCCACAACATGACTAACAAAAATGTACAACTGAAATCTCACAAGGTTGTAATCTATCATAACATTAATAAAAAAAAAAAAAAGACAAAAGCAAGTCTAGTTAGTGGAAAGCAGAGTAGAATAAAGAGTTATTTGGATGTGAAGAAAATAAAAGGCTTTAGAACAACTGAGGAAAAGATGTATTGGAGTGAACAGTGAATAAAATATTAGGGAAATAAAAGAAGTGGAGGTGACCATTAGTAACAGTTAAAAGCAGAAGCAGATAAGTCATTGAGAATCGAGGAGCGAGATGAAAAAGGATAAAAGGAAATATTACTGTCTGAACAAAGAGAGCAGGAAGCCATGGATGGAATAAACATTGCCTGTAACGTGCTAAAAGCTGAACACAGAATTGGTTGAGTATAAGTTTGAGGTATGAGCAGATATACTATGTCTTTCAGGCAAAGAGACAACACTTTCAGAGAACTTTATAGAATGGTGAAAAGCGTAGACATCAACTGATTGATTTCGCTGTGTTTATACCTTCTGCAAGTCAAAATTCACAATGATTGGAAACCAAAACTCTTGAATATTGCAAAGACAAAGGAAAAATGGAAAGTGAAAATGCCACAAGTGGAGCCCAAGATAATATTACTAACCTGGTTACCAGCCTTTGTCATTACCTAGAACATCAGCTTACATTTATATGTCACTAAAATATCCCTAACCATTTCCTGGATCTTGGTATGTGATCTCAAATATCTAAGCATTTTAAAACTTTCTGGTTCTGTTTGATTCCTTTTAGTTTTCATCCAGATGTTAGCCTTATCTCAATATGGTCTCCATTCTGACAGCATCCACTGCTCGTTGGTTTCTTGGTTAACCACATTTTTTAGACGTAGAAGGGTCTTGTGTTGAAACATAAGGAAATGCAAGAAGGAAACTGAGAATGAGAGAGGAGACAGGGAGAGAGCGGGAGGGAGGAGAGAGGGCAAGAGAGAGAGAGAGAGACTTAAAATGTTAGTTGGTTAGGGGGAAAAGTCTATTCAATATATCAGGCTTTATATTTCTTCTTGCAAGTGGAATAGAGCAATACATTGCTACTCCTTCTGGAAATCCAGATTTTCCCAAACAATATTCAACAGGCATTCTTAAGTCCATAAAAACTTTCCTCATTTAGGCACAATTAACCATACTCACAGGGTCTAATCTCATAACAACCATAACAACCAATGTTCGTTTCTTTGAGATGAACTCACAAGTACCTAATCAGATCTGCTCTTTGCATTTTTTCACCTTAGTAATATACATGGACCTACAATTTCACTGAGAGAGGGCTAGTCAGATTTTGCTGATCCATCAATTCACACACAAATTCACATAGAAAATTTTAAATATCCTCAATTCCCATATCACTGGATTTTCCTGAAGGTGCTATCCTTGATAGTCAACCCAGTTGCATTTGCATTTACTAGCTTACACAGAACCAACAACCATAACCCAGTTAATTACTTAGGGGATTAAAAAAACACACAGACAAACACAAAACTGTGATATTGGAATGTACAGTATGGTCTAGTTTAAATTAAAAAGATCCCCCAAAGTATGATTGTTTCCAGCTTCTCAGCGGTGAATTAAAAGCTGTTTGGTGTTGTGAAGATTACAGAAGCAATCACATTTATGGGCCTGCTTTGCATACCAACTCTATTAATTTCCATACTCAGGGTGGCTTCACATTTCCACACATGTTAATATAGATGCCATTTGAGATAATCGCTTGGAAAAAAAAATGAGAAAAAGAAGAGAGAGAGAAAGAAGAGAGGAGAGCCAGAAAAATGGTTCTCTTCAACCAAGTTCCGTTTGGAATATATTGATTCTGATAACAGAAGAACCAAAAGACAAATGAGGGTTCCTGATAGCCTGACCCAGGAGTCACAGTCAGGGATCAAATTAACATGAAATCACATATTGGAATTCACGTATTGTGCCAGTCCTGCACCTTGTCATTACAGACTCTAATTATTGAAATGATTTCATTGGCATAATTGCATCAAGATGTGCATGGGCTTCACCTTGGAGAGCTCCCATGATGCTCAACATTTCATCTTCATTATCATGTCCCTTTCAACTCTTAAAATGTGTTCCAGCCCCACAGCACAATCCAATCAAGTAGGCTGGGCTTTTTTCCCCTTTTATTTAAACATGCCAGTCACATAGCACAGGAGTAAAGGAATGTGGTAAGCCTGGAAGGCAAACGTGAGACCATTAGGGCAAATGTACAATTGTCTTCCATAAAGGGACCTTAGAGCATCTGACCAAATTAAACCACTGTTTTCATATCTTTCATTCCCAAATGTTACAGAATGGTGCTCAAGAGCCTAGAATTAAATGGTGTTTGTCTACCATCAATTTTAAATTCTATTGTGCTAAAACTATGCTTGTTATGAATTTACCAATGCACACTTTGCCCTAATAAAAATTAAAAAAATATAATGTTGGCATTAAAAATAGGAAGAAATTATAAGCACAGATCTGAGGGGAGTTTATTTTAAGGAAATCAGTTGGAATTTGGGTATTTGAGTTTAACCCAAAGAATAGCCAGTAGAGATTTTCAGTCTTTCTGAAGACCATCTTATTAGCCTTAAGAAAAAGAGTTTTGAGTTCCTGTGCCTAAAAATAACGAGAAGCCAACATCCTGCTCTCACCATTATTTTGGTCTAATCCTACGCATGAGAAATCCAGGTAAAACAGTAATCCAGAGGAAGGCAATGGTTTTGTTCTCAGGGATCTGCTCAGAGGACAGTTTCACGTCCTTTGCAAACAGTACTTTGCACTCACGTCGGAGGCTGGTGGTCTCTTTTTCTGGGAGCAGTCGGAAAATGCTCACTGATGATAAAATAACTAAAAAGAGATACACACCACTCTATTCACCTCTAAGCTGACAAGAATCTAATTCAAGACCTTCCACCCTGGGTCCAGCAGTGACATAAGAAAAATGATCAGAAAATATTTAAGAAATACCACGTCCAGGGACACATTCTTAGACATTGGTGAATTCAAATATGAGAATAGGCCAAAAACATCGTCAAGTGACGCTGCTTACGGTTTAGAATTGCCTGGTCCTTGATGAATTCAGCTGGCTGATCGATATAGAACACTTTCTGCTGAAATCCAGGCGTGCAGTCCAGACCTTCTGCAGATGTTAGCATCAGCACCTGAGAAAACCAAAGCCATCAATATTTTAACAGCGGCTTGTGTGTTTGTCCTGCTAACTTTTACCAAATCTGTGACTTTTAGAAATGAGCTGAGATTTTTATTTCATTTCCCAAATGAAGAGGTAAGTTGATACTTCTGCGGCTGCCAACAATTCGTTTTGGCAATGAGATTTGGAAAACGTGCAAATGGGAACAGCTGCTGCAGTTTCCATTAAGTCGCAGTGAAAGAAATAACTTCGTCAGATTTTTACACCTGCTAAGAATTGCACCAAGATTTTCACGTGTGAAATTTCATTACAGAAACTGTCAGTTTCATATGATGCCTGAGCTAAAAGCAACTTCACTTTCATAGACGCAAAGGGGCATTGTCATCTACAAAGAGGAGGAAAATAGAACTATTCCATTGGAAGTTACGTCTAAAAGGAACCTAGAGCCACTACACCTTCTCAGCCCAATATGGTGGTCATGAGCCACACATGGCCACTGAGCACTTGAAATGTAGCTGGGCTGAAATTGTCAGTATAATATGCATGTTGGATTTTGAAGATTAAATAGCAAAAAAGAAAAATAAAGTACAACATCTAATAATTTTTATATGGATTACATGTTGAAATGATAGTATTTTACAGATTGGACTAAATAGATAGGTTAATAACATTAATTTCACCACTTTCTTTTGACTTTTGTAAGTCTGGCTACTAGAAAATTTAAAATTTATAGGGGCCGGCTCCGTGGGCGAGTGGTTAAGTTCACGTGCTCCACTGTGGTGGCCCAGGGTTCGGATCCTGGGCATGGACATGGCACTGCTCGTCAGGCCACGTTGAGGCGGCGTTCCATATCCCACAGCTAGAAGGACCTGCAACTAAGATATACAACCATGTACCGGGGGGGGGGGGGGGGGGGGGGGTTGGGAAATAAAGCAGAAAAAAAAACAAAAAGAAGGAAGATTGGCAACAGTTGTTAGCCTAGGTGCCAATCTTTAAAAAAAAAAAAAAAAGAAAATTTAAAATTTATAATTCTTCCAAAGGCTCAGCTTTGTCTTTGCAAATCCTTGGGGCTTGGGAGTCAAAAATTTAGGTTATATGTTTTGGAACGTAAAAGTACATAAGGACACTCCTGGACAAAGGGTCATTTAGTAAGGTAAGAAATAGTCATAGGTTTAGCAGGCAAAGACTCTAAGCCTTGTGAAGATAAGGATTACATCTTTTTCCCCACCTTTTATACCAAGCACCCACCACATATCCTGGCACAGAGAAGATGCTCCATGATATGAAAAATATGACTGCTAATCTTTTTCGGCCTTTACTGTATGGCAAGCACCATGCTAAGTTTGTTACGTGCATCATCTCCTTTAATCTCCACAACAGCCCTGTGATGTATTTAGCATATTATAAGATACATTCTGTAGACAAGGGACTTGACATTCTAGAGAAGCCAACATGCTTGCCCAAGGTCATACCGTTGGGATGAGTGGAGCCAGGATTTGAATGCAGGTTTAAGCGTCCTGTGATTTGGCACCCTGTCAGAGCTCCACTCACACCCCCCCAGGCCTTCCACATCTTGGGGCAGGACTTCACATTTTTTTGCTTGAGTTATTTCTCTGAAACCATGGAAGGCTGCTTTATCTGAGCATGGTGCCAGCAGGGGGAGTTTGGAAATTCACATCCCCAGGAGCAGCCCTTGACCACAACTGATGAAAATTAGTGCCCAAACACCCCAGCCCCTCCCCCCTCAGGTGAGATATCTTGGGGCTAAATGTTCTCTCTCCCAGTTTCCAGTTGAACTTGAGCTTTAGCTGCCCACAGTGGTCTCTGGCTTGCTAACTCACTTTCCATTAGCTGTCTTCTCTTCCTTGGCTTATTTCCTCCTTCCCTGTTGGTATTTTTCTGACACCACCCTCCAGAGAAAACTACTTGCACTCAAATCCTTGACGCGGTGCCTGCTTCTTGGGAAACCAAACTTTGATATCAGAATGCAAACTCTTAACTACTGGACACACGCTGTTGAAGAAAATTCATTATCATCCCCACCAGTATACTCAAAGGTGTGTACAGAAAGTTGGAAGCTGTGGAACCAGGGCTTCTCTCTAAATACCAGCCCTCTGAAATGCACTGAACCTCAAGGGATGAGAGCAAGAATCAATCTTCAGAGGTTCACAGTGTGGCTGGCCTGAGAAACATCAAAGAAATTGAAATGGGAGAGTCGTCACCCTGACTGACATGATCTTTCTAAAATCAAAGGGGGAAGGATGCTCTCGTCCCGTGTAGGAGCAGTCCCACTTGTAAAACTTTCCCTTGTCTTGAGAGCAGGCTCTGGTTAGATCGCTTCTGAGGCAGTCATAATGCTGACATCCCAAGTGTTACACACACAGAATGCAGATTCGCGACTCAGAATAATTTGCTGGCAATTTTGCAAGCAGAAAATCTATAACTGGCCAACGCTAATTCAGTTAAACAGCAAATGGTCAAAGGTTGCCTCCAGGCACCCTGTGCCTGCAATTATACATTAACCTTCTAATCAGCTAATTCCGCCTTCAAAACCCAGACAGTAAACCAGTCATCCCAGAGGAACTAAGGGAGACAGCATTTCTCCAGGGATCTTGAGCCTAAGAATCCAGAAATGATTGAGGACACAGGTGAGTTGGGTCCCCATTCTTGTCTCTCTGCAGCCCAGTTTCCTGATTCCTTGGCAGGCTCTATTCAGGATTCCTCTGGAGTCATAAAGGAAAAATAAAGCTTTTCCAGCTGCTGACCCTCAGGGAGGGTGGGAGTGGTGGCAGGACTCCCAGAGCCTCAGCTTTGTTTTTGCAAATTCTCAGGTCACTCCATCCATCAGTCAAAACTCAGGTTAAATGCTTTATAATCTAAAAGCATGCACTAGTGTCCTGGGCAAAGTGTGACTCAGTGAGGTGAGAACTAGTCAAATAATTCATCCATTCACTCCTCTCTGCATTCATTCATTCCCTTATTCCCAAATACTCATTAAACTCCAGGGATTCAGCGGGCACTTTGCTAGGCATTGTCGTGGAGCTTCTCGAGAAGCACAATAACACAGTAGTTAAAAGCACAAACTCTAGACTCATTTTCCTTGGTTCAAATGTTGGCTCTGTCCTTTATTGTGTGATTTGGCATTTTTCGTGGCCACTGTGTCTCGGTTTTCTCCTCTAGAAAAATATGGAAAATAAGATGTGCATTGAGAGGGGCTGTGTCGATCCAGTGGGATGATGCATATAAAGCAATTAGAATAGTGATACACAGGATAAGTCGTCAGTAAGTGTGAACCATTAACATGGACTAGAAAAGGTGAGAGGCATTAACAAATCATCGTTTAATTAATTGAGTAACTAAAATTAAAGTTTTAACTTGAAAGGAAATTATAGGTCACTTCAGGAGCATGTAAAAGCTGGGGACAGGGAGTCTCACTTCGTCTAGGGCGTTAGGGAAGGCAAACCCACAGAAGGGACATTTCTGCTTCAATCTCAAAAATGGGTCAGAATTGGCCAAGAGGAATAGAGACTCGCCTTTTAACTAACACACTCTTTGCTTTCATGTAAAGTCTTTTGTTCCTGTCTGGGTTTCATATAACACATCTCTGAAATTACAAAACTGCATTTAAAAAGGAATCCAGACTAATTTAGAACTTCCCCAAAGCTGAATGTCTCACTGGGTAGGGGTGGTAGAATATTCTAGTTACTGCTATTGTCCCTTGACTTTTTAGCAGATTTTAAATAGTGTCTGTGCATGAACTTGTCCTGGACATCCACACTTCAATTTCAATCTCACTGAGTTTGGTAGTGGGATATGAAGAATCATCATTCATGAGTTTAAAAGTGAATACTTGGACAGTACTCCAAACTCGGACAGCCCATTCTCCAACACCATCAGATGTAGGTCTTATAAATATACTACCTGGATATACTTTTCCCCAAACCCTCTTTAACATTTCCAGAATATACATTATGAACAACACTCCAAACTTATTTTTAATGCCATGGCAATAACGGTCTTCCTATATGGTTCTTCTGTTCATTTATGCATTAGCTTGCACCTCATAAACAACAGGCAACCAATACACCTTTGAAAGCTCAGCAATGATCAAATTTTATGATCACCAAAGGATTTCTATTATTTGAAAATTACAATCAGCCTGCTTATGAAAGCAGATTCATGTTCAGACAGACTATAAGCACAGGACAGAGCCACATTGGTTCTGTATGAATCCTAGTTTACCAGATGCCATTTATCAGATGTAACCTTGGCCAAGTAATCTTCTGTGTCTCAGTTTCCCCAGATGGAAAATGGGAATAATAATAGTATCTTATGTTAATTATTGTAAAGAGCCTTATGTAGTATCAGGCACATAGTAATTGTTCAATAAATGTCTGCCATTATTATTATTACTTCTGTATATGATGTTTAAACCAATATACTTGACTCACTGATATTCCCCAGGGTAGACATTGATAAATATCATCAAAATATTGCTTTTGTTATTACTATAAAACTGCTCAAAGGAGACACTGTGCTAGAAATATTCAAAGGGAAACAGCAGGGACTTGAATCAGACAGAAGATCAGGGAGAAGTCTGCATGTTGGGATCAACTGCACAACGAGAACATCAATGCCTGTTGTGGGCTGAGACTTGTGGCTTTTGCAGGACACGAAACATCCTTTAAAATGGCGGCTCAGAGCTCTGTCCTCCATATACGAGCCACTGCCCCAAACTTACTCACGGATGGCAAATCCTCACATCACATTCTTTACACCTGCTACTCTTTTTACCTGCTATTTCTTTGCTGCTGTTCAGAGCTTTCTCTTTTAAAAAGAAAGGGCTTATGTTTATCCTGACAGATACTGATTCAAGAACATAGCCAACTTTGGAATTTGCTTCCAGAAAAATGATTTTTTCTGTCCCAGACTACAGGTTGCCAACTGGAAGCATATAGGATGGATGTGGCCAGCAGATGTGGTTAGTTTAGCCAGAGCAGTCTGTCATAGAAGTTAAATTATGATGTTATATAGGTTGCCCCTCTCCAAGCTGTCCTTGTCTGCTTTACTCCCTATGTTATTGCTCCCCCTCACTTGACTCAATTACACACTTGTCTGCCCCTCTAGGCATTCAAGTTTGCAACCCTTGCTTTAGACTTTGGAAAAAGGGTCTTCAAGCAAAGAACTCTCCTTGTTATGAGCCTCTGATTACTTGTCATAATAGTACCCATAGCCGTGTGCTCCTAGCTCTGTTGTGGTAATTTTGGCCCTGTGCCTAAGGAAGGTGGAAATATTTCCACTTCTGGGCCTGGTCCCTGAAATACCACCTCTTCCCCATCTATGAAAATAGAAAGGAAGGTCTTCTAAGATGGTGGAGTCATCCAATAGCAGGAGCCCAGAAATCAGTCACTGCTTAGAGGACAAGTACCTTGGAGAGCTGCCCAACAAGAAAACTACCCATGACTGAGCAGTCCCTGAGACTAAGAGTTGTTTGTTCTGGCAGCCCACCTGGCTGACTATACACGAAACGTGGAAGGGACAAGGGGAGAGGGTCTTCTACCAGCAAGGCATCACAGATACATCCCAGAGGCCAGGGAGAAATATCAGAACTGAAGAAAAGCTTAATACAACTGTATTTGAAGCAGCCATAAATAAAAAGGGAGACACTTCCTGCCACAAATAATTCTCTCAGCAGGCTGTGAACAACCTCAGACCTCATCCTCTCTTAAGCCAACTCCAAAATGGTATTTTTTCAAACGAACTCACTAGCAGCTCCTGGCCCCTTGTTGTTTTCCTTTCACTGACTCACTCACTTTTTGCTATTAGCGTGGATGGACAGCTACTTTATCCTTGCCACAAAACACCTCTGCTTTACTCTTGTGAAAGTCCGTCTCTTGGAATCAGTTTGGAGGGGCTTAGATTGGCAGGGAAGAAAGGCTACTATCTCCCACTTGCAGGATATAAAAATGTTACAGCAATGTATTTTGATTGATTCTTTATCCTGCCAAGGACTAAAAACCCAGAGTCCTGGAAGGATTTATAAAGTCACGCTGCCTGCAGGGAAAGCATGGAGAAAAGAGGCAGTTCAAAGACATGCTCGTGCACACCCACCTACACACACACACATATATGCACACACACACAGGCTCATATTGATATCCTTACTGTGAGTGTCAGCTCCTGTCATCCGCACTCCCCCTGAGACTGACCTCCTTAGAATGTTCTTGGTGTTTTATAGCCCCAGAAACACAGAGCACCTGCCACCTTCATGGTCGTTAATGTAACAGACACTTAGAAATGATTTTGTGATTCTTCGGAAGGTAAAAGGGGAGAAACTTCCAATTTGGTGACTCCTGTTGTTGCCTTCATATACAATTTGAGACCAATATTCTAGACCATATTTTTAACTGAATGCTTCTCAGTATCTTTTCCTCAAATTATTAAGGGAAACTATGAATAACGGTCCCCCAAAGATGGCCTCGACTGAATCTCCAGCGTCTGTGAATATGTTAGACTACGTGGCAAAGAGGAATTAAGGTTGAAAATCAGCTGACTTTAAAACAGAGTGAATCTCCTGGGTTATCTTGATGCAATCACAAGGATCTTTGAAAATGGAAGAAAGAGTTGAAAACTTGAAGAAAGAGATGTGACAATGAAAGCCAGGTCTCTGATGTGGTGTGAGAAAGACTCAACCCGCCATTGCTGACGTTGAAGATGGAAGAAGGGGCCACCAGCCAAGGAATGCAAGAGGCCTCTAGAAGCTGGAGAAGGTGAAAAAAAGGATTTGCCCCTAGAACCTCCAGAAGGAATCCAGCCCTGCTGACACCTTGATTCTAGTCCAGTGAGATTCATTTTGGACTTATGACCTTCAAGACCATACAGTAATCCATTTGTGTTGTTTTAAGTTGCTAAGTGTGTGGAAATTTGTTACAGCAGCAACAGGAAACTCACACAGTCTACCACAGTGTTGGTCCCACAGTAGACATTCAGAAAATGTTGGTTCTGTTTGCTTCGTTTTTCAATATGTAAATATAATTTGGGCAAACCAATGGAAAGGGAGAAACAGAGGTGGGAAAGAGGAAGGAGGGCTGGAGGGAAATTGAAGGAAGAAAGAAGAGAGGGAACATAAGAAAAGAGTCATGACTTTGGAACTCTTGGACAAGGTCGTCAGAAAGTCATGATGTAGAAATAACTGTCTAAGTGCTCCATTCCTGAGCACAAATAGGCATAGTCTCCTTTCTTTTGTCTTAGCAATTGTACCTTTCAAGTGATGGGGTGTTTTGATCTGCTACTATGACAGACAGGTTGGGTTTACTTTTTTCATTAATTCCCTTAGTCAATTTAAAATTTCTATATCTGCCAGTCCCTAGGCTAGATGCTGGAGATGGAGAAATGAACAAAGCCCTTGATAAGCTTATTATCTAGAAGGAAAGGCAGACACTTAGGCAAATAATATAATATAATATTTCTACATATTGGGAATTAGTTAGGAAGTAGTTCAAAGCAAAGATTCTTGACCTAGACTACCTGAGTTCAAATTCCAATTTTACCACTTAGTTGCAGTGTGGCCCTGGGCAAATTATTTAACTTCTCTGTGCCTTAGTTTCTTTTGTACAACATAGCCAATAATTGTAGCTACCATCATTGGTTGTGATGTTCAATGAGTTAACATGAATCAAATTTTTTAAGACAGGAACTGGCTCATAACAGGTGCTACATGATACAAATTATCATTATTATTTCTATTAATATAGAGGAGTATAAGATGTTTTGGAAATACAGAAGAAGGAGAAACACACTCTTTGGATGAGAATGGGAACTGGGACCATGTTATAGATGAGGCTGTAGTGGAAAGATGATTGACATTTTTCAAGTGGCAAAGTATAAGAAAGAATGTTCCATGCAGGGGTTTGGTAAATGCGAACACCAAAGCATGACAGTTGAAGAAACATGGAGCAATTTGTCAGGTGATAGCAAGCTCTGGGTTGTCTTCAAGATTATTTGAAAGTGTTTTGTCATCTCGAAATAGGATTGAATTGACCAGGCATGTCCTCCTTGAGTCTGGCTAAAACAGAGCCAAAAAAATCCACTCGATGAAATAACAACTTTTCTCTAAGTAAAATTAAATCTTTACTATTAAGATTCCAGGATTAATCAACTGGACTCAATCGTAAATTTTAAAAGAAAAATAGAGTTTTATAAGAATTTTAGTTAATGCAATTAGGAAGACGGCTTGCTGGCCATTAGCAGAAACTAGCAGCTGTACCTGCCCTCGAGTGGGTAGTATTTATGTCTATTGGTGAAATTTTAGTAATTAAATTAGCGGTGCCAGATGAGACCTGCTTCCCGTAAGTCAAGCAAAGGAGTCCCTATATGAGATGTTCTTGGGTGAGCTTTGGCAGCCCAGGAAGTTCAATTGAGCAAATATTAAATACCTACTGTATGCCAGGCGCTGGAAGACTTGTCTGGTCTACACATAAAACCCTAAATCCATGGAGACATCAGATAGGGAATTTTCTAAATGAATAGGCCTCCGATTTGAGGATTCAGCCCAACAGAAGATTGATTCCCAAGTCTGTCACCTCAGCCAACCTCCCACTTCAGCTACTGCTATGTGGACACTTCCCTAAGAGCTCAGACTTTCTCTGCAGAGGAATCTTTTCACGTTCTGTTCTGGGGCTCTCTGCTAGACTGCAGGAGCTGGGTTAATGTGAGGTCAAGCAGAGTTGGGAAATGCAGAGGAGTTAATGCTCCAGGGACAGCCCACAATGCTGCCCTCGATGCAGGGAAATGGCAGCTAGTTAAATGCCCCAACTGCCTTCTTCCAGATGGACTCCTCTGGGAGACGTTCCGTGTGCCACGCAGAGGTCTCCGTGGGTTGAGCCCTGGCTGTCCACAGCAGTGATCTCAATGACACCTCATTACATTGGCTTTCTCCCTCCTTCCGTGCATTCGCTCTTGCACCTCAATCCAGCTTCCTGGGTTACCTCCCTAAGAAAACTACCTGTATGTAGTCCTTTGTCATAGGCTCTGATTCAGGGGAACCCAAAATAAGACATGCCCCTTGTATTAGTTTCATTTGCTGCTGTATTAAATTAGCAAAATTGTAGTAGCCTAAAAAATATTTTATTGTCTTACAGTTCTGGGTACCAAAAGTCTACAATGGGTCCACAGGGCTGTGTTCCTTCAGCAGGCTTCAGGGGAGAATCTGCTTCCTTTCTCTTTCCACCTTTCACAGGTCCTCTGCATCCTTTAGCTCCTGGCCTCCTTCCTCCATCTTTGAAGCCAGCAGCATAGCATCTCATCTCTTTCTCTCTGTCTCTCTTCTTTCATCATCATATTGGCTTCTGTCACTAACTGACTTCTCCTGTGCCCCTTTTATAAGGACCATTGTGATTACATCAGGCCCACTGGGTAATCCAGGTGATAGTCACACCTTCTGGGAATTAGGACGTGGACATGTTCAGGGGACCATTATTTAGCCTACTACAGCCCATGAGTAGCTGATACAAGGGGAAGGAAAAGTTCTCTAGACACAATTTCAATCCAAAATGTCCAAGAGGTATAGAAACAACCTAAGTGTTCATCAATGGATGAATGGATGAAGAAGATGTGAAATGTGTACATATATATGTATGTAATATACAATGGAATATTATTCAGCCATGAGAAAGAAGGAAATCCTGTCATTTATTACAACATGGGTGGACCTTGAGGGCATTATGCTAATGAAACAAGCCAGACAGAGAAAGACAAATACTACATGGTATCATTTATATGCAGAATCTAAAAAAAAAAAAAAGAAAGCCAAATTCAAAGAAACAGAGTAGCAAAGTGGTTGCCAGGGGCTAGGGGGTGGGGGAAACAGGTAGAGGTTGGTAAAAGGGCGCTCACTTTCAGCTATAAGATGAATAAGATCTGAGGTTCTGACGTAAATCATGGTGACTCTGGCTGATAACACTGTGCTGTAAGGTTGGGGTTTGCTGCGAAGTTGGAACACAGATGTTTTCCTCAAAAGATAAAAATAAAGGAAGTGATAGATATGTGAGGTGATGGATGCGTTAAACTAACTACATAACTAGATGGGGGAGAATCTTTTCACAACGTGTACATGTGTCAGGCCACCATGATGTACACTTCAAAGACCTTACAATTTTGTTTTCCAATTATACCTCAATGAAGTTGAAATCAAAAACAAATGAATAAACAAACAAATGCCCCAAAATGTGCAAGAGGGAGTCATTCTATAATCACCCATATCCCTATCAATATTTACCTATGAAATCAGGAAAATCTAAACGAAGACCCCTCTTCGTTGACCAGGGTATGGTCAATAGCTACATATCCAGGCCTGATACTGTGTCAATTTAACAACTAGACTATGACCTTTTCTTGCTCAGAAATAATTATCAGATCCTGTCTGGCCTTGCTGTGAAGTGGAACATTTTATTCTAACCGTGCAACTCTCAACACTTTCTTCTCTGCCAGACATTAGACAAGATGTCAGATTTGTCACCACACCGGAAGGTTTTTATTAATTATCTTTCAGAGGCAAAGTCCTTTCTGTAATTTATTTTTTCACACTGGGAAAATTCTTCTATTGAACTAAATGTCTATCTTGTTAAATTGTTTTTTTCTGCTAAAGGTTGTCGCTTTGAAAAGTTCCAGAATAAAAGAAATAAGCCCAGCAAAACTTGGTGTTGAAGTCAAGGAATTGATGGTGTTAGCAGAACACCATGTATCATCCCATGGGATCAAGTGTAATAGCATCTTTTATTTAAAACCTAATTGCCTAACATGCAATTAATAGAAAAATATCTCCACGTACTCACTTACCTAAATCAGAAGGAATTGCAATGATTGCTCTTTACATGCCAGTTAATCATATTCTGGAGACCTCACTCATTGATGTAAGTAACATTTATTGAGGGCCTACTATGTTTCAGTGCCAAGATATACAAAACTTAGTAAGACAAGGCCCCTTTAGGAACACAGAGCACAATAGGAAAGACATATGTAAGTACTCACTTTTTTTTCCCCCAAGGAAGATTAGCCCTGAGCTAACATCTGCCAACAATCCTCCTCTTTTTGTTGAGGAAGATTGGCCCTGAGCTAACATCTGTGCCCATCTTCTGCTATTTTTTATGTGAGATGCCTATCACAGCATGACCTGATGAGCGGTGTGTAGGTCTACACCTGGGATCCAAATTGGCGAACCCCCGGCCAGCAAAGAGGAGGGTGCAAACTTGACCACTGTGCCACAGGGCGGGCCCTTGTAAGGACCTACTTTTAAAACACAATTAACAGTGTAAGAATGGAGTAAGTAATCTAGTAGCAAAAGCAAAAGGAGAAGCAATTAACTCAACGTCAGGGGGTAAGGTCACTAGAGATGCCACTGTCCTGGACACATCGATTTAGTCGATTTTGCTTGTGTGCCCCTATATTTTAAACATAAGAAGATGCACAGTAGGAAGGACTATGAGGGATAGTAGTCCCTGAACTGCCACTTGAGTGCTGTTACTAGTTATTACTCAGGAGGACTCAGATGTCTCAAGACGGAGCTACCTGGATGGGGAACATTTTCTCAAGTCCTCGATTATAATTTTATTTATAAAAGGTAAGAATTCTTGAGAAGATAGGAACTAGAAAACAAATTAATATGCATTTTTTTCTGCTTTACATTTCTAGAGTAGGAAGCAAGATAGTAATATAATGTCAAGGAAGATACAGAGGGAGGCCCTCCAGCAGTGAGAGATGCCCAGGGGAATCCTGGTAAGTGTTTAACAACTGGCTCTCCAAGAAAGATATGCCTTGACTTGTAACATCAATGGTGGAAATACTCCCATCATGGCCAATTTCAAGCCACCAACATGAAGTCAGTGGCCATGGAGTTGCGGAGAGATGTGCACAATTGGCTGCTATGAGCTCAGCAGCTCCAGAACAGCGCTGGGTGTGCCAGCTCCTAATTCTGGGCTGTTTGGGCCAAGAACTTGCCTGGATTTTGCAGAGCTTTTATGCATATGAACCACCATGACACTGAGTCGAGCTTTCCTCCTTCCCAGGGTGACATTTTGTAATCGAGGATGGGGTTACACTACATACGAGTTAAAACAGCCTGGAAACCCTTACTGATGGAGCAAAATGGCCCACCATAATTTGGTTTTATACGAAGAGAAAATGCAATGAATCCTTGATTCGTGACGGTGTGTTATTTAAATATTGCTTTTGATGTTTTATCCAGAGTCCTAGCTCAAATGATCAGAGATAATCCTGCCTTCTGACATAATTAGGAAGCTGCTGCTTTGCTACGCTGGAGGATAATCAATTTGACCTTGAAAGCTTGTCTATAGTACATACCGATGTTCAGAGCACAGACATGGCAGCCACAGTAGAGCCTCTCTCAATGCGCAACTATCAGCTACAGACTTTGTTCCAAGGACAAACAGGATCTAACAGACAGCATGAAAATGATGATGACCGGCAGGCCCCATATGGCCACTATATCTGTTAGACGGCCTTTAGGGTGTGGATTTACTGCTAACATTTAAACATCAAGGATTTTCACTAAGTATCTGGATTTGAGACAGCACCGGCATTGGTGTTAAACATGCCAACACTCCACGGATGATAAGGATCTCCTCCTGATTGCCAGAGCTTCATCTCTAGATGGCCACAGTCCATGTCCCTCCCTACCTGTCCCCAGCATCAGTATCAATTGCCTTTTATTCTCTCAGTTGTGCTGTTGGTTTCCTAAATTAAACTTAAAAGTGATTTTTGGTTTGCCTTCACATCTTTATATAGATTTTTCTCAAAACCAGGCCTCTTCTTTCTTTTACATTACCTTCTTGGGGTCCCCAAGCACCTGAGCTTTCATTCTTCATCTACGAATATTCCTAAGGAAAGAGTCTCCCTTGAATGTATTGCAGCAAGGTTGTCTGTGTGACGGTGAAACTACTGCCACCATAAAAAGTCTCCAGGATTCTCCTCTTGAAACTGCTTTCATATTTACTGTCTTCTAGATTCTGGGGAGCTGAGTCAGCCTGCTCCATTACTCAAGTTCATATTTTTTCAGAACATCAGGCTCTTCCTCTTAGCCTGCTTGTTCAAAGGCACAGGCATTTTAGGGTGATAAAAGTGGCTTATTGCTGGTCTCCAAAGACTGAGGACATCCCTTCCCTCAGCTTCATAGCAGTGGCAAATGATCACCGTCCTCATTAATCTCTACAAGAGGCACGAAGCCTCTTCAACGTGCTCCTCACTCAAAACAAACAAAAAAGATATATGTAGATGCAAATACACTAAGTCACAAACCCGTCCTATTAACATAACTGCATTAAATTCAGATGTGGATAAGCCAGTCTATTCTCCCCAACAAGCACACATGTCTTAGGTTTTGAACCGAGAAGAAAGAAACATCTGAGCCAAAATAGTTTGAAAAGGATATGTAATTTTTTCTCATGCCTATTTGAGTCCTAAAGTTCAATTACCCGAAATTTCCTGAGTCAGTTCTTGGGATATTTTCCACTCAAGCTGGATTAATGCAATAGTCAAAGTTTCTGATAATCCTACTGCTTTTTCGAAGTAAGTCTGGTTTTTCTCATAGAAAAATAGTATATCTCACCCATAGTAAAAATTGGAGGAAAAGGGATCTTCACAAACTGTACAGTGTAAAATATGATCACGTGAAGGCCCCTCACACTAGGCTAGGAGACTGCGCTAGAGTCTCCCTAGGGAGTAAGAGATCGGCTACACACTTTATTCTAAGGGCAGTCAAGCTCAAGCAGAGAGGTGCCTGTTGTGATGGCTGCAGGCCCCATCTGCCCTAGTATCTGTTATATGGCCAGGAGGGCAAGCACCCAAGCAGGAGGTGCTGAGGGCCAGAAAAGGACAGTGAGAAAAGCACCAGGGAGTAGGGAGAGCTGGGTCCCAGCTCAGGTGACCGATCACCCTGGTTTTCCCAGGACCGTTTGATATTTAGTGACTAAAGTCCCACATCTCAGGAAACTCCTCAGTCCCAGATACCCTAGCCCCACCAGGAAATTGATGTCACACTCAAATTGAGCCATTTGAGGAGAGAGGGATATAGAAACAAGTAAAAGTGTGGGCTGAACTGGGGAGAAGGGGCACAGGGCAGAGGGCAGCATCACAGTAACCGTGGGACACCTTATCAGTGTAAGCCTGAAAGTCCAGGAGAGGAGACGGTCTCCAGACCCGACAAAGACCTGCATGGAGGGGGTGCCCTAAGAGGAGCTGTGATCCCCCGTGGAGGAACACAGCAGCCTGCAGACACGTACTCCCTTCCCTCCCTCTGAGCTCTTGGCCTAGACCTCATTGGCTCAAGCATTGATTGGCAAATCACAGCCCACAGGCCAAATCCAGTCCACTGCCTATTTTTGTAAATAAAGTTTTATTGAAACACAACCATGCTCATTGACTTACCTATCGTCTATGTCTACATTCGTGCTACAGTGGAGAGCTAAGAGGCTGTGACAGAGACCTTATGGCCTGCAAAGCCTAAAATACGTATTTTCTGGCCCTTTAAGAACAAGTTTGCAGACCCCTGGGTTAAGCCCACCTGAATCCAGAAAGCAGGGGAACTCCATACAGGGCAGAAGGCAAGGTGGACAAGCAACAAGAGTAGACCTGGGGGAGCCAATGAAGCTACTCAGCACACCCCTTACCACTGACATCAGTCACAAACTGAAGAACTAGTGGAAGACCCTAGGCCAAAATGTTGAAAACGGAGGCACCCCACAATTGCTCTGAGTGTAAACAAAACCATGAGTTTCTTAAGCAGCCATCCGTGAAGCAGCCCTTTTTGAATTAGGCTCCTGCAGAGAAGGTGCAATTATGGAAAGATAGGATTTGAAAAGCCCAGAGGCACTCAGCCTCTTCACAATATTATTTGGGCCAATTTTTTGCAAACTCAATATTTTTTTAAAAACTTTTGACAACATCCAAAGAAAATACTTTAAATTAATAAACAGGAAGGATGTAGGGGTTTTGTTTATTCTTTGGGATAGAGAACAATTAAATGTTTCATAACTCTCAATATCCGAGTGACAAATATTAATTGAGCACTTACCACCTGCCAGTCCTGTAGATACTGGAGAGAACATGGTAACATAGCAAGCGGAATAGAGAAAAACATCTCTGCCCCCATGGGGCTCAATTCCAGTAGAAGAGATACCAATAAAAGAGTAAAAAGAATAATTACAGAGAATAATTTGAGAGTGGTAAATTCTACAGAGAAATTAAAACTGGATGTTGGGGTAAGAGGAATAACATTAGATGGCAGTTGGGCAAGAGTCTTTAATGAGGAGAATGATGAGGACTTTGTCACACCAAGGTCAGAGGAAGAGCATTCTGGAGGGTAGCACAGTGGATGAGCCCAGAGAGTCAGGCAAGGCCTTATGGCCTATGATGCTGCTCAGAAAAGAGTTAACACAGCCAGCAGATCTGGGACTGCAACCTTGTAATGGCCTGCTTGCAAGGTTGTCCCTTAGCTGGCATCTGGGAACTTGGATCTGGGGAGGTTTCCCACTGCCCTAACTGATAAGGGTGTCTCACTGTACCTAAACTGTTTGCACAGACAGTATGGTTTGTGCTGAGCAACTGCTTCCTTTTGGCAGCCTGGAATTTTGCTACGTACCAGGCAAAAGTAGCAAAAAAAGTCACCTCTGTGACCAGCCCCCAGCAAAAGCCCAGGGCACTCAATCTCTAGTGAGTTTCTCTGGTTGGCAACATTTCCCACGTATTGTCCCAACTCCTTGCTGGAGGAATGTTCATACTGTGCTACTCCACTGGGAGAGGGCTCTTGCGTCCAGTGTCCTCAGACTTCACCCGTGCATATCTTCCCTTTGCTGATCTTGCTCTGAATCCTTTCCCTGCAATAAATCTTAGCCATGAGTATCACTACATCCTGAGTCCTGTAGGTCCTCCTTGCAAATCATTGAGGCTGGAGGTGGACTGGGGGACCCCTGACACAGATGGCAGGTCTGTATTTCACTTATTTTCTTTGAGCCAGAAACCAAGGGAAGCACTTTACATGGACTTTCCCATCCTCGCCACAAGTCTTGGATGTCGTCAACCCCTCCCTGTCATCCCCACCACCATTTTGCAGACGAAGTCATCAAGACTCAGAGAGTTTCCATACCTCACTCAAGGTCATCCAGTTGAGCCTGATGGAGAATCCAAGTGGTCTAACTCCCACTCCAATGATTTGCCCTCTGCGTTCACTCACAGTGCACACATACCCTGCAGGACGCTCAAGGATATTTTTGCATATTTGTTTGACATCCACCGCAACAGGTTAGCCCATTTTAAGATTTTAATCTATTTTATCATGAGATGCTCCAGCAAAGCTCATTCAAGCTCCACCTCTTCATCTTGATAGTGAATTTGAGCCTTTGTTGTAAGAAAGACTATTAAGATTTGGCAATACGATTCTTCAAGGGTGATAAACATCCCTTTAAAGGGACTGCATATCCATTGACTGAATAACTCTGTCCTAAAAATGAAAGTCACACTTGGAGAATGGAAGGGTGGGTTATGAAAATGCAAATTAGAATGACTTTATTGGTTGAATTGAATTCAGTTCGTCTTGTCACAAAGAAGCATGAGTGGGATAGGCCCCTTCTAAGCCAGGTCTAAGGCATCATAGAATGTAGGAACTCGGCATTAGTGGCCTCAGAATGGAGCGTGATGCCTGCTGTTCAAAGCCAGCAGCAGAAAATGCCAAGATGCTATCATATCCATTGCTCTGGAACTTATTTGTATTCTTTTTGGCAAAAAAATCAAAAATCTCTTTAGACTTGACCTTTTTTGTCATCAATATTTCTCCAGGTGGGTTTCATATACCACTGTAGTATGTGAGATAATTTTAAGCAGTATATTCAGATGAATATTTTTTATTTTAATAATCGTCTTTATTTTAATGCATATCTTCTATTTATAGTAAGCAGTATTGATTTTCTGTTTATGCTAGTGATAGAAAATTTCCTTTCTAAATATATTTGCGCCAAATAGTAAATCGATTTAAATAAAAGTTAGTAAACACTAAAGAGAATGTGGTTCCATTAAAAAGACACATATAAGAAATTTAAGTTGGAGAAATTCTGAACTGGATAACTTATCTGGGAATGTTTGGAGACAGGGAATTTCCACCAGAGGTGGGAAGAATGATATGAGGGTCGATATCGGTCAAAACTCAAAATAAGTAAAGCCACACTAAATTTTAGATCAGTGATTCTCAGAGTGTGGTCTCTGGATCAGGACCTTCTGTACAACCTGGGAGCTTGTTAGAAATACAAATTCTCAGGCCCCACCTCAGACTGTGTGAATCAGAAACTCTGGAGGTGGGACCCAGCAATGTGTATTTTCACAGCCCTCCAAGTGACTCCGGTGCCTGGGGGAGTTTGAGAACCACAGCAGGAAATGATTCCCCATTCAATCACTCATTCACTCAATAAATGTGAATGAAGCATCTTCTACGTGCAAAACTCATATTCGTGCTCAAAGCCCTGGAAAGCCACAAAGGAAGAAAACGTTTCAAACATTTTACTAAAGACGCATGACACATGCTGTGAGTGAATCACGGAACTTCTGATGAGCAGGGCCTGAGTGAACGGGCTCTGCTGTACACGGAGGCTCTGGGGCTCTGAGTGTGATCTCCTGGGGTGTTTGCAGGGAAGACTTCCTGGTGTGACCAAGACATATATTCATTTTATTGTCATGGACTGATTGAGCTGATGAAACTCTGGCCAAGAATTAAATGTCTGCGGTTTGCTGGAGGCAAGCATGCATATAGATTGATCATCACAGCGAGGCAGTGCCGGCCTCCTCCTGTGTGTGAGCTGAGACCTTCGGAGCCTGGGGAAAGTCCTATCTGGAGACCAGAAATGAGGAGGCCGCTGGTCAGCTCTGCCATGGCAGAGTGATTTCTCACAGTCTGGGATCCTAGGGTTATACACAGCTACTGCCCCTTTTGGGTCAACTACCCAGCAGTAGATTAGGAAATGATAGAGCAAGAATAAGGGCAGAAAGAGGATCACTTCACCTGATCGAAGGAGACAGCAACTGGATTCACTTTCCCTGGGAAATTTGCTGGGTGGGTGGGGACCATATTTGCAGCATTGAATGCAGCCGCTGCATGTAAAAGTGGGGCAGCCATGAATTTTAAACCCAGGAGCTCTGTGACCTTGTAAAGAGAGAAGCAACTGACATTTACACAGCGTAGAGCTTTCTCTGTGAAAGTCTGAAGGAGGGTAAATTCGTTCAAACTCTGTAGAGCGGCCGCTCTATACAGAAGCCACAGGTGCCTGTAAGATGGGCTGTAAGTACAAAACACACGCTGGATTTCAAAGACTTGGGATGAAAAATAAAAGTAAAATATTTCATTTGTGATGTTTACATTGCTTACATGTTGAAATGATGTATACAGTATACTTTGGATATACTGTGTTAAAGAAAATATTGTACAATTAATGTCACCTGTTTCATTTCACTTCTATTAATGTGGATACCAGAAAACTTAGAAGTATGTACGTGGCTCAGATTAGATTTCTATTGCACAACGTTGCTCCAAAGCAGGAGTCTAATAACTTTTTCTTAAAATGCCGAGTAGTAAATATTTTAGGCTTTGTGGACCAAGAGTCAAAACTGAGGATATTATGTAGGTACTCATACAAGCATTTATAATGCAACTGTTTAAAAATGCAAGAAGCATCTTAGCTCGTCACTGTATGCAAACAGGTGGCAGGCTGCATGTGACCCACAGTTTGCAGACCTCTCTTCTAGAGCATAATGTGCTTCAAAACATCCAACATACAGCCCCATGGATCCAGCAGTCCAAGTCTGTGGAGCCAGCTGTGTGAGCAGATGTATATTTGGTGTGTGACCACTGTGGGAAACTGAGGCTGAGACCCAAAGTTGTCCTGCTGCAAAGAGGCAAGGTGGAACTTGAAGCGAGGTGTGTGGGACTCCAAAGTTCCTCCTCTTAATCACCATGCTCCACTGAGGAAAGCTGCCTTCTTACTTTCTCTTCTTCTCTTCGTTGGGGAATCTTTCTTATGGCCGCATGACCATGACAGATAGCCCTCACACCATGCTTGGCCCCAAACCTGTGCTCTTTGGATGGATAAACAAAAGGAATGCATAAGTGATTGGGGCCGCCCTGTGATTTTGAATTCTCTCCTTCAGCAACAATGACCAAGGACTGACTGTAGCTCAGCGCCTGGTGCAGGTCCCTGCTTTCCATGCACCAAGCACTGACCTTCAAATTCATTTGAAAGATACAAGCAGCCTGTCAGGTGAGGGGAAAAAAGACCTCCAGGGATGCAGTAGCGAGAATTGCATTCAGCGCATCAAGAGTTAATCCTCTGATGCCAAGGTTATTAATATAGGAAATACAAAGGAGTCGTAACCTATCTTCTGAAGGTAGATGAGCTGGCTAGCGCTGGATTGAGAAAATTATTATTTATTAAAAATGAGATAGTCACGGGCCAGTGACTAATGCTGATTGGGTTCGGAGACAATTCCCCACCCACAAAGCAAATAATACATTTCTCAGGAAAGGTGTTTTGTTAAATACAAAATGCCAATAGCATAGTTATGCATCTGCTCTAGGTTCCCATATAGAATCTTTTCACACTATAAGGGCATTAACTGTGAAAACACCCTCACCATGCTCATACTCCATTTTCTCTCTTAAGTAGCCCCTGAGTTGTTGGCTTGCTTAGAACTGGGGCTTCCTTCAAGCCTTGGTTCTAGCTCAGGTGTCCCCTGAGAATTCTATAGGACTGGAGCAAATTGAAGATAGATTCTATGAAGTGCTTGGTTGGCACTAGGCTCTTCTCCGGACACAGAAGAAGAGAGAAGGAGAGAATGGAATCAGTTTCCATCCCCATTGATTGCAAAAGCAACACAAGTCCCTTGAGTGGTTAACAGAAAGCCAAAGGGGATGCATTTAAAGCATGATTTCCAAACTAGGAATTTGACAACACAGTGAGTCCCTGGGGATCAAAATAATATAGCAAGAGGCCATTGGGTTCTTCGATTGAATGTGGACTTTGAAGTCAAGCAGACCGGAATATGAATCTTGATGCCTCCATTTATTATCTATGCAGCTTCTACTGAGGCACTTTCTTCCCCGGGGCTAAAGTTTGGTGCATCCATGATAAGGGCTACTTTAACTATTTTGCAGGGTCAGTGGAAGAACAGGCAGGTTAATGTGCTTGGTGCATGGTAAGGAAGTACTACATATTTACTGATGTTATTAACATTTGAAATGAGAAATCTCTGCAAAGTCTGAGATGTTTGGTTGCTGTGCAAATTAGAGAAGGCTCTTGGGAGATGGATCTGTGTCAACTGGCCTCTCACATCAGTTTTCCCTCTGCCTGCCATCTGGGAATGCTACCACAACATACTGACTTATTTTAGGAGTAAAAAGGTATAATTCCAGGGTGGGAATTTTGTAGTAAATGCGTCATATCTTTCTAGCTCACCCATGTAACAGACATTGCTAATCCATTGCTACATTATTATGACGTTGGCTGGATCCAACATTAGAATTCTTCCCAACACAGTCTCATAGCATCTGTTGCCCAATAATTGGAGTTGTCATCTGAATATCTTCCTTGGTACAGTCAAATTTGTATACCATTTCAGTGGTTGGCAACCACTAGATGATCAAGAAATTCATTTTCTTTCTATCCATTTGTGTTTCAGAGTATACAGTGCTGACTGATCTAGATGGATGAGCTTATTGCAACACGGCGATGTTATCAAAATGATTTTAAACTGTTATTTCTTTTTGTTTTCATCCTTTTGTGATGGTAGTAGTTGAAAGAGTATTAGATTCGTATGTTTCTCTGTGACTCTTGCACATGATTCATAAATCTAATTATAACTGTGGGTAGTGACAGCAGGCTTCACACAGCCTAGAGATATGTTCGGTAGACCACATTTTGTGATTTTCTTTTGGGTTTTTGTAACCACGTTGATAGAGCAACAAAAAGGAGGAGGAAGAGGAGGAAGAGGAGCAGATCAAAGCTACACCTAAGTCATAAGTACTTATTTACTCTAAAACACTTAAAACTATGAGAAAGACAGTGCATTAATTAGGGTTGAAAAGCAAGTTCTAGACATTGCCAAATTTATTTTCTAACTGGTTTGATGTTCATAATTAATGGCTAATATTCTGCCATTTATAATGAATTAAAATAAAAAGTGGTTTAATGAGATTTCACTAGGCCACCTCAAGCATTCAATCAAATCTTCTTTTCAATATGTGAAAAATGTCTCCTTGACTCTTAATGCATTTAAGGTCAACAGTAACATCTTCATACATAAAAGATTCCATTCTGCTTCTAAAGAAGAGGTAATTATAAGAAAGGGGTCACATAGACGGTCTAGGATTTGTGTAACTTCTATTCTAATTAATTTATCGTATGTGGGATTTTGCTTTGGCTTCCAAGTGTTGATCTTTTACGGCTACCACATTCCACATGATTATGGGTTTTATTCCTGCAAAAGGTCATTCTTGATATAATTTCACCGTTAACAGAGGGAACCTAGGAGCATGGGTGTTCCTGTATGTCATTGCATCGTGAAAAGTCATTTGGCAAAGTCCTGGGTCTTTTTTGCCCTTAGATGTTATTTAAAAACCAAGGGGCCAAGGCATTTGAACAAAAGGTGAGAAATTCAATTAATCATTAGGAAGGTTGTCTTCACAATTCCAGTCCATGGGAGCATATGGATCAACAGAATGTTTGTATCTGAGAATGTGTTTCCTCTTCTCTCCTTCTGTTTCTTAAGTGAAATGACCTGGATGTTATTGTTATTTTGCCTCGTATTTATTTCGTGGTTGGTTTCTCTTGGGGCAGCATGATCCACAGCTGGGATCCACAGCCCTTTTATCATCAGGAAACCTTTGCGTTGTTGTTTTGGTTGTTTCCTTCTGATGCTTCTCGTTTCTTTGAAAAATTTTGTTCTTCCAAGCAAACTGCAGTTATTAAGTAATAATTATTTCATTTCCCAGGGCCTCCCCACCCCCACCACTTACAAAAAATTAAAGATATACATAACTGTCACATAGAAGCATCTTAGGTAACCAACCAAGCTGAGTTGATAGTATTCTGCCTCAAAGCAGAGAAACTTCATGTCAGTCTAGCCCAGGATAAATGTATGATTTCAACTGATATTTCTGAAATGCTGGCAACTTGCAAATCACAACCACTGACCAGAAAGAAGCCCCTAGATTAAGGCCACTGTGCATGCAAACCATCTGGGATCTTGTTACCAAAAAGCAGATTCTGTTCAGTGGGTCTGGGGTGGGGCCTGAGAGTCTGCATTTCCGACAAGCTCCCAAGTGATGCTGATGCTACTGGTTCATGGACCACACTCTGAGAAGCAAGGCTCTAGATAATAAGGGAAAGTAAACAGGGAATTTAGTCACAAGGTGTGGTTCAGTCTTAGCTCCAAGGAAGATTTTTTAAGCACCTTCTGTGTACCAGGCCCATTAGAATACCAGGTATATTTTTATATGCAATATATTAATGGGACAGTTTTTCCTTCAATGGCAATTCCACATCTTGCCAAATAAAAGCTCTGTGCTTTCCAGAAAAGAGCCAGACTCTGCCTGGGATTGGGATTATTTCCACGGCTGTTATGGACATAATAGCATTTTCACTGGACTTCCTCCATGCATGGAACGATTCACAGATTAATTTAACAAATGTGTATGTGCCAGATACAGTGCTAAGCAGTAGGTATATGGTGCTAAAAGAAACAGATATAGTCCTTGCCCTCAGGGAGTGTCAAGCTAGGAAGACAATGAACAGGTGAGAACACAAAGAAATATGTAAGTATATATATGATGAGTGTTGGGAAGGAAGAGAGCGCATTCTCTTGTCTTCTCAGCGCTCTCCCACCTCACCAATTCATGTGCCAATAAAACTGGAGATCCTCTTCACTTTCACTGTGTCAGTCTCCACTTGTGCAAGAATGATCGTTGTACCTGGCCCTACGCCTGATACAAACAACACTGCTTGCTGTTCTTGGGGACCGCAAAGGATGGCAGGATAGAAAAGGTGCTGAGTTCCATAATTACTACTCAAGATTCAACGTGACATGTGTCATAACAATAACAGAGTCTAGCACAGTGTCTCTCACAGAGCTGGCATTCAAATAAATACTTTTTTTTTGAGGAAGACCTGCCCTGAGCTAACATCCATGCCCGTCTTCCTCTATTTTATACGTGGCACGCCTACCACAGCATGGATTGACAAGTGGTGCCATGTCCACACCCGGGATCTGAACCAGCGAACCCCGGGCCGCTAAAGCGGAACGTGCAAACTTAACCACTGTGCCACCAGGCCGGCCCATCAAATAAATACTTTTGAGGGAATAAATGAATGGAGGAGTCAACAAGTGCTAAGGCAAAATGAGAATCAGAGAGGATGCAGCAGCGTGGCTCTTATTAGCTTTACATGCAGACAGAGTGGAGTATAGATTCCAGCCCTGCCACCATCTGGCTCTCAGAAACTTAGTTCTTTCATCTGGAAGAAAAAAAATGATAATTACATTTTCCTCCCAGGATTGTGGTGGGGATTGAATGAGATAATACTACGAAATGCTTACCCCAGGGCCTGGCAAATGGTGAATATTCAGTAAATGATAATGCTGGTTACCCTTAACACTGTCTTTATTATCATTTTCCTAACAATGATTATGGAAGTGGCATATGATAAGGTCCTCAAAGGAGGGGAAGCGTTTGGACACATGGAGATGGTGAGGAAGGTTCTGCAGAGAAAACAAGTCTTTAAGAATCAGATTATTGCTTACACATTCAATAAATATGCCACTGGTTATTTGTGCTTGCCAGGGAATTAGGTGAAGATTAATTAATATTTATAAAGTATTTTGATATCCATGTAATATCCAGTAAGCAATTAGTTCTGTAACACAAAGCCAAATCCTTTTACATACCAAACAATGTAAAACAAACTGAATACAGCTGTGTAAGAAGGAACAGAATTCCATTAACGCATGTTGTAGGAAATCTGCAGCCGGTTGGATTTTTTCCCCCCTTTTAGTAATTTTCTTGCTGATTTTCTCTGGCTTCCCACTGCATTTTCCCGCCTTACCCCCTGCAGCCCCAAATCAAATTATTTCCTCTTGGGTAGCAGTGAAAGCAGAAGTGGGATGAAGGCAAATGCAATTCCGGCCCCTGCTGCCTGGGAGGTGTTCTGAGCCCAAGAGTGCATAAATGGTATAACGGGGAGGCAGACAGCGCTCCCAATGTGCATATTTCTGTATCCATCATCACAGTCAGGTGGCGGTAAACGCTATATGTTTCCTTGCTCTAGATGTGCAGGGAGAAGAACTTTGGATGGAGGGAGAGGAGATAAGAAAAATTAAGTCAAAAGAAAAGATGAATTCCTCCTTGATGGTGCTTTCTCATGTCTCTCCAGTCCACATGTGCATGTATATTGCCCAACCCCTGGCTGACTTGACTCGATTCTCCTAACCCCTGCTAACCATTTGCCATGGACCATTCTCACGACAATGTGCTGCTACGTGTTTATAAATCTCTTGTCCCCAACTTTTTCTGAAGCCCATGACCCTAGCCTAAAAATTCCAACCCTGTGTTTATTGTGGAAGCTTCTAATCCATGAAACTTGATCTAGAAGCCCAGTATGTCAAACAGATACAAAAGGAGTTACTGTGGAGGCAGCAGAGGTCAGGGGTCAAGCTGACTCTCTAACTCCTGCACTCTCTTCTAGATATCGCTCCAGAAACAGCTCTGTGATGAGACTGAAAGCCTTGTCCTAGTGGAAGCCTTTCTAACCAAATGCAACCAAGCTAAACTACCAGACTAAACCCATCCAGAAAATGTATCCTCTTTACTCAAGACAGAATGACCAACTGTCTCTGCTTGCCCAGGACTGAAAGGTTTCCAAGACGCAGGACTTTCAGTGCTAGAAGTGTGACAGTCTTGGGCAAACAGGGATGGCTGGTCACTCTACTCCTATCCTACCTCCTAAGGTAGAGTATTCTATCTCCCTCAGCGTGACAAATCTGATGGTGAACAAGCAGGCAGCTCTGTCTCCATGCTATACGCACACACCACACATCCCACGCCATATATTCTCACAATTATTTTCCCCTTACCCATTATTATTGTGTTCAAATACCCAATCGACACCTGGCCTATTCCCTTGGGGAGGAAAGGGCATTGATGCTGAGGATCTTTTTAAGCAGTTTTTAGACCCAATCCTCCCAGAGGTTCCATGTCTTGCCTCAGTTTCTCCACAGTGGGGACTGATTCTTGAAGCCAAAGACCACAGAGTTCAGCCACTGCCCAGAAGGAAGCCAGCTTAGCCCTGTCTACTGATTACGTCAATTCCGTAGCATCCTTCTAAGAAGGGTGGGACCTACTTCTCCATCCACCCTCGCTTTCGGCACTTATCAATACGTCGTGAAAATCATCAGTGGCCCGTTCCCAATCATCTGCTAAGGTTCATTGCTCAGAACCCCTCACTCCATCTCCCTCATTCTCTGGGTTGCAGACCGTTGACTGACCCCTTGGTATCCTTGGAGACTGCAGCTGTCTCTGGAGCCCAGAGCTGGAAACTTATTCTGAATTCTTATCCAGAACAGTACAGATGAAGCCATCCTATCAGAAAAGAGTTCACAAAATGATTAAGGCATTGTCTACCTGGAAAATTACAAATGGAAATTCTCTATCCCCTCCTAAAAGCCCAATGAGCATATTTTACTAAATTAGCATTATTATTTTTTTTTAAGAAATTAGCACCAGCAGAGCAAGGCTGAGGCTGTGTTGCCTGGGTGAGATATGAGCTAAATGTGTCCACAGATAGAAATAACCTCTACTTTATCATCAGGCAGAGGGTAAGCAGAACGTGCCAGAGGCTTGATGAATCATTCCAAAGCCAACCATGTGGCATTTTTCTCTAATTAGATCAATTTTGCATTCTTAGTACCTTTCCCCAGTCCCCTGAGAATCTTCTATAGTTTCTCTCAGCATCTCCAGTTGTTGAAATTTGAAAACCCATCTCCCTTTCCTGTGGTCAATATCTGCTAATGCCACATTTTAATCACATTTGGATGTGTATGCTCAATCTTGAAATTATCTAAGGTACCTGCCAAACTATTTCACCAGCAACTCCACTAAGTTACTTACAAATCAAAAACGCTTATGGAACAAATTGCCAGATTCAGTAATTTACAGGCACTTTTCATTGTATGAAGCAATTTAAAATTACTGGAGTACTTCATTTTTTTTTTCCATAAGTGCTTCAATCTGGAAGTTATTGGGATTCTATTCCTGAGATGAGTGAAGTAATTTAACTTTTCTGGAGGACTTTTTATGCATGTACCTATAACAGAGGCACCTATTTTTAAAATGATTGGGGTTCTAATCACGTGCAGCATTGAACAATTTAAAATTACTAAAACATTTAAAATTTTATCAATGCTTCAAGTTTGGGATTGAATTTGAGATTGTATGTAGAAAATAAAAACCACATGACCATTTCATATCCTCGTCCCCATTCATTATTAACATCAGAATTTCAACTTGGACAATTTAAGCCTTCTGCCACGTAGGAAGCATTACAGATCTAAAATAGTCTGACTTCATGCAAAAGCAACTCTCTGATTTCAGGTTTTCATTTGGCTCTTGCGTGGCTATTTATAGCAAAGTAATTCAGAATCAGAATCACCTCTCCTTTAGCAGACAATGCATCTTAAAAATATTTGTTAAAATTGTTTAGATCTAGGAGAAATAGGCCAAGGAGATTTTAGTCTTCACTATTACTAAATTCAAATTGGATCAAAAACACTTTTCAGCTAACGAGAAGTTTTTCTATCATTTTGTTTTTTGAAGCATGAAGAAAAAGAATGACTTCTTTGTTCCTAGAAAGTGAGGTATTATTTAAAGATAGCACAACACAAAGTAAACTTCTGGCATTTTCCTGGTGAATTCAGGCTGTGAAAACAGGGTTATGGATGGGGTTGAAGGGCTGGGTGTCCCTTCACTGTTATGGCAGGCTAAGGTGAGACACACCTGCGCCATCTGACCATTTTCTGATATTTACTGACCAAAATCATAGATGAGAAACCCTCTGAAAAGAAGAAAGTCCTTTATCCCTGTAAATTTTTTTCTTTTGCTGTATTTTCATATTGAAAATTTCAAGGAAACACCAAAGCAGAGAGGATCATATATTGAACCTCTCTCTGTATCCATCACATTAAATGTGATCTCAACAGTAAGGTCATAGCTGCCCTTGGTTCAACTGAACACCCATCTACTTCCCCAGATTGGCCTAAAAAAATTCCATATATCATACTATTAATCTGTAAATATTTATAACAAGTCTACAAAAGATCGAGGATCTTTTTTCTAACACAAACACAATACATTACTGCACCTGAACAAAAATAATGAGTCTCTAAATGTCACCAAGTATCCCGTCTGTGTCTCTATTTCTCTATCTTAGAACTTTTTACAGGTTATTTTTAATCAAGCTCCAATTAGGGCCAAACATCATGATTAATTGATATATCTCTCAGGTGTTTTTTAATTCATGGAGCCCCTATTCATAATCTAGGTTGTTTTCACAGTATAGATTTGGCCGATTCCATTTCCGTGGTGTCACCGAACATGTTCACCTGCCTACCGTGTTTCCTATAACTAGGTGGTTATATCCTGGAGGCTTGCCTAGATTCGAGTTTAATATCTTTTAACTCAAAACCACTTCATCGGTGGTGGTGTGGATTTCCTTCAGGAAATACAGATGTTGGCTGGCCTCCCTTCTTATGATGTTAGAAAACACTGACAGCCATTGTCTAGATCCATTCATTAAGTAAGGGTTGTGAATTCACGATATTTAAATTCTACCATTTCTTCATCATTTATTAACTGTAAAAAGAAACTCCCTTCATCAACTATGTAATTATCTCCATGTGCCATTCTTAAAGTAAAGGCAGGATAACTGTTTTATTCTTTCCCTTCATTTATCAGTTTCTAAAACAAAGAGTTTATCTCTACCATCTGTGAAAGGTGACCAACAAGTAATTTCAGTTTTTTCCTACTGTTATGAACGTGTTACTATGGAATTGCTCATCTTATTTTGATACTCAAATTGTCTCACCTTCGGTCTACTGATGTTGGTGTCTCTAAACGACATGAGGACATGACCCGAATAGCACCAGATACCTTCCTTGCTTTTTGATATGACAAAATTTTACAGATTTATCTCACACAATCCCTGTCCTAGACATGAAATCAACCATTTTCCCAAGGAGGCTTGGTTGCATTTGCTGGGAAATGGTGATTAGAAACTATAATCTATTTGCTAAGGAAGTTCATTGCTATAGGATTGGTCACTGTTTCCATGCTTTTTGAAAGGACAGAGACAAAATATATGAACATTTACTTAACCACTATGCCATGGGGCCGGCCCAAATTACTGTGTTTTAAAATCACTGGGGATAGATCCTCTCCTGGGGTTACGTCACTACCTGAGTACACATTTAGGTTCAATCATTTCTCTGACTTTTGAACCTTATAACTACCTTTTTATTTAGTTTCATTTTCTAAGTTACAAAATAAGGTTTATTCAGAAAAGTCTATTTCTTTTCCTGTTCCCTTGTACTTTTTCCATACTTCTCACTTCAGGTAACTGTGTCAGAAGATGGGTTACCCAGAAGCCTCCAGGTTGGAGAAGCCACAGAGAGAAAGAAAGATGCCTGGGGAGCCCCAGCCCTTCCAGCCCAACCCCAGCTGTCTGAGTCTTCCCACTCCAGACCAGGACATGTGAATGAGCAAGCTCCTTGATGATCCAGATGATTCCAGCCTCAGCTACTCACTGTAAGCATGAGACCCACCCAGCTGAGCCCAGACAACCCCAGACTGTGAGAGATAATAATAAAACAGTGTTCATTCTAACAGCTACTAATTTTGTTAAACAGAAATAGATAACTGGAACAGTAACCTTTTTATAAAATATTATAGTTTAATCTACCTTTTCTTAAAAAACAAAAAAGGAAATTTGTATATAAATCTGTATCTACCTCCCTCTGTAGGTAGGCAAAAGCATGCTACACACTTTTCTCCATCTTACATTCTCCCCTGAATAGTGTATTGGAGGCTATTCCTGAATAGTCCATAGCTATACTCATTTCTTTTCAAGCTGCATAGCACTCATTTGTGCAGAAGTTCCATTGCTTATTCAACCAACACCATTTTGACAGACATTTTGGATGCCTCAAGTTTTGTGTATTTGTTTGCTTGTTTGCAAATACTGTTGTAATGAATAACCTGGGTTCTCTTTTGATGATTGTCAGTGCCACTTTTTCTAATCAGGTGAGGTCTCTAGAAGGTCAAGGGAGTTCATCCATGTAAAGCCCTTGGACCACACCACTGCCTGCTACGTGGTAAGCACTCAATATGCATTAGCTATAGATGTCACCAAGGAAAACTCGTTTGCTTCTGTGGATGGGAGCCAAGTCAGTGGGGGAGCATGCTTCTCACATCACTGGAGCTGCGAACCCCAGGACTGAGCAGCATGGATGGTCTAAGGGGCACATACGGTTGCAGAACACTTGTACTTCCCTCTCCCTGAAACGACTTGCTCCCACATGGCTCCTTGCCTCTTTAGAACCTACACTTCCTTGAGGATTCAGGGCAAGTATTTCTTCTTTAGGGAAGCTCTCTATGACCTCTGTAACCCCAAAAAGGGGTCAGCGTCCTCTGTTATTCAAGAATATCAGTCTCCCTCTTTCAGGGTCCTTATTTATGTTTGTGGTTGAGACACGTAGGAGTGAGGGTCTTCCTTCCCTGCGAGAGAGCAAGCCTCATGACCATCTCTGCTCACTGTTGTAAGCCCAGTGCCCAACCCTGTGCCTTGCTCACCAAGGCTCTCAATAAGCAGTTATGGGAAGAAGGGATGCCGAGAGGGCAGGCCTTCCGCTATGCCTGGAACCAGCCTTGCAAGGCCACACAGAGCTCACCAAGGCCGAATTCACAGTGGCTGCGTGGGCCAACTCCAAGCCGGGGAAATTTGGCCATCTACCTTGCGTTGCCTCCTCATTAGCGTAAATTTTAAAAATAGCCTTATGCCAACACCATAAAGGTAATTTCCTCTTGGAAAGGACACTTACTCATTTGCTTTAAACAGTCATTAATGTTCCAAATTTCCCCTCAGAATTTCATGTCAATGATCCTGTGGGGAATTTGAAAGTAAAACCAGACAAATAATGATGTGGGGAAAATGTCAGAGGAGAACTGTGAATGCATTACAGACCTTCAACTAATACCGTTGCTATCGAAGTTCAAGGATTAAATAGTCATCAGTTTGCAACCTTCCATGAGAGCCCATTCTTCCCTGACAGCAGCCGGTCTCCAGCTTGCCAATAATGAGCGTTCTGCTGTAATTGATGGCTTTATCTAATGAAGAGATCACAGTCTAAAAGTCACAAGGGTCACCCCTCATTGGTAGAGGCAGGTCCCACCGACTTACTGGGGAGGACTCTGCAAGAGAAGGGGCAGCCTTCTTCAGATGAATAAAGATAATTTATCACATGCTTGCAGCCAAACACTAGTGCTCACGCATGGTCCAATAAAGGTGTGGGATATTTACCTTCAGGGCCACACCCAGAAGATCTGGGGCATAAGTGTATCATCCTTATTAAAGAATGTCTTTTCAGACCCAAATCTCTCAGGTAGATGAAGTGTGAGTCTCACATTTACTTACACGTTTTAGGGGAGGGACCCTATCTATCTTGTTCCCCTCTGTGCCTATCACAGACCTGTCACATAGTAGATGACCAATAAACATTTGTTGAATGAATGAAAGATTTATTTCTATATCTTTGAGCCCTGGGAGTAACATGTCAGTTCTACAAGCATAGGGATCTTTGCTGTTTTTGTTCAGTGATGTATTCCAAGTGCCTAAAATGTACTTAGTAGATCAAGGGCGTTCAATAAATATTGAGGGAGGAAGCAAGGAAGGAAGAAAAGAAGGGAAGAGAGAAGGAGGGAGGATAGGAAACTCCTCTCACCCCTTCAATGCTATCTGGTCCCTGCTCAGTGGCATCTCCTCCCAGATAACTCTGCCACCAATAATGCACATGTCCTACTTTCCCCTGTCTCTGGGGGCTGCCATCCTTCCTATACAATGTGGCTAGAGATGGGGAAATGGAGGAGGCAGCCAAGGAGTTAGGAAAATCTCATCCCCAGACAAGGACAACTCTGTGACAGAGATGAAAGAGCAGTTAAGGAGCTTTTTGCAGAATGAAAGAGATGGGACTTCATGAGTCCTTAGGACATTCCTCCTCACATATTAATTCTAAAATATACTGATTCAGGAAATAGCATTTGAGACTTGAATCTGTATCACTGTCTCTGGCCGGTGGCTATAAATATTCAATGCCTCCTTTTTCTGAAGAGTTACCTGAAATGTACCTTCATGCTTAGCGAGATAAAATATGTTATCCGATTAATTTAGATCAATTGATTGATTGCTTCTGTAATTACAGGATTACTCATCTAGGAATCAGGAGATTACTTTGAAGCAATAAAAACACCCTCAACAAGGAAGCCTATTCAGCCTGTGTGTAGAACATGCTTTCTTCCCCTGTCTCTCTCTCTCATAAAACTCAATCTTGTATTTCCCAGGATTGGATAAATAGAAGCAATCACACATGCCCAGTGCTTCTGCTGAATGACCACGCAGTCTTCGGCAGCGCCTCCTGGCAAAGCAGCAGTTTTGATTACTGACTCTTAAAAAGTGCTCAGAGGGGCGCAGGTTCCGCCCCTGAAAAAGCTTGATAAAGGCATAATTCATCCCCCCTTTAACCACGCTTTCTTCCTTATTCAGTTATAACACCACTAACGGCAGGCTTGCTTTTTGTGTGCAGACATAGAATATGCAAATACAATGGCAGAGGGAGAGCCATTATTGGAGACTTGCCCTAAATCACTTGCGTGCAGCAGAAAAATGCCTGAAGCCAGAACTGAAGGGCCACCATTGCCTTTATTTGTAAAATGTCCCCATTGCTGTGGCTACTAAGCCAAAGGTGGTTAGAAACTTTTAAGTACATTTAGCAGGTCAACATTGTCCATCTTGTTGTAATGATACCTCTAATTTTAAGTAAAATCTAAAATCTATAGCACCTCCATCCTTTTCTGGCAAACTCCTACTTGTCCATCAAGAGCTAACTCAAATGCCATTCTTACTCCTATGCTCCCTTATAGCGTTTTATTTCTCTTTCATGGAAATCATCACGTTATGTACTAATCATTTCTCCATGTGCATTTTCTATGAGCAGCTCAAGGACCAGACCTACAGTTTATTCAATTTGTTTTTTCTTTTGCCCTCTTTCTGTTAACATAATTTAAGCATTGGAATGAAATGGGTTTTCTTGTCTCCTAGCCCTTGGTTTGAATGTCAGCTTCATAACTTACCAGCTACATGACCTTGGGAAAGAAATTTAAATTTCTAGAGCCTCAAATTCCTCATCCATGTAACAGGAATAATGGTAGCACATGCATAGCAGGGTTGTGGTGCACATAGAAAGGCAAACTAGATGCAAAGCTTCTGGCACAATTAGGCTTTCTGAAATATACACACACTACATATACTCACACATCACACATGTCTGTGCGTATACATGCATTCATGTATAAACGTGTGTGCAACTCTATCTTCATATATGTGAATATCTATACATTTATATATAAATGTATATGTGTGTATGCATGTGTGTATGTGTATGTTTGCATTTACATATAATTAAGGTGTATATATATTCATATACGTGTATATGCCTGTGTTTATATATAAACCTAGATGTGTATGTGTGTATATGTATCTACGTATTTGTGCCTAAAAGCATTTATATATAACTATATGTGTTTGTATTCATGCATGTGTGTGCTCATGCATTTAAGTATAACCATGTGTGTGAGTGTGAATATTTTGTCACTGTTATAGTCACCATCTCTTCTCCTTGAAGGCAGCTGGAGCCCAGAGTACAGATTTCATCGGGCTATGTGCTCAGAGCTAACAGATTGAACAGAAAGACATTCCTAAATAGAGTGAGCATGGCTAAGCTGAGAAGAGCTGCTTGTCAACATGCTGAACCAGGAGGGGTGGCCCTGGATGCTGTTGGAAACAGGGCAGGCTCATAACCTATGAGAGGAAACTTCTCCAGGTCCAGAGCCGTGGTCAGAAAAAGGAATGGGTGCCCATAGTGGAGCTGGTGGAGAGTGGATAGAGAGAAGCTAAAGAAGAGGCAAGACGAGCCTCAGGACGGGATTTCAGGGTTCTCTTAGCGCTAAAACCCAGCGTTGCTCTGACGAGCTTACTTGGCTGACCTCTGTTGTCCTCACAAGCTCACGGAGGCTCAGATATCTCACCTTCCAGAAAGTCTCCCTTATCCTCTCTCCTGTTGGCCATGTTTTCTGCCCACCTCTGAACTCCTTTAAAATCTGTGCTCACTCTATTGGTAGCAAAGAGCACGTTGTCCTTTTATTGTCTCCTTTGCAGAGTGTGAGCTTCTGGAGCACCGCATTATGGTCCGTCTCCTGCTGAGTCTCAGCAGGAATTCAGCAGGAGAAGTGGTGGTGGTCCTGGTGGTCATGGTGGTGATGATGATGACGATAAAAAGTCTGAACACAGTTCTTTTCCTCCTTTAGTTTTTGAACCTGTTCTACTATCTCCCCCTCACTCTACAATAACCTTGTGCTTCCGCAGCCCCACAAGGCACCCTCCCACCTCAGGACTTTTGTATGGACTGTTACCTGTGCCTGGAACATCTTCATTCGCTAACCTCTTTCAAGTCTTCGCTGCCATGCTGCTTTCTCAGTGAGGCCTCTCACCACTACCTTATTACACTTACAACCATCTCTCCCCTGCTGTGTCCCCTCTTCGCTTCTCCAAGCTTCCACCAAACTTACACACAAGCACACACCCACATTTTACTTATTTTCTCCCTCCTCTCCTCTGGAATAGGGACTCCTTGAGGGTAGAGACTTTTGTCCGTGTGTCCACACCTGTATCACTAGGGCTTACACAGTAGCTGGCACATAGTAGGTACTCAATAAATATTTCCTGAATGGATGAACTCAGATGGCAATGAATAATTATTAGTATAAATAGTAATAGTTAGAGCAGAAAGAACAGGGCTGTGCCAGTTTAGAGGGCTAACATGGGTTTCTGTAGGAGAGAGGCTATCCCTGAGGCCCCTGTAGGAGCTGGCCTTTGGGCCCCTAACTTGTGCGCACGGCTGATCATGCACATACCCTTCCCTTGACCAGAGTCAAGCTTGTTTCTGTCAACAATGCCCCAGACCAAGCATCCCGGCATCGACTTACTGTCACATACTTTGTAATACATTTCCTTTCATTCTGAAACAAAACCCAGTAATGTATTTTATCAGTCCTAAACACGTGTCTTGCATTCCGAAAGAACAGCATTTTCCTTTTTCCCAACAGTCATCTGTGGTGTTAAACTGCATATAATTAAATTAAAAGCATCCATAAACTCTCTGAAATATAAGGCTTTGAACAAACCTCAAATTATTGTAATTAAAGCCGTTGAGACCCCATGATATAATGGGTGGCCAACAAATGGTACCAGGAAAGTGATATTCTACTATTAGGAACGCTGCTCTTCACAGTGGGAGATCTGCATGGGAGACCCAGGATTGGAAAAGGAAAGAGACTATGAATGGAATGGCATTCAGAAGGCATTGAGAAGGGCGTCAGTTTGGTGCAGAATTTCAACTAATCGCTGTTCCCACCTGATTTCTATTTGAGATTGGTGGACTGTAATGAATGTAGCTTGTTTCTGAAAATGGAAAGAATACCTAACATGCATTGAGCACTTTACAAGTTCCAGGTTTTGTTCTAGGCACTTTACACATACGAGACCATTTAAGCCTCTCAACGTCCCTCAGAAGTATGCACCACCTTGTCTCCACTGTGTGGGTGAGGAAATCGAGGCACAGAGAGAGTGATGAGTAAATTGTCTCTGGGCCTGTGGTTAGGAACACACGGAGCTGTACTGTGGCTGCCCACATTCTGTCCTCAGTTGAGGTCTTTGACTTTTACCCCACTCTACTCCCAAGCTCTTACTGCATCGCCACTCTTACTCCCTGCAGAACTGTCTGCTAACCATGCAAGGCCTCCTCGCACCCCACTGTGCGTTAGATGGGGCAACAAGGGGTACTTTCTGCTGAGCCTGGAGCATGAAGGACAAGAAAAGAAATGAATGAGACGCTTCTTAAATGTGCTCCCTGGGCTTAGCACTTTGCATATCCGTTCTTGCGATGGAGACTCCACAAGAGTGGGGATCATGTTTGGTTTGTGCAGTCAGAGCCCAGTGCCCAGCATAGCAGCCAGTGTTTGAACAGGCACTCAGGTAGGTGTTGAATGGCTGGGTCTCTGCAATGGTCCTACAAAGCAGGCAAGATTATCTCTATTGCATAGATGATAAAACTGACTCTCAGAGAGGACAAGAGACTTATTCAAGGTCCCACAGTCAATTAGGGAAGAGCTGATATTTGAAACCAACATAGGTTGAACTTCAAGATCTTTATTTCCCAAAATGGTGCAGGTAGCAGAGGTCATGGGCAACAGCAGCATCAGGCAGTCTATACTCATATTTTGTTTCAGTGTTGAAGGCTTAGAAATCTGGAGCTTGCAGGCTCCAAGGTGACGGAGACATGCAAAGGCTGTCCCTGGCAGTCTGGGGTCAGCATGGCCAAAGCAGCAAGGTGAGCAGCCACAGGCAGCCTCCAGGAAGCTGCTGCCTTTTTGAAGCCTTTTATGTCAACCCCAGGTAGCTTGGTACGCTATCTACAGAGAAGCACTTTCTGTACTTTAAAAAGAACCCGCCAGCTAATACCATTACCAAGCCCTTTGATGCATAGAAGAGTCTACATCAGTCAATAAGGTTTTCGTATCTGAGTCTTGAGAGGCTTGCAATCCCCAGCTGGATGCAGGGGTCAAAATCAGGGCTTGGAAATCTCAGAGATACTGCAGTTCTGTGCATAGGAAGAAGGATGGCACAGCTCTGAAGTCCCAAACCCATCTTCCTCACAGATCCCTCCCCCAAGGACAGTATCCCTATTTTTCAACCACCCAGAGCCTTAAATCCAATCTTTCCTGCCCAGATAATGCCTCTCCCAATCCCAATTTCAAAACCTCAGGAAGCATCAACAAAGCAGTTCAATTTCCAACTCGCTTCAGCACACATTCACCTGCGTGTCCCTCAGGTGTGTGAAGCCCTTCATTACTGAATGCCCCCAAACCACCAACACATGCTTCCGAGACAAAGGGACCTACATCTTTCCTGGAAAGCTGCTTTAGTTTTGCATTCCACCATTGCAAGGCCTGGAGCAAATTGCATTGCCTTCTGGAGCCACAAAAAGACTCTTTAAGACAGGGGACAATACACACCTACTTTTAAAGGTAGTTGCATCCTTCATTCATTCAACTCTGCTATAAAAAGTGAACACTTCCCCCTATGTTTTGAAGTCTATCCCCTCTACCTTCTCAGTAACTTTATACCATCACTTATTCCTTCTCTCTCATATATTTTCACCTCTGTCTCAAGGGCATCCTTCTTATAGGCTAGTCTCTCCTACTGGATAGATGGAAGGAAGGAAGGAAGGAAGGAAGGAAGGAAGGAAGGAGGGAAGGATGGAAAACCTTCATTGGATCTACACCTACCTCCTACTACTTCATTATCTGTCTCCTTCTCAGCAGTCAGATTCCCTAAAAATTGTCTTTATAATTTCTGCCACCATTTCTTCTCGTCCCAACTGGCTTCCACCACAATCACTCTACTAACACACCTCCTGTAAAATTAACACCCTCTGTTATCACTAGATCCCACGAAGAACTTTCAGTCTTCTTTTCCTCCCTTCAGTTCACTTGCGTCGTCTCTTCTTTTCGAAGCACCTTCTCCTCTTGTCTTCCCACCACCCCGCTTGGCTTTCCTCCAATCTCTGTCGCTGCTCCTCTTTAGACTTGTCTGCTTCCGCTACCCACTAAATTTGGAAATCCTCAACGTTACTTCTTGCCACTCTTCTCTCAGCCCTTTTCCTCAGGGAAGTTTCAGATAGGATGGAAGCTCCAGTTGTCATAAACATCCTAATGACTCCCTAACATATATCCACTGCCCCAACCTCTCCTCTGGACTTCCAGATCTAGCAAGGTAGCTGTGCAGGAAGTGAATGAGTATGTTCCCCCAAAGTGGGGCCATCTCACCAGTTTCTAAAGGCAATATGTTGAGACGATGATTGCTAAGAGACAAATAAGGTAAGGGATAGAGTGTGAAAACAGTTACTGAAAGGCTGGCACATTTTTATGTAGCTTGTTTCTCCAGCAAGGAATGCCTTCCCCTACCCTCGTCCCACCCCAAGGAGGATGGTAAAATGCACTTGTGCCTCTATTTCGGATGCATGTAGCCTACTGTCTATTTAGTATATCCATGGGGATACTTGAGAGGCACCCAAAATTCCAGACTCCCAAACTAAACTCAGGGTCATCTTCCCTACCCCTGGCCCTTTCTGATATTCCATTCTCAGTAAATCCAGTAGTATAAGCCAAAACCCTAGGAGTGACTCTTGACACCTCCCTCACTTCTCTGTCAGTGCATCCCTAATTCTTGTGGACTTTTTCTGTTAACCATCCCTGAATCCATATACATCTCTCTAGTTCCTCATTTGAGTATAAGACACCAGGACTGCTCCTTTAGATATTGCTACAACTACTAACCGGTCTCCTTGCTCCCTCTCTTTCTCATTTTCTGTACTGTAGCTCAGGAGTTCTTTAGACGGGAAAAAAATGCATCTTTATTTGCATTAACCTCTAATGGAAATTTATCATTTCCTATAACTATGGATGTGGGCAACAAATCACAGTAGCATCAGCAGTAACTGTGACTTTGTCATCAATTATAGGAAGAAATATTACATCACATTATAGTTGTTGTTGATATCCTGAAATATAGTTTATGCCCATCACTACTTCAAAATTATGGTAGTTATTAAACCTATGATTAAATCCTGTTATTTAAGGCTTAATAAAGTTTATATATACACTTCTTTATTAGTGGCCTAAATAACAGGATTTGATCACAGGCTTAATACATACTTATAAGTTTTACATAATACGTGCGTGTGTGTACGTCTGTGTGTTTACATATATATATAGTGGTATGGTGGTAAATCTTTTAAAAACTGTCTCGGGGACAAGGGTCCTGATTTTTGGTATTTGCCGATTTCCATGGTGTAAATACTCCCATTATGGCCACATTCAAGCTACCAGCATGACATGATCGAACACAGAGTTGGAAAGAAACGACTACAACGATCAGCTTTTATGAGCTGGTAGGAATGAGCCACCTCCAGCATCCTGCCGCATAGATATTACTCTATCACAGATATATTTCTTTAATATTTTAAAAGATGTACCAAAATATTATAGCATACATATAGTACAGTATAAGTAGATTCCATCATAATACTAAATATTCTAATCTATGCATCTAAATACAATATTCTGAGATGGAGTCCATAGGCTTCACCAGATTGACAGAAGGGTTTCTGGCTCAAAAATGATTAAGAACTCTTGCAATTCTCAGAATAATAGTTGCAAAGAGAAATCTAATTAAGACTGTCACCCCCATGTCCTGATGCCTGGACACTCAGACACACACACACACACACTCACACACACACACACACACACTGAATCTTGTTAATGGCTTCCTGCTGCTTTTAGGATAAAGGCAAAATCCTTCACATGACCTACAAGGTCCCACATGGCCAAGCTCATCTCATCCTGCTTCATGGTCTTTACACCCAAAGCCCAGGACTGACTGAGGCTGGAATTACAAACGCTGGTCTGTAAATCTCTCCCAGAACCCCGCACTGCCGCCACCAGGCACTTGAGAATCTTCTTTCCTGACCCTGTGATCCACCACCGGAGTTGGGAACTAGAGATCTTAGGTTCTCAGAGTTGCAGGCTAACGCTGCAACCTGGATGGCCATCTACTTACACCCCCATAGAAAGGCAATCTTATCACATTGGGCATCTCTCTCACCAGGCCAGAGCAGGAAGTTTTTAATGGGCCCCTGCAAACACTGAGATCCTCTGCATTCAAGGATCATTGAGGAGATAATTAAAGTTCCCCGGGATTAGAGGAAACTCTCCAATGCTTCCCCCATAGCTGTATATCTTCCTTACTGACAGGATCTTCTCATTACTCCCCAGGTTTGGCAGACATTTGTTTCCTCCATGACTTCAGCAAAGAAAAAGAATAGATTTTACTTAATAGGCCACTGTCCTACTTCCTCACCCATTTTTTATTTCTGCTTATTACAGACTACTCTTCTGTTGAACTGTGTGTGTTGTTGCGTACAGATTCAAAGGGTTGTCTCCGAATAACATTTCATTTAAAGGGGAAAAACTAGGCACCATGTCTTCAGCTTGAGGTGGAAAAGGTTTTTCCTCTTTAAATCAATAACTAAGGGCTGTCAGCAACTAAATAATTCCTAATCACTGTTGGCAAACATAAGACCGTGCCAAGACGTGGGGCCATAGCAGCCTTCCTTCCTCCTTGAGGGCTGCTGTTCTTAATAGATGGGCTTATGGAGAATGAACTGAGGTGTCTTAAAAGCAAGTCTATGTATCAGTTAATCAAAAACCTGTCCCTTTTTTTCTTAACAGGCATCTTATATGTATCTTGAGAAAGCCGTAAATTGTGCTAATCCACTTCTTTTACTGCTGTCCAGAAAGAATTATTTTTGTTAATGGCGTGGTAAATCAGGAGACTTGTTAGTGAAACTGCTCAGAAAATGAGTCTTGAAAATGAAAGCTATAATATTTGTCAGATTTCCAAATTCCCTCTTGGGAACAAAGATGGTAACCGTAACATATTTGCTAAATTCCATTACTTTCATATATTTATGTAGCTTGAGATATGGGATGCTAAGGAAAGTATGCACATAAATCAAGGGTAAAAACATAAAACCAAATCCAAAGATAGATATTATGGCTATAAATTCAGACCTGATTTCAGGGTTAGTATTCTGATAGATTTGAGTGTTAGCACTTACACGCTTAAAGGACCTGCTCAGCCTCCTTTATTACCCCCAGGCGAATTCCTAATGAGAGTGTGATCTTACTACCCCCTCCTCTCCAGGATCTCCAAGTCAAATGACCCACAGCATCCTCTCCACAAAGAAATTCACTGGCTTTCTGCACAGCACAGGCAGGGCTCAACCCTTCTCCCTTCATTTATTGGGAACCCTTTTCGGAGGAAAATAACTAGAGAGGTGCTCAAACTCACCTGTGATCAGAGAAATGCACTTGAAAAAGGTAATGTAATAATAGCTTGGAAAAGTTTAAAGTTTGATAATATCAAGCACTGGTGATAGAATGAGGAAACACATACTTTCATACAATGTAGGGTGGGAGATTAGGCACAACCCCTTTGGAAGGGCAATTTGGAAGGATATTAAAAAATACATATATGTGGGCACATACGCAGATATATAAATACATATGAAATACATATACATATATACTTGCACATGTATGCATATACACATTTATATATACACATTTACGTGTAGATATTCACTTTTTCACATCTACCTAGAAAAACACTTTGACACGTGCACAGTGGGAACAGATACAAAGATGCTCACTATAGAATCATTTTTAAGAGTGAAAGCCAATAGGCAAAAGGCTAAATGAAGTAAGTTATGGCAGACCCACATCCTGAATATGATATAGCAGTTAAAATGAATGAGGTATTTCCACATCTATTAACATGGGAAGATGTCTAAAGTACATTGCAGAGTGAAATGGCAATGCTGTCGATGTCTAAGAACAAGGGGAGGGGACAGATTCAGGGGGCCGTAGAAGGCTTATCTGTGATGATTTCATTTTTACTTGCCCTCTGGCCTAAAATCTCCGATGGGCCAATCACTTACTGGGTGAGTTCTGTGCCTCAATATTCTCATCTACAAAGTGGGAACAAATGTCTGTCCTGACCTGTGCCTGGCACACAGTGGGTGCTCACCAAGTGCTAGAAGCCTTTCCCTTGATATTTTTACAACAGCATCTTTAAAAAAACTAACTAACTAAATATTTTTATGTCCTCAAGGATAGAGAAAGTGCCTTCTTTCTTGTGACTTTTCTCATGCTCCTATTTATTGCTTTTTCAATTTCTGTCCACAAGCTCTCCCTACCTCCGCTTCTTGTCAATCTCTCTTATTTTATCTTTGGCTTGTCTGCTATAAGGACTCAGCTCTGATAGCATTGTGGGAAAGCATAAGGCATTCAGTGACAATTTTTGACTAAGCGTCTCCACACAGTCAAATGATATTATATCTGTAATTCCCTAGAAAGTAGACAGAGCGATATCAAAGGCTGTGAGATCTTGCATAACCGAAATATAGAGAGATGGAGATCCTAGAAAATGAGCTCCATTATTTCAAAGAGGAAGAAAGTAAATCATTTCATGCATGTAATAATTCAGCAGTTCTAAAAAATTAAGAAAAGCAGAGAGAAAGAAGGAGTTTTTGGAATTGCCTCATCTCACTTAGTTTTGCAAATGAGGAAATGTACGCAAAAAGGTCATGAGGTTGTCCAAGATCACTGAGTCTGTTAGCTGGAAGCCAGAGTAAGACCCTGGGATTTTTGACTACACTCTTTCCTCTCCTCCTCGATTTGCTCCTTGCCTAGAGCTCAGTAAGATGTACATTCAAGAGATACGGTAATTGCAGAATATTCTGTCTCCAGTTAATAAGTCAACCCTAGATAATAAGCAATTCTCTTTGATCATCTTAAGGGAAAAAGAACACACAATTTGAAAATGACCTGAGATATAGTTGAGAATGATGTCTTAAGTTTGGAAGAGCCTAAATAGAGTTTGTTAAAATCCCCAGGAATCATTTCTATGGATGTAGTTGCTTAAACTTGCCCTTCAACAGTTTTCCTCCACATACAAAATACTTCTTTATGGCTCTGGAGGGGTAAAATCTTGAGATCAATTGTTCCTTTCACATTTTATAAAAAACAGAGAGTAACGTTTCTCTTCTTGCAAAATGTAAAGACTTTAGCTTGAAAGGTATCCTTGAACCCACAAGGAGGGGTCTCGAGGATAGGAGGTCAATGGCTCCATCTTCCAGGGGATGCTTGGAACCGAAATCAAGAAATGATGTCATTTTTACCTAGATGAATTTGCTCTTCTGTTCATCCTTATAGTTAGGTGTTATCTCCCACTCACACACTGCAACTGGGAATCCTGGGCCCCTGACCTCTGCCCTTGACCTCAGAACCCTCCTCTTTTCTCACTCTGCCCTTCCCAGCTACCAGCTCTCCTTATCAGTCATGCTGTCCAAGCTGCTAGGGAGAATGATCTTCTGTCTTCAACCAACAAACACCCTAATTTCTTTTCCCTGCAAAGCAACCATAAAATGTCAACTCTTCTTTGTCTTTTGGGCAGAAAATGAAAGAGGCTATTTGTTCAAAAAGATTAAACAAATAAAAGCAATTGCAGCAGGTTACTTAACAACCTGGCCAATTGCTGCATTTTTACATGGCATTTGGAACACTGGTTGTATGGATAAATCTGGCAATGTCTGTTGTTAGTAAAAACAATTTGTCTTTTTTAAAAAAAAAATAGCATAGTCAAATGCAAAAGCATATACTTAGAAACTAGAAGCTACCTGTCATTTGGACTGAAAACTTTATTGGTCTAGCTCTCTCAAAGATGGCTCCTTCCTCTCCTATGCTAGCTGTCTTGGATATCACCCTTGCGATGATTGCTATGTCCACATCTCATCGGTCCTCACTAGAATATGCCAGAGCATATTATTCTTTGCAAATTTCACCTTATTACCTATACACTATGTTTCTCAGTTACGCTTTGTCCTTCTTTACTATGTCAGAGTGAAAGCCTTGTGTCTCTGTGGACCTAATGTTTCCCTCCTGAGAAACACCGCCAGATGTTACTCATCGTTGTTCCACACGAGTTCCAAGACAAATGTGCAAGCTCTCCAGGTCTTCCTGACTGAGAGCACTTGGCGCTCATCTCTGCTCAAGAAAAAAACATCATTTTACAACAGAGGTTCCAATCAAGCAGGCTGAAAGTTTGGGCGGGAATTAAATAAGATCTTCCCTCAAATTTCTTTCTACTCATTACCCCACTTCCCATCACTAATTGCCTCAGGAAAGGGTTATTGTTGCTAAAAAGCAGAAAGAGATGAAGAATAAATAAATTTAAAGTTTTAAACACCCAGGTGTTTTGTTATTATTGTAAGATCACAATTTCTTTCTTTTTTTTTTCCCAAAGATTTTATTTTTTCCTTTTTCTCCCCAAAGCCCCCCAGTACATAGTTGTATATTTCTCGTTGTGGGTTCTTCTAGTTGTGGTATGTGGGACGCTGCCTCAGCGTGGTCTGACAAGCAGTGCCATGTCCGCGCCCAGGATTCGAACCAACGAAACACCGGGCCGCCCGCAGCGGAGCGCGCGAACTTAACCACTCGGCCACGGGGCCAGCCCCCACAATTTCTTTTTATTTCAAACTCTAAATCTAAAAGAAATTTGGGTATGAATCTGGGCTTTAAATGGTAGATAGGGAAGAATGGATTATGATCCATGGTACTCCCATCTGTTGTCCAGATAAAAATTCCCTGGGTTGGAAGGAGAAGGAGGACTGCAATAGACATGGTGAAAGAGACAAGGGCATGTCTTCTTTCTGAGCTGCATTTCCAAGCCCAGTTCTGCAAGGGGGCAACAGAATGGCGCCTACATGCTTTGAGAAGGGACCGAAATATTGAAGAGAGAGCAGGAAGACTTGAATCACCCTTAAGCTTGGAGGGAGGAGAAGTCCAAAGACCAGATGGGACACTAACATCTCAGTTGGTGCTAGAGTGCCTCCCACCTGTTACGCGCCATGGCAGCATGTAAGCTTAATAGGAATTAGAGAGAAACCTAGAGGATTATGAAGGCAATGAATAGACTTAGCTTAAGTTTCCACCAACTGGTAGAAAGGGTGACCAACATAGAAATGTATGTACAGTTTGAGAATACAAAGACTGCTGTCTTATTTGCACCCCAGAGTTTGTAAACAGGAGATTAGTATCTTCACACACATCCTTGTCTCTATCTGATGCAGTATAGCACACCCACGTCACACTGGCAAAGCCCTGCCTTTAAGATAGAACTTAGACTCACCCAGGACTTCCTCCGACAAAGCACCATTAGCAATCACAGCCTATGAGAAAAGTTCCACACCCAACTCTCACACTCATTCCCCAAATGATGTTCCCCGTTGTCATACTCATATTTGGGCAACTCTCATTGCAGTCTCCAACTATCTGCCACTGGCCCTGGTCCCAGCTCCATGCAGGCCTCCTGAACTACATTTTGGTATCCTGCCCAAATACACTTTTCTGGCATTTTTGCTAGATTTTTGGCCTCATACATCTGCTTCTCCGCAGACAGCTTGACCAGCAATGCCACTCTGCATAGCTGAGATAAGCCAAGGACTGCACTTGGACGGCTGTAGGATTTAATCATCAAATAAGCAGAAAGGCAGAAAATACACAAATTCACAGTTACTTTTGTCTTGAGGGTCACCAACCAAGTTTATAATCTAATGACCTCTCTCTTCTGTGCATGGCCCTCCTTCCTCTTGGGTTGCGTGACCTATCTCTTCATCAAGATCTATCATATTACAGTCCTAATAGAGAGAAGAATATATGGAAATGGTGGCTGAGAGTGAAGATCAAGTCTCTCCCAGAAAGACAAACACAGTGAAAGTGAAAAATAAGTCCACACTCTCTTCTGTGATAATAAACTCCTGGGAATCTTAATGATGCTCTGTGCTTTATATTGATGATTTTCCTTTAAGTCTCTGGATAAGAGAATGTGGATAAGACAAGAATACCAACGTTGGATGTCTTCTAATAACTATGAATAATTCTGCTTAAACTAGAAGTGAAAATATGGACGTATGTAAGGTAGAAACACATTTGAGGAACTAGCGCACATTCTTTGATAACCTTAGATTATTTTTTCTAAATTTCTTAATCTATCTTCCAATTTAGAGACAGTATTTTTTAACCCTAAACTGTGCTGATAGGTCTCAATTCATAGCCTCTTATTCTCTATTGGATACCTGATTGGGGGAATGGTGCTCAGTGATATAGCTTTAGCACTTGCTATGTATCCTGGAGAGTAGGAGCAGGGAGTATCCAACCAGATACTGAGTAACTACCATGAGCTATGTCCTAGACCTGGTGTCTCATGTTTATGGTGCCCCCTAATCCACAAGGTGACTCTATAAGGCATATATTAAATCCACCATTTTTCATACAGGGAAACGGAGGAAGAGGTGCATATAGAACTAGGATCCAAACACATGATGGTCTGGTATTATGAATCCCTAGTGCTTTTTCTTTTACTCCTTCTCTTTATTCTATACCATACCTAAAAGACTTAAACCGACTGCAAGTGCATTTGAGTTGTTCTGTAATTTCCGTTTAAGAAAACATGATGAGAAATTCACATTCTGCCTATATATGGGCATTTAAAACAAATTTTGAGTCTGCAGTGCTCAGAGAACCCAAAGAAACATTGTGGTTTGAATCTTGGGTGCCATGAAAGTCAGTAACTTAGAAGAGAATACCCTGCCACTTCCTGAAGTCTGAGATGAAGAAGACCCACCCAGCAAGGATGGATGAGTGTGCATTTTACAGAAAACCAAGCATAGTTGCCCTTCAAGGATAAGGGAGAATTATTCAAAGCTGAGGTCAACTTAAATCTTTGAACTCTAAGTCTTCAAGGAGCTATCCCAGCACCGTGGACCACATCTCCAAGAAAGACAGGGTAGCTACGCCGAGAGTGGTCCACACCTACCCAAGGTGAGTGAGAGGAGCTGGCCAACAAACAGAAAATCAGACACTCCAGTACTTACTCCCCCTTTTTATAAAGCGGGGAGTGCTCGTGCCCTCTGAAGTCCAAAGCCAGCACTGTTTCTGCCATAGAACAGCGCTCTGGAGGGAAAAAAGCAAACGGGGATTCATGACTCCATCCTGGGGATCCAAACGGATATTTTAGAGTCCGTGCGGCTGCACAGGGCCCTCAATGGGTTTATTTCAAAGCGAGGAGGATGGCAAAGGTGAAGTGCACAGGCAAGAAAGACGGAGGCAGAGAGGCAGCTGGGACTGTCAGGAAACACACAGAAGTTTGTTCCTCGAGAACTTCAAGCACACTCTTCAAGAAGCCAAAAGAGGGAGCTAGAAATGTTGCCTGAACATTTTGGTAAGAGTCACTGTTCACTTCTCCCCAGTACACTCGATTTTAAAGCTGTATCCATCCTGTCAGAGCTCCTTTGTCCTCAAGCACTCTTTTTCTTTTCACTTTTTTCTCCAGCTTTATTAGGTATATAACAAAGAAAAATTGTATATATTTAGAATGTACAAGCTGATGATTTAATATATGTACACATCGTGAAATGATTACCACAATCAAGTTTATTAATATATCCATCACCCTAATAGTTACCTTTTTTAAATGTGTTTTGAAAACTCAAGATCTGCTCTCTTAGCAAGCTTCAAGCACACCGTACAGTATTGTTAACTATAGTCATCCTGCTGTACAACAGCTCCCAGCACTTACTCATCTTAGAGCTAAAAGTTTGTACCCTTTATCAACACCTCCCCATTTCTCCTGCCTTTAGCCCCTGGCAACCTCCCTTCTACTCACTGCTTCTATGAGCTTGACTTTTTCAGATTCCACATATAAGTGGAATCATTCAGTGTTTGTCTTTCTGTAACTGGTTTATTTCACTTAGTATAATGTCCTCCAGGTTCATGCATCTTGTCACAAACAGAAGAATGTCCTTATTTTTTAAGACTGAATGATAGTCCATTATGTATGTGTATATATCTATATAAACACACACAGATATATATATATATCACATTTTCTTTATCCATTCATTCATGGATGGATCCTCTGTCCTCAGTGTGTGTTTGCTTAACATGCATTTCTTGTCTTCAGGGCATGTGACAGAGAGAAGAAAGGTGCAGCCAGAGAGACAGACAGTCTGGAGAAAAGAAGATGAAGCCACAGAATGAAAATTCTGAATATGGGCATTCCTGCCCACACTGTGGACTTGCTGCTACTATCGTGTGGCTGTTTCCATCTTTTGCTGTGCCTTAAGGATCTATCACTGTCTGATACAGTACCATGAGAGAAAAAGATCCACTGACTCTCCCAACAGATCCCTGTTTTCCTTTCTTAGAAAACTTTGAGATGGATATCCTCCCCTCATTTTGCCTCTGCCACTAGGAGCAGAAAGAGCCTTCTGAAGAGCTGAGGAAGCCACCAGCTTCGTCAAGGTCAACTCTCAGTTATTTGTAATGCCAGGTGTGGCAGACCATTACACCCCCACCTACATCCTCTTGGTGCTTACTGTTCTTACAATATCTGCATCTTCTTGCTGTGGCCAAGGATCATGCTTGGCCTGTTCCCTTGGCAGGTTGAAAGAGCCAGGAGATAAACACCCCTGGAGCGGCCCTCAACCAATGAGAGGGGGTTGGTAGACCAATTCCCCAGCTTCCTGATTGAAATAATCAAACGCTGACTGCAAATAAGTAAACTAACCAAACTCAACATGACTGAGCTTCTCATCTGAGAGTCAGAAATCCCAGAACAAACTTTAATTAGCACAGGATCAGTACTCCTCTAGGTTTTAGGTAAATTCTATTCTTTTGCTTTTACGTAATGAGGTGTACAGTAGTTGAATGGCATAACCAAGGACAAGCAGTAAGCAAATATCTGATAAATATTCCCCAAATCATGTATCACTGGCCAGATCCCATTATTTAAAAGAATTATCGAAGATCAATAGTTCTTAACCTTTCTGGGTCATAAGCCATTTTGTTAATGTGATGATGATTTGTGAAACATGTTTACACTTGAAGCATTTTGAATACATTTGAAGGTTGCTGGGCCTCCTAAAGTCCATTCCTTGGTCTCTCTTCCATGGATCTCAAGTTAAGAACTCTGATTTATGTTTGCGGGTCATTTCACTGAAGGAAAGACCTTTTAGAAGTGAATAGCCACCATTTTGTTTCAAGTTGGCTGAGAAATCCATTGATCTAGGCCTTGACACAAGAGAATCATAGAATTTTAAAAGATACCTAGCCCACTGAATGAGACTCAACTTCCTCCTTCAGTAGTGAAGGGCTTTGGCATAATCTCAAATTTGTTTAGCCCAAAATAAACAAATAAATGAAAAGCAAGATTTAGACTAGCAAATTTTATCTTATTGACAAGATAGATAGACAAATATGGAATAGTTAATGGCCAGCCAAAGAATCTGCCTATCTTTTAATCACAACAGCACCAACCATACCCACTAAAACAAAGTGCAATTTCATTTGTTTGCAGTAGGCAGGTCCTCAGTAAACATCTGCTTAGAAAATGCATGCTCTTTGCTTGGAACAGCATATCATGGTAATGCAGCAGTTTCACTGTTCCTATTTAGGAGCCAATAAATTGTCCAATTCTGACAGCTAGAAGCCTGGTAGTGGGTTGCCATAAAGCCAAATTCCATAACATCAGACAGAGACATATGTCGGAAATGAAAAATCTACACTTAATTTGGAAAATCACATTCAGTAGCCGCCATGTTTTGTGTTTTTCTTCCAAAAAGCACAAAAACAATTTTTTTCTATTTGAAAAATGTCTCTGTTAATTATGGAAACATAAAATTCCACACTGCATCAGACACTGAACTTGGGAAAGCAATCTGAACCAACTTTCAGGAGCAACTGAGGGAAATAAATGGGTCCAAATGAATGAATACTAAACAAGAGTTTTCCATTTGTTTTTTCCTTCATTACAAGGTGGAATTAGTAATGTTGGAAAAAAGACTAAAGTGGTGTGTTTACCCTGACAGCATCCCCTTAACAAGAGCTGCTTCTAGAAGCTAATGAGCTTTCATAGCAAACTGCTGAGTACGTCTAGATATTAGGGTTAAAAGCCCATCTTATGGTAAATTACTCTAGACTCTAATTTGGCAAGAGTAAATGATTTGTGGTCCAAGTGGGGATTTGGTGCCAAGCTCCTAATTTGAGTTGTATACAATATTTCAAGACCAACTTTCATTAGTATCAATTTACAAATGAATTATGTGTAAGCAACTGAATCATACAACAAAAAATAACACGTATTAGACTTCTCTTTGATCACTACCTACCTTTACTCACCGAGTGCTTTTTAAGATGCTGAAAGGAATTGGGATGGGGGAGAGATTATTGACTTGTCTTTTTTCTCCAAGTCTATATATTGTTCTCTGAGTGGAACTGCTAGGTCTGAACAGTCATAAGAGGTGTGAAATTTAAGTGGTTAAGTTAGGACTCTGGTGTCAGACAGCCTGGGTTGGAATCTCACCTCTGCCAAGTTCTAAATAACTCAGCTTCCTTGGGCAAATTACTTCTCTCGGCCTCAGTTTCTTCATCTGCAAAATTAGAATCAAACTGTGCTCACCTCCTAGGGTTATTGTGAGTCTTAAGTAGGATGATCCTTTTAAGCTCTTAGCATAGTATGCAGCACATGGCAAATGTTTAATGAGTGTTAGTTATGCTGCTGCTTCTGCTGCTGCTACTAATGAAGAAGAAAAGACGGATGAAGAGAGAGAAAAGGATAAAGAAAGAAAGAAAAAAATGATATTTCCTGAGCATATCTCTGTTGAAAACTGTACTTGAAGCTTCTGAATACATAGATTTGGGGGCCAGCCTGGTGGGGTAGTGGTGAAGTTCACACTCTCTGCTTTGGTGGCCCAGGGTTCAAGGGTTTGAATCCCGGGAGCTGATCTACACACCACTCATCAAGCCATGCTGTGGCAGCGTCCCACATACAGGATAGAGGAAGATTGGCACAGATGTTAGCTCAGGGCCCATCCTCCTCACCAGAAAAAAATAAAAGAAAAGAAAACACATTGATTTGAAGAAGGCTACAACAACAACAAAAATAAACAACAACAAAAACTACTGAGTGAGATGTACACACTTCCTATAGTCTACAGCTGGAGGAACACAACACATGGGACCCACCAGCAAGTTTCAAGACGTTGAGATTGAAGTCAGATTGAAGTCACCACCCTCACACATACAGAAGGGAAAGACTCTATGGATCAGAGTAAACAGAGCTGTTTTAGGCACAGTGTCCTCATTCATTTGTTTTTACCACTGTTACAAACATCAGATTTAAAATTACCCACCAGGAACTCTGATAACAAACCACCCAAGAGAAAACAGGTTCAGTCAGCCTGCTTCCTTGCCTTATGGCCAACTTTCCTCCTCCAACAGTAAACTACAATTAAAATGAAAAGAAAATGAAACGCAGCCACATCTTTCAATACTGAGCAATGTGTAAGTTGCTATATATGCAGCTCTTAGACTTTGGCCAATCGTGGAACTTTTCTGACTCCCCAGGCTGCATCTTCCGCTGTTCCTCCAAATCTCAAATGGGGGGCACCAGCAGGGAATTGGAGAGAGGAAGGAGAGTGACTTTGGAGGACGTATTTCTCTGCTCACACCTTTGTAAACAGCCACTTCATTAAGCTCTCTTCCAATGCCCCAGTTGGAGCTGGCTGTGGTGTCCAGGCTGAGACCTAGCAATCACCCTAATGGAGTAAAGACCTCCACTCTAGCCGAGGCATGTGTTGTCCAGAAATGCCCAGGTCCCCAAGATCCCACTGACTTCCTGCCACAGGCCAGTCTACAGCACTTATTTACAGTAACAACCTGGTCCCCGTGGACGTTTGTGCTTATAACCTCTGTCCTGGAGTGGGGAAGCGACTTCTAAAAACAGTGCTGAGTAATTCAGACATTACCCAGCCCACATGAGAAAGGATGACCTGCATTGATGGCTCAACCCCCATTATCCCTTCAACCTCACACATCAATTCCCTTTGAAAGGATGGTAGGGAGTAACAACCAGAAGTATAATCACATCATCACATTTCAAGAAACCCTGTATTGAAAGCAGAGCTACAAATTTAAGAAATAGCCCATGGGGAAAAAAAGAAACACTTTCCTCTGCTGCATGAATATTTCAGGCAATGTGGAAAGAGCTCTGAAATCAGACAGACCTGAGTTCTAATATTAGCTTACTGATTGTGGGACTTCTACTCAAACGCTTAATCGATGCGCTTGTTTTCCAGATTTGTAAAATGGGGATGATGATATCCACTCCACGGGGTTATTATTCACATCGAATGAAATGGTACAACAAGAGTAACCTGGCCTCCAGTAGACAGTCAATAAATGCAGCTGCTTTTCTCTGTCGGTTCCAGTTCAAGACCCTGAGTCTGCATTTGATTTTACTCCTACTTTAGTCGTCAGACAACGTTTTCTCGACTCAGTGCTACCTGGGGGAGAAAGTGTCTGATTACTTTGTGAAGCCTCAGTGATATCTTAAATCTGGACCCATGATGGCGACCAGAAGTGACCACTGCATGCACATGAGCTTAGCTCTTGACAAAACCGGCACAAACCAGCGATAAGGCCACACTGCAAATGTCTCTTGAGAAGGCCATGGTCTCTTTCTGTTTTGTTAGCATCAGATCTAAAGAAACCCTACCATATGGTAACACACACACACACACATACCTACAGGGGTTTTTGTACATCTTACCATTATTTACTGGATTCTTACCCAAATGACGGGACATCTTGAGCATTAAATTAAATTAGTATATGAACCTGGATCTAAGTAACTTTTTTTCCCAAACATGTAAATAATTATTGGCATCTCTTCGGCTGGGGCAGAGGAGGTCTCTTTATTTTCTAGTTCACCAGCAGCCTGGATGCGGGATGGTGATATGTTTAATTTCTGGAGCTCCTCCAGATCCGTTGAGAGTAGTTGCCTCAAGTGACATGATCAGAAGTTTTCTGAGGTCTGGATGACTGCAGTCACAGATTAGTAATATCTGCCCTTGGATTGGTTGGGGACTGGTGGCAGTATGAGTGTCACCCGCTTGCTACCTTTCGTCCAGGTTCTGGGCTGACAGTGCACGGTGGTGATGCTCTTCCTGTGGCTGCCACTGCCCTTCTCCAAACTGAGTCTTGAGCTGCCTCTTAGGTGCGCACATGAGCACAGCTGAGTTTTGGACCACATCAGTCTCCAAAAGCTGGGTTCTATCAAATCATGCTGGTAACACACGGTATATGGCAAACCTCATTTAAAAGCAACTGAAAAGTCACCATTCTTTTCCACAGTGAAAGAGAAATTTAGAGGAAAAACTAATAAGGTATTACAATATAAAAACTGGAGCCTTATCTCATTTGGACTGCTCAGCATTGAGGTGAAATTGTGAAATAATGAGGAGTAACTTATGCCAAGTACATAGTCATGGATGAATCGGATCAATTGTGCTCTGTGCCAGGCTCATGTGGAGGAAGAAAAAGATGACAAGGTCCACCCAAAGGCCTTCAGTCTAGTTGGAAAGAGCAAACCCCCATGTGTGATGTGAGCATGGCTGACATTCAGCCAGTACACACAAGTACAGCCATTGTAGAAACATTGGAATACTTCTGTGCCCTTAGGTAAAAAGCTGCCACTCCAAGACCCTGAGTTGCCCTGCCCCAATGCCCCAGCCTTCCTCTGCGGTCCCCCAGAACCTGGTTATAATTCAGCAACTAAGGGTTAATATGTGTCACAACAGGGAAGCTCCAGGAACTCTCTGTGGCCACTAGGGCCAGTGTCCATTCTGATTGAACCGGGTGTAAAGCATTTTGAATACGACTTCTGGAATCAAGTATGGAATGCCTGTAAGCCAAAATACCAGAAATGAATATTAACAGTCAAAAGTATGAACTGAAAAGGTAATTCCTGAGAAGAATCAACACGGAAAAATGCACCCTTAGAATGTAGATACACAAATCCCATGAGAGTGGGGACCTGGTTTGTCCTTCCCTGTTGAAATCATCGCTCCTAGGGAGCTGCTTGGCCCAGAACAGGGACTCAGTGCCTGATTGTTCAATCAAACAATGAATGACTGGCGTTATTTAGGGAATGTGCTCTGGGGAGGTGTTAGAGGTGGTTCTAAAATGAAGGGATGAGCAGGAATTGGAGAGAAGGTTCTAGGTAAGACTTGGTACATCCAGGTACCCAGTACTCCCTTTACTCATCCACAGGGGGCAGTAGAGACCATTGGCAAAAAAGCAAGGTTCTAGCTAGAGTCAAAGAATTGAGTTCACCTGGCTTTGCTACTTATTAGCTCTACTACCATGGGCCAGACTCTCCGCCTTTCTCTGTTTTTAAAACGCCTCTCAGGGAAGCTGTCAGATTTAATCAGACAATGTATGTAAGGAACCTGACAGAGAGGAAGGAATCACAAGGCTATAAGTTCCAAGAGCGCAATGGTTTTGTCCATTTTGTTCACTGACTTGTATCCCAGGGCCCAGAAGCATTCTTGAAAAACAACAGACACAATAAATGTTTGTTGAGTAAAAAAAGAAAAACCCAAATAAACGAATGGTGGCAAATGTTTTCACTGTAAGTGAATAGGGACATGATCTGTTTAGACACTCACAAGGTCTATAAGAGATGGAGAGTCAGGAATTAAGGCACTTTTCCAGAATGCACCAAGAGCTCTTTGGGATCCAAGATAGAACCTGGCAGAGGGGCCAGTTCATGACATAGCTGTTGTTATCATCCTGGTGGGTGTCTCAAATGGGAACAGCAGCCAAAGCGGACCTTGGTGAGGAACGGATCAATAGAATGGTCGTTAAGGGTAAAGGGTCCACAGATAACCTGCCTGTGTTCCACTGTTTACTCAATGCATGACATTGGGTAAGATGTTCAAGCCGCCTAAACCTATGCAGGGCAAGTGGCTGGTGCATGGTAGTGAGGCTTCAGAAACAGTAGTCATCATTTTTAGGTAGGGATGACAATTTGAGGTTCTTTGATCCCTCTAGGCCTAGGTTGATTCCAACTTGTCACTTGACTGGCCTTCTCCGTTTCCCTCCCCACTGCCCTTCTCCTTAGTTTAGGTTGCCAAAATGGAGAACACAGCCTCCATGTTAACCAACTGAGGGGTCCCACCGAGACCAAAGTTGTCAAGGACCCTTGATTTTCAGTCCACTGGGACAATTGCCCATAACTAGGGCTCTCAGATCAGAAGCTAAAACAGCCAAGCAGAGACTTGGGATAACTAACTATAGACAAAAGGACTCTTTCCCACCCAACTGGTTGTGCCGTTTGGCAAAGGGTTGTGTGAGCCTGTTGGAGATGAGCATGCAAACCCAACACCACGAGAGTCTGTTAAGGAAACAGCTGGGGGGGCCTTATTTCTCCAGGTTTGAGACCTGTGCTTGTTTGCCTTTAGAAGGGAGCAGAGAACTCCGAGCCCTGGGAGGCATCATTTCCCTAGAAGATTCCACAGCCATATTTTTAGTCCTGAATCTCAGAAACAAATTGCTTTTCTGCCAGTGCACCAGGTAAGAGGGAGTTTACATGTTCTGTGAGGGAGGAATTCAGGCAGAAGAATCAACCTTGAAGGAACTGAAGTGGGAAAAATTGGTTTAAATTATTCTACAACTTCAGAGATAAAATATCATAACTGCTTGAAATGAAAACTATAGTTTTTGAAATATTAAGGCTGAAGGGGTTGCATATTTATAGGTTGTTTGGCTAAGGTATGACAACATAACTATTCATTTCAGTCAAAGAGAAATTAAGCCTTCATTTGAGAAAATAGGATGGGATTCAGTATCGTCAAATAGTTTCTAAATTAACAAAATGTGTTGGGTGCTACGCAGGTCAGATGTGAAACTTTCAAACAATTATTTGTGTTGTTTATCAGCCAACCCTAGTAGCTTATCTCTGGAGAGAAATATTTGAAATAATTTTCCACCCCACCCCAAGATTTCCCCCTCAAGGGAGGAAAAAGAATAACCTCCTTGATGTTCAAATGATTTTAATCTGATTTAGAGTGTTCTCAAGAACAATGAAGAGGATTACTTCACCAAACCGGTGAGTTCGCTGGGAGAATCTGTATCCTAGTTCCGTTCTCAGATTCTCCCAGTAAGGTCTGCCTTCACTGAAGGAGCTTTGACAGACGATTTTATCGGGGCCATTTCAATGACTCATGAAGGCCTGCTGTCTCCTGATAGACTGACTGACATAAAGCCACTCGCCACTGCCCCAGACAGTGGCTTATTTTCGAACTTCAAGAGGAACACTCTGAGAGGCCCATCTTCTGCTTAAATGGCTGCCCTGCCATGCTGCCCTCCCTCAGCCTTCTAATCTCCCTCCCTCTGAGGCCTTTCACAGAATTAAGGGAAGGTTTGGGGAGCAGCCCTGTTGATTCCAAGCATCCTCAGTAGCACAGAAATCTACGTAACAGACAAGAGGAAGCAGGCGGCGGAGAACAAAATGAGTGATCCCAGAGTTTGCTCTGTTACTATATTGGGCATAAAAATACTTTCAGGGTTTTGACTTTTAAATGATGTGGCCCAGTAGGGGTTCACTGAGCACAGGGCAGACTGACACGGAAATAAGAATAATCATTCAGGAGAATGGTCTTTGAAACTTGAGGTACTGAACTCAATTGGATAATGAAACACTGGAAACTCCACAGGGCATTTCTTCACCTCTATAAAGAACATTCAATTAAATGTGTTTTCATTTGGACAGGAGGGGTGGAGCTATTTTTTTTTTCCTCTCTTTTCCACAGAAAGTATCTTCTTGGCTCCTGGCCCCATTTTTTTTCCTGCTTTTTATCGTCTGTTTTTACTCCCCCTTGCGATCCACAATGCTGGCACACCCTGCCTTCTCACAGATTGATGGAAATCCCCCACATTGCCCTTGGAAATGCTCATTACCATGGAGAGACACAATGGCTTCACTGGGTGATGCATTGGCGATGCTTCCAGAGGTTTCCGGTGCCTCCATTTCATGGGCCACTTGATTAGCTGCCTCTGAAATGCCTTAGTGCAATGAAGGCTGCATTTAACTTAGCCATCTGTGAATAACTCCATCAGGGGCAGATTCAAATCCAAAATCAAGACTGCTTCCTGGCCAGAATGTCATCCTGTCCCACACAGGACAGCAAGACTGATTTCCTGACATAAGAGTCCATTGCTGTCGTCCCTCCCTTAGCAGCACTTGGGAGCCTGCCATGCATTCCATGTGGACTTTCCTACAAATCAATTAGTGCTTGGCACTTTATAGTCTGGAATGATGTCACACAGCCTGTGTGTGGTCAGGTGTTGGGGGATGATTTCAAAATTAATGGTCATTGGACTAGCAGAGGTATACATTTCTTTCTTGGAATATGACAAGATAGGAGGAATGCAAGATAGGAGTGTGACGGATAAAGGGCTTTTGAGGATGGGGCCATGCAGCCACTCCAATTCAGCTCACCCTGATTGAAGATCTATAGGCACCAGGCTTGGTGTTTGGTGCTTAGTGCAGTGGCGTATTAGACACGGCTTTTGTCTCAAAGTTCTTACAGTCTAGTAGAGGGAGCAGGGGATCTTAACCTAGGGTCAAGGACTTGGAAAGACCTTATGAATGTCCTTAGGGAGTGCAGAAACCTCCAGGATTGTACAAAAACTCAATTCGTACAAATGAGGGTGTGCACATTTTTCTGGGTAATGGACGGGTAAAGCCATAGGGCTTTTATCAGATTCTAAGAGGACTATATGACACCCACACACACAAAACTACCAACTACTAGTCTAGTACCTTCATAATTTCTATTCTCCAAACATGTGAGAATAAGCGTTGAATGAATGAATGATGATTGAATGAGTAAGTGATGATTTTCATGCTGGGAAGGGCACACAGGCCAGACTGGCCGACATTAGCCCTGTGGTTGCAGGACAGAGAGTTGGTGGAATCATCTCTTATCTGAGGTTGTGAGTATAGAAGTCAAGGAATTGGGGAAAGTTCAGAGTTGCATGGCTCATGTAAAGAAAAGCGAAACTGAGAAGGAGGTCAAAATGAGAACTTCAAAGCAAGGAGAGGCTGCATAGGTACTTCGAGTCAGAGCAGGTACGAAGTAGTGAAAGAACACAGAGACAAAGGATCAGGAGCAGTATGTCAAACCATGCAAGTAGGAGGGCAGTATGGGAGGATGGTGGACACTAAAGTCTTAGGGAGGGGTCTGAGGAAGATTTTAAGGCTTGGATTTGGAATCATGCAGCCTTAAGTTCAAATCCTGCCTCTACTTTTTGTTAGCTTCTCTTTGCTCAGTTTCCCAGCTGCAAAATGGAGATATAGCATTATCTCCTCAAAGGGATATTGAGAGGAATAAAGGAGAGAACTCACACAAAGCACAAAGCTGTCACTCAGAATAGGGTTTTGATGAATTCCAGGAAAGGGCTAGATCCCCTTAAAGCACTGCAATTAGACTGGACACTTGCTACCATGGGTTGATGCCACTTAAGTGTTCCAAAAATCTATTCACATTCATTTCTCTTTCTCCTCTCCATTCTCACTCCTCCCATGTGGCTCTTGCAAGGTACTGCCTATTATTGAACTAAATTGCCTCTTTCCTTGTATTAATCAAAGCCTCCACATATGAAACTTTTCCATTTCCCTTTGAGAAGATGATTACTCTCCTAAGAGAGAATTATTAGGAAATCTGATGAGGTAGAAGAATGCTCTCAACTCTCCCTTTGACCGCTCTTCCTCTCCTTCACCACCATCCTCTCTGCAGCCACCAAGCCCTGTTGATTCAGCTTCCACCATTGCACCTAGGAAATTCCATTCACAAGCAGCTGTCCTCCCCCTTTGTCACTGATGATTGCAGTTGTCATATGATGGATGTCCTCATCCCCAGTTACTCTATTCTTCTACTTCTCCCCTATGTTGCTGGACAACTAATCTTCCTACATCACCAAATCAGATCAAGTCCCACGAAAACATTGGCACTTACAGAATAAGGAACAAATTCTTCACGTGGCATTCAAGGCCTTTCATAAATTGGTCCAACTGGATTTCCTGATCTTACTTCTCACCATATTTCTCCAAACACCTGATGCTCTGGAGCCAACTGACCACCAGTCATTCCCTGAAGGGGCCACATGCTTCCACAGCCCTTTCCTGGAACCCCTCTTGCCATTGGCCACCTACCAAAATATATCACCTAGTCTCTCTCTCTCACTCACTCTTTCTCTCTCTCACTCACTCTCTCTCCCCACTTTAGCTAGCTATCAGGTCCTTATTGCATTTAGCTTTTTATTACTATATAGTTAATTGCTTATTTTTCTCTTCTCCCACCAGATATTATCTCATTGAGTCAGGTACCACATATTATTTAGTTCCATATCTTTCCGGCACCTGGTTCAGTGTCTTGTACAAAAGGTATTCAATACATAATTGATCAATCAGTTAAGATGAGTCTAGGATCCATAATTGATTAATGGAGTATTTCCTAAACTAGTGGTTGCCAAACTGTGGTCTGAGGACCCCCAGGGGTCTCTGAAACCCTTTTGGTGGGGATATAAGGTCAAAACTATTTTTATAATAATTTTAAGATATTTCTTGCCTTTTTTTCACTCATTCTCTCACACGTGTACAGTGTATGAAAAATTCATTTCAGATTCTGCATTGCATCTAGCTTTTAAGAAACTAGTACTTCTTGAGTATCAAAGAAGAATATCCATAGTTATCTAAAAAGACTATTAAAATGCTCATCCCTTGTTCAACTATATATCTGGGTGAGGAAGGATTTACTTAATTTTCTTCAACCAAAACAATATATCAAAGCAAATTGAATGCTGAAACAGACAAGAGAACCCGCTGACGACTATTAAACCGTTCATTAAAGAGATTTGCAAAAATGTGAAACATTGCCACTCTCCTCACTATTTTTGTTTGTTTGTTTTGGAATACATAGTTACTTTTCCCCAAAATATGTGACTTATGCTAACATTTAATGGGCTTGTCATTATTTTAAAATAAATTAATAAGTATATGTGTAAAATTGTCTCAGTTTTAATTTCAAATATGGTCAATATCGATAGATAAAATCCACGTAAACAAAAGCTTTAAAGTCTCCAATTATTTTTAAGAGTGTAAAGGGGTCTTGAGACCAAAATGTTTAAGAATCGCTCTCCTAAACTTTGTTGCATGAAATACCAGACCTCTGTGAGGTGTTCCTGGGTGTTTTGTGATAAAGAAAAACGAAAGAGGGGGGACATGTCCTTATTGGTATGGGAAATGCCACGTTCAATAAAGTTAAAAATATTTCCCTTTTTTATGACTTCTCAAAGCTTTGATTTTGCTGACGTTCTCTGTAAATGTCTAAGGGCATTGCACTGGTTTTCTATTCCTGTGTAACAGACTATCTTGAAATTAGCTGCTTAAGACAACACGTGTATTATCTTCCAGTCTCTGTGATTCAGGAATCCAGCCACAGCTTGGGGGATTCTCTGCTTCAAGGACCCACCAGGCTGTCACCTAGGTGTCAGCTGGGGCTACTGTCTTAGCAGATGCTCACCTAGGGCACAATCCACTTTCAAGCTACCTCAGGGTGTTAGCAGAATCCACCTCCTCAGGGTGGCAGAGTAGTCTCTGTTTTCTTGCTGGCCATTGATCAGGGGCTGTCCCTCAGGCCTAGAGGCTGCCCACAAGCCCTTTCTGTCTTCACATGCTCTCCCACCACACGGTAGCCCACTTCTTTAGAGCCAGCAATGGAGAGTCTCCCCAGTTGACTAAGCTTGAGTCTTATACCTCAAAACATTATTATAGAAGCAACATCCCATCTCCTTTTCCATGTTCTATTGTCGAGATGCAAGTCAAAGATCCTTCCCACACTCAAAAGGAGGAGATCAGGCTGGCCATGAACATGGTGGGCAAATATCACAGGGGCTGCCCTGTCTGCCACTGGTATAGCCTATGCTTTGCTGTCACTTACTTAACCAAATAATTCTTTTGTGTGCCTATTGTTGATGAAAATAATCCATAACCAATCTGAAAATCAAAATTGGGTGAGTTTATTATGAGCCAGATCTGAGAACTAGCTTAGCTCAGGGCCTTCCCTCCCCAAGGAAGGAAGAGCACCAAAGAACTCGGGGTGTACAGAGTGGTTATATACCGTCAAAGAGCATGTTTCATGTATGTATGAAATGTCCTTTTTACAATAGTCACAAGGTTGCTCTGTCGGCACAGCGATTGATGGCCACAGAAGGCATTAGTTCTGCTGTCTTGGTGGACACAGCAGGAAGCCTGTGTGCTGTCTCAAGCTGGGTGGTCATAGGGTGGCCACAGCAATCAATTCCCAGCCTAGGGAGAGATGCTTATCCTTAAGGAAATGCCAATGTGGGGGAAGTTGCATCTTTATGTTAAGGCCATTTGTCCTTGTATTTGGGATACAGCAAATGCTTAAAGCAGACATACAGTGCATACTCAACAGCCATGTCAGGGCCTTTTGGAAAAACAAGGTCAGGTTGAATTAGGTTTACACCAAATGGCTTCCTCATATACTCCAATATATCCTATTGCTTGCCATTTGTTTGTCACTATTAATATGTCAAGAAGCCCTGTTTGAGAAATGTTTATCTAAAGTGTTCAGTATAATTAGACATACTACAGTCTCCCAATGTATTTTATAAGGAGTGTGTGCGTGTGTAAGAAAGAGTTTGTGAAATATAATTTGAAACCTCACTAGTCAGTGCGCCAAAGGATGTCAAGACTGGGAAACACCTATTTATTGCCTCATCACCTTGATTCTCCCAAGGAGCATGCCCACCATGCCTGTCCACAGGATGGAGATACTCTTTGCAGACTGGTCAGAAATGGAGCCCGAGATTGGAACCTGAGATATGGTGGCTCTCAGAATCTAAAGAGTGGCCCAGAGATGATCTATGACTCTTAGAATGGAAAGAAATCATTTAGATCTGTGGGCTTTGCACAGAAAAATTATTTTTCAAATAAAATATTACTTGACACTCTCTGGATTAAAATAATAACAAAGAAAGAGTGGACTGCTCTCGTAGAAATAGGAGCATCTTGCCCACGGGAACTTCCAGTTGTCCCCCATCTTTGCACAACTCAGAGCGCCCTTTGAAACTGCTTCTTTTGCTCAGCTACCTCATTTTAAGTTGGAAAAAACTGAGCACCCAAGAGGTGAAACGTCCTGTCAAAGCCATACCACCAAGTCTGGATCATCCATTCTCGGGACACCTCCTTGATAAATTCACAGCGATCCTCAAAGTTGAGCTCTGTCACTTCACAGGGTACAATGGCCTCTCTAAACACTGTATATCCTCCAGCATCACCTTAAGAAGACCCTCCCTCATGAGTTCACCATCGCTGTCATTAACTCCCAGCTCAGGGAATCAGACTGAATTAGCTCTCTGCGTAATTAACCGGAGAAGCACTTACATTTTGTGACATCTCTAATTTCTGTGAGCAACCCAACCACCAAGAAATTGAACGAACCATGATTGCCTCCCTACCCCTGCAAGATACCCTGAGGGTGCGGTGGGGTATGAAATCCCCAAGACAAATGGGTGAAGGCCAAATATAGGGCTCAGTAGGATGAGCCTTATCAACTTTAATCTAATCTAAGCTCCTTAGCCCTATGGATGTAACAAGAAACAAAACAGGGAAAGAAACCTCCTTTGGAATCCAAAGGCAAGTCCAAAAAGGACACATACAGTTGACAGCCTGATGGGGGATCGACCTGGAAGCTCACATCTACCTGTGCCCAAGTCCTGCCCACGTTTTTGCCAACATCCTCTTAGAAAAGTTGATCCAAAGGCTTAATGAGCCAAAAGGAATAAAGAGCCGTGCATGTGAAGAATGCCACCGATTCTTGCTACTTTAATTGGATGCAAATAGCATCACCTGGGCTCCACATCCCAGGATCCGTCCTGCTCTTTGTCACGCAGCACTCTAATGCTCCCTGTTCCGAAGAGCCTGGCAGGAGAGGAAGACATTAACTGTGAGATCTGCTGGCTTCTGCCAAATTCACAAACGCTGGCAGCTAAGCCTATAGATAGAATGAGGGGTAATTTCATGCAAATGCTCTCTGCTATTCCCTTAGCTCCAAGATTAGAGATGTCAGAAAATGTAAGTGCTCCTCTGGTTAATAACACAAAGAACTAATTCCGTCTGATTCCCCAAGCTGGGAGTTCAAGAGCGGCGACTGTGAATTTGTGGAGGGAGGGTCTACTTACGATGATGCTAGAGAGGGCCAGGTGTGCGCAGAGGCCATGGTACCTGATGAGAGAAACAGAGCCACCTTATGAAGGTCACTCTGAATGACACTGAGGTGGTGTCCAGAGCCTTATGTGGCTCTCAGGGCCTGGCCTACTCCTAGGTTCCTGCTGGAAGCATGGGCAGATGTAATGGGCAGTAATGAGCTTGCGCTGCTGCTTGGAGAAGATCATTCCAGGCCAACCCAAGGCGGCAGGTTTTGGAAACAAAATATGAAAGGCATATGCAAAGGATACACTTCGCTTTTTTTCCTTTTCTGAAAGAGACACTCAGTTCCTAGATGCATCTCCTAGTTTCTTGGACACACATTTCTCCATTTTTATATGCCAAATGTATATTTGATCATACTCTCCAGAGGGCACTGATTTATTATTCAAACAGGGTACATCTTGCAGTTGATTTTACATCTTGTGAACGGTATGTAGCAATAGAACGCTTCGGGGGAAAACAGATGACACCTTTCTCCTATTTATTGTGTCCTAGACACAGCACAGGGATTACAAGTCAGGCTTTAGATTTTCAGATTTTAATTTCCAGGTTATCCTGAAATACCTATGGTTTTTTTTTTTTTAGATAAAACCACATACCCCCTCCCTCCGTTCCCCTCCATACAGTCACTGGAATACACCTTGCGTCTCCGCTTTTCGAAAAGAAATTGTCATCGATTAGGAATCTATGGGTGGCTTTCTGGGTTACCAAACGTCTAGAATAGAATGTAAGACTGTAGACAAGCAAATCTCAAACCAGATGGTATATGTTATTAAAATCGAGAGCATGATTCATTAGTCATTTTCTTGGGGGCTGACTTAGCATTGCGCCCTGCCTTCCTCCACTGGCCGTGACCCTGGAGAAGCCCCTTAACCTCTCTGGGCTACATATCTCTCTAATAAATCAATTAACGATAATAATACTTCCTACTTCTTCGGCTAGTGTTGAGGATCAAGTGAGGGGATACATATGTATAGCATACAATAAATGCTTACTAAGTAGCACCTAAACTATTTTTTACTGATTTATACAATTAGAGACCACAGCACAATTCTTTGCACACAGTAAGTAATTATATTTATCTCCGATGACATATGTTCTGCTGTCTTTTTGATTTTTGTTCTTGTTTTTGACAGCATAATGCATACCAGTTGTATAAAGACCATGCCCAGTTATACAAATGGGTAAAGTGAAGAAGTCAAACCAATTATTTAAGAAGTTTGGAGAGTCTGTTTCCCAAAGAATTCCACCTGCAGATTCCACCTTGCCCAGCCTGAGCCCAGTCTCAATGGAGAATGGTCTTTAGTAATAAGCCCATGGGCTCATTTTGTCACGTAAGATAAAGGAGCTCTCTTTACAAGTGAATTGTATCTTATTTTATGGAGCTCTCTCTTCCAAATAAGTAGAGCCATGACTCACTGGAAATTATGAATCCTCCCATGGTGCATACGCTTGTTGATTTACAAGTCGTTGAGGCCATGCACATGTGAGAGATGTTTTATTGCTAAGCATTCACGACTCTTGTCCAACTACCCTTGAAAGTAACAGTTTTCTGATTTGGAAAATCACAGACGCATTGCAAGCAAGCCCTCTGGCATAGATGTTTCCAGAAATGAGTTTACACATTTTCATTGAGATAGTGTCAATTTTATCCCACAGATTATCCTGAAATATTTTCAATGGTTTTTGAGATAGAAAAAAAAACACACACTCCTCCCTTCACCAGCCCCCGCCCCCCGCCACTTCATACAGTCACGGAAATATGCCTCGATTCCTAACTCTTCTAAAAGAAAAGAAAGAAGTTGTCATCAGTTAGGAATCCATGGGTGGCTTTCCTGATTACCAAATTTCTGGAATAGAAGGCAAGACTGTAGACAGAGGAAGCTTGAGCCACATGGTATTATCTTATTAAAATCAAAAGCATGATTAATTAGTCATTTATTTGGAGTGACTCATCTTGTATCTGTCGCCACTGGTGTTGGAATTGCCTGCTGTGGCCGTCAGGTGTGCCACTCCATTATGCATACTAATCAAAGTCCACAGAAGTGCAGATTGAGGGTAAATTTGAGCTCCGCCAAACATCCATTTTAAAGAGCTGACTTTTATTAAATAGGCCTGAAGTCAAGAAGCCCACAAAACTACAGAGGAAAAGGATAATTCAGTTAGGGCTAAGCTGTCTTGCTCTCAAATGAACTAAGTGCCAGCCTGAGCCTGCACCCCTGGGACCTCAGGCTGCCTTCCTGACTCAGGTCTAAATAAGAGAGTCCCATCTCTTCTCCTTCCCACAGGCTTCTCCAGTCCACCCCACTTCTCTCCACTTCAACTGCCAGCTCCCTAAACCAAGCACCCCATGTCTCTGCTGAAGGACGTCAATAGCCTTCTCACTCTGGCTCCATTGAGTAGAACAGATTTTTAAAAAGCATAGCTGAGCATGCCTCACTCTTTCTTGAACCCTTCAATGGCTCCCCATTGCTGTTAGAAGGAAGCCCTCCCTCCAACTCAGCCCACGAAGACCTCTCCAATCTCACCCCACCCTCCTCCTGCTGCGTTTCACTTTTCTCTCGGGCTTATTCAACGTGCATCAGCCCCGCTGCCCTTTTGGCGGGGGTCTACAATGTTCAAACTTTTCTGCCCCAGGACTTTGCACTCGTTGGTCCCTCTTCAGCTGTGCCTCTGCCTGGATACATCTGTCTTCCTGTCTGTAGCTTAAACGTCACTTCTTCCTAGAAGCCTTCCTTGCTCCCCTTTCACCTTTCCCTAGAGAGAGTTACCAGCTCTCACGGTGCCCTGTAGTTTCCCCTTATAGCCCTTATGAAAATTGTCATTAATTACTTTTATAATTACTCATTAGCACTTTTTTTTCCTTCTCTATATTCTAACCATGTATGGGCTGTATCCTCAGCTCCCAACATAATGCAGTATTCGTGGCAGGCCCTCAATAAATGAGGGGGTCAAACAACAACAATGAAAGCCACATGTGGGGGAGACCACTAGCTGCCCACTCAAATCAGCACCCCTTTCTTCCTGGGCTCACAGCTCGACTACATTTCCCAGCCTCCCTTGCCGTTAGGTGGTCATGTGACTGAGTGGGGCTGATGTGTGCCGCTTCTAGGCGCAGACTACAAAAACCTTTCAGAGCACCCTGTATTTTTGCATTCTGGCTGACTGGGATGTCGATGTCTAGGGTCCCTTTGAAAGCCATGTGTTGAAAATGGCAGACCTACCCATCAGCCTGGGTTTCTGAATGACGGTACAAAAACCCCTCGGACATAAACTGCTGGTCCAGAACTGTTGTGTGAACAGGAAATAAACTTCTGTGCTGTCAAACCACTGACATTTCAGGGCCAATTTACTACTGCAAGTTAGCACACTCAAATTAATACGTTAGTATATTGATTAGGATTCCAAGCCTTGGAAATGAGTGAGGAAAGGGTACCCTCCCCCCACACACATTCACACCTCCATGAAAATACAAGTAGATCCTATGGAGATGGAAGAAAAACAAATTGAATTTTTGACAAAGTATAATATGAAAACATGAGTATGTTTTTAACTCTATTCATCTCTATTTCTTTCTTTCCCTCCACCGTCAATCTCCAATAACTATGAGAATAGTCTGATTATTAGTGTTTCTTTGGAAAAGAGCCACCACTGCCCCTTCCATCTCTCCCTGACCTTCCATGCTGCCCTAATAATCCCACATAAGCCCTGGGTACAGATGAGCCCCCTCAGTTAGGAGAGAGGACTTCCCAGAGCAATAGAGAATCGAGCAGTCTTCCCACTGAAATCAGAATCTCATCTAGCAAGCCATTCTATTTAGTTCACTGCAGAACTTACTGCTGCCCCTAAGACAGTCCAAGGAGAAAAAGAATCACTGGGCAGATTTTTCAAACAGAGAAAGTTCTTGTCTATGTCCTTGGGGTTTCTGTCAAGTAATCTGAGGGCTGGGGCCTACCTCCTGGAGGTTTCCTCTCTGTGTCCTCACAGCCCAGTCTCGAACTCAAGCTGAGCAGAAGGCAGGCTCACACGGTTTTTGCAAGCTTCTGCGGAGCAAGTTAATCTAGCTGAGTTAATGATGATGCAGCCACTTATCACCATCACAGAGAACCTAATCAGTCAGCTGGTTGGAGCTTCAAGGCCAGGGAGCCCGCCCCTCCCTGCCTTGCCTTCTGTTGGCTGTGGAAACCTCTGTATTTATTAGGAGCACCTGCTCAAAGAGTTGTGGGGCCTTTGGCCCTAAAAGGGAGGAACTTTCTGGCTCTAAGTATGGATCTCCCATGCTCCTGGAAGCCTGTTTCTTCCACAGGAAATGTCCCTTGGTGCCAACCCTACAATAACGGAATGGAACATTTTCTCACATTGAACCACACCTGTTGTCAACAAGCATTTGCTTCCAATCTATTTAAGCTCCATGGGGGAAGGAGACTGTGTGGGTCTAGACCACTCTTTTTTTTTGGCAATGCTGGGCTCGCAGCACCTGGGAAAGCTCCAAAAAGTCTATGCTCTTGTTGTGGAAGTGGAGTTGCCCCTGGTAACAGCTGCTGTGTTTCAGCAGAGACCAGAGGCCTCTGGGAAAGTCATAAAGACCTCGCCCAGGCCTGCGCAGAGCTGAGTGCCAGGCACTGGGAGTTGAAAAGCAGCCCACGCCTGTTAGGAGTCCTGCAGACTCACCAACAGCAGGAGCAAAGCAGAGAGAAGCCCAGGTTCAGGCATGTGACCGGTGGTGGAGCTGCTTTCGTTGTTATTGGTTTGGTTTTGGTCAAAGATGTCGCCAGGGAAAGTTATGCTAGGTGTCTGTGTCGACTGAATGCAAGTCTGCATTTTGGTCTGTAACCTAAGATGTATTTATCCATCTATAGTTCATTTGCTCATCTGTTCATCCAGCCATTTGGTTATTCTTTTCTCCTTTCCTCTAGTCCAAACCAGAGGCCCATCCTGAATCCCAGTTCTTTTGATTGGCTCCCCTGAGTCCCTACTTCAGGTCCCTTCACCTGCCTGGTGCCTTAATAATTCCCCCATCCTCTCTGCTCCCTGGTAGGGGTTGCCTCCTATATAGAGATGGTTCTACTGAACAGCAACCTGACACTTGGAGAGAACTTAGGGCCTGGGCCTTCATCCACTGCTCAATTCCCCCCGTTGTCATCTTCCCTACCCCTAGTGGTCACTCCCATATTTACCATATGCGGCTTTAGGATTCACATGTGCACATCCTTATTTGAATCGTTCAGACAATCAGTCAGTCCTCCCTGAGAATTCCGACAGCAACATGGCATAGTCCTCTGCAGTCGCACTCAGCATTCTGCTGTGTAATTTTTGGCTTATTTATGACTCCTGTATAAGATTATAAGCTCCTTAAGGGCAGAACTGTGACTTATGTGTCTCTTTGTTACCAATGAATAGAGGTTTGATAAATGTTTGCTAAATGATTTTTTTAAGGACGGGTGGTTGTATGAATGGATAAAAGAGTATACTGATGGATGAGAGGGTAGGTCAGTGGGTGGATGTATGAAGGGATGAATGGATAAATGGATTTATAGGTAAATAAATAAGTAGGTAAATGGGTGGATGGATGGATAGATAGATAAACAGGTGTGTGGATGAATGAGTGGGTGCATGAGTGAGTGGATGGATGGATGCTTGATGTGAGTGAGGGTGAGTGGGTAAGTGGACAGGAGGGTGGGTAGATAGATGAATGGAGGAAGAATGACTTCAACCATCAGGATGACAATGTACACATCAACAACGTAACTTACTTCCAGGAAGATAATCTCCAACTATTAATCCCTTGAATAAATTCACAAAACCTGAAATGCCAGCAAATGAAACAGTGGGCAGGCCCCGTGTGGCCTGCATTGACCGGAGCTGAAGGGATATGGAGAATGCTATACTTTCAGGCTATTGGCCAATAGGTGAGATGCTTCCCTGTGGCAATCAAACAGCATCGCTCTGGCAACAGTCAAATCTGTTTCATTATCTTTTAAAAACTCATTTCCTGAATATTAAAACTGCCCCTTTTATTCTTAAGGAAAGATACCTAAAATGAACCTACAGGCAAGCTTGAGAAAAAGTGCTTAAAACAAAAATTGACACCAAGGGAAATAAAGGAGTCAAGCCCAGAACTGCCTGCCTTCCAGGCAATCCTTGCAAAACGGTCCCTTCAGACAAGCAGGATGATGGGACTGACACCTCCAAACGTGACCTTGTTTCAAAGCCACATGGCTTTCCTCGCTCCAGCCCATGGTTAGTCAGAAAATGAGAATGTACAGGATTCAGCCACTGCCAAATGTAGACGGAAACGTCACCCTTGTTTTTGTGTGTTGGGTTATTATGTGTTTTTATTACTACTACTGTGTTATAGATGTCTTTCCTTCCCCCAAGATAACAACAGAACAATGAAACAGCTTGAAAGAGAAAAGCTGTCAGTTTGGATAAAATTAGTCTGTTTTATTTTTTTATTAAAAAAAGAGGAAGCTAATCATGCCCGTTGTAATTTTAGTAAGTTATCTCTAATGGGAGTTTATTAAACCATGAATTTTCCCTTGAGCTAAACTAATGACCACCATTAGGTATGCTGCTCTATTTTAAATGATCAAAATAGTCAATGGACTAAGATGAAAATTATAGATAGTGATAATTACAAAATGTCAGCATCACCTGGAATCAATTTACTAACATGTCAGCTCGGGTGTGGAGGAGAAGCGTCAGTTTAAAATGTGCAGAAGGCACGGTGCATGGGCCACTGCCGTTTATCCTTTGGGGACGTCACGACTGAATATTTATATCTCTTGCTCCCCTGCAGTTGTTTCTAGCCTGCTCGCTACCCTTTATCAGAGAGCAAGGGGAAGATTGGCAAGGAGACAACTCCTCCGCCCCCTTGAAGCCCCAGGTCCTTCCTGAATTTTTGCTGGGAATTGAAGAGAGAGCTTTCAAACCAACCAGCTCTGTTGTAACCACTTTGGGGTCTTAAATGTAACTATTGACCTTCCCCCACCCCTAATTCCTGCAAGAGAAAAGGGACCATGATTCTGTGTGACTAGATGTATCGCAAACACCGTGGCTTGATTTTCAGTCAAGATTTCAGCTGTGCTTGTTTTGTTTAGGTAAATCACCTGTGTCCCTGAAAAATTGGGCAAAATGAATTTGCTCTTGGCACAGAAGGGCAGAGACAGCATCTCCCAAAATGTACCTGTCAGAGAAAGGTAGAGCTAATGTGATACATGATACAGTTGTGTTTGGCTCCCTAGGGCACTGATCGATTCACTGGAGGTGTCAGAGGGGCCTGTGACAAGATAGGATGAGAGCCATGACATTCCCCCTTTCCTCTTCGTGCATTTACAGCCCCCCGATATCCTTCTGCCACCATCTGCTCCATAATAGATATGTGAGGGCTCACATGTTCACACACACGCATCAAGGGCTGCATTCCTCAGTTTAAACAACTCCAACATTTGGTTCTGGCAGGAGGAGTATCTGGATAAATGCCCAAAGTAGAGCTGGTTGGTTACAGGTAAATCACTAGGTTAGTTTGAATCCTTATTTCTGGTTCTTTCTAGCTTTTTCTCCTCCTTCAGCCCTGCCTCTTGGAGCCACTGATCGTCCTTCTAGGTCCACTCCCAAACTCTCTCTTCTGTGTAATCTAGTTCAGACTCCTTTTGACCCAAGGGAACAAGAATCTTTCCTATGGAACACCAGGGAATAACCCCTGTGGTGTCAGCAGCCCAATTTAACAGTGACCCTTGGACTCTGTACCCACATTCCTGGAACAGCCTCTGCTCTGTCCTGGGTGGATAGCTCTGGGAAGCAGCAAAGTGCAGTAGTAGAGACCATAGGATCTGAAGCCAGACTGCTGCCTACCAGCTGTGTGACCTTGGGCAAGTCCTCAACTTCTCTGTGCCTCAGTTTCCTCATCTATAAAATGGGAGACATTATACTTACATCCTAGGGATTAAATTTGTCAAGTGCTTAGAATGGAACCTAGCACACAGTAAGTGCTGTTTTACATATTTACTACATTTGATAAGTTTCTAATGGGCTGACTACTCAAGCCTCACCCTCTCACCCTTCTCCCTCCCCAGTCTTATACATTTCAAGGTTCCCTTCCATCTCTACTACAAAGTCTTGCACCGTTCTTGCTCTCAGGGGTCTCAGTCTTTCTGATATTGATTCATGTACCCAGAAATCCTCAAGGATTTTCCTCAAGCTGATTCCTGATCACGCTCTTTTCTCAGACCTATACTTGTATTTAAAACTATCACAGAATTGAAGATCAAACATGCTTCAGTTCCTGAGACTCAGCCAATCTAAGCATTTTAAATCCACTATTGAAATAAAGAAGGAAGGTGGTAGTCTTTGCCGTGCCTTATGTTTGGAAATGATTACATATGGGTTCCTATTGCCTGTGTGCATAAAGCATAAAACTATTGTAAACAATGAGGGCTCTGGATAGGTCTGAGTTCAAATCTTCCAGTTCTAGGAAGGAAATGCATGGAATAATAAATAATAAAGAAGTGGACACCTCCCTGCCAATTATATCTAATAAATACTTTCTGGTGATCACATCTTAAAGAAAGGAGGTGGATTTACATGTGTGTGCGTGTGATTACAAAGGCCATTCCCAAAGAGAAGCTGCAGCAAGGTCTTAAGCAAAGTTTGCATCATGAATGAGCATGAAGCCTTCCATTCCAAGGAGACTACTTCAAAGGTCAACGCTTATTTGCATAGAAAGGACAGAGCAGCAACATGGAGATATCCCTTCCACCCAAAACTTAGCAGCATGGTTGGCATTAGTATGATGGATCAAAGCAGGCAGATGCAAAGTTATTAATATCTCTAGACCAGGAAACTTGATTGCTATCCCAGGTCTTCCAGACTGAGATGCCCTAATCCTATGAAGGGCGTGTAGACAGGTACAAAGGGATGCATGACTTCTCAAGACAAGCAAGATTTTTTGCAGAGACAGTTCTACTCAGTGTAAGTAACTTAAAGCATTACTTTGCATTAAAGTAATCACGGACATTGTGGTAGGCAGGGTCTGACTCTCAATGATCCCTGCCTCCCCATATGCATGCCCTTGGGTAATCCTCTTCTGTTGAGCGTGGGGTGGACCGAGTGACTTACTTCCAATGAATAGAATATGGCAAAAGTGGCTGGATATCTCTTCCATGATGAAGTTACTAAAGACTATGACTCCTGTCTTGTTGGCATTTTGGCTCTCTGATTCTTCTCACTTGTTTGCTCTGAAGAAGCATGCTGCCACGTTGTCAGCTGCCTTACGGAGAAGTCCGCAAGGCAAGGAACTGAGGGCTCCCTCAGGCCAACAGCCAGCAAGAACTAATAGCCTGCAAGGAAAGAATCCTGCCAATAATGCCACGAGTGAGCTTGAAAGGGAACCCATCCCCAGTCGAGCCTTGAGGTGACTGCAGCGCCAGATGAAGACTTGATTGCAGCCCTGATTGTAGGCAGAGGACCCAGCCAAGCTGCACCCAGATCCCTGCCCCACAGTACCTGTGAGATAATACATGCTGTGACTTTAATCCACTCAGTTTTAGAGTAATTTGTTAAGCAGCAACAGATAACTAATGCAGATATATTATGGACTAGGGTGCAAAACTGTCAAGAAAGCCAAAGCCTGTTGCATCTACTTAATGTTGCAGTTCATGCCCACACAGGGCTCCCTGAATTGCACAACTCTAGGAGGGATCATTCACAAAGAACCTGATGTGGAGTTATGTAACATTAAAGCCCTGGAACCATCTTTACACTACATCTTCATATCTTTACTTTACATCTTCTTGATTTTCAGCTCTGCAGCACATTAACTATTTGACCTGCATCAGGTCTCACCTCTTTGATCCTCAGTTTCCTTATCTATAAAGTAGGTGTAAGAATGTTGGATTCATTAGTTTTCTGGGAAAGGTAAACCAGATGTTTGTGAAAACACAGTATCCACCAAATAGCAGAAATTGACTGTGAGCTCAATAACTCCAAGTCTCTGGCTTCAACCAGAATTTCCAGGGCTTTGGTTCCGTGCAAAGTGCTAGGACACTTAGTTCTCTGTCTTTATTCCAGCTGGAAGTGGAACCTCCGACCTCTTCTCTGGCAGAGGAAGAGAGGAATAATGTCACCCAAACCAGTTCTGCTTTCCCAATGCAGTTCCCCCATCGTGTTTGATTATACCATTAAGTACCAGGTGTTTAATTTGGGAAGAAAACCAACTCCATAGTCAACCCATCTAGGTACAATGAAAACAGAAAACAGAACATGGATCTAACTTCCTCATTCGGTTAAAACTAGTGATTCCCCAAACCAAATGGATTTTGATTTGAAAAGAATGTTCATATTTGCAGGTTGCTTGCATATTATTAAATTTGCCCCTATGTCCAGCCAGTCTTTTTGTGTGTCCTCATTTACTACAGTGATGTCTACAGATTCAAAGACTCCCACTGAGCATGGCTGCCTATTAAAAAGAATAAAGGTTCCTGCTAATTGAGCACCAACCCTGGGCTGGGCATTTTTGCACAGGTTTGATATTCTCCCAAAGTACATGGCAAAAATAGTGCCCTTTCCTACTGCACCTTTTACACCTTCATCCATTCACAAACAAAAGCCAACAGGATATGTTCCAAACAGAGTCTAGTCAAGGAACGGGCTAAAGGACATTTCGCCCAACATGCATCCAAGCAAAGAAGGAAGGTACTAAAGTTGCCTGAATCCACTGTATACCTGGTCCTTTGCTGGGAGCTTTCTGCCGTGGGTCTCAGGGAGGCTGTGAGGTGTATGGCTTAAGGTCATTGGCTGAGGAGCCAAACTGCCTGGGTTTTAATCCTCACTCCACTATTTCCATACTTACTAGAGAACCTTGGGCATCTTACTTAACCTCTCTGTGGCTCAGTTTCTTCAGCTGTAAAACAGGGACAATAGAGTTCTATGTCATAACATTGTCAGAGAGATTAAAGGATCCCACGGATTTTAAACACTTAGCTCACATGACTAGGGTAACAATAAATGTTAGTGATCTAACCCTTGACACAGCCTGCGGGCTGGGTGTGATTCCACTCCATTTTACAGAGGAGAAAAGTGAAGCTCAGGGAAGGCAAAAGGCTCCCCCAACCTCGTACAGCTGGTCAGTGACAGAAGTGGAATTCCAATCCCATATGCGACTGAATCCAAAGTTGTGGCGACTGTAACTACTGAATTATGAGGCTCTGCTGATTCTCTTGTAGATAAGGATAATGATGATAGTAACCAAAAAGTAGCCATTTCCTGTGTGCCAGGTACTGTCCTAAGAGCTTCACATGCATTTATCTCATTCACTCTTTATCATGACTGTATGCAGTGGGTGCAACTGCCATCCCCATTTCACAGATGAGGTAGTTGAGGTTTAGAAGAGTTAAGCAAGGTGCTCAAAGTCACAAGTGGGTGACGGGGACTTCTACTGCCCACCACACCCTATCCTGCTCTCCTTCCAGGCATATGGGAGAAGTATGACTTCTAGGACCATTAAGTAGGGCCCTGTGACTCGTTCTTGCTCAAGGGCCATAGGCAGAAGTGATTTGTTTCATTTCCAAGTCAAAGCATTTGCCCGCCGGACTCTCCAACAGTCTCTTCCCAGCTGTAGTGATTGTAGGAGCACATTTGGTAATGGCAGGGCCATCAGGCTCAGCAGCCTTGTCTGCTTAGCCGACCCACTGAGGAGTGCTCCCTGACTTGATGCTCATGAGGGAGAACTAACCCTGCGTCGTGTACAGGCTCTGAGACCTGTGCTCGTCTGTTATTGCGGCATAGCCTCACCTATCCTGGCTGATACAGCTGGTGCCAGGCATTTCTAGCAAACAAGAACAAAATAATAACTTTAACATGGGGTGGTGGTGAGAATTAAGTTATATCAGATAAAATCTATACGGAAGGGCATATATAGAGCCCAGCACACAGTAAATGCTTGATAAATGCTTGTCAACTAAAAGACTTCTTTTTCTCAAGGTCAAGATTAAAACCCCTTGAAAAATGCATAGTGATAGCTGACAGTTTGTAGTGCTTACTTGGCGTCAGGCCCATTTCTAAGAGTTTTGTGCTTACAGACTCACTTACTGCTCACAGTGACCTGTGAGAAAAGTCCTATAAGTATCCACGATTTACAGATGGGCAAACCAAGGCATATAGAAATTAAGGAACAGAAACAGAGTCACATAACTGTAAGTGGAAGATCTGGGTCTCAAACCCAGGGAGCGTGGCCCCAGAGCCTACAGCCTTGACCTATCGGTAGGCATGCAAATTGTATATTTTCTAAAAAAGGAAACCCCATTGAGTAGTTAGGTATAAAGGAAAACAATATTCCTGGCTGAATTCAGAAAAAGAAAAAATGTAATGCTGGCAATATAAAGATTTTATTTTCAATTTACTTCAGCAAAGTTACTTCATAATGGTAAGTGAATATACACATATACGAATATACACACATGGAAGAAAATACAAAATATGTTGGAGATCGGTGACACTTGAAACAGCAGTTCTAGCCTGTAATGGGATAAAACACAAGATATAAGCACCCCAGAAACAAAGCTGTAACATACTAATGTTCAAAGGAAACTTCCAGATGTATTCCACTATGTCACAGGGACAAGTCCAAGTAATGATTCCCCCTGCAGGACTATTTATGTCAAGGCATCCTGTGGGCCTACAAGGACAGAGCATGGCAGGAATGAAGCTCGAGCAGCAGCCTACCAGACCCCTCCACACATCCTCGCTGCTGACCGCCAAATCAATCCAGGGATGGGCAAGCCAGAGAAAGAAGGAACTTTCACAAAGTGGTGGCTTTCACAGCAAAGAAAACCACAAAGAATAAGAGGGACATTTATCTCTGTTGCCACAAGAGAATTCAGACAGTCTGACTGTAAATGTTTCTGCTGGCTCAGCCCATCTCCCAGGTTTTCTCTCCCTTTCTCAGCCTCTGCAACTTTTGTCTTGGACCCCAACATTGAGCTGATTCTGAGAGAGGCAGCGAGTATATCCAGAGCTCCATCACTTGATGGGATTTAGGTACCATCCTTCCCACAGTGAGAGGCCCAATCACTAATCATGGGCTCCCATGCTCCCTCTACATTTCCTTTTCTGATAACTAGACCATGTAAGATTAGGGTGCTCCTGTTACTCCATAGGGTACTCCATCCTGATGACCCCCCTACCATCTCATGTCCCATCACGTTGGCTCAGTCCATAGGAAGTGGACCTGGGAGGCATTCTGGCTTTGTTACTAAAAGCTTAACCTTTGGAATCTAACTTAACGTGTTCAAAGCTCAGCTCTTCCCCTAGGATGTTGGACGAGTTACTTTACTTCTCTAACACTCAGTTTCATCATCTGTAAAAAAGGGATGACGAAGATGATGGCGGTGTTTACAGTGATGATGATGATCATAATACTATCTACACCCTAAGGCTCCTATGAAGAAAAATCAAAGTAAAGCTTCTCACTCAGGGCCTGGAACTGTAAGTGCTCAATCGTTTGGTTAGTCATTACCTCAGTTCTCCCTAGGTTTTGTCTGTGTAGCACTTCTCCTAGTCGGGCCACCTCTAGGTTTAGAGACTCTGCCCTGAAATCCAGCTGGTCACCCTCCTTCTCACTGGTTGCTGCCTTCTTTTGACCCCCTGCCCAGCCTGTGTGTGAGCAGGCTAGAGCAGGCTTCCTGCTACATGTACAGTTGGTTATAGATGAGCACTGCAGCAGATCCTGCCACTGCTCCACCCATATCCTGTCGGATCCCTTTGCCATTTTACTGCACACTGATTGCCAGTGTGCTTTCACTGCTGATAGCCGGCATCTGCAGTGGTATGCTAGTAAATATTTAACAACCACCTCTGGGGATGGGAGAGCCCTAATTTGTAATGTTAGCCAATTTCCACAGTGTGGCTACTCCCACCACGGCAGATTTCAAGCTATCAACGTGAGCTTAACTAGCTCACAAAATCCCTAACAATGTAACACTCAACTCTCACGAGCGGTTACGAACCAGTGCCTGCACGCTACGGGCATCTATGTTTCTCTTTTGGAAAGGCTGCATCCCAGCTGCCAGGATCTGCTTCGCCTGTACCCAAGGAGGACAGGAAGTGTCTGGGCATTTATGCTTGTCCCCATCCCATCAGTCCTTAACCAAGGATTGGTTCAGAGTTGTAAATATTCAAGATCCCTCACCTCTGGGTGGGGCCAACACTGAGGTGTGACCCACACCATCTCCAGTTTCCCTGGGGGATTAGGCCAAAATGACCTCCGCGGGACTTTGCTGCATGGCACACTCTCCTCCCCTCCCAGTCTTACTTCCCCACTTTCCCATCAGTGTTTCCTGGGAAGCTTTCTGAGAAGTCACATTCACGTGACTTCTCATCCCAGAGTCTGCTTCTAGGGAGCCATACTGAAGACAATGCCCAAGGGCTTGCATTCGAAAGCTCTGAGTGCAAACCTTGATTCTGATACAAGGTATGGGACTTGGGAAAGTTATTTAACCTCTCTGAGCCTATGTTTCTTCATCTATAAAATGAGCCTAATAAGTCCCTACCAGTAGGGCTTTGGGAGAATGAAAAGAGATAAATCATCTAAGGGGCTTAGCACAAAGTCTGGCTCATGATATATCCTCCATAAATGCTACTGTCATTATTGTTGTTACTATTATTAAAGAGAGCATCTGGACTGCCTCCAAGTCAGAGCTTCACTTAGAATCGTTGACGATGGAACTCTCCCACTTAGTGGGGCTCTCTGACATCCTAGGCCATACCTGAGTTTCCACTGCCCTTTGGAATCAGAGTTTAGGCTCCTTGGGAGTCCTTTCCTGGAACAGGCCCTCATCCATATTTCTCCACCGCAGAGGGAATGGGTCTCATGGAGGGGCTCTGCTCCCACTTGACCAGCTCTGAGATCTAGAAGCCCCAGCATGCCTTGCCCCTGAGCCTCCCCAAACCTGGACAGCCAGGCAGGGCTCAGCGGAGGGCAACAAGCAACCAAGATCCCCAGAAGGGATAGGAACAGCCTCTTTGTTGCTGACCCGGTCAAGTCCCTTGCCCCACTGTATCCATCTTCTCAAGGAGGAAAACAGAAGTTAACTGCCCAGGAAAGGTGAAATGAGCACTCATAAAATTCTGGTGACAGAACAAATTAGTAACAACCCTTCACAAAAGCCATCAGGTAACCTCTACCCAGACCCTTAGAACACTCATCTTATTGTGTCCAATGGCACCAATTTTAGACATCCTTCCTAAGCAAAGAATCCTAAACTCAGAAAAGCTTTATGTACAAAGATAATCATTCAGCCTAGTGCTTTGTATATAATTGACACAATCATTTTAATTAACGAGTTAGGGTATTATTTATCATTGTAAAAAATTGGAAAGCAGTTTGATCTCAATAGTTAAACACAAAGGAATAGGTAAATGTTACGAGGATGACTTTTGATTAAAAAAATGCAGCTGTTTAAAGCTATGTTTGTAAAAAATTATAAAACAATGTGAAAAGGTTTATGAAGGGGAATAAAACTAATTTTAAAGTGACAACTTAATTTTTTTTAACCATATAAAGAAAGAACCCTGGAAACACTGAAAACAAGTGTGCCACATTTATTAAACAAATAATAAGGAGAACATTCAAACACAATAAGGAAATGCTTGACTAAAATATGGTCTATTTAAGCACAGGAATACTATGCAACCATTGAAAATTGACAGTAAAAGTTATGAAACAGTATCTGTCTATGGAATGGTAATATAGCTCAAAGCATAATTATTGTTAATGTAATTCTATAGAGTAAACTTATGATGATTTCTTGGCAGAATATTGAATATATGATTTGTGGTGAGCCCAACTATATAAAAACCAAACCAATGTAAAAACATATGCATAAAGGAAAATGACTCTAAGTAACCGCAGTAAATTGTTAAGAATAATCATATTTGGGCTGCAACCCTGGAGTGGTTTTCTTTCTTTTCCTTTTCTCTGTTCCAAATTTTCTCTAATTAAGGAGAATTACTTTTATGACAAACAGTGTTTTGATTGATGGGTTGAGCAACAACAGTGAAATGTGCACACAAACACATGTACACACAGATGAAATAATAAGGAACACATTCAAACACTCTTCTAATGGTTTCCGAATTTGTTTTCTAATAAGGCTAAGTCACAGCCATGTTCTAGGACAGGTAGCAGCCCAACCTAACCAGAGATTGGACTCAAATGATAACTTCCTAAGCCATAAGTATACTTTAGCTGTCACTTCAGCTCCGGCAGCATTAGCTGGGGACAGCAGCTGGGCGATAAGGTATGCAATTCAAGAGCAAAAGAATTCAGAACTGTGTGCTTATTGAAAATCCACTTCAGTCTTCCTGACCTGTGCAGTTCACACCGTGCATTCACGGGCTTGCCAAATCTCATCTTTGAAATCAAATTTCCTCTGTGTATGCTGTTGCATTTTGTAGGTTTAAGTCCATTGTTTCCAAATGAAGTTTGCTTTTTAATGGCAATGCATTCAGGTAAGTATTTTCTTGCTGATGCATTAGAAAAACCAGCTTAATGGAGGCCCATTGATTCACCACCTGGTGGGTACATGTCTTTGCATGAACAATTCATCATTTGCAAGCATGAAGGAAAAGCTAGGGCATCCTGGAACAAGTCAGTTTCCCCCTCCCCCTCCAGCAACTACTAACACAAGAAAAAGGTTGCATTCATCCTGAGTAATATCCATTCATCTATATCCTGGGTGACATCATGAGACATAAATGTCAACAGCCACTAATGTCCTTTCGAATGTTACCACTTTTGAGACAGCTCCCTCAGTTGGAGGTTCAGCCTGGCATCCATAAATACTCAGGCATCTTCCTTTATTCCTCCTTCTTCCCTGATGCGGAGGGCATGATGACTTTTTAATACCCTATTTCCTAACATATGAGGATACAGTATATAAAACCTGCCATCTGGATCTTTCTTTTTTTGATGAAGCCATTTACATTTTCTTAGTATAATTAGTACTGCACAGTAACTTGTCAATATTCTTCTGCCATGGCACCAAATAACAGTTTAAGTATACCTGCAACTTTGATGATTTATTTGTTGCAGCACACTTTCAAGCACTGGTGAGGGATAATTACCAGGCAGATTATTACATGGTGTTGGGCTAATTAAATATGATAAAGCCATTTGCCTGTGACATGACAGGTCTGTTTCAATCTAAATGATATAAAATGGTCAGATTCGTCAAAGGCAACATGGTGACCCCACAGAAGATTAGACCTAACCAAAATAGAATCCTGCTCATGATGTTTCTGAATTTGATGTTCGATCTCGATTTCACAAGCTGTCGTTTTAATCAGAGAGATGTCATTACAATGATCCCTCTTGAACATTCATGCCCCACCCTCATGAGAAAGCGGGGACCTTCAAACTACCTTGAAATGTTGGCAAAATACAAAATATTAAAAGTGTAAAAGGGAATCTGCAGACTCTGAATTGCTTCTGATCTTCTTTGTTAGACTGAATCAGAGTCAGTCTTAATTGAGGAGAGTCTGCGGGGTTAGGGAGGTAAGAAGAAAGAAGAGGTAAGAGACTGACATTCAGTGGATCATTTCCCTGCTCCAGTGGAGATAACACTGGGCTGTAAACGGACCTAAGCACTAGGCTGGAAGTGAGATGGACAAAATTTGGGGGACGAAGTTTTCTGTTTTAATTCTAAAGCAACAAGAACAGAGATTGAAACTACATCATATATTTTAAGACAAAAAAGGCACCTTATACCATGAACATTTATGGCTGGATGCTACCATGCTATGGCAGTAAGATGGAAATAGTCTTAATTGCCCAGTTCCCATTTCCTTGGCACACTTGACAATGCTGCAAAGTCTACAGTGACCAAAATGGTCAATTCAGTCAAATACACATTCATTAAGTCTAGCCCCCAAAATATCAATAAAACTAATTGCTAGAGTGACTGACCAGGTGAGAGGCATCATTTGCAATCAGTAGATATCTATCGAGGCCTTCCATGTGCAGGTCACCTTAGAGAACAAAATAAGCAAACACCTTACGAAACTTTGTCCCAGTCAATAGTAAGAGACTACCTTGTAGTTTCATTGAGAAGATAAAACACATATTGTGTGATTGTGTAGAAAGGAGAAGCAGTCCCACCAGCCCAAGGAAAACCAATCCCGTTACCCAGTATTTAGACAACTTATACATGAGAACAATTACTCCTGATAACTTCCCTCATCTCCCTCCTGAACCATCAGCCTCAACCCAACTCACACCCTCTACTCAGGTAGAGCTGACCCCCTTGACTTCTTCTCCCTCTCTCCTCACTCCTTTTCTCTCTGGGGTCTTGCAATTATCACTCCAGTTTCATTTCTTTTGGCTCTTATAAGTAAAGAGTGTCCCTCCTCAAGAACCTAAGCCAGAACATGGACCCTCAGTGCCAGTCTCTCCATCCCTTATTCTCCTTTAGTCCATGACCAGGAAGTGATCACCAACAGCAATATCAATAACCAGTGTGCTGGCAATTCAGTTTCTAAAGGAGGGAGAGCTCGGGCAGAAACTTATGATGGTCCTTACAGGCTTCAGGGAGGTGCTGAGATTGGAACTGAGCCCTGGAGGAAGGGCAGGGAAGGAATAGGCAGAGGCCAGGGCCTGGTGGGAGAGCAAGTGTGAGCAAAGGCACTGAGCTGGGCAAGCAGAGGGCCAAGCACGAGGGGATACAAGTGTGGTTGGCACAAGGAATTTAAGTCTGACATCAGGGCAAGGTAAGGCTAGAAGGTCTCTTGCTTGCAGGAACTTAAAAATTTTTCTTTGCACTTATTCAGTGGGTGCGTTGGTACAACAACTTGGGTGAATCTTCAAAACATGTTAAGCTTAGGAAACCTTACATAAGAGTGATGCTGCATGACTCCATTTATACCAAGTTCTAGAGCAGACAAAACTAACCCATGACGGGCGATAATCAGAACAGTGGTTGCTTTTGGGGTGGTGGAGGTCAGAATTGGCTAGGAAGAGGCTTAAGAGAACTTTCTGGGGCAATGGGGATATTCTACACCTTGACAAGGGTTGGGATTACACAGAGGTGTACATTTGTTAAAACTCAGAGAACACATATTTAAAATTTATGCATTTCACTGTGTGTAAATTTTACATCAAAAGAGAAAAAATTATACTCAAATGTCAAACTCTGGTTAATAATAGGCATGCTGGAGTATTTATGGGGGAAGTATACCAACGTCTGCAATTTACTTTGAAATGCATCAAATTGAAAATATAGGATGGAATGATGGATGGATAGAAGGATGCACAAAGGAAGTGAGAGGTGGAAAAGCAAGCGGTATAATGTTAATGGTAGAATCTAGATGGTGAGTACACAGGTACCCACTGCAAAATTCAACTGTTTTTTAGGTTTTAGGATTTTTATAAAAAATATTGGTTTTTCAAAGAATTGTATGTTGTGCACAGACGGGCCTTGAAGTTAAGGTAAATATTATATTTTACCATCAAAGGACATCTCACATTTTTGACTGTGGAATGCTGAGAAGAAAGCAATTTCTCAAAGATTTAGTCAGATTTATTGCACGATGATATACAGTAAAGACAACAACAATGGCTGCTACTATTATTGCCACATATTGGCCACTTGTTTTGTGTCAAGAATTAGGCTAAGTGCTTTCAACAAACATCTCATTTGAGCCTACAACAACCCAAAGAGAGAGGTATGAATATCCCCATTTTGTTGATGAGGAAACTAAGCCTCAATAGATTAACTGACTTGCCCAAAGCTGATCAGGCAGAAGGTTGTGGAGCTGAGGTTCAAAGCTTAGGCAGGGATCTACTGAGGATACAAATGGCAACTGACAGGACCAGGATGTGAACGCCGGTCTATATGATCCAGAATCCATGTAGCATCTTTGATCTTTGTCACAACACTCTACAGTTATCCTTGGCAGGATGGTGTATTGCTAGTCTCCGACTGGACCTCCATTCCTCCCAGAGTTAAGGAGAGAGTTTCAATCCTTCAGAAACAGTCTGGACCTGGTATTAAATATATCAACTTTAGATTTATGGATATTGCAAATTATTCTGAGAGCATCTTGACCTAAATTCTACTAATTTTCCTTGAGTTAAAAAAGAGGTTACACTAGACATAGCACAAGACATTTTAGCAGAAGCCTAAAGGAGACTTGCATCACAAGAGTAATTTTAATGGTGGACTTTCAGACAGTGAAGTGAGGGGGTGAGGAAAATATTTTGGGGCAGGCAGCTCTTGGGAATGCCTCATTTCTTAAATCTGGTGAAAGATACATCACTGTAGGATATAGAGTCACTGTGTATTCCCTAAAAAGCTTGGACTTACATCCCGATTTCACGTAACTATGGAAGGTGATTTTACAAGAAGTTTTTTAAGCCCTGTGAGAATCTGTCTTCCTTTCTAATGAGGATAATTACATGTAATTCTCATGTCATTATAAGAAGAAACCCATGTCTGGGAATTCACAGGGCCTGCCCTGCGTAGACGCTCAATGAAAGTTTATTTCCTTCCCACTCTCTTCGCTGGCCTACAGGAAGAAATGACACTCAGAGAGCCAGACTGTGAAATGCTCCTCAGAGGTACGTTTCACACCAGAATTAGCAATTATGCCTCCCTTAGAATGCCTTCCACTGAGAAGCTCATGGTATAAAAAATTACACACTTACGAAGGCAATTATTCTTTTTTATGCCACATGATTTTCTCGTAATAAATACCATTCACAATATAGATTCCCCATTGATACCGGTATCAGGCAGAGCCAGCACTGGGCGGAGGCAGCAAGGTAATTGGCGGGAGCTGCTAGTGGGTTTTCAGTCAGAAACAATACGGTCTATGATTTTGACAGTTAAAATAGACTGGGTAGGGGATCAATTTCCATTTAAGACTTTTAGTGCTGCACACTCAATGGAAACTTGTTGAATTGAGCTAAAGATGAGGGGGCTTTCCACACAATGCATAATGGCAGTATCTTTGCAAGGAAATCCTTATAATTCTAAAGGGGGTCATAGTCTCAGTAATTGGGGCCACAAGAGGTGTTTAGCTGACATAATTCTGAAATTCACTGAAGATCAAAGGACCCAAATACTAGTCTCTTTAAGAAATGAAAAGAAGAATGACACTCAATTTGCCCTAATGCACCCACAAACTATGTGGAAGTGAGGGCATTCCATGAAGAAATGAATGAATTAAGAAGGAAGTAACTATGAGCTTGGTTTAACCTCACAGGATAAAGCAACACAAATCCGCAACCAAAATTAACTCCAAAATGATTCAAGTCCTTTATTCATTGTCCAACACATATTTATTGAGCACCAACTATGGGCCAGGGCCCAGGCTACGGCCTCAGATACATCCGAGAAATAAATGAACACAAATTGTACCTTACAGTTTTTAACCCCATTAAGGAGGCAAACTGGATCTCAAAATGCCCTCTTTGCTCTCACATCTGCTTCTCCCACACCCTCAGGTTTTACTGTCCCATTTCTAGAAGTAGAACGGAGCTTGCCCCTTCGCCTTCTCCTCCCAGGCTTGTCTCGGAGGGTGGGGAAGGGCAAGAGCCTGGATGGACAGAATCAGAACCTTCTCAGGCAGCTCAGAGATAGAGGAGGGCCAGTTGCATTCCATCATTCCAACCACGTGTTTGTTTGTTTTAAAATATGCAGCATACCTGGGAATTTTACTGCTACCCAAACCTCAGACCCGCGGATTGCTTTTCATGCATCATCTCACCTAATCCTTGCTAGAAGCTGCAAAGTAGGTGTTCTTTGTATTATTATTATTGTTTTTAGAATAGTTAGCCCTCATTTACAGATTAGGAAACAGGCCATGCACTATTGCAGCTTTTGTACTGTCATGGGGCTCAGAATTAGGGCATCTAGAAATTGAACTTGGCTGTCAACTCTTTGATTCCCAAGACCATGGTCTTGTCACTCTAGCCCTCTCCTTTCAAAGCTCAGGGGCTTATCTATATATCCATTGAATGGATGGGAATCCATTTACGTGTTCAACTTTTTTCAATAAATATTTATAAAATGCCAAACACATGCAGACACTGTGCATTTCTAAGGTCAAGATTGTCTTTTGCAGGAAGAAATGGAGAATCTGAATAGACCAATCACAAGTAAGGAAATAGAAACGGTAATCAAAAACCTCCCCAAAAACAAGAGTCCAGGACCAGACGGCTTCTCTGGAGAATTCTACCAAACATTCAAAGAAGACTTAATACCTATTCTCCTCAAACTGTTCCAGAAAATTGAGAAAGATGGAGAACTCCCTAACACATTCTATGAAGCCAACATCACTCTGATCCCCAAACCTGACAAGGACAACACAAAGAAGGAGAACTACAGGCCGATATCACTGATGAACATAGATGTAAAAATCCTCAACAAAATTTTGGCAAACCGATTACAGCAATACATCAAAAAGATTATACACCATGATCAAGTGGGATTTATACCAGGGACACAGGGATGGTTCAACATCCGCAAGTCAATCAACGTGATACACTACATCAACAAAATGAAAAACAAAAACCACATGATCATCTCAATAGATGCAGAGAAAGCATTCGACAAGATCCAACACCCATTTATGATAAAAACCCTCAGTAAAATGGGCATAGAAGGAAAGTACCTCAACATAATAAAGGCCATATATGATAGACCCACAGCCAACATCATACTCAATGGACAAAAGCTGAAAGCCATCCCTCTGAGGACAGGAACAAGACAAGGGTGCCCACTTTCACCACTCCTATTCAACATAGTACTGGAGGTGCTGGCCAGAGCAATTCGGCAGGAAAAAGAAATAAAAGGAATCCAAATAGGTAACGAAGAAGTAAAACTCTCGTTGTTTGCAGACGACATGATCTTATACATAGAAAACCCCAAAGAATCCACAGAAAAACTATTAGAAATAATCAACAACTACAGCAAAGTAGCAGGGTATAAAATTAACGTGCATAAATCAGTAGCATTTCTATACACTAACAATAAACTAACAGAAAAAGAACTCAAGAACTCTATCCCATTCACAATCGCAACGAAAAGAATAAAATACCTTGGGATAAACTTAACCAAGGAAGTGAAGGATCTATACAATGAAAACTACAAGACTTTCTTGAAAGAAATAGGCGATGACATAAAGAGATGGAAAAACATTCCTTGTACATGGATTGGAAGAATAAACATAGTTAAAATGTCCATACTACCTAAAGCAATATACAGATTCAATGCTATCCCAATCAGAATCCCAAGAACATTCTTCACAGAAATTGAACAAACAATCCTAAAATTCATATGGGGGAACAAAAGACCGCGAATTGCTAAAGCAATCCTGAGCAAGAAAAACAAAGCCGGCGGAATCACAATCCCCGATTTCAAAACATACTACAAAGCTACAGTGATCAAAACAGCATGGTACTGGTACAAAAACAGGTCCACAGATCAATGGAACAGAATTGAAAGCCCAGAGATAAAACCACACAATCTATGGACAGCTAATCTTCGACAAAGGAGCAGAGGGCCTACAATGGAGAAAAGAAAGTCTCTTCAACAAATGGTGCTGGGAAAACTGGACAGCCACATGCAAAAGATTGAAAATTGACCATTCTTTTTCACCACACACCAAAATAAACTCAAAATGGATCAAAGACCTAAAGATTAGGCCTGAGACAATAAGTCTTTTGGAAGAGAATATAGGCAGTACACTCTTTGACATCAGTTTCAAAAGAATCTTTTCGGACACTGTAACTCCTCAGTTGAGGGAAACAATAGAAAGAATAAACAAATGGGACTTCATCAGACTAAAGAGCTTCTTCAAGGCAAGGGAAAACAGAATTGAAACAAAAAAACAGCTCACTAATTGGGAAAAAATATTTACAAGCCACATATCCGACAAAGGGTTAATCTCCATAATATACAAAGAACTCACACTGCTTAACAACAAAAAAACAAACAACCCGATCAAAAAATGGGCAGAGGACATGAACAGACATTTCTCAAAAGAAGATATGAATATGGCCAATAGACACATGAAAAGATGTTCATCATCGCTAATCATCAGGGAAATGCAAATCAAAACTACACTAAGATATCACCTTACCCCCGTTAGATTGGCAAAAACATCCAAAACCAAGAACGACAAATGTTGGAGAGGTTGTGGAGAAAGAGGAACCCTCATACACTGTTGGTGGGAATGCAAACTGGTACAGCCACTATGGAAAACAGTATGGAGATTTCTCAAAAAGTTAAAAATAGAAATACCCTATGACCCAGCCATCCCATTACTGGGTATCTATCCTAAGAACCTGATAACAGATATCTCAAGAGTCCGTTGCACCCCTATGTTCATCGCAGCATTATTTACAATAGCCAAGACGTGGAACCAGCCTACATGCCCAGAAACTGATGACTGGATAAAGAAGATGTGGTATATATACACAATGGAATACTACTCAGCCATAAAAAAAGACGAAATTGGCCCATTCACAACAACGTGGATGGACCTCGAGGGCATTATGTTAAGCGAAATAAGTCAGTCAGAGAAAGACGATCTCTATATGACTCCACTCATAGGTGGAAATTAGTATATTGAGAAGGAGATCTGATCGGTGGTTACCAGGGAAAAGGGGGGGTGGGGGGAGGGTACGGAGGGGGAAGTGGTGTACCCACAACATGACTAACAAAAATGTACAACTGAAATCTCACAAGCTTGTAATCTATCATAACATTAATAAAAAAAAAAAAAAAAAAAAAAGATTGTCTTTTGACTTAAATTGTTTAAGCTGTTGGTCAGTAGCTCTGATCTCCCTGTGTGATCTTTTCATTCTTTCATTCATTCAGGAAACAGTTACTGAGTGTCCACTCTACTCTCCTGAGGCTGGAGATGAAGCAGAGACCAAAACAGGTAATGAACCTGCATTCATGGAGGATACATTCTAGAGGAGGAGATGGAAGATAAACTTTTAAGCACTGACTCTGTCAGGAAGTGATAAATGTGGTGAAGAAAAAGTAAAGAATGGTAAGGGGCCAGAGAATGACGGAGACAGAGGGGATGCTTATTTATATAAGATGACCTCTGTAAATACGTGACCTTTGAGCAAAAACTAATTAAAATAAGTAACGAGCTATGAGGATATTGGGTAGAGAGAGGTACATTCGAAGCAGGGAGACAGCACATGCAAAGGCCCCAAGGTGTACGGGCGTTTGGTGTGTTCCAGGAATAGCAAAGGAGGCAGGTGCAACCGGAATCCCATATTCACGTGTTTAAATAAAATTTACAACTGTCAAGGCGCTGCTGGTTATTTTTCACACAGTTGCACACAGAGATGTCCTGTTTGTGCTTGCAATCTTAGAGCAGTTCATGTACCTCCAGGAGAGCACAGGAGACAATTATTTTTCCTCGACAAGTCATTAAGCCACTTTAATCACTCCACAACAATGGCTGGATAATGAGGAGACTGCCCACCCAAACCGAGCAGGGCATCCCCAAGACTGAGAGTCTGCTGATTAGAAAGACATTTGTAAACCCATGCAAGGAGAGCAGAGCTCCCTTCTCTTCCTCCAACATAGCTGGTCTTTGCTTTGAGTCCCCACGTCTTTGCTCACAGCTTCCCAGGGAATCCCTCCCCCGAGTTCAGCCTGCCCACAGTTCGGCCAGGGGCCTTTAATCAGCAGACATGCAAGAGGAGACCCGGCCAGGAGCACAGCCATTGCTGAACAGCCCGAGACAGGGCGAGCCGCAGGTAAGAGAGGCGAGGCTGAGAGCTTGGCTTCTAATTAGAGAAAAGTTAACGTTTGTTTGAATCATTAGAATTACTGACTTAGGGGTTTATTAAATAACATCCCCTCACGTACATTATCTATTAATACTCTGCAGTAGTTCCAGTTAGCTTCAGTGCTCGAGAATCATGTGCATTAAGAGATAATATTTTAGAAAAGTCGTGGGTAAATTTTGCGCCAAAAAGTACAAGCTTGAATAATTTTCTTTTTATGAATAGTGGATAACAATTCAGAGGTAATCGATTCTAGTGGCACAGAACTCTTAGAAATCCTGAGAATCAGAGTATCTTTGGAGCAGAGAGAAGCTCAGTAATCAGTCTGTTCAATCCCCTCATTTTGTCTCGGAGAAAACAGAGTGACGCGGCTGAAGTCCAAGGTGCAGGTCACCAGGGGGACAGAAGGGAAGCACGCTGGTCCATGGCACATTCTATAGCCCAGTCGCTTCCCTTCTCTCAGCTGAGCTGTGGTTTCACTTTGCAACTCCCCTTGACATCCTCTGTAAGAAACTCAAGGAGGCTTTCAAGAGCTGAAATTACCATTTCTCTTTGTCTTTTAGCTTTTGTGTACTTAATGCATATCTCACCTGCGAGAACTCAGTGTAAACAGAAGCCATTTTTCTTGTTATCTAAAATTATTGTATTGTGATATTTTTCCCACAAGGATTTATATATATATAAAATCAGATAAGTTAAGGGAAAAAACTTTAAGGCATCACTCCAAATTTCACAGCTTTGAACCATTCTCATTTTTTCCCCCTCAAAAATATGTCACATTCTACTCATGACAATGCAACTTGGAAAAATGCTGACAAATGAATGAAAGTTGTTGAGATATGGAAGAAGCAAAGAGTAAAATATGTTTTGAAAGTCTGCATGGCTTTTAATCATGCCTAAACCACAATCCTACCAGCTCCTACTTTGTGCCGTTACCTTCTCTTGAGACTTATCCAGCATATTCATAACGCAACGCCATGTGATCAAAGCAACTGACCCCAAATAATTTATCAAGGAGCAGCCTCCTAGGTGGAAAGAATATGGAATCTGAGTTCAGACAGTGCTGATTCTGAATAGCAGAACTTAGCTAACCCCCTAAAACTCTTTGTGTCTTAGTGTTCTCATCTGATAAATGAAAATATGAGTGTTTATCCCATAGGGTTACTGTGAGAGTCAACTGGAAATAACGTATGTTCCCCTTTAGCGTCGTTCTTAGCATGCAGTAGAGATACTTAATAAACACTATGAAATCTGGCACACTTTGTAAATAGGGTCCCAAATAGGAATCATTTAAAATAAGGGGTTATGACACCATAATATTAATAAAAATACATTTTTCACTTTATAGTGTTAAAAAACAGAAAAGAAACAATGGTGAATCTTACACTCGGTATAACTGACCATACACCAAATGATCATGCTATGGCCACCTCCTAAACCCAATATCCCTTCCCACCTCCTAGCAGAAGATAAGAATTCAACTGCCCCCTTTTTGAGAACTAGCTAAGCAAAGGCCCAAAGCCAGTTGACAATTTCCAATCCCATCCTATCTAAATGTGGGTTAATTCCAGGGTTGTGCTGGCCTCCTTCCCTTCACCCCTCAGTAGGTCCCAATGAAGAGCTGTGTGCCTACACCTAACGAACACAGATGTCCTATGCTTGGGGCAGTTCCGAAATAGGTGCCCTGGATAAGATCTGTGTTCTAGAAAAACCCCATGCTTGGGAGACGGTGCAATAAAATCACAGGGTTTTCAGGGAAGACAGGGTTAGGGAAGTCAACTCCAGATCTCTGCAGGTTTGTAGGCACGTGATCAATGCAAATAATAATTGCAATTTTTTTTTAACTGGCACATTTGAAAAGACACGATAAGTTCTTAATAATTGAAAGAAAAGTACCGTGAATATAGGACTTTACCTTAAAAAAAGTGAATGCAGCTTGATAGAAGGGTTGTAAGGAAAGGCTGAGGCTGCTGAATTATGGAAACAGAGGCGCAATGAAGAAAGATGAAGGAAATTACTCAATAAGGATTCTAAGAGGGAGCATTTGGCCAAGTGATCAAAAAGAAGAACTTGGGGTGAGCTGCACATAGACCATTCTGTATTCCTCTGCGGCTTGCTGCATTCAGCTATATTACTATACTTTCTTTCAGCTGCTGCTTCTTGGTGGTGGAAAACATCAATGTTCTGGAGAATATTGCATTTGGACCAAAGTAGCGTTCAAGCTATACTGACATTCTGTTATTAAATCAATTGCCTATGAACTGGTTTGTATTATTAAAACATTCAGTATAGTAGAACAGATTTCATTTAAATGAAGACCATAACATAAATGAAGACCCTCAAAGATAGCTCATGATCTTCCTTAAAATGGGTATAATATTTCACTGACTTAGTTTGGATTCCCCCAAAAGTAGTGCCTGAGACAAGGATTTTGGTACAGGCAATATATTTGGGGATTTACCCAAGAAGCCCAAGTGAGAAAGTGAGGCAGAGAAGAGAGATACAGGAATAAAGCTTATATTAATGATCAGGTTCCTGCTTTGGGCAACTGGGGCCCAACCCCAAAGGGGACCCTCTTCAAAACCATGTGGAATATGACTCAGAATTATGCCACAGGAGGCTAGGGAAGCTGGGGCGTTTATCACTGCCTCCCATCTTTTGAGAGTGACCCCAGGGAATTGACTTCCCCACATTTGCAGGACTCACCTGCCTGCTGTTTAGTAAGTTCCCAATGCTGAGAAAGCCCTTAGAAAAGAGAGACAGAGGCATCTGAGGTGCTGCAAACTGTCCACCTCACACAGATGATCTTAAGTGGGCCAATGGGCTAGGAGGAAGAGATCCAAGGCGGCTCTTGCACACATTTAAGGAAAGACTAGCAGGAGTTTCACAGATTTACTTGTAAGAAAACTCGAGGTGTGCCATTTCAGGTTCTTGTCACATCCCAGGCTACTATACCTAAATTTCAATGATTAGTGAATGCTCATTGGATTAATCATGACTCTATCTTCTGATGAAATAGAAGCACCCCAATGCCTGCCACACTCGTAGCCCGTTTAAAAGAAAATGCATGAGTCTGAGGAAACAGCTCTATGTGGTCCCTTAAGCATAGGTGGTCATGTTCTTTACCCCATGACCCCCTCTAGACACTGCAGATTGGCTTAAGATGGCCACGTGAACTAAGAGCAGCCAATCTAAAGGGTGTCCAATAGTATAAAGGCCCCACCCAATCAGATTCTCCCCAGGAACTTGAACTAGGCAAAAGTGAAAAAGATTGCTGAGCTGAAAGGAGACATATACCAAAAGAGATGCAGCAGCAAAGCAAGTAGAGTGATATCAACAGTCCTCTGGGCCAAGGCACTGACATGAAAATCCAGTCACTAGAGATGGGAACATAATTCTCCTTCTAGTTCCTCAAACAATATCCCATCTCTGGGAGGTCTGGATGTTCAACTATTCCTGAGTTCCCTGAGATTCTCTTCACCTGTATTTCTGGAATCCCTGCTAATTGAATATAACCTGAGAAAGTCCCTTTTTTTCTTGCAGCTCAAAGAGCCAAGTTAACACATGCCAAAAGAATATTCACCAACTCCCCAGTTTTGTCCGGATTTTTTCCCATTTAGTAAAAGGAAAATGTCCCTTGGGATCTAAGCACTCAGTGCTGGGGTCTTGTCACCCACCAAAACCATTGCTTGGATCATAGGTCGAGTCTTTCCTGCCTTTGTCAGGCTGAAGGGTCATCAACAAAGATGTAGATCATCTCCAAACAGCCCAAAAGGCAAAGCCATTACTTTGGCATTCACACACCCTACGGAGAGATTTCTAGTCCCAAGATGGATTGATAGAGATATTTTCAGAAGCTACAGCATTACCAAAGCTTGCATTTCCAAGCTACAATAGTAAAATTGCTTCCACTCAATCATCTACCCAGAAATTGAGCTTTAAACTAAAAGCTAAGTTGTTCTGGAAGCCCTCTGGGCAGCACAACTATCTCTTGCAATTAAATGTTGACATAATTCTTTCAGAGCTACAGCCTTGCTTTTGCTCCAAGGCTTCCTTCCAGGCATGTGAAAGCTGCCCAAACCCCAAGTAAACATTCTTTGAAAACCTCTGAGGGAATGGCAAAGGTCTTTGGATTTGGGGGTTTAGGTAATAAGTTCAAATATCAAGAAAACTGTTCAGATACAAAGGAAGGTAGTTGTGATTATTTATTCCAATATCTGCAAAGTACCTGCTGTGAGCTAACCTTGAGCAAGGAGCCATGGGCACTGAGAGGGGTAAAAAGTGTTCCATGTCTTAGAAGAGCCTGAACAGGTAGGGCAATAGACAGGAAGGTAAATATATTACAATACAACATGAAAATGCTCTGACCACAGTATGAACTAAGAGCTGAGTGGGAATGAGGACAGAATGACTGAGTCCCAGAAAGTTGGCAAGACTAGGAGGAATGGGGAGCGTCAATGCTCCATGGATCCTGATGGATGAGTAGGAGTTTTCCAGGGAAAGAAGAAGGAAAAATTAAAGGTTAGTCTTTCCATAAAGATAATATGCCAGGAACTGCTACAGGTGGGAAGACAGCAGTAGACAGGACCAAAATCTCTTCCCTCATAAACCTTATGAGAACTGAATGAGGTCAACTGTGTGGACAGTACTTCAATAATGGCAAAGTGATGGTCACACATTGGTGAGAGTTATTTCAGATGTTACTCTGAGCATCAGACAATTTTCAGTTCTTAGGAGCTTGCAAGAGTGTGATCTTCTGGCACGGCTGCCCTTAGGAACTGCTCATATCTAAAATGGTCCTCTTGAGAAGTGACATCAACATCATGGTGGAGTGAGCTCTTCCCTTGTACTTTCTCCTCTAAGATACAACCCGAAGGACATTCATACACCAACAGAGGATATATACACATCACAAAAGATGCCTGGGAGATACACACACCCATACATCTGAAGGTGGTGGTGGGACTGGATCTTCTGGGGAAGTGGAAGATGATGCACAGGAGCTCTGTGGAGAGAGATGGGCTGCAGTGGCAGGAAGTGCACAGGTGAGAAGGGTGCCCCACCCCTACCTGGTACTCCAGCCCCAGAATTGTCCAGAGCACAGTGCAGTGAGTGTGGTAGTGGTGGCAGGGGAAGTGTGCAGGTTGGGAGAGGTCCCCCATACCCACTTGGCACCCCAGCCCCAGAATCAGCTGGAGCACATTGCAGAGAACGTGGCAGTGGCAGCAGGGAAAGTGCACAGGTGAGGGAGCTGCCCTGTACCTGCCCAGCACTTGAGTCCCAGGAACACCTGGAACATGGTGCAGAGAGCTTGGCAGCAGCAGTGGGGAAAGTACACAGCCCCAGAGTCTTCCGGAGCATGGTGTGGGAAGCAGGGCAGCAACACAGGGGAAAGTGCACAGGTGAGAGAGGCACCCCACCCCGACCCGGTCCTCCAGCCCCAGAATCGTGCAGAACATGGTGTGGAAACCTTGGCAGTGGTGGCCAGAAAAGGGAAAGTGCACAGTCCTGCAACTGCCCAGAGCTCCATACAGAATGGCAAGCAGGGGCAGGGGGAAGCACTGGGGAAGGAGAGTACCTCTCCACCTGCCCAGTGTTCCAGATCTGCCATTGATCAGTCGCTCAGAGAGCAAAGCAATCAGTGGCTAGAGCTGGGTAGCCCCTGTTCATGCTAGCACCTGATCCCCATCCTGTGGCAGTATGTGGCAGCTGCGAACAGATAAGAGCACCATGAGGAAGCAAAAATCTATTCCATCAAGCAATATGAGTAGGTATATTAAAACTCCAGACCAGAAGGAAAGTGACAAGTACCCAGAAACCAACCCAGAGGGAACAGAAATGCACAACCTAAACAACAAAGAATTCAAAACAACCATCATAAAAAAACCTCAAGGAGTTATAAGAAAATGCAGAGAGACAAATTACCGAATTCAGGAGCTTCTTCAGAAAGGAGACTGAAATCATAAAGAAGAACCAGTCAGAATTGTTGGCAATGAAAACCACAAAAGGATGAAATAAAGAAAAATATGAATTCCCTAAACAACAGAGCTGATAACATGGAGGAGAGAATCAGCTAGTTAGAGGATAGTGTAGAAATGCTTCAGAGGGAGGAGAAGAGAGAACTAAGACTAAAAAGAAATGTAGAAGCTCTCAGAGAAATATCTGACTCAATCAGGAAATGTAACATAAGGATTACAGGTATTCCACAGGGAGAAGAGAAGGAGAATGGATCAGAAAGCTTGTTCAAAGAAATAATAGCTGAGGAATTCCCAAACCTGGGGGAGAAGCTGAAAATCCACATGAAAGAAGCCTCCAGATTTCCTAACTTTGTCAACGTAAAAAGACACATGCCAAGCCATATAGTAGTGAAACTGGCAAAATTCAAGGATAAAGATAATATGCTAAAGGCAGCAAGGCAGAAGAAAATAACTTACAAAGGAACCCCTAGCAGGCTTTCAGCAAATTTCTCAGCAGAAACCTTACAGGCTAGGAGAGAGTGGAATGATACCTTCAAAATAGTGAAAGACAAAAACTTTCAGCCAAGAATAGTCTATCCAGCAAAAATCTCCTTCAGATATGATGGAGAAATAAAAACTTTCCCAGATAAACCAAAGCTAAGGGAGTTCATTGTCACGAGACTCCCCCTACAAGAAATCCTCAAGAAGGCCCTCATACCTGAAAGAAAAAATAGTAAAAGAGCTACAAAGCCCTGAGCACAGAGGTGAATAGGTCAGAAATAATCAGAAAACGGCAGCTCTCTATCAGATCAGGTGAATAAACATTTAACTTTAACATTGAGGATAAAGAAAAGGAAAACACCAAAACAAAAATCCCCTCATTATTTTAACCACAAACTCACAACACAAGATGGAAAAAGATATGTTAAAAATAACTTAGAAGGGGAAGAGGAAGGGAATGGAATCAGTATAGTTTAAGGAAATAATAGGCTATCAGAAAATGGACTATCTCAACTATGAGATTTTTTATATGAACTTAAGGGTAACCACTAAGCAAATAATTATAACAGAGACATTTATGATAAGCAAGGAGAAAATGAAGAAAACCAACAAAGAAAACTACCTCATCAAACTGGTAGTTCAAAATACATGGGACAAGAAAAAAGGAAATACAGAAGAACCAGGAAACGTGCGATAAGATGGTGGCAATAAGCCCTCATATATCAATAATCACTCTAAATGTAAATGGATTGAATTCTCCAATCAAAAGACACAGAGTGGCAGGATGGATTAAAGAACAAGACCCAACAATATGCTGACTCCAGGAAACGCATCTCAACTCTAGAGACAAATATCGGCTCAGAGTGAAGGGATGGAAGACAATACTCCAAGCTAAGGGCAAACAAAAGAAAACAGGGGTTGTCACACTTACATCAGACAAAGTAGACTTCAATATAAAACTGGTAAAGAGAGACATAGATGGGCAGCATAGAATGATGAAAGAGACTCTCCACCAATAAGACATAACACTTATAAACATGTGTGTATCCAACACAGGAGGACCAAAGTACATAAAGCAACTATTAACAAACCTAAAAGGAGATATGAACAACAACACAGTAATAGTAGGAGACCTCAACATCCCACTTACATCTATGGATAGATCATCCAGACAAAAAGTCATCAAGGAGATAGTGGAATTTTAAACAAAAAACTAGACAAGATGAACTTAATAGATATATAGAGAGCACTCCACCCCAAAACAGCAGAATATACATTCTTCTCAAGTGCACGTGGAACATGCGCAAGGCTAGACCATATATTGGGAAACAAGGCAAACCTCAATAAATTTAAGATGGTTGAAATAATATCTACTATCTTTTCCAACCATAATGATGTGAAACTAGAAATCAACTATAAGAAAAAATCTGGAAACGGAACAAAAATGCGGAGACTAAACAACAAGCTATTGAACAACAAATGGGTCGTTGAAGAAATAAAGCAAGAAATCAAAAAATATTTGGAGACAAATGAGAATGAAAACACATCATACCAACTCTTACAGGATGCAGCAAAAGCAGTCCTAAGAGAGAAATTTATAGCAATACAGGTCCACGTTAATAACCCAGAAAAAGTTCAGATAAACAATCTTGAACTGCACCTAGAAAAAGCAGAACAAACAAAGCCCAAACTCAGCAGGAGGAGGGAAATAATAAAAATTAGAGTAGAAATAAATGAAATTGAAACAAAAAAGACTGAAAAAAGGATTTACCAAACAAAGAGCTGGTTCTTTGAGAGGATAAACAAAATTGACAAACTCTTAGCCAGACTCACTAAGCAAAAAAGAGTGGAAGCTCAAATAAATAAAATTAGAATTGAAAGAGGAGAAATTCCAACAGATAGCACAGAAATACAAAAGATTATAAGAGAATATTATGAAAAACTACATGCCAACAGACTTGACAATCTAGAAGAAATGGATAAATTCTTAGACTCTTACAACCTCCCAAAACTGAGTCAAGAAGAAATAGAGAATCTGAATAGACCAACCACAAGTAAAGAGATTGAAACAGTAATCAAAAACCTCCCCAAAAATAAAAGTCCAGGACCAGACAGCTTCTGAGGACACTTTTACCAAACATTCAAAGACAATTTATTATCTATTCTCTAACTATTCCAAAAATTTGAGGAAGATGGAAATATTCCTAACACATTCTACAAGGCCAAATCACCCTCATCCCAATACCAGACAGGGACAACACAAAGAAGGAAAATTACAGGCCAATATTGCTGATGAACATAGATGCAAAATTCCTCAACAAAATATTGGCAAACCGAGTACAGCAGTACATTATAAAGGTCATACACCACGATCAAGTGGGATTCATACCAGGGACACAGGGATGGTTCAACATCTGCAAGTCAGTCAGTGTGATAAACCATATTAACAAAAGGAGGAACAAAAACCACACGATCATCTCCATAGTTGCAGAGAAAGCATTTGACAAGATCCAGCATCTGTTCATGATAAAAACTCTCAATAAAATGGGTATGGAAGGAAAATATCTCAACATAATAAAGGCCATATATGACAAATCTGCTGCCAACATCATACTCAATGGGTAAAAACTGAAAGCCATCCTGCTGAGGAACAAAAGGGTGCCCACTCTCACCACTCTTATTCAGCATGGTGCTAGAGGTTTTGGCCAGAGAGGCAAATTAGGCAAGAAAAAGAAGTAAAAGGGATCCAAATAGGCACTGAAGAAGTGAAATTCTCACTCTTTTCAGGTGACATGATTTTATACACAGAAAACCCTAAAGAATCCATTGGAAAACTATTAGAAGTAATCAGCAACTACAGCAAAGTTGCGAGATACAAAGTCAACATACAAAAATCCCTGACATTTCTATACTCTAATAACGAACTAAAAGAACAAGAACTCACGAATATAACCCCATTTACAATCACAACAAAAAGAATAAAATATCTAGGACTAAATTTAAGCAAGGAGGTGAAAGACCTATACAAGGAAAACCATAAGACATTACTGAAAGAAATTGATAGTGATGTAAAGAAATGGAAAGATATTCCATGAACATGGATTGGAAGAATAAATGTAGTTAAAATGGCCATACCACCTAAAGCAATCTACAGATTCAATGCCATCTCAATCAGAATCCCAATGACATTCTTCACAGAAATAGAACAAAGAATCTTAAAATTCATATGGGGCAACAAAAGACCCCAATTAGCCAAAGAAATCCTGAGAAACAAGAAAGAAGCTGGTGGAATCGCAATCCCTGACTTCAAAACATATAACACAGCTATACTAATCAAAACAGCATGGTACTGGTACAAAAATAGGAACACAGATCAGAATTGAAAGCCCAGAAATAAAACCAAACGTCTACAGACAGATAATCTTCGACAAGGGAGCAAAGAATACACAATGGAGAAATGAAAGCCTCTTGAATAAATGGTGCTGGGAAAACTGGACAGCCAGATGCAAAAGAATGAAAGTGGATCATTATCTTTCTCCATACACAAAAATAGACTCCAAATGGATCACAGACTTGAAGGTAAGACTGTAACCCATAAAATTTCTGGAAGAAAATATAGGCAGTACACTCTTTGACATTAGCCTTAAAAGGATCTTTACAAATACAATGCCCACTCAGACAAGGGAATCAAAAGAAAAAATAAACAAGTGGGACTTCATCAGACTAAAGAGCTTCTGGAAGGCAAAGGAAACCAAGATCAAAATGAAAAAAACAACCCACCAACTGGGAGAAAATATTTGCAAATCATATATCTGATAAGGAGTTAATCTCTATGACATATAAATAACTCACACAACTCAACTACAAAAAAATAAACAACCCCATCAAAAACTGGGCAGAGGATATGAACAGACATTTTTCCAAAGAAGATATACAGATGGCCAATAGGCACATGAAAAGATGTTCAACATCACTAATCATTAGGGAGACACAAATCACTACACTTAGATATCATCTTACACCCATTACAATGGCTATAATCGCCAAGACAAAAAAAGAATAAATGTTGGAGAGGTTGTGGAGAAAAGGGAACCCTCATGCACTGCTGGTGGGAATGCAAACTGGTGCGGCCATTTTGGAAAACAGTATGGAGATATCTCAAAAAACTAAAAATAGAAATACCACATGACTCAGCTCTCCCACTACTGGGTATCTATACAGAAAACCTGAAATCAACAATGCAAAGAGACTTATGCACCCCTATGTTCACTGCAGCATTATTCACAATAGCCAAGACCTGGAAGCAACCTAAGTGCCCAACGACTGATGACTGGATAAGGAAGATGTGGTATATATACACAATGGAATACTACTCAGCCATAAAAAATACATAATCATCCCATTTGCAACCACATGGATGGACCTTGAAGGCATCATGTTAAGCAAAATAAGCCAGACGGAGAAAGACAAACACAGTATGATTTCACTCATATGTGCAAGATAAACAAACTTATGGACAAAGACAACAATTTAGCGGTTATGAGGGGGAGGGGGAGGAAGATGGACATAAGGGGTGCAGGGGCACATTTATATGGTGTTTGACAAATATTAACACAACTGAAATTTCACAGTGTTATAAACTATTTAGATCACAATAAAAAATTTTTGAAAATTAAAATAAAATAAATGAAATGGTCCTCTTGAGCCTCTATTTCTGTCTGTAAAAGGGGTAGAAGAGTGCTAATACTAGCTAATACTCTAATACTCACTGATCTATTACTCCCTGCTTGACACTGTGCTAAGCCCATAACAAGTGCTGTCTCATTTAATGTCCCTCACATTCCTATGTTCTCCATTTGCAGAAAGGGAAACTGAGGCTGAAAGAGACTACACAGTTGGGGCAAGGATACTACCTGCACTGCCAAGTCATCTCGGTCGTCAGGTGAGTTAAAGGAGACAGTACATGGGAAGGACTTAACAAAGGCCCTGGTTTGTGATAAGTGATCAACAAGTGGTGACTATTATTATTATTCCTAGAGTAGTCCAAACCCATGAATTCTTACTTCTCCTCCTATCAGAAGGATATCAGTTTCATTTGCCTTTCTTGGGAGCATCGGCCTTCTCCTCTTCCCCCCATTTTTTGCATATGTCTAATTGACAGACAGTACTTCTACACCTAACAAATAGGTTCTTGGCCAAGCTACTCTAGCAACAAATGAAAATATGCAACTTTCACAAGCTACCTCATCAAAAACCTTTCCTCGACAGATCTCAAACACTGAGCATTTTAAACCAAGTTCATGGACACAGTTAAACTTGAAAACACAGCTTGCTTTACTGCCTCCCAGCCTCTAATCAAGCAGCATTTCCCACCTAGAATGCTCTGAGACATCCTTTCTGCCTAAGACAAAAGCAACCCAACTTGTAAAGACTTCCTGACTCACCTCTGAGCTCCAACTATCGCTTTAATTACTTTCTCCATCTTTTCTTCATTGTACCCACATCACTACCATAACACTTACCACAACTTTGACATGCAAAATACTTAACAAGGCATTTAATTAGAACAAATGCCTCAACATCCGCTGAGACCACAGAATACCCACACCACCGAACGGTCAGCCCTGCCGAATGGATTCCCAGTGAGTCGGGGTTTTGGTTTGGTTTGGTTTTGCCCCCGTATCTTGAAGTCAGGGATTTTATTCTTAATCATCAATAAGTGTCAACTGAATGAATTAATGAATGAACAGTGGACTGAATAAATGAACTGATGAAGCACCAGAATGAGAAAATAGGAATAAGGAAATTGAAAGAAGGAAGCTAGAATCTAAGTTTTAAAAGATTTAAAAGAAAATGGGAGACCTCATCAGAAATAACCAACCTGAGAAATTATGGTTAGCAAAAAACTATTATTTGAACAAGATGACTTCCTTAGAGACTTCAAATTAATCCTTCTGGGTAGGCTCTTCTCTAATCCCAAACACAACTTGTTTAAGAGGTTTCCTTTGTGATTCTCTGGTTTTCTCTCAATGCAATCACTGCCATCTAACCGGAGGGTCAGAAGGGAGGGCCCGTAAATGCTCTGCCCCCATGGGCCAGCATTTGGAGCTGAATGCTCAGGCCACATCCACCGTAGGCCTTGTGGGTAAGCCTCAAACATCAAAGAAAGGGAGAAAGAAGGAGGAGGGCTGTGGCCGATGGCTAATCATCTACATAGTTCCTAGAGGACCAACTGGATTTGGAACAAAGAGAACATTGCATATATTTTATCAGATCCATCCATGCCAATGTATGCGCATGATTGTGTATGTATGTGCATGTATGTGTATACACACATGCTTCTAACAAATTTGTTTTTCATGGTTATACTAATGAGGACTTTGAAACTACTGCATTGGTTTCAGTTTCTCCTTAAAATACATGATTGCTCTCACAAAATGTCATTTCAATTACAGAAACCCAATAATGAACCAAAAATACCCTCCCATGCACTCTTGGCTCGTGAAGTACCCACCGACTGTGACAAGCACTAGCTGAGGTTTGGGGTTTTTTGTATTATTAATAAAAGGATGCAAATGAAATGAGTTGGCTTTTAGAGATCATTATCCAGAGTCTAGATAGCAAAGGCCTGTCGGAAGCTGTTTTGCATTTTGCCGTATCATCATCACAACAAAAGGTAGAGCTGCTTAGAAACCTAAATAAATTAAAATAAATCAAACTATAACAATATTGATCCAGCAGCCCTAAATAGAGAATGGCCTACTGTCTCCCTTTGTGCAAAAGCCTTGTCTCTGCCTGAAAATGCTTAGCATTAGTGAAAGCAAAATATATGTTTCATGGCAATTCTCAGGAATGCCGAACAATTCCCACAAGAAACTCACATGTTTTCCAGAAAATAAGAAGTGGGTTAGAAAAGCCAATTCAACAACTGAGTCCTTTAATACAGCAACAATATTTATTCTCTTAAAGTTCAGGCCCCAAGATGAATTCAAAACAGTAATTTTTCCTGGCGGTAATCATTCGATCACTCATTCAGCAATCATTTACTCATTATTCAACAATGATTATCATTGAGGGTCCACCTCTATTTGGGAATGATAGGCAAGGAGAAGCATAGAATGTTACAATTTATGTTTTAGGTCCCTGGGACAGAAATAGACACAAAAGGATTTTGTAGAATGCTAAGTGAGAATCAAAAATGAGGCATTAGGATTATCATAGACTACGTTGAATGTTGAGGAGTTTCTGGCTTCTAAACCTATGCAAAGAACTGCAGGACACAGTAGACCATCTTATAATCTACAGCTGCCATCCCAGTAGCTTGGAAGCCCCCAGAAGCTTAAGCACTAACTGAAGAATCATGGAAGGCTTAGACCTCCAGGGGACCTAAAAGATAACCCAATTCAGTGATTCACGAAATTTCCTGAATAACTGTTTCATAAAAGAAATATTTCACGGCACATCATGGAACATCAACATATGAAAAGGATGAGAGAGAACTATTCCTGGCTGAAGGGAAGATGGGGTGCCCTGGTCTCCACCAGAGCCTCTCTTCTCTTGATTCTTGGACAGCTTCTGAGGCAGACGCACAGAATCAAGACCTCTGTGGAATGTGGCACAAAGACCACTAATGAAAGTCAAGCCCATTTATCAGATGGCAAAAGCGAGATCATGGAGAATCAATGACTTGCTCAAGGTCACAGCGCCAAGTTAGGGATACAATTTGGCACTAGAATCCAAGTCCATTCCTCTCATTCTAGCACACTGCCATCTGATTAGGAAGAATGTTTTCTGGAGGGAGAGAGAGAATTATTTTGGACACTTGAATTCAGGGGATGGTGGGACATCAATGTGGCTACATCTAGGAAGCAGGTAAACACACTGGTCTGTAGCTCAGCAGGGGAATAGTACTAATTTCTTAGATTTAGGTATTGTCATCATAGAGAGGATAAATGATGTCCAAAGACAGACAGAAAGTCCTCAGTTAGGGGGTAGGAAGAAGAGCCAGAGAAGAGATGTTTGGAGAGGTAGGAGAAAAACGAGGACAAAAACAGATCTGGATATTGGTTTTGAGATGAAGTGTGACATTAACTTCGAATTAAGCCAAAATAAAACATATTGGGGAGACTGAACTGGAGATGCCAACCATTTGCTTCTTCTGCCAGTCGTTTCCTCCAGCACATATCACCCTTCCCCTTTTTCCTTCTTCTCACAAAAGCTGCTCCCCCAGCCCCATAAGGAGGAAACAATGGTGTGTGGCAGTCAGCATGTACTGTTCCCAAAAGTTGATTTTTGAATTTTTAGGAATTTTGTGAACCAGTTGTTAAACATAAATGTTATTAAAAGTTCAATTATATGCACTTAATGGTTAAATAAATTATCTTAAAAGCAAAGGCAACAAACACTCAAAAGGCCTCACTTCTTAATTATTTTACTATTATCTATGCTTGTAGGGTTATTTATGTCTGTTATATCTATGTGATAGAAATACTACGTAATGGGGTACAACTGCACATCTCTTATCAACTCTATGTTCAGTGATGCCAGATGAGTAGCATGAAATCAGCCATGGTGGAAGTATTTACCGTGGAAACTGGCAAATGCTACAAATCAGGACTTGGACTTCTCTGGGGGAAAGATGATCAGTCTCCTGGAGACCCAATATTCTACCCTCTAGTTCTGGCCCTTTGGCAGGCCTGACTGCACTTCCTGCCCTTGTGGCCTCCCCATAATTCCCTGTTTTTCCTAAATTTGTTTGAGTAGACATCGCTACTTTTCAAATGAATAACTGATGGTGACTGAATTGGACATTTGCACAAGGAAAACCCATATCAAATGTTTCAGAGTTAGGACTTGCATCAGTTTAGACTTGAATCAACCAATCAGGAAATGTGCAAGTACCTGTTCACAACAAGCCTCTCAGCTAAGTCATTTAGGAAGTGAAGGATTGCAGAGGAGATTGTTCTAGACACATGGGGTGAGGTGGATGAGGGAGGGGGAAGGGAGAGGAAAAGGAGCCTGCACAAGGCAGCACACCAAAGCAGAAACAGAGCAAGATTTCCTTTCTACCTGCTGCTCTCTATCCTTCATCACCAGGATCTCTGAACAGAAGCTGACAGTCCGGAGAAATCCACTCTTAACTCCATTACATTTCCAGTTGTAATTCTATTCATTGTTCTTCACCTCGGGCAATCCTATTTACATAATGAGAAGAGATTTGGTGGAGAGGAGGGGTATACATCAACTGTCACAGGCCTGCCTTGTTAGTTTATACTGTAAATAACGCACTTGTTTCCCATGCTGCTGCTTTGGGGGAATATTCTGTTAATTTCAGTCATCATCTTGTTTTCAACAAATTTGGCAGCAGAATTTTCAGAGGAATAATCAGACAGTTAGACATAGTCATTATTTGATGGTACTTTAATCAGTATGTTTCTTGGAGATAGATACAACCAATAAGCATTCTAGCTGAGAGCAGTGCTGGCCTATAGGGGCCTGCTTTCTGTGCATTTAGACTGAAGAATGATTTCCCATACTCACATGTGGGTGAAGCCACATTTCACATCCACTCGCCCACCCTGTCTGCTGATAAATATTAAAGGCTGTATCCAGGGCCAGCCATATAATTTACAGGGCTAGCTATAAAGTGAAAACATGGGGTCTCTTGTTCAAAAATAGGCAAAACTATTTTTTCCCCTTTTTCCCACAGTTTCTCTCCGAACCTGTCATGGTGTTTTTCATTTGCCATTTAATGTCGTGTTCCCTCAGGCACAGGATATTCACAGGGTGAAGAGCATCTATTACACTTAGGCTTCTGATATGACCTAATCCTCTAGATTGGTTCTGACCTGTGGCAAGCACAGTGGGACCACACGCCTTACTTTCATACAGTGTACAATTACGAATAGAGTTTAGAGTAGCCTCTCCCTCTCTCTCTCTCTCTCTCTCTCTTTTTCTCTTGTTGCAGATGCATCACATTGCTGATGAATATTGAGGTCACAGGCCAAGAAGAAAAAATTAAATAAACAAAATAGATGCCTGTCACATGGAATCAAAATCCAACTCAGAGAAGAATTTCCTCTCTGCTGCTGACACTGCCAAGAGATTACTCAAAGCCCATTTGGACTGTTAAATCGCACACACAATTAAGGACACAGGAGATCATCTTGTCCTGGAAGGCAGAATAAAAGCCGATACCAAGCAAAACACTCTCTGCTTAGTAAATTAACTGCCATATGCAATTGCAGCTAAAGGTCTCTTCTTCCGGGTGGGAATATGTATTTGGTTGCAGTAATGAGACTAATCTCCTGTGGGGTTTGTAGATCCAGTCTCTTTTCTTAGTTGTATGTCACACCAGGGAGAAGCATCAAAGGCTTTAGCAGAGCCCCCAGCTATGATGCTGAAAGCCACTGAGTCATATACTACAGACCAGTTCTTCTGTCAGATGGGGGACACCAGGGTAGTGAGAACAGACCAAAAAATTCTGGAGCCGCAGAGATCAGATAAATGGATTTTTCTTCATTTGCAAAACACTGGGAAAGCCAAGTGGAACCTACGTCTTAAACTTGAGCCTAAACTTTTCTGGGTATTATTAACTCTCTAAGGACAAGTCTTGGTTTTTAAAATATGGAAGTTTTCTGGATGTAAACAAATGGCCTTTCTGTTGTTAGTCATGGCCTTTTGTCATTTATGGGAAAAAAAACAAGTGGAAAAAGAGTTGCAATCTTGTCTTTGGACCACTAATACTATGCTATTCCTGATTCCTCAGAGTGAATATAATTCACAACATTTGCATCATTCAGACATTTTTTTGAAAACATTTTTGCAGACACTAATTTGTAAATGGTTTCAAAGCCACTAAGCTTTCTATTTAAACACCTAATTCAGGTCTAGGTAGGATCAAACTCTAGCCATCAGAATTACCTGAAGGACTTGTTGAATAGTACCACCGCACCCCAGAGTCTCTGATTCAGTTGGTCTAGAGTGGGGCCCAAGAATCTGCATTTCTAAGAAAGCTCCCAGGTGATGCTGATACTGCCGGTCTGGGGACCACACTTTGAGAAGCTCTGCACCGGAAAAGAAGGTTCCCAATAGATGAAAGAATCCAGCCCTTTCCTTTATACCTAAAAGGTTTATAAGAAGAAACCAAAGCCACCTGAATAAGCACTCCTCAAAGTTTAAAGTGCATGCAAATGACCTGGGGATCTTTTAAAGGCAGATTCCAATTCAGTAGGTTTCAGGTAGGGCCTGAGAGTCTGCATTTCTAACCGGATCCCAGGGGGCACTGATGCTACTGGTCTGAGAAGCAGTTTGAGCTCCATAATAAAAGAGTTGACCCCTGGGCCGGGCAGTCACCCTTGGCACAGCATTTCATTCTGATTAAACAGTTCCACTGGAAATAAACTCCTTTCATGGAGGGAACACATTTTCTACTTTTTCGGATCAATCACATTTTATTGGAAAGTGCCTGGCATGGAGGAGAGATAAGTCAATTGAACAACATATATTGAGTATCTGCTATTTTCATGGTAATTTGTACTGTCAAGGATCCAAAAATGGAGATGGGGATGCTCCAGTCACACATATGCTCCCTAATATTGTGTCATATTCCAGGAAGTTACATTGTTGTAAGCAATCACCACAAATAAAGTCTATATCATACCGAGACAAAAGAACACAAAACAGTTAAGAATAGCTCTGATCGTTGTGCTGTTCTTGCCACTTCTGTACAAGTTGGACAATTTTTCAAAGTAAAAATTTTAGAAAAGCAGGTTTGGGATTTTTTCTGGATCTTGAGGAAATGAGATTTTATGCATATATTTGTATAAGTAAACAACTTAAGAAGAAGAAAAGTGAAATAATTTCTTCTAGTATGTCCCTTGGTTTTTTAAATAAAAATGTATTATTTGATAGGAAACCGCTCATAAATGAAAATTTTACAATTAATTCTAAAGGCTAAAAAAAAATCACATTTCTCCTAATGTAATTAACACTATTTTTGAAAATGGTAAAAACGCCATAGATTCATTCCTTGGTTCTCATTTTCAATGGCTGGCCTGAAAAGAATACTAAATTCAAGAGTCTATTTCTCTACCAATAATTGGAACACTTTCTCCTCTCGGTGATGAAAGCAACTCCAGATTTGCCTAGGCTTTAAAGAAAATGTCCAAGTACCATCCTTTCTATTTAAGAATGATTTAGAAACTCTAAAAGAATAATATATTTTTGCCTGTTAAGTTAGCAATTATGTTTAGAAGCAATAGTGGCTAATGCTGAGGCTGGCATAATTAGACTTATGAATGGATACATTTTTATGGTGTTATCAAATATTCTCATGTTTTAAGAAGTAGTTTGCAATATATATGCATTAGGAACCACAAAAATATGTGTACTTTGTGATTTGGTAATCTTATTCCTAGAAAATTATTCTCTGGAAGTAAAATAATTGAAGACCAAATTTGATCCTGGCAGCACCAAAGCGTAGGGTAACAAACAAACAAGCTAAATACTCGGTCATATGGAAATGGTCACATCAATCATGGTTTATTAATTCAATAATATGTCACCATGAAAAGTCACGTCTATGAAGAGGTGTGATAACGTGGGAAAATGCTCATTTCTAAGGAAGAAAAAGAAGATTAAAAATGGCTGCATTCTATGATGATGACCATGTAAAAAATTTTAAGAAAAAGAATAATAGAGAAATGTACAAGAATTATATCAAGGTGGCAGGATTATGGATAGTCTTAGCTTCTATTTTCTTTTTCAGACTTTCTGTAATGTCTTCATTACTGACTTTACGGGACTTTATTAACAGAGAAAAATCATGTTCAAAAAATCAACACCAGTCCTGAGCTACACATTAGATCCTTATTTAATAATGCATTAAGGGAGGAAATGCTACAGAAGCTTGAATCTCTTCCCAAATCCCCAGCAACCAAAGCTGCCACCTTTGGAAGGGCATCATATTACCCACACGACTGCCTAAGTCTAATCAAATCACATCATTTTGTTTCATAGAGCCCTTAAAGCATGGTGGATTAACGTGTAGACTCTGAGTTTGTGAATCTGAGTTTGGATCTGGGCTCTAACTGTTTGTTGCTGTGCAACCAGACTACCTTTCTGCCACAAATATAGCCTCTCAAAAGTTACCTCTCTCTGCCCAAGAGAAAAAGTGACTCTGTGGATGCTGCCTATGAGCTGTATGGCTATTTCTGTGTCTTGGGAGAGGCAGCCCTTCATGGCGACCACAGGCTCTGGGATTAGAGTGACACACCTAGGTGTCACTGCCACACTGCCATTTTACAGGCTATGTATACTGTGCGAGTGATCAATGCTACTTGTGCCTCAGTTTCCTCATCCGCCCAAGAATATAAATGTACCTAGCCCATGAAATAGGTGGTGGGGTTTAAATGAGATAAGGTATGCATGAGCCTTCAGCACAGGGCCTAGCTCATGGTAAGCACCCCAAAATCACAGCTGCCATTGTTTATCCAGAAATCATGGGAAGAGAGATCTTTGTTTCAGCCCCGTTCTAATTCTGCTTCAGAGCTTGAATGATAAGGGGAAGAGGGATTGAGTGGAAAAAAGATCCTGAGGTCTTGGAAGCCAGCCCACAGATTTATATCTGATGTATAGATGGAGCAACTGGACCAAGTGCCTTTACAAAATTCCCTCCTGAGTTTCAAAAAATCGCTAGGAACCAGAGGAAGCTATTCCTGACTCAAGATACCGCTCCCCACAGATAATGCACATTTTGGTTTATTCCCTCTGGGTGCAGGAAGTTCAACCTGTGAAAAATTACTACAAGGGGGAGAAAATTAGAGCCCCAGACAGACACCATTTTTCAGTGTTTACTATAATTACTCATGTATCAGGCATCCTTTGCTTTGCTTTTGGGGATTGTTCCAACCGTGTATTTGCTTCTCTTCTTGAGGATGATGCTGGAGATTCTTGAAACAAGCTGGCAGAGGGTATCATTGCCTCTCTGCCACCTGATCTGGGGTAGAAAAATGGGCCAGAGCAAGTAAGTGGAGATGAGCTAGACACAAAATTTCCTAAGCTGAAGCCATTTCTTATCTCTCCAATAAGAAATAGCTGGAGAAAACTTTGTGCTTCAAAGACTGAATCTCTTATCCATCTTGTCCACTGTTTTCTCCAAAGTCTAGAACAGTATCTGGCATATAGCAGGTGCCTAAGACACACTGGATGAACAAAGCAATCAACTAATATAACCATTTCAAAATGTTTGATAAAAAACCACCTTTACATATTCTGAATAGCTTGATATTTTTTCTAAGTATGCTATATTTATAAAATCAAAAAACATTTTTATTTTGAAAAACAAATATATGGCATGATTCTTTTGTGTTAAACATGCAGAGATGAAACTTTGGAAAGAAATATGAGAAAACATTAACAGTGAGGGGAGGAACAATGCTTGACATCTTCTCCACATTCGCACCTCTTATGCTGACTAAGGAAAAGAATGCTGAGTGCTTGGCTTTGTATTTTAAATTGTGAAAACGAATTAAAGATGTGTCCACTCTTTGTCTAGAAGAAAAACCTTTTTATTATTATTTTTCTTTTCTTGTCTTTGCTGAGGAAGATTAGCTCCGAGCTAACATCTGTGCCAATCTTTCTCCACTTTATATGTGGGTCACCACCACAGCATGGCTGACGAGCATGGCATAGGTCCGCACCTGGGATCCAAACCCACGAACCTGGACCGCCAAAGCACAGCACGCTGAACTTAACCACTATACCACTGGGCTGGCCCCTGAAAAACTTTTTAATATTCTTGCTAGAGCATTTGTTTCAAGACATACCAAATAATGCCTTCAAAATATGTATTAGCACTAGTCTGCAACTATTAAAATGTACACTGTTGTTCAAAACTAGCTGTGCCCATAAAATGAAACTAAAAAGTAAGCAGTCGGCATTAAGTTTCAGATTTTTTAAATCATCCTCAAAAGACAGATTGTGCCAAAAAAGAAAAAAAAATGGGGGACAGCCCGGTGGTGCAGCAGTCAAGTGTGCATGTTCTGCTTCAGCACCCCAGGGTTCGCCGGTTTGGATCCCGGGGGCAGACATGGCACCACTTGGCAAGACATGCTGTGGTAGGCATCCCACATATAAAGTAGAGGAAGATGGGCACGGATGTTAGCTCACAGCCAGCCTTCCTCAGCAAAAAGAGGAGGATTGGCAGCAGTTAGCTCAGGGCTAATCTTCCTCAAAAAAAAGAGAAAAAAATGGTAGGAGTGATGGATACAAGGAATTTATTATGCTAATCTGTTTACATTGTATAGGTTTCAATATTTCTAAAATAAAAATTTCTGTAATGGTTATTATCTTATAAAATGTTTTCTAAATGTGTAATTAAAAATTTAACACACTTAAAAATTATATTATGAGATGGGGCAGGCCCAGTGGTGTAGTGGTTAAGTTCACGTGCTCCACTTCAGCAGCCCAGGGTTCACAGGTTCGGATCCTAGGCACGGACCTAGCACCACTCATCAAGCCACACTATGGCGGCATCCCACATACAAAATAGAGGAAGAGTGGCACAGATGTTAGCTCAGCACCAATCTTCCTCACACACACAAAAAATTATATCATGTCATTTATAGTTTATTTTAGCATGTGCTGGAATTAAACCAATCAATTTCTTTTTAATGGACTCAAGGAAGAATTTTCAGTATATTCTTGAAACTTATAGGTTGCTACCAGCTTTACTCAGTGCATGATGGATAGTCTTTAATTTAAAATATGGCATTTGTTGTGATATAATTTAAATTACTTTTCTGCCGGGAGCATGCGTTCTTCAGAGTCACAATTATGCAAAGGGAAATTATACATCATATTCCTACTTTATTTTCCTTTATAGTCCTTGTTACGGTTACTTTCACTCAGGTACAATTACATTAGAGAAAACAGGATTTTGCATTTATATTAAAAACAATTCTATTTAGAAAATTCATGTCAGTTCTTAGTTAATTACAGGAGAGAAATGGAAGCCATTCTAAAAACAAACAAGAGCAAAGGCTCAAAAGTAGCAGAACTCACATATAAAGAGCTGCATATAATCAATAAAGTTCTCACAAGCCCACTTAACCATACAAGTTACTGTATCATAATTGCATTTAAGAAAAATATTTTTAGACCTTTTCATTTACTATAAATGCTATGCATACTCATTATGGAAAATTTGGAAACTTGGACAAAAGCACAAAAATAAATTAAGACCACTCGGTGATCGCTACACCTAGATGTAACAGCTGATAATATTTTGCTGTATTTCCTTCAAGTCTGCTTTTCTGCTTAGATTGGATACAAATATCAATAGCCCATTATATTTTACAAAATTGTCATCATACAGTGTGCTCTGTATGCCCTGTTTTATAACCTAATTCCTTGGTTGGAAAATATATAGTAAACATTTCCCCCTTTTATTAACTATCCTTCTTAATAATTGCAGACTTTCCTGCCCAGTGTTATATGTACTTCATAATTTATCTAACCCATCTCATATTGTTAGAAATTGAGTGTTTCTATTTTCTCCTATTATAAATGATGCTACAATCAATGACCCTATATAAAAAAAATTTTCACATCTGTATTATTTCCATTTGATAAATTATTTGAAATCAAATCTCTAGGTCAACACCTACAAATATATTTAAGTATTTTGAAACATAATGATAAAAATCTTTAAGTTATCTTTAAGACTCCCGTGAGCAATTCCAGATACCGTTCTCCTTAGATGCTATCTTCCAGCTTTTAAAAAACATAATTGCCAACTGGAAAAGTAAAAATGGCATCTCCTTTAATTTTCATTTGTTTCTTTATAATTTATTTAGTTATTAGTGAGATTGAACATATCTACCTATGCCGTGGCCATTTTCCTTCTTTTTAAAAAGTCATTTGAAAAATCTCCTTTATTTCCAACCAATCACCTTATCTGAAGGCTACTACATAACAGGCATCAAGATAAGTGCTGAGGATAGAAAATTAACGAGACATGGACCCAATCCTCAAGGATTTCACGGACTAGTAGAAAAATAGACATGCGCATGATTAATTCCAATCTATTATTGTAAGTGCTATAGGGACATATGTGGAACATGCTAGGAAACCACAGATAAGGAAGCAGGAAACTCTACAGGGGATGAGTGAAGGACATGCAGAAGCTGAAAAGTTTCAGCTGGGCTCTGACAAATGAATAAAAATTCACCAGCCAGGTGGGGGAGAGAAAAGATTGTGTCCCAGAAGAGAACGACAGAGGAGACAATAAATTGTGAAGGATCTGATGAAGCCAGCCAAGGGTTTGAGCTATATCAGAGGGAAATAGGGATTCCCTGACATGTTTTTGAGCAGAGAATGGACATGATAAGTTCTGTGTTTTGGAAAGCGGAAGGAAAGGAAGATCTGGAGTCATTTTGGGAATGAGAGAAAGAATCAGGTCAAGGACAACTGAAAGATACACTTAGCTTGAGCTGTTTAACGTAGAGTGATAGGTTTACTTTAAAGAATATAGGCGTAAGGAAGAGGTAACCCCTTTTGAAGAATCATTTCTGTTTTAAAAGTCCTAAAACACTATAGCTGTGATAGAATGAATTATTTTTCCCAAATGACTTGTTTTGGCCACTAGGTAGAAGTGAGTATGTGCCAGTTCCTGCCTGGACTTGAAGAAGTGTGCTGTTTCCACATGCCCGTCTGGGAACTTTCAATCTCCACCAGGAAAAGATGTGCCCCGGGAGCCTGCAGTTCCCGGAAGAATAGACACACATGGAGCAGACCTGAATGAAACCCACAATTTGGAGCCAAGCCCAGGTGAGCCCTGCCTCGCTGAGCCAAACCCTCGGCCGACCTGCAGTGTGTATGCCACTGATTTTAGTGTGATTTCTTATGCAGGATAATTATGGCAACAGCTAACAGACACACTGGCATATTCCTTTCCCTTTAATTTCTAGATGCACCTTATCTCTGTTTAAAGACGCTTCGAAAGAACTGGGTTGGGCTAATCCCCTCTGCATTATCTGGAAAGCTGGATAATACAATTGGAAGTTCGTCATGATTAAATGTAGCCCAGTCCTTCCAATTGTAGAACATCATCTCATCAGCTGGAAGTTGCTGATGAATTTCCATCCAGAATTAAAGCACTCACACGTTGTACATAAGAAATCAATTGACTATTGATCCTGACATGCATTACTATAAAATACTAAGTAGACAGACCTGAGCTCAGCTCCCTGTTGTAAATAAGAATATTTGCATCTTTGTTGTCTCCTTCTGATCAGGTATATGTAACCCAATGGGTGGCATGGAGCCTTTTTAATCAGATCGTAATAGGCGCCCTCATTCTGCTCATTAAGATAAAGAAGGGTTTGCCAGGGAAATGGTCTATTAGGTTGTAATTTGCTTTCACATGCAAATTAAGGGATAATTAGTTTTGAATATCTGGAGATGTAGAATCTGTGTGTTTGACATATTTTCATATGTTGACAACACTGAAAGTTCAAGCATCTTTTCAGAAAAAAGAAAGGTTCTTTGAAAGTTAAAAGAGATTAAACAATATTCCATTCGAAATGTACACTATTCAGGTAAATATTACAGGTGGCGTATATTTAGCTCACAATTCAGAACCAACTGCTTTTTTTTTTTAACTCGTAATATTTTGAAAAGGCTGACAAAATTCTGAGTGTCACCACATTTCTCTTTTCTTTTTTAAGGGCAAGGTGTTCTTTGAAATATGATTGAACCAAGATTTAAATTATTTTAAATAATTAGAGGCAAATACTTGTGGCTTCCATTAACTTGAAATAGCACATCCTCTTTTAACATTTTATCTTTATAAATAAGCCAAATCTCCCCCGTTACTTAAATAGGGAGTATAAATTGGCTTAAGCTATTTCTTATTTTTGTAAACTATTACTTGGTCTTCTCTTACTCTTTAAATTTAGTGAAACAGATAAGCATGTTTTATGACGAACTTCAAAAAGTCTAAGGCAGATCAAGTTTTATTGATTAAAAATGTCTCTATATGTAAGTTAAAATAGGAGTGCTTGGCAGGGAACTTCAGCCCCTTAAGGGGAGGGTATGGGACAAAAAAATAGGTGATAAATGTGAGATTGAAGGTGCCACCAAAGTATGTGAAATTTCAAGGAACGGAGAGCTGATTCTCATGGCAAGGAATAGCATTTCCCCCAAATGCAGAGAATGGGTAGAATTTAAATACGGAAAGAGGAAAGCCTTCCGGGAAAAAGGAAATGGTAAATATGGGCATGGGGTCAGGAGTCTGAAAGGAGTATTCCCATTATAGCAGGTAGGGTTGTTTAGCTGCAACGTGGGGAAAAGTAGGAACACAATTTAGAAATGTGTACTAAGAAAACATGGGGTGGAGGCAGGGTTCAATACAGGCTAAGGAACTTGGAAGCTAGCTTGTGAGCCACTAAAAGTTTTGGAGCAGGAGGACAATGTGTTAAAAGCACCCCTTTGAAAAGTGAGTGGATTAGAACGAGAGAGACATTAGGTGAGGACTATCTCTGTTTGAGGTGGGTTTCCCACACCTTCACTTCCCAGGAGTTTGACATCAACAAAACCTGAGGGGCTCTGTGTGATGTCACTCAAGTCAGGTAAGAAGTCAGACTCTGTTTTAGCATAATAAGGCACTGCAGACACAGGTTTATTTTCATAGTGGAAAGGACTGATTATTTTGTAGCTATTCCACCTTTCACTATTAGACACCCATCATATTCTAACAAGAGACTCTTAGAGACCAAAGACAAACTCTTAGCCCATCCCAAAGGACAGACTCACATGGAATCTAGTGAATGTGCAATGAGTGGATAATTATAATTACAATGAATACATCTAGACATCTGCTGTACAATATAGTGCCTACAGTTAACAATACTGTGTTACTCACTTAAAAAAATTGTTAGGGGTCTGCCCTGGGGTGTAGTGGTTAAGTTCACATGCTCCAGTTCAGCATCCCGGGGTTCTTGGGTTCGTATCCTGGGTGGAGACCTACACACCACTCATCAAGCCATGCTGTGGTGACATCCCACACGCAAAACAGAGGAAGATTGGCACAGATGTTAGCTCAGGGCCAATATTCCTCACACAACAAAAGAAAAAATTGTTGAAAGGGTAGATCTCTTGTTAGTGTCCCAGCCACAAAAATGGGGTGGGGGCGGGGGAGCACAAGAAAACTTTTGGAAGTGATGGATATGTTTATTCCCTTGACTGTGGTGATGGTTTCATGGGTGTGTGCACATGTCCAAACTCATCAAATTGTATACATTAAATATGCAGTTTTTTTGTATATCAAATATACCTCAATGAGGCTGTTTTTAAAAAAGAAAAAAGAAATGCAGTGAAAAAACCTAAAGGTCTTGGAGGAAGAGAAGGAGTAAGAAGTGTTGGGGAGGTGCTCTCTGTGGAACCCAGAGCAGGCTCTGCAGTGGTAAACCTCTGCATCTGAGGGCAGAGCTCAGGAATCAAATAAACTAGAATTGAGAAGCTGTCCTTAAATTCCTACCACCTCATGGACACTCTCTGCGTTGGATTATATTGCTTACATATGAAATACAAGATTTACAGGGCATTTTCTGGGACTCTGTTTAAATCCTTGACTGGCTAACATCGAGGTCATTTTGAAAGAGTCATCGTGCAACCTCCCTGCCACAATAAGGAGCATATTTTTGTGGTATATTTAGTTGTCCGGTGAGCAGTAACACAGACCCTGTGGTATCACACCATGAGAGCCACAGTGAAATGGAAATATCATGGAAAGGCAAAGGAGAAAAATAAAGAGAGGAGTGAATTGACAGGATATGGCCACTGAGTCCATCTGGAGGGCAGCAAAGGAGGAGAAGTGGGCGATAGCTCCATCTTAACCCTTGGTCCTTAGCCTGAATGAGTGAATAGAAATAGCATTCAATGGAATGAGCAAGTAAGAAGGAGTTTGGCTCCTGACATGGTGAGTTTGCATGCCTCTGGGATATCCAGGGGCCTAGCGCTCAAGTGAAACTGTTCTAGAGTGTTCAGGGATTAATATAGAGATTCAGCCATTATCTCCTAAATGAAACTATGACTGGATACTTGAAACCAGTGCTAATGAAGAAGGTGTAGAAAATTAGAGTAGAATTTTTAAAAAATCACTTGAGGTTGGGAAGAAGGAAAGAAACCAAGGGCGGGAGAGAATATTCAGAGAGGAGGAAGAAGAGCTGACATTATGCTGCATCTGAGAAGCCCAGGGAGGAGGAACCAAGTAACTAGAACACAGTAGAAGGTGGAGGAGGAAGAGAACTGGAAGAGGCCATGGGACCAGGCAACATGGAGGTCCAGGATGCCCAACAAGAGAGTGGCGTGGGTAGGTATCACAACCAAGCGCTTGAAGGAATGAGGGGACAAGAGGGTAAGTGTGTCATAACGAGGTGGAGATAGCGACTGTGTAGCCTAATTTTTCTAAAATTTTGTTGGTGAAAAATTTGAGAAAAATGATAGTATTGATAGAGGATTAAGTAAGGAAGACTTGAACAGAACGCAATGAGCTCTGGGGGAGAGAGAGAGAGAGAGAAATATTCTGACACAAGGAACTTTAATTCAACAAGTATTTGGTGAGTTCCTGCTACTACATGCCAGGTGCCAGAATATGATGCAGAATGAGACCTGCACTTCTACACACGGCTCAATGACATTCTGTTTATTTAAATCATTCGCTCAATGGAGCAAGAACTGTGACGTCTTCCTTAGTATATCTACATTGCTTAGCACACTGTCTGACACTTGATAGACCCTTAGCAGACTTCTGTGGAATCAGTGAACAGCACAGCCCCAACCTCTAAGAGGCTCCACCCTATCTTTGCCTAACTCCACTTTGTCCAGTTAGGCAACTGCCCCCGTGTGCCTATTACACCCTGGGCACTCCTCCATCTATCTTCCAGTCTAAAGACAGAAAAACAAGGCAACAAGTGTTTTCAAGATTTTTACCAGCCCTTAGGCAGGGGAGAGACACAGCCAGCAAAACTACAGTGGGGCTCACTGACTGATTTGGAAATTCAGGGGAATCAATTTCATATGCACTTCAAGTTTCTCATAAATAACTCCCATTGGTTCTCATTTTACTCCTGCAGCTTTTCCAGGGCTAGCCTGACCAGCTCAGCTGAATTCAAATGAGTAGAGAAGCCTCTAAATCAGCCTCAGGAGTGTAGAATCTGGTTTTTCTCACATTGTCAATCTCGTTTTAAATAGCCAAGGCAAGCATACTGTAAGCAAAGCCTGTTAGACGCCATTGGCTGGCTGGGCACCTGTGTTAAAAATACAACTTGCTAAACTGTCTAGCCAGCAGATAGCGTTGTTTGGCAGAACAGCGCTGTTTTGCCTGGGATGGAATTTGATAAAGTGCTTCATTGGGTGGCAACATTTGGTCTCAACTTTCTTCAGATCACAATGGGAGAATGAAAGTGGAATCCATTTAAACCCTCCATTTCACCCCACGAGGCTCACAGACATCGTGTCAAACCACATCACGCACGCTGCAATAGATATGCTGAAAGTCTACAAGCTTACTCCTCTCTTTACACACAATGCTCTTTGTCAGATTGGAGATTAATTATGGAATACAGTTTCTTGATTTTCCCACTCATGTAGTTGTAGCAGAAGCTCAAATCCAAGGCAATACTCCACAGCATAAAATGAATACATAACTGTGTTGTTTCGTGCCAAGTTCAGCAACACAGCATTCTTGCTGGCCAGTCTATGAATAGCACACTCGCTGCTGGGACAGACCCAGCCATGTAACAATGACTGATCGGTCCTGTTATCCTGTGACCGGTTCTAGCCCATGGAGGTCACTGAAGCATTGGTGATTATATCGTAATTTGTCTACACACCCTGGAAAAAGACGATCTCAGGTTTAATGGAACCAAAGACCATCCATGGGCAATAATCATTGGATTTGGAGATTTTACAGCTCAGATCAAATCCTTGGAGCCTTCCCTTTTGCTTACTCCCCTTCACTTTGCTCCTCTGAGACGACCCGAGGGCATGAAGAATATATGAAGGTTCTGACTTCAGAAAATATTCAGACTTTGCTGACTCTCACCTGGTTCAGGCTACCTTCACTTCTCAGTTAGGTTACCAAGCAGCCTACTTATTAGTCTTGCTTTATCTCTTGCCCCCCATATCCTCTATGTGGTGGACACTGTAATGTGCCACCAAGATCCTTCTTCAGTGAAGGACCCATTGCCCCAGCTTTTAAGATTGTAGTCAGCAGACAGTCTCCAGCTGTCAGCCCCTCAAGGATGGCCCAGGTGATGCTCCTTCATTGGTCATTGTCATGGCCATTGAACGACTATGTTTGATGACTAATCAATGCTGGAAAATAGAGGCCTAGCCATCTCAGGCCCAATAGAGACAATTATAAAGCTCCTATGTGAGCAGCTAAGACCACTGTTGGGCTGTATCATAGCTAGATTTCTCCCTCTGCCGACTCCTGCTTCCTGACCCTCTTTTCTACAGGAGTTGATCCCAAGGAGTCAGAAACATCCCACATGCTAAACTCCATCTCAGAGGTGTTCCCCAGCCTGTGTCAGTCCATGTGTCGCAAAAAGCCAGAGTCATCTTGTTAACTCTAAGTTCAATCAGGCCTCTCATCTACTCAGAACACCCCTCTCCTCCCACTGTCTTCAGAGGCTTTACAATGGCCCACGAGGCCCTACAGGATCTGCCCCCACACTCCCTCTCTAACTTCGTCTCCTCTTACTCTCCAGTTGCTCACTTTGCCCCAGCCGCACTTGCCTCCTCCAACTGGCAGGCACACTCCCATCAGGAGACTTTGGCCTTTGCTGTTTGTTCACCCTGCCTAGAATAGTCTTCCCCTACATCAGAGGTAGGCAATCTTTTTTTCCTGTAGAGAGCCAAATACTAAATACCTTAGGCTTTGCAGGCCACAAAATCTCTGTTGCAACTATTCAACTTTTCCATTTTAGCATGAAAACTACCACAGATGATGCATAAACTAACGGGCGTATCTTCCTCATAAACCTTACTTATGGAAATAGATGGTGGGCCGGATTTGGCCTTGCCCTGTAGTTTGCTGACCCCTGCCCTAGATAGTCACATGGCTGGCTCCCTCATCTCCTTCAGGTCCTGACTCAAATGTTTCCTTCCCTGACTACCCTATTGAAATTCCAACTCCCAACAGCGCTTACTTCTCTTTACCACCTTATTTTCTCCACGGCAGCACTCATTGCTATTGGCATACTGTATTCTACTTATTGCTTTGTTTACCTTCTGTCTCCCCCACTGGGAGGTAAGCCAGATCAAGGCAGGGATTTTGTCTGCTTTGAGGCCCTTACAAGATACGTGCTAAATAAACATCTGTTGAATGAATGAATAAATAAATGAATATTCAGCTAATTTAATATTTTCTCCAGTTTGTGTTTTGTGGGTAGGTGTGTCTACAGTTGTGTTTCAGATCTCTTCACATCCTAAGAGGTTCTTTTTACCTTTTATATCCCAGTAGAGGGAGATGCTTCAAAGCGCAAGCCCTTTAGTGAGACCCCCTGAGTTTTAAACCCCAGCTCAGTTACCTTCTAGCTCTGTGACCTTGTGTATATATATGACCTCACTAAGCCTCAGTTTTCTCATCTGTAAGATGGAGTCATAACATTGACCATATCAGAGGATCATGATGATGAAAAACACTCAGCAAAGAACCTATCATCACTCAGTACATGGGACCTATAATCAGCCAAATCATTAACTCTTCCCCTTGATTAGCATTCTGCAAGGGTAAGATAAGGATCATGTTTACAAATTGGGTCTGCATGTGCCTTCAACAAAAACCCACATATACGTGCTTGAGTTCACTTTTTTTACTTATAGATAAAATAAATTCTAATAAGAAACATAGAAGAATTATAACGACCATTTATTAAGTGCTCACTCTGTGCCCATTGATATGCTAATTGCATGCCTGGCCTCCATATAATCACTAACACATTATGGAAGACCAGTGGAATGATTTTCCATATGTCCTCCCGTTGGCTGGGCATGCAGAGATGCAAATGTCTCTGCCCCATTCTTGAAGACCTTATCACAATTGGTAGAAACAAGTGCTCATCACCTATGGAATAAGCTTGGTCACCCAGCAACATCTGATTTCGGTAGGGAAAGCAGCAAGAGAAATGGCGATATCCTGCTTGAGAGAGCTTCACCTCCATTCTTTCTTCTGGAGACCTGACCTTAAATTCAAATCACAAATGGGAACTCCCTCCAGTCTCCCAGCAAGGCTCTTCCTCCACAATGTGGTCCTAGACCTCTGGCTCATCCTCATACGCCCAATACTGTCTCCATGAAACCAGAAATCCAAAGCAAGTAAACAGACTCCCAGTGTATCTGAAAATATGTGCTGCTGGTTAAATTATAATAAACCTTTGGAAACCAGCACTTAGATGATCGTAGTCACTGGTAAATGGGTTGGAAAATGCTTCTAGCTTTCACCCGGGATGGGTTGGTAGCCTCTGACCACTCATTTCTTGACCAAGGTTGAGGAGAGAGAAGTCTCTTTTAAACAACCCTCAATCCATTGCATTCATCTTCTTGCTTCAAATCATTTACAACAGCTTGAGAAATAGATTTGTCCTGGCTGGTAGTTAAAGAGACAGTCAATAACAATATGAGAAATAATTACTATACCTGGAGAAAGTGGGCATCGATTTCAGCAACGACAGGGGCCTCGAAACTGGATTTCAAGTATGTTGTAGTAGAGTGGGAGTCATTTATTACTTAACTTGCTGAATTTATTGGGCAGGATTAAGTTGATGCTGAAAATCTTAAATACAGAGCTTATTTTTTTCTTTTAAATGATAATTCAGTTCAGCTACAGATATACTTAATGCCTATGATTTTCAAGAAACTGTGTTAGGCTCTTAAGACAGAGTGATAAAGAAGAGGCCCCACTCCCCCACTGCCCCACCTGGGGACGCTTGCATTCTTTTGATGAAAGGAGAAAATAAGCCACCACAGAATTCATCATTTAACTATAATTAAGGCCAGTATTGCAAGGAAAATGTGCATAATGGGGTGAACTTACTTGGTCTTGGGGGAATCGAGGAAGTCCTTTCTTTAAAAATCACATTTAAGTTGCAAATCAAAGGATAAGTTGGAGTGATCACTCCAAGTGAAGAAGAAAGCAAGCTCTTTTGGGTAGAGGGACCACATGAAGACCTGGAGGCTGGAAAGAACCTGCCCTCTTCAAGCAGAGATGTGCTCGTAAACATTAACAGCTCGCGCTCCACAACAACCAATATGTGCATACCTATGCACATATAAGTTTATTAGGAATGCTATTGATATTTGAGATAAGTAACACATAATTTACAAATAGTAATGAAGTATGCACTATTCTCTATTGTAAATTCCACACATAGCCGATCGATTCTCATAGAATGCTTTTGTTGATTTTTGCCAAATGCTTCCATCTGTAGCCAACCTATGTTCACAATTAATGAGCAAGTATAGTTCCCATATCAATGTTAGTTGATATTTTCATCTAAGTTAATGAGTAAGATGAAAGTGAAACAATGAAGACTTAAGTCAGAAGTTCACTTGTTTGTCAATGAAGTCGGCAGTTTTTTCGCTGAATCGTATAATAGTTTCCAAATGCTGGAAGAACATGTCTTCAGGTTTAGGGGGCTATACACAATAACAGCTACCAGATACAACACAGTTTTAAGTTTAACTTGCATTGTTAACATTTTCTCCATCACTTTTATAAGTCCAGACTAGAGGTCAGCAAACTGTGAACCTGCTGTCTGTCTTGATAAATAAAGTTTTATTAAAACATAGCCATGCTCATTCATTGATGTATTTTCTATGACTACCTTGGCTCTACAACTGCAGAGCTGAGTAATTGCGACAGAGAGTTTATTGCTCACAAAGCCTAAGATATTTATTACCTAGCCCAGTGCAGAATAAAAGTTTGCTGAATGCTATTCTAGATCATCAACAAAACATAAATCAAGCCCTGATTTGTAGTGTTTGCCAATTTCTGGGAGGTAAACACTCCCACCCTGGCTGATTTCAAGCTGCCACTGTGATGTCACTGAAAGAGGTGTTGGAAAGAGATGGGCAGTAGCACATCCTTCTGTAGATTTCACCATACAGATACAACAGACCTAAATAACCTGAAGAGCATTGATAAAAGTAAATTTTAGTAAAATATTAGGAAGTGATAAGTTGTGCGTATTTATTACCCATCTATAACATAACTTTGTTAATTGTAAGTTTATATAATTTAATTTTTAATGATAGCCATATTTAACAACTAACTTGCATTCCTGAAAATTTCACAATTCACTCTCAGGGCTGGTAAGAGCTGGCTCTAGCATGTCAATGCCCTCAACCACCTGAGAGATACACCGTGTGGCTGGGGGCAGAGATGGATGGGTGGAATAAGGCCAGGCGGGGAACTAAGCAAAGCTTTTTAAGCCAGATGGAGATTAAAATTTATCCTATAAGAAATGGGATGCCATTGAAGGTTTACAGCTGGGAAGTACTTTGATCTCTACCAGCAACTACTATCTAATGTTTTAATCCCAGGGAACATTCATGGAGTGATTTCCATGTCAAGCACAATTCTAGGTATTTTACAAATATTAATTCTCACAAAAACCCTGTGAGGTAAGATTGTACCCCCGTCCCCCCACAATTTTACAGAGACAGTAATCAATTAAGCATTGCCTAAGGTCTTGGTTAATGAGTGTTGAAGGTGGGATATGTGGGAAAGAGTCTAACTTTTCTCTCATTCAGGGGAATTTGAATCTGCAGAGAGACAGGGCTGTCTCCAAAACATGCATGAGGGGTTTCATGACAAAGAACGGATAGGTCTGTCCAAACGCTGCAGGCATAGATGGCGAGAATGGGTGGAGTAGATCTGGGGTGCATCATGAAGGCCATCCCTTGGTGAGCAGATTCCTCCAGTTTGGGGCCATCTGTCTTCCGAGAGGAAGAATGTTGGAAACTGATCACATGGGAACGTGCAGAATGTACCAACTACTGATGACATGTGATTTTTGTGCAGTAATTTAAATCCCTCCAGAATACTCTGACATTTTCTCAGATCTTCTGTCCTTTCATAAATGATCTGAGCAAGGAGGGAAAGGAAGAAATATACCAAGCTCTCAATTGGATGGATTCTCACCATTTACATCTTGGGTCGCTTCCCCAGAAGTCAAAGTTGATCCTTAACTCTAAGCGGAGCTAATGCGTCTCTAACTCACAAAAGATCTGACTATTCTCCGGGAGAGAGGGAATAAGGAGGGACGGCTGCCAGTCAGAAGCTGCTGTAGCTGCTAAATGCATCACAGATATTTGCGATTTAAGCTGAAATCTTACTTTGTAGGGAAATGAGGATCAGCCAATCTCCTAATTTGGTGCGTTAGGGAGGGAAGAGTCACGAGATGGGAGAGGAAAAATGCACATCTTGCAACTGTAACCTCCAGCGATTTGCAAACCCGACAGGGACGTCCCAAACGTAAACTCCAGAGTAAGTACCAAAAGGAGGGTAATGGGAAGAAAATGAAAAAATGCAGCGATCATGGCTCTGTTGCTGTCATTTGATTTGTCACTCTCTCCTCATGACCACCTGCTTGTCTTATCTCCACGACCCCCATCCCCTTGCCAAAGGCCAGTTTCTGATAGCCATAGTCAATTCTGATGGAAGAGAGATCCTTGGAGCATCATTAGAAAAGAGGGCAAGAACAGTTTTGCAGCAACTTAGATTTCTGCCTTGTTATCAAAATTAGGCCCCCACTGCTTTGAATAAATAAGTCTTGGTCTAACTCTGGCCTCAGACAAATGACTTAGCATCCCTGTGCCTCAGTTTCTTCGTCTGGGAAATGAGAATAATAACACTATCTCCCTCACAGTGTGGTTGTGGGAATTCAAGGAGATGATAAAAGCAAAAATGATTACATCAACAGCTAAGATTTCTCAAGGGTATGCCATGCACCAGGCACTGTTATAAGTACTTCACCTCTGCTCTTAATCTTCCTTGCCACCTTATGAGGGTGCTATTAGTATTATTCCTATTTTGCAGATGAGGAAACTGAGGCATCGAGCAGTTAAGGAACATGCCCAAGGTCACACAGCAAATAATGGAAGAAGCAGAGCTTAACCAGTTGAAGACTATAGTCCAGGGGTCAGCAAACTATGGCCTGTCAGCAAGATCCAGTCTATCACCTGTTTTTGTAAGGTTTGTAAAGCAAGAATGGTTTTTACATTTGTAATTGGTGAAAAACATCAAAAGAAAAATAATGGTTTGCGGCCCATGAAAATTATATGAAATTAATAAAATCTTGCACCAGTTCGTTCCCGAGGGAGCTGATTCCCTCTCATGTCAGAGGCCACGCCACGGGCGTGGCCACTCCCTGCACATCTAAGGTTTCACGTTTTCACCTGAGAACCTCAATATTTCCCTCATCTTAGCCAAGAAAAGCATTGCCACACATCCTCAGAGCTTATTATGTCTGTACATAGAAAGGCAACTAGAAAACTACAATAATTATCTGGGTAACGAGTTAAAAATCACTCTTGCCTGAAATAACCTGGTAATGAGTGAGTCCTGCAATCACATTCATTAAAGAAGAACATTTCTCGGAGAGCCAACCCATATGTAGATTGTGTCGAAATTAGTTTATAAATCAAGAATGCACTGCCAGGGGCACTGAATGCAATGATCCAAAGTAAAAACAGAGGTAAAACACATAAGGAAACCCCACCATGTAAAACTGAAGAGATCTCTTAATTTTACAATGAAAATAGCTAGCTTTTATTGAGAGATTACCACATGCATGGGAACTAGGCTAATAGCCTTGTGTGGATCATTTCATCATTCCTTAAAATGCCCCAGTGAGATGGTTACTATTTTCATTCGTATTTTGCAGATGAAAAGACTGAGGCTCTGAGAAGCTGAGTTACTTGCCCAAGGGCACACAGCTGATAAAGGAAGGAACTAGCACGCGAATGTAGGCAGTTCTAGCTCCAGAGCATACCATACCACACTCCGATAGATGAAAAAAAGAGGCCAAGCCAGGTTACTTGCTATGCCCAGGGCCACAGAACTGGTTGTGGCAAAGCTGGAACAATCAGAGCTTAAGAGACAATACCATACGTGGAGGTGAGGACACACGTGCACTGTTCGTGAAGAAAGAAAGGGGAGGCACATTTATTCTATTGCCTCCAATCTCGTCATCCTCCTCCTCATCATCATTAAGGAAGCTAATACATATCAAGAATTTGCTATGTGCCGGGTCCCATTCAGAGTGTATTACCTCAATTAATCCTTACAATGCCATTTCATTTCATCCTTAAAACCACCCTTTAGGCATGAGCTATATTATCCCAATTTTGTAGATGGGGAAACTGAGTCACAGAGATGAGGTGATCTGTCCTAAGACACCCAGCTAGAAGGTTGAGCGTGTAAGATCAAACAGTATGACTCCAGAATGCACACTTTTAATCCCTGCTTCTCCCTGACTCCTCCCTTTGTGGTCCAGGGCCTCAATGTTTCTCTTCACTTGGGATCATCAGGACGCCTTCCGCTGACTTGCAGATCTCCTTGATTCTCTTAGCTGGTTTTCACAGTACCTTTCCAACTGTATTAGCTGTTTATGTGACAGTCTCCTCCAACCACCCATCTTCAAATAGAAACACTTGTGCACACATCACACACAACACTTGAGAATATCCTGATAAACAGTGGAATGAGGGACAGCATAACGACTGAGAATCTAGACTCTATCAAAGACACATATGGGTTCATACCCTGCCTCCCCACTTACCAGCTCGATAGCTTTAGATAAGTTATGTCTCAGGGCCTCAGTTTCCTTATTTATTAAATGATAATTATGGCACCTACCATAATGTAGTGTTATCATTTGTATTAAAAAGGACTATGCACGTCAATAGCTTAGCACAGCATATGGCAAATGAGTATTTGACAAAAGACAACTATTATTAATAAAACTAGGTAGAAAAAATGGATGCATGCATGGATGGATGGATGCAAAGACGCGTGGATGGACAGATGACTGGATGGTTAAAATTCTAGCTAACTAGAAGGACTGGTTTAAAGAGAGACAATGATGAGGGGGAAAAGTAAAGTTTTTGTATACAATAAAAAAGACCGTTAATCTGCACAATTGAAGAATCTCTCAAGCTGCAAGAGGCCTCAAGGATCAAGCTACGACCCGTAGATAAACAAGATGTTCATTTCCAAAACCCAGCCCAGCGGTTGACTCTGCTGGACATTCACCAAAGTTATTTCAAGATTCTTGTTCCCAGCACTATTTGTTAATGCCTACAAGAAGGCAAGAGGAGATGAGAACAGATCAAACAGGTAAGACTGAAAACCCCATCAAGCTAAGAGCTACACCTACTTTGCTTAACACTGAGTTCCTGGCACATAGCACAATTTCTTATATTTTGTGACTCTGATCTGCCAAATTCTAGATGCTAAAGCAAAGCGAAGAACGAAATGCCCACAATTTCAATAAGTGAGTACTATGAAGATTTCTCTGTCACTCCTGTCACAAGCTGCGTGGATCTTTTTATTTGGGGGGAAGGGTTTGATGACTCCCTGCAATCATGTAAGCCTCCTTCCATCTTGTGGCTCGGCTGTCCCCCACTGGACCCTCTGCCTCCAGCTGGCAGACAGGGCAACAGAGCGAGTGTTCGTGGAGGACCACACAGGAGGCTTTGCAGAAGGAAGGCTCACCCTTACATTCGCCCACTCTACTGGCCAGGACCCAGCCTAAGGGAGACTGGGAAATGTGACCCAGCTGCATGCCCTGGAGAAAGAACGAAATGATTTGGTGAATGACTAGCCAGTCTCCACCACAGTGTTCACTAAGATGCATTGAATGGAAAAGTGAACCGATATAAGAAGCAAAGAAATGTAGTCCTGTGAGTGGATGATACACAGAGGTAGGGGGAACAGAGCATCCCCCTACACATACACACTTACGGAGACTGACTGCAGTCACTATCTGGCTGGAACTCAGGCTGCCCGACTGCTCCCTGCGGGTCCCTTCCCCCGTGGAGCCCCTGCTTCCCCTTACTGTTCCCCAGGATCGCCTGTTCTACCTTTATACCTGCACTGGTGGCTGCAGCCATGATTCCCAGATGTCGGGTCAAACTGACCCAATGCTACCACTGGGAGTCAACTTTGGGCATCTCAACCGCACAATAAGGGGAAAGAAAAACAACTGGATTTAATTTCTAGTCAAGGTCCTAGAAACAATTTATTGACTTTTAAAATAGAAATGTGGGGAAACATGTGCTAAGCCCCAGGTGCCGATTGAACAAGCAGTCAGAACAATATGGTGCCAGAGATGTCATCAAATCAGGGCACTTATCACAGGTGGGCACGTATTAAAGAGGCTTCTGCATGTGTCTGCATCCTCAATACCCTGCACGCATCTGGAGGGCAGGGACTGAAGTATTCATCTCTGACTCCCTTGCAGGAGAGCTGAGCAGAGACTTGCATGTGACAGCAGGTGCTGGAGCAGACACCTGTCCTTCTGGTCTACCCTCCATCTCTCAGCTTCTCCATGCAGCAGTGCTCCAGCTTTCCTTTGGGAGACCACCTCATTCTCCACATTTAGTCTATGAAATTAGGGGTGACTCTATCTCCAGTTCCAGAGCTGGTGATTTGACCCTGCCCTGGTCAATCTCAGCAGTCCACCAGGCACTGTGCCTGGATTGAGGATATTCACAGGCCCCAAGCTGAGTGAAACATGGTTAGCCCTCTGGAAGGATAATTGGGCAACAACAGCTCTCTTTTTGCTGGGCTGTGAAACTATGAGGCTACAAAGCTGAGCCTGCCAGCGGCTGTTTTGTACCTCCTGGGGAGAGAGCCTGCCTAAGAGTGAAGTCACCATAGAAGAAAGAGCCAAGAGATGGAGAGAAACCAATTCCATTTGACAATATTCAAGGTCCCGTATTCAGTTGTCTCTGAAACTCAACTCCTTGGACTTGTTCAGTGAAGTGAACTATGCATTTCCCATTTTGAGTTGGGCGTTAATCCCTTAAAATTGAGAGGGTCCTGATGAAAAGAGGTTTCAAAACGTTTGTTGAGTGAAATTAAAATAACATCCGGAACATTTTTATTGTACAGATGCCCTGTTAAGAGTCAATCTAAGCCAAGAAGTCTTCCTTGAATCCATTTTTCTGCCTTGCAATTGGCTCAGTTACAGTGTGGTCTGTCTGAGGATGGGGCCGTGTAGGGTAGGGGTACAGAACTCAAGCACAAGGCACAGCCCCATTACACTTTATGAAAGCATATCACGATGCATGCATTTCCTTCCACCTCTGCTGCCACTAGCTTCATTAGCCTAACTGTCATTTCCCACCTGGGCTACCCTCACAGCCTCCTGATGCCTCTCCCCACTGCAGACTTGCCCTTTCTGCTCCATCACAGTAACAAGAGTGACCCCAAAAGTTAATTCATTGAATGTCCCCTGCTTACAATTACCAATGGCTTCCACTGTATTTAGAGTAAACTCTGAACTCTTTACCATGACCTACAAAGGCCAGAATGATCTGGCCCCTGTCTATCCATCAAACTGCATTTCTTGCCATTCTCCCCTTCATGCACATGGTTTCAATTCTTCAAACTTATCAATCTATTTGCTGACTCCTGTCCTTTGACTTTGGTGTTACTTCCACATGGAGTGCCCTTCTCCCAGCCTACATGAGCAATCTCAGAAGCTTTGGCCCTCTACTCTAGCCTCACTGGGCTATCCCCCAGTTCCATGACTTTCCATGTGCCTATGCTCATCCTGTGCCTTCTACCCCTCCCACTTAGCTGTCTGAGAACCTCTTAGCCTCCCTGTCCTTCAGTCATTCTAAATATAACTTTCCCAGCTGGTATCCATTGGCCCCATGGCAGAATCAAGGTTCTCCTATCTGTATCTGTCAGCACACGATGGGTGTTAAGTATCACACCATGGCACATGGTAATGCAGTCATCTGTTTATATATCTGAATCTTCTGCCAGACCATGGGCTTATCAAGGGCTGTGGCAATCTCTTATTCTTTCTGGTAGAACCTGGGGTTTAAATACCACCAGCAACATTGTAAGTGCTCAAGGAATATTTGTTAAATAAAAGGAAGAAATGACTGTTGAGTAAATTAACCAAATTCTCTTGGGGCAAATTACTTAGCATCCTTGGCTGCAATTTCATCATCTAGAAAATAAATGTTTTGTGCCAGTAGTTCTCAATCCTGGCTGCATCCCATAATCACGTGGAAAGAGCTAAAAAATGCAGGTTCTTGATCTCACCTCCAGGAAACCTCACTCATTCATTTTCCCAGTGCATATTTCTTGACCGCTTACTACTCGCTTGACCTCATTTCAGGCACAGGAGAGCCAGTTGTGAAAGAGCCAGGCCAGGGCCTTGCCCTCATGGAGCTTGCATTCCAGGGATCATATTAGCTCATATTTACTGAGGCCCTGTGAGGCTCTAGCCTTGAAATAGTGGCTTTGCCCACATTAACCTCCTGAGTTCCCACCTCAGCCCTGAGAGGTAGGACTCTGATTCATCACTGAGGGGCAGAGGGCCTCACTTGGCCAACTTCACACCTGTTATAAACGCAGGAGCCTGATCCCAAACGTCCTCTGACAACAGGTCGCTCCATTGAAGATACATCTGGAAGAGCCACATGGGGCCCAGGCACTGGACTGAAGAACCACTGTTCAAAGTAAGCCAGTGACTTGTAGTGATGCCACCTGAATAGGTGTTCGCTGCTCCCTGTAACTGACGCAGATAACAGCTCACAGAGACCCAGCCAGTGTGAACAAAAGCCCTTCAATAAACACACTCAGACTTGTATTTTATCAAATGCTTACAAAGGGAGGAAGCACAGGACCCTACTCTGTCCCTCACTGCATTCACTCCTCATGTAACCTGTGAGCTCGGTGTTGTTATCCCATTTTACAGAGGAGGAAATCGAGGCTTAGAGAGGCTCAGAGGATGGGACACCGCCTGTCCCAGAAACCCTCAGCCAAAATTACATTACAGGCTGATGGCAGCGACTTAGGAGTGTCCTGCTCATGGAGACCCCTGAGAGTGGGCGCCAGGGTTTACATCTTTCCACCTTGTCAGATTTCAGCTCGAAGCCTCCCAGCAGCAAAGCAACAACCGTCACTTAGGCCTTCCCAAAGTGCAAAGAGCTTTGCCGCGGAATATCTGATTTACTCTGCAGAGCCACCCACTGAAAGAGATATTGACCTTGACATGCAGGATATTTAAAACATTTAACAATTGTTACAGCATGGGCACCAACCCATCCGAACAGACACTGGACACATGCACCCGATGTGGCCATGCTAAGGTGTGCCTCCCAGCTTCTCAGGTCTGAGTGAGACACTGTCCCGCCTGAACTCCTTTCACACCAGTGACTAGACCATGCCCTGCTGACCTCAGGTCTTTGGCACTTTTATTTCCTCCCTTAACACCTTGTCTTTCTTCTCCTCCCCATTGCTAGCCACCTCCTACTTAGACTTCAGTCGCAGTTCAGAGGTCATATGCGCAGGAAGACTTCCAGAACAGAGCTGCCAGTGGTGTGTCCCCTCGGCACTCACCTCTACCCTGCAGAGGCTGCTTACTGGGTGCACCTACAATCCCCCTAGTCGCTGCCCTCCCCCGATGGCAGACGGGGAGTTGGTGGATAAACACCCCAGCTCCCTGGCTCGTCAGTAGGGATGACTACGAAGCATGCGCACACTGTCTCCTAGAGTCTTTAGTGGGATCAGCTCCCGTTGCCCACGAAGGTAACAAGCTGGCTTGGAAATAATCCCTTTGCAGGCTCCCTTCTCGTCCTGTCCCACTTCCCCACTCCTCTCCCAGTGTTTCCTGCGATCACCTCCCAAATAAACAGCTTGCACACAAACCCTTGTTGCAGAGGCTGCTTCTGTGGGAATCCAAGTAAAACAGCTTCCTGAGCATGAAGGCCAAGTGAGGTCTCCTTTGACGATGTTCACTGGATCCTGTTCTTTTCCTTCAGGGAACTCACCTTGGTCTGTGATTACACGTGCATTCGGGGGATTATCTGATGTCTGGCTGTCTCCCCCACTAACTGGTGAGCCCCTACTGCAGTAGGCTGAACAACGGCCCCCAAAGACATCACATCCTACTCTCTGGAACCTGTAAACATTACATTATAGGGGAACAATTTTGTGGGTGTAGTTAAATTAGTGATTTTGAGATGAGGAGATTATCCTGCATTATCTGAGTGGGCGCTAAATGCAATTACAAATGTCCTTATAAGAAGGAGACCAAGGGAGATTTGACACAGAAGAGGAGAATGCGACCACAGAGACAGATTGGAGTGATGTGGCCACAAATCAAAGAATCCTGGCAGCCACCAGAAGTTGGAAGAGGCAAAGAATGTATTCTCCTCTGGAGCCGGCTCACACCTTGACTTTGCCCATGGAAACTGATTTTGGCCTCTAGAACTGCAAGGGGATAAAAGCGTGTTGTTTTAAGATGCTAAGTCTATGGCAATTGTTACAGCAGCCATTGGAAACTAGTACACCCATGAAGGCGGCTTCCTTGCTCTTTGATGCCTCTGGCTCCTCTTAAGTCTTCTCACCTAAGGCTGAACCCACATCTGTGTCCAAGCCTGTTAAGGGTTGAACTGTGTCCCCCTAACCTCCAGTATCTGTGAATGTGACCTTATTTGGAAATAGGGTCTTTGCAGATGTGATCAAGTTAAGATGAGGTCATCATTTATGGGAGGGGGTTGATGCAATATGACTGGTGTCCTTAGAAGAAGAGAAGAGGCAGAGAGACACACAGAGGAAAGCTCTACGGGACGATGGAGGCCGAGACGGAGTGACGTGTTTACAAGCCAAGGAACACCAACGATTGCTGGCAACATCAGAAGCTAGGAGAGAGGCATGAGCTGGATTCTTCCCTAGAGCCTTCAGAGGGAGCGTGGCTCTGCTGACACCTTGATTTCAGACTTTGTTGCTTCTAGAACTGTAAAGGAATAGTTTCTATTGCTTTAAGCCACCTAGCTGGTGATACTTTGTTCCAGCAACCCTAGGACATGAATACAACCTTTTCTGCTATGTCCAGATCCAAAGCCACCCAGAGGTCTGGCGTCAGGCAGCACTGGGAACTTAGAACCTTGCTAAGTTCACTCCTGAAGTATCACAGCCATGTTCTTGGCTATTAGCTGTTATTAACTTACTGGGTTAAGGCCTGGCTAGTGAGCACTATGAAGCACTTAAGCCAGGATATGGTTTTTCTAAAGATATCATGAGGACCATGAGAAGCTCCTCATGCTACAGAAGGCACTCTAGTTTTGAGACTCACAGGCTAAAAGTCAACTGTGGCTGCAAATGAGTCACGTAGCCATCATCAGCACCAATTCCACTCCACCTACAACAAAGTCAGGCCGTCTTTCTGTCAGAGACAAGCGAGACCCACTCCCCGCTCTGGTTTCTGCTTGCACATTATTAACGTGTAATGAAGAGAAGGCTCTGCTTTATTGATCTTCAGACCAGAGCTATGTGTGATGCTGTCTAAGAGAAGCCCCAAAGGACGTTATTTGATTTTTGCACAGAACAATAATCTCCCTCACCAAATTAACCACTGGACTGGTGGGGGTTTCACCTTGAAATTGTTGACAGGGTAGCAAAACAGGAATGTCTATATTTGCTAATCCTTGCTCAAAATGCATCCCCACTGTTTGCACCCTGTCAAATGAATCCAAGGGGAAGTATCAGGCCACACTGTGGAAAGGGGAAAATGCAGAACAAGAGAGATTAGAACCACCAGAGGACATCAATGTGCAGTACAAAGTGATGACGACGGGGTTTTGTCTTCGCAAAATGACAAGCTACAATCTCAGTCTGCCCCGCCTCCTTTGTTTTTCTTCTGCTAGCAAAACATTCCTGGGTAGAAAATCCCCAATCTAAGAATCTCAGAAATGCCCCCTCTTTCTTAGCCCTGCCGTCATTTTACCGGAGGCCTTTTTTAGGCTGTTTGATGATAGCTAAGCCATATGTTGGCGGTTACTCAGTATTGAAAACTCAAGAGTCGGGTTTTTCTCAGTCTGCTGGGGGCTCAGTTCTTTGGCTCAGCCTGAAATCAGATAGGGAAATGGCCTTCCAGGGAAGATCAGCTAAGGTCACAGAAGCAGAGCAGCAGGCCTGCCAGGGAGACTGCAAAAGCTGTCAGAGTGCCTGGTCTCCTCCAGTCTCCCTGGAGCCTGGGCTTCAAGGTCGTCAAGCACCTCTCTCTCCAGCCAACAGTAGACCCCGCCATCTCCATGCACTTGAAACCAGTTTGAGAAAGCCTTCCTTCTTGGGCTCAGGTATGTCCTTTGGTTCCCGCCTTTATGGGAACTGGCTTTTCCGGACATGGAAGAATGTCTTGTGGGAAAGCAAAACTGACATCCCAAAGCAAAAAGCATCCCAAGCCTGTTTGTCAGGGGGAAGGTAATGAGAATCCTCCATGTGACCCTTATGGAGAAAGAAACAGAGGCTCAGATCCAAATTGGGGCTAAGATGGTCCCAGGTTCTCACGGATTTATCTCTTCTAGTTGCCTGTGTAGCATGTCTGTTAAATTTAGATGAGGCTTAAATAGGGCCCAAAGAAGATCCAGGAGGGAATCACAAAAATGATTAAAAGGTTGTAAAATTGGGGCTTATGGATGGAGGAATTGGGGGTTATTTATCCTGGAAAAGAGAAGGCTAAGGAGGGACAAATAAAGGCTTCATGCTAGATTAATTATGTAAATAAGCAGACATCCAGCTGGCCTGGAACCTCAACCATTTGGCAGAGGGAGTGGATACTGAGGAGTGTTACTAGTAGTTTTAAAGTCATTAGTTGCCTGCACAGATTTCTGAGGGGTTCATTGTTGCTGGGTAATACAAGTTATGGATATGCCAAGTCCGTTTTAATGAGTCCAGACACCACCCACTGAAAATCATTTCCAGCTAAGCGTGTGATGAAGGCAGTTTTCCTCTGTCCATTGCCACAGGCAGAGGGCTTGCAGGAGTTCCTTGTATGACGGCAGACTCCAGGACTCACCCCATCTTCAAGTCCCCAACTAGAGTCAGGTGTTAGGAGGGACAATCACAGGCTCTGTCATCCAGGCAGGAAGACGCTGGAAAGAATGTTCCCTCAGGATGATGAGCTGAGCTTGGCCAGAGGTGGGAGAGGTGTCCTCTTGCCCAGGAGAGTCATAACTTGACTGCAAAGTCTGCCCCTTGGTTCTACCTCCTGACCACACTGAGGCAGTCTTCCTTTCATTCAATAGGACATTGACTGAGCACCAAGCACTGTCCAGTCCTTCTGAGCCTTGTGCTCTGAGCCTGGACACAGAGATGAGGAAGAAGGTTCTAATCACGCAAAATATAAGGGCATGAGGGGCTGGCCCTGTGGTGTAGTGGTTAAGTTTGGTATGCTCCACTTTGGCAGCCTGGGTTCACAGGTTCAGATCCCGGGTGCAGACCTACACCACTCATCAGCCATGCTGTGGCAGCAGCTCACATATAAAGTGGAGGAAGATTGGCACAGATGTCAGCTCAGGGCTAATCTTCCTCAAGCAACAAAAGAGGAAGATTGGCCACAGATGTTAGCTCAGGGCTCATCTTCCTCAGCAAAAAATAAAAGGGGGGGGGGCATGATTTGCGTACTAGTGACACTAATCATAATTATCACAGGAACATTTGGTGAGCACTTATTCCCTCCAAGCCCTCAGTGCAGCACTTCTAATATATTATCTCATTTAATTCCCGAAATAGTCCTATGACAGAGAAACTGTTGGATCCTCCTCTTTGCAGACAGAAAAAACCTTAAAGAGGTTAACTAATTTGCCCAAGGTCGCATAATCAGCAAGGGCCTTGGTAAGATTTGAACCTATGCTTTCTAATACTTAGTCTCTTCTATATATGTGTTTGCTTTTGGTGGCTTTTTGATGAAAACAGAGCAGATCACAGAATTTTATATTTAGGAGATATCATCATGATCACTAGTCCAATTGTCTCCTTCTATATTTTGCCACTCTTGACTGCTCCGCTATTCTGCCTTCCAGAAATGTTCCAGAGTGTTGGCAGGAGAAACACAGAGGAGGGGCCACTCAACCCTTCTTGGGGAAGGCAAGAGGCAGGAGGAGACATGCCCAGACTCTTAAGGACCCAGAAGTTCTCTTGTTCTCCTCACGTCACGAGGACTCATGAAGATTCTTCAAACCAGACTTGATGTGCATCCTAGTTCAGAGGACAGTGGTTCCTGGACACTGATGTGTATAGATCTTTTGGAGAACACATTGAAAATGCAGATCCTTGGCCCTCACACCCAGAAATCCAGATTCGATAGGCCTTGGCCAGGTTAGAGAATCAGTGTGTTTATTCAGCACCCCAAAGAATTCTGATGCGGGTGGCACAGGTGATGGGGATTTTTAGGCTGCTTAATTTTAAAACAGTTTATGATGAGGATTTTTAGGCTGGTTACTTTTAAAACTACAGATAAGAAGCAGGCTCCAAGGAGTGGAATTTGTTTGCCCTTTTGATCAGAGACAATTGCAGTTGTAAAGGAAATCTCCATGCCTCCCTCTCTGGAATTTGTTTGCCCCTTGTTGGGAAAACATTTACATTTCTAAGTGAAACATCTACCTGTGAAGATGCTTCCCCCTTGTTGAGAAAACATTTACACTTCTAAGGGAAACATCTATCTGTGGAGATGACTCCCCCTCTGAGCCAGGAGGAAGGGGGGATGGCCTTATCTCTGGAAACTGCCTGGCAACCTCATGTAACTGACCCTCACCCCAAAATCCTCCTTTGTCTTTAGTTGAAGATAATATTTGAGCGGTGACTTCTGCCATTTACTCAATCCGGTTTGATTCTTATCTTAAAGTTAGGGGACCGCCAAATGGCCAGACCAAACGGGCACTAATAAAGAGATAACTCACTTACCTATGCCTTAAATTTGGCCCTAACCCTCAGTTCGGGGCAGCAGCAGGAGCAGCAGAAGCTCTGACTGCCCATGGGTCCTGTCCCCATGCTACTCTATCTCTATTCTCTAAATAAAAGAGCACTACTGCCAGATCTTGAGAGTCTAAGAAATCTTTCTTTCGACTCCTCGGCTCACCGATCCCGCATCACAGGGACCCCAAATTGAGGGGAATCCCTTAGAGTTGTTATCCTCTCCCCTCACTCCTTTTTCTTGCCAAGCATCCTTTACCTCCCCTACACACACACACACTCACCTCCCCAGGATCCTATTCACTCCATAACCGTTTAGTAAGGACCCAGGTGTTAGACTACAAAGAGGGCTGCCCTCATGGAGCTCCGAGTCCAGCAGAGGAAGTAAGACGAGCAAACACTTGATCTGCATGAAGCTGAATATGAGGGTAGCTCCCAGGGAGGGAGAAAGTTCTAGGGGAGTTCCCAAGAGAAATTGATGACGATTGAGAGCTGGAGCCCAAGAAGACCTTCTGGAGCATGGGCAGACTTGTGACAGCTGGTGCTTGCTGCAGGTAACCCCAAGGAGGCTGAGAAACAGTCAAGAAGCTGAGAAAACAGGCTGTCAGCTACTGAGCTCGGTCCTTAGGGGCAGGATGAGAAAAGATGGTGGATTAATAAAACATTGATGCGGGTGGGGTGTGGATTATGGCTCAGGGCCTGCTTTAATGCTGAATTTTATCAGTAGCCATTAAGAAAGTTACACAGAAAAGAAGTGATGGGTGATGGGCGAGGCTCGGGGCAGTGAGTTTGGAGGCCATCACAGCAGGCCTGGTAAGAGATAATAAGGCCATTTACATAGATTATTGGGCAGGATTAGTTAGAATGGAGAAGAACAAGCAAGGTGCTCATATTAAGCTTTCCTTTCATTTACATATAAGCAGTATCAATGCTGATAACAACTCACTGAAGTGAGTCCCAGAATGGAGCATTCCTACATAATTCTTTTGTTAAGGTATGTGTTTAAAAGTACTAAAGTAAAATGTATCCTATAATTTAAGCTTTCTTTAAATTATACCAGCCTTTAACTAATGAGTAAAAATTAATGAAGTTTGACCATTTTGATACAAGAAGTGTTATTATCTTCATCAAGGTCATACTACATAATGTCATGACAGTATAGAAATAGAATGTTCAATAGAGGAAAGGTTGCTGGGTGTTGTTATGCTGGTGAAAACTGGTGGCAAGGTTAGATGAAATAGTCTGAGAGCATCTGTCCTCTGTGAGAAGTCTGGAGTGCAGGAAGGCACGAGGCAGCGTGGTTAATGCTGAGGCCTCTCGATTAAGACCACCTGGGTTCAAATCCAACATCCACTGCCTAGAAACTGTGTGATGTCGAGCACGTGATTTAACTTCTTTGAACCTCATTTCGCCAACCATGAAATGGGATTAATGAGAGCTCCTAACTCAGTACACTGTTGTGAGGATTAAATAAGATAATATCTTTGGGCACTGGCCACACAGTAGGAACCATAAGCATCAGTATCATCATTATCATCTTGGGGATTTCCTGAGTGCCCAGATTTGAGAGGAAGTTCCCATGTTTAAGAGCCATAGCCCAAAACCGTAGTGCTGGGTCCTAGTCCTGGCTTTATCATGGATGAGATGGGTGACCTGAGGAGAACCCCATTTGATGTCTCTGAGCCTCAGTTTCCTTGTCTGTATAATGAGAAGGTAGGTCTATATTGGAATTCTAAACCCTTTTTTTAAAGCCCTCTACCTTTTTATCAAATGCAATCCCCTCCTCAACTCTAATATCTAAAAGAGATAAAAGCAAAATTACCCTGGTGGGAGTTTGCTCCCAATACTGGAGTCCCAGATGCTTTCTCCGCCCTGTTCCTCCTACACTGTCATCACTTTAGGCCCCAAGTCCCACCCTCTCAATACTAAAACACGGTTTAAAAACTATGGAATTAGGGTCCTCTAAGACCATTTGGAGTTCTAAGATTCTATCCTCGTGGGAAGAGATGAACAGGGACTGTCCAAGTGGCAAGACAAACAAAGTCTGTGATAAATCCTGCAAGATCTCCTCGTAAACCATGCCCTTCGTAATCATGAGGAGAACCTCCACATCCGGTCACTTACATGCTGCCCTTTTAAGTCGTTCCTGTTAGAAGACCTGGAGAGGGAAGTGGAAAATGCCAGGGGGTGTTTAGACACAACGGAATGCAGATGACTTGCCCAGACCTTCAGCGGCAGCCTATCGTAACACTGATACTGGACAGGAAGAGATTAGATGACTAGCTTCCTCTTTGACCTTGTTTATGCACCAGCTTTGTTTTTGTTAATGTTGGGCTAAGAGAAAAGCAGTGACAATTTATAAGATATACCAAATCGAACTGTTCTTTCATACATGCTTAGAATAAGACTGTTTAATTCTAAAAGGTATATATTTAAATATTTATATATGTATATAAATATATACATATTATGTATATAAATATAAAACATTTATATATGTATATCAAATATATAAATATATATTTAAAGTGTATATATATATATATATATTTTTTAAGGTAATCTTTCTCAATCTGTCCTAACTCATATGTCACCAAACTCAAGACAGTGTTGACTTTGGGACAACCATTTATAGGTTATCCAACCTCAACAGCCTCATCTGGAGCCCTCCTGGCCAAAGAGAGCTTCTATTTCTCTCAAACGCATTCCTTTTTGGGGCAGCTCTGTCTGGTATGCCTTTCTTTGTTAACCTGAAATCTGTCTGCCTATGAGTTCCCCCCGTTAGTTCTACCTCTTTCTTGATCAGCAACAAATAGTAAAATGGCCACCCTTGCCTCCCAGACACACCGGGGTGTGGGCACCCCAGAGCCTTGAGGGCAGAACCCCCACTCCAGTCTGTCTAAAAGACAGGACCTCTACCCAAGGGGCCATGGAGGGCAGAACATCAAACCAAGGAGGCTTATTTCAAACCTTAATGTCTAAAGGAATTTGCCCCGTTGGGTTTGGTCTTGCTTGGGACCCATCACCCCTTTCTTCTTCCCCATTTCTCTCTTTTGGAATAAAAATGTCTATCCTTTGTGTGCCCCACCATTGTACTTTGGAAGTGTACAATTTGTTTGATTTCACAGGTTCACAGCTGGGGAGAAATTTGCCTCAGGATGACTAGTATCTTGAGTCTTACCCATATCTGATTTATATGATATTTACATTAAACTTTGGGACTTTAGACTTGTGAATTGATACTGGAACAAGTTAAGACTTTGGGACTACTGGGAAGGAATGAATGTGCTCTTGTCATTTCCCTGTGTTTGCAGAATACATCTTACTCCTTGCCTTCCAAATAGCCTGCTGGCACCCATACATCACCGTGCATCCTGATTGGTCAGTGCCTACATTGCACCAGCTGTTAATTACGTTAAATATCATGTCCATGCCTATTTCCTACAAATGTTTATAGTTCCCTCCTCATTTGCCATCTTCACAAGAAAGTCAGTCAGCTGTCCCTGTATACAGACCTCATTAGAGTTGGCTTTTGTTCACTTAACTGAAAAAAGAATCAGGCATGGAATTAGTGTTAATTAGTTAAGCTGAATACAACTAAATCAACTACTTGACTCAATTATCTTACCTCGGAGTTTATGCTTTAGGAAGCAAAGCAACTGTCTATGACAAAAGCTACTTTCCTGCCCAACAGCAGGTGGTACCTGATGAGGATTTTTAGGCTGCTTAATTTTAAAACAGTTTATGATGAGGGTTTTTAGGCTGGTTGCTTTTAAAACTACAGATGAGAAGCAGGCTCCAAGGAGTGGAATTTGCTTGCCCCTTTGTTGGGAAAGATTTACATTTCTAAACATTTCTAAGGAAAACCTCCACCTGTGAAGATGCCTCCCTCTCTGTGCCCGGAAGAAGGGGATGGCCTTATCTCTAGAAGCTCTTAATCAATGCCAGAGGCAAGAACTTAAGTTGGTTACTGTCTGGCAACCTCATGTAACTGACCCCCCCCCACCTGCCCCCCACCCACCCGCCACCCCCAAATTCTCCTTTGTCTTTAGCTGAGGATAATATTCAAGCGGTGACTTCTGCCATTTACTCAATCCGGTTTGATTCTTATCTAAAAGTTGTGGGACCGCCAAATGGCCGGACCCTACAGGCACTGATACCATTTTAACTTTTTTACATATTCTTTGTCTTGTAAAGAGATAACTCACATACCTATGCCTTAAATTTAGCCTTACTCTCCACCCAACTTTGCAGCAGCAGCAGCAGCAGCTCCCCATGCCAGCAGCATCTCTGACTGCCCGTGGGTCCTGTCCCCACGTAGCAGAAGCTCTGACTGCCCATGGGTCCTGTCCCCATGCTATTCTATTCTCTAAATAAAAGAGCACTACTGCCAGATCTTAAGAGTCTAAGAAATCTTTCTTTCAACTCCTTGGCTCAGTGACCCCACATCAGTACCCACTTCAGTTCTCCAGTCTAAGATTGCTGCAGCGCTCCCTGAGTCAACTATCTTTTTCCTTTTGATAAAAGAGGACTCACTAAATGTAGCATCAAATGCAAACAAATTTTCTAACTTTGGAATGGAGATTGAAATTAAATAGCCGAAAAAAAGACTTGGTTTGGACCATGTGGTCATCACACATGCCTAATTCATTGAGAACATTCTAAAATAAAAATATGCCCTGTTCTTCCAAATGTTATCTCAAATGTAAATCCCTACCGCCTCGTTGCATGATCTCACCCCCACCTAGAGCTCTATCCCCTCACTCTTCTCCTCCTTGCTAACTGCTGGGCAGTCACAGGCTCCTCTCTGCTCCGGGGCTTACTGGCTGTCTCTTTCTTAGCCTTCCATGACCCCACAGCTCCCTCCAGTTACTCCTTATCGCATCTCTCTATTTCTTCAGAAGACTTACTGGGAATTGCTTTTATCTCATTAACTGTTTATTTGTTTATCGCCTATCTCCTCCATCATTGTACTAGGAACAACATCTGCCTTGTTTATCAGTGTATGTCCAGTGCCTCAAATGGTGCCAGATAGATAATTGGGTTCAATGAATGTTTGTAAAAGGAAGGAGGGAAGGAGAGAGGGAAGAAAGGAGGAGCAGAAGGAAGGATGCAGAAAGGGTGGGAGAAAGAGAGAGAAGGAGGGAGGGACCATAACATGAGTATGAACTTGATACCTGATCTGTATTCAAGGCTGCAATCCACAAAGGAAAACACCACTGAATCCATTAAATAATACACCAGATGGCCAAAATCTGTTGAAAAATCACCTACACCTTCCTAACACACTCAGAATTCACTTGGCAGAAAAGGGTGATACCTTGCAGAATCATAAGCAAAAAGAAAATCGCAAGCAAGTACATCTTTTCAGAATTACGTAAGGCTGACATAAGCAGAGTATCTTGATCCTCTTAGACTGTGATTGATTTTTTTCAAAAATTTAAAATTTGAAGACTAAGTTTGAATGAAATATTTGCAAGGAAGAAGCAGACACGTGTCATGAAATATGTCCCCACCAAAGAAAAAGAAAAATAAGGGAGAGGAAAATTTATTAATTTTTGAATGAGTTTTGGGATCACCAGCCCAATGAAATTACCACTGCTGCTGAAATGAGCCTGACTCTTCCAAATCATGAAGTAGCTGAGGAGAGATTCAGATGGGGATGGCGGCGGGAAGCCAAGCTAATTTCCAGGAACCTGAGTTGCTCCGCACATGTCCCTCTAGAGGCGATCGTATGGCTCAGCTAATGAGACATTGTATTATCATATTGAATTCTAATAGCTACATCTCTGAATATCCCCTTGCTGGAGAGAAGGAGGGAGAAAATCAAATCTTAAATAAAAATACACTGGACATTTTACCTGTTCAATGGGGCCCCCAGAAGCACAGTTGCATGTTGCCTTCTCTCGTGCTGATACCCACCTGAGAGCCCATCATGAAATAATGGCCCAGAAGAAGCCTATTTGCCTAGATCCTACTGCCTTTGTGGCCAGCAAGATTGTCACTATCCCTGGTTTTATTTTTGATAAATTGCAGGTTTTTGCACAGGAATATGATGGGTCTCACAGGTGCCCACAAGAATAGAAAGAGGAAACCATTTATTTGCCTGTCCAGCCAGCAATGCACTGTCATTCACCTGCCTCATGATCCAGCAAGGCATCACCTCATCCAGCAAATCTATATCTGCCTCCCCAGTCTGCAGTGGGTGTTTGCCAACATCCTGTGCTTGATTTAATTGTTAAAATTAATAAACATTTCCTTTTTTTTTTTTTTTTGAGGAAGATTAGCCCTGAGCTAACATCTACCACCAATCCTCCTCTTTTTTGCTGAGGAAGACTGGCCCTGAGTGAACATCCGTGCCCATCTTCCTCTACTTTATATGTGGGATGCCTGCCACAGCATGGCTTACCAAGCAGTGCCATGTCCGCACCTGGGATCCAAACCAGCGAACCCCGGGCCCCCAAAGCAGAACGTGCGAACTTAACCCCTGTGCCACCGGGCTGGCCTCTTAATAAACATTTCTTAAGTTGCTATCGTAAGCTATGAACTCTGCTAAGCACAGTTCAGGTGCTATCACATCTACTTTGCACAATCCGTCATGTAGATATTATTTTACCATTCAGCGGATCAAGACACTGAGGCTCAAGGAGCTCAAGTAAATTCAGTCAGCGTAGTACAAGCAGAGACTAAAGCACAAGAGCTATCTGATCCACATCCTCAGCTCTTGACAGCTGAACCTACTTCCTCCTCTGAGAAACCCTCCTGGATCCACAGGCCAGGACAAGGAACCCAAGTGTGGCTGACTCTGCAACCCTTGCTCTTAAGCAAGTCCACTCAGCACCCAGCCTGCGTGCGACAGCACCAAGCACATGGTACAATGGTTACTGATTTGCTTGTCTGTCTCCCCTAATTCGGTTGTGAGATCTTTGGGAGTAAAGAATCAGCCTTAGACATCTTTAGGTTGAACACTTAGTCACTGTCAGTGTGGAATGAATGAATGAATGAATGAATGAAAGAAAAGAGCACCTACCCAAAATGTTGAAGTAATGTTTAGATTAAATTAAACAACGCTGCACGAAAGTTAACAGGCAAGAGAGCCTGAGCAACCCCGATAGACGCAGTCTGCATGTTTCATTCAGTAACATCTATAATTCAAACTCGAATTCAGCAAGACAGACACCCCAATCTATGCGTTCAAACCATGCTAGAGGCATTGTGCCTCCCAGAGCACGCTATGACCTGAGGGCGGCTTCCGGGGGGCTAAGAGCCCCCATCCACCCCACCTCACCCCTTTATTTGTTTGCAACTTGCAGTTTCAGCATTTAGGAAGAATCAAGCCACTCTATCCACCTCTATCAAAGGCTTTTTGTTGGCCACGACAGTGTGATGGGTTTTTCATTTGGTGCTGTTTTCAAGGAGGGGCTGGAGATGAAGGAGAAAGGAGAAAAACAGAATGCCTTGAAAATAGAAATTGGAAACAGACAAAAGTGAAGCTGAAGGCAGAGGCCTCTATAGCATGGATGCCTCAGGAGTTTCTGAAGCCATCGGTGCTGGGCGTATCGAACTCTCAGTCAGGGGAGCACGAATGGGGCTCTCTCCAACTGGCCTCTGAAAGAAGAAAGTACACACTGGTGTCAAATGGGTGTCCCCCCCTCCACATAGGGATATAGGGGAAGGAGGAGGAAGAAGGCAAAATATACCGGGATTTGAGAGGAACAAAGGCCATTTTCTTACCGTTTACAAAATTGTTTTTACAGTTTTCCCTTGTCTTGGGCGGCAAACCCTCAGACTTTGTTGTGGAGTGCAAGTTTCTTATTTAACAAGTGATTCCAAGAAGTAGTGATACGGAAGTGGGAAGTGACACAGAGATGGGATGGGAAGGAAGCTGGAAAAGCATTACCAGTCTGGCTACCACAGTGGGTGTCAATCCACTGAGTGCTATGAGAAATGGTGTGGAACGCCCCCCGAGAGGGGCCTCCGAAGGTGGCAGGGAGCTGGAGAAGTTGTCCTCCAGGCTCTATTCATCTCTGGGTGAGGCTGCTCCCGGAGGTGTGAGTTCCCTGCCAGCTGAGAATGCTCAAGAGCAAGAACTCCGGCAGACCATTTCCAGGGTTGGCAGTGAGAAGCTGCCAGAAGGAAGGGTGAGTAAAGAGTGAACATGAGTGGGACATCCACAGGGTGTGTGGTAGCCTTGAATTACATTACCTATACCTTATGATATATTATGTGTATGTGTATATTGTATGTGTGTTTATGTACACATATATAAAACATATGTACAGACATATATCTGGGTATGTAAGTGTTTGCATGAGTGGAAGGAAACAAAACAATGTAAGCAATGGTTACCCCTGCATGTATACAACAGCATTCATCAATTGATGCCATAAACATTTATGGGGCACTGACTATGTGCTAGCCGGCATCCTAGGAATGGGGATATACTGGGACTAAGCTAAGCGAGGTCTCGAACTACACAGAGCTTATATTAGAGTCCAAAGAGACAGAAATATGCACATCAACACTTTTTTCAGGATAACTGCTATAAAGAAAACTGAGAGGCCAGGGAAGGTCTCAAAGTGAGAGTGAAGCTCTTGCTCTCGCTGGGATGTGGCTGGTGAGGAACCGGGAAGGTGAAGGCGTAAGGGCTGGAGGCCCCCAGGCAGAGGAAACAGCCCATGCGATGGCCCTACGCCAGCACGAAGCTTGTTATCTTTATACTTTTATAGCTGCGAATTTTCTGCAATGCTTACATATTGCTAAAATCAGAGGGTAAAACACAATAAAAAATTTTTTTAAATATTCTTTGAGTGAGAGAAAGAAAAACCCAAACGAAGACTTTATTGATTCTTACAAATTTGACTGATACAACATTCCAAAATTGGTCATCAGCTGGGAACCAGAAACCCTCCATTAACTTCTTTTAATGGATGGCAAGTCCAGAATCAATCAATATCTATTTGTGGAGCTCGTACTGCCTAAAAGGCACTGTGTTTGGGCCCTGGGGAGCACTGAGACGAGCAAGACAGTGACCTGCTGTCATACTGTCAGTGTCTAGTAGCTGTCCACATCTAGTAGGGGAGGTGGGGATCATAGGAAACCAGTTCTATGATTAGACACTTCATGGGAAGAACCGTGACAGAGTACCGATAATGGGCCTTGAGACTAATCCAGGCAGGGGCAAGTTTAAGAAGACTTTCTGAGGTGGAAGCATTTGAACTGGGCTTTCGGAGTGAGTAAGCTTTCCATAGTTGTAGAGTGTGTCGCAGGCAAGAGAACAGCATGGACAAGGGGGGTCAGGGGAAAACTGCAGCACACGTTGGGGAATGAGTCACTTCCAGTGACCATAGAATCTGATTCTTAGCATTCAGGAACAGAAGACCAGGTGGGAAAGGTTAGTCGAATGGGATGACAGAACACCTTGAGTGTCATGAACGATGATCATTTGCTAGTTTGTCAGCCACTCATCTATTCCCCTGCTTCTGATAAGATACTCCAATTTCCTTAGGAACCTCCCCCCCACCCCATGCAGTCTAAGTCCATGTGGTTGGGTGGAGCTGACTACCCAAAATCTCTGTCTTCGGAAGAGGGCATGTGACTAAGGCCTGGCCAGTCAGAGCACCCTCTCCCCTTTTTCACAGCAGTTGGTTGAAGGATGGGCACATGACCTAATGAGAGCCAATGAAATTTGTTTTGAAGATTTGTATTGAAGGTGTCAGGAAAAGTGAACTCTCTCTCCTGGAGCTTCTGAGGGATGGACTGTGAGGCTGAGACTGCTGCTGGAAGCACGTTATCACCATGTCAGAGTGACACTAACAAAGAGGGAGGATCGCTGAGAGAGGAAGTGAATAAGACATTTTCCTAATGACGGCTTTTAAGGTCCAGCTGATGGAAACTAAGTCAACTCTAGGTTTTCCAGTGGTGGAAGCTCATAAATCTCCTTTCTTTTCCTCTTGAGCTAGTTTGAGATAAATTTCTGTCACTTGCAACCAAAAGTCCTAATTAATATAACACACTGAACACGTGACTACACAAAGATCCATTTGTGAATGTTCAGAGCATCTTTATCCATGAAAGCCAAAAACTGAAAACAACCCAAATGTCTACAACAGGTGAAAGAATAAACAAAATGGGGTCTACTCAGAAAAATACTACTCAGCAACAAAAAGGAATAAGCTACGGATATATGCAACAATATAGATGAACCTCAAAAACATTATGCTGAGAAAAGAAAATCAAACACGAAACACTGAATGATTCCATTTATATGAAATTCTAGAAATATGAATCTAATCTATAGTGATAGAAAGTCAATCAGTGATTGAGGCCAGGGGCACATGTAGGGATAGTCTGAGAAGAGGCACAGGGACTTTTTAAGGTGATAAAAATATTCTATATCTTGGGCTGGCCTGGTGGCACAGTGGTTGAGTTCACACGTTCCACTTTGGCGGCCCAGGTTTCCCGGGTGGATCCCGGGTGCACTCCTATGCACTGCTTGTCAAGCCATGCTGTGGTAGGCAGAGGAAGATGGGCACAGATGTTAGCTCAGGGCCAGAGTTCCTCAGCAAAAAAGAGGAGGATTGGCAGCAGATGTTAGCTCAGGGCTAATCTTCCTCAAAAAAGAAAAAAAATATTCTATATCTTGACTGCGGTGGTGGTTATACGGGTGTATAAATTTGTCAAAATGCATAGAAATGTATTCTTAATGGCATTTTATTGAATGTAAACCTTAATAAAGTTGATTGCTAAAAAAAAGAATGCAAAATAAAAACATTTTTAGACAAAAAAAATTGTACCATTCTAACAAGTCAATATTATTGTACAGAAAAGGAAGAGCCAGTGAAGGTTTTCAAGATGAGGGTTTCCCTTGCTCAGGGCTATTTTTCCGAAGGTCCATATGTTGTCAGAGTTCACTGTGTAGTGGGTAAGAGCTTAGGTATCTGGGCAGAAACCTCCAGATTCACATTGCAGACCCACCACTGTATTAGCTGTAGAACTTTGGGGATATAGCGCAACTTCTCTGTGTCTCATTTCTTTGGGGTTTTTTTTGTTTTTTTCGTGCATAAAATGTGGATAATAATAGCACCGATCTCAGAGGGCCATTGTAAAGACTGAATGGCAACACATGTAAAACACACAGAGAAAAATAATAATAGGCACTGAGAAATGTTCAGGGTCTTAGTGGTAGTGGTGGAAGTATCAATTCCACTGAATGGGCAAAAAGATAATGGCAAAGGGACCTTACGGTCTGTCTACGAAAAACAGGACCTTGACCTGGTAATGCCCATCAGAATGGAAAAGGGAGGTGGAACTGAGAATTATTTCAGAGGTAGAGTCAACAGGATTTGGCAACTAAGAGATGACAAGGAAGAGGAAAGAAGAAAAAAAATTACTCAGAACTTTCTAACTTTGGAGGTTGAGGGGATGTTAATGCCATTAGCTAAGCTGAGAGACAAAACAGGAAGAGGAACTGACTCATGGGAAAGATAATGAGCTCACTCTCAGCCACGCAGAGCTGAAGCTGCTCGCAGGACAGCAGGTTAGATAGAGATGCCCCGTAGGGGTGGAAAGCAATACTTGCAGTGGTGGTTGTAATGCTCAGTGAGAAAGAAACCAAAAGAGATCAGCCACCATAAAGAGAAGCAAACCACATTACCTCTTTTTTGTAGTTTTAGAGACCAGATTAGTGTTCTGAATAGTAATCATTGTGGACAATCACTATATATGGAGAAAACAAGGCTTGATGTATTGGGAAGACATACAAGAAAGCAATTAAAATGTATGCTGTCGGCAACGCCATCAGTGAAGTCTCGCATGAGGTCAAGGAGGAAAGTAAGACTCAAAACAGGATGAGAAGCTGTGATGTTCTGACAGCTGCCTTCTCCAGCTGCTTGCAAAATTCCGTGCTAGGAACTTAACATCTCAGAATCTGAGAAATGATTAAGCTTAACCCACAATCTTAACCTCTTAATTCCTGGAAAGATATATATATATATATATATATATATATATATATATATATATATATATACACACTTACTACACAATTACTAGCCCTGACTTTTATGATGTTATCTTCCTTAAAACATTGAGGTTTGATTTGACTATTTCAAAAAGCAGGTTAACACTCACGTATACACTGAAACGCTTCACAGTGAGGGTGCTGTCATGATTCTTCTCTGGTGTAGTGTGTTGGTGACATTTTTCTAGCAATTCTCAAAGTTTGCCCTATAGAATATTATCTCATGATGTTCTGTGAACAAAAAGATTCCATGGTCAAGTAGATTTGGAAACTGCTGTATACTCTAACCCCTTCTAGGAAGTTCAGAATACACATTCACATATTAAAGGCTCTGAGAATTCCTGCAGGGGAAAAAAATCACTTAATTTTGTTTAACCTGGGTGTCCCTCCATTTGTTCAGACATATGTGTCTTTGAATCCATAACACTTTTCAGAATCCTGAGGAACTAATATCCATAAACTATAACCCTAGAAAAGGCTTCCATAGGCCACACTTCTAAAGGAGGCCAGCCTCTAAAGTAAGCCAGTCTTAGCCAATTTGTAATAAATGAACAAAGCATTCTGATTGACAACTTGCAGGCAAGTGCCCAGTCACCTAATTGGCTGATTCATTTTATTTCCCTTTTTTAGAGGACCGTTGAGACACTGAGTTAGCACCACCTCCATGGGCCTGGACAAGCCGTGCTATTTACTGTTCATGAAAACTAGATCAGAACTTCCTCTCCCAACAGCTAAGTGACACTCGGCATAGACAAAAGAGAATATCTTAATATTCTGTTATGTTTGTACCATGACATTGTTTAGGGTTGTGGGCAGAAGAAGGAAAAACACTGAAAGCTATATTTGTGGATAAGTATAAAGATGCAAAATGTGTATGCTGATTACATTTTGGGTTTAAAAAATGCCATAATCACTATGAAGACTTGCTTTAAACACATTCCCTTAAACATCGTTTCTGAAAGATTCCCAGCATCTCTAGAAGGCAGAGTTAAGAAACACACGGAAGGCAGCCATGCTGATGAAGTGGGGATTGGGAAATGGGACCCGGGAATCCACTGCCTCACCTTCTGCATCCTTGAAATCAACCTCAGCTCCACCTGTGTTGGGTGGAAATTAACATGATTATATGGCTCCCCTTCCACCTTCATAATGTGTGTTCTCAGGAGGGTGGAGCCGGCCACTCTCGCCATGCTAATAGTCCCCCTGCAAGCTTAGCTCTCAGACGCGGTAGAGATGAGCAGCTGTTCTTAGCAGGGCAACCTTAGGCAAACATTGATGGCCCTCCCAGCCCCCCACAGCGGAATCCCAGTTTCATCAAATCAGTTCACATCTCTCCCTATATGAAAAGGGAAGATATGAGTAACGTCTACCTTCAACAACCGGAGTGTTGTGAGGAGCAAATAAAACAACAGATGTGAATGTTTTTTGTAAATAGAACGTAATAAATTATTATTAGTACGAAGATTTCCTTTCCTCTTAAACCAGAGGTTGGCAGACTATGGGCTGTGGGTCAAATCTGTCCTGCAGGCTGATTTTGTACGGCCCGTAAGATAGGAGTGTTTTTTTTAATACTTTTAAAGGATTAGTAAAAGAAGAAGGAAAAGGAAGAGGAGAAAGAACCTAAAATATTACTATCTGTCCCTTTACAGGAAAAATTGGTGGATTCTTGTCTTAAACACACACACAGCTGGACCAGCCCTGGTGGGCGGGCCCACCTCTGCCGTTACTCTGAGAATATGCCCAAGCCAGCATGCTACACAAAGATGGGAGAGACAGGAGGCAAAGCCAAGTCACCCTAGTCATCACCACCAAGACTTGCATCGATCAGCCAATAGTCAGCTGACTCCCAGATGTGTGAGCAAGCCCAGCCAAGATCAGCAGAGCCACCTAGCTAATGACGCCATATGCGCGGACAATAAAAGCTCCCTGTCATATGCTACTGAGGTTTTGTTACACAGCAAAATCTATCTGATATACCTTCTTCCTTTTCTCCGCCACCTACAGAGGATGCCCAAGAAGACACAGTACTCTGCCTCAGTCTTCACGAAGAGTCAGTTATCCCTACCACCTCCCACCTTTGATTTTGGATGCAAAGTTACGCTTGAGATCTATGGTCTCGCCACACCTGGCAGAGAACACTAAACCCTGGAGATGGCATAGCCTTGGAATTAGAGCTCTCGTTCTTATCAGTGCTCCAATCTTCCAGACTCTGGACATGGTATTATCAAGTCCACATCACTGCTTACAACCTGCCTATTCAAGCTGAACTCCCTAGGTCTTCATTCATTCATTCAACAAATATTTCTTTGTAGCTCCTATGTGGCAAGCACTGTGCTAACACTTATATACAGCCCTGACCTCAAGGAGCTTATCTGAGGGGTAGGTTACATTCTCCAGTCCTGTGTCTTCCACATCAGCATTGCCATGGTGGAGTACCAACAGATAGCGTAGCTCCAGAACTTTATTATAATCTGCTCTCAGTAGTGCAAGCACAGACTCTATATATTCAAAACCATTTGGCTACACTTAACATACAAATATTCAAACACACACCAGAAATATCTTGGCCTCTTTAAAGGTAATGAAATGATGTTGGAGGACAATATGAAGTGAAATGGACAAAGCCTCATCATTTTCTCTACAGGGAGATATCTCCAACTCCAGTACCTGGAAACATGGATGAAGTGTTCCGATAGTCAACTTTGCTCAAACCACCTTAAGATTGAAACATGAATATACAATTCTTTCTTTGATGACATACTATGGTAGTTTTAAGATTCTTTGACACTTCTTCTTCAAGAGATAGAGCTTAATTCCTCTCCCTTTGAGTGTGGAGCTGGACTTAGTGACTCACTTCTAATGAATAGAGTGTGATAAAAGTGATGGTGTGTGACATCCACGATTAGGACATAAAAGACATTCTGATTGCTTCCTTCCTTTTTGCTTTCTGGGCTGTGTCACTCTGCATAAAGCCAGTTGCCATGGTGTGTAGATACTCTAGCAGTCCTATGCAGAGACCCATTTAATAAGGAAGATATTGGAACTCCTGCCAAAAGCCATGTGAAGGCGCCATCTTGGAAGCAGACCCTCCAGCCCTGGTGAAGCCTTCAGATAAGACTGTAGCCCTGGCTGACATCTTGACAACAATATCATGAAAGACTCTGAACCAGAACCGCCTAGCTAAGCTGTTCCTGAGACAACAAATATTTTTTTAAGTCACTGGGTTTGGAGGTAATATTTATGCCAGCAATAAATAATTAATACATGTAGATAGTATCAAATGATTAAAATGAGCCATAGCTGACCTAGTTGACATGAGAACACAGAACTCACGGCACACGAATGGGAAGAGTCTTGTAGTCTGCCTTCCTTGACACCAGCCTACATTTCTCTGGTGAAGTGAGCTATGGGACTTCTGATTTTGTTGCTACCAACTGCGTGAATGAGTCTGTTTTTACATCAAAACCAAAGGTGCAGAAATTGACTTGATGTTAAAGATGGCATCCACATTCCATGTCAAAGAGCTTGTGACTATTAAAATTTCTGATATTTGCAAAACAACCATGTTCTCATTAATTTTTACTTTTGAACATAATTGAGGTTTACTTTTTGTTTAACTTACATAGCTTATATTTTTTTCTAATTTCTTTTAGAAAGCAGCCCTTAACTTTTATCGAAAAATCTAGAGTAAGTGGCACTTGTTTTTTGGTAAAGATTATTTTTTATACTCTATAATGTGAATGTGAAAAGACTCAGTCCCAAATGCAACAGAATAGATGGAAATGTTTACATCATTTCTTTTCTGATTGGGGAGCAGTCCAAAGATTTCATCAGAGTCTCAGAAGGGTCTATGGTCACCAAAAGATTAACAATCACAAACCCAGGGGTTTTCCCTTATCAGTCCTATCTATTTCACAGACAGTTGATGTCACCTGTATTTCAGTGAAGGGGAAAAAAGTAACTCCCAGAGAAGCATTAGAAAAGCTTAGTGTTGTGGAAAGAATTGACAAATGTGTGTAGATAAAGAATCTATTTGGCAGGCTGGTAGATTTGGGACATTTATCTGCAAGGCTGCTTTAAATGGGTTATGGTTGATTTAACTATGTGTTTAATGTCATTCAATATCTTGTATATAATCTGTTAAAAATTAAATGTACTCTCTTATACATCCAAAAATTATTCAGCTCAATTATGTCAGGCTGCAGTGCATAGCATCGCACCCTCACACTCGGATCTCCTGCTATTCCAGCTCTACAGAGAACCAATCAATGACCTAACAACCATACTTCTTGCAAGAATTGACAGGGGCTTTGACAGTAGGTCGGTGAAACAGCTTCCTGGCCCTGACAAGAGTGTTATGAAGCTAAGGTGGGCTGGGAGAAAGGATGCCTAACCCAACAATGCTGTCAGATTTTCCTTTTCTGGACCGTAACCTCAAAAATGGGAGCAGCATACACAAAAGCCAAAGGAGGGACAAGAGGTGAAGATCCTCCCGCTCAGCCCTGAAACCACGTGCTACCCCTCCCATGGGTGGCAGAGATATAGAGACAGGTTGAAGGGAGAGGAAACAGCAAAAGTAGAGTTAAAGATAATTTATTAAACTCCTTCTGGGCACCCATGTGCTGAGTAGGAGACTAAGAATTAGAAACAGACAACTTGACCCTTGCTATCATAATTTATAGTGTGTGTTGGGGAATATAGAAATATCCAAAGAACAAGGTACTGAGGAAAAGTTTGGGATATTGTAAGTATCCAATATGTCAATAGATTAAAGAGATGTGGTAGCAGTTGGGAAAGACTAAAGCAGGGAAAAAAATGAATGGCTCATATGACACCATTCTCCCCTCTTGAGCCCACGGATGGTAGACATCACCAATTAATCCCCAACTTCTTTCCTGTTAAGCCTAGATAGGGCTTCGGAATCTTCTTCCATACACATACTGGGCAGCCACTCCCACTCATTCTGATCTGGCTTGTGAGACAAAGCCTATTTGCCTGAAATCATTGGTTCAAAGGACACAGAAACACTAACCAGTCACTTCCAAAACCATTGAGGATGTTGGGATCTTATACAGGTCACAGGAAAGGGAAGGCTGCCAATACACATTTAGGAAGAGGTAGAATTTTTATAGTGAACAAATAGGAGGAACATAGAGCTTTAGCTTCTCCAGCAGCAAGGAAGGAAAAGGAGTAGATCAAAGACTTCCACAAGACCAAGGCACCTATTGTTTGGATGATCTGTAATTGGTGACGTGGCACATTCATTACAGACTGGTGGGGAAATGCCTGCTTTTTAACCACGGGGTCTCTGGGAGAATGGAGCAAAATAAAACTAATAAAACTTGTGCTTGCTCAACACAGTTCTAACTACTTCAGCCTTGGTTTCCTGAAGTCTAATCACTCTGGAAAGCTAAAACCACAATCAAGAGGGATTTACCCTCCATCCCTCCAATCTGGTTTTCTTCCAGTGCTTTCTAACAGCTGAATGGCAGGCAATGCCAGCCATTCAAGGAGGCAAGCTAGCAAGAGAAAAGTTATCCTGGAAGCCCATCTGTCCTACACCTTCTGTATTCAATCCATCACCCTAGCACGTGGATTTTACCTCCTGAGTAACAAAAAGTGTCTTCTACCTTGCTCCATTTCTACTGCAGCCATGCCAGGCTAAGCTTCCATCACATCTTACCTGGATATTGCAACAGCCCCACGTCCAAGCTGGTCATCTTCACTCCATTCTCTGCCCTCCCACCAGAAAGCTCTTTGTGAAATGTAAATCCTTCTCTAGTAGCACCACTTCCCTGCTTACTCTTCATGGCCTCCCCATTCTCATAGGCATGGAATCCGGAATGCACAACAAGGTCCACAGGACCCCCAGGGTCTGGACTCTGCCTGCCAGGGCCCCCTTCAGACTCCCGCCCACTGAGCAGCTTCCAATTCCAAGGACACACTATACCCCCTGCAGCCACAAGGACTTTGCATATGCTGTTCCCTTTGCCTTGGAATACTGAACTCCTCCACCACTCCCGGTGTCCACACACACACATGAACATTCATGTGTTTTCCTTTCAAATCTTAGTTCAAGAGTCACCTCATCAGAGAACACTTCCTTCCCTGACTAGTCAGTTATCAGCATCTATTATGCTCACTAAGAATAACCAAGACCCCTCCTTTACAGGAGCTTCTCCTTTCTAGAACATACCGCAGCTGTATCCCCTGTACACATAGGGATAATGACATCCTCCTCCCTCCAGTATCCCCAGAGTCTGCCCACTGTAAGCCCTCAAAGAATATTTTTTGAATGAAGGAATGAGTGAGTGAATGATACTAGTGGTTCACTCGTTCAAAGGGTCCAAATTTAATTCCAAATTAAATTTAGAATTCTGCCAGAGAAGGGAAACATTTGGGGAATGTGAGGCCTGGCAGTGGGAAAATTCACAAAAAAAGCTAAGCATTGAGAGGTTTTGGGAAATGGTTGGGAACAGGCATGGGAGGAGGGGAGAGAGGAGATCCAGTTTAACAGTCTTACTATAATCACAAGATAAATAAAGATGAGATAAAACAGCCTCCTTCTCAAGCGGGCAAGCCATTGATTCAGCTAAAGAGACAATTACCCAAAAAGACGGTGAACATTGTCTATCACACTGACACAGAAAAAAGTGCTGAATGTTGCAGCGACAGTGAGCAGTCCATAAAAAATGTTGGGGCGGTGAAATACCAAATTCTGCCTGTCACATTTTATTATAAGCAGCTCAAATAACTCTGCAATCTCATCTGCTTGGAGCCAAACACTATTTTTTATTGTAGGGTGGCAGGCTGAGACGTTTCCTATAAAAGTAACCATAACTGGTAGTTGTCACATAAACTTTTTGCATAAATAGTTCCACGTGCTTGTGAATAAATTAATTGGGGGGAAGTGTTATTGAGCACCTTCTGAGTGCTAGGCACTGAACTTTTATGATTATCTTATGTAAGGGTATGTTTAAATTATATTTTTATTTTTACCCAGATGTGGAAATTGAGATTCAGAGTTTGTTTAAATGACCTGCTCAGGGCCACATACTTAGTAGATAAATGACAGCATTTTAATCCAGGTCCTCACTGTAAGTTGGTGTGTCCCATGAAGTCACGAGTGAGGAATCTGAACCAAGAAGTAACAATATTATCCAGGGATGGCAGAATCTAAGAGTTCACTGGAATTTTATTGGAGACTTGATGACTCTGACAGCACCTTGGATCAATAACACAAAACAAATGTCTTTTCCTCTCCTGCCTTTCCATGAAATATGCCTATAAAGTGTCAGTAACTCAAAGAAATATTAGAATGTAATTACGTCTTTTAACGCATGGCAGTGTGCAAAGCAGCGCTCATTAATGAGTTATTGATGGCAAAGATCTTTTTGATGTGGGCCTGCATATTGGTATGTTTATATTATTGTCTACTTGGAGATTCTTGCAGAGCGTCAGCGTAGGAAGATGCGCGCCCCTTTATGCCCCATACATCAATGTCGGAGTCAGTGCCTATATGTTTAGAGCTTGTCTGCATTCATCCTGGGCCTTACGCATCTCCCACCTCCACACTTGACCCCCTGGACTATTCTTCTGTGCTGCCATAACAAATTACCACAAATTAAAATAATACAAATTTATCCTTTTTTTTATATTTCTTAATTTATATTTCTGGAAGTCAGAAATCCAAAATGAGTCTTAGGGGTTAAGATCAAAGAGTTGGCAGGGCTGATTCCTTCTGGAGTCTCCAGAGGAGGATATATTCCTTGTCTAATCCAGTTTCTAGAGACTGCCCACATTAGCTGGCTGTGGCCACGTCAATCCAACCTCTGATTCCATTATCACATCCCGCTCTCCAGCTCCGACCTCCTGCTCCCCTCTTATAAGGACGCTTGTTATTACATGGGGCCCACCTGGATAATCCAGGATGACCTCCCTATTTTAAGATTTTTAACTTGATCACATCTCCAAAATCCCTTTTACCATATAAAATAACATTCAGAGATTCCAGGCATTAGGACCTGGCCATATTTGGGGGCCATTCTTCAGCTGACTCTACTCCTACAATCCACTTTCCCCACACTCAAGGGAACCCTTCTTAAAGAATCAAACAGATGTTGTCATAAGCCTAGTCAAAACCCACTGATGACTTCCTACTGCACCATAAACAAACCCTACTCCTCCAGTAGGAACTGCCTCCTGCCAGCCTCTCCAACTTGTCTCGGCACTCTACCTGTTGATTCCTCCCTCTGGCTGTCCTGGCCTGCTTGCTGTGCCTAGAAATCTCAGGCCCTTTTCTGCTGTGGGGTTTTTGCATATATTCTTTCTTCTGCCTGTGGGTGGATTCTTCACAGGATGCCATCAACACTTGGCCTGAAGATCAGGACCTCAGGAAGCCATTACTGCCAGCCCTCTCCATCATGGAATCCAGCTCCGAGGCACAGAGTTGCATCCAGGAGGATTTTGAGAACTGTTTCTTGGAGATATCCCATAAGGAGGTGAGGAAGGCAGGGATGGGCAAAAGGACAAGCAAATCCACAATGACAGGCACCAGAAGCCTCTGTAGATGCTACAGGGATCTCCGAGCTGGATGGCCCTTTAGAGTTGTCTCAAACCAAGGCAAGAAGACCGGGTCATTTGCCACGAGCTGGCCCCATGAGAGGAGCTTAGCCTTGGACAAGGCAATGACTGAGAGCCATGACAAAGAGATGTAGCTGTGAACTGTCAGCAGACAACACTCTGGCAGTTGGGGAAAAGGGTGGTTTGACACTGGAAAGGGATCTGGACAGAGCATGACAGGATCTACCACACCACGTAGAGCAGTGGTTCTCAAAGTAGGGTCCCAGGTGATGCTGGACCAGCAGTAGCATCGTCATCTGGGAACCTGTTGGAAATGAAAATTCTCAGGCCCCACCCCAGATCTCTTGAATCAGAAATGCTGGGGGCGCTGCCAGCAACCTGTGTTTTAATAAGACATCTAGGGGATTCTGATGCGTGCGGAAGTTTGAGAACCACTGATCTGAAGCATGCCCATTTCCCCTTCATTAAATACTTTTCACAATTTGCAACTAGTTCCACTCCTGGTCAGTTGTATGACCTTGAGCAAGTAACTGAATCTCTCTGTGCTTCAGTTTCATCCTCTATAAAACGGACTTTTTATTTTACTTTATATTCCTGATTATATTTCATTTTACCTTCCAAATATGGCACTGTAAGGATTAAATAGGTTCTATTTGTAGATAATTCCGGAGGGTACCTAGAGCATAGTAAATGCCATAGGAGTGTGTGTTAAATAAATGCTTTGCTCTCCCCTCCCCCACTTGAAGGTCAGCTCCACGAGGGTCAGGCCTTGTCTCTTTGGCTGATTGTTTCATGTCCAGGGTCCGGCACAGTGTAGGTAAATAAATGGATCTAAAGTCCCAGTGTGTCTCATAAATCTCCTTCCTGACTCTGCCCTCCCATTCCCAATGTGTCTTGATAGAGATCGGCTGGCTTTCTTCTCAGCCTTCACCTTCCTGGATAGATGACTGATTCGTTATTCGGCCTCAACCTCTGGCCCTCATCCCTGACTCTGCTCCCGCCTCAAGATTGGTTATGAAGATGCACATGATGAAGATGCTGGTCAGCACAGCTGAGGCCAGCCTGGATCAGCTAGCTCTCCCAGACTCGTGAGCAAGCTGTGCAAGCCCAGGTGCACTGCATGTTTGCACACGCATGGAGACACTGACCCACAGACAGTTCTTTTCCTTACTCCTAAACAATGATGGGCATTCCACAGCACACTGGCTCTGGGTCACCGCTGTGGCTGAAACAGCTATCTACGTGAAGGGCTCCTGGAACGAGATTCTCACAAGGTGAATTCTTCTGCCCACAAGGCTGTGTTGGGGCACTATGTATTTTCAGTCTAGAATATTTTAAATGAACCTACAAATTTGTGCACTCCCTCTTCCAGACTATTTATAAATACGAAAAATAAGACCAGCCGTAGTATCGTTCCACAGGGAACACTATTCTTGGATGTTATTTTTTAAATTTTTTTGTTATTCTTATGTCTAAGTCAAATTCCTCATCTATAACTAAATATTAAAATACAACTAAATATTTTTAAATAAGAACACTTTAGGGTGGACACATTTCCAAAGGTTGTCAGAAGCCTACGTGGTACACACCCAGGGGTCCCTCACTATTCCTCTGTGTATTTACTCCCCAGTCCCTGTCCTGGGACATGATTGGATCCCAGCCAGGGGAGATATTGGGACAGAAAACACACTGCCTCTTTTTCAGAAGTTGTGTTTACTTCAACTGTGGTCACTCTGCCCTTTCGAATAGACAGCTTGGTCTGTCCGGAATGTCAATGTGAGGCTTGGTGCTCTGAGAACAAGAGTCCCATTACAACACTTTATGGATGTGGGAGGAGTCTGTGCACATCCATGATCCTGGTATATGTTAAATATTAAGGCATCAAACATACTTATCATTTGTAGTAACAGCCCAGATAACAATCTTCAAGAGTAGAGCAAATGGGATGGTGACAAGAAAGTGACAGAAGTCACTTCTGTGATCCACAGGACTTCACACAAGGTAGACTCAAAGATGCATTCCAATTCTGAGATTCAGTCTTGAAGAGCTTTGGAAATAATAAAGCAACTAATGCTATGCTAAAGGAGATTACTAAACTGATTATAAGAGTGACGGTCATAGAAATGGAGAAAGCCGATAAAATTGGCTTTCCAGGAGGGTGGATGGAAGGACTAGTTTACCAACAATTTATCCTCGGAATAACCTTTTAATAGCACTGATTCACACCTGCTGAAAAAGCCATTCTCACTGGAACCTATGTGGCTCATCTCTAAATCAAATATTTTCTCAAATCTAACAGGTAATGTCTGCTGAAGAGTGGGACACTCCGGTTTTATCCCCTAAAAAATGTTTGCATGCAGGCAAGTTAGAGGAATAAACCTGAATAAGCTCATTAAACCTACCAGAAAGTGCATGCCTATTACCTTATGCTCGTTATTCTCCCAGGCAGGAGCCTAGTAGTTGTGGAAGACAGTTGACTCAGTTCTTAAACTGAAGCACATAATCCTGGTAACTCAAAAATCCAGGTGCCCTGGTTCTCAGTGGGGCCTGACTGTGCGTTCTTGGGCACTGCTGTGGCCCGGGAGCTGGACCAGAACCCTCTCCCACTCCCATCTTGGTGTGGGAACAGGCTTCCCTTTCCCAAGAAGCAATTGGCCACATGGTCATCCTGGTCCCTTTTCCTTCAGTTGTCTATCCATCTGGCCATCAAACCACCAACCCAGGCCTCTCCGGTCTTCTTACCTTCTTTCACCGTATTTTTTGGTTGTTGTTTACAAATATTGCAAACATAAGAAAAATAAAACAAATAATTGGGGAAGACTCACGTGCATTATCCTTGGATCCTTATTTCCTTTCACAAACACTGATGGAAACATCCCAAAATGGTTTACAAGACACATGCCATCCAATGAATGATGTTTTGATTATTAGTCTTTAAACTATGTTATCATAGTTGATGTTTTATTTAATAAATATTTGTGAGTCCCCACTGGATGCCAAACTTGGGAAATGCAACCAAGGAAACAGACTCTGCTTTAACGGATTTCAGAGTCTTGAGCAATAAGAAAAACCAGTGCTGGAGTTGTGAAAGCAGTTATTTAATTTAGCAGGCAAACATCCCTGTCATCATAGCGCCCTTTTCACAGGTGACAGAGCTGAGGCTCAGAAAGATTTTAAAATGTGCCTAAGTTATGCGATTTACCTTCACATAGGACCTTTGTATGTTTAGGGGCTTGGTTTTGAGAGGCAGAAAGCATGTTCCGAGAGAGAGCCCGGCAGAGCATCTAGGATGGAGCCTGGTTACTGACAGGTTGTACTAGTGCTGGACAACAGGACCTTTGGCTTGTCCACATGAAGCAAAAGCCAAGCAACTGGCTGTGGTTGTGCACTCCAGAGATTCCAGGCAGACACCCCAGTTACACGCGATTTCACATAAAGGCAAAGCCACAACACTGGCCTCACTTCCATGCTTGGACGATTGCTACCACACAGGTCTGCAATCACTGAGGGCCTAAATCCCTCATTGCAATGTTGCAGTGTTGCAACAAACAGGAGAAATCGTCTTTCCAACCCAATCCCAAGTGTGTCTATGTCCAAGGGGGCGCTTGCCAGGTAGCCTGTTCCTTCACATCCATGACCATTTGCCCTGGCTCTGCTTCCACCCTGAAGATGGCCAGTTTGAACAGAGGCCCCCACTGGGTCGCCATTTTAGGACCCACAGTTTTGATGGACCCAGAAGGCAAGCAACCATATTACAAATGATCTCTACCCTGCACAGACCAGTAAGTCTGGTCTCCTGCTGATACCACTTAGATCTTGTTACAAATTTGGAATAAAGAACAGCAAAAGGCCGCTGCATAGAACCCCACCAATTAAGGCTTTAGTTACTCTTTGTGCCAAACCCTGCCTTCTCCTTTACACCCCTTGCATCTTGCTGTCCATGGGTGCTAACCTCTCTGACATCAGCTTTAAAGCCAGAATCTATCCTAAGAGGGGACCTGGCCTGTCTGCCTTAGGTAAACTACTGACCCGCACAGCTGACACCTACATGTAATACGTAAAAAGGCCGTCCCCTTCGTCTCTCTCCCCATCTGTACAGGTATAGGGCAGATCCCGATGTCTGTGAAAAGAAAGAAGCAGTGGGCTTCCCCACAGACAAGGTCTTTGTTTAAGCAAGCAAGAGCTTACTAATGTTGAGCTGAGCTCTCATTTCTAAACTTTTGGTAAAAAAAAATAGAGAATCCCCCAGTGGCTTCTCTCTGGAAGAGAGATCCAGGGACGAAATCTCTTGGCATAGCTTGAGCAAGACATTGTCTTTCCTGAATTGTTGCACATGTGGGGTATGTTATGGTCACTGATATTGCCAGTATTTGACATAATTACTCAAATAAACTCTCATTCATTACCGTTCTCCTCGGTGACTCTATTTTCCCTGTGCATTAAGTGACATTTTGGGTTTTCAACAGAGAGAGAAAAGTGTGCTGAGTGCTGTAATCTTTTTCACAAGTCGTCACACAGAATCATCATCATAATCATCTGAGGAAACAAATATTCTCATTTTTAGATCTTAAAACATGAAGCTCAGAGAGGTTAAATAATTTACCCAGCATTCTTCAGGAAGGAAATGACAGGTCTTGTTGATTCCAAGACCATTCTCTGATCCACACATGATATGTCACCTCCGGGGAAAACAGAGACGGCAAGTCTGCATTCCTTACTCCTTCTCTCGCATGGTCTCTGCTCACACCAGTAACCTAGCACATGAGTGAAGCTAGCAGCCGAACATGTGCCAAGACCCTCTGCATTTATAAGTGTGTCAATCCTGAGGAATCCAGCCATCTCCACTCTGCTCGTCTCAGTGCTCTCTGCAGGACTGGGAGGAAAGCAGCTCAAAGATCTTTCCCAACTCAGGTGACTGCATGTCCCAGTTTGCCCAGGAAAGCCCCGGTTTGGTCTAACTGCCCCCGTATAATTATTAATAATGGCCCTCTGGGAGCTGGCTCCATGGCTGAATGGTTAAGTTCGTGTGCTCCGCTTCGGCGGCCCAGGTTTTCGCTGGTTCAGATCGTGGGCGCAGACACGGCACCGCTCGTCAGGCCACGCTGTGGCAGGCGTCTCACACAGCAGAGCGAGAGGACCTACAGCCAGAATATACAGCTATGTACTGGGGGGCTTTGGGGAGAAGAAGGAAAAAAAGAAAGATTGGCAACAGATGTTAGCTCAGGTGCCAATCTTTAAAAAATAAAAAAAATAATAATGACCCTTTTTACTTTCAAGGGTACCCTGGTTTGAACGAGAACTTACATGGTCACTCTCTCCCGGCCCCGCATAGGCCAAACACATGTTCTCTGCACTGTTGATGATTAAGATGATTATTCATTACCTGAGTTTCTGCAGAGGGTGAGCAAGGGTAGCACTAAGGGTCAGCATCATTTCCACTTTCAGCTTGAAAGAAAACATTAACTCTAACTCACCAGGGATAACGTGGAAAAGAAATAGACTCTTTTCCATCTGAATACTCAGCTGTCAGTGCAAAGGCACCAGACTTGTTTGTCGTGAATTAACTCCTGGGGGCCTCCATGATATGTGGGTGGGGGCCATTTACAAGAGGTGTACCTGAAAACTACTCACCAAAAAGACTGTTTATGTTTAAAACTGAGGTTCTGTTTGAACACCTTTGAAATGGTACCTAGGCACAGCGAGCATTCTAGAATTGGTCACACCTCTTCATGGGACCCAAAGGCTGAGCACATGGTCAGGCAGTCAAGGCTAATGCTGCCTGAGCCAAGCCTGGTCAATGCCCACCAGCCTCCTCACAGCCCAAGAAGTCTATCGTGTGTACAAAAGCACACACACATACACACACACACAGGGGTACACACATGGGGGCACGCACATGCAAATGCACACACACTTATATGTACACAAACACATCTTTGTCAATAACTAACTGTTCTTGACCCAGATGGCACTTTTTACAACATGGACACAATCTCATGAACTTTCAACAAAACTGAAACATTTTTCCCCTCTTTGGATCATTTCTTGCAAATAGGCCTTGCCTGTTAATGGCTACACTCTGAATTATTTATAATTTTACCAGTCAAACACACAAAACAAATATGTTGCTCTAAAGTAGGCGGTGTACCTTTTGTCTTAAGTTTTGCCCAGCTCGCCTAAATTTGCCACACTCCAGAATATTACATGATAAACAGCTGAATTTAGTCATTTTCAAGCAACTTTTTAAAGGTGATCATTTTTCTCAAGGAACACACAAGTTACTTGTCCTTTACCCTTATCCTCCTCAACTTTCAGAAGGGTGTGGACTAAGAAAAGCAGAACCCATGTCAAGCGGTGAGGTCTGGGCCCTGAATTCAGGTTCAAGCTATGCCTATAAGTTATATTTATAGAGTATAATTCCCAAAATGATGCATCTTCTGTGTTCTGCCCTTTTATGCCTAAACACTCAACCATTTGGAAAAGGGGTCAAAAACAACTGCAAATAGTTGTTCTATAGACTCCAGGTAGGACCTATCATCCTTGTTTTTCAAATAAATATTTTAGGACAAATCCTCATTTATTGAGTTAGTTCCAGGGATCTTGACTTCATTGTTTGCACATTAAGCTGACATGGTGAGTATGTGGTATGCATGACACAACTTCCACACTCGTACCCACGGCAGACATCACTAGTCAACTGCAGCACACTTTCCTGGTCAGCTTCATAGTCTTACTCAGCACAGAGTTCTAGGCAGGCTCTACATGACAGCTGACTCACAAAATGAAAACCAGTTGCTATTGCAGATAGAGACACACGATTATACCTAAGGGACTGATGACCTGGAGACGTTCGTATGTGGCCATAATGGAATAAGCAGCAGGAACACCTACATCAGACACCATGGCTCACTCTCACTGTCACCTTTTTCTGTGAATCCTGGACCTCTGCTCTGTCAGCCTGCCTTCTAATCCCACCACCCAGAGAGGTCTGTAGGAGTCAGAACTTGGGCATTTTTCCCCATTATTGGATCATTTCCCCCAGGCTTGAGTCCCTCACCTCTCTGACACTTCTCCTCAGTCTTTCTATGTTGATCTCAGTCATTCATTAATTCTTCCTTGCTGGTTTTGATGCTCCAATAGAAATAGAGTCTTTGGGAAGGGTAGACAGGAAGAAAGACATTTCCCACCCAACTTCCTAGAGTAGATCTAGTAAAAAAGGGGGATAGAAAAGTCAAAGATAAATGTGCTATTATTCTATTCGTTCTGTAAAAGAATTAAAGGCACACGCTTTCACCAGCATAGAAAACAAAAGCCTTCCTGTCTCATATGCTAACAATATGCAATGTAATATCTGCCACCACTAGAAAGCAAAAACGTCATCCACATCAAGATGCTGCCTCCTTGGCCTGGGTCTCAGCTTCTCCTCTCATTCTACAATTATTGATGGAGCTAGATGGTGTGGATGGCCTGGTAAACAAGACCAGTGTGGTTTTGTCCATATGATGAATGCATTCTTCAATCCATGAATGCTCATATGCCTATGAGCTCTATGACTTGACCTAGTCTCCTGCTCCTTGAGAGCTGCTGGTCCTTCTGGGCCAGCCATATTTATGGGCTTGCTTCCTTGTCCTGGCTCATCCTGGTCTGATACGATGAGGGCAGAGGCAGGCAGAAGGTCTAAATGCAATCTCTTACCCCTGGGCTGCTGTTCCCTACCATTGGGGTGACATATTGTAGGGCGAGGCTGGAAGATTAATGGCACTGTCACTTTGTAGCACCAAGAGTGGACCCCGCAAGCCAGGCACATTAGGCAAGAGTGGACTACCATTTGGAACCAGAAAGGGGCAGAAAGGGGGCTGGCAAGCAGACAAGCCAGAAAGATCAGGCCAGAATGCCAGGTTCAAGGAGATCAAACTTGGGCAGAAAGGGTCAAACAGGTGACCCAGATGCAAGAAAACAAGACCCAGGGCTGAGAGAGAGTTTAGCAAGACCACGCCAAGCCAGCATCTTCTGATTTACAACCTGTTTTCCTGCAGAGTCTTGTTGCACTGGTACTCATTTCTGCTATTACTGTTACAGCTCCTTTTTTTAAGATGAGAACACGAAGCCCTGTGGAAGTCAGATAATTTGGCTAAGTTCAGAGAGCTAATAAGTTGAGGGCTGGGACTTGAACCCCAGGTTGAATCAGGTACTGTTTCCTGCAGGTAGAGCCCAGAGGCTTTTACGGTTGAGCTGAGCTGTGGGCAGGGGCTGGTTGCTCTCTGCCCTCTCAATTCCTGAGCGTAGCTGGGCTGTGGCTCAGAGGAAACACCAGGCTCTCTAGGCGTCACTGACTTCCAAAAAAAGCAAGAGCAGAGGGCTAGGCCTCTCAGAGATCCTTCCAATATTTTTCTTAGAAGTGAGCACATCCATTTCCTAATTAATTATCTCCATTAGCTAAGCTCAATTACTTTGTGTCCACCTCCAATAATACAACCTTGCTCCTCGGAGGTTTCCTATGTGAATTTCCAAGGGGGCAAATATTACCAGAAGCATGTTTTATGTAATTACATAGTGTAGATATTTCACTCTCGCTTTATTTAATGATCATTAAATACAGAAATTAACTTCCATACTTGGATGTGGATTCCATCAGTTTTAGAGAAAGTAAATGTATAATGGAGCATTTCTCCCCATTGGCAGAAGTACTGTCTGAGCAGGTGTTCACAGATGCCTGCAATAAGGGGCCTCCTCTCTCGGTTCTCATGATACTTGGAAACTGTTCCTATTCTATTCTGCATAAGAACAACCTGAAGGGCTTGCTAAATGCACATTCCAAGGCCCCATGCCTAGACTTACTGAATCAGTATATCCGAGGGTGGGGCAAGGGATCTGCACCTTTAACACTCTCCCTGGGGATTCTGTTTATCCTAACTTCCAAGAACCAGTGACAGTTATTTGCCAGATGTATGAAGACAGCCTTATCATTGGGAGCAGGAGAGGCAAAACGAACACAAGCCGGTCTCTTGTCATACATATTTTAATCAGAAGAATTCAATGCATGTTACTTATTATGATTTGATAGTTGTTATAAATCCTCAGACAAGGGCGTGAGAGCTGTAGTTGATTTGGGAGATGCAGGCAGAACCAGTAGGTGAGTGGGGAAGTGAGATAAGGAGGGAAGGGAGAGTAAAGGGGTGTTGCTGTCAGTTAACCCCTGCAGGCAACTGGAACTCAAGCCTGAGCGGCCTTCAGAAGCACTGTGGAGCATACACCTCCCCATGATACCACCTGCGGGGCAGGGGGGCTGGTGTCTACCGACTCCTGTCTGTGCTTGGCTGGGCTCCTGGGAGCTGGTAATTCCCCGGCACTGCTGTGTGCGGACAGTGGGCAGGACTAGCCGTGAGAGGTTGGGGGGCATAAAGGTGAGGGAGCACACCTGGGGCACCAAGAGCATCCGCTGCCTTTCCCACCAACTTTCTAGCAAGAAAGTGTCAGGTTCATTCTGGTGCCCTACTCAGATAGGAAATAAGAGACAAACATGAGTGTTGCGAAAAGGAAGTTCCCTCTATTTATTTATTTAATGGTGGTAAATATAGGTAACAAAGTTTGCCATTGGTGACATTTGGTACATTCAAAGTGTTATGCAATCATCACCACTTTCTTGTTCCAGAACATTTCCATCACCTCAAAAAGACTCTGTATCTGTTAGCAGTCCTCCCTTAAGCCCTAACAACCACCGGTCTAGTCTCTGTCTCTCTGGATTTGCCTGTTCTGGGCATTTATTATAAATGGAATAATACAATACTGTGTTCTGTTGTGTCTGGCTTCTTTCACTTAGCATAACGTTGTCAAGGTTCCGCCATGTTGTAGCACATCTCAGTGCTTCATTCTTTTTTCGGGTTGAATAATATTCCATTGTAAGGACTATACTCCCTCTTATTTTTTCGGACACTACAGAGGTTTCCCAAGGATTCGTCTTTGCTGGTTGACAGCAGTGTTAAGTGTACCCCGTTTGCCAAACCAGATCAATCTGCCACTCAGCCCCATCCTCATTTGTCCTCCAAGATGCTGGCCTTTATGGGCTGCCTTCTCTTCTAGCTCTCTTCCCTGGCTTCCTGGTAGATTTGGCTAATGGAAGTTACTGGCAGAATATCAGAGAGGAGCAAGTGTGGTTAAGGTATTTTTTCCTCTAGCTCCCTCACTGTGGGGTCCTGGGAAACGGACTGTGCCCCTCTACGAAGACCAGGGTTCCTCTTAGGTGGTCCTCTCCACTAAGCTTCTCTCTCCACGTTCTGTTGGCCCCTCTCTCTGCTTGCACTTTCAGGTCTAGAGGAAGCAACAGCTTCCTGCTGCTGAGAGCTCTCCAGTATTGCACTAGGCTTCATTAGTTTTCCCCTCAATTTTTCCACATCTTTGTAAATACAATCATACCTCAGAGATGTTGTGGGTTTGGTTCCACATCACAGCAATAAAGCAAGTATCACAATAAAGTGAGTCACATGAATTTTTGGGTTTCCCAGTGCCTATAAAAGTTTTGTTTACATGATACTGTAGTTTATTAAGTGTGCAATAGTATTATGTCTAAGAAACAATGTATATAACAATTAAATATACTTTATTGCTAAAAAATGCTAATAATCATCTGAGCCTCCAGCAAGGAGGATAATCTTTTTGCTAGTGGAGGGTCTCGCCTCGGTGGTGATGGCTGCTGACTGATCAGGGGGGTGATTGATGAGAGCTGGGGTGGCTGTGGCAATTTCTTAAAATAAGACAACAGTGAAGTTTGCCATATTGATTGATTTTTCCTTTCAGAAACGATTTCTCCATAGCATGCAATGCTGTTTGATAGAACTTTACCCATCGTGGAACTTCTTTCAAAATTTAAGTTAATCTTCTCAACCCTGCCTCTGTTTTATCAACTAACTTTATGTAATATTCTAAATCCTTTGTTGTCATTTCAACACTCTTCACGACATCTTCACCAGGAGTGGATTTCATCTCAAGAAACTACTTTCTTTGCTCATCTATAAGAAGTAACTCCCGGTCTTCGAAAGTTTTGTCATAAGATTGTAGCAATTCAGTCACATCTTCAGACTTCACTTCAAATTCTAGTTCTTTTGCTATTTCTCCACATTTGCAGTTACTTCCTCTTCTGAAGTCTCGATCCCCTCAGAGTCATCCATAAGGTTTGGAATCAACTTCTTCCAAACTCCTGCTAACGTTGATAATTTGACCTCTCCCCATGAATCACGAATGTTCTTAGTGGCATCTAAAATGGTAAATCATTTCCAGAAGGTTTTCGATATACTTTTCCCAGATCCATCAGAGGAATCACTATCTATGGCAGCTCTGGCCTTACGAAAAGGATTTCTCAGATAATAAAAGACTCGAAAGTCAAAATTACTCCTTGATCCACAGGCTACAGAACGGATGTTGTGTTAGCAGGCATGAAAACAACATTAATATTTGTGTGCGTCTCCATCAGAACTCTTGGGTGACCAAGAACATTATCAACGAGCACCTGTATTTTTAAAGCAATTTTTTTTCTGAGCAGTAGGTCTCAACAGTGGGCTTAAAATATTCGGTCAACCATGTTGTAAACAGATGTGCTGTCATCCAGTCTTTGCAGTTCCATTTATAGAGCATGGGGAGAGTAGATTTAGCATAATTCTTAAGGGCCCTAGGAGTTTTGGAATGGTAAATGAGCGAGGGCTTCAACTTAAAGTCAGCAACTGCATTAGCCCCTAACAAGAGAGTGAGCCTGTCCTTTGGAGCTTTGAAGCCAGGCATTGACTTCTCTCTAGCTATGAAGGTCCTAGACGGCATCTTCTTTCAATAGAAGGCTATTTCATCTACATTGAAAATCTGCTGTCTAGTGTAGCCCCTTCATGAATGCTCTTAGCTAGATCTTCTGGATAACTTCCTGCAGCTTCTACATCAGCACCTGCTGCTTCGCCTGCACTTTTATGTTATGGACATGGCTTCTTTCCTTAAACCTCATGAACCAACCTCTGCTAGCTTCAGACTTTTCCTCTGCAGCTTCCTCATGTCCCTCAGGCTTCATAGGATTGAAGAGAGTTAGGACCTTGCTCTGGATTAAGCTTTGGCTTAAGGGAATGTTGTGGCTGGTTTATCTTCTATCCAGACCACTGAAACTTTCTCCATGTCAGCAATAAGTGAAATAGCAATAAGGCTATTTCACTTTCTTATCATTTGTGCATTCGCTGGAGTGGCACTTTAAATTTCCTTCAAGAATTTTTCCTTTGCGGTCACAACTTGGGTAACTGTTTGGTGCAAGAGGCCTAGCATTCAGCCTATCCTGGCTTTCAACAGGCCTTCCTCACTAAGCTTCACCATTCCTAGCTTTTAATGTAAAGGGGGAGACATGTGACTCTTCCTTTTACTTGAACATTTAGAGGCCATTGTGACGTTATTAATTGGCTTAATTCCAATATGGTTGTGTCTCAGGGAATAGGGAGGCCTAAGGAGAGCGACAGAGACCAGAGAACAGCCGATTGCTGGAGGAGTCAGAACACACAGATTTATTGATTAAGTTTGCTATCTTAAATGGGCGTGCTCCATGGAGCCCCCAAACAATTACAATAGTAACATCAAAGATCACTGATCACAGATCATCGTAACAAATATAATAATAATTAAAAAGTTTGCAATATTATGAGAATCACCAAAACGTGACAGAGAGACACAAAATGAGCAAATGCTGTGGGGAAAATGGTGCAGACAGACTTGCCCGAGGCTGGGTTGCCTCGAACGTCCAATTTGTAAAGCAATGCAATATCTGTGAAGCACAGTACAGCGAAGCGCAATGAAATGAGGTGTGCCTGTAGTCTATCCAACTTTCTTCAAACTATTTCAGTTCGTGTTTGCTCTCTTTCCGGCTAGGACCCTTACTAATACACTAATGATCAATGATAAAGTAGCTCAGCAATATTGTACTCAATTGCTGAGGCACATTTCATAGTGCATATTCATAACTTCAGGACTGGAAAATGCTCTGTGCTCCTGTATGTTATCCCCTCTTCCCAGACCAGATAGCAACTGCTAGAAGGCAGTGCAACAGGGCAATTATGTATGTGGTTCTGGAATCACATTTTCTGGGTTCAATTCTCAGCTCTGTACCTCTTGGCATTGTGAATTGGGGTAAATTACTTAATCTCTCCAAGCCTCAGATTCATGATGTGTAAAATGTGAATTATGGTGGCTAGACTCTCAATGACTAATAGACAATATGCGGACAGTTCTCCGAACAGGGCCACACATTCGCAGTGCTCAATAAATGTCAGCTATTGTGTTAACTGCCATTAGTCCTGGCCTCGCATCCCCCTCTCCTGGTCTTATTCAGCCTGTCTGGCACTATCTGTGAGTCCTCTCTGCTGGCCCAGATTCTTCTCACATGCTGAGCCAGTGATAGCTAGTGCTGGTAGGACACTAGCACCAGCTCTGCTCCCTGGATGAGGGAGTGGGGAATGTGGAGACAAGCCAGTTCCCATAGACTCTGGACCCTCTATTCCAAAGAAGACTCCTTGGGACTCCTTACCCCTGTGGTGGTGGCCTTCCTTCTCCTCTTCTGCTTCTTCATCACCAGCGAGAAGACCACCATGTATTGAAGGCTGACTCTGGGATGATAGCTTTATAAGCATATTTCATTTAATGGTCCTATTAACCCTTTGATGTATGGTTCCTTTTTAAAAATCTGTTGCAAATCAGTTCCAGCTCCATTTTTGAAATCTATTCAAACATAGTATTATTTCCAAGTACAAAGGTAATATATGAATATATTCTCATTGTAAAAGATCCAAAACTTAAATAGTATGAGGTTGTCATCAGTATCACCATATTTATGATGTTGAACCTATAATCAAGACAGATTAAATAATGTTCTAAGTTCATGCTGGGAAGCAACAAAGGCAGAATTCAAAACCAGGAGAGTTTGATGCAAGAGCTTGGGTTCATATTCTCTATATGCTGATGGCCTTATCCACAAGACTGTCTCCTGCTTCAGTTTTTCTCCTTTGGCATCCTACGAGGCCTCAACCTTCCAGGCTCACAAGCCCATTCTAGTAGGATGTGGATCCTCATAAATAACCGTTAAAGTCCATATTCAAATTAGTAGGCTGTGCCGGACACTTCCTGCACCCTGCTTCACGTGCTTCCCAGCCATGGCTGTGACACCCAGCTTCCCACAGGTACGATCACACAGCACCTGGGCTCAGCTACACCTCCCATTCCTGCATGCCGTTCTGTGGTTTATCAGACACCCTGGGATGGAATGCCTGAGGGGACCCATGGAGTCACTCATGCTTGCACAGCCTGGGAATAAGAGGGAGTTGACATTCCATAGGCAAGCCTTGACCAATGGAGGATGGGAACTGTTCTCTAGAGAGAGGCAGTTTTGAGGTACTGTCTATGGCTCTTCTCAGAGGGTCCTGGGAGGAGTGTGCCTCAGTTGCCTACAGTGGTGACTAACCTGCATCTGCTCCCTCGATTGGGTTGTCCCTTGTCCCCCGTCTCACTGTCCCCATCCCCCTTCCTGTTTCCCAGAATCACACAATCCCTCATATTAGGCTTTGCTCTCTGGGGTGAGTGCAGGCTAAGTCAGGGATGATGAAAAAGTTGTTTTGTAAATATTCGTTGTGAATGATAGGCTCTCCTTGCCTAAGACATGGATTTGTCGCAGAGTGGCCCAGATCTTAAAGGAGAGGACTCTACACAGTGCTAGCTCCTTAAACTGCACTCTTCAGGGGTAGAGAGGGCTGCCGACTGCACAGGAGTAGACATTCAACCTTGACCTCACCGAGAGATTTAAATATTTCTCAGCAAAACAAAACAAACAGATTCTCCCTCCTAACCAGTCACTCGCACTTCCAACATGGTTCATTGCCATCATGAGAGGGCTGTGTTTCATTCAAGAAAATTTTGAGTACCTACGACCCGCCAGGATTATGCAAGTCCCTAGGGATAAGGGGGTAAACATAACCCAGTCCTTGCCTTTAAGAAGTGAACATTCTAGATAGAAAGCAGATAAGTAAACAGGAAATTCTTGCCCCTTGCAAAAAGAACTATGACTGGGTCAATCATGTAAGTGAAAATTGAGTTTTCAAAGACAAAAAATATTTTCTTCATACCCTGCATTGAATTTTAAACCAGCATTAATAAAGGTAATCTTTAGATTTATCCCACTTTCTTTCTGGCCCTAGACCTGTGAACTATATTGAGATAAAAATATATTATAAAATATCTACTCATCTATGCATCCATCCATGCACCCATCCATCCAATACAAGTGTGTTTGGTCACAATATTCTTATAGGGGAGAGAAGTTTCTGGTGCTGGATACCTCACACAGGAACTCGGGGAGGCCATGTAAAGGGCAAAGATGACAGAAGATGAGTAATTTTCATGCAAGACTTCCATGCAGTGCTTCTTACTATTCTGACCATGACTCGTTAAAATTATGCTAGATTTGTGACTATAGATTTTCTGGATCATATTTGCAGCCACTTTTCCAACAGGGATCAAGCAGACATCAATCATTCTGAGATGGCAAATTTGTGAGAGCAAGGTCAACAGCCAAGTTCACTCAGATTAGTTTGACTGGGCACTTGAAGAAAACCTTAACCAGAAATGGTTTAACCTGAAAACATCTGGAGAGAGAAAAAGAGGAGGAAACGCCTTTTTCCACTAGTGTCTAGTTCCTACCCTCAAAAAACTCTACGTTGGGGGGGGCCAGCCCCGTGGCCCAGTGGTTAAGTTCGTGTACTCCACTTCAGCGGCCCAGGGTTTCACTGGTTTGGATCCTGGGCGTGGACATGGCACCGCTCATCAGGCCATGCTGAGGTGGTGTCCCACACAGCACAACCAGAGGCACTTACAACTAGAATACACAACTATGTATCGGGGGGCTTTGGGGAGAAGAAGAAAAAAACACATTGGCAACAGACGTCAGCTCAGGTGCCAACGTTTGAAAAAAAAAAAACAAACTTTAAAAAACAACTTCTATGTGTGTGGAAGAAAAGATGGTAGTGTGTCAAACTGAAAACATTGTGTTAGTGCAGTGTGATCAGAGAATCCTTAAAAAGAAAAATCTGCGCTGGCCCTGTGGCCGAGTGGTTAAAGTTCCAGACTCCACTTAGGCAACCCAGGTGTGCTGGTTGGCATCCCAGACGTGGACCTACTCCACTCATCAGTCATGCCGTGGAGGCATCCCACATACAAAAAAAAGAGGAAGATTTGCACAGATGTCAGCTCAGGGCTAATCTTCCTCACCAAAAAAAATATCTATCCATGCTACTTTAGATATTACAGTGTCTTAGGTTTTGTGACCCTGGGTCTGAATCCTACTTCTGATACTTCCAAGCTCTTACCTACAGTAAACCCTGATTTCCTAATCTGTTAAAAGGGGCTAATCTACTGAATCCATTAATTCAGTCATTATTTGTTAGTTATTTACAAGGTGCCAAGCGCTGTGCTCAGCAGTGTGGCTTCAATGACGTTAAAGAAAAGGTCCTAACCCTTGTATGGCTTCGAGTCAGGGGAGATAAACACTAGTCACATATTCCCCATAAACAAATAGAAGCGGTGGTTATCATGTGGGCTATGGAAGAGAGGTATGTGGGATTACGAGATAGCATAAGAAGGAAGTCTTATCTAGACTGATGCTAGAGCTAAGATCTGAAGGAGGAAGGAGTCTGAATTAGCTAAAAGGCCCGGGGTAGATTCTTGGTAGAGAAAGCAGTACGTGTAAAGTCTTGGTACAGGGTGGTCTCAGCAACCAAATAAAGACTGATGTGGTTGGAGTTGAAAGCACAGAGTGGTGTGCGAGGAGATCTGAGCAGTCGGTACTGGTGACTGTGTCCCATGCCCGGCCTTGTAGCTCGTGTTGAGGGTTTGTTGTTTATTTAATCCCCAAAGCAATGGGAAACTATTGAAGGATTTTAAGCAAAAGAGTGGCATGATCTGATGCATCGTATTGAAGCTTTCAAAGGATCATTCTGGCTGGGGAGAAGAAAGCAGGTTGGAGGAAGGTAAGAGTGACCATGGGGAGGCCAGCTGAGAGGCCATATTGGTGTTCCAGGTGAAAAAGGATGGTTGCTTAGATTAGAGTACTGGCAACGGAGATGGAGAGAAGATGATGGATTCCCGATATATCTACGAGGCAGGGTTTAAATCTGGAAATGAGGGAGGGGCAAAACTGGATGGATAGTGGTACCATGGATTAAGATAGGAAACGGTAGAGAACAGCCAGGTTTGAGAGTGAAGATCAGACAGACACTGGGTTTGGCAATGTTGAGTCGGAGGTGCCTTTGAGACAAGGAAGAAGGTTGTCAACTGGGCTTGGGGTAAACGGCTCTGGAGATCAGAGATGACTAAACTGAAGGGCTAAATATGTGAGTCATTGGTGGTCAGGTATATGAAATCGAAACCATGGACATGGATGAGATCATTGTGAAAATAAAATAAATTTTCATACACAAAGCACCGAGAATGCTATGGGGCACAGATTAGGTGCTAATAAATCTCATCCCCCTTCCTCTTTCCTTGTCCTTTGAACAATAAGATGGTGAGTAAGTGTGGGCAAACCCTCAGGGAAGCTGGTTCCTGGAGAGGGGGAGAAAGCCAGTCTGCTGCGTATAGCTGCTCTGGTTTCTCAAGGACACAGTCTAGGTTCAAAATAGCTCTTTGCAAGAGAGCAACACCCTTTCTCTTGGCTTCTGAACTCTGATGCCCTCCCTACTCTCTGCTTTTTAAGTAAGGTGTTCATGTTAAAGTCAGAGGCCACCAAGGCTACAGTGGATATCAGAATAATTCCCTCTTCAATTTGAACTTTAGCTGCACCTCAGGAGGAAAGGCAGGAAGGGAACACAGAATGTTCCTTTACCACGCTTGCCATGAGCAGAGAGGCGAGTCCGGTGGGTTTGGTGACCTCTGCACCAGAAATATTTTTGCATAATACTTCTGAAGTATCTATAAGAGCATCTTAAACTGAAGGAATTGTAATGAGGCAGATGTGACTCTGGTCAGCTTTGAAATACGTGCTGTAACATTAAGGGGCCACAGTGTTAAGTTCTCTTCCTATCAAAGAAGGAGGTCTTTGCCCGCTGATACCAGCAGGCTTACCAGCTTCTGGAAAAGCTCTGTTTTTTCATGTGTGACAGCTCCCGTTTCTTCCTTCTATCAATTTGACATTCCATTGACAGACTAGAGCATTTTGTTCCGTGCCTATTAATAAGTTTCAAGGACATATCCACATAGTATATAGAAATAATAGATGGGCCACAGGAATTTGCGAAGAAATAATCTCAGGTTAGGCTCACATTTAAACCAAGAAAGCAGTGCTGCAATGGGTATGTCAGCAAAATCTTAGGATGAAATTATCTCCCTCTAATTTACCGCAGCGTGACTTTCACACTTCTTCAATACGGCATACTGATCCAATACCACTTTCAAGTTGCGAAATTGTTAAGACAGCTAAAACGATATTCATTCCCTAACTATGCTGAGAAGGTTTGAGTCCTTTCTCCCTATTACTATCAGAATAAAAATAAAGGTATCCAGCAGCATTCTAAATGTCATGCTTCAAAGCTCTGAGACTCTCTTTCTTCTGACATCTGATTGGCAGATTATGGCTTTTTGATATCCATCAAATTAATAGATTATGACTTTGTGAAGCCAGAAACCACACAATTATTGCCATGTTCTAGCTATAAAGAGATAACTTGTTCTTCGTCATCCATTTGTGTCTCAGAAGGCAGCCCCCACCCGCCAACATGTACATAACGTAATTATAAATAATTTGGTTGCTCCTGTCTTTTTTCTGTGCAGCATGCCCCCAATTCAAACATCCACAAAATAATTCACTTTGAAAAAATGTTAGCACAAGAGATGGCTGACATGTCTCATATTTCTCAACGATGTTTTGCAAATTTAAATATCTACCATCTATGTAATCCCTGATGAGAACTCCCCTCTGGCTTTATGTATCTGATCCAAGGACTTCTCTGGAGCAGAATTAGGGATACAAGAATCAAGATATTTTGAAGCCCAGGCACTTGGCCCTGCTGCAGTGAACAGAGGATTTCAATTTTGACATAGTAGAGACAGAGGGAGAAGGAAATTTCCCTAACTATCAGGAGAATTGCGAACACTTTTCATGCCCCTTCATTTGCTTAAACCTCCCCTTCATTTCAAATATCTTAAATCACAGACAAAAACCAAGTGATTTAAGGACAATATTAGTTGTACTGGAGTCTCTAGTCTGATTTGAAGAAAGAGATCTTTATAAGGACAATTTAGAAAGGGGTGAAATTTAAGCTGTCAATTCTGCTAATCAAGATGGTGACTTCCCTAAACTGATACAAGACAGCTGCAATGCCATCAGAAGAGGTCAAGTTTATTGAACTGGGGTGGCAGTTGCTGTTAATTCCTCTCCCACTACAGGCGAAAGCCTGTTTGAAATTCTTTTTTTTTTTTCTTTTTTGAGGAAGATTAGCCTTGAGCTAACATCTGCCGCCAATCCTCCTCTTTTTGCTGAGGAAGACTGGCCCTGAGCTAACGTCCGTGCCCATCTTCCTCTACTTTATATGTGGGACGCCTGCCACAGCATGGCATGCCAAGCAGTGCCATGTCTGCACCCGGGATCCAAACTGATGAACCCTGGGCTGCCAAAGCAGAATGTGTGAACTTAACCGCTGCGCCACTGGGCCGGCCCCCGTTTGCAATTCTGATCGTAAAGATTTTAGCGTTGTACCTTCAGAAGCACGTTCTTAAAGGGGAAGAAAAACACAAACAGAAAAACCAAGATGATCAACTCTGCTCTCCGTCCTCAAGCCCCAGAATATACCTTTCAAAGGTCTGAAGGAAAAAGAAAACTTTTATTCTGTAGACTCCATTAACACAATAAACCAACCCACATACTAGAGGTGCAGGAACGAGAACATTGCCAGATGTGGACAGAATTTAACAAATCTCTCAATTTGAGAGGATTTAGAGTTGCTGCCCATACAGTTGCCTCTGTTGTTAACATTCCCACACTGATGAACGAGCTTCTATGCGTACGTCAAGAACCCATGCCAGTGACACCCTCTATGTGAAACCTCTCTCAATCCACTCAGACGTGAACACTCTTCCTCCTGTCCCTGACACACGCCATGCTTAGCTCTGTTATACTCAATTCAGGTTGAACACAGTTTCTTCAAGGATACATTTCCCTACTCAGACAGGATAGAAACCTTTGCTAGGCTGTTGCATTCTCCCTTTCATAACCATCATGGCTCCTGGAATTATCTGATTATCTTCTCAGCCAGGTTGTGAGGTCCATCAGGGCTGTGGCTATCTTATTCACCACTGAAAACCCAGAGCCTAGTGAAGTGCCTGGGTTACAGTCGTTGCTCAATAAATAAAGGTTTATTGCTCTAAAAATTTTAATTCCCAAGGCTCTCTCCTTGGAGATACTTTCTTTCCTGCTGCTGAGTTCCTAGAGAAACTGTTATATTTGTATCCTCAGCTCCCAGCATGAGCATGAAGTTCAGTGAGTGTGGAATGAGTGAATGAATGAACGATTCATTGAGTGAATTGCAGAAAAAAAGGGACACATGGTTGTGAGGGGAAACAATGGGAAGAGGAAATTAATCAACCACATACATCTACCAAATTCCTACTTGGGGCCAGGTGCTTTACTGGGCACTGATTGTCGGCACAGAGAAGACACAAAAAGTAAAAATATGTTTCCTCTCAAGTGAAACATGATACCCCAACTTCTCTGGAAAGTCACAAGGAATTCTATGGAAAATAGAAAATCAGTGAGGCTAGGTAATCCAATGGAAGAGATAAAGGAACCAATGCTTATAAGACAGCTCCCAAGGCAGATAAAAGAGGAGGTGATGGGAGCCAGTCGCTGACGACTCAGAGATGTGTTTAGGAAAGTGGGTGGACCATGTGGGGCAAAGAGATTGGGGACAAATTGAGCCACGAAAAGAGTCAAGAATGACTCTGAGCATTTTGACTCTGGGTGATTTCAAGAACACTAACATCAATGATGGAAATATGGTGGCTAGGGAGAGACTAGAACTGACTTTAGAAGGAAAGCGTAGCATACTGATGTACCGAGTTAAGGCAATGGTGTAAATATAGGAGCTTAGGAGAAAAAGCGGGTAGACAAATAGATGTATGAGTCAATTGCACAATAATATTTAGCTATTATTTATTGAGGATTAATGGTGAGCATGGCACTCTGCTAAATGGTTTGCACACATCATCTCAGTTGATCTTTACAACAACCCCATAGGGTAGTTATTGCTATTAGTTCTATTTTATTCTTATTTTGCAGATGAGAAAACTGAGGCTTAAGAGGCTCATTTGCCCAAACTCACACAATTGGAAAGTTACAGAGTTAGAATTTAACACAGATCAGCCCACTTCAAAGCCTTAGTTCTTAAGCAAGGGAGAGAGTGTAGAAGACATGGGGGTGAAGCCATTCTTCCCAACGTGGGCGACAGAGGCAGGGCAAGGGGTGGGGGCAGGAAATCATCTGGAGGAGTTCCTCCTCCTTCAGTGAGCCACGCCGTAAATGACGCTCCCAGGAAGAGGGCACTTCTCAGGCGTCTAGGCTGCTCTTTCCCTTACTCTCGGACATCTCTGCTCCATGGTGTATCTCCTTTTGCATAAAGCAATAGGTCATAAATGGAAAAGAAGCACTAAGAAAACCTAGAAGGAAACAATTGAAGTCTTCAGAAGCCCAAATAGGGATCTGAGAAATTAATTGAGTTGTGGAGAAGCTGGGACATTAAGTTAAGATTATAGTTGGATTCACAAAGATTAGCATTTTTATCAAAGTCTAAGTAAAAGATTATGAGTAGATTATGCTATTTGAGTAACAGTTAGTGATTAAAAACACACCTATGTATCTTAAAACTATTTTTATGAAGTTGGCTTTTAAATATTTATCTGTTTTGATAGTGGGTATATAGGTATAATTCTTTTCCTTAAAATTTGATTTTGAGAGTTTTTACTGAAGACTTGTAAAAGCATCTTTATAAACATGGTTTTGCTGAAGAAGTTACCATCTTGGAATATTAGGAAAAGAATTTATTTTTTTACAAATAAAAAATAATAAATAAATAAATAAAAGGCCTGTTGATTGGCTCATGTGACCAAGGTACAATACCGCCACCCGGTGATAGCGTGCACAATACAACATAGTGGCAAAAATCAGTCTCGCATTCTGAAACAAGACCATAAAAAAATCCTTCTGGGATCCCTTCTGTCATCTTTGTCATTTGTGACTTATACAGTTGTATTCTTTTCTCGTTTACTTTACTTAGGAGCAATCTCCTATGACAGTAAAAAGAACTTCAGCTTTGGCAACTTTCAGCAGAGCCAATCTCTGGCTTTATGACTTTCTTTTTTTCTTCATCTAAATGCTTATGAAGGGCTGATATGAAGATTTAATGAGATCACATATGAATCGTGCTTGGCACAGTGTCTGGCACATAGTAAAACAATACATGATAACCATGATTGCATTATTGATACTGTTACTGTTACTATTATCCGTGACAGGAGATACTGTGGAGCAGGCCTAGCTCAATGATACTGCGCCTCCAGGAGGATAAACAATGACAGCCACGGGAAAAATGTTTTGTTTATATCTCAGGTACTAAACAGCTGTTACTACATAATAGGACCAGATGTTCTGAAATGATATGCAACATTATGCTCAATTCTAACTTTTACTGAATTGTCCATTGATGAAAAATGACTACTAGAGGAAATGATTTATCAAAGAGAAATTCATGGATGTGTTTTTAAGTTTCATACCCAACTACCCCAAATTACATGCCAGTGTATGTACTCTGAACACTGCAAATGTCTGGCCCATTCCGAGAATCCTTTGGAAGCTCATCCGCTAATTACAGCCCCATCTGTCCTTCTGCCCATCAGTCCTGTGTACATTTGCCCTGCTGCATCCAGGTTCCGCAAACCTGGGCAGTAGATGGTTACACAACCTATAAACTCACGCTTCCTTGTCGATGTGAACTTTTCATTGATTCCAGAGTCGCTGTTGCTTTTGATTCTGTTTCAAGTGATTTTTTTTCTCATTTCACACTCATATGTGCCTGAAGGAGAATCCATTGGGGGAAAGTAGAGAGAAGAAAGACGAAAGAAATAGCTCTGAGTTGTTCCCTTTTAATACCAGGCCACAGAAGCCGGTGTTGTAAGTCTGCTACAAAACCTCCAGGTTATTTCCTGATCCCTCTAGATGACTCAAATGTTCTGATTAGGAGAGCATTTGCGATTCAGCAGGAGGTCAAGTACTTTGGTGGCAGCTGGCAAGTCCCTGCTTTGCTTTATTAAAACCTCCCCAATAAATACCCAGGCATAGAGAGTGGGCAGTGCAGCCAGTAGCCCCGTATACTCGGTGACTCAAGAAAGCCAGGCAGAACCTCAAACCCTGCGACATGCGGCAATTACCCCACAGGGGCTGCTTTGCAATCTGTATTTGCTCCTTAAGGCAGGTCACGAATGAAGAGCACATAATGGCTTCTCTTTATTTTTTAAAGGGAAAATGTACAAATTGCAAGAAATGCTCCATACTGAGAAAACAGAATACATCTCTGCCAAAGGGGCCAGCAGAAATATTTAGCACATAAGTTGCTTTTAGAATTCCATTTGTCAACTCCCTAACTAGAGTTCGGGATATTTGTCTTTGCAAGCCTACCAACCCAGCTGGAATATATTTCACTAGAGAGAGTGATGATGGAGGAGCAAACGCTTCAGTCCAATTATAGACGCTAATTGATCCAGATTCCAGAGGGCATACTCGTATGGAAAAGGTTTGCCAACTGATCACAAGAGAAGAAACAGCATCTTAATTGGGTGGCTTTACATTGGGTGATATTACAATTAGTTACAATGTCTAATAAGTTATCTATAATGCTTTTAATGAGAAACATTTAAGTCCTTCTGGAATTTTTCCAGTCAAATTAATTCTGAGGACTGGAGACAGTATTATAAGTAATGTTATCAGAATTACAATTATGCTAGTACTAGCATGTCACTTAAAATAAAAGGCTCAATGGGTAATTCCTAAAAGACCCACTATTTTCTCTGTAGACTTTATTAATGTGGGTGTGGATAAGATATAGCGTACCCATGTCCATTTCTCAGGAGCTTGATAGGGCAATATGATCTACTGGGGTTCAAAGGCCAGGGCAGGGCCCATCTGCCCTCCACGGGGCACCTAAGGGGACTGTCCTTGGATCTGCGACTCAGTTTTATCCAACATGCTGCCCCCATGTCTGCCACGCTCCTAAGGCTACGGGAGAGGAGAGATATCCCCAAGCGGTGCCCGATGGTCTGCAGTGGGCTTCCTGCCACATCCTAGGGAAGCATTGCGCATGCCTGAGCCTCAGGAAATCCTAAAAGTGAGTCTTGGGCTTCTCTGAGTTTGAGGCTCACCCATGGTCTATGGGTCCAGCTGATCCAGCCCCCTCAACGTGGATGGTAGTGAGAGTAACAGGAAACACATTCGGAAGGACACTACGGTGCTGGGAGCGCCAAGGGCACCATCTCATTTAATTCTCCAACCCTCAAGGATAATAACAGGCACCATGTTGATCACTTTCCACAGGGAGAAACTCGTAGTCACAGAAATTCTGGAACTTGCGAAGGGTTCAAAGAGCACACGTCTGACACCAAAGGAAGGGGTCACGGTCCCTTTGGCACAGCCACCCCCTGGCTTTCCCTGTCCTCTCCCAGACACTGTGCTGGACCACGACTGCTCAGAGCACTCTGAGAGCCGAGTTGCTGATGACTCCTGGGGCAGTAGCTCCTAAATTTTAGTGAGCACCAGAATAACTTGGAAGCTTGTTAAAATACAGATGCCTGGGCCCCACTCCAAGGAATTCCGAATGTTTAGGTCAGAGGCAGGGCCCCGAAATCTCCTCATTTTTCATACCATCCCAGGTGATACTGAAGCACTCAGTCCAGACACCTGCTTAAGGCAAAAACACTGCTCAAATGGCATCCGTGAGTTGTAGCTTTCGGGTAAGAACTACCCGCTCTATGCCAGCACAGGCCCTGGATGCCTCCCTGTCGACTTCTTTTGCCCCTTGTGGAATGAAGTCAAGTCCGCTAGAACCAGTAATAGACTCGGCAAGGTGTCCCACGTGCCCTTTAATTATCAGTGGGTCTGACGCCTCTCTGGGGTTGGCAGTTCTTGTCAACTCTGCTTTCCCAGCCTGGACGGCATCACTCACCTTGTGACCAGGGCTCATGGGACACAGGGAACAATCAAAAGTTTTAAGTGCCAGGATTCTGTAGAGCAGTTGAACAGGAAGGTGCAAGGCCCTGGTTTGTATGCTGCCTCTTGCAAGTCTTCGTAAACTCACTGGGTAGCCTAGCTCTGTCTCCCTTGTGGGATGCGAGCTGTCCTACATCATCTACTTGGTATTCATGGCACCAGGCACACAGGATGAGCTCCAAAGACTCGGAGCACAGCCCTGGTAATGGTGTAGCAATAGATGGAGTAACATTCAAGTAGAGACGAGAACCTGTGTTAATAGTAGGTCAGCCAGACAAATACAGGCATTTCTGAAAAACTGCATTAGGCTTTAACTTATCTCATTTTGCGACAGCTTTGAAAGTAGAGCATAAAAAGATTGAAAAGGCTCCCTAACAACATAGTTGTGAATGTCCGCCATGGCAGGGCAGAGGTAGAGAAAAGCCCAGGGGCATAGTAAGCGGGAATGAGATGCGGGTGGACGGATGAAGATGTGATGATGACTGTAATTTCACAACTGTCCCAGACACAGGGCACGCACTGCTACAGACACTCCCGGCCTCACCTGTGCCTTCTCCCAGCTCGGAGTGGCTCTGGCCAACTTCAGGTATGGGCAGTGTGACGGCACCTAGCTCCTGTCCGGCCTTATGATCCTCTCACTTCCTGCCCTAGGGTTTCTTTCCCGACTCTGTAGAAGGACCCCATCTAGGCATGAACACCCAAAGGTGCAAGAAAAGGAAGGCCCCTGGAGCAAACACTTGGTCAATGGCCGATGGGAACGAGGCGGATCAATTCTTCCTCCTTCTCCCCAGCCCACAACCTGGGAGGCAGGCCTCTCAAGGGGAGGGTCCTGCAAACGTATCCATCAGTTGTGCTTGGAGTGTCCAGCTCAATAGCACATTCTCACATGACTCTCTCCCCTTCCCTCCTTCACTTCCCTTCTCCTTCACTTCTACTCTCTGGAATTATCTTCCCTAATACGACATAAACATCTAAGCCCTCTGCTTAATGGGGTACCCAGCCAAGGCAGTGCCTGAGAGCCAACCTCTTTCACTCCAATGCCTGACTTTCATTTCTGCTGCTAGTAGGTGAGACAATAGGAGTAAGCTGGTATAAAATCACTTCCAAAGACACAAGTCAAACCATTCCCCAGAATCTTTTGTCAGTTTGGAGAGAAACACCAGAATATTCAGAGTTGGTCTGGGGGCAGGAGGAGAATACATGTTTAAGGAGGAGGACTAGGATCCATTATTGAACCTGACTCAGTGGCAGGGCCTGCATAATACATTTTGTATCAGTTCTCTGTTGGAACCATCACCCATGTTGACAAGGACCCTGATTCTCGAGGATGTGGAACAGCATCATTAGGGTGGTAGGAAGACCAGCTGGCTCTGGGGTTAAACAACCTAACTCCAATCCTGGCTTCACCAGTTTTCTTCCATGTGATCTTGGGCACACGATTGATCCTCTCGAAGTCTTGGTTTTCTCATCTTCAAAATGGTGGTATTAACGGGACCATTATACTGTTGTTGTGATATGTATAACAAATGATCAAAGATAATCCACAAGCCTCACTTATCATAGTGCCTGGGTTACAGCAAATAGTTAAAAAAAAATTGCTATTGTATTATTGTTGTTGCTCTGTGATAGAGCCTAGATTCCCATGCAAGTGAGTCTGGCTTCAGTGCCTGTGCCACCCCTCACAGCCCACTGCCTATCCCATAGAGAGTGGGAGATTAGCTCAAGGTGCCCACCAAGCCTTCCAAGTTTAGCTCTCCTTATGGAAGCAATAAACACACCACGTGGCCATCCGTCCATCTGAGAGGGAGGGCTGGTTATGGCCTCACTGTGCCATGATCCAGGGACCTCGCCTTTGAAGGGGAGATTGGCTCCCTTACTGAAGTGGTTCTACTACTTAATGTACACAGAAAAGGTTTTGCCTGTGACATACTTGGTACAACAATAAGCCATCCATTCCCTTAAGTCTGTGGCTGATCCAGGAGCTTGGAAAGACATCTAAGGACAAACACACCCCAACTTCCCTGAGCAGGTTCCCCAGCAGCTACAGACCTTGGCAAAACTAAGTGTGTAAGGCTATAAGCAGAGAGGGACGTGGTGACTCTGACCCAGAGTCCAGGACCTTAAGCATCATAGTCTGCTCCCTCTCACACAGGCCCTGGGAGGATTGAAGGACATTTACATATATGATTGGTTCTGATTTATGGTAGTTATGTGCGACAAAGTCACGGGGAACAATGAATTAGCCAATAGTGAACTAGAACTCTCAGGGAAATATAGGGTTAGGTTCCTGCAAGCCTCTGGTCCCAACATTTCTGTCAATCAATCAATACATAACCTTGTTTCATGTGTGTTTCTGTTTAAAGACAACTTATTTAATGTGTATTGTCAACATGTTGACATCGAACTCACAGCCAACAGCTCTCTATCTTATGCCTGATTGAAGCTCATCTAACACACGTATTTTCTCCGTAAGGCACATCACAGCCTTCTGTGCTTAGGGACACTGGACAGCATTTCAGTATTGCACTTGTGGGCCATTTAAAACAGTAAAATTGCCAACAAAAAGCACAAAAATGTGAAAAGTTTGGCACAAAATACCACTGAAAGGACACTTGTTTGTGGCATGAGAGCTGAAACAAGAAGGCAGAGTGTCGTCTTGTTGGGCCTCAGCTGGGAACACGCATGCCAGGTGACTCAAGCTTTTTGCTGCTCTATGCATGTCTACAAATGATCACGAAAGTGCTGTGAGTATCTATTTGGGGGTTACAAATACATTTTAGTGAGGAGGTAAATTCATAAATACTGGATTCCCGCATAATGAAGATCAACTCTGCTTGGGTTTCTGTGTATACATATATACATACAAATATATAGATACTTACACATATATGCATACATATATGTGTATAAAATGCTTTAGCCTGGTGTCTGTACCATACATCCTAGAACGATACAAGTTGTGTGGTTGTTACTGTTTCAGATCAAAATCTGTCAGTAGGCAAAAGTAAATCCTTGTTTTCATGAACTACACGAGCAAGGTGAAATTGAAAGCATGGTCAATATTCAGAGATTAACAAGACTTTCTTCTCTTTGAAAAAAATCTTAAAAATTCACACAGAGAGTGAGGCTGTTTTAAGAAAACACGTAGGAAAAAATTGAATCCTTTCTCTCTGTCATCAAAATGGAAAGACTTCTAGCCTTCTCCTTCAGACAGTTACGCTTCAAAGTCATGGCGGACTCCCTTTCCCCACCTACTGTGTTGACAGGATGCCAGGATTGCCCTGGGCTCACTGGCTGACAGCTTCCCCTGGGCACCACTCAGCTCTCACTCTCCGGCACCAGGCACTCAGCATGAGTTTACTAACCAGCTAGTGCAGGTCACTGTCAGGGACCCAGAGAGATAGGAAGAAGTATGGAGGCCACTCTTGCCCTCCAATGATGCTCCTTCCTCTGGGGAGGAGAGACACATCCACAAGCAGAACAGGTAACAGCAAATTGCTTTGCAGTGTCGCTTAGCAAAAAGTAATACTAATTTCAATGAAAGCTGACATTTATGTAGCACTTACTGCATGCCAAGCACTGCCTAACCTCTCACCCTTCTTCTCCCTTGGACTTGGAGCAACCACCCGAGGAGGCAGGGGCTAGTAATAATCTACTTTCCCCAGAATGAAACTGAATTTCTCAGGTCAAGGAACTGTGCCCTGTGGCCCATAGCTACAGGAGCAGAAGGGGATCCAGAACTGTCCTAAGAGTTCAAGTGACTCACACCCCAGAGTAGAAAGTCTGTGATGCTGAAGGGCAGAGATGAATTTCCAAAGGGAACGCGAAAGAACTTCTCTAAGTCCGTGCTTTATTCACGTAGTACATAAGCTAGCAGAGAGGTCAATTCTCCAGGACAGGATGGATAAGGGCACCTGCCATGCACACACACACAATTTTAATACTTTTACACCAGCCTGGAAGACGTGTTTTCGTTCCCCTCCTAAATGGCAGAGAAGCCCTCCCTGACAGACACGTATCTGAGGTTGTGTATGCCTCCCAAGTGTGGTTTGATATTTAAGGCCAGTGTTTTCTGCCTCACCCCAAAGCAGAGGCTTCTAGCTACTCATCCAAAGATTTTTAGTAAAAGGTCCTCAGAACCGATTATAAAGTGCATTTGTCTCCCTACCAGAACAGAACATTCCAGACATGGAGGGAATGCCTGTGGCTATGTCTTAGCAGAGACGGATTTGCTCCGAAGCAGCCCTCTTTTCCTCCCACTATACTCCTTCCTAACAAGCCACCTGGTCAACCCCACTCAGGTGGCCTCATTAACCAGTGTTTAACCAGCTAAAGCCGAAAAGAGAGAACGACGCCCTATTCATGATTCTCAATTCTCCCATTGACTCTCATCAGGTTCATCTCTTAAGTACAAAAGTAATGCATTCTCGTTGAAATACATTCAAACGATATGCAAATAGACAAAATAAAAAGTAAATGTCTACTACTTCCTTCTCAAGACAACTGCTGCTAACAACTTGGTGAGTGTCCTTCCACTCTTTTTCCGGCACTAAATCAGAAAGTATGTGTTTGTGTGCACGTGCGTGTATTGCATTCGTTTTATAGGTAAAATTAATATCATAAAGTTCATAACTTGTTTACATGTAATACACATAGGAGACCTTTTCATGTCAGAATATCTGTATTTACCTTGTTTTTCTGAGAATACGCAGAGTAGTCCATTATATGGATGCACCATCATTTATTTAACCCAGCGCTGCCCCACTGATCTGAGATGATGGAGATGTCCTATATCTGCACTATAACCTGGTAGGCTCTAGCCACATGTGGCTATTGAGGACTTGAAATGTGCCTTGGGAGACTGAGGGACTAAATTGTTAATTTTTAATTTTCTTTAATTTGATTAATTAAAATTTAAATGTAAATAGTCACAAGTGGCAAGTAGCTTCTGTATTGGAAGGTACAGATTTAATGAGTCCCCTAATTGAAGGGCATACATTAGTTTTTCCCAAATGGTCTCCATTAGATAGTCTGATGGGATACACATCTGCGTGTGTGTGAATATCTGAGTGCCGGCTCATTATTCCCTCATTGAGGTTTTCCCAATACTTTGTGTTCTCTATTAATAATAAGCCAGGTTCCTACAATCTGCATTCATTTCTGATGGAATAAGAGGCAGATGTGCCCATATATTTGCTGTAAACTAGCCTTAAGGCACAGAGCTTCCTACGTGCATTTAGCGTCCCTTTTGGAGTCGCACAGTTGCCCTGCAGCAACCCACCAGGCTGGACCTTCTACAAGGGGCCACTGCAGATAGCCAGGCTTTCACCAAGGAAGTGCCTGCAGTAATCCCCCACTTGGGAAGAAGGGTCTGCTGGCTGCCTGGCAAGAGAATGAGCCGGCAGCAACCTCTTTACTCAGCGCTTACAATAACACGTCATTAATAGTGCTCATATTAAAGCACGGCAAGCAATATTTTAGTCCATTTCTTAATGTCCCTCAATTACCCATTCCTGCCTGTTCCTGCCTGTCCCCAGAAAAGCATAAATAAGGGGCTGGGCTGCACTTCACGTCATTAGGCTGTGATCAGAGCTAATCTGTTTCGATGGATGATAAAGTGGGTCCTCAGGATTCTCTCTCGCTGCAACATGGAAAGGGGAGACCTTGATGCCAACCCCACTGGGTCAGCATGAACAACGAGCCGATGCTGGAACGGGATGAGAGGAGGCAAAGGAAATGGACAGCTGTATCCCTCCGGCATGAAACATCACAGGGACCCCTGGGCAATGCTCACACTCAGAGGCCCCTTCCTTCGCAGACAGTGGGGCTGCTGTGAAGGAGCCAATGTCACATTCCAGAGAGTGAAGATGATGGTGGGCATTTGGTGTGTTTTTATGACTTCTTCAATGAACTTAATAGATTTTTTGTAAAAACCTAATGAATATCAAATTCTAACCAGTTACATCCTTCCAAAAGCTCTTCTCATCTTTGTTAACATCCCCATATATTTTACTTTTATTGCCGGAACAAAAATGTAGCAGCATCCACAGACCTCTAAATAAAGGAAGGAGAAAAAAATCCCCCACAATGCTGAAAGCCCTACAAATCAAACCGTTTTCATTTTTCCGTGCTGCCTTTCTGTCTTTGTTCGTGGGTATACATAATTTATGTCTGAAGTTGCTCCGCTGTCTTTGGTGCAGGTAGGCAGCGAATGGGATTAAATATAACTCAGCCTGACGGCATATTTTCTTCTGGGCCTCAGGTTCTCTTATTTCTTCCACTTCGCCCCTGACCTCTGACCGTTTCTGTTTTGCCGGGTTTTGCTCTAAGATTAATCCCTGTGCCCCTGTTGGACCGCGGCTGGTTTGACTGGCTCTGGCCAGCCAAGGCTCCCTTGTGGATTTCCCCCACCCCCTTGCAGGCACAGGAATCCTCATATTGGGTGGTTGGAGCAAATGGCTATTATGATTGGTGGTTCCTCTGTCATATTTGGTTGTTAAACATTTTAAATAGCCCCCCTTACACATCCAAGTGTGTCCGCCTTGACTTAACTTACTTTTGATACTCAACTTCCATATTCCCACATTTTGATTGTTTTACTCTATCTGCCTGATCCATGTTGATCTTTGGGTTCCGAGTCTTGGACAAACCAGCGTATTCAATTCATTGAGGTTCCCTGGCTCCTGTGATTTCTGGGCCACCTTTCTTCTCTCCTTCCTTTTCTCAACAGTTTCCTCTGAACATGGAACTTTAGCTAAGTTGGTTGCAATCTATAGAATAAATGTAATCCTGCTTTCTGCTTTATAAAATTAACATCATTTTTTCCAATGCTGCTATATAAGCCTCCCAATTACAGTTTTAATTTTCTATTGGATTGATGTTCTATAACTCCTTAACTATTCTCCTAAAGCAATGGTTCTCAGTGGAAGCAACTTTGCACCCCACCCCCAGGGAACGCTTGACTATGTCTGGAAACATTTTTGTTTGTTACAGGTTGGGGGTTGCTAATGGCATGTAGCGGGTCAAGGTCAGGGTCGCTTCCAGACATCCTAATATACACAAGGCAGCCCCTCTGACAAAGAATCATCTGGCCCAAAATGACAACAGTGCTAGAATGGAGAAAATCTGCCCTAATGCTTAACATTCAGATTTTCCCAGGTTTTTGTCACAACATTTTCATGTGTCCTCAAGTCCATCTTACTCATTGCTGTGGTCCCAGTGCCTCACACAGTACCTGGAGCATGACGGGCTCTTGTAGATATGGTGTTTTATTTCTTTCGGATTTTTTCTTTAAGGAAAATTCCCATAAGGGAGTTTATATTCATGCACGTGGTTTTTACACATTTGCAACAGTTAGTATATATCCTTTCTTTTTCTATAATTTACATTTTTACATTATTTTGTGTGTGTGTGTGAGGAAGATCGTCCCTGAGCTAACATCTGTGCCCGTTTTCCTCTATTTTGTTTGTGGGATGCTATCACAGCATGGCTTGATGAGCAGTGTGTAGGTCCGTGCCCAGGATCCGAACGCAAGAACCCTGGGCCACTGAAGTGGAGGACACAAACTTAACCACTATACCACTGGGCTGGCCTCTTTACGTTATTTTTTATATCAATTTACACTTCGAAGTGGACTACACACTGCCACTTGTAATAACTTTGTGCAAATGCACCCAGATGACACATAGGCTCAACCACCGCTCTTCACTTCTGTGGCCTTGCCTCTGCCATTCCCTTCTCAATGCCAGCTCCATCTTTCCATTGTTACGATTAATGCTTATTCACGCCTGTTTGTTAAGGGTGTGTTTCTATCTGTGGGGTAATTTCTATGAGGTTGAAAGTGAGTATTCTGACTCCAGCGTTTTAAAAGGGGAGAGGGGAGTAGTGGGACATGGGTCAAATAGAGAAGTAACACCATCTAGATGCTGAACACAGGTGATGCTAAATCTTTGAAGAAGTTATATCAACCATTGGGAACCATCAGCAGCTATGTATGTTTTTTCTCCTGACATCATTTTCTATAAAATGGGGATAAAAATACCTATTCCACCTCATTGGTCGCCTCCCTGCTCACAGCCAGTATGAACCGACCCAAGATGATGACTGGGAAAAGGTTAGAGCCAGCACAAGACAATGGAGAATGCTCTGGGGCTTTGATCAAAACAGTCCAAGAAAATTCACCTCCTTGAGAACCTTCTCAGGGGCTAATTTATCTGAATATCAAGTATATAATCTAAATAGAATTACAGAATCCTCACCACAAACACAAAGAAGAAATGTATATTTTCTTCATTGTGCTTTCTTTTGTTGAGCATCTATTTTGTACCAAGCATTGGGAATGCAAAAAGGAGCAAAACACACTGAGCATACATTCAAATAGAGAGAAATGATTATGACAAAACATCATGGCATCCACCATGTGGGTGCAGGGTGGGGTCCTAAACTCTTTAGGTATAATTTAATCCTCACGACTGCTCTAGGATCAGCGCTATTTTACATCATTTAAGATGTGGAAAGTGAGGCACAGAGAGGTTAAATAACTTGCCTGAATTCACACACCTAGTAAGCAACAGAGGTGCAATTTAAACTCAGGCAGCCTGACTCCAGTCTTGGCTACTAAGCTATACTCTCTCTTGAGACAGGTATGGAAAGAATTAAGAGTATTAAAATGCTGCCAAGATGGGATTTATCCTAGGTATTCAAGGCTGGCTTAAGATTCAAAAATCAATTAATGTAATTCATCACCTAAATAGGCTAAAGAACAAAAATCACGTGATCATATTAGTAAATACAAAGAAAGCACTTTGCAAAATCTGACACCTACTCATGATAAGAGCTCGCAGCAAACTAGGGATAGAGGAGAACTTTCTTGATTTGATAAAGAATGTCTACAAAAAACCTACAGCTAACATCATATTTAATGGTAAGAAATTTGAAACTTTCCCACTAAGAACAAGGCAAGGATGTCCCCTGTCACCACTCCTTTTCAACCTTGTACTGAAAGTCCTAATTAATGCAATAAGACAAGAAAAGGAAATAAAAGGTATACTGATTGGGATGAAAGAAATAAAGCTGTCTTAGTTTGTAGATAACATGATCATCTACGTAGAAAATCTAAAAGAATCAACAAAACTGGAAATCAGTGATTATACCAAGTTTGCAGGAGACAAACTTATTATGCAAAAGTCAATCACTTTGCTATATACCAGCAATGCACAAGAGGAATTTGAAATTAAAACCATAATACCATTTACTTTAGCACCCCAAAAATTAAATACTTAGGTATAAATCTAACAGAATATGCACAAAGTCTATATGAAAATAAAGTACAAAACTCTGATGAAAGAAATTAAACAACGAACTAAACAGAGAGATATTCCATGTTTGTGGATAGGAAGATTCAATATTGTCAACATATCAGTTCTTCCCAATTTAATCTATACATTCAACACAATCCCAATCAAATCCAAGCAAGTTATTTTGTGGATATCAAGAAACGGATTCCAAAGGTTTTTGGAGGGGCAAAGAACCCAGAGTAGCCACCACAATGCTGAAGAAGAACAAAGTCAGAGAATTGACACAACAATTTCAAGACTTCCTATAAAGCTACAGTAATGAAGACAGTGTGGTGTTGGTGGAAGAGCAGACAGAAAGATCACTGGAACAGAACAGAGAGCCACAGAAACACAGTCAAACAATCTTTGAAAAAGGAGCAAAGGCAGTCTTTTCAACAAAGACTATCCAGCTAGAACAACTGTATATCCAGTGCAAAAAAATGAATCTTAGATACAGATCTTACATCCTTCAAAAAAATTAACTCAAAATGGATCAAAGACCTAATCGTAAAACACAAAACTACAAAACTCCTAGAAGGTAATGTAGGAGTAAACCTAGATGACCTTTGGTATGCCAATGACTTTTTAGATGAAACACCAAAGGCAGAATTCAAGAAAGAAAGAATTAATAAGCTAGACTTCATTAAAATTAAAAACTCCTGCTCTGTAAAAAACACTGTGAAGAGAATGAGAAAATAAGGCATAGACTGGGAGAAAATATTTGCAAAAGACATATCTGACAAAGGGCTGTTATCCAAAATACGTGGAGATCTCTTAAAACTTAGCAATAAGAAAACCAAGAAACCAATTTAAAAAATGGGCCAAAGACCTTAACAGACATCTCACCAGAGAAGATATGCATATGTCGAAGAAGCATATGAAAAGATGCTCGACATGGTATGTCGCCAGGAAAACGCAAATGAAAAAAACAGTGAAATACCACTAGACACCTATTAGAATGGCCAAAATCCAAACCACTAACCCCACCAAATGCTGATGAGGATATGGAACAACAGGAACTCTCATTCATTGCTCATGGGAACACAAATGGTATAGATAATTTGAAAGACAGTTTGGCAGTTTCTTACAAAACCAAACATACTACAAAATCTAGTAATTGCGCTCCTTGTTACTTGCCCAAAGGATTGAAAATTTATGTCCATACAAAAAAACCTTCACACAGATGTTTATGGCAGCTTTATTCATAATTGCCAAAACTTGGAAGCAAGCAAGATGTCCTTCAGGAGGTGAATGGATAAATAAACTGTGGTACATCCAGACAATGGATTATTATTCAGCAATAAAAAGAAATAAGCTATTAAGCCATGAAAAGATGTAGAGGAAACTTAAATGCACATTACTAAGTGAAAGAAGCCAATATGAAAAGGTATAATTCCAATTATATCACATTCTGGAAAAGGCAAAACTATAGAGATAGTAAAAGGATCAGTGGTTGCCAGGGGTTCAGGAGGAGGGAGAGATAAAAAGGAAGAGCACAGAGCAATTTTAGGGGAGTGAAATTATTCTATATGATACTATAAGGACAGATACACCTCATTACACATTTGTGAAATCCATAGAATGTACAACATCTAGAGTGAAGCCTAATGTAAACCATAGACTTTGAGTGATAATGATGTGTCAATGTAGATTCATCAATTGAAACGAATGCAACACTCTGGTGAGATTTGCTAGCGGGGGAGGCTATGCAGATATAGGAGCTGGGGCATATGCAAAAACTCTGTACCTTCCACTCAATTTTGCTGAGACCTTAAAACTCCTCTTGAAAATAAAGTCTATTTAAAAATTTTAAAAATATATACAACCAGGTGCAAACCTGACTCCCTCTTCAGCCTCTTATCTCATCACCATCATCATCAACACAAATACACACTTGAACACCATTCAGATGCAACCAGGTGCACCCCTGCCTCTCTTTCTAGCCACACTGAGCTGGCTGCCATTCTCTCCCCATCTTATGCCTTTGAACCCCAGATTTCTCTGCTTGGAATCGCCCTCTCCATTCCCACATCCCCAGCTTTGTTCGACTTTCTCCAACATGGTATCTAGTCCCAGCTCAGATGTCACCTTTTCACTCTCCCACCCCAACTGCACAGCTTTCTCTGTATTCCCAAATCAAAATCAGAGCTCAAGCCACTAGCCCTGCACTTGCCATTCTGCACATTAACTCTCTGCTTAATTCTCTGTCTCTTCCATTGACCTGAGACATCCCTCGGGCTAAAAGGTGTGTCAAAGTGTCCCAGAACCTCATGCAGACCCTGGCAGATAGCAGGTGCTCACTAAATGCTAGCTGAAACTTAAAGCACATGAGACTGAGACCTTAAGATATCCTATTTCCACTGATTCCTATATGGGTGACCTTGACTGCTCTGGGCCTCAGTTTCCCCCACTTAAAACACGGAATAACAATAATAGCAATGTCTATGTCATAGGTTGTTGTGAGGACTGAATGAGTTAATATATGTAAGATTAAGATATGTAAATAAGAAAACAGGCTATGGAGCAGGTGAGCTTCTGCAAGCTTCTAAATTGCTTTGGCTTCTTCTATGGCACATAGCAACAAATGATGTCATCACTTTGCCCTCCCCCAACCAATAGCTTCCCATCACTCTCAGAATAACATTCAAATCCTCCCTGTGACCTATTCTGCCTTCTGATCTTATCTCCCATTCTTGGTGCAGCCACTGTGGTCGCCTTGCCATTTCCGGGACACACCAGGCACATTCCTGCTTCAGGGACTTTAGTCTTGTTCTCTGCCCTGGCATATTCTTTCCCCCACAGACCCACATGGCTATCTCCAACACTTCAGGAAGGTCTCACTTGAAGTGTGTCTTCTAGAGGGACCTCCCCTACCCTCCATCCCCAAGGAAAGGAGCATCCTCATCACACGTTATCCCTCAAAGTACCTTGGTTTTTGTGCAGCACTTAAGACTAATGGACTTTTTTTACTGTTTGCTGTCCCGCTAAAACAAAAGCTCCATGAAGGCAGGGACCTGGCTGTGTCCATTGCTGTTTTCCTGGTTAGACCATACCTGGTGCACAGTAGACGCTTGATAAATGTGTTGAATGAATGGATGAACAGATGAATTCCCTGATACAGCGGGAAAGGAAGGGAAATTGCCTTGGATTTCTTTCTGAATTCCCTCTCCAATACCTAGGGGAGCCACCAGCCTCATGGCTTATTAGTTACATGGCCTTGGGCCTCAGCTACTTCATCTGTATAATGGCTACAGTCAGAGCACCCACCACAATGCTGTTGCCAGGAGTAAATGAGGTGATGAGGAAAGCACTTGGCACAAGGCAAGGCACATGGCAGTCACTACATGTTTCCCATGTTTAGTAATCTGAGAGCCTGTTCTCACCCCTTCTGTGCCCCTGGTGATCTAGCACCCAAAGGGTTTGTTCTGAATGTGAAAAGAACCTATTAAAATCCTGATTCCTCTTTTTAAGGACACGCATTCATATCCTTACCTACAGCCTGCTCCCCTGGGGATTTCTGCCCTCAAATAAAGGTTGTCAAACATTTTAAATGTTATTAAATTGTCCAGTAAGTGGGAATGCCCAAAGCAGACAGCCAGTCAATCAGGATTATGCGAGAGCTTCAAAAAGACAGAATGAAACCATTATTAGGTTTAAGAATATTGCGCTGCCTCTCCCACACAGCCTTTATCTAAATCTTCATTTAATTGGCAGCCTTCAGCACCGTCAGAATTGCATTCTGAGAACCAGGAGAAGTTTTCAAACATTCACGCAGTGTCATATGCTTGGCTCACAACTACTCAAGGGGAAAGAGCGATCCCTTCTGTAAGGGATTTGGGGAATGCCCTTACCACTGACTCTGCAAGGGCTGGGGAACTGACCTTGAATAGAACAAGAAACCACCAAGGCCACATAAACTCCAACATGCTGCCCGGGGTTTAAGGCAGAGAAATGGGATCTGCCCTCTCCCCACGCTCTACAGGTGGCTCCTTGAGGGTGAGAATTGGTCCCTTCCGTCCCCGTATCCTCTGAACCTCCTGCACTGCCTGGCACATCATGGGCATGAAATAGATGTCTCTGGAATGATTCATGCCGATCTCCATGGTTTCATGTAATAAGAGAAATCAGCTGTTGGGCCCAAGTGTTTCTATCCCAGTGGTTCTAACCACCAGAGGCTGGGCTGGAAGAGAAATCTTCTGATTTCTTCCCATGTCTTCTCCTGGCCCCCACCTTTCAGTTTATTAACAAGTCTATTTTTTTATTTTTTTGAAGATTGGCACCTGAGCTAACAACTGTTGCCAATCTTCTTTTTTTTTCTTTCTGCATTTTCTCCCCAAATCCCCCCTGTACATAGTTGTGTATTTTAGTCATGGGTCCTTCTAGTTGTGGCACGTGGGACAACACCTCAGCATGGCCCAATGAGCGGTGCCGGGTCCACAGTCAGGATGTGAACCGGTGAAACCCTGGGCCACCAAAGCAGAGCGCATGAACTTAACCACTCGGCCACGGGGCCGGCCCATAACAAGTCTCATTGACTGCAATGTACGTACCTCCTAAACTCCGATCTGTCTCACCTCTCCTCCTTCAGGGCCTTGAAGGGAGTCTTCGGCCTTCCTCTCTGGGACTATTGCAAAAGGCACGGAAAAGTCTCCTGCCTTGCACCCTGGTGCAGGCGTAAGCATGCTGATTATTGGAAAACCCAGACTTGACAGCATCATTCTGCTGTTTAAAAATCCCTGGTGGCTCCCACTGTCATCAGAGCATCATGTCTCTGAATCAGTCCAGCCCCCTCCCCTGCTGTTCCCTCCCACCCCCACAGCCCCAAGTCCTGGGCTTCGGCCACACCGAACAACTCGCAGCCTTCCCAAGCCCCAGTTGCCATCTGCCTCCACCCATGCCTTCCTTCCTGCTGCAGGCTTTGTGCAAGCCCATCAGGTCCCATTTTCTGACCCCCTACTTCCTGTTGATCCTTCCGAACCCAGTTCAAACATCATCTCCCCAGAGAGGCTTCCTCCATCTCTCTGTCTGCTCTCTCTGCAAGGTGGGCCGGTGTCTCCTCTGAACTCCCAACGAGACTGAAGCTGAACACGCCTTATCTCTTTATTTCTCATTTAGATTATACTGAGGCACTAAGAAAGTGTGCAAAAGCCTCAGAGCCCACTCAGTATTTTCCACAAGCACTGCGGTCGAGAAATAAAACACCATCAGGTTCTCAGAAGCAGCCCTCCCGACTTCTTTACAACCACTTTGGAAAACGGTCTGGCGGTGCCTATCAAAGCCTAGATCAAACGGTTTTCCAGAGTGGTCGTATTCCCAGGCCCTTTCATCCTCTGTTGACAATGTTGATTGTCTCGTCTGCTTCACCTTCTGAATTCTAAGGTCCTGGGGTCAGCGACTATAATTTGGTCACCTTCTTATTGCCAGCTCCCATCACAGAACTGTTACATAGTAAGCACTCTATAAATGTTGAATGAATGAATGAGAGAGAAGGGTAAAGAATATGCACTCTCTGTTTGGACGGTGGTCTTGAATTTCTTCTGATCGATGCTTTGTTTAAATGAACTCTCCTATTTGGAACCCACAGTAGTGACACGATTCTGGGATTCCCATCAGAAGTCACAAAAGACCAGGTGTCCTCTAGAGATCGTCCGAGGAGGAAAAAAAAGCTTTAAAGGTCATCTGTTTTAATGAGAAAAAACAGAATTCTGGGTAAAGCAGGACAGTTAAATTGGTTTGACAGCCAACCTCAGCAGCAAACACAGCTTCCAGTATCTTCTTAGATTGGTTCATTTTCCAAGATCTGTGATTTTTAAATGAGGAGTAAGATCAAAGGTCAACCTTACCCCCTGGAGCACAAGCTAAGCATGTGCTGTAATCACATCACAGAGTGAACTTCAAAAGCCCGCAGTGTAATGACGGCAACCACCTGTCTATCTTCAAGCCGGATGAATGGCTTTCTGATGCCATCAATCAGGAAAGAAGATGTATAAAGAGCAGCCGATCCTTATTTAACCAACCCCTTCTCATCTTGTCATGAATAAAAAGCAGATGCACAATCCCGGCCCAGGTGAGAAACAGAAGCTGCTGGAAACTGCCAGGAGGCCTGTTATTTTCCTGTAACCTTTCAGAGCCTGGAGGTGTCATCCGTGACAGCCCAGAATGACAAACCAATAATGCCTTTCCAAAGCACAGGACTTCAGGGAAATGAAGAACCCAGTCTACAATGTGAGCCCCCTTTCCCAGAAGCTGAGCCTTGCTCTGAGGACAATGATCTCCTTAGAAGGTGCGGTGACATTAGCCTGTTCTGAGAACGTTGCTTTGATGACCGTGAATGGCAGAGGAAGGTAGCAACAACAGGTTGTCCCAGAAAGTTGTGGCTTTCAAAGTGCAAATTGGAACCTGTGGTCTTCAAGACGATGAAAGTCCCCAAATGTCTTCTCACTGGACAGAGCTGGTCCTTCCTGAATTCTCAGTCATGTCTCATCTCCCCTCCAGGCCAAGATCACATTTCTAGCACCCTGTTCTATTGTCAGTACCAACAACCCATCCTAACTCCTAAGGTCCAGGGCTAGAATCACCCCCTCCCTGTTGCTTCTGGGAAATCACAGGGCGTTGTTTCTCCTATTGAAGGCACAGCCACCGCGAGGTGCTGATAGCGGAGAAAACCTGCAGAGTAGGATGCGAAGCTGTCAGCCCCAGCTCTAGCCCCTATAACTACCTGTGTGTCTCTGTTCAATGGCTTCCCCTCTCTGAGCCTCAGTCTCCTCATCTGTCAAGCGGGAAAGCAACCCTCTCCTGATTGAAGATTGAGACAATGCACAGCAAGCTCTTTTCTCAGAGCCTGGCACACGTAATGAATAGACACCATCTTCCTCATGCAAGAAAATCACAGCATAGAGTCAGGGGATCTCAATTCGAATCCTAGTTCTGAAAATTACTTGCTGAAGAAGACAGGTTCCTGAGGTTCAGTTTCTTTAACTGCAAAACCTCATCTGTAGCCTCCTAAGGGTTGAGTGAAAATCAATGAAAATGTTGTCCATGAGCATGTGCACAAACTGCGAACTCCTCAGGTGTAAAATGAGAGGAATCTCAGTAGCTCCAACATGGAGGCTTCAGTTAGACGCTGCGTATGTCAGTACTTGTTGAGTGCTTGATACATAGATGGTGCTCCATAACTGTTAGCTATTTTTTATTTTTATTTTTTGAGGAAGATTAGCCCTGAGCTAGCATCTGCTGCCAATCCTCCTCTTTTTGCTGAGGAAGACTGGCCTTGAGCTAACATTCGTACCCATCTTCCTCTAGTTTATATGTGGGACGCCTACCACAGCATGGCTTGCCAAGCGGTGCCATGTCCGCACCCAGGAACCAAACTGGGGAACCCCGGTTAGTTATTTTTTAACTTATTTATTAGTGTGTCATTTACTTAAATAATAATTATTAGAGCACAAATGATGATGGTTGTACTTAGTCTCACCACCAAAGGAAACTGAAGTTCTATCCTTGGAGAGACTATGTCAAGCTGACAGTGTCTCCCTGGGGCCCCTGCTGCCATCAGGGGAATGTGTCTAATGGCGGGGGGGCACTTTACAACTCGTCTTTCCCCTGCAAATCCATGCAATAGGTAGAGACCAGCTGTGCCAGATAAGGCTCATTAACATGGAGAGAGAAAGCCCATTCTAGCCCAGCAAAGCACGCTCCCCAATTTCATCTGTTTTTTCTGTTTATTTTTTTAACTTTCCCACTTAAACCGTTTGCTGCCCTGCCCCATTGGGCCTCCAACCAGCCTGAACTGGTTCTCTTGCAGCCTGGAGCCTCAGAGGGCGCCTCTACTGCCCGGTGCGAGGATTGATTTTTACGTTATGCAAAATCAATCCAGGGCGTGCAGTTTCTCTGGTGGCTCAGCCTCAGAGAGAACCCTTTCTTGGTGGGTTATAGGATTGCGAAGGGGAGGAGCAAGCGGGCTGAGCACAGGCTGAGCGGGAGAGGCAGGGGGATTAGGGAAGAGAGCAGATCAGAGAAAGGTGTTAAATTGAACCTCTTCATCCCAATAGCGGAACATTTTGGGGCTCAGCTAATCCTAAACCAAAATAGCCAGGGTAGGGGTTGCACTCAGAAGGGCCAAGTGTCTGGGTTAATAAGGCTTTTAGGATTCCTCATGCCGAGTCTGAGATGTGCAGACTTCTCCAAGCATCAATTATAAGAGCATAAAACTTTCTGGAATGGAGAAAGGGCGCTGAGTTCACAGCACTTGCTGGTGAGAGATGGATCTTCATCCACCCCCTCTGAATCTTCCAAGTGCTTGTTATTTCCCTCCCCCAGCCATTCTCCAGTGCCTCCGAAACTCCTTCCAACTTTGCTTTAATGAGCAGCCTCTGCTTATTAACTCTTTGGTCAAAAAGCGGGGAAAAAACCGTGCAACCCAATACACCTCATTTCTTGTAAATTGAAGAAGATTAGTTTCCAACTAACACAGCTCTGCATAGCGTCTTACACAAAATCTATTTTCTCCGGAAGGATGGGAGAGCTGATCACTTGCTCTCTTGTTCCAGGCGGTGTGATGTTGGGGCTCCAGGTGTACTTTCTTAGGGCACATTCTTTAAGTGACTGAGCCTCAGTTTCTTGATCTATAGCTTGGGGCTGTTTCCCAAGAAATGGCATTTCTTTGGCAGTTAAGGATCAGGATCCGTGCCCAGTTTGGATTCACAGTGTGCAGGCACTGTGTTCAGCATGTTACCTGCTTCATTTCATCCTCCTAAGAAGCCTTTGAGATGGGAGTTGTTACCATCCTCCCCATTTTACAGGCGAGGGGACTGATGTAAAGACAGTTACGGGATTTGCTCAAGGTCACAGGGTGGTGGAGTTGAGAGGCAAGCCCAGGCAGTCTGGAGTCCTCGTTCTTAACCAATAATTATGGTTTCTTTTTCCATTTCTCTCTTCTCCTTCCTTGTGTTCTCTCCCATCACCCCTCCTTCCTAATGTTGCATCTATTCCTTAGGCTTATGCCTGTTTGTAAGCTCATGCATGGTCTGACTAGTCATTTCATAGCTTCCCCGACCATGTCCTGGTCCCTCAGTTGCCCATGCAGCTTAAGCCTTCTTCCCATCACCTGACGGGAATTGCCTTCTCAAAGACAACCAGTGACCACTCCTTCTTCTTGCAGAATCTAGCGCATTCCCCAGGTCCCTTCCTTGTTTACTTTCTAAGTTATCTGTAACTTCCTTCTTGAAATTCCCTTTTTTCTACTTTGACATTATAATATGCTACATTTCTTCCCCCTTACCGTGCTTACAAATCCACTCATCCAACATCCATCCACCCATTCATCCATCCATGCATCTGTTAGGCCACCCACCCATCCACCCACCCATTCATTCATCCAGCCAGCGCATCCATCTATCCATCCACCCACCCATGCATTCAGCCAGCCAGCCATCCTCCAGCCAGCTGTCCATCCACCTTTCTAGTTCCTTTAACAATTACCTTATCTGAACTCAGATTCTCTGTGATCTTGGACAAGTGGTTTTACTTCTCTGATTTTCTATTACCTCACTTATAAAACAGAAATATTAAGAACATAGCTTATAGGATTGTTCTTAGGTTTAAACGAGACAGCAGATGTAAAGAAACCTGGCTCAAAGAGTGCTCAACACATATTTGTTGTTCCATTATGAATTTTCTCCCACTCAATCAGCCTTAAAATTTTGAGATCATTTCTGGCATTTTTCTCTTTCTTCCCCATCATCCCATTCAACATCAAGCCTCTAAAATCAGTCTCTCCTTTCCACACTCCCTACGACCCTTATTCGCTCACAAGCTGGACTTCTCGTCTTGGGTCTTTCCTGATCCAATCCATCTTCCACACCACCCCTACATTAATTTTTCTGAAATATCATTTTTCGTTATATTATTCCATTCTTCAAAGCCTCCACTGACTCTCCACCACCTATTTTGTTGGAAATTCTTTTTCTTCTTTCACTTTTTCAAATTTATTATACTTTTTATTATAAATGTGATACAAGCACCTCAATGGAGATTTGCAAACTAGAGAGAAACAGTAACTCAGAAACCCATTACATGAACAAAACTGAAGTTAGGATTTTGATAAATTTCCTTTCAGGCTCTATCCCTCTTTTCCATATATAGAGACTTTTGTTGCTTAGTAGGAATCCTACTCTACACGCAATGTCCAGTTCCGTATTCCTTTCTCACTTACATGGTTTTCCCCTGCCATTATAGTCTCCGTAACCTTCCTTTTTAATGGCTATGTAATATTCCATTGAGTTGCTTAACCAGTTTCCATTTGCAAGAAATTTAGCTTATTTGTTGAGCACTTCAGAGAGCCAGGTACATGGCACACACTCAATAAATGTTGGGTATTGTTATTATTTCCAAACTGGGATATCACATGGGATGCAGAGAATTATTTCTGGACATCATTTTTGTATTTAGCTCTGTTTGTTGAACTTGTCTGACGTAGATTACTGGCCCAAGGGACATGACTGTTTTTATGCCTTCTCATACTGCCTACAGCAGACGTCTTCCCACCCACTCCAGAGCCTATATCCCTCTGGCCTTTCTACTAGAGGGCTGGCCCAACTTCCAGCTGCAAGAATCTACACGTCTTTGCTGAGGGCTTTCTCTGAGACCAGAGTCCACCCCCAGCAGTCCAGTAGTGCTCAAAATCAATGCCACCTGCAGCAGCCCCAAAACAATGGCCACCCAGATTTGTGGCATAAAGTCCAGAGGCCCCATGATCCTCAGGTGGTATAACTCTGAAAGGTTCCACCCTGGCTCCCAAAGGTCCCCAGGGGAATGAAGCTCCAGGTACCCACAGTAGCAACTGGCTAAATAGCAGACCCTTTCTGTGGCCGCCCTCCCTTCCTTGCTTCATTTCCCCGACCGCCTACAGCTTTCCCAGGATCACCTCCTAGATTAAAAGTGCACTCAAATCCTCTTCTCAGATCTGCTTTTGAGGGAACTCAGACTGAGACTCTGACACTTACAAATGGCTAACAACCATCATCTGCTAAATCCTGTCTATGTGCCTTCTCGAAGAACCAATTTCCCTTTTCCAAGACCTTATTGTTTGCTAGACCAAGATTTTACAGGTTGTCTTGAATGTCCATCCCAGCCCCATCAGATAGGTATCATGGCCCTCATTTCATAGTTCTGACAACTGAGGCACAGAGAGGTTAAGCTACTTAATCCCAGGTGCAGTGGCAGAGCTAGGATTCAAGCTGTAATTCCACCTTCGTCCAAGGCCAGAGCCTTAACTGCCTTGGTGTACTGCCAGGCACTGCCCTGTAGCAATAGTGAGACCCCGTTGGGTCAGATAACACTGATACTATTAATAGCTGCCATCCCTGTAGTGCTGATCCAATTTCACACTGTGTTCACATTCATTGTCACCCAGAACACCTCCACACTGCCCCTGAACACGCTACGAGTATTTTTACCTCCAATTTGGACTATGCTTCCCTCCAGTTTGTAATAACCTCCCTTGCTTCTCTATCTGGCTAAATTCTATCTCTCCCCCTGTGGTCTTGATCCCACACCTTTTGCTTCTGACTCTGCCCACATCCACTACTGGCATTCCTGACTCTGCCTCTGACTCAGTTTCCTCATCTGTAGATGGGGACAATGGTAAGACCCACTTAATAGGGTTGAAGGAAAGCATCTAGCACAGAGCATCCTTTATCAAAGGCAGGTAAAAATAGCATCTATGCATACAATCACCCTGAAGTCCTATAACTTCTCTTCTCACCACCTTCTAGAACTCAACTGACTTCCATTTCTTTGCCCCACATTTCACAGACCATTTCTAATAAGGCAGCACTGGTAAATTAAAGTGAAGCAACAGAAAAAGTTATCCAAAGTTTGTAAACAAGACCAAAATGATTGATGGCAATCTTTTGAATATCATTCAGGGACAAAGGTCACCAGAAGATGTCTAGGATCAGGTTCTTAGTTCATCTCATTGTTTGCTCTCCATTGAAGGCCCCAGACTTAGTGAAGTCACCAGTTACTTGTTGATTTTGTCCAGTAGAGATGCAAATAAGCTCTGTCTACTGAAACAGATAACACCAAAGATTTAGGTATGTTGCACATTAACTAGTTTTTTTGTAACTCAGGAATTTCATCCTAGCATTTCTTTCTTAAATTGTTCATAAATATCCTAGCTTCTTAGATGCCCTTTGAAAGTGTCATCACATCTTACTGGTTTCCTCGTAAATTAATGAATTAATGTTTATATTTACCTGAGAGTCATGGTTTTACCTTTTGAAAAATTACACACACATAGCTTCTACCAGCTATCTTTACACAAATCCAAGTTTGGATTCTGTCTTCCTAGTAATTTAAGATGGGGTAGAGATAAAAATTCCTGAGTATGCTGGGTGAGTAGCAAGTTCTGCACATAGACCAGCTTTTCCCAACCTCACACTATTGACATTTGGGTCGGGACAATTCTTTATGGTGGGGCTGTCCTGTGCACTGCAGCATACTGAACAACATGCCTGGCCTCTACCCGCTAGATGCCAGCAGCACCCCCTCCCCAAGTTGTAACAACCAAACGTGTCTCCAGATATCACCACGTGTCCCCTGGTGGCACAGCTGCCCCAGGTTGAGAACCACTGGTGTAGACCACACTTCATAAGTAAGAATCATGGGCAGATATCTGAAGGATCAGCAAAGATTCACAAGGGCACTCAAAGAATTATTCTGGGTGGGCTTCAAAACCCCATGGCTGTAGACCTAGCTGTCCTTGGGCTCTTCCCACGGACGCAGCAGTGTTGTTGTGTTTCTATCATTCTTCTGTAATCTGAGTCTGTAATCTCAATCAGCATCTGCAGCATCTACATCTGTCTGGTTTACGTTAGAATCCTTAAAGCCAAGAATAGACCCTAGAATTTGGTAGGTGCCAACAGTGACTAGTGCTTAGTAGGTGTAATATATATGTAAAATATACATATATTTATGTGTACATATGAATATGTTATGTATGTATGTGTATATGTGTGTCTGGCATATACCTATATGTGTTATGTATGCGAATGTTATATATGTATATATACATTCCTGTGTATATTGCTGTGTGTGTATGCATGTATAGATATGCTATGTATGTGTGTGGTACATGTATATGTATATATGTGTGTATATATACTATACATTGCAAACACACATAAATATAAAATCTAAGGAGGTGGCTGCCAAGTCAGATGAAGGGTAGCAGAATATGCCACCCCAAAATATCCCACTTTGGTAACAGGATTATTTTGAGCTGAAGGCAACTGAAAAGAGGCAGATACAAGAAAAGTTTGCTGTCATCCTCCTTTTCACCTAAAAGCAGGACATAATTTTACAAAGGTGCCATCTTCCCCTCTCTACCAAGGACAAAGGTTAATCCCTGGAGACAGCTTTAGATCCTCCCAATGGAGAAGGCACCGACTAAACCTGCATAGCAAATCTTCCTCTTGTTTATCCTGTTTTTCCTGGGCACCTCCCCATAACTGGCCTCCTCCACACCCTTCTTTCTCTTGTCTTTATCTTAAGATGGTATTTAAACTGGAGTTCTAAGTGATAAATAAATGACAAGCAATAGGATAAATTGGAGTATATGAGGAGGCCATTTGGGTTAAAACTAATTCAGCCTGACTTTGTCTTTCCAAAAGGGCCTGACATGGCCTGTCGAGCATGCATTGTACATCTGCTTTAAATATTTACCGTGTCTCAAAGCCAAGAATGATGCCCCTAAAGGTGGGGATGTAACTTCCTCCCATATTGGCATTTCTTTAAGGATAAGCATCTCTTCCTGGGAACTAAGGATTAATTACCGACCTGCTGTGCTCACCTGCTGACCACCGACCTGCTGACCACCCATCCGTTGTGCCAGCAAAGCATCTCGTGACTATTGTAAAAGGGACATTCCTGTCACATGTGATGCATGCTCTTTGTTCCAAGATGGTCTATAACCACTCTGTACACCCCATTCTCTGGTGCCCTTCCTTCCTTGGGGAGTGAAGGCCCCGGGTTAGTCCTCAAATCTGGCTCATATTAAACTCATCCCAATTTTGGTTTATAATTGATTATGGATTATTTGCATTGACATAAGCCACCTCTGAGAATTACTCATTTTTCCCTGGGTATCTGCCATGTATATATGAGACATATATGTTAATAAATTGTTGGTTTTTCTCTTGTTAATCTGCCTTTTTCCTAAAGAACCCCAGCTAAAGACCTAAGATGGGTAGAGGTGAACTCACCTCCTCTACACAGACCTCCCCAAATGTCAACTCTGTGATGATCCCGGGTCTTCTGGTCTGCCTGTGTAGACAATTTTCACCTAGAGGCAGCCTGTGGACACAGCTCAGGGCCTCACAGAAGTAAATACCCATGGCCATAATGGGACGGAGCAGAACCTTCGGCCCCCACTCCTGTTTCTCTGTGGTCTTCATTTTGTAATCTCCATTTTCTTCGGGGGAGCCAAGTTCCCATCCAGGCTTGGTTTCCCTCCTTCACCCAGAAGAACACAAGGTAGGTCTTTCCCCTACGGCCCACTGGATCTGCAGTTTGCAAACCTGAGCGAGCAGCAGAATCCCCTGGAGGGTGGTCATGAGAAGTCACAGATTGCTAGGTCCACCCCCAGAAGCTCTGATTCAGTGGGTCCCGGGTGCAGAATTTGCATTTCTAACAAATTCCCAGGTGATGCTGACAGTACTAGTCTTGGCGGTTGAGCCCCAGGTTCTGAGACCCCTGAGTCCACACAGCTTGTTTTCCCACACATATCCAGTGAATCACTACCTCATGGCACACTTTATGCAAGAGTTTCCTTACCCCTGGGAGTTTGAGAAAAGCGTTGGAAATGCAGCCTTGGGGAGCACCTCTTTGAAACTCAAATGCACATTAAAGTTTCAGAAACGTTCAGTTATCAAAAGCAAAACACAACCTGGTTCACTTCTCTGGACAACACAGAGTTTCCCAAAATACTAGTTCATGCAACCTCCTTTTTCCAGAACCCTTATTAACCTCCCATGGAACCAGCATCTCTTCAGAATACGCTTTGCGAAACACCGCATTGGAAAAACGACCAGGGAAGGCTGAATCAGACACTCACACTCGTGTGGCTTTGTATGATCTCCTGTTGTTGCCTGGGAAGACTCTAAGAATCAAGGGGAGCCCGGTAGACACCCTGCCACATGGGAGCCGGCCATCTGGGAGACCAGGTCTCAGCCAGAGCCCTTTCAATTCCCAGCTCCTGCCCCAGCCCAGACTCTGGCTGCATCTCTAGATTGGAGACCCAGGAAGGTATTCACAGCCCCTTAGCTTTGCCTTTATAAACCCTTGCCTCCCAGGGCCACAAATGGGTGCCCTGGGCCTAGTCAGGGGGCGAGCCTAGCTGCCCTTTTCCGTTGCACTGCCTGTGGCTAATGGCTTTGTCACTCCGTATTTTAAACATGAAAAGAGAAATACGAATCATCAACCCAAGGGTAAGGGCAGAGAGGAGTAAATTCTGCGTTTAGGGGGCTTGGGAATCAAAGGAGGTCTGGGACGGGTGGCAGGTACTGATGGAGCAGTGTGCTTGGGGTGGGGAGTACTTTATTTTGAGAGTGATGAGTGTAAGGAGCAAGATCTCCTCCCCTGCCTTAGACCTTAGGAATTCAGTTGAACCAGCCAAGGGTGCCAAATGTTCTTAAATTGGGTAAATCCTTTCAGCAATCTGGTATCAACCAGAGTACAATGACAATTAGCATGTCAATTTCATTCTCCCCCTCCCCCTACCTGTCTCTCCCCATTTCTCTCTTTCCTTGCCTCTTCCTCTCTCCCTCTGCCTCGCTCTTCCTCAATCATTTATGCTCATTACTTTTAAAATTCAGCCACACTAACACATCTCCTTCTCCTACAGTCTCTGTCTGGGTCTTAGTTCCAGGACCCTACACCAGAGACACCTGGGGTAGATTGGAATAATAACCAGTGAGACAAAGATGGATCTTAATCCACTTTGCAAATCAGCAAAAGTAAAGAACCATTACTTTATTTCTGATGAGCCAAAGTTACAAATTAATGAATCACATGAAAACCAGTACAGTAGTCAAGCGTTGATTCTGGCCAAGAACTGCCTGGGTCGCTTGCCAGCCCCAAGTTTCTCAGCATCTTTCTAACTCAGTTTTATGATCTCTGAAATGGGGCAGATGGACGATAAAGCCCTTTAGAGGAACAACAGAGTTAATACAAGTAAAGCAAGTGGAATGCCACATGCACATGGTGAGTGAGCACCTGTAGGAAGGGTTGGGTGTGCTCAGGGATGGCACGCGCAGGAGCCCTCAGGTTGGACTGCCCAAGCTTGGCTTGTTTTTCCATTTTATAGAAGCTTTATTGCAACATAATTCACATACTATAAAGTTCAGCCTGTTAAAATATGCAATTCTGTGGTCTTTAGCATATTCACAGAATTGTGCAACCATCACTCCTATCTAGTTCCAGAACATTTCCAACACCCCCAAAAGAAACCCCACACCCATTAGCAGTCACTCCCCAGCCCCCATTTCCCCCAGCCCTAGGCAACCTCTCATCTACTTTCTGTCTCTATAGATTTACGTATTCTAGGCAGTTCTTTCCATTTCGTGGAATCATTCAACATGTGGCCTTTTGTATCTAGGACTACCCGAGTTTGAGTCTCGGCCCCAGAGCTAGAAAGCTGAGTGAATTTTATCAAGCTCTCCTGGAATTTCCCCATCTGTGAAATGGAATTAAAATCATAACAGATACACCATAGAGTCATTAGGAGGATTAAATGCACTCATTAACACGTACACCTCAAGTACTCACACAGGGCCCACTACTTAGACGTCAGCCTCCATTACTGCCACTATTGAGGTATTACTAGTCTCCTGTTCCTCTGCCCCAAGGCACAGGACTGGTGGTGGGAAGCCAAAGATGAACAGAGCACAGACAACATAGCTCTTGCCCTCCCCAGTGCACAGCCTGGTGGGATTACATGATTAGGAAACCAGCTTAATGAATACAGTAAAGTCTTATCATATGCACATTTAACTAATGGAAATCTAGGTCTTCTACCAAAAAGAAAAGGAAAAAGAACAATTTAAATACTGCAATTAACTGCTATAAAATTATATCTTGCATATACTCTTTATTATGCACTGTACATTACTGCATGCATTATACATTGTTACATATTGATTACAATCTAGGGTTGCATACACAAAACCACACACACTGCAATTTAATGGGCAACTTAAGAGATTTCATGGTTAATAGCAACTCTTGTGTTTACCTTAAACCTTGACTTTATAATCTAATCCCTGAGCAAAGTACAAGTCTATTGTCTGTCGATAACAATAACAATTCAGAACGATTCCAGAGGAATGAAATCAACCAACAACAGTCGGTAGAGTTGGGTGTTAGGCTGCAGTAGGTTGCACTTGGTCAACACCCGTTTGCCAAGCACCACTTCTGCCCTCCACAAGCTCATGGTCTCATTTTGAAAATGAACCACAGAAGCATAAGCATTAGAGGTTGGTGAGTGGCAGAATTGGGTTTAGGAAGCAGAAGGAAATAATCTCTCACCCTACTAGCCAACAGGATAGACAGATGTGACAACAGCTGGTGACCTTCCCTGCCTCTTTCCATCGCTTTGCCTGCTTTATCTTTCTCCACAGCATTCATCGCCACCTGGCAGACATCACGTGTGTACTTGTTCATTTTCTTATTCTCTCTCCCTCACCTGTGTGGAAGCACATGAACAGGACTTCGTGTCCACCATTCACTTCCGTATTCCTGGGGCCAGATGAGTATTGAGTGCTCAGTGGGTGGTCGGTAAGATTTGTTGGTGAATGAATGAATGAGGGCAATTATTTAGACAATCTCCACTTTACCCCCATCTTCTGTCCCCAAAACTTCCATAGTCTGTTCCTACAACCTCAACCCACTTATTCTTTAATTGTTCAGATACAGTGGGAATATATTCCACGTCAAAAATGAGGCCCTAAGGTAGCATTCCAGGGCTTTGGCATACTGATACCATCTAGTGGGAAAGAGAGTATTTGCAGGTGGGTGCTCAACCAAATTTGGAGGGCTTACAAAAACAGCAACCATAACTCTTTCCTTTTATCATTAGCGGTACTGAGAAAGTTTCGGGTAACACACAATGGTGGCAATTGGAATCTCGTATATACTCATGCTCTACGCAGGGCACATACTGCCAGTCCAAGCATCTGTCACGCCTCTTTCTTTTTCTGCTCAGGACTTTTCCATAACCATGATTGCTCCCCGAGAGCTGCAAAGACTCAGCTGGGAAGTACAAAGGATTAATGGCCCCAGAGGCAACTCTTGACCAACAGAAGGTGAGCATAGGTGGATATATACCCCAGCCTCTTATCCTGCAGAGGGACCATTCTGAAGTGAGTTTTACATGGTTCTTCTGAGGGGCCCCAGCAGCAATGAGCCCCCATTGCCCACGACAGTACCCAGCTGAATGACATATCCTTTATTGGCTTTCCTTCTTTCTTGTTTCATGTGCCTCACTTCTGTGCCCTAGAATCATCTCTTTAATTAGCTCCCTGCATCACTGTTTGGGGGAACTCAATCCAAGGAAGTGTTTAACACCAACGTATCTTTGAGTGGCAGGAAAGCCTCAGGAATGTAGTCCAGATAATTACTACAAAAGCTAAATTATTATATATTTTAGAGCTTATCTGAGAATGATGTTCCAAAGTTGACTACTAGCATCTTTACCTGGATCAAAGTTAATGCTGAATAATCCAGTGATATGTGGTCCTAACGAAGTACCATCATCCTCATGATGATAAGAGGCGAAAGAAAATGTCTGGTCTCTCTCCCTGGCCTCTGCCCTACCCCAGTTTGGCCAACTAGTTAGGTAGCTAATGGTTTATATCAGAGATTGGCAACTACAGCCCAAGGGCCAAATTCAGCTCTGCTCGTTTCTATAAATAAAGTTTTATTGGAACTCAGCCTTGCTCATTTGTTTACTCATTGTCTGTGGTTGCTTTCATGCTACGCTGACATTGTTGAGTAGTTGCAAAAGAGACCATATATTTACTCTACAGCCCTTTACAGAAAAAGATTGCCTAGCTGTGGTTTAAATCATTGGTTGCCATATTTTTGGATTCCCAAAAGCAAAATTTCAAGAAAAACAACAAATAGAGAATGGATAATATTTGCCAACAACACTTTACCACTAAGGACAAAAGTGCCCTCTGTTTATTAGCCAACTTCATTTCACGAACGACAGGACAATTCATCTCCACAAAGCAGACAGGACACAGCATCAGAACAATGAGCTTTCCATCCCAAGAGAGGGTGTAGACAAGCTCAGAACAACTGCCTATCCCATTTTAATTTGTTTTCATAGCACTGTCACTATCCAAAATTATCATGTTTTCTTATTTTTGTCATCTACTATCTTTCTCCCTCATTAAAACACAGACTCTTACCTATGAGAGCAGGCAATCTTGTCTTTCTTAATCACTGCTGCAAACCCAGTATCTAGCCTCATGCTTGAGATATAGCCCTCGATCAGTGAATGAATGACTTCATCAAATATGGAATGTATAGATTGGGGTGCTCAGATACAAACATCCTGAGAGAGCAGAAACGCAAGGCCCTGTGTGGAGTGGTGCGTCCTGGGCCAAGGGAGCGTGTACATCCATCTGCCTGGGGCTCTGTGTGTGCTCAAGGCTCTATCACGAGTACGGGAAAGGGTGCCAGGCACATAACAGGCACTGAACAAATGTCTGTTGAATCAGTGGCTACCCTAACTAGAGGCACTTCAATTGAATTAAAGGGAAAAAAGAAAACTCTTCTAGTAAAATAGAACTGAACTTCAGGTTAGATTCAACCCAATTGCAACTCACTCCAGACCTGTGTTTCTCGATAGAGCTACAGGCATACGTTGCTCATTTTCCTACGGATTAGGGACAGTTATTGTAGACAGGAGCCCTCAGGAAACACCGGCTTAGACGACAGGGTTCCTTGGCAGCCCTGGGGAGGATTGCGGTCCAGCTGTAGAGCTCAGCACAGGCAGCAGACAGCCAGAGAATTTACCAGCACATTGGAAGCCGCAGAGGAGCCACACCCAGGCTGAGTTCTGGCATCTGTGTGGCTGTTCGTACTGGCACGGCCCTTCTTGCTGGGAAAGCAGGTCATGTGGGTGGTTTGTTTGTTTCTAGTCAAAAGCAAGGACACACACGACCCTGGGCTAACCCAGTTCTGAAGGTCATAACTAGTAACCCAGACGGGAGGTCCAGGGCCCAGGCTCACTCTCAGAGACCAGAGATTCAAAAATGGGGCCACTGCAGACAGCCATGCTGACTCCAGGAGAGCCAGAGAACAAAATAGTTAAGGAAGAGAGTTCTTATACCCTTTGGGGGGATAAGGGAGGAAGCTTTTTGTGTATACGAAGAAGATTTGCCCTGAGCTAACATCTGTGCCAGTCTTCCTCTACTTTGTATGTGGGACTCCTCCACGGCATGGCTGATAAGTGAAGCAGGTCTGCCCTTTGGGATCTGAATCCACGAACCCCAGGCCGCCAAAGCAGAGAGCATGGAGCTTATACACTAGTGAAATATGGAGGCAAATGAGCATGCACAGGAGTCAGAAAAGCATGGGTACAAACCCTGGTCCCAGTTCTTACTGGCTGTGTGGCCTTAGGCAAGTGACTCAACCACTCTGAACTTTTCATTATATATATCATATAAAATGGAGACAAGAATAGTTGCCCCTAAGGGTTGCAGTAAGGATTTGAGATAATACATGCAATTGGCATATAGCAGTAAATTTACTACAGTAAATTGTACTTATTTTGATAGATTTTAAATAATAATAATAATCATAAGCGCTCATGCTGCTGGCATGCACACCCACACACATATTGCCCTCATAAAGCCTCCTGGGAAACAGTTGCTGGGAAGATATATCTAGAAAATAAGGATCCCACCAGATCAAGTGATTTCACGAGGCATGAAATCCCCAGGGGAATGATCTTTGGGGAGTTACCAATAAGGAAATTGTCAAATCCTTCTCCAGGAAGCAAATTTTATTATTTTCTAAAATGTCCGAGCATTTTTAAATACACAAGCATTTTTCCTCTCTAAGTTAGTCCGATGCTCAAGGCCAAGTTCCCATGGTACCTTCAAGCCATAAACTTCCTTGAAGCACAGTGTGTGAAAGTTACCACAACCGGCATTCCTTAAGCATTTGCCGCTCGTGGGACGAAATCATGAGCACACACTCTTCTAACCCTCGCTTACACCCTGCTGGGCAGGCACAGCTATTCTCTCTCTTCTTCAATTAGACACAGGAGGAAACAGAAGAGGAGGGAAATAAAGTAACTTCCCTGAGGTCACACAGCACGCAAATGGCTGGGCCGGGATTCAAACTCACTTCTCAAAGGCTCAGAAGTCTCCCTAACGCTCCTCAGCAGTCTAAAACGCTCGCTCCCCTGGTCCCGGTACACCATAGGCTTGACTCACCTCCAGTGCTTTCCCTCTTGCGGACCAGGACTGTGTTGTACTCACCTCTAGATCCCCAAATTAGAAGACTTTTTGGCATTTGGTAGGTATTAAAAATTGAAAATTTAATTAAAAATTAAAGATGGAAGGAAAAGAGGGCAAAAAGACGGAAGGAAGAGGAGGACACAGCAACCCTCCCCTTCAATACTGCTTTAGCCCCTATTGTTTCCCTATTGTGACAATTCCCAAATTTGTATTATGTCAGCTGTTTACTTTATTGTTTCTTACTGGCTGCCCTCAGTAGACTGCAAGGTCCTGGAGAGCTCCTTCCATGTGCATCCCATTTACCTATGAATTCCCTAAAGGCTTCAACAAATACTCCGCAAGCGGACAACTGTACATCCCTCACCCTGTGAGGATAAGGTACCTACTCTGCTCTTTTTTTAAAGAGAGACCCAGATGTTAGACATTTACCAACACGCCACCACCTAGCACCCCAGTGCAGATTCTCCCACTACACCTAGACACGTAAGAGTCACCAGGGCTATTTCCAATATGCTGAAACGAAGGTTCGTCAGCATTCGCAAAGCGGCTGCCGAAAGTAGCAGATGATTATTTGCTTCATGTAAGAAATATTTCTAGTGCTGCTGATTGAATGTTCAAGAAACGATTAAAGGGCTTGGCAATGTTTCTCTCAAATATCTTTTGCATGAAAAGCCTCAGAGATTGGCTAATTATAGAGGCTACACATGAGCCACTCCACTCAAGGGCATTTCGAGGCCCCCACAGTGCCCATCCCAGGTGCAAGCACGGACTGGATCTGTGGGCATTCGTGCAACAGAGGCCCTGGGACGCCTCTCCTGAGGAGCATTACTGCAGCCTGGCTAACACTCCCACGGAAACGGCCCTCAGACCCTGGTTATGATGTCAAATGCCTGGGTTCCTTGTTTGGGCAAATGGCTCCAGCTTCTTCCCAATTGCAAGAGTCAGAACTCAAGCTCGCGTCCTTAACCCCTCCCTGGCCCTCACTCTGCCAGCTCCAAACCCAGCTGCCAAGCCCTGCCAAGTTCCCCCCAAATGTCTCTTGGGTGCTCTGAGGAGCTTCTTCTCAGCTGCATTGTCGCTCCCTAGTCTAGACTCTTCCCATGATCCCAGGCCTAGCCCAGCTTCTTCCTTCCATTCCCATCCAGCTGCAATGCATTTGCTACACTGCAGCCAGGGTGACCTTTGCAAAATGGAAATCTGACCTTGTCACACCATCCCCTCCCCTCATAACTTGCAATGGCTGTCTATTGCTCCAGGACAAACACCAAAATCCTTGAGGTGGCTGACAAGGCCCCTAAGTCTCTGGCACCTCCTAGCTGCCCTCAGCTCACTCTCTTTGGGCTGTGCGGTGCTTCCTCCCGCACAGGGACTTGCCCCAGGCTGTGCCTTCTGCCTGGAATGCCTTTCCCTGCCCACTCTCTCTCATGTTCCTTGTCTGGAAGCCCCACTGCTCCTCCAAACTGCAGCCAGGGATGCCTCCCAGATCCCTCATCTGGACCTGATGCCTTTCTTACATGCCTTCATTCATTCATCCATATTTGCTGAGTGCCTACTACACGCCAGGCACTGTTCTAGGCTCTGGAGATACAGAAGTGAATCAATCAGACAATCACATGTGCTATAACTGAGCTTAGATCTTAGTGAGGGAGAAAGGGCAAGGACAAGCAAAATACGTGGCACAGCATGACCTCACACAACTGCGTTTCCTTCGGTCATTCCTTCCGTCTCTGTTGTGAATTATTCATTAACGGGTACTGATTTCCTCTGCCAAGGGATCTCTCGGGGTCTGAGCCCCCGAGAGCCGAGACTGGGTCGGCCTTATTAGCAGCTGTACCCTGAGCACATAGTAGGTCCGCCGTAGATATCATGATACTTATTGAATCCATTTGGTCCCAGGTGAATCTCCCTGAAGTCAAGCTGCTTCAGTGCCAGGGGCTTAGGAGAGACAGTCCCTAATGAACACTTGCCTGCCCTCTGCAAAGGCTCCCAGCAGCCTCTCTGGCTGTAATTTTGAATCAGCGCAGGAGTCAGCAAACTTTTTCTGGAAAGGGCCAAATAGTAAATATTTTAGGCTTTGTGGGCCATATGGTGTCAACTCTGTTGTTATAGCACAAGCACAGCCATAGACAATTAGATAAACGAATCGGCATGGCTGTGTTCCAACAAAACTATTTATGAAAACGGGCTGCAGGCAGGAATTGGCCCACAGGCCACAGTTTGCCACCCCTGAGTTCGAGGATCCCAGATGCCCAGCAGCTTACGGCAGTTGAGAGGACAGCCTGTATGGCTTGAGTCAGCTCTGCGTTCTCTGGCAGGGTCCAGCAACTGTCCTCAGACCCTGCACCAGTCGCCAAGGAGATTATCACTGATGCTCAAGCTTCAGGCACTTGCAGGCACCATCTCCTGCAGCACACCGAAAAGCAGCTCCCTGCCACCCCCAGAGGAAAGAGACTTTGGCCTGGAGGCCACATAAGGCGGGGATGGAGGCTGCCACATTCCTTGCAGGGTCCCCAGGCTCGTCCAGAGGCTGAGCTCATTTCCGGGCCCTGCCCAGGCATGTGGCAGGGCTGCTGTCAGCTGAGCAGCTGCTGCCGGCCACCCCAGCCCGGCCTGCGCTCAGCTGGACACACAGGGGCTTTGTGCTGCTGCCGCAGATTGGGTGACACTTGCAGAGGCCTTTGAAACGAGACATGACATGTCAAAATGAGCCTATTGCTAATGCTAACTTTCAGGAATTTGACTTCTGTTGGCAACTGACAGACAAAAAACAATCCCTTTTTATTTTATATGCGTATGTACTTACATTTACCCTGATCGTTGGGGTCTATAGCTACAGAAAACAAGAGTTATTTGAGGCTTACGTGCTGGTATGGGACAAGTGGACAGAATAGTCTAGTACTGTCAGAGCCAGAGAACATTAATTGTAGCATTAACAACATGCGTAGACTGTGGTGGGTGTTAACTGTTAAAACCAGTTACAAAAACAACACACCAACTCCAGTGGGTGCTAGGGGTAACAACGTCTTGTGTATAAACGTGCTCTAGCGGGGCCGGCCCAGTGGCACAGCGGTTAAGTGCACACGTTCTGCTTCTCAGCGGCCCTGGGTTCACCAGTTCAGATCCCGGGTGTGGACATGGCACCTGCTTGGCACACCATGCTGTGATAGGCGTCCCACGTATAAAATAGAGGAAGATGGGCACAGATGTTAGCTCAGGGCCAGGCTTCGTCAGCAAAAAAAAAAAGAGAGGAGGACTGGCAGTAGTTAGCTCGGGGCTAATCTTCCTCAAAAAAAATAAAATAAAATAAAAAAATAAAAGTGCTCTAGGTAACAAAGCTATGAAGCTAACTTTACCCTGAAGTTACAAATGCTCTGAGTGATAGCTCAGTGCTCCCAGAGTCCCTGCAGGACTAAATACAATAAGTTATTGTAATGCTCTGATGACACTCATACCATGGATGAGCAACACTATTGGGATGAGAATGTTCAGGATGCCATTGTCCTCCAAGGGTAGTCTCCTCTTGATATAACACTACATACAGTGCACTGGGACCTACATATTATCCAGGGCTCCCAGAGCCCCTGGGCTGCGGATGCACAACAACGTTCTGTGTGTATCAACACTCTGGTGTACCAGCACTCAGATTGACTCAAAGCTTCAACGTGTCACTTCTCTGAATGTAACTATTCCATGGGGAACAATAGGTGTTACATTGCTCTGGGTACCACCCCAGGTACCCCCAGTCCCCTGTGGCACTGACGGTAATAATATTCTCAAGGAGGAGGTGTGGCCCCCTTGGACATGTTCCTCCAAAGCGTACAGCAATGTAGTTCAGTCAGAACCTTCAAAAAGAGGCTAGTCCCTTCCTTTTCTAAATCGCCGACACTGAGAAATTGGCTGCATTAATTTGATCAAGACTCAAAATTCATGAAATCAGAAATTCCCAACACAAGTGATTATAGGGGCAAGTGGGTAAAATAAGTGAGTACAATGGCTGGGTGAGTAATAGAGAGTGCTGGGGATTGTCGCAAATGCCAGAGGCATGCCCTGCCTAAAAGGAGCAGTCGTGACTCAGCTCCAGTGAAATGTGGCCATGTAGGAATGCAGCTCTAGGGTTGCCTGACTTTCTGACATTTTAAGAAATGCAAGAAACTTGGATATTTTAATGTACAATTTCCAACTTTCAAAACATTTGTACCAAACAAGATACATTCATGAGCCTCATTTGGCCTGTGGCTGCTACTTTGCAATCTCTGCCCAGAAGCCAGAGTTGCAGAATTGAGACGGATGGGCTTCAGCCCCACCAAGCAGATATCTCAAGGTTCAATCTGCTAAGCCAGAGGGTGGCCAGCTCACCTCCATGAGCCCTGGCTCAGTCTGTATTTCATGTTTGAAACGACATTTTTCTTCTCCTCTCTAGCCTGCCCTTAGCTGCCTCTCTCAGTAGAGAAAGAAGTCACTTTCCACCTTAACCCTAGAGTAAAGCCCCTACCGAGTGCCTGGTGAAAGCGCAGGGGACCCCACAGCCTAGCCAGTTATCGTTCCGACAGTCTGCTCGGGTACCGGGAGCCAGACTGGGGTCTCCAGGTGGCTGCCGAGGAGACAGGCTGCGGGGAATTGTATTGGCAGCATCCCTGGGGAGAGTCAGATTCTTCCAGGCGTGTGGGCACCTTGCTGACAGCTAAGTGGAAACAATGCCAAAACCACTGGGCACTTGATTCGATTCTGCCCAACTGACTATTATAATTGGATGACAGACTGATATTTCCCTCTCCTTTTCAACTGGTGCTGGAGGGTGAGGGGATGTGGCTCATGATTCACTCTTCTGGGTAGTTACCCAATGGAGAAGATTATCTTCTTTCACAGACAGAACTGTGCCTGCCTTTTGGCTGCCTAAAGAGCAAAACCAGGTCCAACCAAAGTCAAATGCCAGGAAATTTCAGAACTTCCTCCCATTCCATATTGCATTGTCTACAAACGTCTTTGAAATTTTCCCTGCTCTAATGCTCAGAGGGGGTACGTAGTTGACAAATAAAATAGAACAGAAGCAACCACAATAGGGAATAAAAAGAGAGGAAAGAAAGACAGAGATAGTGCAAAGTGACAGGACTTCTCATTGGTAGAGCTTGTAGCAAACAACTGGGAATAAGGAGAATACTTTAGTTTGGTTTTGATGAGTTGCTACACTGAAGTTCTTTAAAATATGAGCTGTGGAGTCAGAATTTTGTAACACTGTGGATGGAGCCCTCTGCTGGAGAAATTCTTCAACAGGTATTAAAACAAGATCAAAACACACAGAAATGGACACACACAAATACGAGATACTGGTGGCTATTTAGACGATATGACTGTCATTCAGACATGCCTTGAGTCCATAGTTTGTCCTTTTCTTTACGTTCCACTAAACAGAAATTAACTGGACTCCCCAGCAACTGTCTTTTTGGAAGGAAGGAAAGAAAGAAGGATGAATTTCCTAGCTGCACTTTCACCGAAACAGTGAACTTCACGCTGAGACTCAATGTACGCATCCAAATGCTGGTGCTTTTAGATTATACAGTGATGGGGGCCACTGGTTTGTGGGGCAATTTCACTGTAACATATAGAGGAGACTTCTAGAAGGAAATAGATTTTACTTAATTTAAAACCCAAGGGCTAAAGATAGAAAGGGGAGAGGGGAGGGGAACAGAGTACGAAAGATTAGCTGAAATGACTGTTGGGGCTTTTAACACAGACAGTGGCATTACATAAATTCCAGAACACATACTCAGGCTTGCATTTATTAAATCTCTTTGGGACTTGGTAAAATAATTGTTCAGAGGCACGAACTCTACCACTTGGATTCCTTTCACCACTTATATCTCTGTGTCCCTTGTGCTTGTGAAATCTTCAGGCTGTTACGTGTTGAACCCATCTTATGGCAGGTGGTAATCTCTGCCACTCTCAGTCTCTCCTCCTCATCAAAGAGTTTCTGCGAATAAACGCTGCCCTTACAATACAATACGCAAAGTTTCAGGGGCACTAGGAGACGCTGATTCTCATTTAAAATCCTGAAAATCAAGATTCTGACTCCAGAAAGAACTCCCCATTTTAAATCAACATCTGAGAATTCCCTGGAACATTTTTAGTCACTCCCAAGCGACTGTTCTCCAAACCTGAACCGCTCCCTAAAATCCTAATTCTTGGTGGATTACTCATTCATTGTTAGAACTTTTGGCTAGTTGTAAGTGATACCCAAATGGGGGGGGGGATCATATTTATAGCGGAATTTACAGCTCATGCCTCTCTTGGTCTGTTTCACATTCATTATTTATGGTAGCCAAATTCCAGAGGCCACTTCTTGGACAGCCTTTCCCAAAACGCCCCAGGGGAGAAGAGAGGTGACTGTTCCTCAGCTTTGCCAGCTTCCAGCCATTGTTGCTTAGAATTCCTCTTCCCCCTTACGAGATGCCTAAAACAGCAATCCAGCCAATAAACACACAGAGATTGATGGAGTCCGAAGCCAGACCCTTCGTATCACGACTGCGGTGGAAAAACTCACACATGCTGGCCTCAACACCACCAGGCCCGAGTGACTAATTTGCTTTATTACATTGTTTTTCCCTTCCTTCTGTGTACCCTCTGCCTCAGGAAAGTTTTGTTTTGCTTGTTGACTCAAAGGCTCCAAGACTTTCCCCACTTTTCGCCCCGGCACACAGATCTCTGCACTGCAACCTCTTGCCAGTTAACTGAACTGCACCAAAATGATTTCTCTGCGAGGCGCTGGTGCTACCAGGGTGTCAATTACTGCCCTAATGTGGACAATTGCTCCGATTATGCATAACAATCTAAGAGAGAAATAAGTCTCTCAGGGCAGGCAATTCAATTCATTGGAAAACCTCTGTTCCCCATTCTAAAGAAACAGAGTGAGCTGACAGCCTTCAGAACGTACCTGGGCCAGCGGGGCCCTGGGCAAGGAGACACACCAGTTGCTTTCTAAAAGACATCCTGTGAGAAGCCCCTAGTGCATAGGGTTGCTGGGCTCTGTCGTGAGGTTTGTCTTGCTTGAAGGGAAGCATAACTTTGGGTGAGCCCTGGAATCTGAACCAAGGTCAAAGCATGCCCACAGGAGAAAAGGACTGTAAAGTCGTAGGTGAGGCAGTGGTAAACGCTCCCAGACACTGATAGCTCCCAGGGGGCCAGGCCTCATGGTGAGTGCACTACCTAGGACCTCCTGTTGAATACAATCCAATCTGCCTTAGCAATCCTACAAAGGCGCTAAGATTATTTCATAGTGGAGAACCCGGAAACTCAGAGAGGTTAAGCAACATGCCCAGGTGGTACCACTAACATATGGCAGAGAGGATCTGTCTGAATCAGAGGCATCTTTTGACCAACCCTGCTGAATTGGGATACACATAGGCATACACAGCCTCAGGGATAGTTCGAGTCCAGAAAGTCTGGAAAACTGGTTCACAAACAGGCATAGGATTTGTGGCAGAACTTAAGACTACAGGGACCCCAAGAGAGTGAGCCAGCAAAGCCCTGGTAGAAGAGTAATATAACTGGGCAGCCTTGAATGGGGGCTGTGTATCCAGGGAAGAAGGAAGTGGCAAGTGTGCGGGAGATGGCACTGCAGCCAGGCACCTCTGCCTCCAGGCACTATCATCCAGCCCCGACTCCCCACTCTGAGTCATTTCCATGGTCACTGCATCCCTGGGACGCTGGCCCGTTTCCAAAGTCTAACCCCAACACTGACCCAGCAGCCGTCTCCCCTTAGACGGCTGTGGTGCATCTCTGCGTCCCAGCTAGCCCCTGCCTGGGACCCCAGCTGCCCCACTGTCCCTCTTGCCCACAAGCTCACACACATGCTTCTTCCCTTGGCACCCAGGAGTCCTGGCCAGGAACTCAACACCCATTCCTAGCAGCCCCAGGCACTCCGTGTCTCCTTCCCGCCTCTGTCTGGCCCTGCCCTGATCTTACCCACCCACTTGTAGGCTGCTAGCTCATCCCGAGTCCCATAGCTGCCAAAGAGGCCTCAGCGGACTGGGTGGCAGTGCTCTCAGAAACCACAGGCCCCTGAGGAGGGCTGGGCGTGCCCCTCAGCCGCCAGCGCCTCGGGTCTGGCCTCCTCGGAGCGCTGCTTTCCTGAACGCAAACTTCCCGAGATCTCCGAGATGCAGAGGTGGTTGCCGGAGGACCACGTTTTGCGTCGCCCGCCTCTCCTGGGTCGCCTGGCCCTTGCCTCGCGCCGCAGCGCTCCGAGGGTTAACAGGCAGCTGCAGCCCGGGTGGGCAAGGCTTGAACTTTTCTCTGCGCTCCGCGCCCGCCCGAGAAGGCAGCAGAGGCGGCAGTCGGGGCTCGGGGCTGGAGCTCCAGCTGGCTGGACAAAGGGGGCGCGGGGGCTGGGGCCTGCGCCCTGGCTGGGGGACGCGCTCCGGCCCTTCCCGGCTCGAGGTCGGAGAGGGAAAGGACCCCGATGCGGGCGCGGCCGGCGCCGGCGCCCATGAGCGACAGCGGCAGCCGGGCTGCGGCGCTCGGCTGGCCCGAGGCACCTTCCAGCGCGCCACCGGGCTGAGCGAGGGGGCCCGGGCGCCCCGGGAAGTCGGCGGCGCTAGGCCGGCCTCTCCAGCCCGGCAGCCCGCGATCCGGACCCGAGCTGCGTTGCCCTCGCTCGGCGCTGCGCTGGGGGAAACCACGACTCCTTGGAGTCGCCTCCAACTCGGTCTTTCTCCAATGCATGAGCCTCCGGGGGAGGCGAATCAAAGTTACCCCACTTGATGTGGGCGAGAATGTCCTCCCGAGTGCAAAATAAAAGGAGTCGGGAGCTCTCCCTCCTTCCCCGAACGTACACACACACACACGTACGCACACACAGACACACTCAAAGCCCAGCCGGAGTGGGAAACCAGGGACCCCCAGGATCTCCGGGGCTGAGAATGCCCTCTTTCCGATCCCCGGGCTGTCTCCGCCGCCGCGCCTGGAGTCCCCTGACCCCCGAAAGCTCCTTCGCCGTGCCCGCGCCAGGCGATCGGAATGCAGAAACGGGGCTCGGGGCGCGCCCGGCAGCCCCTCTTCCCTACCTGGGACAGGAGAACGCACAGGAGCGGAGTTCTCGGCTGCATTTTGCCCGACTAGAAGCGCCCGGCGGCGTTTTCATTCATGCACGCGGCTGCACTGAGCATATTTTCCGTGGGAGCCAGGCTTTGAGGAGAGGCTCTGCCTCGCCAGCCAGCCAACTTCCCAAATAGATCAGCGGCAGCATCACGAAAGCATTGGGTAGAGGCTGATGACCAGGACCAATGGCTTTACAAGACGGATTCCTTCATAAGACTCCCTCGTTTTGCATGGCAGATACAGGGCGAGCACCTCGCGCAGAGCGAGCCCCTCAGAGGAGGCAGCCCGTTTGCTTTTTTGGACTGGTGGGGCTCAGCCTCACAAATCACGCTGGGCAACTCCAGCCGATTCCACTTTTCCAGGGAATGCAATCGCACCGGCGACTGGCAGCCACTTCCAGCCCAGTGCAAAAAATTTCTCTTTATTAAAATGTTAATAAGATCCACTTTATTTCCAATAAATCAAACAAAATGACCCCAACAGTTCCAACCCTTTCTACGCCTGAAAAGACTTGGCGGTGGAATTTTTTTCTTCTTTCCTTCTTTTTTTTTTTTCCCCCAAAGTGGCCCAAGCCACGATGGTGTTTGGTGTTTCCCTGCCATCTCACAAATCACAAAGACGACAGATCAATTCTAGCTTCCAGAAAAAATCCATCAAGGGGCAATAGATTTTATTAACTGCTCAGGTGAGAGTCTGACTGGCTGCCTGCTCCACAAATGTGCATCTGGTACCAAAGTTAGGGGCCACGAGGAGAGGAAACTTTTTTTCTATAAGGATGTGATCTTTCAGAAGCTCCTAGCTATCCCTAGGGACTCAGAACCGTAGTAGCCACCACTCAAGGAATTTTATAAGTGGGACACTATGGGAATGAGGGTAAAATGGATAACTAGGTCTACTTTTTACAGTAGGAATCTAAGAATATGCAGTAAAGAACTTACTTTGTCATTTCTATGCTGCCTTCTTCTGAAAAGGACTTAAGATGTTTTATATTAAAGGATATTTGTGCCAAAGAATTGATGCAACCAAAATAGAAAAGTTGGATCAGGAGGAAAAGTTTGGAAAACTGAAATGCAAAACCCAAACTGTGATATATCTGCTCTGATTTGGATCTGAGCTTCCTGGTGGCCAAAGCAATAAGAGAAACATGGAAATTCCATAGATCTTCTTATAGAAACATGTATACAAATATCTTCTGATATAACATCCCCTGATGCTAAGTAATGGAATAAATGTATTACGTGACATCTAATATAGCAGGACACTGAGCAACCGACCCTGCTGAGATCCACGGATTGGATGGAATTCTCAGCATCGGGCACAGGGCCCGGAACGTGGAGACAGTCAGTGTGTGTTAAATAGATGTCTAGACTTAATCAAGAAGTAGCAGAGGATGAAGTGGGGCAAATAGCCTGGAGCTACATTGCCTAAACTTAACCCCCAGCTCTGCCGCTGACCTGTAAGTCACTCAAACTCTCTGTGCCTCTGCTTGTCCACTGGTTAAGTGAAAATATAAATTGTACTCAACTCATAAAGTTGTGGTGAGGATTAATGGACAAAATAACCATTCAATAAATGTAAACTGATGCACTTTTAAAAACCCCTTCATTGTCAGCTCTTTGGTCACAAGGTCATCTCACATGGTCCCAAGGTCACTGATGAAGATGTGATGCCATCTGACCACCTGGCTGCTTTAGCCAGCACTGGCCCAATAGACGGCCATGTTGGCCAAACAGCCCCCAGAAAAGCGCAGGAAAGGCGGATGTTGCTGCTGCTTCCAGTCTCCTGGGCTTTCCACTGTCCTCTTGCCTGAGTAGGCATCCGCCCCTGAGCCCCTGAGAAGTGCAGTGACAGTATGTGACAGGTGATGTGATTGTCTCAACTTGGAGCCATGTGTGTGGAGACCATACCCATGTTCCCCACCAATAAGAGTAAAACAGAGCACTTTGGAGTCAGACAGGCTTCAAATCAAGGCATGCTGAGATATCCTGAGCTTCCTCCATTCCAGGGCAGGAGTCATCTTGTCAATCAGGGGCCGGCTGAGCTGAGCCCATGGCTTCAGCAGACACAATAACAGGAAGAGAGAGCAGAGGACAGCCCAGGAGATGCTAAACCGCAATCAGGGGTAGAGACGGCAGAAAGATGATGCTCCAGCACGTTTCCACAAGCAGCTGCTCAGTCGGGGAAGCGCTCTTAAGGGCAGGGTGTGTCCACGGCTGCACTTGTCCAAGGCACAAAGCAGCATGATTGATTTTGTAGTTCTGCCGGTCCTTTCTATGGTCTCTGTTCCATCATCCTTACTGCCTCTCACCAAATGGGTCCAGTTTTCCTCATGCTGGCACACAGCAGGGTTGCACTTGCCAGCCCCCTTGTGGTTAGCGCGGGGCCGTGTGACTTGTTCCAGCCAATGAGTTGTGAGCAAAAGTGACAGGTGTCACTTCAAGGCTGGAACATTGAATGGCCTGTGTGAGACAGGCTGGTTTCCCTGGAATAGGTGCTGAGACGGAGATGCGTGCAGGCGGCGTATTGGAGAGTGTTGTTCCCAGGAGCAGCAGCTGCGGGAAGGAGGGAAAGAAGGTCGGCAGAGGGAGACAGGAAAGGAGGTGCAGTTGCAGTAAAGGCCTCAGCCAGCCCTGGGGAGCTCTGAGGCAGGAAGGGCCCTTCAGAGATGACCCTGATAGAGTCAGGAGCTCTGCCTTCGTGCCCTCAGTGGGCCAGTTGTTGGCTATTCCCCCAAGGAGCGGAACCATCCGGGGCGAGGCGGCTCCGTTCAGCCAAGGGCAATATTCCAGTCTGACTTCGGCTTCATCATCTATAAATAAAACTAAGGCGTGGAGCCACAACAGAACCAGAGGCTCTGACTCCCAGGCTGCGGATGACCTCGTGCGTCTGATGGAGCCAGTGGACACAGATGTAGAATCGCCCGGCCAGAATCCTGCTGACTCCGTCTCCAGGCAGGACCTATGCAAGCGTTCACCAAGGTCCTGGGCTTTTGTCCTCAGCTGTTGCCCCATCCCTTCCCACCTCAGTCCCCACAGCCTGGATTTTAGAGGCCGGGAGGAGTCCACTTAGAGAGTCTTCTCAGGCCTTGGGGCTCACCTCTAGAAACCCATGGAGATGAGGAAGGTGGAAAAAGATTTGTCTGCAAACTCAACCTGGATTGAGATCTCTGGACTTCGCTGATATTGGGCAAGTTGCTTTTACTCCTCAAGCCTCAGTTTCTTCAATAACAGAATGAGACTAATAACATAATAACACTCCAAGGATTGTTTTCAAAACCGATGTTATTTTTCCCCTCCATCTCCTACTCTAGAACATGCATTTCGCCAAAAACGCTATATCAGGTTTTGCTGAACAAAGACAGGAGAACAATATTTCACTCCAATGATAAAAGTGCTCTAAAGAAGAAATCCATTTTTGTTTGTTTTGCCTGGTTTTCCCTTCAGCTCCCTAATGGGGGTCTTTTGGCTGATGGATAGATTGACAGTGACAAGTAAATACTGAAGCTGAATACCACCCACGACCTACCGCCGCTCTACCTCCCCCGATGCCAGCCCCGCACCAAGCCCCAGCAGCTTTAGCCCCATGGGCTCCCCAGAAGCTGTGTCTGCCTTCAGAGACATTCCAGGTTCACACTCCTTTTCCCGGCGCATCAGCCTGGCTTTGGAGCTGATGGAAGCATCTAACAGTTAGCAGCTGTCTCCAGAGGTGCGAGAGATTCAGACCATTTCCTCTCATTGACTGATGTGGATGAAGACATCACTTCTGAGTGTGTGGAGGTGGCCATGTGGGTGTGTGCAGTGCTTGTGTGTTGTGTGTACAAGCGCATGGACGTGTGTGTGTGGAGAGGGGGCAACTGTTGTATTGGCCAGCAGAGATAATTTATTCAAATTTTGGTACCCTTTGAATGTGCTGCTGTGATGAGGCATGGAATAGAACACTGATAAGCCAGATAGATGTCCTTATGAGACCCAACAGTTATGAGGTAGGCCAGGAGACCTTGATAATCAGGATGTACCTGGAGAGCGGGGACAGAAGCCCATACTGTACATCATTACAACACAGCATAACGCCAAAGCTACCCCCCTCCCAATGGGATAGCCTGCTAAAAACACCAGAGATTGTGACAATACACCATCCCACAACACCCAGCCACCCAAAAGTAGCATCCCTGATTGCTCTTGAGCCAGGAACCTGCTTTATGTTTCTTCATAGCCCTTTATGTTGCTTGACCTTATACTATAAGTGGTCACTTGCGTTATTATCTCAATTCTTCACTCCAACCTGCATCTACACTTTTGCCCCTTGACTCTGGGTTTGGCCACGTGAGCTTAGTGTGGCCAGTGGAATGAGGCAGAAGTGATGGGGTGCTAGTTATAAGCCAGGGCCCCAAGAGGCCCTGTGCATTTCAGCTTGCTTTCACTAGGGCCTCTCCCAAGGCCTTGAAAGGAACATTTGTTGGTTAGTCACTGGTTGTAGGAGGAGAGATGGGCAGCCCCGTGGGTCCAGAGATGCTTGAGCAAGCCCAGCAGGGTCCCACCCAGATCAGCTGACCCGCAGGTATGTGAGCTGAAAATAAATAATTGCTCTAAATTTGGGGGTGGTTTGTTATGCAGCGATAGCTAACCAATAATTACATTTTTTTTCGTTGTTGGTCTAACTCTTTGGACTATAAGTCCCACATCTGTCCTTTTTGCTGCTGTGCGCTCAGCTTCTAGAACAGTGTCTGGCATACAGGAGGTGCTCAAGTGATTTTTGTTGAAAAGATGAATTAAATGGTTTCTGTCATGAAAAATGTATGATGCTGATATGAAACCCCCTACATGTGCTGCCCTACCAGAAATACTTCCTGATGGTGACAGTTCAGTCCTCCCACGTGGAAAGCACGCCATGACCTTGACAGCCTGCACTCCCACCTGGCCACCTCATTTAGCCTCCAACAAGGCACAGTCTTCTCGCAATAGCTTAGACCACGCTTAGACATAGTAAGGAATATTCCACAGGGGCGAGCGTGAGCATGTAGGTGCTTGGGGATCTTTGGCGAAGGACACTTGCGGTGTGACATCCTTTTTCATTTCCTCAGTGTATGAAGAGCCCAGACATCTAAGAATAAGACAGAAAATACTCCTTTGGATTTTGAGGGCCTGCACTAATACAGCGTCCTCTGTGATTATGTTTGATACAGTCATGACTTCCACACGAGCCCGAACAGAAAGCTAGGAGTGACTTTCAGGTTTTCTCAGTGAATTGGCCTGTCTTTAGGACTCAGTCCTTCCTTAGTAGCAAAATTGGGCATTCAGACATCAATTTCCTCCTGTGAACAAGAAGCCATTAAAACCCCCCTCTAGGTGTCTCCCTTACCCAAAATTAGTGACTGGGGTTACTTCTACGGAGAATCATCTCAGCAACAATTTGGTAGAGCAGAGGTTTTCAAAGTGTGGCCCCTCGACCAGCAGCATCGGCACTACCTGGGAACTTGTTAGAAATGCAGATTCTCAGGTCTCACCCCAGACCCGCTGATTCAGAAGCTAGCCATCTGTGTTTTACAAGCTCTTCATACGCATAGTCTAAGAACCACCACTCCAGAGAATTCTCCACTACTCACTCACATATATTCATTCATTCATTCGAGAAACATTCATACACACTATCGCATATTAGCCACTGAGCTAGCTAGGCAACAGGGAAAGAAATGAAAAGGCATGGTTTGTGTGCTTCAGAAAATCTGACTCCCATCATTCTATTACAATGTGCTACAGGAGGTGCTAAGAGAGTGAAGGTAGCCAGAGCTATGGGGGATCAGGATGTGTCTAAGAAGGGGCAAGGGGTCCAGTGTGGTTGGTTTCCATTCTATGTCAAAAACCATTGTGGACCTCTACGTGACAGAAATTGTACTTTTTATATGAGAAACTAAATAATACCAAAAGGCAGCTCAATCTCAACACCTCCTTCTAACTGAATTTGAAGTTTGTTCTTTACGATCTCATCTAGGTAAAGTTGCGAATGGCAGTGCCCACATGTATATGGGGGGGAGGATGATTTGTAGTTGACAGATAATGTTTAGTGTGCATTTAGAAGATCTCTTACAATGATACCAGGGCCCCCATGGCCCTACCTCCTGCCTGGTCCCACGTGGGGAACCACTGAGTTAGAACAAAGGGGAAATGAGGGAGAAGAGACACTTGAGGGAGGGGCTGGTGACCAGAGGGATGGCAGAAGACAAGTCTGGGCAGTTTGGGGTCCAGCGTAGGATCAGCTCAAGTGTCAACAACTGGAACTTGATCTTTATCCTACCAGGAAAGGGGAATCATACAAACCATTTAACCAGGGAAGTTTCAATATCTCATTTACATTTTAGGAAATCACTCTGGCCACATTGAAGGATGGATTGCATTGAGGGCCATAACTAAGGAAGAGAGACTTCTTAGAAGACTATTGTACAGACCGTTTAAAAGATAACAAGGGCAAGAACTCTTTCTTAGATCTCTAACCAGTGAGTGGTGTAGGAATATCACAGGGCCATCTCTCCTGCTGCCTAGCAGGGTCTGGCACATCACATAAGCTTGTACAACAATAGATGAATGAAACATGCTTACTAAATTACGAGAGATTAACTTTGAGCCCCAATTCATCTCCTCTTCCTGCATCTAACCCTTGCCTCGTTAATGGTGGAGCGAACTTCCTCATCTTTGACTTTGGGCTTGACCATATGGCTTGCTTGGACTAACAAGATGAGGTGAAGGTGACAGTGTGCAGTTCTGAGCCCAGTTCTTAAGAGGTCTCACGTGTTTCTCTTTGCTCTCTTACACCTCTTCCATCTCCCTGAAAAGAACATGCCCTGGCTATCCAAATGGTCCAAGGAGGATGAGAAACATGTGAAGTTGAGCCACCAGTGCCCATCCACAGATCTGCAGTGAGAAGCAGAGTCTGGCCTGGATTAACCAAACCCCAGCCAACCTCTGAGTCCACAGGAATGAATGCCACAGGCATTGTTGTGGTTGGCTGTTATCTAGCAATAGCTGACTAATACACAAACAAATCCCCTTCTTGGGACTATATAAAGCTCAGGCAATGGGCTGAAAGCTACATACTTAAATCTAGCATAGAGATTCACCTGGGCATGACCAATGGTTAATGTTTACCACAAATCCAAGCCGTTAATAATTTCTCAACTCACCAAATAGTCCTCTCCTTCCACCCACCTAACCAAAGCTGGCTATCTCCTTGCAAATCTCTAGGTTCTTTCTTGAGTATTTACCACAAAGCTACTGAATCTGTCTTGGGTTGTTTTTCCTCTGCCAACATAATTGTGAAGCCATCACTTAACAATTACTTGAGAAAATTTATTTACGATGCAAGGCAGATCCACGAATGTTTGTAGTGGATAAACTTATTTACAATGTAATCCAAATCTGCCAATGCTTCTAGTAGATAAAATTGTGCTGCTCCTATAAGAAGCAACCCACCCCACTAATGGTATCTGTGGTCCTTTATGAATAGGCCAAGGTCAGGGCCACGATAATGAGTTGGAGAAAGTTAATCTGTGGAAGCAAGTTAAGCACAGAAAACTATATTTTAATGATTCTGAATGGGTGACAACTGCCAGAATTTAACCAAATGAGAGCCAGAAAAGGCAAATCCAAGACTCTTTTGTTTCTTAAGCTGAGCTTTTATGGAGTTAAAATGGCTGGTGTGCAATTTCCATGAGGTCAGGGATGACATTTGTCTTTCTCTCCCTTGCATATCCCTTGCCCATACATTGCCTGGCACCAAGTACACATTCAATAGATGAGTGAGATGCTTCAATACAAGAGTGCAGGTGTGTAGGAAAGCTCCTGCTTAGCCCTGCGTGTCTGCTGTCTGTCATGCTTATATTTACTGCAGCAAAATGAGCTATCAAACAATACACCTCTAGTATCAGCAACCAACTCCTAGAGCAGTGACTTGCAAAGTGTTGTCCTACTGTGTGTCCCCGTTCAGTCCCAACATTCCGTGGAAATGTTAATTGTCTATACCGGTCCTGTTTCTATTGTATAAAACTCAAAAGTGAATGTGTCTTGAATCACAAAATTCTCTCCTAGCACATGACGGAAAAAGGAAGGCCCATGAGGCCTTGCAAAGCTGTCTCCTGCCTCGCTCTCCAAGTTCATTCCATTTCCACTTGCTCCTTGCTCACTGTGCTGTGGTCTTCCCTCAATTGTCCGACATGCCAAGCTCTTCCCTATGCCAGGTCCTTTGCACATTCTAGTCACTTTGACTGGAATTCTCTTTTCTCCACGTCCAGGTTATTCTCATCCTTGCAGAATCTGCTTATATGTCACCTCTTCAGAGGAGGAGCTGTCCCTTACCAGCTCATCCTTCATTAGCTCATTTCTTATTTTTTTCCTTCATGGCATTTTTCTATCATTTGTCATTACTTTAGCTACTTTAGTTATTGTTTGCTTCTTTCTACGTTTGTTTCCTTCATTTGACTATGAGTTTCAAATAGCCTCTAAATATCTGTTTATTGATCATTCTACTCCAGGACCTAGAACCATGCCTGGTCCATGATAGGTACTCAATAATACATACTTTTTAAAAGAAATTAATGAATAGATGATCTTATGGCCAATGAGAGTAGACGGGCCGGTGGCCCTCTAGATACATTAATCTCATTAGAAACACCACGTAGTGATCCTATGGCTGATAACTGTAGGACATTGCCAGGGAACCGCTGTGCAAAATATGGCCAGGGTTAAGTGTGCATACGTCAAAGACTTCTGTGGTATAAAACATAAGACTGAGGGTCCAGGGGCCCTATGAGTGAGCCAAGCAAACTAAAGTCTGTTGTTTTTGCCAAGACCAAGCTCACCTAGGCTGTGGGGCATGCCATAGGTGAACTGGGGACTCGGTTTTCCCAGGGTGAATGAGGAGAGGCTGAGGTGAGCTGGGGCACACCTGAGCAAGATGTGGTAGAGTATTTTCAACACTATTTTCTCTTACTTGACAGGTCCGGAATTCGTCTAAAGCCTTTCCAAAGTGCCAGGTTCTCATTTATGTAATGAATCTGTGGATTCACTTGTTGTCCCCAGGAGACTCTGAAGACCACAGGATGTCAAGAGAGAAGACAAAGAATTCTCGTTGCTTGTCATGGAGGCTCACACGTGAAGAGACAGGTGCCAGCATATTCCCAGAAGATGTTCATGACCCAGTTATTATTCTTTGGGGGTTAAACGGTTATTTATTTGAGGACTTACCTACTTTACTGCTCTCTGCTAACATGCCTTCTATGCTCATAAATCATTCCTCTCTTAAACAAAGTAGAACAACTTATTTCTTTCGTCATTCATTCATTCCTTTTATCTTGATAACAAGCAGCAAAATATCATAAAGAAGAAGTATTTTTCTGGAATCAAGCTAAGCTATTGATCTCTAGATTGCCAGTCTTCTCTAACTCCCCAGTCTGACCTCCATATTGTTGCCAGAGCAACTTTTAATTCAAACAATAAGTATCAAGCTTCTACTATGATCTAGGCATTATGATACTCAACAGTGAATAACAGGACTTTTCCTGGCCTTTGTTCCTGTATTTGTTTTTGGTCTATATATAACCTTCAATGGTTCCCCATTGTCTTTAAGTTTAAGTCCAAATCCCTAACCTGGCATTCAATATCATACATAAAGATTCTACACAGCTGTTCTGCTTTATCTCCCCAAACAAAGTTCCAGTACCAGCCACCCAGAACATTCTACCATTCACCCCAACTCATGCAGAGCTATTTCATTCCACAGGACCTTTGCACATGCTGCTTTTCTTGGATTTCTCTTGTACAAGGCTAGGTCCACTGGGTGGGCCGTAGCTCATTGTTAAGGATCAACCACCTCAAATGCCACTTCCTCCAGGAAGCCACCCCTGATCCACCCAGGCCGGGTTAATTACAATTAGAACATGTCAATATTCATTTACTGAATCTCTCACTGGACTATCAGCTGCTTGAGGTCAGGAACCAAGTCTTATTCTTATCTGCATCCTCAAAAAGCCCAGTGCCAAGCACAAGTAGGACTTCAAAATAACATCCATGCACTGATACATGCATACATGATAAATAAACACGAGAGCAAGCACTGATATTTATCAAGAGTTGGGCACTTTTCCAAGTTCTTCAAACCCATGTTTGTCTCATTGAAACATGACCCAGCTCCATATGGAATATGATTATCCCCTTGTACTGGTGATGAATGATAGGCAAACCTGCCCTGGGGCGAAAGAGGAGAAATCATTGACCTGGGAGTCCAAGCACCTGGGTCCTAGGCTAGTCTTCACTGCCTATTTGTGCCGTAACGGAGAACAGATCGGTATTCTCAAGGCCTCTGTTTCCCTTCTTGTTAATAAGCACAGCCTTTGGAGTCAGACCGCCAAGGTGTAAGTTCCACTCTGCCACTTACTAGAACAGGCATAGGTGAGCTATTTAACTCGTAACCACTGAGCACCTGCCATCGGCCGAGTACCGAGTCACACAGTGGGAAAAATTACAGAAATAACAACTAACATTAATTGCAAATTGTTTTATTATTTTTACACTTACTATTTTATTATCTATTTGAAATATTATATCTTATTTTATTATTTAACTCATTTTTTTTTAAAGATTGGCAGCACCTGGGCTAACAACTGTTGCCAATCTTTTTTTTTTTTCTGCTTTATCTCCCCAAACCCCCGCCCTGTACACAGTTGTATATCTTAGTTGCAGGTACTTCTAGTTGTGGGATGTGGGACGCCGCCTCAACGTGACCTGAAGAGCGGTGCCATTTCCGCCCCCAGGATCCAAACCCTGGGCCGCTGCAGCGGAGCGCGCAAACTTAACCACTCGGCCACAGAGCCGGCCCCTAATTCTTTATTATATTAATTAATAGCCAACTTTCATTGCTCATAGTGGTAATTCACTGATGTAAGCACATCTTATGTGTCAAATTGTTTAATACTTATGACAATTTTAAGAGCTTTGTTCTATTTCCAGCCCCACTTTAAAATGAGTAAACTGAGACATACAAATAGTGGAGAAAGGGCTTGAATCCACACCTCTCAGCTGTAGAACATAAACTCTTGACCAGCCCACCATGCTGCCTTCTTTGTATGTTAATAAAAAGACAGAACCTGCCTCTAAGCTTGTAGAATTGCTAACTCCTCTCTGGGTCTCAGATGCCCCTTCAGTAAAAGGGACCACTGACAGTTTCTACATTATAGATTGCTGTACAAATTAAATGACTCAACTCATGTAAAATACCTTCTGACCTCTATTATGAGTGGGTTGGACTAGCTGTTGCACAGATCCCTTCCAAGCCTCATTGTATAGAATCAGCCAGAACACAAGGGCCCCAAACGCCACCCAGGAGTTTAAGAGGGAGAAGAGAGTGGTCACCAAGGGTTTGGAATCAGCCCTCGGGTAGCAGAACTGGGCACCTGCACAGTTTATGGGAGACTGTCCACTGAACCAGTTTCTAAATATTTCCATCTCAGCCAATTCTGTCACATCTAAGACTGAGTGTATATGAACAGTGGTACCCTGTGATAAGATGGCAAAATTCTCGCTGATTCCAGAGAGCCATCACCAGGGAGCTATGGCCCCAGGGCCTGGCCACATGGTTTCACTGCCCTTGAGACAGAAAGAATCAAAGAACCAGATCATATAGTCTTAGTTGGATCCACCTGTCTCTCTGTTATATCAATCACAGATTCCTCACCACAGTCCAAAACCTTTATGGACACCCAGGTGTCTTGAAGGAGGGGGAACACCAAACAGCACAATGATGTCACTAACAGGGAACGTAATTGGGCACTTACCCTGGGTATCTTACAGATACAATGCTCCTCAATCCTCAGAAAGTGGATATCACTATTATTATCATAAAACACCGTCTCTATGCTCACAATATCTGAAAGGTTCGGTGGGCAGCCCATTGTCACTCACAGCTAATCAAGAGCACAATTAACATCCACAGGGTAATAACTCATTCATTCTTTCATTTATCTGTTCATTCAATCAATCATGAAGAAGTATTGATTGTGTTCTTTCCTGTGTCAAGCACTGTTCCAGGAAGCAGGACTGGGAATGCAGTGGTGACAAAACAGACAGAAGTCCTAGACTTCAAGGAACTTGACTTCTAGCGGAGCAGGGCAGGGGGAGCAATAAACAACATGAAAACCGTGAGATAAGATAAAATGGTGCCAAGTGTTCTGATGAAACAGACAGGAAAAGAGAGAATGCATGAGCAGAGACTTAGAATTCCATAATGGCTAATGTTTATTTGTGATTACTCTGTGCTGGGCATTGTTCTAAGCATTTTCCATGGATGCACTCATTGAATCCTTCCAGCCACCCTAGGAGGTAAGTCCTATTATTAGGATTTCGTTATGGATGAGACAGGGGGGCACAGAGAGGTTAGATGCCTTGTCCAGGGTCCTGAAGCTAACACGGAGCAGAGCCAGGACTTGACCCCAAGCGGTCTGGTTCCTGAAGGTACCCCCTTAGCCAACCAAGGTGCACAGTAGCCTCAGTCCAGGATAGCTTAGCTGGTCTAAACTCCTTTGTATGCAAGCCCCCTTCTCTTGTTTCTGCTCCCTTCTTCTTTTACTTTACCCCTGTTTCTTCCTCCCAGGCTTTCAGCTTCATCCAGTTAGTCAAGGCCCATGATTCCCACCCCCAACCCCCACCCCACGTCCTGCAGAGCGAGCCTGCCCTTGGATCTTCACTCCAGAGTGGAACACCTACAAACCAACCAGTGTCCTTTACAGCTGTTGACCCTTGTCAGTCCATAACTGATGGGGTGCTAAGTTAAATGTCCCCTCTCCACAAGGGCTGAGAATGAGGGTGAATGGAGAGGGTTAGAATGGCAGAGAAACTCATCCTGACACCATCCCCATTTTTCAGATTAAAAAACTGACTGTAAAATCAAGTAAAGCAGTTGAGTTGGGATTTGAATTCAGGCTTGTTTGATTCTAAAGCTTTTAACCTCTTGATTTTACCATTAATTTCAAAGAGCAGCTCTCTGCCGGGCAGAAAATAGGTGCTTAATTAAATGCTGGATTGAAGAATGAAGGGACGGATGGATTAGTAAATAAAAGCCCCAAAGAAATGGGCAGATGTGGACAGTCATGTGAGCTAAATAAAACAGTAAAGGCAGCATGTGCATGAAAGCGAAATAGGGACCAGCACAGTCTGTGTGATAAGCAGCTTTAGAAACACCCAGGACCAAACAGTCTTCACAAATATTGCTGTCAACATAAGCTTTAGATCTTGTAGCTGAGGAGATTCACCTTGTTTCTCAAATGCAGTGTTGTAAGGGTCTCTTGTAGGCTTTTTTCCTTTCATAGACAAGGAGAAGTCTGCCTAGGAGACATAATTTGGGGGAGGCACCTGGTCATGCTGAGCCCAGTGCCTGGGGAGGGAAGAATGCATCCTTGGGAGAAGCAGAAATGCAGAGGTGATGGGAGAGCGAATTGTGTTGCTAATCCCTCACCCCATGACTTTACCAGCTTCTAATCGCCTAATAGCAGGGCACATAATTGGCAGAAAAGACTGCCCTGCCCTTTACACATGTGTCTGCAATTACTTTTCAAACTGGGGCGATAAGTGGCATGATTGGTTTCCTTCTGCAGGTGCGGCCGTTCCTGGGAGACTGAGGGCCTTTCTCCTGAAGCTGTGGTCGGCGCTATGGGTCACGAGTGGAACTGCCCCCAGCGAACGTCTTTCCATCACTGAGGAATAAATCCCCAACTCCTTGCTAGGGTCTGACTTCATCTCCTTCCTCCCTCCTTTGCACATTCTGCTTCACACCAGCCTCCTCACTGGGCTCCATCACTCCCTGCTTGTTCTGGTCCAAGTGTTTACATCTGCTCCATGCTCTGCTGGCAACTTCTCATGCTTTCTTTAGGTCTCAGCTCACGTCACCTCCTCAGATAAGCCTTCCATGAACACCCTTATTGAAAATGTCTCTCTTCTACTCCCTAGCCCGAGTCACACCTCTTGGTCCTCTGTTTAACTCTCTTTATATCACATACCATGGTATGATGCCAAGACTCGCCTGTGTCCATTTGTTTACTTGCTTATTGTCTATTTCCTAACTGGGATGGAATCCTTACGAGGGAGGCCTTTGTTTTGATCATCACTGCATCCTCAGCCCCAGAAGGAAGCCTGAAACAGTGTGAACATGCAACAAATGTTAGTGAAACGAGTGTTTTGCCTACTGAACCATACCTGGACAGAGTGTGGATCCAACACTGCAAACGTTACCGGGACCACGCGACGAATACAACAAAAGGCACTTGAGTGAAAGTTGACAGCACACACTCTGGAGACCCAAGGGCCTGGGTTTACATTCCAGTTCTGTCTTTTAGAAGCTCTGTGTCCCTGGGCCACTCTTGTCCCAACTTGAGCCCCAGTTTCATCATCAATAAATTGGGAATGAAAATAGTAGCTCTCTCATGCGATTCTTGCTTGAATTAAATGAGACAATGCTGTACAGTGCATTATCCTGTAGCTAACACATAAACAATAACAGCTACTCAATAAATCCAAAAGATACTGGTGCTTCTGTTCATACAGTTAGGATGAGAAGAGGAGGGGGCTTACGTATTTGTTGAGTACCTGCTACATGGCTAGCATCCTGCTAGATATTTTTACCTCCATGAACTTACTCCCTACAGAAATCTTCTGAAATAGGCATGAATTTCCATGGCTTCTAGATGAGGAAAGAGAGGCACCTTGGAACCAAATGGCTTGCTGAAGATCACCCAGTTCCTAAGTGACAGATCCAACCCTCAAAGCCAGTTTCTTTGCTTTTTCATCATACTAGGCTGCTTCTCTTGAAAATGAAAACAGACCACAGAAAACAAACAGGACGTGGACACAAGCATCCCTGGGGCAGGGGAAATTTAGTTTGAGACTCAGTTTAAATTCTCCCAAGTCCTTCTCTTTGACAGCTCCAATAGAGAAGGATAACCCTTGGGCAGGGTTGCCAGAAAAAATACAGGATGCCCAGTTAAATCTGCATTTCAGAGGAACAAGAAATAATTTTTTACTATATCACAATTATTGCATACTTATGATAACTTCTTTCTCATTCTCTCTCTCCCTCCATCCCTCCCTCCCTTCCTTTTTTCCTTCCTTTCTGTCTTTTTTTGTTAAATCTGGCAACTTTGTTTATTTATTTGTATTTCTTACAGCTCCTCAATGTGTGCAGGGTTGCAAGCTAACCAGTGCTGCCCACCAGGGTAGAAGTTGGTAGAAGACATTTTGGAGTGTCCGTCCAACTCATGGCCCTCCTATCTGATAACGCCCCTACTCCACACACAAGGGTGGGCCCCCACCACCAAGCTGTGCTACCCTGCCTGCCTTGGAAGGAAGCTGAACCACTCTTGCCAATCCAATTCTCTCTCTCTTGAGAATCTGAATCAAGAAACATAAAGAGTGGAAGACGGGAGCTAAGTCAAGTCAACATCCCATGGAACGGTCCAATAAATTTCCTTCTTTCCTTTATTTTTTCGTTTCTTGGTTCTGGTTTTGGTTTTGCTTTGGTTTGCTTGTTCTGTTTCAAGTGGGATTTTGGCTCTTGCAACCAAATCACTGTTGACTAGGCCATACCTCTCTGGGGGTCATTTTGTTTACCCATGAGAGGTGTAAAAATGACCCATATTTTTGAGTGCCTGGTTGAAGGTATTATTGCCTTTAAAAATTCTCTAATGTTATTTATTTCTTCAATTGGTTGTGTTTTATTTCAAATCAGAAGAAATTACTATTGAGAGGTCCATCTTACGGAAAAAGTGACATGACTTAATGTCTTGAAAATAACAGTAATTCCAAGTGTCATCAGCTTTGATGGGCACCCTCAATCCAGTCTTCCCGCACCATCTGGATGACACAGGCACATACATGGGGAGGAGGAAATAACTGCCTTCTCTTAAGGAAAGTGAAAACCCCACACCAGGCTGCCTGTATAGTGTGGATCTCCCGTGCAAGGGCCGCATTCCTTCTCTACCTGACACCCTGGCCTCATCCTGGCCCAGTCAGTGGATTTCTTTATATACCCCAGGAGTAGGGAACACTAACAGAGCCCTATTATCACCTGAATTTTGGAAAATAAGTCCTAAGAATTCCAGATGGAGTAGGGAATTGCTTATCCCAGTGATAGAGGTTTAATAGTCCCTCTAAAAATATCTGAGCAGCCATGTCTGTAACAACTGTCAAGTCCTTCTCACTTGGCCCCCAGCCCTGGCCCTGGCCACGCCAGCTCTGCCCAGCTCCTGATCCTTATGGTCTGGCTTTTATTTCTGTCCTCATGCTGATGACAATCCACAGTCAACTGAATTTCATGTCACATATTCCAAAACTGAAAAATCTCAACTAACAAGAGAGCTGGAGTGTTTTACTCTGCTCAACCCACCCCATGACCCCTTTATAGATCTTCAAAGCTTTACTCTCCTGGAAAAAAGCTAGAACCCATTTAGAGACCCTGCCTGTTTTACTGGACAAATATAGTGACTTCTTTCAAAGATATGTTATCCATATGCTTTTCAAAAAAGCCTTTTTGCAGTTTGCTAACTTATAGCAAGGACCACCTTCCCCTCCTCTGCTGAGAATCAGTGGGGCTCCATGTTCTTCCCTCGAATGTGATGATGGGTGACCCCTCTCCTGATGACCCCAAGGCAATGTCCACATGGGCTTTCTATTGTATTCTTGGATTTTTTTAAGGCTGTAACTTGACGTTTTAAGGATCTGGGGTGTAGTAGTCTCAGGTCTACTCCTTTCTTCCTGCAATACAGTTCTCTTTTAAAAAAAAGGGGGGGGGAGTGTCATTTTTTTTCTGCAAAAACTTTTACTCTATAGATTAAAAGCAAAAACTGGCTTCTTTAGTTTTGACCTTCAGCTCTCCCTGGCACCGAGCTTGTACCCACTGTATTAGTTACCCAGTGCTGCCCCAAAACTCAGTGGCTTAAAACAGCAGTAAACATTTATTATCACTCAGAGTTCCTGTGGGTTAAGCATTCGGGAACAGCTTAGCTGGCAATTCTGACTTGAAGATCTCTAGTGGGGACAAGATTTTGACCAGGACTACAGTCATCTGGAGGTTTGACTGGGGTTGTAGAATCTTCTTTCACAGTGGTTGGCAAATTGGTGCTGGCTCTTGGCAGGAGGCCCCAGTTCTTCTTCACCTGGCCTCTCCACAGGGCTGCTTGAGCTTCCTCGTGTCATGGTGACTGGCTTCCCTCAAAGTGAGAGATCCAAGAGGCTAGGATGGAAGTTGCAATGCCTCTTGTGACCTAGCCTCAGAAGTCACAAACTGTCACTAGCCCCACTTGATTTGCTCTCTGAGTCATTGTGGGAGGAGATTACACAAGGGTGTGAGTACCAGGAGCCCAGGATCACCTGGGGCCATCAAGGATGCTGGCTCCCACGTTTACCATCTGACCCTTCCCTCCCCTCACTGTTTCTGGTCACCAATTTCGCCATCTCCTTTTAAGCCCCTGGACACTCAAACAAGAATTTGTCCACCTGGCTGAACCCCACTGTCATGCCTACTTAAGCTGCCAAAATCTTAAATTGTTAAAAGTGTCATCGTTTATCGGAGTAAAGCTCTTCTCTTACTGTGCGTATAGTGGAGAATCAGTGAGAGCCACATCGGCACCAGCTTATGAGAGAAAAGATGGGAGCTGCATTGGTTGACCATAAGCTCAGACTCTCTGAAGGGAAAGACGACTGACAAAAACAACCAGACGAAAAAACGGCCATTGCAATTCAAGGTTATAATAATAGATGTAGAGTATATTTGTTAAAGAAGGTGATAATCTTACTGATGACTGACGCAGTTAGGGCAGACTGGAACTTTGTGCTGAAGTCTTGTATCATGCCAAGAGGGACTTTGACAGCAAGAGTAGTTCAGAGATGAGAGAGCAGGGCTGAAACCCAAACTGAAAGCATAATAAGGATGCCAAGCACTTTACCATCATTCCTGTGTTCAGAAAGTTTTTGCCCCAATCCCTAAATTCATTTGTTAAATCTTAACACCCAAGGTGATAGTTTTGGGAGGTGGGGCCTTTGGGAGATGACTAGGTCATGAGGGTGGAGCCCTCACGAATGGGATTAGTGCCCTCATAAAAAAAACTCCATGGAGCTCCCTCACTGCTTCCACCACATGAGGACACAACAAGAAGTCTGTGACCTAGAAGAGGGCTCTCACCCAACCATGTTGGTACCCTGATCTCAGACTTCCAGCCTCCAGAGCTGTGAGAAATACATTTCTGTTGTTTCTAAGCCCCTCAGTCTGTGGTATTTTGTAAAAGCAGCCTGAACAGTCTAAGACAATCATTATGTCCAGCACATGGTCTGACATGTTTTCCTACCATCTATCACTTCCCTCAGTCTTCCCTTCCTATGTTGTTGGGCTTTTCTCCCACCTTAGCTTCCCCAATCAATCCTTCTCTTCAGCCCTACAGAACCTTGATAGCTTCCTTCACTTTTTCTCTCTCAACACCCCATGATGGGCCTGCTCCTGCCCCAGGATAATGGCAATGCCAATACTGCGCTTGGGAACAGCACTTTACAGTTTACAAAGTGCTGGCACATCTGTCTATTATCCCATCAAGTCAGGTTAGCCCTGTTTTCTGGAGCCCCACAAGAAAGCAACCAATGGTAGGCACTTTGGGGGACACAGAAGGAGCTACATATTTCCTTCGTAATCCAAGGAAGACTATCTTAATATATGTCATCATGCAACTTTATGAAGCAGGGAGAGCAAGTTTACTGGTTCACTCTACACAGAAGGAAACCAGAGCCCAGAAAGCTTCAGCCACGTGGCCACAGTTCCACAGCATGTTGGTGGCAAAGCCAGTCACGCAAATACTGGGACTCCTAGTGCTTTTGCCCCATCACAAAAAGTCCTCCTTTGAATTGAGGTGGAGGACATGGGAGGACAGGAAGGAAAGTGCCGCCTCCTGTCACACTGCAGCGTGGGAGCTCCAGTGGTGGCACCTCTTGAAAGCTCCCAAGAGCTGAACGCAATCATGGTTTGCACTTATCAGTCCCCATTCATCTCCCTGTCCCCCTGTGACATTCATTATAGAGAACACGGGCACCAGGGAAGGGCAGCAGCTAGAATCAGAAGAACGCACAGGCGCCCTTTGCTTTCTTTTCCATTTCTAATAAACTCTGTTAGCAGCTTTCTTTTCCATTTCTAATAAACTCTGTTAAAAGCTTGTGCTGGGAAGAGTAAAAAAGTGGAGCACGAGGAACAAAGGCAAACATCTATTTTATTTGCGTGACAAAGGCTCATGGGAGAAGCTGGCTTTGGCATAACAACGCGGCTCTTCTGGATGTTACATGAGCAAGAGAATTCAAAAGAGCTTATGGGAAAGACACAGGGGATTATTTGGAGCCTGGAAAGGTTTAGGGAGCAGAATCTGACAGGCACTACTATAGCAGGGTGTCGAAAGGGGTAGCAAGGGGTCTCCAAATTCGAGCAAAGCGAATCACAGCTCCCTTACCCCCAGAGACTTCAGACAGGGAAAAGAGCAAGGGGAGGTTGCTGGAGGAACCAGCTTACTGAAAATGACCCTAAGTGCTTGGCCCCCCAGTAAAAACCAGAAGTGGCTTTGTCCTTCCCTGCCCCCACGACTCCAAGCAGAAACTTCCCACCTCTTAACACACAATCGCAGAGGGCTGACAACTGGGGGCCAGCAGTAAATGAGGTCTCTTCTACAAACTTGGAGGAGGAGAAAGTGGGAAGGTCACCGAGAGTTGTTTGCTGGATCATTGGGTCCTCAGACCCCAGGGCATCCCCAAGAAAAGGCCTCCTGAAGATAGGGGTGTCTACTTCTGGTCACCAAATGCCCTCTCCTCAAGCATGCCAAGAAGATCGCAGGTGGACAGAGCCGTGGGAGAGACCTAGGCCTCAGTCAGGATAAAGAAGTCAGCCCTTCTCAAAGTTCAATGAGCCACTTGGGAATTGGACCAAAACGCAGGTTCAGTGGGTCCAGGGACGGGCCTGAGATTCTGCATTTCCAGCAAGCTCCCAGGTGATACTGATGCTGCCGGCCCACAGACCATAAGCTTCAGTTTCCTCTGCTGTAAAATGGATTTGGTTGATAATGGTTGATACGTTATACTACCATCCTCACCCTCTCATCTTCAGAAGGAACTAAAACACTCATTCTAAAACCAAATTGTATCTTGTAAAGCACCCTACACAGGTAATTAATAGTCCTCAGAGCATCACCCAAACACACCTGAAATCCAGAAAAATATCCTCTAGAGAAGCGATGGCCAGAGAGAAGGTGGGCCAGTAGAATGTGCAGATGACGTTTTTCTCCCATAGTTAGGGGTGGCAGGGAGGAAATTCATTTCTACAGTCTCGTGTCCAAATCCATTTCTCTTTCGGCCTCTTACTCTAATTGTGATAGGACCAAAATTATGCACCTGTAGGCATTTGTCAGCTTTCCCCTTCCCTGACTCACACAGAGCTTTCAGGTATCAGAGACGAAAGAACAGGGATGCTATGGGTGAGGGAGGGAGTCTTGGGCTGGAAGAGGTAGAGTCCGCTGGCTGCGTGTTTCAGACACTGGGAGAATAAACAGAGTTTAATCACAGTTGCCCTGGATTTTGTATTTGGGTAAGATACCCCGTGCCCTCCAGAGCAGACTCCATGCCCCCACCAATCACCGCTCCATGCATGCTGGCAAATTCTGACTGCAGCAAACTGCAAGAGCTACTCTGCCCAACGGCGTCCCCTGGTGTGGAGAACTCACTTCTGTGGTGCACAGAGCCCGCCAGGGAGTTGAGGCCCCCAGGAGTAGCCACCAAACAATGACTAAAAGATTTGGTGAATAAATACTCCAGGTTCCTTGCCCCTCAGGGGAGGCAACTGGGAGGCGTGGCCTCAGCCCTCAGGGAAGCCCCCAGTGGGACTGAGCCCCAGGTGCCCTCAGAGAAAACCAGTTTATTAACATACCCTGAATAACATCCTTCCTTCCCTGTTGCATGAGTTTCCCAGGTCTGCTGTAACAAATTATCATAAACATGGTGGGTTAAAACAACAGAAATTTATTCTCTCACTGATCTGATGGCCAGAAGTCCAGGATCAAGCAGGGCCGTGCTCCTTCCAGAGGCTCTGCTCTATAGGAGAATCTTTGCAGCTTCTGGAGGCTGCAGGATTCCTTGGTTTGTGGTCACATCACTCCAGTCTCTGCCTCTGTGGTCACATTGCCTTCTCCTCCATGTGCATCAAATCTCCCCGTGCCTCCTTCTTATAAGGATCTACATGATTGCATTGAAGGCCTCCCCAGATAATCCGGGATCATCTGCCCATCTCAAGATCTTTAACAATCACATCTGCAAAGACTTTGCCACATAACTTTACAGCCACAGCTTCCAGGCATCAGCACATGGAAATCTGTTGGGTGCCATTTTTCAGCCTACCACGCCTGTCTCTCTTCCCTAGCCACCTCGTGGAATTCCTGGCATCATTTCCCTAATAGAATGCTTGCACTTAAATCCTAGCCTCAGGGTGTGCTTCTGGGGAGACCCAAATCAAGACAATCCTCTTAATTATTTGAATACATGAAGAAAGATTGGAATTTCTGTCTGAATTAGACTTTCTAAAATGCAAACTCACCATGGGAATAGACTACACAGGCCAGGGCTTTATAAGAGTTCTTGCAAAGGAAGAGGAGTCTTTCCTCATAGCAAAGGTCAGTCCCTCTGGTGCCACTGTGGATTCCGGTTCCTTCTACCTTCCCAGGATCTAAGCTGTAGTGCTGATGTCCCCACTGCCTTGGAGGTCAGCCTCTCCCTCTTCATTGCCTCTGCTTCATCTACAGTAATATACTTTCCAGCCTTTCCCATCTTAGAAAGAAGGTACCACTTCCAGATGGGAAGCAGATGGACACAGGCAGTCGAGGTTGAATGGGACCAGCTGATAACTCACTCACTGGGAAAAACACATCAACCTCATTTCTCACCCTTCAGCTCCAGATAGACTCTCACCAGCAGAGAGAAATAAGGAGGATAGCTCAAAGGGTTACTCTTGCCTCCCCCTCTGAACCCCAGCCCCAAAGTATGACCACAGGAACACCAATGGATTTCTCCATAATTTTCTTACAGGGCCCTATTGTTTTCTTGAAAATTATTGTTGACCAAAAAAGCTGTGCTCAGGAGAGAGTGGCCTGAACAGACATCATAAAATCTAATACTCTACTAAACACTTTCTCTGCCTATTGCATAGGTCCTCACCTTTGGAGCAGTATTATTTCTAAAATCTTCATTGTACGCATAAGAAAACTGAGTCTTGCAGAGATTAAGAGGTTAACTTGTGGTCTCGCAACTAGGCAGTGACGGAGCAAACATTCCAAGCAAGGCAATGGACTTCTGACCACTCCTTGACACACTGCCTCAATTATAACTGTAGGATCAGCTCCAGGCTCAGCCCACGGCCACCTGGGGGAATGCTGAGGAGTCCAGGCTCAGCCGGACCGGTCAGGAGCCCTGTTCCCTGCTCACTGCCATCCCGCCCTCTCACCCCAGTTCACCTCCCAGGGCCTCGCTGGTTCCCTGAGCTGCCTTAGACTGTTTCCTGGAAACTGACACCAAGATTGAGTGACAGTGACAGGAGCTCAGACCACTGCCAGAAAGAGAAAAAGGAGGCCTGATTCCAGTACGGGAGTGTCTATGGCCTCCTTGGCGAGAGTCTGCTAGCCAGCACCTTATTATGCTGTGAGAGTACACGCAGGCCTCTTCAAGCCCATTCATCATTGTTCCAGAACGTCCACTCTTTGACTCAGTAGCCTTGATGGCGTTTTTCCCCCTGCTCCCAGCTTCAGCAATCTGGAAAGCAAAGCGATGGGTAATCAGTCTCTCCGTCATTAGGGCAAATAGGAGAGATTCTCCTGTGGACGCAGCCTCCCAGTGTGGGTGAGCGAAAGGGCAGGCCAAGGTTTTTTAATGAAAGGGGGTTCTTGGGGGCCAGTCTCTAAACAGCGGCAGAATGAAGATGAATGGTGTTGCAGCATGCAGCGCAGGAAGCATCCTTCTGCTGGGATCTGGGGAGAGTCAGGGATGGGCCGGGGCTGGGCCACGTGTGAAGAGCTTAGTCACTTGAGAGAGTTGAGAAAGTAGCCACTGGTTTCCAGAGGTGGCCCTGAGAGGCAGGAGTCTGAGGCTGCCTGGAGAAAGGGCTGCCAGCAGGGGTAACGATCAGCTCAGCTGGCTGGGAACTCAGCACAGCGGTTAGGCACACAAGCTCTAGAGTCCCCTAACCTGGGCTCCATTCCTGACTTCCCTACTTTTCTAACTGTGCCATCTTGGGCACATTACTAACCTACTCTGAACCTAGATTTCCTCACCAGTGAAATGGACATGGTAAACATCAGTGGATTTTTAAGGTTAAAATGGGATAAAATGCCTGGCACATAGAAAGTCTTTAATAAACGTTAACCGTCATCAGCCTCATCTTCAACAGAATGTGAGGCTCAATAATGCGGACACTTGGTCAGCTTTAGAGATGGGAAGGATATGTTTGGGTCTTCAAATGGTCCACCATGTCCAAACAAGGCCTTGGAAAGTGAGAGACTTTTATTAGGAGACTAAAACAATAATGAACCATACTAATTGGTATAACTCTAACTGTCTACCAAATAAACCCCAAAATACCAGTGGCTCAACAAAATGGAAGTTTACTTTTCACTCATGTAACTGGCCATGGTAGGTGCTCCTGGTTGGAGGGTAGCTCTGCCATGTGTAACCTTTGGCCCCAACATTGCCCTGTGTGAGGACATCCAGCTGCTGGGAAGGGAGGCAGCATGTGAGAGGTTTGCATCAAGCAGGCCTGGGAGTGGTGCAGGTCACAGCCCAGGTTCGAGTGGCTAGAACTCAGTCACATGACCCCATCAAGCTGCAAGGAAGGCTGGGAAATATCTGTCTGTGTGCTCAGCAGAAAAAGGAAATCTGTTTTGGTGAATACATTTCATGAACAAAAATGAACAATTAGAGTGCCTCTTCTGAAGAGGCCAGGCCCATTCTTGGAGCTATGTCTTCAGGACTTTGGAAGAATTCTGTGTGCAAAGGCACTGCAGAGCTCCTGTGTCCTGGCATGCATCACAGTCACGTGACTGCCAGCCAAGTCATTTTTGTCTTTTGGCCTGCCTTTAGATTCCAAGTCCATGCACATGGCAGGAAAAATAATGTGGGGCATGTCCTTTCTTGAAAGAGAAGCACTGCCAACACATGACATCAAAGAGAAGTGGGAGAAGCTGACCTTGGTTTTTCTTAAGGATGAAGGAAGAAAGAAGGATCCAGTGTCAAAGACTGGGCTTTGATAAACTCTCGTAGGCACAAAGAATCCTCAGTCTTCACTGTGAGGCCACAAGGTGACACATGCCCCCATTATTTTGGGCAAGCTCACCAAACCAGACTGGCTGTGAGAACACCCCACTCCTGGACTCTCAGTTATCTTGACAGCTGGGAAATATGAATCAATCCTTGAACGATTGATTATGTTTGCCACATTGTCATAACTTCAAGCCAAATATGGTCATGGTTTGATCTCCAGGGAATAAGGGTTTTAACTAACAGCTTACTGACTTTGGAAAGAGAAAATATTAAAAACTGAGTCATGCAATCCAATCATAAGTCATTATCCAAATTATCTGAGGGTCATTCTGATCAAATGTCAACTACCTGACCAGGTCACTACATGGTCAGTGACACCCAGGCATGGATAGTAGGAGAGTGACTCTAGTCTCTTCTAGAAAATAATTATATCTGGTAACCAAGTACATGGAGATGCAAAAAACAGCCTAGTGAATAACAATTTTGGTAATCAATATAAAATTCTTTCTCTGTGTTTCAGCTGAGAACCATTGTATAGATATGGCATTGATCTCTCTGTGTTTCAGTTTTCCCATCTAAAAAATAGAAATATTAGTATTCTTCTCTGTATAGATTAGCTTATCAGCTGGTAAATATTTATTGTCTTACCCCAACCTTCATGGGAGGAGTACATTTCCCTGTCCTACTAATATTGGACTTGGTCATGTGACTTGCTTTGGCCAGTGAAATGTGGATGGAAGCTGAAATTCACCATTTCTGAACCTACGCCTTAACAGACATTGTGTCATTCCACTCATTGCTCTGAGAGTGTCCAATCTTTACCATGAGAAGACCTCCCCCCAGATAGTTGCTACCCCTTCATCTTGAGCCTGAGAATGAAAATATGTGGAACAGACCCACCTGAGCCAACCTCAGCTGCCCCAAAGATATGTGGGCAAGAAATAAATAGTTATTGTTATATGCCACCAAGTTTGGGGATCGCTTGTTACACAGCATTATGATGGCAATAGCTAACTGATACACTCTCCATACAGCAAGAATATAGCAGCATGACCAGTTTGTAATAAAGGGCATCTTACATAGAAAATAACCCAGCAATTTTCATGAGTTTATTAGAGGCCTTAATACTAGACCAAGGCTTTGAAATAGAGCTCTTGTCAGAGCACATCTATGGGTCGACTACCAAGAAACTTGCTCTCCTTCCCCCAGACAGTTCTGCATGTGGCTCCATCCTCATTTATGCAACAAGTGGAGTGGGAACTTGGAGCTCATTCTGTTCTTGGAAAGTTTATCATTTAATATCTTTGAAGTCAGGTTGGACACACAACTCCTGTTTTTGATAGTGCAAATTTCCTCCTTTCCAAGGAAGGCACAGATAACGACTCTGGCACAGATGGAGGAAAATTCTTCAGGGAAGGAAAGCAGCATTTAGGTTGGTTAATGCCTTCCCTGGTGAGCCATTGTATTCTTGTTTGGGGTTTCTGGGCTCTCATTTTGGATACAGCGAGACTCTTCAACTGAGATTTACAGCATAGAAACAGTCAACAAGAGCAAATGAATCAATCTGGGACGCCATCTTGCCCTCCACATAGTACACTTCCTTCTGCTTCCCTCAAGTATTTACCCTTTTCTTACAATCATTATTTATCCGATGAACCCAAATTAAAGCACTTTCATGGGTATACTCAGCCAAAGGGTGTCATAGTACACATGTTGATATGATTGCTGTCTTTGCTTAAATATGTGATTTTATTTATCTGTTTAAGAAAGCACCATATCCATTATGAATAAGTGCTAGGAAATATCAGTTTGGGTCTAGTCATGTTCTACATTGTGGAGGGCAAGGAGTAACTAAGAAATCTCCTTCGTTTTTATTCCCCACCCCAACATTAAAGTGGAGTTCTCTTTTCCAGCCCAAGTTCCAGACAAGAGGGAGTATTGCTAACATAGGGAAGTTCTACTTGGAATGCTGCCACTTGCCCTCCCCAGCCTGTGCTCTCCTCAATCTACACTTCCTTCCTAGGCAATCTCATCTATTCCCATGGCTTTAAGCATCATCTTTACACTGACAACTCTTACACTTAGACCTCCAGCCCAGAACGCTCCCCAAACTCCAAATTCATAAAAAAAAAACTGCCTATTTGACACCTCCACTTTGATGGTTTACAGACATTTCAAACATAATATGTCCAAATGGAATTCTTGATCCACTCTCTCCCCCCATATATTGACACCAAACCTCCAAAACTGGTTTTCTTCCAACCATTCTCAATTAATAACATTTTCATCTTCTCAGTGACTTAAGTTAAGAATCTGAGCGTCATCCATGCCCCTATGTTTCTCTCAGCCCCTACAACCAATCTCTTCCATACTGAGTGCTATGGAGTCTATTTTCAAAGCACATGGAGATTCCATCACTTCTCTCCACCATTACCACCTCAGGCCAGGCATCGTTCTCTCTTTTTTGGACTCTTGCAAACTCTTCTAGTTAGCCTTTCTCATTCTCTTCTCCACATTATCAGCTGGTGATTTTTTTAAAAAAATATACATCAGGCCACACCATAGTTACCTTCAAAACACTCTAGTGACTTCCTGCTGTAAAAAATTACCACAAACTTAGTAGCTTAAAGCAACAAAAATTGATTATCTTACAATTCTGGAGGTCAGAAGTTTGAAATTTGTCTTACAGGCTAAAATTAAGGATCGATTCCTTGCCTTTTCTGGCTTCTAGAGGTCACCCACATTTCTTGGCTTATGGTCCCCCATCACTTCAGCCTCTGCTTTGTCATCCTATCTCCTTCTCTGACCCTGACCTTTCTGCCTCTGTCTTATAAAGACCTGTGTGATGACATTGGCCCCACTCTGATAACCCAGGATAATCTCCCCATTTTAAGATTCTTAACTTAATCACATCTGTAAAGTCTCTTTTACCATGTGAAGTAACATACTCAGAGGTTCTGGGGTTAGGACATGGCCATCTTTGGGGTCCATATTCTGCCTACCACACTTACTATCCCACTTACAACAAAGTTAAAAGTTGTCTCCCAGGCCTACAAGACCCGACACAATTGAAAGTCCTGCTGTCTCTCTGATTTCACCCCCCACCACTCTCTCCCTGTTCAATGAAACCCCACTGGCTTCCTCGCTATTCTTCAAAAAACCCAAGCCTGCTCCACGCGCTGTAACTTCTCTCTAGGAAGCTCTCCCTCAAATGGCCACATAGCCCACTCCCTCACATGGTCCACCTCTCTGTGCAAATGCAACTTAAAGAAAGGGCTTCCTTGACCAGCTGTCTGACATAGACCCCAACCACACACACACACACACACACACACTACACACCATCATTGTCTGTTCTTTATCCAATCTTATTTTTCTTCATAGCTTCTGACATAGTATATATTTATTTGGTTATTTATTCCTTATGGAACCCTCCCTTCCAAATGCAAGCTCCATGAGAGTGGGGACCTTGCTTTTGTTCAAAGCCTGAACTCAATGCCTGAACAGTGCCTGGCACACAGGAAGCATTAAATACATATTTGGTGAACAGATGAATGAAAGCAGAATAAGAAGTCTATTGTATAAGTGCAATGGGTCATACACAGGGGTTTGGCTGATTATAGCTGTTCAAGGAAGCCTTACTAGAGAAGGAAACAGGCAAAATTTTGAGGGATAAATAGACATTGAGCAAGTGGACAAAACACCTACCAAGCCTTCCCAGATCTGACGTTCCCTGGGTGAATGGAGTAAATTGAATTTGTGGACCAAGAAATCCGAAAACTCTCTCACCTCGAGGAAGGTAACCAGCGGGCTCCTCATCTCGAGCCATGTCTACTGCTCAGATTCTTGTTCGTTGACAATTCAATTTTCTCCAGTTCACCCAGGGCTGTCTGTCAGTGTCAAGTGAGGCAGGCAAAAGAACGCAGGCATGACTGAGGCAAAAATCCACACTGAGTGAGCAGCAAGGGCCTTTCTGGTGGGAGATTTGGGGCAATAATAAAACTGAGTTTAATTATGCTGTGTCTTAGAATGCAGAATTTGACTTTTTCTACTGCATCATGCTCTGTCCCCACTATGTTACAGGCATGGAGGACGCAATTTTGGCCTGTTCTCCTGAGGTGCCAATGGTCTCATGACCCTATTCATGCCAGTACCCCAACCAGAGGTGGGGGTCCCAAGGGGTAAGATCTCATCCCTCCAGGAAAGGGAGGGAAACTGAGTAGAGCAATGTCAGTCATTCTGACTCAGGCCAGTTGGACCTCAGTTAGACTGAGTAAATGAATATGGTCAGCGGACAGTCTACAGAATAGGGAGTTGCGCCTATACTGATTGCGTTGAGACCCTAATTTTCCATGCCTCCTGATCTAAGTCCTTAGTAGAGCCTCTCACTCTCTTCTGACTTGCTTTGGCTAATGGGGCCAGAGGCCTGATAAAGTACTTGAGCAATTCTGTTTCCTGTCTTGGACCCATGCCACTGCCGTGAGAACGTGCCCAGGCTCACCTATAGGAGGGGTGGGAGAGATACTTGGGAAAAAGCTGACTTATCCCAGCAAAGATCTTCCTAGACTAACTAGACTCAAGCAGACCTGCTAACTGACCACAGATGTACTAGTGAGCCCTGTCCAGATCAGCTGCATCTGACCTAGATCAGCAGAACCACCTAGTCACCAGTTACTTATGCAAAGTAGTATAACGGTTGTTGCTTAAGCTGTTAAATTTGGGGATGGTTTGTTACATGGCAATAGCTAACTGATACAGGGTAGAGACAGATGGCTTATCCTTTGAAGGGGGTCAACACAGAGAGGTAGGGAATGCTGTGCCTCAGAGGACCCACAGTTATGTTGACCATTGCTGGGCCCACTAGACATCAGGCTCATTGGCCATAGATTCACATCTAAGAACTTCAAAGGGTGAGACATTTTGCCTGCCTGAGTATGATCAGCTTAGGCACTAAGGTAATTCTGTTCCTGACGTGATGTTCAGACTGATAAGTAATTTTATTTTAGCCATCTCGAAAAACAAGTCTGGGCTGATGCTGATGGAGCTGTGCAAGGCTCAGGAAAAGAGACAAGAACAAGAAGCTTTCTCTCCACTCATGAAAAGTATCCTCTTTGGTACCCAAGGGCAGGATGTTATGCTCAACAGCTCCTTCCCCTGCAGATTCAGCCACCCAGAGACCTTGAAAAAGCAGCATTGACCGAAAAGAAGCACGATTTCAAACCATTCCCTCTAAAGTTTTACCAGCGTTTGACGGACACAGATAGATATTCCTAAAACAGCAGAGATTGCTCTCTCAGATTCGCCCTCTCTTTGGAATAAAATCAGCTGGACAGAAATTTTCTCTTCCAGTGTAAAACATTGTTTCCAAACAAAAGAAGTAAGATGTTTTCTACAGCTGCTCCACATCCATTATGCTTTGCAAAAGCATTGTTCATGAGGTTTTTATGATGCAAAAAAAAAATAATTAAGATGAGAGACGCTTCTTGTCTCTGAATCTTTTTTGTTTAAACATGTTTTGCAAATGGCCAATATCTCCTGTTACTTAGGTTAGCATCCAGAAAATGTTAGCACTTGATTATAAAATCAGCAGCTAATATGCTTAATGACTTTCCATTATACCCAACAATAGCTGCAGTGTGCTTTAAAAATGTATTTGCATTCATGTTCCTTTGACTTAGCTATCAGAACCTCAGGGCAACCATGCTCTAACCATTTACTAATAATAGCCCTGGTTAACCTGGGGACCCTCAATATGGCATGGTGTACCCACAGAGGGAAGGAAATGCCTTCTGGAGGGAATAGCAGAGTCTTGGCTTGCAACTCACTTTGTTTTTCAAGAGCTCAGAGCCCATATGTTTAGTATTCAATAGGCTTGGTCTCCCCAGGAGCTAGCGGACCTCAGGTCTCAGTGGGGAGGGTCATATGGGAAAAGGCCCATAACGGGTGGCTAAGAGAGCCTAGTAGAGATGGATGGGAGACCTTGATGTTGAGGAGTACCTGGGAGCAGAAGCCAATGCACTGAATTGTGGCCCCCTCCCCCGCAAATTCACATGTTGAAGTCCTAACTCCCAGCACCTCAGAATATAGCTGTATTCGGAGACAGGGTCTTTAGAGAGGTAATTAAGTTAAAATGAGGTCATATGGGTGAGCCCCAATCCACTATGACTGGTGTCCTTGTAAGAAAAGGATATTAGGACACACAAATACTGAGGGAAGATCTGTGACGACGGGGAGAAGAGGGCCATGTGCAAGCCAAGGAGACAGGCCTCAGAAGAAACCAACCCTGCTGACACTTTGATCTTGGACTTCTGGCCTATAAAACTATAAGAAAATAAATTTCTGTCTCTTCAGCCACCCAGTCTGTGGTACTTTGTAATGGCAGCCCTAGCAAACTAACACAGGCAGGCTGTCGTATAGCATCCACATCCTGAGTCCAGGAGACACAGCACTAGACAGAGTGGTCTCTGACGGTCACAAATGTGTGTGTTCACCATTGTGGTTCCTTTGGAAGTCTTCCTATCCACCTCACACAATGAGCCACATGCAAAGGGAACTCGAGTCCTCCTTAGGTCTTCATGATCTGAGGAACCACCGGCCCCATCCCATTTTTGACATCAGGTCCCTCCTGTCCTCTCTCCTCCTGGCTCTCCCAGGACTCCTCCCTCATTTCCTTTCCTCCCTTGCCTTCTAGATCTCTGTATTGCGCTAGTGTTCAGGTTTTTCTCCCGCAGACCATACTCTCCCTGTTGGATCCAAACTTGGGATCTCCTGCTTTGAAGGGCAACTCTCCCATCAGAAACCCTGCGGACACTTAAGCCAGAGAAGTTTGGCTCCGGCCCAGTGCTTCTCAAACTTTGATTTGTATACAAATCACCTGGGCATCTTGTTAAAAGGTCAGTTATCACTCAAGTAGGTCTGGGTATAGCCTGAGATTCTGCATTTCCAACAAGCTCCTGGGTGTTTCTGACGCTGCTGATGAAAGGATAATCTTTGAGTGGCTGGGCTCTAGCCCAGAGTTTCCCAACCTTGGCACTGTTGACATTTGGGGACAGATAATTCCTTGTGGTTGGGGTTGTCCTGAGCATTATAGGATGTTTAGCAGCATCTCTGGCCTCAACCCACCAGTTGCCAGTAGGATTCCCCAGTTGTGACAACTGAAAATGTCTCCAGGTGTTGCTAACTATCTCCAAGAGTAAGGGGAGTGGTGCAAAATCACCCCAGTTGAGAACCACTTCCGGAGTCTATGTGCTTAACCTAGAGCATTGCTTCCACTTCCTGAAGTCTTTTGGGCCACAGCATATAGCAAAAAGAAAAACAAACAATGGGCCCAAGGTATACGTGTTGATGGAGGAGGCAGTCTGCTGTGGCAGGAACATCAACTATCCCAGGCCCATGTTAGCCACCAGGACCAGCTACGTAATTTAGAAGACCCACTGATAAATGAAAATGTGGGATCCCTTATTCAGAAATTATTAAGAATTTCAAGATGGCAACAGCAGAGCAGTAACTTAAATACCCTGTGACTACACCAGTGGCACATCCACGAAGCTGGCGCTGCCAGCTGAGAACCCTCACTGAAAGATTCTTGCTGGTTGGGAAGATCTACCCTAAAGGGTACTCTACCTGTTATCTCCCCTACTTCTGCTAGGATCACCAATGGCCCAGTGCAAGTTTGATGAGCTGAACATTGGAAGAACAACTGTTGCCAAACCGTTCTGTTTTGTTCAATTTTTTGTTCAATATATTTTCCACCAAGTAGGTGAAGGACTGGATCCCTTTTTAAAGGCACTGATTAGTAACAAAGGACCAAAGAAGGTAGAGACGCTGAAGAACTTGCTCTTGGTAAAGCTCTTTGGTGCAACGACAGAGGGGCCAATGTGGTGAACTGAGGATTGAGTTAATTGCCATATGGTGATAAAGTTCCCAAGTAAATTCCTCCCGAATAGAAGGAGCTTGCCTTGGAGGACTCAGGCTACCAGCAGAGGCAGAGAGCCTCTGTTATCTTCTCACTTCGCTTTATCCAAGATGAATGTAGAGTTGGAGCTGGGAGTTAGATACGTGGCAACAAAAACGATGATGCAGAACAGTCAGATCCCTCTAGAAGAGATGGTCTGCAGGAGAGAGCTGAGGTAAGCACGGCTTACAAGAGGCCCACGTGCTTCCTGGCGCGAGCTAGCGCAAGCCATCAGCAGGCAGGAGCCACGAATAAGCTCCAGTGAAGTAAGCTTTACGCGAAAGAAAATCATAAATGGGTCATGAATGGGGGAAAAAGAACTGCTCTAAATAGAGAGAGGAGACGGCTGAGTTTAGAGCAAAGGCAACCAGCCTTCTCTAGATATTCTCGTATTTCTACCTTAGACTAGAATAACACTTCCTCATTTCATTCTTCTGGTAACTGTATTCATTTCCCAGGGCTGCTGTAACAAATAACCACAGACTGGATGGTTTAACACGGCAGAAATTTATTCCCTCACAGTTCCTGAGGCCGGAAGTCTGAAATCAGCAAGGCTATGCTCCCTCTGGAGGCTTCAGGGGAGGGTCCTTCCTGCCTCTTCCAGCTTCTGCTGGGTCCAGGTGCTCCTTAGCTTGTGGCCGCATCCCTCCAATCTCTGCCTCCATCTTCACGTGGCCTTCTCTGTGTCTTCTGTCTGTTATAAGGACACTCGTCATTGGATTTAGGACCCATCTGGCTGATCCAGAATAATCTCATCTTAAAATCTTTAATTTAACTACATTTGCAAAGACCTTTTTCCACATAAGATGACATTTACAGGGAACAGATATTAGGATATGTCCTACTATTCAACCCCATAACATTTTTCTTTACAACGGTAAATAAAAATTAATATCAATATATTTGGAAAGTCTCTAATTTTAAGGAAGATATTTGGCAGGCCAGATCATGTGCTGTGTTGGGGGAGACTCAATTCCCATCCCTGCATGTTTCCATGAGGGCATTTCTGTCCCATTCCCCAGGACAGAGTGGGACTAGAGTTCTTCTGCCCCCTTTGCACCTCCTCACTCACTCATTCTATGAGAGGGTCACAGACTAATTTTTCTGTGGAGACTGGGAAAGGTTTGACATCCTTTGGGCCACTCACCGAGATAGATAAGCAGGCAGCGTAACTCTCTTCCCTCACAAATGATGGGTCATTGGGCAGCCGGAAAGCCTCTACTGGCTGGGATCTTGCTAAGAATGATCACTGAAAACCCAGCTTCACTTCAGATAGGTCCACGGTCTGGACTTAACAGTTATCTGCAAAAATGCTCACTCTGAGGTCAAGTCCAAGCTTGTTCTGCAGCATAGTTCATCAAAGACCCTGAATTTGAAGGATTTGGAGCTAGGCTTGCTCGTTAATACATCTGAGGTTTCCCTTGATAATCACTTGGTTCTTCAGGCCTATTTCCAAGTGGATGAGAGTCCACAGGGAGGGAGAAGCGAGGATGAGGAGTCTCGAATCTCCAACGTGCCACTTTTCTATTTTCTCAGGTGTATGCATCCCTAACCATCACTCACATATCCAAGTCAGGGTCATCACTACGGTTTCCTGGCTCTTAGCTATGGAAACTGAAGGTGTGTTGTCTGGAAAAACTATGGTTATCGCCTTGTAAACTAAAAAGTTGAAAGTGATCATGTATATTATATAATTCAAGGGGTGAATTGCATAATAAAAGTTCTGAACTTGACAGCAAAATGTCAACATAAAATCTTAAATATTTGCTTAGCCATATGTTGACTGTAAAATCTCAAGCATTCCCTAGAATGAAAGAAAAAAGAATTACCCTCATAATAGTGAAAAACAAGGAACCATCTAAATGTCTATCAGTAGAGGATGGTGAATGCTGGTACCTCCATACTCTAGGGTAGTGTATAGCCACCAAGAAAAAAAGAATGTACGTTACATAAGTAGCAGAAGTTGCAGAATAATACATAGTGTAAGACCATTTCGGAAACAAGAAAGAAATCATATATTTCTATGTGTTCCTATATATGGCAATGCCAGAAAAAAGGCTGCAAAGATTCACATTGGGCTGATAGCAGTGGTCACCTTTGGTAAGGATAGATGGCTCGGAGGCAGTGGGGGACAAGTGAATGGGGAGTATTGCATTTGGGGAATTGTTTTGATTTTTGATAAATAGGATGTATTCTTTTGCTACTCAAACAATTTAAGTAATCATATCAATTAATTATTTTATTTTTTAACAGGCAAGGGGTAACTACTGGATTTTTTTAGAGACTGTAAAGGGAAAGTTAGGTTTTAAAAAATAATAGACACTCTTTAAAAATTTAATAACCCAAACATCTATCTATCCGTCTATCTATCTATCTATCACTCCATCTATCTATTCATACACATACGCTTATGTATACATACACATGACTGTGTGTATACATACATATGGAATCATATGTACATAGTATGAATTTATTGACAACTATCTAATTTTATTTTACGGAATATATTGGGAAACTTGTGATTCTTTTTCAAAATCTTCTTTTTTTCTTTCTTATTTATTCTTTCTGGCTTCCAAACAAGTACAAGTTGCATTTAACAAAAGAGGAATGCCCTTCTCCCCGCCTTCCACCTCCCACCTCCCACCCTGACTCCTGAGGGTTACCCCTGGATGTGGGTTGAAGTGACCAGCCCTGTAGTCTGAGAGGTCACAGCAGCAAGACTTTGTTCATGTGATTAGTGTAGGTGGGGCAATCTCTGCTCATGACCGTGGCATTGAAAGAAAAGGCCACATGATATGGTAGAAACAGCAAGGCTTTGGGAGTCAGATCGACCTAGTTTAGAATTCTGGCTCTGCCAACTTATAATTAAATGGCCTGGCAGAATAATTCAATCTCACCTGTAAAATGAGGGACAAAAATAAATAGTTCAGAGGGTTAAAGTGAGGATTCAAAGAGGTGACATGTAGCAAACATCCAGCAGGAACTGGGCCTGGCATGGAATATGACAGAGCGAGTGAAGACCCTTGCCATCCATGCTCCGCCTTTGGAGGATAGGGGAAGTCTGGGTTGGTCTTTCATGAGGGAGGGGCTCTGTGCTCTGAGTCAACCAAAGGCCCTAGAGAGCAGCAGGAATGGCTTGCCTACCAACTTTATGCCGTGTCCCTTGACCAGAGACAGGCTTGAGTATAAATTCTGTTACCAGAAATTCCCAAGCCACCAGTAAACACACACTACCTTCACATCTTTCTCATTTCAAGGCTTTTGTGTTAGAGCAATTGCCTCCCAACCCACTTAAGCTTGATTCTTTATTTAGTCCAATTAAAGTACACTTTCTTTCCTCTTCTTTTTGGGGCAAGGCCAATTGCATGAAATAAGTTTCAGGAATTCCTTAAAGGAGAATACCACTTTTTCCATTCCTATTGGCATTTGACTAGTTTAGAATCATGGCCCTTATTAGTAAGGCTCCAGCATCTTTCTTTTTGTTCCCTTCCCCCGCCCTCACTGACGTCTTCAACAACTGGTCATACCTTCCTTAGTATTCACAGTTTCTGAATGCCGGGGACAGTGCTCCAAATTTCCCCGGATGAATCAGATGCTAAAAATAGGGCGTCCACTCTTCTCTTATAAAACCCAAACCCTGTCCACCCTCTCATCTCCATAATGTGCTCACTTGCAGCCAGTCACTGCCAGCACCCTCCTTTGCCATCTCAAGCTTCCTACCCACCCAACAGATTACGAGAAAGGTCTGTGAAGTGGAAGTGAGCACTCAAGTGCCAGGCAGACTTTGTTACACTCATACCAGCAAAAATTAGACACTGAAAGGGCGGGTGAAGATTGGCCAGGCTTGCTGTGAGCGTTAAATTGCGTAATGTACTAAAGTGCCCAAGATAGCACCTGGCACCTAGTGGTGGTGGTGATGATGACAACATGACCCCCTTCCCCTCCTCCTCCTCCCAACTTTTCCACCCACCCCCACCCTCCTCCTTTTTCTTATTATTTTAACATTAATAGCATTTATCATTTCTGGAGCCCTTATGAAGTATCAGCCCTAAGCTAAGGGTTCACCCACAACATTGCATTTAATCCTTAAAATGATTATCTTCAAGGTGGACATTATTGAACACACCTGACTGTAGCAAAGGCAATAATTAACAGGAAGACATTGGGCTGTTGGGTCCAAACACCTGGGTTTGAATCACCACCTGGCACTTATTAACTGTTGGCCCCTGAGCAAGCAATTTCCTCTCCAGGAGCCTCATCTTTAAGATGGTAAAATAAATATAGTAGCTACCATTTGGGGCTGCCAAGAGGTTTAAGGTCCGGGTACAGTGCTGGCGCATGGTAGGGCTCTCCTTGTAGACGCCTTCTCTCCCTCGTCCTCTTCTACTGCTCCTGATTCTATAGGATAAAACTGTCCAGGAGACCAATGGACGCTTCAAATTTTGCATGCAAGCCACAGAGACAACAAAATTTTCTAGTGGCCACATTAAAAAAGAAAGGCAAAAAGAAACAAATGAAATTAACTCTAACAATCCATTTTAGCCAATCTAATATGTCCAAAATATTATCATTTCAACATGTCAACAAGTAATCAACATAAAAATCATTGGTGAAATAGCGTATGCTCTTTTTCTAATACTAAGCATTTGTCATTGGTGGGGACTTTACATTGCAGTACCCCTCAGGTCACACGGCCATATTTTGGAGGCTGGATACCCGCATGTGGTATTGTGGCCACGGTATTGAAAATGGGGCAGGGACAGACAAAGAAGATGGGTAAATCATCTGTCCCAGCCCACATGGCTTGGAAGTGGATCGACCAGGATTCAAACCATATCTCTCCAGCTCCAAAGCCGATTTTGTGACAGTCACACAAGCTATTGGATAATCGCTCAAGGGCCTAGCATTATTTCTTCTAGGCCTCCATGGGGAATGATGATCATGTTCTAAGGGTGACTGGAAACCCACCCCTTTAGGCTGGCAGATTGTCCTCCATCTCTCTAACCAGCTGCTGTCACACTAATATGCAGCATCTTCTTGTGTGTTGAGGGGGGACCCTCTCTCTCTCGTTCTGTTAAGAAATAAATACAGCTGAGCTCCTTGCCTCCCTTCCTCCCAGAGGTAACCTCTTTCCAGAGGTTGATGTGTTCTTTCTACTTAAGACCAGACCTTGGCAAGTCTACGACATCCTCAGGGAGTGGCATGACTAATTGGTGCTGGTCTCTGGGGACAGTACACCATTTGCTTATTCACTACAGTGAAGGACACATAAGCCTCAGTAATCTCTTCAAATCACTTTGAATTGTTTGGCTCAAATCCATGCACCTCTATCCCAATCCTCATGTTCCCCAATCCTTGAGCCATTTTGGAAAGCATGTCTGCCTGAGGTGACCTTTAGAAGAGCAGCACTGATGGTCTCTCTTCGTCCTCCTATTCCATCCTTTCGAAGGAGGTCACTCAGGAGCCCTGAGTTATTCTGAAAGGGGAAGGCTTCCTGCTGTCTCTGCCAACAGTTCCCAAGAGCTGGTTGGAGATAAAATTTTCACCTGTTCTTGACAAATAGGCAGCATTTTAAGTTTTGCCATAGAGCTAATTTATTCAACTTAGAGGTCGATTTTTTTTGGTGTTCCAGCCACACTCTGTATAAGCATTGTGACCAATATTGGTTAGGGATGGGTGCCTCAGATGGTACAATCTATGTACCTTGGGTGAAAACTCTAATTAACTCCTATTGCGTCAGAACTGGAGTCCCAGAAGCATGCATCCCAAACACAGAGCTGACCATTCAAGTTAAAGAGAAATGCGAAATCCACATCCCTGTATATATTTTAATTTCGTCTATGAAATGGTGGTGAGAGTAGATGGTGGTGTGCACTTGTCTTTGAACGTCCTTACTTGGCATGATAAGATGTTGATGATCCCATTTAAATCCCCTAGAGTTATATATACGTAAGTGCTTACACACAATATTGTATTTAGTCCTTAAAACTATTCTGCAATGTAGATATTATATAGATCTAGAAAATCTCCTTATCTGGGAATTACAGATCTGGCACTTGTCTAATGACATGAGATCTGGAAACCCTTGAAAACTAAGAAGAAAAATACAGATGGACACCCTGTTTAGGGGCAGCGAGAGAGGAGTGTAACTCAGCTCTGCCGCTTCCTTGGGATAATCTTTTGGTTCCTTTTCTGAAATAGGTGGACCAACGTCTTTCCATCATGACACTGTCACTAAAACAGCAGCTGACGTTAATTGTGCCAGGCATTGTGCAAAGACCTGCATGCCCTACCAACTTTAATTCTTACAGTAACTCTCTTGGATGGGGATAAGCATTCCTGCACTGGGGATAAGAAAATCAAGAGGCAACTTATCCAAAGTTGCTGAGCTAGTGAGTGGCATGGATGGGATTCAAACCCAGGTCAGTCTGATTCCAAAGCTTGTGTTCATAACTGCTGTGCTATATTTATAGCTATGTGGAGGCAAATGGAACGTTTTGGGTGTGAAATTATATACAGCATTGTGGATTTTCTCTTTAACTTGGATGGTTTGGGATAGATTTTTCTTTAGCTCCAGTGTTTGGGATATGTAATTTAGGGATGCCAAGATTTCCAGTTCTGATGTGGTAGAAAGTAATTAGATTTCTCACACAGGGGACTCAGGCGGTATCAGCCTGGGCACACACATGACACTTCCACCATGGAAGTACATAGAGAGTGTGACTGGTGCAGGGCAAATGCATCTTAACCTTTGGCTTCAATACTCAAAGCACACCCTCCATTGCAGAAGGTAATTCATTGCCTCACATTTCTCCAATCTCTCCCTCTGTCTGGCGTGCACTCTACTAGGTGTGATGTACAAGGATTTTCTGTGTACTGATCATTTCATCACCCATGTTTCCATGTTTCATTCCTGTGAGAGGAGTTATAATTACATTAAAAGATCTAAATGAGGTGGAGTTCAAGTGGAGCCTAAATTTGTCAGAAGTCCTTACTCTTGTTTCCATCGTAACTTCTCCATGCCACTGCACAACCACAAAAGACAAAGTGAGCAGATTTAGAGCACCATCCTATGGAAGCTATGACTGCACTTGGCTGTGAAAAGGGAACTAAAGTGAACTCAGTCGATAAACGTGGCGAGCCACATTGCACACAGCTCTGATTTAGACAATCATTCAGCAGCTCTGGGCATGACTTGAGTCCTGCATTGTAACACAAGAAAATAGACTTGGCTTCTGTCACCCTGGAACCGATCTTGGCCTGCTGTGGATCAAAAGCAAGAGAACTGTATATTCTCATCTGCACAACCTTTCTGGGTATCTATCTACGGTTTGGTTCAGGTCCAGGCACCAACTTGAATTAAAGGTTGAAATTGATGACTCAGAGTTTAGCTAGAAATGCAGGCGAGAAAATGGAGCTGTGAACTGGGAGGAAAATGTGTCTGAGGATGAGAGGGAGAGATGGAAGGGCCAGATGCTCAGACCTACATCCCACCAGTCTGCCCCAGGAGCTCCCATTAAGCTGCTGTGCTGTGGGCAGCAGAGGGCGCTATTAATACATTTGGAAGTGAAGAGCACACTTGAAGACACAGTAGGTTTAGAATCAGATTGAGTGTGGCATTTGGGCGGGAGAAGGTCACAGGATTATGGTTAGCACCTTTACTTTTTCCTTTCTCAAACTCACAGATTAACAAAATTCTAAAGTAAAGAGTAGCTAAAGGATGAAACTGACTTCCACATGGAACTTCAAGTTTTTAGGATCTAAAGTAGAAACACACACACACACACACATTCATGGTAAATAGAGTGATTTTTACAGTCCAGCTTCATGGTGGCAAATAATTTACATGCGTTATCCTATTTAATCTTCAACTCCAGGTGAGTAGGCCCTTTTTCCATTTCCGCTTTACAGATGAGGAAAATGAGGCTTGAGGAGGGCAAGTGACTTGCTGCAAGTTACCATCTAGTAAGTGACAGAGCTGGGATCTGAGCCAACTTCAGAGGCCAAAGCCCAAACTTGTAACCACCATGCTATTCCTCATGGTAGATATCTTTTCCATAATGTGAGAAGAAAACACCAACTCCTTAACCACCAGTAAGAATGGAAAGTGTTGTGAATTCAGTGTGGCTGTATCTATGCCCCAGAAGTTGTGAAAAGTAAGGGTGCTTAAATCCTGCTGTAGCCTCTCTTCCTCCGCCAGCCAGCTCCTGACCTTGTTCCAACAAAAATCCTGGGTTAAAAAGTGCACGGCTCTGTTAGAAGCTAAATCTTGAATGTCTGCATGCAGCCCAAGGGTTTTAATCTCAACACCAATCCTCAAGGTAACCCAGTTTCTCAGGAAGCCATAAAGCTAGGACTTGTTCATCCTTTGATCCATCTCCATCTAGAAGATCTAGCACAGACCTTAGCCCAAAGTAAATGCCCAATAAGTGATGAATTCACACATTAATCAGCCAATATAAACCAATGATTCAACAACAAGCAAATGGAATCAAGAACGGGGCTGGCCCCGTGGCCGAGTGGTTAAGTTCGCGCACTCCGCTGCAGGCGGCCCAGTGTTTCGTCGGTTCGAATCCTGGGTGCGGATATGGCACTGCTCATCAAACCACGCTGAGGCGGCGTCCCACATGCCACAACTAGAAGGACCCACAACTAAGAATATGCAACTATGTACCGGGGGGCTTTGGGGAGAAAAAGGAAAAAAAAATAAAAATCTTTATAAAAAAAAAAAAAACGGAATCAAGAAAACTAACAGACCCCATAGGTAGTTGACTTTCTAGGAATAACAACAATGTGGAATCTATAATCTTATCATCTCTGAAACAGTCCACTTTGGAACTCCTATGATACTCAACTTTTGGATTCTCCCAGAAGCACTGCACTGGCTAATAGTGCTCATCATGTTCCTGTAAACTAATCTGATAGGGATACAGAGGCTGTTCCTCTTAGAATTCACAGTGTTTGAAGTTCATTACAGATCGACTAGCTCAATTCTTTTTCCAGGGATGATAAATACATGGCGTGTGTGCCTCTACCCTCCCTACTCTCCATGCGCAGGACAGACCTTGTTAATAGATCATGACACTCTTCCCATTGAGCCCAGATGGCCAGTAGCTATCTATCAGATTGGGTCCACAAGGTAAAACCTACTTATTTTCCTGACTCAAGGCTTTTGGAATGACTGCTTCAGCATCACAGCCAAATGATGACCCCGCTCATGTCTGAACACTTCCAAAGACCAGAAATACATTCTCATAAAGGCAGCATATTCCATCTTCAGAATTCTGTTAAAAAACCTTTCTTAGGGACACTTCTGGGTGAACATAGAGACAGAACACCTGTGTTTGTTATGCCTGCCTCTTTCCAAATTTTTATTAAAATACGCTTGAAGGTACAAACAACAGACTGCAGCTGGCCCTTGCAGGAAAAAATATGACAAAAATCCAAGGGGAATTTTCTCTAACTGCATTGATGATAGGGAATGATGGAAAAGCACATTTTGGAAGACATGCCATATGTCCTACCCTTTAATTCATAACAGCATAAATGCCCCCAAAGAAAGTAGGAAACATACCAACCCCTTACTCCATTAAATTTCACTTCTTGCCCTTATTTCTACAATGCCCAGGAAATAAATGGAAGGCATTCCCCAGGAATATCTTTCTGAGATACCCAGAACTAGGTCATAGAAGGGCCCGTCTCTCCTCATCAATGGCTCCTCCTTATCTCCACTCGTTCTAAGACTACAACATTGTCTTTTGTTGTGGCGAGAATTAGCTTTGATTCTGAGAAGCTTGGCTACATAAGGAAAACCCTGTGACTAGCAATGTGGTCCTCCATGCCCACGTTATACTGCAAAGAAGTGCAAATAGTGTCTGAGAAGCCAAGTTGGGTAAGAAGGGCCCCTCCCTCATTCCGGTAGGCCTGTACTAAAGAGTCACATGCCTGCAGAGCCTAAAACGTTGAGCTCATGCATGTGCACAACACTGAGATCTGATCAGAAAGAAAAGTCAACACTCAAGGGTGTGCTGCCCAGTCTATTGATAAGACACCCCTTACCCTCTAAGGAAATGCTAATAGGATTGAGGAAATATCATACCAGAGCAAAGAGGCCACTAACAAAATAATGTGTTGAGCAAATGAATAAGTAAATGGCTAAATGAATGAGTGATAAAATGAACAAACTTAAAGGGGTAGTAGACATAGGGGAAAAGAAAATGTTTCTAGAAATTATGTTCTTCAAAAAATAGGCAGAGCATAGATTTTTGCAGAGCCAGGCCAGGAGCCACAGGGACAAACAAATGGGGAGGATGAGAAAGACACCAGGCTGAGAGTTCTCTGCTGAGGCTCACCAGGAATCCAGATATTCAGTAGCCAAACCCAAGTCTCCTTGGAGGCAGTGAAGAGCAGAAGCGACAAGGTGGAAATTAAATCAGGTATGTGCCTTTGAGACCTGAGAAACTCCTGGATGGATGAGGGAGCTGGGACTGTTTCTCCAGGGTTCTCTCTCTCTTATCACTTAGGTCACTTCCTTAGAGATGCCTTCCCTGACAATCTAAAACAGAGCCTGGCCTCTGCTCACTAATTACTCACTGTGTTGTGCTCTCTTCAATTTATTCGTATGCACGTTTATTGTCTCTGGAAGACTGGAACTCACATGGGGACAGGGTCCTTACCTGCCCACTGCTGAGCCCTTACCCCTAAAGGAGTGCTGGGCATGTAGGAGGCATTTAATGAGTATTTAATATAAGGATGCATCAATAAATCATGGGAAGAAAAATTTACTACAACCAAACTTAGTTTATTCTTTCAGATCAAGGGTAGTTTAATAATAGGAAATCTATAATACAATGCATCATATTGATAGGTAAATTTTAAAGGTAAATTGAAAAATAAATCAATAAAATGTAACACAGTCATAATTAAAAGCAAAAAATTTTTTATAATATTGGTAAAAAATGAAGTTGACAATGTGACACGAAAACTAGGTTAAATCAACTGTCATTATATTTAAGGGTGAAGTACTAACAACATTCCTCCTAAAATCTGAAATTAGCTAAGAGTACATAATAACCAAAATTATTTTTAAGAATTTTCTGCAAGTTCTAGTCCATTGAATAAGTTCCAGATGGAATAAAGAGTTAAATGAATACATAGGACACTCTTTCAAAATGTTTTAAAAATTATTTTATTGAGGTCATATTGGCTTATAATGCTGTGTAAATTTCAGGTGTATATTACCGTATGTCAGTTTCTGTATAGACTGCATCGTGTTCACCACCAATAGTCTAGTTTTTATCCATTACCGTTCATATATGCCTCTTAAGGGGGTCGAGGGAGGGCAAAAAGGATTAAGTTTTTAAAAAGCTAAAAATTAGCTGGTTTTGCTCAAAGTGTCCAGGCATCAAAGCAATGAAAAATCATAAGGAAAAAGACAGATAGATTTGTCTCCACAAAGATTAAAGTTTAAAAAAAATTTTTAAAGTAACAAACTGTAGGGAAAATTGCTTTAAAATCCATACAAAGTATGTGTGTGGATGTGTGTATGCACGTGTTTGTGTATAATTAATTATACTTCAGTTCCAGTTTCAAAAGTATAACAAAGTGATAATGCCTGGTGTGAGATATTGATAACGGGGGAGGCTGTGCCTGTGTAGGGGCAGAGGACAATGGGAAATCTCTGTACATTCCTCTTAATTTTGCTGCAAACCTAAAACTGCTCTGAAAAACAAAATCTTAAAAAAACCACACACAATAGATTAGGAATAAAAATGTGTCCTCAGGCATCAGGATGCGTCTGGCAGAGAATGCTCACCAAAGAGCCATGTGCTCCCCTGCATTTCCCAGCTTCCCTTGCAGTTAGGTTGGGCATGTGGGACTGGATCTAACCAAAGAGCTCTGAGAGGAAGTGAAGCATGGCTCTAAGGCTGAGGCAATTAAGACTTAGCGTGCCTCAATATCCCTCTCTCCCCAAGGAAGCCACGCGTTCCAAACAACATAACTAGAAAGATATAAGAAGGCATGTCACACGAGAGAAATAAAGCTTCACTGTCTTAAACCTCTGAGGTTTCACGGTTATTACAGCAGCATTGTGTTGCCCACGCTGACTAATAAATGGTAACAGAGAGCACTCAGAATTCTTGGCAAAATAAGAACAACAAAGAAACAGCAGAAGCAGGATTCAGAGGACAGGTTACTGTCCAGAAACTATAAATTCTATGAACAGTAACGCCGATTTTTGTGCCTCACCCTGCTGGAGAGAGGAGGCATTTTAAAATAATTGTCGTCCAGGTTCATAATAGCAGATAATTAGGAAGGGTAATCTCCATTCTGTTATCCTACAGTTTGCTTCTGAAGAAAAGTTTTCCCGCACTAAACGCCATCTTGCTTCTTTCCTTCAGAAACAGCTTTAGGCCAATTACATTATATAAGTGGAGATTATAAAACCTGCATTAGCAATGATTCCTCTGGCAGCCCCATGTCCCTGGAGCTGTCACTTGGCAATTGTTTAATGGAACAGATGTAGACCTTTGGTATTGGGGGTAATGTGGAAAATAGACATTTATGGCTACAGCTTATCAGATAGTACTCCCTTTTGCTAAAGGTAACTCCTGACTGTGATGGCTGCTAAGTCCCAGCAGTTCTCTGCTCTTCCCCAGCTCAGAGAGTCAGTGGCCAGTTGGACTCCATTAGCTAAGACCCACTGCATCTCTTGCTAAAAAGGTGCATTTTTTCAGTAAGTGTTTAGAGAATGCCTTTCCTCCCAGATATGTGAGCCATGTAGAGATTTCTCTGCAGGAACATCTCTGGTCTCCTGTCCCAGGGTGTCCAGGACATAGCCCAGATGTCTACTGCTATGTCCCTGCCCCTAGAAGATGCAGGAAAATGTGAAATGTATTTCCGAATTTCATGGCCTGGTGAGAGGTCCAAAGCCTTCAGCGTAGCATACTACAGTGTGGTGCTGGGGAGCGACCTTGGGGCCAGACCGCCCAGATGTGAATCCTGGTTATGCTGCGTGCTAGCTCTGAGACTGGAAACTGTTATTCTCCCTGTACTTCTGCATCGTAGACACAAAACGGTGATGCCTAAATTCCCTTGGATTCCCTTGACTGATTTGATGTGTTCATCTCCCCACTTTGACATGCTTTATTCCTTTCATTCTATGATCTTCAGAAGACCATGGACTTCCAAAGCCACTTCACTCAAACAAACCAAGATAGCCAGAAGTGCCTGGGAGTTTCCAATGCCTGGGGTGGCTACGGTCAATGACTGGTCCAGAGTGTCAGAGTCCAATGACTTTGATTGCATGCAGGACAAACTCAGCTGTGTAATTCACCCCCAGAGCTCCTGCACCGGATCAGGCTGAGACTGAAATCTAACCCTCCAGTACCTCTTTCCCTGCCCTACCCTGTTTCTCCCATTCCCATCCCAATGCCTCCAGGGAACACTTTTTTCTTATAATAAACTTTTCATTTTAGAGTAGTTTTTGATTTACAGAAAATTTGCACAGCTGGTACAATATACTATACGTCCCATATGTGGGGTTCCCACATACCCCATACCCAGTTAGCCTATTATTAACATCTTCCATTGCTATGTACATTTGTCCTTATCACTGAATCAATACTGATACACACTTATTAAGTAAAGTTCACACTTTATTCAGATTTACTTAGTTTTTACCTAATTTCCTTTTTCTCTGCCAGAATCCCATATTACGTTTAGTCATTAGTCTCCTTAGGCTCCTCTGGGCTGTGACAGTTTCTCAGACTTTCCCTGTCTTTGATGACGTTGACAGTGTCGAAGAGCAGTGTCAGGTGTTTTGTAGAACGTTCCTCAGTTGGGATTTGTCTGATGTTTTTCTCATGATTACACTGTGGTTATGGGTTTCAGGGAGGAAGATCACAGAGGTAAAGTGCTATTTCCATCTCATCGTATCCAGGGTCCATACTATCAACATGGGTTGTTCACCTTGGTCATCTGGCTGAGGTTTGTCAGGTTTCCCCTCTGTAAAGTCGCTTTCCCCCATGCCCCCTCTGCTGTAGTCTTTGGAGGAAGTCACTACCTGCAGCCCACACCTAAGGATTGGGGAGTTATGCTCCACCTCCTTGAGACGGGAGTATCCATATCAAGTGCACCCTTCCCCCAGCTGCTATGAGCTTTGGCTGCTAATAGCTCACAGCTGCCCCCTTTTCCAGACTACAGCCCTTAGAGGACCTGAAATGCCTAATCCAGAAGGGTACACCATTACCCAGGGGCACCTCACAGCCAATGACTGGCTGATATGGGTGAGCAAGAGACCGATCCTATTGCTTCAAGTCAGAGGACAACTTTACAGGGCAGTTTATGCCCCAGAGGCCCCCATGGATCAGGCCAAGGCTAGACTTTACCTAAGGTTGCGTCCTTGCTCAGCTTTTCCCCTTCCCTGTCCTGCTGCCTTTTCTACCTCACGGGTTTTTTTCTTAAGAGCAATCCCTCAGTAAATCACATGTACATAAATCCCTGGTCAGACTTGACCTCCAGGAAACCAAACCTAAGGCAGCTGGCAAACAGGAGTGGTCCCGAGGAAAAAGGAGAGTCTAATGTTGAATCATTTGCTGGCTGTTGGGCAATACAGATGACCATCGTTAGAACTCTGTGGAGCACCAATCACCCCCGATGTGGGCACAATGCGATTGCAAAGACTTTCACCTGGGATGAACTGGAACTGGCTACAGGTGGGAGGGGATACGCTGCCTCATGTATTCTCTCTGGCATTTGAGAAGTATGGGGTGGGGGAGATATAATTACAAGGACTGTGGAATTGAGGAGTTGTTGCTGAAAACAACATTGATTGATGCTTTGAGGAAAGGAAATGACAGAGAGAAAATGAGTTTTCAAATTCCAGGAAAACATAACCTAAAGTGTAGGAGAAGGCATCCCTGAGATTCCCATCCTATCAGTTGATGCTCCAGGAAACCGCGCCACCTAAGTGGGTTTCCCCAAATAAGCCTCTGGCCTATATACGTATAATATCAAAATTTCTAGCTAAATCTCAGCCAAACATAGTGAAACAGAAAATCAGTCAAACTGGTTATTCAGGCTTCCGGACCAAAGCAAAGAGGAGACTAAGGAATCTTAGACTTTGCAGCGTGTGAATTTTGTCAGAGATAGTTCCTCTGTCACAGGGCTTACAGCTTTTCCCATTTCAATTAATTAGAATCTCACAGAAAAGCAAATGATGTAAAATAAAAGACTCAAACATCTGGGAGCCCAAGCACGATCCAGCAGAAAGCACTAATATGATGCAGTCACAGCTTGTGGATGGGAATTTTGAGAGCCTTTATTTCTGAGAACCACCGCTCAGAGAGAGTGTGGCTTCTTTTTACAGCTGGCGCACAAGGCAGGTTAGACGGTGCTCTTCCTTAGAATGCGATTTAGTGAGGCTTCTCCAATGCATTCATTGAGGCAAAATATATTAATTGAGTGTCTCTTTGGGGTCAGCCATGATGTTAGGGTATAATGGTGAGCAAAGCAGACACAGGTCATGCCTGTCGTCACAGAGCTTAGTGTCTAACTCCATTTAAAATCTCCTAGCCCAGCAGGAGAGAATTATGGGGAGAAGGTGGCCCCGACAGGACACGTGACCTTCAGTCAAGGGACACAGCCAGACTGAGGCAACTTCACTCCTCCTCTTCTCTCTTAGAGCTTTCCATTGGCCAACCCAACCAGAATCCAGAGGGCCAAGGAGCCCCACTGTTGGAGTCCACGCAGATGAGTCACTGCAGGACCCTGAGCAGGAGGAGAAGGGAGCAGAGTGGCCCTGGGGGGACAATGGGAGATATTCAGCACATCGTCATGACCCATCGATGAGGAGTAACTATTGTGTCAGCCAACTACTCCCCCCGGCCGGCTCCGTGCAGCCTCCGGGATACTCTCGTCCTGTCACTTGTATATAATTTTTCTCTCCTTTAATTCTGAATCAAATAATCTGCTCTCATCTATGCGACTGCTTCATGTCTTCCCATATAGGAAGTTTTTATCTTCCTATACAGCTTCTTGACGTATAATATTCACTCCTCACCTTCTATGTGGCCTATGTTTTTGGAGGAAATTATTCCCTTTGAGAACTCTGGAATTCCTAAAAGATCATATTTAGCCTTCTGGTATGAAAATATTGATGGAGATAAAACCTGTAAAATCCCAATTTGATGGCCAATTTGTGCTCAGAGCCACTTTCAAATGAGAGCTCATGAAATTGTTGAAGAAAAGGCAATCTGAAAATGGTAAATATAGGCCTAAGGGGTAACGATGTATGATCAGAATTGTTACTATTAAACGCTCACTCAGTACCACCCCGGAGAAGAGTTTCAAAGCAAAGAATGACCTTGAAAGCAATGCAGCCTGATGCTGAGGAGGATGTTGATGCTAATATGATGTAATGATATTAACAAAAATAGCAACGTTGGTACATATCATTTTTCCAGTGCCTACTAAGTGTCTAACATTATATCACCCCTTTATACCTGTTAATTTCACTGAATAGTCTATTAATCAGATTAATATTCATTTTACACACATCTCATTTAATACTCAAATTGACATTTTTATTACAGGACTTTTATATATTTTATCTCACTCAAAACTTAAATTGATATTAATCTAGCATTTTAATACATATTACTGTATACCTTGCATACATTTAATCTCATTTAATATTCAAATAGATATTATTTTGCCATTTATATACAGATAATTTTATGTACTCTTGTACCTTTTATCTCACTTAATACTAAAATTGATATTATCGTTCCAGGATTTTTATACATATTGTTATGCATTTTTAATATCTTTTATCTCATTTAATACTGAACTTGATATCATCATTCCAGCTTTACAGAACAGGGTCCTGACACACAGGGAGTATGAGTTACCCCTCAGAATCACGAAACTAGTAAGTGCCAGAGCGAGGCTGAAATGCAGGTCTGTCTTGCCCAGTGCCCTTCCTCTCTCCACCACAAATAAAAAGCCTCCCCCAACAGTAATAGCTGACGTGTGAAGGCCCCACTGCAGGCCAGGTGCTGTGCTAACTATTTTTGGGTGCACTTTTTGCATTTGATCTTCACAACGACCCTATGAGGGGGCTTCTATTTTCAATCGCTATTTTGCAGAGCTCAAAAATGGCACCCAGACAAGTTGTAGTAATTAAGGGAAACTTGTAGTATCCAGACATCTGCTGGGAATATGGCTAAACATAGAGGGTCTGGCAAATCGCTGCATGGGGACTGTTTCATCCTTTCAGTGAAGATGAAGCCATGAAGCGACCTATGACTGAGGGCTTAGCCTGGGTTAAGGAAGAAAGATGAGTTAGTGACGATGAGGTGGCAGAAGGTCACAGGAAAGTAAGTGTGTTTTTCCTGAGGTTCTTAATCACACAGAAAGAGGAAAAACAGCGCTGGCAGGTACAAACTCTGAATTCTTGGGATTTTTTTAACTTGGTTTATCCGAGTTCTGTCACTGTGAGCAACAGAAAGTGACTCCAGCTACTTGAGCAAACAACAACTATGAAGAAGATAAAAGTACAGCTGTCTACTTTATACAGAGAAAACATGGGCATGAGTCTTGTAGGCTAAATAGTTACATGACTTAAAACGAATGGAAGATTCTAAAGAAAGACTGCCACGATGAAATCCCAAAATTGCTCCAGTGAGAAAGAAAAGGGGTGTAGCTGGCAAGGAGGCACTGTGGCTCTCTGAAGGCATCGGGCCTTAAAAGGCCTGGTAACAATAGCAGAGCACTCGATCAGGAAGAGACAGAGATGCGACATGCATATGGAGCTGGAGGAATGCTTTGGGGAAGGGTAAAGCTCAAAATTAACAGGCAAAGAGAGAAGACCAGGGATGCACAGAGAAGGGAACTAACATTCATTGACCTTAGTTGTTACAAGCTTGGGCTCCGGAGTCTGATGGAGCCGAGTTGGAATCCTGGCCGTGCCTAGTGACCTTGGACAGGCCCTTCTCTCAGATGTTCACAGAGCTAATGCCCTTGTTTCCTTCAAGTCCTGGTTCACAAGGTCACCTTCTCAGTGAGCCTGCCATGCCCACCCTATTTAAACCACCTCCCCTTCTCCCCCGCCCACTCGAGCACTTTCACTCTCTTTCCCTGTTGTACCCTTTATCATGCTAAGTGTTTGTTATTATTATGTGTAGTGTATTGTTTATTGTACATCTCAACCAGCCACATACACTAGGGCAAAGATGTTTGTTAATTTTGTCCAAGGATGTATCCTGGGTGCCTGGACTAGTACCTGGCACACTGTAGAGCTTAACAAATACTTGGTCAATGAATTAATGAAGTTCCGTAATCTCTCTTTCTCGTCTGTAAGATGGGGACAATGTTCACTGGGTTTTATGAGGATTAAATGACATGATGGATGCAAAAACCACTCAGCACACTGCCTGGCAAAGAGTACTCAGTAGATGTAGGTAACTAGAGTGCTTTACATGTCCATTAATTTTCTCATTTGATTCTCAAATTAACTCTGAAAAATACTATCTTACAGATGAGGAAAATGTGACCCATATGGAGATAAAGCCAGTTGTCGGCTTGATCTAGGACCACAGAGGCTTCATTTGTGGGAATGGCACAAAGAGAAGGAGGTTGCAGGAGAGGGAGAGATTCACTCCCCATTTTGTTCAAGCCTTTTCTAGCAAAGGATGGTTGGCCCCACACTCACTACCACAGGGAGAGAACTCCCAAAACAGTGATGAGAAACATGTTCAGTGAACGTTTGTCTCCTAAAATGGTGATCACTAGAAATTATGTTGGTTCACTAGGAGGTGTTTGTACTGCATAATTGTATTTCCTGCCTTGGTATGTTACTGTGACAACAGAGGGAAGCTGTAGGCAAAGCACGATGCATCTTGATTTTAATAGGGCATGTGACAAGACCCTCTTTAGACCTTATGCACAAGATGGTGACATCTGGGTTCACTTGTTGTTGGATTTATCACCTAGGCCAAAGATCAGCAAAACTTTTCTGTAAATGGCCAGACAGTATTTTAAACTTGGTTTGCAGGCCATATAGTCTCTGTTGTAACGATTCAATTTTGCCATTGTCATGTGAAAGCAGCCACAGACAATATGTAAATGAATAAGTGTGCCCATGTTCCAATAAACCTGTATTTATAGACAGAAGCTGCCAGCTGGATTTGGCACACGGGTGGTAGTTTGCCAACTCCTGGCTTAGATGATTGAATGACTGGACCTCTAAGTGTGCCACGGACTGAACAGGCAAAGAGTCTCCATTGCAGTGATATGAAAATAAGTTGACTACATTTATGAGTGACACAAATCTAGAAGAAATATCCAACATGATGGAGGACAAAGTTAAGATTTAAAATTAGGCTGAGAAGCTAAAACTATCAGCCCAAATTAACATGACGTACATTAATGCCTAAAAAGTATACTGTTCTCTGAAAACATCATCAACAACAAAACCAAGCTACATTCTGCCAACACAATGAAGGGAAAACTGGGTTTGACAGTAATTGCTCAAAAATGATCTGGGGTTGGTCACATGCTTCATTCACTCATTATCCACTCACTCATTCGTTCATTTAGTCACGTGTTTAGTTTTCGGCAAAAAGCCCCACTAAGGCCTGTTTACTAGTGCTGCAGTGGTTTTGATGATAAAGAAAACAACCTCAGTCCTTAAGGACACATAACATAATCTATTAGACAGGAAAGATGTCTCTTTATTAATTCATTCATTTATTCATTCATTTTTTTTTCAATAACTAAATATTGCAGCCAACAGTGTGGCAGGGCCAGATCAGGGTGGGGGGATGACAAAGGCTAACAAGACTTATTCTTTGCCTTTGAGGAACTCTGAATGTAATCTTAGAGACGTATTATGTAAACAGATCAATTACAATACAGCACGGTATATGCTGTTTCAGAAATATGAATCAAATGCTGTGAGAGCAGAGAGAATGGAATAGCTAATTCACCCTAGAGGATTCCACGAAACTCTAACATTTGAGCCATTTCTAGAAAGTGGATTAGGAGATTTACTCTCAGATGTTGATATATTCTTTAATGTCTGAGGGACGTTTGTGCCTGGTTACAAACAGCCACAAATACTTGTGCTTTGCTTAATGCTCTATTTACTAAAATCATCTATTAGATCATAGGCAGATTTTTCAACATCTCTTTTGATAATGTAAATATCACTTACAAATTCGACCAACCTCCTTTAAAGAAATTAAACTGCAATTGCCAGTGTAGTCTCTTAGTCGGGTTTTCTGCAGAAGCATTCCCTGATCAAGGTTTGAGGATGCACAATTATGTTTGGGAGCCATAGGGACGCCAGGAGGAAATTGGAGAATTAGTCCAAGTAAGAAGTCAACCCTGAAAGTGTATGTTGTCAAGCCAGCTACCGCAGCTGGTGACTGAACCTTAACCTTCAGAGGAAGGTCTGGAAAGGATGTAAAGCCATGCCTTGAAATTATCTTGGCCAAGGGGTGAGGGAACTGAGGTATCCTTACTCCCACACCTGTCAGTCATTGAGTAAGGGCTGTTGCAGAGTGGTGACGGAGGCAGTTAATCCAAGGTACTTCCAGTCTACCTCGTGCACATGCACCGGTGAGTTCTGGAAGCCTGCAGGCAACCTGTTGACAAAGATGCTGTGCAGGCTGTCAGGAGTTGGGCTGGAGTTCATGACAATGGGGCTCTGAGGGCACATGGGTGGAATTCCAGCAGCAGCTGCTACATACGCTATGTATGAGTCTTGAAAATTTCAGGCACCTTCAAGAGCAGACAAAACATACAGACATATAATGCTTACAAATGGGCTAACACCTATTCTAAAATAGCAACACAGAGCATTCCATTCATGGCTTCATTATATTTGTCCTTGTACTTCTAACTTCCCAGGGTTATTGCCATGCAGCTTTTATTTCTTCCAGGGTTTTCATTGTAATGTGTGACAGCCTTCCTGGTTGCAGTTATTACACCATACCTCAAGAAAAAGGATAACTTCTCAGACTAGCGGAGGTTAAATATCCCCTAAGGTAATGCGCGCCTGGTCATAAGGCTGAGGAAAGCCCAGTCAATACATCCTCAAGATGTAACTTTCTGCAGCCACTCTTTCACGTAGGTTTGACTTTTTGGCAGCCTGGGGGTAGCCCCACAAACTGTGTACTTTGAATGTCTTGTTTGGCTGACATTACATCTCTTTGCCTCTTATGCTGTCATTCTAATTTACTGATCTTATCTGTTAGCATTATTAAAAATGTACAAATTTCTGTTTCTATCTTATCATAATTTCTACAGCTTTCTAGAGGTTTCATCTCCTAGGAGATGAGCGACTGGGGCTGTGTACTTAGCATGCCTCTCGAGGACTTTGGGCTAATTAATCATTTTGGAACGCTGAGATGACCCCTCCATCTTCTTGGCCATTATGCATGACCATCGATGCTGATCTGTCCTGCCTGAACTTTGAACATAATCTTCCTTGTTATTTTTGGAATCACTTGACTTATGCACACTTGTCTAGTTTATTCTTTCTCAATTGCCTGAATAGAAGCAAGTACAGATTTCTATTTCATATACAAATATTTAAAGAATATCAAAATGTTTGTTTATGTGGGAAATGGCATAGCTTTGTGATAAGAGCACAGACCCTGAAGCCAAATGGCCTAGATTCAAATTTAGGGTCCCCACTCACCAGCCGTCTGACCTTGGAGAGGTCACTTGGTGCTGGGTGACACTGTGTCAGTTGCTGTCGCTGATGAGTCATTTTTAGCAATGACAGAACTATGTTATTTTAAAATAGTGAGTTCACACTTATACCCCTCAATATAATAAATTTCTTGTGATATACCACTTTTCAGCCAGTATGGGGTTTCTTGATTATGAAGATTTTATTTTATCTTGACAGCAGAAAGGACAATGGAGATGGGAGGACATGGAAGGCAAAGAAAATATCACGCGGAAAGGCAGAGTAGGAGAGAGCAGGCCATGAGCTAGAGCATCATAAGAATGAGGGTCCTGGTGGGGAATCTATTATTGTGTGATCTTTGGAGCTGCTTCCTCTTACCTCCCTGACCAAGGTAAGCCCATTTCACTACACTTTTATAACACCATGCAGCTCTCCTTATAGCATTTATCAATGTTGCAATTTTACATTTGCTTGTGTGGTCAGATGTCAGTGCCTCCCATTAGACTATAAACTCCAGAGGGCAGGGATGTATTAGTTAGAGAGAGTAATGAACAAATTCCAAATCCAAGATGGATTAATCCACTATAAGGTTTTCTTTTCTTTCAGCTAAAATGTAGTTGAATGTTTGGGAGGCAGCCTTGCACACAGTGAACCCAGGCTTCTTCCATTTAGTGGTTCTACCAACCCTGGAGGCTTTAGCAACCTTCTCCAGATCCACTGAATTTGCCCAGAAACTGAAGGGAGAGAGAGAGTGGAGGATCACGCATGGAGAGTTTTAATGGGCTAGCCCTGGTGGTAGTGTTGATCATGTCGACCCATTCTAATGTGGCTGAAATCATACATTACTTTGCGTTTTTGTGACTGGCTTATTTCACTTTGTATGCTGTCCTCAAGGTCCATCCATGTTGCAGCATATGACAGAATTTTCTTCCTTTTTAAGGCTGAATAGTATTCCATGCATGTATGTACTGCATTATTTTAAATTCATTCATTCATTGAGGGACATTTGGGTTCCTTCCACCTCTTGGAATATACTTAACACTACCGAACTATACACTTAAAAATGGTTAAGATGGTTTAAGAGAAAAAGGTGAAGTGTCTGGGCAGCCTCTAATAATCCGCCCCATCCTGATGGAACCTGAAATGGAACGACCTCTTGGACTAACAGTGGATAGAGACCTGATCCAGCCGGGCTCCATCTTTCTTACTCCTCTGTTATGGGCAATAATAGTTTTAAAACGCTGCTTCCAAAACAGCCAAAGTTCTTATGTGTCTGATGGTCTCCTTCCGTTGAGAGCCCTACAACATGAGCTGTCATGCACTCTGGATTGGGGATGTAAGTGGCCCAAATGCCCGCATTACAACTCTCCCAGAATTTCTAAGAGCTCCATTTCTAAATCTCCATTCTCTTCCCCTGGGACGTTTCTCATTTGTGAATATGGAATACAACTTGTGATTATAAGTTCTGGCACTGAGATCAAACAGCCCGAGATCTGCAGACTGGCTCCTGCACTCACAATCTGCGCGTGTTTCAGGAACTTAATTAAGTTGCTTGAGCCTCAGTTTCCTTGGCAGTGAATTAAGACTAAAGTAAGTTCTCTCTTGGATGTTTTCTCCAGATCCGCTCTTTATACATCTGCACCCTGCTCTCTGCCTGGGAGACCAACCTATATGGACTATACTGGCATTCTCAACTGGGACGATTTTGCCTCCTCAAGGGACATTTGGAAATACAGAGACATTTTTGGGTATCACAGCTGAAAAAGTTGCTCTTGGCATCTACTGAGTAGAGGCCAAGGATGCTGTTAAACACACTACAGTGCACAGGAGGATTCCTTACAACAAAGAATCATCCAGCTCCAAATATCAGTAGTGCAGAGGTCGAGAGACCCTGGGTTACACCAACAGGTTCTTGGCCCCCCTGGCTTCTGGTTGGCATTGGCCAATGGGGAGCCCTAGCAGGAATCAGGAAAGGAAGGAGTAGGAGGTCAGGCTGTTCATTCCCTTTGCTTCCACCCCAAGGGGTTGCTTTAGGCTGGCTGTGTCCCTCCCCTAAAGGCCCCTATTCCACTCAAGGCAGGCTTTTCTCCTCCTGGGATCTGGCAACTGCTGCCTGTCCTCATCTCTTTGGCATAATAGTGGTAACAGTTCTGCTGATACAGGCCCCAGGGTACCACACTTCCTCTTCAGATTACTTTGTACCTTCTTACACCTTTGTAAATAGTTCCCTTTCAAATAAATCCTCTTCAAGATATCCTGATTTGTTGATCCGTCTCCTGTTGGGATTCTGAGTGATATCAGTGACAACCTCATAAGGCTGTTGTAAGGTTTCAGTGACATAATAGACAGAAACGTTTGGCACAGTGTGAGGTATGTTGTGCCTGTTCCTTCAATCACAGCCTGCTCACAGTCCCACTTTGGGCGTCGCTGTTAGCCCCGGGTCCTCCGGACAGATGACCCTTCCCTCACATGAGCCGCCTGAATGTTTTCTCCCGTTTTAATTTGCAGCGTACTTGGATCTTAAGAGTCTATCAAGTTTTTCTTTTTACAGCTATACTTCAGTGTCTAGAGATAACTGTTCTTCCACAGAGCTCAAATAGGACATTAAAATATGTTGTGAATTGGAAAACCCTTGCAGAAATTCCAGGCCTGTCTCTGCTCTTGGAATGCAAGACATTACTTGTGTCCCTGTCACATAAATTTGGAATCAGTGTCCACGCTGGCCTTTTTCTCTCCAGGTTTCCTGACTCAGTTGTAAGAATGGATGAGCCCAATTTTTATTCCTAGTGGCAGGAGGAGAAAGGTGAGGCTACAGCCTCTGCAGATATGGCTAGGCGAGATTCAAACAAGGTGAGGGACGTCACCATGCCCCTGCCCAAGAGAGCATGGGGTCTTGGTCAGCTTCTCTGTGGATAAAACGTAAGACCAGAGTCCAGCCATAGAGAGTGTTTGAAGAGAGTGTGGGAACCAATGGGGCAACTCATTTATTTGTTCATTCATTCACTCATTCACTCCGGTAGGTATTGATATTTGAGAGTAGCTCTGATTCTTTTTCACTTAAGTCATTCTGTGCCGTCACCTCCAGTATATAGAACAATAATCATTACAGAGAATATTCACATTTTCATCCACTGTCTCATCCAGATCTTTCAAGTTCTATAAAGCGGGTGTTCCCATTGGCCCATTTTAAGGATGAGGACACTGAGGCTTAGAGAGAAGAGGTCCTTTGGCCAAGCCATGCTGCATGAACTAGGATCCTTGTACAGGCAGTTGGATTCTGGAATCACACCAGCCTGAGCGGAGGGAAGTCACTTTGCCTTGCCCACCCTCTGTCCTCTGTCACACCAGGATCACGGTACTCACCTCACTTCCTGGTCCATGGCCAGTACTGAGAGCTGACAGCATATTATTAAGGAGTAAGGAACTTTCAGTCTGGCATCCCTAAGTTCCAGTCGTGCTGTGCCTCTAAAAGCTATGTTCCTTGGGCAAGTCATTTCACCTGCCTGGGCTCAGTCTGCCCATCTGTGAAGTGGAGGATAACAATGTCTGTCTTACAGGGCTGTGGTGAGAACTCTGACAAACACAGAGGTCTCTGAAGTGGAGTGTGCACCCCAAGGTGAGGTACAGGAACAGAGTGTCAGAGTTTCGATTTGTAATTTATTTAACTCATCTCAAAATAAAAAACGAAATTCAGCTTTATTCATATTTAATGTACGTATAGACAGTTGACACCTGTTTTTGCCCTGTATGTCAGCTCTTGTCTTTCTTCTGCAGCACAGAGTAGCTGGTAAAACCCCCACATTCATTCATTTGCTCTTGGCAAATTGCCTTATATGGCACTTTATGTGTGCCCAGGTAAATGGATTTAGGGATTATAAGAATCCATTTTCAAGCAGACAAACTCACAAAATGGATAAGTGACGTAAAAAAATTCCTGCTAAGAATCTATTAAAATAATATTAACAAAGTAAGTATAAGTGAGCAACCAGAAAATGGCAGAGCTCAGCTTTCTCCCACTTCTCTTAGGGTTTCTCATGGGCCCCCCACAAGGTAGAGAAAACTAGGATATAATCTGAGCTGACAAAATGCTGCCCCCCACGCAGCCAAAGGAAATTATCATAAGATGGTTTGGAATATGGATTTACACCCACTATCACTAATGACAAATTTTTCTCTATGTGTGACCTGTGCCTGGAGAGATTATCTAATGATAGTACAAAGCCACTACAAGTAGCAAGACATTAAATATTATTTATTCCAAGTTAATTTCATCCTTTTAGAATTTCTCATTTTGTGTATGTTTTATACGGTGCTCAAAAAGCACCATTTGACAGTGTGTAAGTAACTCATCAAATGTAAGCATATTGGTGATATGTGCTTGAAATTGTTTTTGTTGATGGAGTGTATAATTTGCTGGTGGAGACCCCTGAGCGAACATGTATAATGAAGTAATTGACTCAAAAACTACCATGTAGTAGATGCTCACTAAAAAGCAATTGTTATTATTAACAATTTCCCATTTATTGAGCATCTACCGCATGTGATTTTTTTTTCACAAGTCTTAAATTTTATTATGGAAAATTTCAAATACCCAAAACATAGAATAGTTCTGGGAACCTTTTATCTTTACCCGGCTTCAACAATTATCATTTTGCCAATCTTTTTTTCATCTCGTCCCCCACTTATTTTTCTGGACTACATTAAAGCAAATTGTATATCATTTCATCTGCAAATAGCTCAGTATGAACCTTTAACTGATAAGGACTTTTTGTTTAACCATTTTGCCATTATCACACTCAAAGCAATTATCAGTAATTCTTTTAATATCACCTACCATGCTACTATTATTATCATCATTATTATTAGTATCTTTTGAAAAGACGAACGTGGTTGGATCCTTCCAGCAGTGCCCCCTCTCCTTCAAGACCACGTCCAAACCCCTCGCAGAGGCCAAAGCGCACTGCACAATCTGCCTTGCTGCCCTCTCCTTTTTGCCCACCACACTTCTCCCAGTTCCTTAAACAGCCGCCTGGGTTCCTCCTGACTCAGTGCCCTCGCACAGCTCTTCCATCTACCTGGATCACTCCTCTCCCTGAGGCTCCCTCTCAGCCTTCAGGTCTCAGCTCTAAGGTCATCTCTGCCCTAAGTAGGCCCCAGTTACCTGCTTTGCTCCTCCACTAAATAACATTCGCATGTTTCAGATCGCTCATCACAAAGTTAGGTCGGGTCCTTGCTTACTACCTGTCTCCTCCATTTGACTGGGAGGAACCCAGTGTTTTTATTCACCAGCCTTGTTCTGGAGTTGAGCTCAGTGCTGGGCAGAAAGTAGAGGTCAACACGTAGCACTGAAACACTGAAAGGAGGAGTGAAGCCAGGATCTCACCCTGCCTCCTTTTCCACTCCTGCCTTCTCTTCCAGTGTTTGCTTTTTATGCTCCTTCAACCTGCAAGGTCTTCCTGTTCCCTCTCAAGCCCCTCACCTCTCCTTCCACAACACAACCTACCCAGCCTTCAAGTTGACATAAGATGTGACCTCCTCTGAGAAGCCCAGACTGCTTCTGTGCTCGGTTTCTGTGCTCACTTCCATCACCAAGTTCATTGTATCATTCATTCATCATATCAATTCCAGAATAGATTAGCTTTTGAATTGGTAGACTGAGTACAGATCACTCTCACCAATGAGGTTGGCATCATTCAATCTATTGAGGGCCCAAATAGAACAAAAAGGGCAATTTGCTCTCTCTACTTGAGCTGAAACAACCATCTCCTCCAGGCTTTGGAGGTGGGCTCTTCTAGTTTCTAGGCCTTAGAGTTTGGACTGGAACTACACCACCAGCTTTCCTGGGCCTCCAGCTTGCAGATGGTAAATCTTGAGTCTTCTCAGACTCCAAAACTGCATGAGCCAATCTCTCATAATAATCTCTTTCTATATGTCTATATATCCTATTGTTTCTGTTTCTCTGGAGAGCCCTAATATGAGAAATAAGACCCTGTCCTGCTCATCTTTGTAGTCCTGCACAATGCCTGGACCTTGCAGCCTGGGACATCTCCGTTAAGGTTTCAGGACTGGATAAATGAATCAGCCAGGAATGGGGAGGTAGAGTTAAGCCTGAAGGGCAAGGAAACGGAGTACAAGTAATATAAAGAGAGTTAGTGGAGCCCAAGGACATAACAGGATGTCACATCAGGAAGGGTTGGCTCAGTGGATGAGATCTGAGACCCTGAGCAAGTGAGAAGGTCCAGGGTTTCCATTTAAGGAGGTGCTAGGTGTGATCTCAGGGTGGTGACAACACTTTAAGTAGATCTAGAATAATCAGAATATGAGCTCTACTAGGAAAAAGCTTCTCTAGCGGAAGGATTTTTATCTGTATCATTCACTACCATATGTACACTGCCTGGTATGTAGTAGATACTCAATGAAGATTTCTTGGATGGATAAATGAATGGATAAGTGAATTCAAGGCTGGTTGAAGAAAAGGCAGAGATGTGAACCGGATATGAGTAGAGACAGGAAAGTAGCTGTTTCCTCACTACCCCTCGGAACCACCTAACGGAAAAGACCCAAGCCCACCAACGCTGTGACAATCAATACCGCGCCTATCTCATTTAATCTTATCTTTCCAATGCCCAGCAGAGCCTGGTATCTAATAGTGCTCAACAAATCGTGGAACAAATGATTCTCTCTGTGAGATGGAAGCTAACGTTACTTAGCTTGAAATGAATTAGAATTCTCATCGCTCTTCATGTCTTCAGTGAAAATTCCATATTAGTTCATCTCTAAGTGTTTTTTTAGCCCTGTTTTTAAGAGTGTTGAATCAATCCCAACTTATCAATCAAGGTCAGATCTGTCTTCAGAGCATCTGCTTGCTAACTTGAGTGCGTCTACGTTTTGTTGAGCTTTCTATTTTTACTAGCCTGACATGCTAGTACATGCCAGGCCCTCTCCAGATCATGAGATTGTCGTGAATGGGGCAGCAGTGCCTTAGGAGCTGCTGACAGGTTGTCTCTGGGAAAAAAGGAGAGGTTTTGAAGACACATGGATTAGGCAAATTCCACATTAAACAGAGCGTTCTTCACTGCAAAATTGGAGAGACTTTGTTTTGCTAATATGAAATTGAGAGCCCCCTAAGAGAGGGTGTCAAAAGATGGTATTCCCCAAATTCTATATTGGTTAAAACCTATTTTTTTAGGTGTTTGATGGAATCCCTTTTAACAACCCAGAGTTTGCCTGTTCTGAGAACACAGTTTTAGAAATGCTGTTTTCAGGAATACCAAATCATGAGGATTTTTGCCTTTTCTTAACCACTTAGTTTGCTAAAATGACTGGTCTGCCCTAATGGAGGAAGGCACGTGCTCATTCACACTCACTCCTCTAACAGCAGAAGCACCAGAGTCAACGAGATTGGGCTTTGCTGTGAGCTCGCTAGGTATAAGTCAGCTCAGATACTTACCGGCTGTGTAACATTCTGCAGACTAGTTATCTCCTGGCCACAGTTTTCTCATCCATAGAAATGAGAACAATGACACTGTAGAGGGACTACATAACCATGAGAGTAGAGTCTGTGTCTGAAAGGGCAGGCGAAGTTCTGACACGTAGTAGGTAATATTTCATTCATAGAGTGTCGGGCACTGATAGAGAACCTGCAGATGGAGCCGTAAACAAAACAGACAAAAGACCTTGCCTTTGGGAGATTCTAGCCCAGCAGAGGAAGATAAACGTCTGTAGAGTCCAGCTCCCCAGGTGGTTCCAAGGGGCAGCCAGAGTGGGCACCAGAACTCCAGAGCAACAGTTGGCGCCATTCATGGAAAGTCTGTTGCCACGTTCCTGGTGAAAGGCAAGGAAGCTGTGAGTTGTCCTGTTACCGAGACCCACCTGAACATTGCTTCTACACTGTGCTTCAGCATGCCCAACAGGAGAGGATGCCCTGACCCTCCTACACCCCAGTGTGACAGAAGCACATAGCAGCGGAATATCTGTCAGCCAAAGGAGTGCCTTTGGACCCATGCTCCTGGAAGCCCCATAGTGAAAGCCAAAGACACAAAATGAGACCAGTCAGTCAAACCTGCATCCTCACCTGAGTCATAAGATGAGGTCTCCATGTTTGATGCTGGAGGCTGATGCCACCCGTGGGTAGCACAGCCCAGCTGAAGGCCTGGAAACCCATTCATTCTGAAGAGACTCATATAACTTTTGTAAACTGATGGCATATGCCTTCATGAGCAGCTGCTCAGTGCCCTGCTTTGTACTTCTGTCTCCCTATGATGGGCCCAAATGGTCCACTGAGCTGCCTGCATCTTCTCCATCACCTGCCTCCCTGGGAGATGGAGAAGTTTGCCTCTAATCGTGCTTGCTTTTCTCCCGCTGCTTGCCTCCCTCCCACTGCAGCCCTCTTACAGGCATTAGGCATTTAATTGTGCAAGCCATAATTCATGGTGCCTGGGGCTTAAGCAGGGTCTGCCAGCTCTAGCTTCTTCACTCTGTAAACTGAGTACTCACCAACTTCTGTCTTGTCCGCTTCATGAAGCGTAGTTCAATAAGTTCTCATAATTATCTCATGTTTTAGACTTGAGAGGGAGATCCTAGCAAGCTCAGGAGGCATAATATTTAGTTTGTACCAAATGAAGAATACAACTGTGTGCACTTCCTTTCTATATCAATTAGTGGCATATGGTGAGAGCCAAATACACTAATAAAGTTATAAAGAAATATCAGGGTTAGGGAGACTGTCTCTTCCTCATTGGTGCAGGCAGGAGTGCACGCTGCTAACATTGCAATTTCTAAACAGATTGTCTGAACACCTGCGGACATTCAAGGACCCTCCTATTCTCAAGTGCTCTCCTTTGTGTCTTTTTCTACAAGATCATCTTAATTCAGCGAGAGGTATGGTGTTCAGATTGGAGAGGCTGTGTGACAAACATGTTTTATCTCACATGCCAACCCCAAGAAACCAGGGCTGCCTGGAGTGCTGTGTTGAGAAGGATTCTGAGGCTGACTTGGGCTCAGTGGGAATGAAGACTGATTAGTTACAGGGGTTACTTTGAGTAGAGCGTGGGGCAGGGAAGATGTCTGTGCAGACATTTGACATTTCTGCTAGTGAAAAGAGCCTTAACTGAGGAACAGAAAACCCTGTGGTCCTGCGGGGAAGTCATTCACTGTCCTCAGCCTCAGTTTGCTGATCTGTAAAATTGAGATGGTGATAATATTTTATTTATAGGGTCAAGGTGAAGATCAAATCCAGCAAGTCAGTAAAACTGCTTTGGGAACCATAATGCATTATATAAACCCAAGTAATGTAGTTGTAAAGAATCTACACTCAGGGCCAGCCCTGATGGTCTAGTGGTTAGAGTTCGGTGCTCTCACTGTTTTGGCAGCCTGGGTTTGCTTCCCAGTCATGGAAGCACACCACCTATCTGTCAGTTGCCATGCTGTGGCAGTGGCTCACATAGAAGAACTAGAAGGACTTACAACTAGAATATACAACCATGTACCAGGGCTTTGGGGAGGGGAAAAAACAAAAAGAGGAAGATTGGCAACAGATGTTAGCTCAGGGCAAATCCTTCCCTTAAAAAAAAATCTAGACTCAGATAATTGTATGTGTGTGTGTGTGTATGTCTGTATGTCTTTGCTTTTCTAATACTCTAGGGAAGGGTTTTCCAACCTCAGCACTGTTGACGTTTTTTACTGGATTGTTCTTTGTTGTGGGGGCTGTTCTGTGCATTGTAGGATGTTTAGCAGCATCTCTGGTCTCTACAGACCAGATGCCAGTAGTACCTCCCCAAAATTCAAAATGTCAGTCAAAAATGCCTCCAGACATTGCCAAATGTCTGCTGGGGGCAAAATTACCCCTGGTCTTGAAAACCACTGGTCTGGGTCAGTAGTTGTCCCTGCCTGTTGCATGTTAGACTCACCTGGGGAGGGCGTCTTTCAAAACTCTATCAATGCCAGCTTCCAAGCCCCAGCCAAGAGGTTTTTATTTAATTGGTCAGGAGTGGGTGGGGCGCCAGAGTCTACTCCCCCGTGATTCTACTACACATTCCAGAGTTGAGAACCTTTCACAATGTTGTATGGAATCCTTTCCGAGAGAACACGCGGTCTCCTCTCCTGCAAGTGACAGCCCCCATGGCTCCCCGGGCCTGGGCCATGTGCTCTTTCGGAGAAAGGCCAAGGGTCCTTCCAGGGGGAACTCTGGCAGAAGGTTCTACACACCCCAACTCAATATGCAATTTCCTTCCTCCATTCAGTCACAAAAATTCCATGTTTTAATGAGTATGTGAACGTTTAGCCTTTAACAGACGATTGAGGGAACATGATGAAGGAGATAATTAAACGTGATGGATACCCACGCACATCCATCTTAAGCAAATTTCCAAAGACAATGAAAGCTCTAAGATCCCTTTGATGAAACAGAGCTAGACAGAAACATAGCAAGTAACATATGACTGGGTACAAATGGTAAAATTAAAGGCAAACATTGTTGATGAGCTCACTAGAGCCTGAAGGATTGAAGCACAATATTAGCCTTGGTGGAAAATAGCTTCATTGAAATATGTCCTTCCTGCTACATGGCTTTCCTAAGGCTCTGAAAGCACTTTGTCTCTCTCAGCATCTCACTCTCTGTCACCAGGCATTTTCAACAGAATGAACAGAGAAGAGAGTTTGGGAATGAAAGTGAAGGATAATTGAAGTCTTGCCTTGATCTATTGTTACAACTGAATAGGCAGAGAGACAAACACTGGGTCCTTGCGTAGACCCTCCCAGAAGCCCTTCAGCTCCTGGGGCTAGCATCACGGCCAGTCAATCAGCAAACACTTACTGAACACCCACCATAAATAAGTCACTGCGCTAAGCTCTCTGGGGCATACAAAGATGGATAAGACACAGATCCTACCCTCTAGGTGTTTGTGGTCTAGTTAGGGACCTGTAAAAATATAATCAATAATACTAAATGGTCTGAGTTAACTTCTAATGAATGACTCCAAAGTGAGACACTGAGCCGGGGGGATTTAGGTGAAATTAAGTGAAATTGGACATGGAGGCCGAGCAATCCAATCGGCCCCCAGGCATCCCTTCTTATGAACTGATGTGCAGGAGGGCTGTTGGTCTCCTGAATGAAGGAGGGGTTCACCTGGTGGAGACTCAGGTGACTGAGAAAGGCATGACAGGATGCTCACCTCCTCCGGGAACTCAACAATCAGCAGTGTCCCCGCATAATGGACGGGGCACAGGCAGAAGTAAAGGGACGAGGCAGAGGATTGAAGGGAAGGTCGTCTCCCCATCTCCGCGTGGAGAACAGTGGAGGGACCAGCGGGGAACTGGGGGCTATGGAGAGAAGGGGAAGTCCTTGCCCTTCACCCTGGGACAGAAACACCCTCCAGGGCAGAGCTGTTTTCCTGCAGAGGAAAACAGGATCTCAGGGTAGGGCAAGGATGTGACAAGGATGCTGAGCTCCCGGCAGAGCGGCGTAAGATGGTGCACGTACAGCCCGGGTGGGCCACCCTTTCGGGCCTCCTAGACACACTCAGGGTATCTTGTAGGAATCCATCAGCAGATATCTTCATTCTGAGCTTGGGGGATGGGGAGCCCTGTGATACCAGTAGGAGAACAGAAGGAGTGGCAACTAAGCAGAAATCACACAGACTCGAACATCAGGAGAAGAGCCGGCTTTGAATACATCTATTTGTAGAAGCGCGTGTGAGGTGAGCAGTGCTATAAATAGTCAGCACCACAGGTGCTGAGACCAACGTGTCACCATGGCCAAGTGCCTGAGATCTCTCTCAGCCAAGGAGGGTGTTCTTGAAGCAACATTTAGCCCTAGGAGCCTCAAAGAGCCTGAACCAGCAGCTTGTGTCCCCATTGAGGCCTCCCTGGGCCACGTGAGGCATGGGGTGGGACACTGGAATTGCTGCTGTCAACCCACCGTCCAGTCCGAGCCCTTCTCTTCACTACGTCCTAACAACTGGTCTGCTTGCCCCGAGAGCATGTGCTCCACATGGCAGCAGGGCGAATCTTACAAAGCTCCCATTAGACCCTGGCACGGTCCTTCCCCGCTCACTTGTGGAAAAATCCAAACTTCCTCCCATGCCCCCTGGCCTGAAAGGACCCACCCTTCCTGCTCCCCACACTCACTCGCCAACTTTCTTTGTCTTGCTCACTTTGCTTCAGTGACAGAGGCTTTGCCCTAAACCTGGAACGAACATCCCTAACCCATCACATGCCCCAGGGCCTTTGCCCTTGCTTCCGAGAGATACCATTCTCCATATATCCTCATGGTTATTCCATTGCCTCATTCAGGTCTCTGCTCAAATATTATGCCCCAAGAGAGCTCTTACCTGTCCATGCTCCCTAACAGAGCCCCATCACCTTCTATCCACTCATCCTATTGAATGTTTCTTTGTAGTACTTATATCATAATATCCATGTAAATTTACTTGAGTGTTTGTTTATTGTCTCTATCTCACATTAGAATATAAACTCCAGGAGGACAATCTATCCCCAATGCCTAGAATAGTACCTGCCATTTAGCGCACAATAAATACGTCTTAAATGAAACAATGAACAACTCCTTCCAAAACTATCAGGCAAACTGCTGAGAGCTCCACCCCCCTTAGGAGACCTGGCTGTGGCCACCATTAACAGGCATTGAGCTTCATGATTACAAAAGTCCCCAGGACTAACTCAACGGACCTCCTCTGCTTGTCGCCATCGCGTCACCTGATCTACCTGTCCCCATTCCATCCCAGCACGCATCAACACTGGTACTTACTATCTATTTTTGTTCACTTAGCTTTGCCTCTCTCAGCCCGCATAAATATCAGCTTTATGAGACAAGGATTGTGCCTGATTTGTTGATTTCTATAACCCTAATGTCAGGCAAAAAATATGTGTTCACTAAATATTCATCGGATATCCATCCAGCTAAGCCAGGATTCTCTTGCACCTACATTTTGTCGGTTAATTATTTTACACCCCAGATTTTAGGAAATCTTACATTTACTAAACTTATTAAATCTCACTGCATTAGATTCAACTCCTCATTCTAGTCCACTGAGAACTTGTTGATCCTGATTCTGTCATTCAGCATAACACTGTCCCCGCCTGTGTGTGGAAAGTTCACAAAGCTGCCACCCACATCATTTCCAAGGCAGAGAGGGGGTGGTGGACAAGTGGGCGAGCCCCTCCTTCTCCTGGCCTCTTTGCTCTCATTGCTGACCAAGGCGGGAAAGTCAGGGTACAACCTCAGCTCCCTCCTGTACATGCCCACCTTCCCCTACCCCACTCCCCAAAAGGAGGAGGTACGGAACAGACCAAGGGCTTGGGAACAGGCGAGATCACGGTCCGAATCCCACCTCCTCCACTTACTTGCTTTGTAAATTTTGGCAATGCTGATTCTCTTCGCCTCCCTGCATCTGAGCTGTTTTTCTCTGATACGTGGAGACAATAATTCCTACCTCTAGAATAGGGGAGGACTGAACGGAGTGACAAAGCACCCAATACCACTCCAGGCATTTGATGAATGTGTCATTTATGTGTGTCTACAAGAAAACAAACAACTCTGGCAGGCCAAATTTGGACGTGAGAGAGGAGCAGAACCCAGATATTTCACTGAGTCTTTTTAAGTCTGTGGAAAAAAATCAGTATATCTACAAATTAGTTCCCAATCAGAGGTCATGTGGACCTTGGTTTAACGTGCCCTTTAAAGTCCACGTGCGTCCATGAACTTGAAGACACAGGTGCATGCAGCTGTTCAGGGCAGCAGGGAGCTGCACAGGCACACAGGTAGCTGTGTAGACCCCCACGGCGGACTGGCAGGCCTGTGGCTCCCACTCTCCACACCACCTTCCTTACAGTGCCCATGCAGTCTGCTCATCCAGCTGGCATTTTTGCATCTACCTCACACTCATTTAAATAATGGAGCAAACTGTAAAGATGGGGAGGTAATCATAAAAAGCTCCGGGAAGGTATGCAAATAGAAAACCCCACAAACTCAGAGGAGGCTGGGAGAACAAAGATAATCAAGAGCATTATCAACACACCCCAGGTGTGCAGGTTCTGGGAGCCTGAAGGGGAGCACATGCCGGAGGGGAGGGGGGCAGCCCCCGATGCTCCGGGTCGGGAATCATTTTTATTTATGAACTTGCTCTCTCTCGAATGCCAGAGAATCCTGGAAGACGGAGTCAAGCACATTCAAGAGCGGAGGAAAGTGGAAGTCAGCTGTTTCCCATGATGTCTATTCTCAACCCTGTTCCCTTAATACGTTCATCCTGATATGGCAGCCACAGAGATGCGTTAAAAACGATGTCAGCATCATCACCCCTTTGCTCAAAACCCTCAGCGGCCTTCACCTCGCTCAGACGAAAGCCGAAACCCCTGTTGGAGGCCTCCAAAGGCGTCCCCCACCCCTCTGACTTCAGCCTCCGCCTCCTTCCCTCAGTCCACCGAGCCACACCCTGCTTCCTGCAGATCCTTGAACACCCCTGCGGGCTCTCATTTCAGGCCTTTGCTCATCCGTCCCTCCCATCTTTCAGCCTTGGCTCAAAGGTCTCATCTCATGGGGCCTTTCTCTGTCTAGCAAACAGCAAACCCTCCTCCTTGACTCTCCCTCTGCCTGTGTGGCCTTCGTTAGCACATATCACCATCGGATTATAGCTTATATCTCGATTCTTTCTTTGATTGATGATCTCTTTCTCCTAACTAGAGCGTAAGCCCAGTGACAAGGCTTTTGCGTCTGTGTCCATTGGTATCTCCCCAGCATTGTCCACTTTACCTGGCACGCTGTAGGGGCTCAATATATATTTGTTGAATGATTTTTTTCTTGTTAACTAAAACTACACACGTGTTTATTTTGACTCCCTTTCTCTTCCCCTTTTTCTATCTCATAGGTTGTTGGGAAGACTAAAGGAGCTAATTCCTGATGCAAAGTCTACTGCATTGCACCTGGTTCAGGATACATACCTAATGAAGGTGGGATGCCCTTATTAGTGGGCAAGTCTCACCTCAATATAAAGTGAGCGTTAGTAGCAGAGCCTTCCTCATTGTGGCTCTCAAGGAGAAATTGTGTGAACATAGTGGTAAGATTTGGGTCTATTCTCACAAGAAAGGAGGAACTGGGAGCAGGGCCGATCCCGTAGGTGGGAGCCTCAGAGCCAGGCAGAAAGAGCTGGAATTGCAGAGGTGGAGAAGTCACTGAGGGGCTGGCTCACCCCTACCCAGCGGCCCTTCGAACAACACCAGCAGCGATGCCTGCAGACGTGTGCATCTCCGTTACAGCCAACTATGGATGTCTCTGCCTCCTGCCCCCCAAGGAAAATCATTTCCATATCACCCAAGCAACCAAGGCCCAGAGCCAGTCAGCTTCCTAGAGGGATTCCTGCTGTAGCCAAGCAGCCAGGATTGACATGCATGTCCAATGAGTTGGGCCATATTTGCCAAAGGGCGGCCAAGTGCAGGCTCTAAGAGCTGAGGACTGCAGAGGCGGCCCATAAGTGGCCACCAGCCCCATTACCAACACCAGCATTATCAACAGAGCCTTCAAGGGTCTGCTCGGGCTCTGCGTGGACTGGCCCCCACTCACCTCACCAGCCTCATGCTGCACGGCGCTCCCCTGTTCTCAGGGCTTCGGTCATCACCAGTGTCTCCAGTTCCTTGAGGTCCTTCTGCCTGGACACTCTTTCCCATCTGTGTGATCTGGTGACCTCAGGCTCTTCTTTAGATCATATGTCCAGTGTTCCCCCTGGCGGAGGCTGTTTCTTACCTCCTGAAGTTGTCTCCTGGCTGCACCACCTTCCCTCCAGACCCAAATGAGGGTAATAGCTTCACGTTAATTGCTGTCTCACTAGTCCTGCAAGAGAAGGCCCGAGTCTGGTTTCACTCACTATTGTTTTCTATGGTGTGGACACATCGTACACAGTGTGTGTGTGTGTAGTACTTTTAGTTAATGAGACTCTCACTCTCCTTGGGATCCCTCTACATCTGAGTCTGACTGAGAGACAACTTTCCCCTCCTTGTCTTTCTCTCTCTGATGAGCATTACCTCCCAGCTGGCCTTCCAAGCACTTCCACTTTAATCTTCCACTGGCCCCGAGCACAGCACTCCCCAGAAACAAGCCCAGCTCCTCTCAGCATCATTATCTTCAATTCTTCATAATCCTTTCTCTCTGCTTCCAGGACCCCCGTCAAGGACAACAGTGGGTTTCACCAATCACCCCCACAACAAGCTGTCTAGGACTCTGCAAGACTGCTTTCTGGCCTTGCCCGAGTGCCCAATGGCTCCTTCAGAACTCAGCTCAAAAGGGTCTCTCCAGAGAGACCTCCCCTGAGCACCGTGTCTGCACAGCATGTCCCTCCTCTGTCACTTTGTCCCTGCAGCCTCATAATCTTGCCAATCCTCGCAGTGTGGTCCCTGGATGAGGAGCAAGAGCATTACCTGGGAACTCGTTGGAAATGCAGAATCTTAGCCTCACCCCAGGCCTGCTGAATGAGAATTTGCATTTTCACAGGATTTCCCTACCATCTATGAAAGTTTGAGAAGCACGTGAAAGTTTGAGAAACACTGCTTTAGAGCACTTCTTGCAGCCTCTAATTGTCTAATTTATTTATTTAGTAATCATCTATCTCACTCCCAACTAAAAGGTAAGATCCAAGAGGGCAGGGACCTTGTCTGTCCTGTTTATCATTGTATCTCCAGTGCCTAGCGGCTGATACAAGGTAGGTGTTAAATAAATACAAAATAATAAGTAAATGAATGAATGAACGATTTTCCAAAGTTTCTTCAAACTAATGTTTTATCATCAGTGGTCTTCTCTTTCTACTTCATTTCCTTCTCTTAGGTCCAAGTGGAGCTCACCTGCCTTCTTCGAGCATTTACTCAGCACCTTCTGGGTAGAATCCTCTATGCTGAGGCCTGAAAATAGTTAAAAGGCAGTGTCTGCCCCCAAAGATCACACAGTTTAAAAGGTGGGCCCACAAGAAGCAACTTCTGTCTTTCATCTGATTACATCTTCCGTTTCTAAACCCCCATCAACCTAACACTAAGCAGTAGGTACATTTTTCCATCCTTAGTGGCAAAGAATTGTCTGCTGTTTCTCCCCATGGCCTTGTATTTTTCTGACTAGACACCTGGCTCTTTTGTTTAAACCGTCCTTGGAGCATTTCCTGCTTCTCCATTACTAATGAGCTTTTGCCCAGTGCCTGGAAATGCCACATCCTGCTCTGGCTCCAGCAGAAAACATTCCCTTGACCACTGCACTGGCACGTGCAGTGGCCACCTTTGGTCCCGGAGCCTTCAGCCTTCACAGCCTGAGTGTTCTCGTTTGCTCACTTGGCACAGCATAGCCTGCCCTTCAGACCCTGGAGAGCTTTGCTAATGTCTAGCTTTAACCATAACTTCCTTGTTTTCCCTTAGTTAATAGTTTTTTCCCCCTTTGTCTGATATGCTCTTCTCTTTCCCTGCAAAGGGACTCATCTTCATCCTTAGAGACTCAATTTGTGGTATAAGAAAATTTATTCCCACAATTCATTATACTAACAGTAAAGGAGGAACCTCTGTGATCATATTAACAGGCTGAAAAGTCATTTGATAAACTGTCGCAGCCATTCCTAATACACACTTTAAGTAAAATAGAAACCAAAATGGGGCAGTGAGCATAGAATTTTTTCTGCTTGTGTTTCCTCATCTATAAAATAGTGATAATAAAACTAACATCAAAGTGTTGTTCTGAGGATTAAATTAGTTAATATGTGTAATATGTAGCCTTAGATTAATGACTGATATGTGGTAGGGTCTATATAAGTGTTTGCAGAGGAACTAAAAATAAAATTTAATTTTCACAGCAAAAAAAAAAGGAACCAAAAGGAAATGTTTAAATACGATAAATACTTTTTAACAGAAGTTAATAAGTTTTAAAATAAGAAAAAATTTTCATAAAAATCAGAAACTGGATAGAGATACCTGCCAACACTAATAAATTGTTCAGCATGGTCTAAATGGTTCTAGCCAGAGCAATAAGATAAGAATATTAAATACTGGACCTAAACCCAAAAAGAAGAAGTAAAACTCTATTTTTCTGGCTGATGATTTGATTGCATGTCTATAATGCCCACATAAAGTAGCTAATTTTTTAAATTCTCTAATTAATAAGAGTATTTGATAAGGGTCAAATATATGAGAAGAATTTCAGGGGAAAATAGATTCTCTATATACTACCAATATGTGCCTAAAAATGGAAATAGTAAAAAAAAAATTTACAATAGTGAAAAAAATTAACAAGAAAGCCATAGGACCTATATGAATAAAACTATAAAATCTTATTGGATGACATAAAATAGATTTTTAACAAATGGAAAGAGAAACTAGGTTCTTCATTAGGGAGCTCTAATATCATAAAAGTGTCAAAATTATACATATAAATATATAAAATTTAATGATACTTTTATTAAAACATGAATAGCATTTTTCTTTCCTTTTTATTGAAAGTAAAATAATCTTCAGTCCATATAGATGAAAAAACACTCAAGAATGCTAAAATTTATATACATATATATAAAGACTAAAGATGGGGGATTTGCCTTACCAGACACCAAAACACACTACAAATCCACTCTAAACAATTCAGTATAAAATTAGCATCATAAGAAGAGAAAAATTAATCAGTGGGATGAGCAGAGGATCCAGAAATAGATCCCAGTAAATATAAGATTTTAAAATATGGTAAAAGAGGTATCTACATTCAATGAGGAAAAGATGGCTTATTTAGTAAATAGTCATGCACAAATGTCTATCCAATTAAGAGAATGTGGAGTTGGACTATTTCATACCATATAAAAAATAAGATACATGGATTAAATAAAAACCAAAAATAATTACATGGATTAAAGAAAGGTCTAGATATAAAAAGTTACACAAAAATATCACAAGCAAATGTATATCTATTTATATTCTAGGGTAGAAGAATGTCATACCCAACAGGGGCATCCTATGTTTAAAGGAAAAAACAAAGTGTTTGTGTTTATTCTATACAAACGTTAACTACAAACCATATATTCTATAACTATAAACCATAAAGTATCTAAACAAAGCTAAAGGTAACATTTTGCAAGTTGACAGAGAAAACAAAGACTTGGAAAAATATTTGCAATGCAGATGATAGATAACAGGTTAATATCTGTGCTATACAAAGAGCTCTTACAAATTGACAAAGAGAAACAACCCCGCAAAAAAATAAACAAAGGATAGGAATAAGCAATTCACAGAGGAGCCAACTCAAACTGCCAATAAACATGTGAAAAGTTAGTCAAGCTCACTGGTAGTCAGAGAAATGCAAATTAAAGTAACAATGAGTTATTACTTTATACTCCTGTCTCAGGCAAAAATTAAAAAGAGAGTTAAGACCTACGGCTGGTGGCGATGATAGAAAAGTTCTCTCACTTGTTACTGGTGGAAATGTGAAGTGTTTCTGGAAACCATCTGGATATATCTATTAAAATTAAAAATACATATGCCCTTCAACACAGAAACCCTATTCATGCAATTCTGCCCTACAAAAATAAAAGCTTCAGTATCTAAAGATAGCTGTTCAAGGGCATTATCACAGCATTCTTCAAAGAGGAGCAAAAGACTGAAAACAGTCAGTGTCCATCAGTAGGGGAATGTGTATTAAATTAATACATTTATACCATGAAATATTATATGATACTATGCAGCCAGGTAAATGAAGAATGAGATTTACAACAATTATTGAGATCAGAACTATTAGAGTGCAAGATGCAAGGAAGTATTCATATGACAATACCATGTTTTAATAAACAAAACATTTTTAAGCAAATCCTATGTATATGTGTCTGTGTATTTGTGTATAGTTATAAACAGTTATATAAGAATAGAGAAAAGTATGAAAAATATGCAACAGACTATTAACATGGGTTTGTGACGTGGGGGAGGGTCATTAGGGTAGAGTGGTAGAGTTGGTTAAAGTGGAGTTGGGGAGAGAGATGGCAAAGCAAAGCAAGCCCAAAGAAACAAGTCTACACTAACAACATCAACAAACCAGTGTGTGTGACATGACTTTTTTTGTAAGTACATGTGTGTTTTGGAAAATAAAAGGTAAAACTTAATCTAAGCTACTTCTTAGAGCTCCATCTCTGACATAGTCACATTTATGGTATGATATTATTCAGTCAGCAGAGACACAACCAACCCTTCTACAGTCTTGTATATGCTGTGCATATGCTTACACCTGTTTGTCGGTGTTAAGGAAGGGTGTGGAAACCAGTGGGATAGGATGGGAGGGCAAAGGGAAGGGAGTACTGGTTGGGGGGCAATGATTACCTCTTATGGTTGTATCTAGTGTTCCCCTACTGACTTTCAATTGTCAAATAATCAGGAATCTTGAACGACGGTTGTTAAACCTAACCATTATTAAAATTAAATTATGCAAACTTATAATTAAATAAATTATCTTTCTAAAAGGTAATAAATAGACAACACATCACTTCTTAATTATTCTACCATTTTTACTATTATCTCTGCTCTTGCGGCTGGTTACACCTGTAGGATCTGTATGGTAGTTGCTACACAATGGGGTGAGACTGTACTTCTCGTCCCAACTCCACGTTCAGTGACATCACATTGGCACTTTGAAATCAGCCATGGTGGGAGCATGTACACACAGAAATTCGCAACCACTACAAGCCGGGGCTGGATTTATGGTTTTGATGATTGTCTAGATTTGAGACATTGATGAAGGAAATGTCAATAATGCACATTAAACTTAAAAGTGGATGTGTCTACAGCCATCATATTGTCTCTCATGCAAACCATGGAGAAAATATTCTTCAAGTTACCACAAATTATTATCTGATTCAGCAAACATGTGCCTCACATCATTGATAAACTAGTGAATGTCTGACATATGTTTTCATTGTTTCACTTTTTTCTTACATCACATTATATTACTACTTTATTTCTTTGTTGACATCAATGAAAATATTAACTAGTTTTAGGTTAGAAGTGTACTCATTTGTTAACTACAACCATGGGTTGGCTAAGGATCTAAGAGTTTGGCAAAAATCATTGAAAGCATTCTGTGAAATTGGCCATATACATGACATTTACAGTAAAGAATATTGTGTATTTTATGGTTCTTTGTAAATCGTATGCTACATATCCTTTATATCAGTAACACTTAAAATAAGTGTATGTATATGTTTACGTATATATGTATACACATATTTCTTCTCCCAGAGAACTGTTTGTCAAGCATTTACCAGCACACCACCGGTTGTATCATTTATTATAATAAGCACATGCATTTCGAAAAACATAAACAAAAGAAAAACGTTAAGTGATTAAATGGCACCTCCTCTGGGAAGCCTTCCCGGATTCTCTCAGTTTCTCCCTGCTCAGTGTTCCCACAGTGTCCTTCATGTACCCCTCTCTTGGTAGCAGTTGTCACACTGCCCTGCAAAGCGTCTGGTTCCTGTCAGTCTTCCCCCCGCAGCCTGTGAATTCCTTGGTGCAGGGACTATGTTGAATCTTTTCTCTCCCTCTGCCACCTTGCACAGGGTAGCTGCTCAGCACATGAACGAATCCATCAGCTGGAGAATCAGAATGAGGAAGGAGACCAGAATAAAGGCCCAGCCCAGATTCATACAGAGAAATGTGGACAGGGCCTTCCTCAAAATGCTTGCCTGGGAACCTGGGAGATCAGCAGCAACTGAATCTCCTAAGACTTGACTGTAATTCTGTGGGCTGAGCTCTCTTACGGATTAATATCATCCACAAAATTCTCAGCCCGTGGATTGTGAATATGCACAGAGATGTTGGCACTCTCTTTGTTCTATCTGCTTTCTTTTTTTAACTCTCACTTTGAGCGTCTAAAAGTTACTCCATAAATGAAGATATAATCTCATATTCTTGACAGGAAAAGGTCCTGGCCCCCTGGTAGGATTTTCTTATTTCTTGTTGATGGGTAAACTAAAAAACCCAGTAGGAATGCTCATCTTGCCCTCTGAGAGGCTGGGTGCAGCAGCCGATCTGGATAACCGTGACAGAGAGTGGAGATAGGCTGAGAAATACATTCTTATAGTGAAAAAATAAATGTCTTCATTTTTCCAAGTGAGGGCCTCGCTCTCAGCGTGGGATGCAGTGTCGCACAAGGACTTTGAGCATGGAGCTGTCAGACTGATCTGGCTTCCAATGCTAGCCTTGTTTCTGATTAACCACAGGCCTTGGGCAGGGTACAGACCTTAGTGCACCTCAGTTTCCTCATCTACAAAATGGGGATTAGAATAGTTCTAGGCCATTTGTTTGTGGCACCGATTAAACATGGGCTATGAAATGAAAGCATTTGTACACAGATGTTCATAACAGCTTTATGTATAATAGTCAAATACCGGAAACAATCCAAATATTCACCAACATGTGAATAGCTAAGCAAATTGTGTTATATTCACATAACGGAATACGACTCAGCAACAGAAAGAAAGAAACTGCTGATATACATGCCAACATGGATGAATCTCAGTATGATTATATTAGGTGAAAGAAGCCAAACAAAACAAAGTACACACTGTATGATTTCATTTTATAACTTTCCAGAAAATGCAAATCTAGTAACAGAAAGCATATTGGCAGTTGTGTGGGGACAGACTGAGGGCTGAGAGAGAGGATTAGGGTAGGAGTAAAGAGGGGCCTAAGGAAACGTTTTGGGGTGATGGATGTGTTCACTGTCTTCCTGTGGTGATGGTTCATGGGCATATTCACATGTTAAAACTTATCAAATTGTACACCTTAAATATGTGTAATTTGTTAAATGTCAATTATAACTCTGTAAAGCCATTAAGAACTATATGGGATGACAGACGTAAAGTGCTTAGAGCAGTCTCTGGTATATAGTAAAAGGTCAATAAATGGTAGCTTTTATGAGGAAGTTGATGACGAAGATGAAGAAGCTGATAATGATGATAGTGACAACCTTCCTGCTGCTGTCCCTCTTGGGGAGGAATGTTGCTTCTTGCTTACATCCTTGAAATGCCCACACTCCCTTCTCTTCCTCCTATTAATCACTTTGACCATCTAAGGCCCAGAATGGTTCTAACCTCCTCAATACCCACAATAGCCATTCCCTTCTCGGACTGCCAATATCCTTTGTAGCTCAGAACCTTTCCCTTCCCTATATAACAACAGAGAATCTTGACTTTGGGTTCAAGAAGACATAGATTGACATTTGCTTTCTTACTTCCTAACTTGATCAAGCCTCAGTTTTTTCATCTGTAAACTGGGGATGGTAATAACAGAGATATTGTTGGCACACTCAGAGGAGATAGTGTGAGTAAAGCACTGTAACTCATAGAATAAACATCCAATTCATGGCACTTTGTTATCTTGCAGTGCAACTCATATTGGTTGAGTTGTTCAGGGGCTACTCTTCTTTTCCTGAGTTCTGAAACAATTGAGACATGAGATGAGAGAGTAGCAGATGGAAGCCACTAAAGCTCCTTTATTCCCAAACAAGCCTGAATTGGAAGATGTCTCTTAAGGTAAAAGCAAACCTGATTCTTAATACTAAACCTCGAAATTTAATAGAGTTATTCACATAGTAATGGCACCACCGAACTCAGGCAGCCTCCCAACATGAGAACGTGGTCAGAGTATTCCATGCCTAGAAAAAGAGGAATTATGCTTTCTGGGGGAGCTCACTCCTAAGAGAATGAAGGGGATCTCTGAGCTGAGAATGTCAAGTTTATTATTCCTAATTGTTTAGCACATAAGTCTTCTTCTCTCACACTTCAACGCTGTGGAAAGAACAGAGGGGCAGAGAGAGGCCAGGGGTGTCACACTAATGGAATTCCCTCCACACAAAGGGAAACATCAGAAGTGAGGAATGAACATTCTTCCTTTAAAATACCATTTTAATTCATTATTTCCTGAGCAGAAGTATCATCTTCCTAACTAAATTGTATCATAATGGCTGAGCACACTGAAAAACTCAGTAAATACTTCTGGCCATAGTAAAGAAATCATGATTTTAGAATTCAACACGGGGAAAAGGACCTCCTTGGAGCAGCTGCCCTCTCTGTCACCTCTGTCTATGCTCCTCCAGAGTCGTGGAGGTTACCACATCTCAAATCAGTTCACTATCCAGATTGCCATCACTGGTCCAACAGATCTATGCCTATTACCCTTGACTTCTGGATCAGTATTAAATAAGACTGTGTCATCTTCCATATGTAATCCCTTCAAGTGACTGAAGACAGTTATCCATACCACCCCTAAGTCTTCTTGGTCATGGGTTACATGTGCTCCAGTTTTTAATCCTTTCCCACATATCATGGTTTAACAAAACTCTTACTCTCCTAATTCTTCATCAGTTGACACACTCTAAACTACCAATGACCTTCTTAAAATGTGCCACCAGGAAACAAGAGCTTCAGGTGCAATTACTCAATCAACCAATCTATTAATCACAGCTGAATGAAATCGGATGCCCTGAATGGCACAGCCTGTGGACAGAACCACATGCCTCCCTGCAGAGGAATCGAGGCTTTACTTGCATGTTCCTGGCAGCACCCTTTCTCTGTTGACTCCTACTGAACTTGTGGTCAGCAAAAGTACTAAGGCATTTATTCACATAAATTGCTGGCAAGTCAGGGTTTCCCACTCTTCTACTTGCACTGCTGACTTTTCAACTTGGAATTCCACTTCTATTTCACCTTATTACAACTCATCTTTTTCAAGAGATAGACAGCATGAAAGAATTAAGAGCACAAGCAGTCATCAGGCAGACCTGGGTATAAGTGTTGGGTAAAGATTCTCTGAGCTTCTGTTTTCTCAACTATAAAATGGTAATAATGACACCCATGTCTTGAGATTGCCGTGAGAATAAAATGAGACCATGCATGTAAATGGCTTAGCACAATGCCTGACACAAGGAAGCAAATAAATAAACATTAGCTTCCATTATTACTATGTTGAATGCTATTATGAGAGGATATGAGTAAGAAATATGTGACACCAGGTGCAATCATGATTTGAGAGAAATTCATTTTAATCACTCTAGAAATTACTTTAGAACTGTATATATAAAACCATCGATATTCAGCACTTTTACTTATTCTAACTGCATTTTAGGAGAGTATTGTATACTCCGGTGTACCTGTGAATTGAGAAATTTGCAGATGTCTTAGAGAGATATTCCTCTCAAATGTCAAAGGTCAACTATTTAAAACCAACCTACCTTCTTTGAAAGGTACCTGCCTTCTTCTTCTCTATCATTCTTCCATGTGCCTCACAATCACTGTCAGCAGTCCTACAGTCAAGTCCTTCAATGGCCTGGGATGGAATTCCCCTAGGACTACAAATTTGGGCTCTATAGGGAGCTAACTGCTGCCTCACCTGAATTATCTCTTATTCATATTTGTGCTACCCTTTCCTTTCCAGCGTAAAGACATTCTTCCTAACTAGAGAAAATAGAATCCCAAAAGCAGCTGGGTGGCTGAGCCATCTCCAAGTCATGAATCTCTCTCCTCCCTTTTCTTCTTTTGCTGAATATTTCTACAAAGAACTTTCTTTTTTCAGATTTGACTTGATTGTGAAGCCCCAGCACTTTCTTGAGTTTAGCCTTTGTAGTATATTAATGTATTAATCAATTATCATTAGTCATACCTCTTGATACCCACACCATTGACTATGCAACTTTGCAGGTCAGTGCAAAGGAAGGCGCAAGGGAGGCACCTTCTGCCTGACTTCTTAACTCTGGGTTCAGCCACATGATGTGTTTTGGTTGATGGGATATTAGCCAGCACCATGCAAGCTCTTATGCCTCTGCCACTGCCACAAGCACGTTTCCCAGCTAGCCCCGTGGATGATGAAAGTCATCTCGGTTATGCCAGCCAAGACCATCCTTGATCAACCAACAGCCATGCAACTTCCAGAAGGTGAGCAAGCCTAGCCAAGATCAGAGGAACCAATAGCCAAACTGCAGCCAACTCTAAATGCACATGACACCCAAAATCAGTTGGTCCAGCTGAGATCAGCTAAACCCTACAGAGTTCTAGGCTAAATAGATGTTATTGTCATATGCCAATGATGCATTATGGTTGTTTGTTACTTGGCATTATTGTGGCAATAGATAACTAAAACAGCCTGTCCAACATGAACCTTACATGAGTTGCATCTGGAAGACTTGAGAATGAAAGAGGTAGGGGAGACTTTCTGTATTCTCATCAGCCACCCATCATGTAAGCTTAGGCAGTAAAGAAAGCTTGGTAAGTGACACCCATGGCTCCCTCTAAATGGTTTACATCATGGTCAAGAATGCCACAACCTAAGCCCCACGACGAGTGGAAGCTTGATGATTTACTTGAATATAAAAAATTATCCAATTCCACCAATAGACACAATCACCAGCCACAAAGTCAACACTCAATTTGACACTAATACTCTCAAAATGGATGGCTTGTCTACTCTCTGTCACCCAGAACAATTTTACCATCACAAGCCGGCTCTTGAAATATGAAATCTTGGGAGAGTTACAACTTTCTTGGCAGCTTGGATTCTTTCTCCTTTGCAGAGAGCTATTTTAAATGCCCCCCAAACTTGTGTGGGAGTGCTGATCGGCCACATTTAATTGGTCAGACTGTGAGCCTAGCGATGCACCACTCTTCAGAAAATTAAACATAGCCATGATTGTTACTTTGCTCTGTTATGGTGGCTACAGAATGGCAAACCAATCTGTTGAAACTAAGAAATCCAGCAGCTCAATTATCTGTCAGGCCTACACAGCTAAACACTCCATAAGCCGATCTTTGTTCCTAGTTAGCTGAGGCGTATTTTGATTGAATATATTGCTTGCTTGGCATTTTGGATGGCCAAGACTCAAGGTGCTGCTAACAACCTGTCAGCTCCTTAGGAATAGGTGTTCTTACAAATATAGACATTCATTCATTCGTTTGTTCACTTCACCTCTAAGCATTTGTCCCATATCTACTCTGTACCAGAAACTGTTAAGTGCTGGAGATAAGGAAAAGCTAAGTAACAATTAGTTAAATAAACAACTAGTAAGAGGGCAAGGCAGGAATAGAAGCTGGGTTTCTGACTCTAAAGCAATGCTTCTCAACTGGGGGCAATTTTGTCCTCTCTAATCTGGGGATATTTGTCAATATCTGGAGACACTTTTGGTAATCATGACTGGAAGGGCAGGTGCTACTGGAATCTAGTGGGTAGAAGCTAGGAACACTGCTAATCATATTATAACACACACAACAGCCCTCACAACAAAGGATTATCCAGCCCAAAATGTTAACAGTGTGGAGATTGAAAAACCCTACTGTAAAGCCACGCACTGGACTAATTTCTTAGAGAGCAAAGTTTCTGTGTAATCCATCGTACACCATCTGCCCTTGCACAGGGCCAAGCACAAGTATGTGCCCCACAAATGCTTACTGGCTGGCAGGATGGATAGATAGATGGATGGTAGATGAACCCCACATCTATAGATGGTATCAATAGATGTATATAATGAGCATTGATTGATTGTTTAGGCCATAAAACATTTAACAGATGGTTTAATTTTCCAACCTAGAGTTTAGGTGGTTCCAAGATGGGAAATAATCTGACAGTTTTGACACAAATTGCACCGGACCTGGTGGATTGTGCTCTAGAAAACCCCACAGCTCTCTCCTCAGCCTCTTTCCCAGCTTCTCCTTTAACTCAGATAAGATGTGCTGGGCTGTTCCTTTAAAGCGTCCTGGCCTGATATGAAGATAATCTGTCTTCTTTTATTTCTTAACCCCTGGAAATGAGAGTGAATTCGTCATATCCAACATTCTGTAGATTCATTTGGCCAATTATTCTACTTTGGGTCCAAATTCATCCCTAGTAATGTACAATCTGTTTTAGATGTTAATTTTTAATGGTGTGATTCTGGCTTGTCCTTCAAATGAGTTGAGTAGAAACACTGATTTATTTTTATCCCTTTCATCAATGCCAGGGAACAGAATAAATTACTCAAGAACATGTTCCCTGCCTTTGCTTCTCCCCCATAAGAGATTATGAAGATAAATGTCCAAGGGTTGATTTTATTTCTAACAGACTGGCTATGCAGCCCTGTTAGGAATGAAGTACTGTGTTGGTGCTGTGGAATGAGATGTCCCAAGGCCAGGAGGACCCTGTCCCTGCCTTTTGGGAAGCCACAGGAAGGAAGGGTTCTGTCATATGGGTGAGATGCTGGCAGCTCTGCCTCGCGTCAGGATAAAAGCTCAGGTAGAACCCTGAAAATTGTTGACATGAATAAGTCTCCCATTGGATTGTGTGATCCTTGGGACAGAGGCTAGGACTTTCATGAGTGAGCTTCTCCTACACACCTTAAATTTGGTTCCTCATCCGAAATCTTCCAAGGAGAATCACATATTGGAGCAAGTGTTTGGTAACCTCTTCCTCTTAAAGATATAGATGAACTTTGTGAGTTTTGCTAACACAGGTCTGGCCAGCCAAGTTCAGCTGTGCAATTGCCTGCCTGGTCCCCTAAGACTGCGTGCTGTACTGAAATAGTACAGTGTTTGGAAACATACCAAACAACTGTCATTAGAACTGCTCTGATGAGCCAGACAGACTTGGCCTAAGTTAAAAGGGGTGAAAAGAAAGATTCCTTTGTTTTCTCAACAAACACCTACTATGCCAGGCATGACGCCAGGTACAGATGACAGCAAGCACCAGGCATACACATTATTGCTTTCAAGTTGCTTCCAGTCCACTGTGGGAGATGAGTACAGGTTTGTTTTGGTTTGAGGCCCCACTTCCTTTCTATATTTCTTTAATATCCAAAGAGAGATGCAGACCTCTTTAATTATTTTGTCCTTTCTTCTCATTTTGGCTGCTTTTGCATTTCCTATCCCTTTATCCAAACTTCTGGTACCATCCTTGCAAAGGCACCAATAAGACGTCTGGATGCAAGATGCTGCCAATGTCGGTTCATAGGTCACTATCAATCAAGGTCAGTATCTGCTGAGATTCTTTTAATCTTTGTTCTTATGCTCATTGCCTCATGTTACAAAACAGCTGCAGGAACTCCAGGCATCATCTCTACAGGATACAGGAAGAAAAGAGAGAGGCAAAGGCTGATGGTCCTTTCCAACTGAATCTGACTCTTTCATAAAGAATGGAAAAGCTTTCTGGAAAGCTCTACCTTACAGGTTTTGCCTTATATCTAGTTGTCCAGAACACTGGCACATGGCTACCTCTGGCTGGAAGGTAGCATAAAGGAAAGGGTTGTGGATAGTGTCAGTCAGCCAAGCAAAAGGGCCTGTCAAACAGCCCATCTGGAAAATATCACTGAAGAAACGGATGCTTGTGAAGAAATTCTTTATGCAATTTAGGTGCTATGAATATATAAGAAGTTCTTGCTCAGAATCTCGGGAAACTACAAAGGAGTTCTACTGCCTTGAATACTTTCCATATATCATCAGAATTAATCATTTCATCAACTCTACGGAATAAATTCAATTATTGGCACCATTTCATAGATAAAGAAGCTGGGGTACAAAGAGGGACAGTGACTAGTCCAAGGTCATACAGCCAGGAAGGGCAGAGTCAGAGCCTTACCCCAGATCTTTAAAAACATTTATTCAACTAGTTCTCTTTCTTCACTCTGCCCTTGAGCACAAATGTGCAAAATAAAACTCAGTGAAGCATGAAGTGTGTATACACACCAACCATTGGTGGGAAATTGCAGTAGACACATTTCCAGAGCAAGTAAGTTTTAAAACAAGAATTCCAGGATAGTTGGAAGGCCAATTCATCCATTTATTCATTCAAAAACCTGTGGCACACCTGCTGGATTCCAGCCCTGGGCTGAGGATGTAAATGAGAAAGACACAGCTCCTTTTTACAGATGCGGCAGAAGCAGCAGAGCCCGGAGGGATATGGGGCCATAAACCAAGGAATGCAGGCAGCCTCTAGAAGCTGAGAAAGGCGAGGAAATGGATTCTTCCCAGGTCCTCCAGAAGGAACGCAGCCCTGACAACTCATTTTCTATTTACGACCTCCAGATCTGTAAGGGAATAAATTGGCATTCCTTTAAGCCACTAGGTTTGTGGTAATTTGTTACAGCAGCAACAGAAATCCAATACACAGGTCTCTTAGCAGGTATGTTCACTTGGAACCCAAGAGTTTTCTAGAAGGACTTTATGGAGGGGACTTCACAGAGAGGGAAAATGAACAGGAAAATATCTCTCTGGTTGCTTCTGAGTGTCTCTCATTCCCTGTTCATCAAAGTTCACCTCATAGGGTGCTACCATCCCCACCTTTCCAGTTTTCACCTTCCAGCCCCTTGGCAGCTCCTAGGAGTCTGTCTCCCAAGCGGCACCAGAGCTCATGCTCATCGACGTGGGCAAGGTGCTGACTAAGAGGAAGAAAACAAAAAGAAGTAGTCCGGGGAATCTGGGAAGTGCCAAGGTTGTGTCCAATACTGAGGGTGACTTGGGGAGAAAATCATCCAAATACTTATCCAGCTCCTTCTGTAGACTGATGTCATTTCTAGGGAGCAGTGTTTGCCTCTGCCTGCCTGGCATCCAATCCTCAGTTCTCTGAGTAACTGCAGCCTATTTCCTTGGCAAACTACCCTTCCTAACCCCATCCATGTCCCAAAGTGGACTGACTCCCACATTTATTCCAGAAGGAGCCAGGGCCTGGACTTGACCAATTGGAGCATAGAATTCCCTCGTCATTGCACAGCAATTTTGCTCAGGAACAGGCATGGCTTCATGCCTAGCCAGTCAGTTTACTGCATCTCCCTGGGCACAGCGATTCGTTCAGGGCAGTACCTGTGACCCAGTCAGTTCAGTAGGTCTCAGATCTGAAACATGTTAGAACTATTGGGAACACATCATCTTTTTTGTCCCATAGGTCTGCAATTGAGAGCACGTGAGCCTGGAATTTCCAAGGGCCACCATGTGGGCATGATGCCAGCATGAAGTGGAGAAAAGGAGACACCTTAGGACAACAGCTGGCCTTCTGGATCCAACCATACCTGAACTTGGATGGATTTTACATGTATGTAATTCATTACATTTCTCTTTTTAACTTAAACCAGCTTGAGGGGGGGTTGTCTTTTGAAAGATTCCCAATACAGTACTTCCTTAGGGACACATTTTCACTTGCTGCCAACAGGAATCCCTCTTGTGGATTTAGATGCTTCGAGAGACTGGAGTAGTTAGGAAAGCCAGAGGCAGGTTAGAGAGATAGTGACCCCAAACTTCTTGAGGACCTACAAGTCCTAAAGGAGAATCACAGCTGTACCTGACACAGTGTCTGCTGTGCCTGGACCCTTTCCCTAATGGTACTGAATGTGCCCCCTCTAGGCACCACAGCTCTGGCCCTGGCCACCTCAATAGGCATCCTTAAGAAACGGTTCTTTGTTCACTCACACCCCTTCTTATACAACAGGAAAGCCGCATAAAATCCATTTCTTGGAGTGTGAACAACTCGACTGCAAATGAAAGGGATGCCCGACCTATTTGCACTATCCATCCTGCACCCAGTACCTTGATTCTAGTGATTAGACATGGCCGATTCCAGCCTCCGTGAAATAGAAAATTGCTGCAATTGTCAACGATAGGTCTGGCCCAGGCTGAACTCAACATGCCTACCATCCCGAGCATGAAGGCATCTTCCGACCCCCGCGGCTCCTGTTCTGAAACCAGGACATACCTCTCAGGAATGAAGAAAAGGCCATTTTCAAGGCAGTAATTGCATAATATACAGAATGTAACAAAAGGGGGACCCTCGAGCTCCATTACTTTGAAGGGTCTGTCAGCGTTTTCATTATAGTCCATTTTCTGCCGTGATTTATCTTCAGCCGTGAAGCTGGGCTGACAGCTGGGGCTTAGCACCCACAGGCCCAGCCCAGGAGAACCATGTGGAGTTTAATTTAGTTGGAATTGTTTGGCCAGCTCCATGCTGAGGACTTGCAAACTATGAATTAAACGCAAGTTTGGGTCCTCTGGCACTTTCGTGGCAGTTCTTGTTTGGAGCATCCTCGGTAGCTTGCCTGCAAATTGTGCTTTCCTGACAGGCTGAGCCATTCGAGGCCAGGAAGGAAAGCAAGAAAGTCATTTCTTATCCTCTTCAAGGGTCTATTTCTTGGGGCAGAGGGGACGGGATTTATAGTTGAAGTCCATGAATATAATTTATGCTTCTTTTCAAGTGAAAAAAGATTATCATTTAAACTCAGATAATCATTTACATCTTCTCTCTATATATGATCCTCACGCGACCCTTGTTTCCAGCCTCAGGCGCTGGGTCCCTCCTGGGGGAAATCTGCAGTGCATCCAGTCCCAACGTAGGTCATCTTTGTCTTTGGACAGACAGGCCCCGAGCCAGGGCCTTGGAACAGCAAAGCTAAGTCGTAGAAGTTAAGGCCAGAATGAACCCCAAGAACAGCTCACAGGCTGGCCAATGCCCGGTCTGGAACCTGGTGTTCAATGTGTATCTGGATTCCAGCTGGAAGTCTAGAATCTAACCCACAACCCAGAAGTCTCTCTCTAGGGTCAGACGAGGTTGGGGGCGAGGTGTGGAAAATCAGCCCAAAAAAGGTCTTTCCTCTGTACTTGTCTCCCTGAGCTTCCTGGGTGGTAATAGCTGAACAACCTAGGAACTTTCTACATAGATTGTCTTCTATAAGCCGTAGACCTGTCCCCAAGCCCCTGGAGTTCTCAAGTCATTGTCTTCATCTTTGCCATAATTCCCACCATCAACGACATCCACCAGTATCAATTCCACCATCATCAGCACCATCATCAATCTCATCAAGAATATTATTGAGAACTTTCCTCAAGGCAGGCCCTGTACCATGTGACACACATGTGATCTCAGTCAGTCCCTACTATAAGCCTGTGTAGGAGTTCATATCCTCATTTTATGATCAAGGAGACTGAGTCTTGAGGAGGTAAGGCAACGTGCCCGAAGTTACCAAGTTGGGAAGCCAGGACAGACTGACCCAATGCTCAGGTTCTGGAATACTATGGAAGGCCACCTATCAACATGGCATGGGTTCCCCAGGAAGCCAACTCCGAGATGGTGTTTGGAGGTCAACGTGTGTCTTAGGGGCTGTCCTTGGGATCAACACCTGCGGAAAGGAGGGGAAGGAAGCAGGAGTGGGCAGAAGGGAAGTCAGGCTCTGATGCAGCACCAATCACAACCCTGGATCACCCCACGGGCACTCTGGAGCTAGAATGTTCTGCCTGTGGCGTTGCTCTGTCTTGGCCTGGGATGGATGGGCCTTTATACCCTGTACAGGTTTTCTATGGTTGCAGTAACAAATTATCACAAACTTAGTTGCTTGAAACAACACACATTTATTCTTACGTAGTTCTGGAGGTCAGAAGTCTGAAATGGGTTGTAAGGAGCTAAGATCAAGATGTTGGCACAGTTGCCTTCCTTCTGGAGGCTCTAGTGGATAATCTGTTTCCTTACCTTCCCAAGCTTCTAGAGGCTACCCTCATTCGTTGGCTTGTGGCCCTTCCTACATCTTCAAAATGTTTCACTCCAACCTTTGCTTCTGTCATCACATCTCCTGTCTCCCTCTGCCTCCATCATCACATTTCCTTCTCTGACACTGACCCTCCTGCCTCCTCTTACAAGGACCCTTGTGGTTACACTTAGGGCCCACCTGGATAATCCAGGATAATCTCCCCATCCACGGTCCCTAATTTAATCACATCTGCAAAGTCCCTTTTGCCATGTCAGGTTACAGATTCCAAATGTGGACGTCTTGGGGACCATTACTCAGCTGCCACCTTCCCCCTCAATCACTCATTGTCTGTGGGTCTTCCCACTGAGGCAGTCCCTGAGGAGGCTGACAGCTAAGGCTACCTGCCGACCACACAAATGGGCCCACAAGTCCTTCCTGAAGGGAGACCTGGGGCGGGCATCTCCGTGTCCATTTCTCATTCCTAGAGAATTCAGGTTCAACCCAGCCCAGCCATCTCTCCTCTTATTTTAAAGACCTGCATTTCCCAGCTTTGAACCTCAGCTCTAAACTCCATCTCAGACTCCCTTACCAGGTCTGCTTTCATCTTCCTCTCCTGCGAATCATAATACTCTGATTTTATATTTATGACCAACTGTTTAAAGAACCTCTTGAGTGTCTGACCACAGCTCAATTGTCCATGACTATAATAATCATCTGTCTCTTCATATTCAGAAAGCGACACAGATTAGGAAATGCAAAGGCTGCCTTTGGCATTGAGCAGTTGTGTTTGGGGGGCGTTTCTCCCCCTGCTGTAAATGTGTTACACTGAAGCATATTTCTATCCATCTGCAGGCCTGCCATATTGCAGGTAACTGTGAATAAAACAAGCAATAACTGCAAGGGCCTGCTGCCTTTTCCTGTCCCTGCATCGACTCTCAGTTACCTGTGCTAATGGCATAGGCTCCTCTTTTTAAGCATATTCCTTCCTCCCAAGCAGCACCTGCGATCTGGAAGCCCATAGGAAAGCCAAGAAGGGACTTAAGAAACAGCCAAGAGGAACCTTTTAAAGAGAGTCATAAACTCAGACTCTCTCCTCTGATCCCGCCTTCTGAATGATTCCCCTCTTAGGAAGTGCTTCTTGCAGAATGAATGATAAAAACCAACCTACTCATTAGAGTGGACGCCGAGGTGCCAACTCATCAGTCTATGTGATTCTGGAGGGGCTGTCCATAGAGAGACCCCTACCTCCCCTACTTCAGTGGGGGATTTTGACTGCCAGAGGTCTGAGAGTCTGAAAGCTGTTGATAGAGCCACCAAATCATTCTTCTCGCTTTCTCCCACTCCCACCTGCAAGTTGCTAAGCTGCTAGCGTGTAAGTTTGGGGTTTCTGGTGGCCATGTCTGTCTGCTCAGGAGATGGAGAGGATTGGAGCCCTGATGTCTTTATTAAACCCCTGGATCCAATCATGCCTGAAGGCAGCATCTGATCCTTCTCAGTTATATGAGCCAATATATGCTTCTTTAAATATGCTATTTTTAACGGGTTTCTACCATGTGATATTGAAAATGACTTTTACATTTTTTGCATCTCCCTCTAGATGTTCCTCAGTAGCCTCCAACTCAACATGCTCCAAAATAAACTCAGCATCTTGCTGTCCCTACACCCATATCTCATAACTTTGCTATTTTTTCCCAATATACTTTCATCTTCTATGTTCCCCAGCCCCTGCATACTCTTGAAACCCCGCCTTCCTCCGGTCACTCACCCGTCTCATTGCCTTCCTTTTGTTCTGGTCTGGATGACTCTCCCCATGGCACTGCAGTAGCCTCCTGCATCTAACCCTGCTCCCTGATGCCTCTCCCAAACGCTGATTTCACCAGGCCCATCTCTTATGAGGACGCTCCCTCTGGTCCCATGGAGTACAAGACAGGACCCAGCTGTCCTAGCTTGCCATCAAAGTGACAACGTAGCACACACAAGCTTAGATTTTAGCACCAGATTAAGATTCAAGTCTTAGCTCTGCCCCACCTTAGCTGCGTGACTTTTATTGAGTTACTACACCTCTCTGACCCTAGTATCCTCAGCTGTAAAATGGAGAGAACAGTACCTACCTTTGTGGTTATGGTGAAAATTAAAAAAAATTACTATATATTAAATGCTTAGCACAGAGCACTCAACAATTAATTCAACAGCCATGGAGCACCCAACAATTAATTCAGCAAGTATTTATTGAACACCTGCCATGTGCCAGGTACTGTTCTTGTGACTCAATACACACACACACACCACACATGTGTGTGCATGCAGGCACACGCACAAACACACATATGTAAGCAGAGTTTTGGCTTCAACCCTCATCTAATCAATGCCTGCCTTCATTAATTCAGCAAACCTGGGCTAGTACTTCCTGCACGCAGTGCAGTGCTGCACGCTGAGACAGAGTAACTAACAAGATGTGGCCCCTGACTTCAAGGCACTCCCGTTCAGTGGGGGAGACAAATGGCAGATATGTAAACAGACCATTTCAAATACCATCAGACTTCTATCCTACCACCAGCCATAACTGGAGCTTCTAAGAACCTTTGCGTCTAAAATTCTGTGATATGGTAAAAACTAATTTTTCTTCTCTAGCAATAGAAAGAAGAAACGCAGTGGAATAAAGTTGGGAGGGAAGAGTAAATTCCCCCTCCAATACCTGAGTCCCACTTAGACAATATCCTTCCAGCATCCTGCCCAATGAGAGAAAGTCGAAACCCAACCCCCAGGGGTCGGTGCCTATCACCACAACGGCAATGACTTCCTAGTGGGAGAGAAGCCGAACCGAACCTGCAGAACAACCTTCAGGAGGGCGGCTTGCTGTTACAGTCCCCTCATAGTCCCCTTCACCAGGATCTGTTCCTCCAAGGCTCCAGAGATTCTCTCCAGAGACCCACAGTCAAGACCCAGGCAAACCTCCGCCCTCCCAATCATTTCCAGCACAGCTTCCCCCACGCCAGGCCACCGTGGGCCGGGAATTTCCGTGGGAAGGTGACCAGAAAGGAAGCTCTAGGAAGTGGGGCTCTGGGAGGAGAAAATGGAAAAATAAGACCAGGAAGCTTCTAGAAGCATGGGGAGCTGGGATGGTAACTTTAAAGCAGAGTTTCTCAACTTTGGCAATTGATGTTTGAGGCCACATCATTCTCAGCTATGGGGACTGTAGGGTGTTTGGCAGAATCCCTGGCCTCAACCCACCAGATGCCGTAGCACCCTTCTCCCACTTATGGCAACAAAAAATGTGCCCAGTCATTGCCTGGGAGGCAAATGTCCTAGGCGATGGGTGTCCAATTACCGCTGATTGAGAACCTAGTCTGGAGCCAATGCCTCCTGGAGGGGAAGGAGTAGGCTGAACTACAGAAAAGGCTCAAAACAGAGAGATTTGGGAGCAAAGGACATTCTACAGTACAGCCAGCAGTGTGAGAAGAGCAAAGGCAGATGCAAACCTCAGCTCTGGGTCCAAAGACCTTGGAATCGTGGGCTTCGCTGAATGAATGGCATGTTCTCTTCAGTGACTCAGAATCTACGGACAGAGAATAAATCTCACACACTTAGGATCCGGGCTTGAAACATCACCCTGATTCACATCTGATTCAAGAGACAATGTGTGGCTTTGAGCCAGTCACTTTCACTCTAGGCTGCAGACCTCATTCTTTGCCAAATGAAGGAGTTGGACTGCTCCAGGGATGGAAAATAGTTGTTATGCATTCCTCCCCTCCCAACCACGGTGCCTGTGACAGACATCACTAATCAATCACCGCACACATTCCCCTTGAGCCTGAGTAAAGCCTCTGAATTCTCCTCCGCCCAGTGATTCCAGAAGCTACTGCAGCTCCACTAATAGGCTGTTGCTGCCAAGTTATGTCGGCACTGTTTACTATTCTTATAGGCGTCAGTGATTTTCAAATTAGTTTCTGGGGGCTTCTAGAGACGCTCCTCAGAGCGACTTTCCAGAAAAGGGAGCAGGGCAAGTAAGTCAAACCCTACTTCATCCAGAGCTTTCGTCTGCTTTACCTAATGGACTTCTCAACGAATTTCATTTGAACAAAGTAATCCCTCAGCTAACACACCAAAATTTGCTACGGCTGCTGTGACAAAGTATCGCAGACTGAGTGGCTTCTACAATAGAAATGTATTGTCTCACACTGCCGGAGGCTGGAGGCCCGAGATCAAGGTGTTGGCAGGGCTGAGTCCTTCTGAAGGCTGGGAGGAAGGATCAGTTCCAAGTCTCTCCCCCAGCCTCTGGGGTTTCTTGGCTTGTAGAAGCATCGCCTCAATCTCCACCTTCATCTTCACGTGGTGTTCTCCCTGCGTACAGTTTCTCTGTATCTAAATTCCCTCATTTTATACGAACACCGGTCAGATCAGATTAGGGCCCCCACCATGACCTCACTTTAATGTGATCACCTCTGTAAAGACCCTATCTCCAAAGAAGGTCGCACTCTGAGGTATTGGAGGTCAGGATTTCAACATGCGAATTTAGGGGGGATACTATCTAACCCACAACATTCTGCCCCCTGGTCCCTCAAATTCGTGTCCTTCTTATGCACAAAATGCATTCACCCCAGGCCAGCATTCCTCAAATTACTAACCCAGTCCAGCAGCAACTCTAAGTCCAAAATGTCATCTAAATCAGGGTGAGACTCAGGGTATGATTCATCCTGGAGCAAAATTCCTCTCCATCTGTGAACCTGGGAAACCAGACAATGGGTTATTTTAAGCTTCTTAAACACAATGGTGGCAGGCATAGGATACACATAGTGTCCTCGGCAAGGTCAAGTTTTCTCCCTGGAGTCTGCGTATCCTGATATATACCTTTATCAGGGCCTTCCTGTGAGTGGTTTCCTAATAGGATCACGCCTCTGCTGGGTGCACCATCAAACATCACTGTTCCAGGAAACCCAGGCTCATAGGTCTGCTTCCCACAGGTCATACTAGAGGTCACATCTTCCCTAATGTCCTGAGGCATTAGAGATCTTGATAGTCAAATATGTGGCAGATGGTGAAGCACAGAACATCGTTCTTGATACCTTGGTAACTGGCTTCTCACTCCTTCCTTGCTTTTAGATTTCTGTCTGGGAAAAAGCAGCAAAAGAGACAAATCCTGAATGTTTTTCTTCCATGCTGGCTGTATGAAGATCAAATATCCGATGCAATATTCCCATTCTATACAAGTTGACATGAAGATGTCCCTATGAGTTTCTATGGTCATGCTGGTCTCCCTATGGATCCAATGGTCCCAGAACTCATTGTCTTCGAGTGCAGTGTGAGGACAAAAGTTCTTGAAGATCAATGACGTTCAACAATCAGAAACTCAGGAGCCTTTTACTCCAGTTGGATAATGTACTTAGGATTTTAATCAACCTTAACATGTGGATTTTATACATTATTCAAGACCTCCACAAGCTAGCTCCGCATAGATCCTTCTGTTGACAAACACCCCGTTAGAAGCCTGGGTTGTCTCGGCACAGCGCCGGGACCCTGTTGGTATGCACAGCAGCGGCTCCCAGAAGGACTGAAGTCAACACTTATTTGTGCTGGAGCCAGATCTTTGGAAATTGGACATTTTCTGTTCTAAAGAAAACTCCCCCAGTTGCTCTCTGTGCTTCAGAATTAATTTCAGTCTCTATGTAAATGTTGACTTTTATGGTGATTGAGAAGGATGTGTATGAGGAAATAGCTCTGGGCAGGTGTAAGGAAATGCCCCAGGGGGCCCATTGCTCCCATGGCTCTGTGGGACAGGAGCCCAGTGAGATGGGGACTGAGTCAGAAGTACTGATCCCTGTCTAAGACAGTGGCATGCTAATGAGCTCTAATTGACAGCTGGCTCTCAGCCTCCCTCGGCTCTTTCAGGCTCCCAGGCTGCAGGGTGCATTTACCGTCAAAGATGGGCAAAGACAGCACAGCCTACGATGTCTACCAGAGACCAACTCAGCAAGGCTCGGAAGGCATTGAATTAGGAGTCCAGGCTTTGGCAGACCCAGGGTGTTCTAGTTTCACCCATTAATAACAGTATTATTGTGGACAGATCACTTCACTTCCCCCAGTCTCATTTTCTTTGTATGTAAATTGGGGGCAGTAGTGGTACCTACCCCCTGGCTTCGGTTTGGGGATCAAATATGACAACGTGCCCAAGGCACTTGGCCCTGTGCATGTTGTGTAGGATAGGCTCAATCAACATAGACCTTCTGGGGTCCAAGAAATCTTAGGGAATCACCACGGTGAATGCCCCAAGTCTGGAGCCATAATAACAGAAATTTCAGTAGTAATTATCATAACCACTCCCAGCAAGCACAGAAAATGCATTTCTCAGAAATAATGATAATCCTAATGAAAATGACAATTATGATGAAACAGCTAACGTGTGTTGATCCAGACCCTATACTAAGCACTTTACAAGCCTTACCTCATCTAAAGCTCACAACTATAAAATGAGTACTTACAGATGGAGAAACTGAGGCCCAGAGAGGTGAAGTAACATGCACAAAGTCACAAAATCAGATTTGGATGTGAATCCAAGCCCCTCTGGCACCAGCATCCATGCACCATATTACACAAGAGATAAGTGGCACATTATTTAACTTCTCTACACCTCAGCTTTAATTGAAGATGATAATTCCTGTTTCTGAGGTGATCATGGGTATAAAATTGGTTATGCATTTTGTAATATGCTCTGGTTGCACAAAGATCTGGGTAGGATCTTTTTTTAGGGTGTTTGTTGCCAAACCCTCTACCATAAACGTTCTATGTATCCACTGGGGACATTGTGATCCCACAGCCAAGAAACTCATGGCAGCTATTAGGAAGAGTCTATCCTGCAGAGAGGAAGAAAAGAAGCCAGAGGATCCACATCCTAGATCAGCACGCAGGTGTCAGTTCCAAGCAATCTCACTTCCTTACTAACCCAGAAAGGTGATGTGAGAGGTACAATGGCCGCCCAAAGATATTCAAGTCCTAACTTCCTGTGATCATGTTATCTTACAGGGCAAACGGGACTTGGCAAATGTGATTAAATTAAGGCTCTTCAGATGGAGAGACTGTCTCGGATTATCTAGGTGAGTCCAATATCATCACAAGGTCCTTACAAGAGGGAAAAAGGAGGCTAAGATTCAGAGAAAGAGATGAGATGACAGAAGCTGAAGTTAGAGAGAGAGAATGATTTGAAGATGCTACAGTACTGGCTCTGAAGGTGGAGAAAGGGAGCCGTGAGCCAAGGAATGGAGCCAACCTTTAAAAGCTGAGAAGAGAAGGAAAAGAATTTTTCCCTAGAATCTCCAGAAGGAACATAGTCTTGCCAGCCCACCTTAGACTTCTGACTTCCAGAACCGTAAGAATAAATTTGTGTTTTTCTAAGCCACCAAGTCTTTGGTAATTTGTTACAGCAGCAATGGGAAACTCATACACTCAGGATCTCCTGCAGAGCTGAACACACTTCAAACAAAGCTCCAACCAGCAGAGGGAGAGAGAAGGACAAATCCCCTTCTACATTGTGCCATTGTGAGAAATCACTGTACAGCTGGGCTTGAAAACAAATTCTGTTTTGTTCAAATCTTGTTGTTAAATATTCAAAAGGAAAAGAGACATGGCTCCATGCAGAAAAGAATGCCAGCATTTTGCATTCTCTGAAAGCCAGACTCTAAAACAGGATGATATGTAATCTCTTTGTAAAATTTGAAGTGATAGACACACGTATATATTGAATTATTATTATCGATGTGAATTTTTAAAGTGCAGAAGCAAGTTCCCCTGGTAGCACTCTGCAGGCTGTTCCAGCGCCCACCTATCTTCGGGAGCAGAAAGAGCACAGGAAACCCGGCACCTGGGGCAGGGAGAAGACCTGGCCCTTCCGAGAACTGGGAATAGTTGGGATTGTCTCAAAACCAGTCACACTGGATGATGAAGCGTGAATCACTGAACAAATGTGCAATAGGGAAAAACCACAAAATAAGCCTAGAGACAGAATGCTAATAGTTAGGCAAATAAGAGGAGAAAAGTGTTTGAATATTCATGAGCCTTTAATCAGGAGCTTTGGACGAATACAGAAATGGTCCCATTGGTAATAACGTGCTCCATGGGAAGGAGAATCCCGCCCAAGGAAGCGCGAAGTAGAAGGGTGGACCAAACCTGTCCCTCTGCCCGGGACTCCCAGAACATCGACCTGGGTCTGCACATCCTGGTCCCACAATCAGTATTCTTCCTTCTTCTGTCAGTCACACTACACTGCATTTGGTCTTTTCTTGACGTAAAAGGTTTCCACTTTTAGAAATGGAAAGGGGAAGCTGGGGAGAACACTAATATGCTTGGAACATCTTCCAAAGTGCCAGGCTTGGGTTACATGCTCTGTATATATCTCATGTCACTCTCATAACCTTCCTTTCATGAGGATGTAATTATCCCATTTATAGATGAGGAAACTGAAACTCAAGGAAATGATTTCCCGCAGGCAGCAGAAAGCTAGTCAATGGCAGAGCTTAGATTTGAACAGCTTGTCTGTATCACAGCAAAGCCTATATTCGCTCCCCTCCATCACTCGGGGTTCCCAGGATTCACTCTAGACTCACATCCTCATAAACGTACAGAAGCCTCTGACTCTATTTAGGCTAAAATGTCGTATGTGGGGAGAGGACTGGTGGAAGTCTGGGGAACAAGGCTAAGCTACACTGAGAAGGGAGTGGCTTGGAGAGGAACTGGGATGAAGCATCCTGTCCGCAGTGAGGTCGAGGAAGACCAGCTGTCTGGATATGGGGCAATCCCACAAGAGGTTTCCTCCAAATCAGCTGGTGTGCCCAGAGTGGGAGGACAGATCTCAAGCAATCCAACAAGGGTTGGGCCATGCGTGCACCCACGTGCATTGTACACACATGTGGACTGAGCTCCTGCTCAGGCTTTCCCACTGTGCTGGCACTGGGATCAGCAGTAAATAAAACCAAAATGGCAGCTGGTCTCGAGGCATCCGACCCAAGAGGCTACAGGGGAAACGTGGACAAACTAAACAACCAAAGAGAACTTTAGTTACAGGCCGTGAAAGTGCTGGGAAAGAAATGAACAGGGTCTCAGAGAGGAGCAAGAGAGGAAGAAGAACTCATCTAAGTAGTCAGGAGAGGCTTCTCGGAGGTGGTAGCCTTCGAGCTGAGACCTGAAGGATGAGCAAGCCTTGTAAGAATGAATAGAAAAATTCTTCTAGAAAAAACACTGGGTGAAAGAAGTGATCCAGGCAGCAGTCAATATTCAGACATCACATGGCAGCAGTGAGCATTAAGACCCAGCCATGGCAAGACATGAGCCAACCCCAAGAAGAAGATGAGCAGGAGCTCAGTAAGATTCCAGCTAACAGGCTGAGGTTCAAGACAAGAATATGTTCCTGATGGGGAAGAAAGAGCCGGACTACTTAGCAGGGAGATGATCTGAAACCCAGGGCTATTACCATCAGACATCTACTGGGCAACTGTGTTGCATGCTCTGTACAAAATTATAGCAGTTATTTCTCATAATCTTTCTCTGAGGTAGATGTTATTATGTCTGTAATCAGTTTCTACTGTTATTTTTATTACTACAAATTTAGTGGCTTAACACAACACCTTTCTTATCACACAGTTTCCGTGGGTCAGGAGTCGGTCATGTTTTTACTGGGTCCTCTGCTCAGGGTCTCACAAAACTAAAATCAAGAAATCAGCTAGGCTGTGTTCTCATCTGGTGGCTTGACTAGGGACAGATCGCTTCCAAGTCCCCTCAGGTTGTGAGCAGAATTAATTTCTTTGTGGATGTAGGACTGATGTAGGACTGTCTTGCTGGCTATTGGCTGTGGACCACTCTTGGCAACTAGAGGTTGCTCTCAGGTCCTGGCCTCATGGCCGCCTCCATTGACTCACTCACATTTATAACGTCTCTGGTTTTAGGAGAGGTCCAGTCCCATTTAAGGACTCATCAATTAAGACAGGCCTACCTAGATAATCTCCTTCTGGATTAACTCAGTCATAACCCATCATATTCACTGGTTCTGCCCTCACTCAAGGGTAGAGGATTATACCAGTGTGCACCCAGGGAGAAGAGGGGAAGGCAGTCATCATGGGGCATCTTAGAATTCATAACTGACAATTTAACAGCCATCATCCTTCCAGCACCTACTATGTGCCAGGCACTCTTAAGTGACTTGATATGCAACTGAATAATTGTCACCTTGTCTGTAAAAAGTCTCGATTTTAAAGATGATGATACAGAGGTGACAGAGCTTAATAACAACTTGGCATAGGACACATGACTATGGTGGGGAGAAGTCACCTTTGAACCCAGTCTAAGCCTCTTCAAAGCCCAGCCTGCCCCAAATGGCCCCTGTGGCACACCTTAGCGCACCTGCCCAAGGTCTTACTCTCTCCAAATAGCTAGGTCCCAGAGGCACCCAGAGGGAGCCTCTCTGCTTCCTGTGAGCCTTGAAGGGAGATCCCAGAACTGTGTGAGAAGAGCTGCTTGGAGGGACCAGGAAGTGCCCGTTGTACTGGGTCACACAGGGATCCTGGCTACGGCAGCCCGCCCTGCAGAACGCCAGTCCTGGAGCAGAAGGCACTGGCATCCAGGCTGTCTCCAACAGGACCAGAGTGCTCCATGTGTCTAGGGGGTCTCAGAAACCCCCAGAGTGCACAGAGCGGTGTCAGGATGCTTGTCCCGGCCTGTCGGAGACACCAGTGATGTGGGCATCTACTCACAGCCCCGTGGAGCCAAGGCTGCACTTCTCAGCCCGCTCGCCAAGTGGCCTGGCCCCAGCCGCTCCCCCCGAAGCAGAGCCCGAGCAGATGGTTCAGAGTCACTCCAGTGGAAATTAATGGAGTCAGACTGTCCACACACTTCTTTTCAACTGTAGAGAAATATTTTCTAGGAGTCAAACAGCAGATGTATTTTGTTTATGGGGTAATTTAGCACTTGGGATAAGACACTAAAATGGGAGAAGAGTTGTGTGTGCAGTTCAGGCAGAGCCCAAGCACCTTCCAGCAGCATGCAGTAAAACTTCAGGGCATCGTTTCTGACATGGAGCCTGGCCCTTGAAGGCAACACTTCGGTACTTTCCCAGAGAGAAGATGCGTGACATCTGCAAGCAACTCCGTGTCCTTCCCCTGGGGTTCAGTTTGTGCCCACGCCGGCTGAATTAATTGGCCAGAGCCCTAGAGATACGGGAGAGGGGGAAGGGGAAGGAGGGGCAGTACCACTAAAGGACTGAAAAGTTTCTTTCGGAGTTCACGAACAACCAGAAATTCACTTAAATTGGCCTCCACTGGGACCACCTTTTTCTCTTCTTTTAAATAGTCACAAAATTCTCTAAACCAGCGGTTATCAAGTGTGGCCCGAGGGTCAGCAATATCGGCATCAAAGGGGAAAATTTGTGAGAAGCGCAGATCCTTGGGTCTTTCCCAAGACCCACTGAATCGCAGACTCCAGGGGTGGGCCCAGCAATTTGTGTTTTAAACACACTCTCCGGGGGAGTCTGATAGTCCTGGAGTTTGGGAGGCAACCTCTGCGCTACACTAACACCAGCAGTATACTTTTACTTTCTGTCTAGCTGTACAGTTTTACCTAAATTAGTTAATCTCTCTGTGACTCAGTTTTCTCATCTATAAAATGGAGTAATGGTAGTACTCCTCTCCCATTTAATTTATTATGAAAATTAAATGAGAGAATTCATTTAAAGTATTTAGAACTGGAACAAGTGTACATCATCCACAGACATTTGCTGCGATCACCGTTATTATTTGCAATCCACTGTGACAATAGTGGTGACATTCACAGGCATCATACTCTGTGCACCTGTTACGTGCCAGGCACTGTTCACGTGACTTGATAGGCAAATGGATGATTATCACATTGAGGTGTAAAAAGTCATTTTTGCAATACTCGTTAGCTCCATTCATTCATTCACTCATCCAACAAACATTAACAGCCCTATTATGTTCTAGGCACTGTTAGAGGCACATGGGTGCCACAGGGAACAACATAGATGAATGAATAAAGCCTGCATTCAAATCACATGTGCCCATGACACATATAGCCCAAAGTCCCCTTCTAAGGTCTCCTTGAGTCTGGTTTCTCCAGGGAGCCCCAGGGCCATCCTCAGCTCCTGCCCAGGCTGCCCCTCTCTGCTCCGAGTCTGTCTCAGCCTCCTGCCTCCTCCGAATCCTCGGCTCAGCCTCCACGCCCGCCCTTTGCAGCTTTCACCCTCAGAGCACAAAGAGCTCTTGTTTCAGGCTTCGGCTGACAATACTCACTTCCCCGCCTCGTGCTGCTGCGAAGGGCCTCTGAGTCCCTTCCTGAGAGGGGCCCCCACATGGTTTTGTCTGACCCCGGAGTAACAGGACTACTCTTTGATTTTCTAAAAAATAGTTTCAGCCATGTCAGTGCCAGGAGGGTGGCGAGGCCAGGGCAGATTCAATTAGTTAATGAGTATTCAGGGTAAGAAGATATTATGTTGACAATTACGAGGGTAAGCTACACATGCACGTGGGAAAACTTTGGAACTCCCAGCCTCGTTCACTCTCCGGGGTGTCGTGATCCTAAGGCCTAATGTCTTGAATGTCCAAACACCTGCATAGACTTGTATTTATCCACTTCTTCAGCTACTTTGGATATGTTAATGCCTGTAGCCAAAGGGTTTCAGTTATGTAAGACTTAGGCCATGTGGAATCTGCAAATTGAGGTGTCGACCTTGTCTCCAGACCCCCACTCATGCACCCAGTAGAACAAGGATTGAATACTGCAGCCCACAGGCCACATACAGCCCACTGAGTGTTTTCGTAAATAAAATTGCATGGGAACACAGCCACACCCTTTCATTTATAGTCTGTCTGGCTGCTTTTGCACTGCAGGGGCAGAGGTAAAGAGTTCTGAGAGAGACCATCTGGCCCACGAAACCTAAAATAATTATTATCTGGCCCTTTAAGAAGTAAGTTTGCCAACTCCTGGTCTAAAAGGCAAGGCTTATTATACAGCCTGTCTTAGAACAAATCCGGTTTAGCCTTTTTAACTGAACTGGTGAACTGATGAAGCTGTGGGAAAGCTGTCAGCCATCCCATGTCCTATCCCCCTTTAGGCTATCTGGGCTGAGACTGGGCTCTAGGCGTCAACTAATGCACAGACACAATTGCAACCAATTAACGTAACAATTAGATAATTAGTTAATAAATAAGCTGCTTAATAAAAGCACATCACAGCCTCAATCAACATGAAAGAAGTGCAAATTCCTTTAACGCAAATGCAAAATGAGGAGATTCCATTTTTTACCTGATTCACTAATGGATATCAACAAGTTTGTTAATACACAGGAGGTGAATGCAAGGAGGTGGACACGCAGATCCTTCCACACTGCGGGTGGAGAGTACAATTGGCACAACCTCTGTGGCAGGCACTTGGCTAAGGTCTCTGAGAGCTGTAAATACACCTACCTCCCAACTTGGAAATTCCACTTCTAGCACTTTGTCCTACAGATGTGCTCTTGAATAAATTCAATGCCACTTGTCTAAATATGTTAATTGCAGTTTTGTTTATAATAGCAAAAACCAGTGGCGAGGGTAGATGTTATCCAACAATAAAGAATAAGTAAATTAGGTCTGTCCACACAATGGAATACTATACAACCATGAAAAAGAATAAACTAGACATACTTCACCTAATGAGATGAATAAAGAATAAGCTAGATCTAACAGAAATGATACAGACTATTCTCTAAGCTATTGAGGAGCCCAAAAGGATATGGTGTGTGTGTATACAGTAAGCACCCATTGGTATCAGTGAAGGATATGTAGATACACACCCACATGCACACACAAACACAGATATAGTTGCAAATGGGTAGAAACAGTTTGAAATTTTAAAGATAGGAAACTGTCACAACCCTGGTAGCCCCTGGAAGAAGACCCTGAGAGTCTAAAGTAGAAGGGACACAGGGACACTTCATTTTGACTATGTACCCTCTGGTTCTGCTTTTTTTTAACCACATGCAGATTTGGTCAGTTTAATTTTAAAAGATGTTTTTATAAAATAAAACTGTCACTCTATGACAATGATGCTCCCTCAAGACCAGGATCCTGGTGGGGAGGGGAGCAGTACTGTGAGTCTGAAAGACTGTCCCCAAAACCCAAGAAAATAACAACAGTGCCCAGGAGCGGTCCAGCATGCTACAACCAACTCCCTAACTTGCAACCTCTTGGGCCACTGTGTACGAGAAGCCAGTATTATTGAAAGAGAAGAAAAATCAATAGTCCATTACAGAGAGGGCTTTGGAGTCAGAGGAGAAGGCTCTGGATTCTGGTGACCCCCAGCAGCTGTGAGACCCCCAGAGGAGTAGTAAATATCAAAAAGCCCCTTGAGCTTCCGTTTCCTCAGCAGTGAGAGTGGGGATCACATGGCCCTACTCGGGGTGTAGGGGGGACAGGGCTAGCATTTGTACAGCACATGTCTGTGCCAAGCTCTGTGCCAAGCACGTCACAGGTCCTACTGCATTTAGTTATTAAGGGAGCCGAACCATTGTCCCTGTTTCTCAGATAGGGAAACTGAGGCTGATGGAGCCATAAATCAATACCCAAAGTCACTGAGTTATTAAGTAGCAGTAGGCTGGAAACCCAGGGCATCTTCCTGGTCTTGCAACAACTGTTACATTTTGCCTTTTGATTAAGTGAGGTAAGATGAGTCGTCTGTCTGAAATTGCCTCTTAGATAATAGCCGCTCAACACAGTCACTCATTTTGGTGCCAGGATGGAAGTCTCCAAGGGTCCGTACCCAGGCCCAGCTTCCACATAGCCCTGTGTACTGTCCCCTGCTGGTGTGGTTGGCCACAGCAGCTCAGTGGCCTGCCAATTTGGCAGACCAGTCCCTCCCTAGCTGAGCATCCTCTGCCGAGGAACCTGAGCACTGCAGTGATGCCCCGGAGCTCCTTCCTGACGGGACCACTGCTCAGGGCTCTTCTTCCAGCATCAGAGGCCTCAGCTTTAGCAACCAGGCACAGCTCAGGAACTTCTTCCCCTGGGACGCACCCTTTCTGTATAGAGCTCCGCAGCCTCTTTCTGTCCCCCTCTCTTTCTCTCTGTCCCTCTCTCCTGTCTCTCGCTATCTGTGTCTCTCTCTGCCTCTGTCTCTGTCTTTCACTGTCTCTCTCTGTGCCTCTCTCTGTCTTTCTCTCTTACATAAACACACACACACCCTCCCCAGAATTGGAAAAGAGATCTCTGTCACCTCACTGAACCCTACTCGGCCTTCCCCTCACCTGCTCGGGCCTATGGGAGAGTCCCCAGCCCAGCTTCTGTTCACACACGGGAGTCTGGGCGCCCTCTCTTACCCCTGCGTCCATTCTGTTTTATTCCTTTCTGTATCTAAGAGCTCACATCATCCTAAGCCACAGCTGCTTTTCTGTAAAGCAGGGACAGTAATGTCTCTTTCATAGTGTGGCTGGGAGGAAAGGAAGGCCTGGCCCAAAGCAGGGATGGGCAAGGGGCAGCTCCTGGTATTGATTAAACTGCACAAATCACGAGAATAGGGGCAATGCCTGCCTCACCCCTGATGTACCAATTGTGCCTAATGCAGGTCACGGCACAGAACACGCGTTCAATAGAAATTCACTGAGCCCACGCAGGAAGGAACTCAAATATATACTGGGCACCTGCTATCAGTTATGTGCTGTACCAGGTGCAAGAAACAAGACCATCTTCATGGGCGCCATTGGGCCCAGGGAGGCACATCCAACGCAAAGCAAGCAGGGAGAGAAATCAGAGGAGCAGGGGCCTCGACCAAGCCCATCCCATCTGTCAGGAGCCCCACAATAACACTTCATATGGTTTTTCTCGTCTAATAATTACAATACGCCTGCCAGGCAAGTCTTCGCATCCTCATTTTACCAAGAAGGAAACTGAGTCAAAGAGACACTAGGGACATGTCCCCAGCTGCACAGTGAGGGGGGGAGGCAGGCAGGGCTGGGCTTGCACCTAGACTGGCAGCCGTCAAAGCTTGGTGCTCCCCTCCTCCTGCGCTCCTCTGGAAGGGCAGTGGGGCCTCTGCTCAGCCGCAGGCCTGTCCAGCACTGCAGTCCCCCAAAGGGACTCGGTCTCCCGGGCACAGGAGTCCTTTCTGTCTCTCATGCAAAAGCTCCAATGATGAGGTCTGTTGAGACCTGGACCACCAGGGGCCTCTCCCCTCCTCTCACCTCCCAAACAGTGCTCCCCACTGGACCCTCTGCAGAGAGGGTCCACTCTCCAAGACTCTCAGACCGTTAGGCTTGGCCTCACCCCAAGGGAGCTCCTGTTCTCAGCTGCATGCTGCAGAGACAATTTTCTTCTCTATAAGAGAAACTGGGAGGGGAAGGCTGGGACCTCAGTGAGGGGTTCATTCTGCTGGGCTGTCCATGCATGGAGATCCAGCAAGCAGTTACATAATGGAAACTGTCAAATGCACCAAAGACTTGGAAACACCAAGGAGGAAACAGGACTTAACAAAGAAAACATGGCCTAGTCCTTTTGCTTTGGGAAAATGCACAACCTCTGTTTCATACTGCAAGAGGCTGGAGGAGAGTTCAGCCATCAGTTCCCTCTTTCCTGCCTCCACACCCAGGAAGCCTCAGGGGTTCTTCTAGAAACTCCCTGAAGAGTTCAACCAAAAACGTTTTTCAGCTTCCACAGACTTCACCAGTCCATTCTGCACCTCCAGCTCAGCCTTCAACACAGTCTCATAAATTGGTGCTGTCAGTTGTACTAGAAAAGCCTATTGTTTCTTCTGCTCTTTATGCTGCTTGATCCCACACCACCTGAAAGAAGCTTCTCCCCTGTTCCTGCTGAGCATGGAACAGATCACATGATGCTAACCCTCTGACCACAGCTGCCAGGACCAGAATGGATGCCTCTCAAAGGACCAGCATGTACATCATGACCAACTCAATTAGCTCTGAGTTAACGCTTCCCTGGAAGGCATTTGCAGTTAGGATGTTTGGGCCGAAAGTGACATAAGCCCAACTCAAACATATTTTTAAAAATTTTCTTAGTAACATTATTTGAACAAAATAAAACTTACCCCACCAGTTCTCTCTAGTAGGCAATTGGCAGAGAGGGTGTCCCCAAGGCTCTCAGAAACTTGAGCTAGGCCCCAGCTCATCCCAAGGGAAAATTTGTTCTCAGCTCTCTGCCCCAGGGAGTGTTTGCCTTTCCATCAAGTAAATTTAGAATGAGAAAAGTGAGGATTTAGAATAGGGGCCCAAAATCTGCTGGGCTTACTAAAAAGGAAAAGCTGGAGGAGAAGAGGGAGAAATACTTTGGCTCATGCAACTGAGCATACTACTTCAGGTAAGGCTGGATCCAGGGCCTCAAACAATTTTACCAGGACTTTGTTTCTCTCTCCCTGTTGTGTATGAATTCCTCTGTGTTGACTTCATTCTCACACAGCAAAATAGATGATGGAAGCCCCGGAAACAGACTGACAGCTTAGCCATCCTTTTCCTAATAGTTCCAGTAAAAGTTAGAATTAAGTCTCATTGGATCAATTTGAGTCCCAAACCCAACCCTGAATTGGTTATTGTGGCTAGTGAATAGAATATGCTGATTAGCTGGGCCTGGAGCCAAAGGAAAATGGAAAGCCTATTGCTAGAAAAAGGCAATTAGAACACTGTCTGGGTAAAAATGAGAGACGGTCACAAGAATTCTGTAGGGCATGGGTCTGAGGCTCCTGTTCATCCATTCCTTCACTTAGCAGATACTTATTTAGCAACTCCTGTGTGCCAGGCACCAGAGGAGGCTCTGAAGCTGAGTAAACCAGAGAGATACAGTACCTGCTGTCATGAAGCCAGGGTCCAGAGGGAAAGATGAATGCACACACCAGAAAACACATAGATAAACGAGGTGGGTATGAAGAGTGAAAATGCTAGGAAGGAAGAGAGCAGGGAATAATGGTGTCAGGGGAGGTCGAATCACACCATTTGGGTGCCCATGTGCAATATGGAAGCAGAAAGAACTGGCTCAAAGTGAAAAATCAGACAGTTGGGGCAGATTCGCAAAGCCAAGAGGCCACATGCCCCCAGAGAGAAGTGGAGGGAAAAAAGGAGGAGACAGACAGACAGACAGGGCTGTCAAGGGCTTACAGCTAGTTTTCTCCTTTTAGTCTCATACTCTCATTTCTTATCATGAACCCCCTTTACGCAAGTTTGGTCAAACGGTTTCTCTGTCTTTAAGAAATCACCCTTGGCTATGGAACTAATTTAGAAATGCAAGATTCCCAACCTCATTAGTTGCCTTTGAGACAAAATTTTGTGGGCTTGTCCATTTTTAAATGATATAAAATACACAAAACTTTACTGAGTTATGGCTAAAAAGTACACACACTTTTAAAAACTAATACTATATATTATATATATATATATATATATATATATCTCACATATATAATGTACTTAAGTGTACTTAAAGATACATGGGAACTGAGGCAGCCAGTTCTGTTGCTCATTTAAAAATCAAAGCACTAGGTCCATTTCTTGAGCTCCCCTCTGGAGAGCTGCAGGCCTATGAGGGTACAAAGAATGATTCATAGCTAGTTCTGGAAGGCGCCTCATTCCTCAAAGATGCCCAAACCAAAGTGCACCCATGTGCACACACACATACATGTGCACAATGCACACACAGAGTAACACACAGACACAAATAACATCCATGCACATGCATTCACATACACACACGCAAAGTATATATATACACACAAATTGCACACATGCACATAAACATACACACAAAGCACACACAGTAAACACACACACGCAGATGATGAAAAGCACTCGCACTGATTTTTGACTGCCATTCATCAAGGTCCTACTCAATGCACCAGGCGCTGTGGTTGACGGTGTTTTCATACCTGCCATAACAGCAACAAAACAACGAGTGCTCATCGCTCTTCCCAGCACCCCTAGAAGGCACAGTCTCATCAACATTCCCCTTTCTAGTAGGAAATGACTTGCCCTGGGCCACACCTCCAGGATATGGTGAAGCCAGCTGTCAACTGTTTGTTGGACGACCCCTCTTTGCTCAGCCCCACGCTGCTCTCTAAATGAGCATGTACGTGCCCCCAGCTCCTGCCACATTATTGAATCCACGTATGTGCGTCTCTCTGTGATGCAGACCTCAGCACATTACACACCTCAGGGTGTAAAATGGCGCTCCCTATACTCTAGACCGCTGACGCCATTCCAGATTTATTACATTTATTTAAAAACAACAAACATTCTCAATTATTTCCACACTGCTCAGGACCATAATTTACTCAGAGGTATGAGCTATCAAGTTTCTCAGAGATTGCTTCAGAAATGTCAGATCTAAAAGATGACTCCCGTGTTAGTGAATATGAAACACCCATTTATATTTTTCATTTTTACTTTGATTTAATTTTCAGACAATTCAACTTTCTCCCCATGCCTGAGTGCTTAAATTCATTTCACTTGTCAAAAGAGACAAATTTTCATAATTACAAAATAAAACATGGTGGCCCTTCTTTGGTGACCACATATTTCACATCATTTTTTTTCCAGATGAAAATGCCTTTCCTAGTCTAGTTGGCTAACTTCTGACCTATTTTTATTCAGTCTCTGCTGAGAACAGACAAGAGTACAGGCTAAACGTTCACTAATGTTTTGTTACGTTAATGAACATCTGTAAAAAGGGAGATGAAATTTCGCGACCCAGCCGGTGATGCTCATATCTTCTTTTCTGTAATTTGCACTGAAAAAAAGTCAATGTTCTGAGATTACAAAAAGTAGCATGAAATATGCCCTACCGTCTAATGGTTCTTTCTGCCTTGACCAAAAAGCCCTCGAGTTCTAGCACGAGGCTCCATCACGGTGTTCATTTCAGAGAGGTCAGAAGCATTTAGGGTTTCCCTCTGCAGCTGCCAAGAACATGCACAGGAAGTAGTGAGAGGGTTTTCTTAATAAAACATCTACTTTTTTTTTCATTTTCAAGAGTAATATATGTTCTTTATTTAGATATTTTGGAGGAAAAAAAGAAACAGAAACAGTAAAAACCAGAAAAAGACGACCTATAACACGACCATCCAAAGCAAAACACAGCCAACATATTGGTGCAACTTCAGCTCATTCTTTTAAAAATAAAATTCACTTTTGACTTGGTTGAGCTCTTGAGTGCTTAAAAATGGATTGTTTATCACCAGGAATCTAGTCTATTAGTTGCAAAGGAGTCAAAGAAGAAAATGGGAAGAAAGCATTTAATTCTTTGAAACTGTCCATCTGAGCTGCAAAGTTCAGACTCAAAGACTGTTGAAATGCCCAGTCTGGTCATCAGAACCACTCTCCCTCCCTCTGCCCCACACCTGGACACACAGACCATTCCTGAAAGAAGGTGACAGAATTTAAAATGCAGTGGCCAGTAAATGCTGACAAGAGTAGAGAATGACAAGAAACTGTGGAACGCAGAGAACATACAGGGCATGGCGGGATATCAGAGGGGGTGGTCATTTTCAGGAGAAGCCTTGAAGAAACAGAGCAATGCCCGTCCACATTCACACACTTTTATACAGATGCGGCCATTGTCACAGATCAGGGCCCTGGCAAGCAGACTCTGAGGTGGACATGAGCATACAGTAGGTTTCTTAGGCAATGCTTATGGAATTGCCACCTGTGCAAGAGAAAGGATGGAAGCAGGATTGGGCATAGGAGGAAGCTGAGCTGAGATGCTCAACAAGGCCTCAGGTGACCCCATGGGGAGCTGTGAAGCCAGGATAGTTCTTCAGAGTTGTCTCAAGACCGGGTGAGAGGCCAGGCCTTTATTCCTCCTTCATCAACCAGTCATTGGATGTGGACTGCGCTGGGCGAGGTGATGCTTGTCAGACAAGACAATTCCTGAAGCAGGCTGATGTCTGGGGCTGCGTGGCAGCAGTGCTCCCAGCAGTCCTTGAGGGGGATCTGGGTGGCTCCTGGCAGCAGCCACTACACTAGTGTCTCACTGTAGCAACGCCTTCTCCCCCAGATGAAAAGGTATACACGTAACCAGACCCTTCAAGACATTGCTGCTGGGATACACCCAGAGTCAGAGGCAGAAGTCAATAATGGTGGAGAGATCCAAATGCTTGTACTCACAAGCCGCTGACCCAGTGCAAAAAGGAAGGACAGGGAAGGAAGAAAAAGAAAGAAGAGAGGCAAAGGCCACTAAATACAGCCTCATATGCTAATCAACAGGGCAGTGTGGACAGTGCGGACAGCCACGCCTTGAGATTCCATATGACTAAACTTACCAGGAATTCCCATTTTAGCTGCCATCAGAGCTACATTCCCAGATCTTTGGGGATAAAACTCAATATTTCTAAAAAATAACGACCAAGAAAACAGACCTTTCAACCCCTTTGTTTCAGCAGATGTGTCAGCGCCCTGAGCAGGGTTCACAGCTCCCACCCTGATTACCAGAGGTCTAGGGATGTCAGGCCAAGGAAGTGCTTTCCATAGCAGGCCCCACATGCTGCCGCCAGAGGTCACACAGCACTCTCCTCTCTCACTCTGCACCTAAATGCCTTCCCACCTGACAAGGCATGCACTGTCACCTTTGGTACCAATTTCACCTCACCTCTGTGGGACTCTGACTCACATTCAGAGGAGCTCTGAGGAGGGGCCCACAGGTGGGCCTTGTACCCACAATCCATCTCTTCTTCAGAGGGTTCCTTCCTGTTTGCTGTTGCAGATTTAAAACAAAACTGAAGTTGAGCGTTCAACAGCATAAGCTTTATTCAATGACCAAAGAGTGGAGAAGTGGGAACTAAGGTCACAAATCAACTTCTCAGCTCCTGGGGCGATTAAGCAGCTGTTATAAGGGGTGTAGGTAATGAAGGGGAGGAATATTCACAATTGTTTGGGGAAGTGGGCAGGCTTTTCTGGGGAGCAAGGGTGTTCCTCTTTTCTTTTCTTATTTGGTTATATCCCGCTATTGCCATGGCAGCTGAAAACTGTCGTGGTACCAGTGGGTGTGTTATGTAGCATGGTAATGTATTAAAATAAGTGTAAAATGAGCTGCAGCGTCTGTGTCCGGTCAAGTCAGACTGTCATGTTGCCTTCGTCCAGTTTTAACTGGATGTGACCTATGTCTCAGCCATCTTCCCCTTCCTCTCTTTGTGGATTCTTCCAAGCTAAAGACAACACATTAGGCAAGTTCTGAGCAGGGTTGTGGTTAAAGTCTTATGGCAACAGGGGCAAGGGTAACATTTTCATTTTACAAATGAGGAAACAGAGGCTCAACATCTTGTTCAAGATCACCTAGAGAACATGCGGCATAAGAATTTGCACCCCATTTGGGGGCCCCAACTTTGGGTTTATTCCATAATGCATGGCTGCCTCGGCCTGTTGGTATGACCATTATAGGTCATATTTACACCCCTATTGCCAATGGTGATACTTTTCTGTTGTCTGAGCTGAAGCCTTATTTTATTACTGTCCTTATTGTCTATTACAGAGGCACGTGACTCTCCCCACTAGTGGTGAGCCGTAAGTCTGCGGTACCCTAGCTGGGAGAATCAGTCAATCTCTGCAGAATGACGATGCACAGCAAGACACGGCATCTCACATCAGCTTCAGGAAGACAAAGCTGAGCATCTTCTCTTTGAGAGAATGATTTCCGTCATCATTTTTCTAGCATCCTAACCACGAGGAGGGAAAGATGGCCTTAAACTCATTTCTTTTGCCTTTTTCGAGCTGAATGCGCCCCATCAAACCTAAAGAATGGGTCTTTCAACAGAATTCTGCAGCAAAGATAAAATTCATAATCATAAATAATAAATTCATAATAAAACCCCACAACAATTCTGTTAGCCTAGATGCCACTCACCTTGTGTGGCCAGACACAGACTGTAGTAGGGCGCAATATGATCCATATTTTAAGAAGGTCAGAAAAACACAATATAAGTACTGGTTCTTCATCAAATTACTTCACCAGCCTGAGCCTGTGTTTCCCCATCCGCAAAATGTAAGAGATGGGCCAGGTCATTTTTAAGATTCCTTCCAGTTCTAGCATTTCACAATCAGAGTCCACAGACCCCATCTTTGTTGTGTTTGCTGTGGAAAATATGTAAAACTATCATATCACTCCCCAAAACAACAACAACAAGAAGCTTCCTTACAGTGTTTGGTGCCCCATAATAGGACACAGTTAGAAAATGCTTATGTCACAAGTTTTTAAAAAAAATGTTCTTGCTTTACCACAGATGCGCTAATAGAAACATTAGCAGACAAAGACCCAAAGCAAGCTGCAGGACCCCCCCAAAGCTCTTTGCAATGTTTAGGCTATAAATTGAAATTAGAATTACACAAATGACACTCTGGAAATTATTTTTAAAAGTTAAAGCATCTTTAAAAAAATCGAAATGGCATTCTGACTCAGTGGTTCCGCAGGCGCCCCCCAAGATAGAATGTCTCAATTACGGCAACATCGCCCTTGCCCTCTCAACCGAAACTGCATGTGAGAGCTGTGTGGTTTACATTTGCCATTTATAAAATAAATTAGGCAGAAAAGAACCTCATAATCTCAAACACATTTAGTTTACCAGATTCCACAAAGGTAAATGGACGAAGTATGAGATCCTTGAAACAGCAAATAATGATACTAACAATTCATTACTGTGTTCATTAGGAGAAATTTGATAAATGCATAGATATTCTCTTCCAGACAGCTCTCAGGCAACAGATCAGCAAAACTCTCCAAGACAGGCTCCCTCCCACACTCTGAATCCTACTGTCAATTTCATGGCCTTGGATAGGAGCGCTCAAGGGAAGACTGACAGCTGAGCAGCTGGGGTTTCTAACCTGCTACTTTTCAATGCTATCCACGCTGGCTTCATTAGGAAGTCAGTGCATTATGTTTAGGATAACAGAGAACAGGTATAAGTGGATCACCAATCCCCCCTGGCCTAGCAGCCAGCATCTCCTGCCTCGATTACTGCAGTGGCTTCCCAGCTGGTCTCCCTGCTCCCACCCTTACCCTGCCTCCGTCTTCTCTCCACTGAGCAGCCAGGGGGATGCCTTAAAAATGTAAGTCAGTGCATGCAACTTCTCGACTCAATTCCACTCGGATAGAACAGCAAAGTCCTCAAGTTCTTACGTGATGGGGGCCCATCTCATCTGTCTATATCCTCCCCACCTTATTCATTTTTCTCCAGCTACACAGCCCTCTTTGCTATTCCTGGAACTTTCCAGGCAAGCTCCTACCTCAGGGCTTTTGTGGTTGTGATTCTCTCTGCTCTTCTGCATGGTGACCTCTCTCTCCTCCTGGAAGGCTTCGTTCACACCTTACCTGCCCTGACCATTCTCCTTAATGTCATCATCTGCCCCTTCCCTCATGCACTCTCACACTCTATTACCCTGGGTGGCTTTTTCTTTTCCCAATAAAATGAACAGCTTCTAACATACTATTTAATTTACTTATTTTTATGTCTGTTGTTTAGTATCTGTAAGCTCTAGGGGGGAAGAAATCTTTGTATTGTGATGCTGTATCCTAAGGGGCTGAGAAGAGTAGACAGAATAAACATGGGAAGAAAGGGAGGGAAGGCGAGATGGAGGGAGGGAGGGAGGGTGGGAGGGAGAGAGGAAGGAAGAAAGGAAGGGAGAGAGGGAGGGAGGAGGGGAGGTAGGAAGAGAGGGAGGGAGGGAGGGAAGAAAGGTAGGAAAAGATGGAAGGAAAGAAGGAAGGAAGGAGTGAAGGAGGAAGGAGGGAAGGAATGGAGGGGGAGCAAAAGGAAGGGAAGGAGGGAAGGGAATATGTAACAATAAAAATAACTCATATTAGGATGGTTGATTATCCTTTTTTTCATTTCTAACATTTCACGCTATTATTATTATTAAATCATACAGTAATTCAATTTCAAAACATCTATATAGCAAATTTCTGGCATTCTCAGGTGGTATGTCTTGGAAGTGTTTTTTGGTTTCAAATCAGTGGCTCAACTTGAGTATCGTTGAGAATTGTAAATAAGAATCCTAAATTATAGTAAACCCTTGTGATGCTCGGTTTCATAAAAATATAAGTCAGGAAATTCTGCAAATAGTGTACAATTCCAGAAACAAGGGAGGGAGGTTCTGGGGGAGTATATACACACTCCCAAGTATTGCCCCCATTCCCTTTTCTCTCCTCATTCTTGTTGCTCAATCAGTTTGGGACAGTGGATGAGGACACTCATGGACCCAGGACCAGACATGTTAGAAAGATCCCCACCTGGGCCTGCCATCCCTCTATGTTCTGCCACGTCAAGTCAACCACTCAATCCATCTTCCTAGCCCTGCTTTGCAGTCCTGCTGCTCATGAATTATTTCTTACACTTTTCTAAGTATTTCTGGACTTTATAGTTCAGTTCCCAGGGTCTAGTATCACAGAGTCATTTTACACAAATTCAAATATAGGCACTTGACCAAGGAGGAGGGAGTGGAGAAGGGAGGAAGGGATGGAGGAATAGTGGGGACAGGGAGTGGTGAGAGAGAGACAGACCCTGGAGGAACACTGACCAGAGGTGGCTTGTTGGGAAACATCAAGTCAGTTCCCAATGTGCTCAAAGGAAGTGACAGATGCAGAACTTTGTGAGTAGTTCAAAGGATTGTCCAGGGTCATTTAAACTCCGTGTGATGTTTGTTTCATGCTCTGATTTTAGACCCAAAGCCTGAAGTTGGATCTGGCTTCGTTATCTATTTTGTTTCCCAAGCACACCCTTGCCTTGGATTTGCATTTTGGCTTTTGCACTAAACCCACCCCCTCACATCAGTGTCCCACACCCAGTCCTTAGTGAGGACCCAGTCCACTCTACACACAAACACACTAGCTTGCCACCAGTCTGAAATGGGTGAGATGTCATGTACATTACAGATGATGAGGAAGAAAGAGGACTGGTGGGGAGGTACTGGCTGGGCAGCAATTGGTCAGGGAATCCTTGGTGTACTTAGAATAGAAGCACGTAAATAGAAGAACTTATTCAATGAACATCTTGAAGAAGCACCAACTCAGTGCCAAAGCTGTTGAGTGAGTAGAACTAATAAGCAAAGGATAAATAAATGAACAATCAACAAACGTTGAACAGAGTGTGCTAAACAAGATGAGTTCTATGTTTTCAAGCCAGTTCTAGTTCATTCAATTGAATTCTAGAACCTCCAGCCAACTACAGTGGCTTTGGAGACCCAACAGTATCCACCAAGTTCCTTGAAAAAGCCAGAGTCAGTGTCTGCAGCCCTCATCAAGTCCCAGAAGAGTGACTCACATATTTCTTTGTCTATTTATTCATGTATGTATTCTATTCAGTACAAAATTATAATTTAAACTCCAACCGATGGAACACTATTTTGATGAGCTGATTTACTCAATACATATCAACAGAGCAGCAAGTTCATATCAAGGGCTTGTGCCAGAACTTCTTTTCTGTGCACCAATCCAGGCAGTTTCTTCTACAGAGATCAACAGTCTGGTGATGAGCGTATCAAGAGATGCGAGAGTAAATCCAAATTCTGATGCTCATTTTTGCATTTCTACACTATGTCCTTTTGTCCCTCTAAAAAAGGGGGAAACATCCTCTTTAGAACAGAAGCATCAAGGGGCCACTACCTAAATACGTAAATTCTGTTGTTTCACTATTTCCTTCTCTGTCCTCCTGCATTTTTGGTTTCTATTTATAAGAACTCAAATTAAAATTTCAAGGTCAAAATGATACCTGACAGAAACATAAAAATTCTTAACTAGCTGTGTGGAAATGGTACTTATGAAATACCCAGAGGACGTGTTGTATATTTTTAACTTGCTCTTAAGACCTCTGAATTCAAATGTGAGGGCTTGCATACAGAGGATAAAGACAAATTATGTTATACGAAAGAAGAAAGGTTTTTTTTTTGCAAGAGATGAAAGATGCTTCCCTCCTCTAATGAGTCATGAATGACTCATCTACTCTTGGGAAAATCTGAAGTGGCCAGTGATTTGATTGCTTTTTCTGCTGTAAACACATCTAAGAAGTGAAGCCTAAGAGATAATAAAGGATCTTGTGAAATTCAAATAATTTTGTTTCTTTCCCAAATGACACCACCCTGAAAATGGCTTTTAATGCAAAACACGAGCTCTCTTTCTTATTGGCAATATTTAAGTGCAGCCACTGAGCCAACTGATTTTGACTGAGTTCAATTTGGGGGGAGGGGTCCTTCTTATCCATTAATGGGATTTGCCATCATATTGATCCAATTCAATCATTTTATAAATGAAAGTCACAGGATGACTTTCCTCTTTTCTTATGTCTTGTCGTTAAGACACCATTCTATCTTTAATTCTGTTTCTTTTTCTCTCCAGGCTCTCTAACTATTTTGATAACTTACAAAGCTAAGAAATGTTCAATGTTGAGGAAAAACACCAGAGAACTTTTTGAAATTCATTGTACCCCAAAGGCTGACAGTAAGAATATACTTTCTGGTACATAAGAAAGAAAAATGTATTTGGTATGACTGGCTGTTAATATGTCATCAAGATAAGTCATAAGTCTTATTCTTGGGAATCTTAATAAAAGAAGTCACTTGAGACGTGAAAGTACAAAAATACTCATGGAGAGGCTCTATATTTGACTAGAACCTGGGGAAATTTTGAAAGTGTTCATTCATAGAGACACTTAAAAAGACATTGCCCAAATTTATCATTGCCATAAATTCTTGCTGACTAAAAAGTTTCCATAGAGTAATTTACAATGTCCATCGTAAAATACTTCATCAAAAGGAAACACTTAGATTTAATACAAAACCGTAAACTCCCAAGGACTTGGGGACAATGGTCTCAGCAGGTCTCCAGAGAAGAGGGAGTCATCTATGATTCCTATATGCCTCAAGACGTGGTCTTGCTTTCCTCTGATGCTCCTACCTTTTGGGTTGTCACAAAACTCTGGTGTGTTTGTCTCCCTCTGGGACTCCGGAAAGAGACGTGCTTTGAAATAACACTCTGGTTCTTCATCATCTATCACAGGGGAGGAGGACAGAAAGGATGCTACCATCTGGACATATGCATTGGGTGGTCAGAAGTAAAGCAAACTGATTAGTAAAGCAAACACCTTGAGTTCATGCTCTAGACTCATGGTGGAGGGAGGTTATTCAACGCTGGATGTTTCTGGATGCCTCAATCACTCTATCTAGGCAATTCGTTTCACTTTGTCTTTAGGCCAGGAAAGCTGTTAGTTAGCAAATGGGTCTCTTGCAAGATAAAAGAAGTCTACACACTGAAAAGCAACAGAATCATCAGCTTTCTATCTTTCTGCTGTTCTTCCCTACAAGCTCTTAATGCGATTAATCCAAACTCTGGCACCCGCTCTGCTCTAGCCCCACAGTTCCCACTGTAGCTGGACTCTTCCCTCTAGAAGCTTTTCTTGACACTTTTAATTCCTTTCTCTAAAGTGAAACTCAACACCTTCCTCCAAAACTGGCTGTTCTGTCAGGGTCTCACTACCTCTCCATTTACTTGTATTCAAAACCTCCTTCAACCTCAACATCCAATTCATATGCATCTGGCTTCCTGAACACCCTCATGCTCTTCTCTCCTACATAGCTGACTGCTAACCAGCCAGACATCTCACTCTCCTCCTGAGAGCCTTTGGTCTACTTTTGGTCTCTCTGTGAAATAAATTCTACACAACATTGCCAAAAAATCTGCCTAAAGCACAGCTCTGCTGATGTCACTCTAACGTTAAGAACCTTTCATCGGTTCCCTATCTCCTATCAAATGTAGTGTATACTTCTTCCCTAACTTTCCCCTTCACTGAGATAACCAGCTATCTCACCTCACTTTCCACTTCAAGCTACGTGTGGATGCATGATATGTCCCAACATTATGCTGGGACATTGCATCTGCTTCTTCTGCCTGGAAAGATCCGTCTCCTCTGCCACCTATTGAAATCCTACCCTTCCTTCCAGGTCAAGCTAAAATACCATATCCTGTACCAAAGATTCCTTTCCGCATTACCCCCATCAGAAAAGCTTTTTGTTTTTCCATAAAACCTTGATAATACGACACTGGTTGAATTTTGATTCACTCTCTAATTTTTGTACATATACTTTATCTCCTATGTTGGGATATGAGTTTATTGAAGGCAGGATTCACCCTTGCTGTGATTCAGGTTTGTATCACTTAATTAACATTTTGTTGTTGGATGGATGGATAAGAGGATGGATAAAACTCATATTCTATCCTTGTAGAGTTGACATACAAAACCATGGAGCACAGAGGTCTCTATTATCAAACATTCAGCCCCGGGTAAACAGTACTCCCTCTTCTCTCCATACCTGTGAGTCCTGGATAACCTCTAAATTGGAATGTTGGCAGTTAAAGGAGATGCTGAAACAACAGCAAAGCCAAGAATAAAAAGACTGAATGCAGCATGATGACATATGACTATTTTCCACACAAATCTGAAGACCTGGTAATCTTGGAGGAGGATGTTAAGCAGGGGAAGACCTGGACTGTGGTGGGCTGTAGGAGTCAGCTACGTCAAGAAAGGGAATGAAAAGAAGAGATTTACAGACAGAGAAAAACAGCCTATACATGTGCTCAGAGGTTTTGAGCATGGAATGTTCGGGGAAATGACATATTTGTAGCATAGATTTCAAAGAAGATAGTAATGGGAAATAAGACAGAAGATGTGGAGAGGGCCATTCATTAAATATTGGTAACTTTCTAGAAGCTACTCCCTTGAACAACTTCCCACCTTCTGCCTGAGTCTGGGTTGTTCCTCTCAAAGATCAGTTATTCAGGGGTCTCCGAAAGGCCAGAGCTGATGAGTATTGGCGTCAGCAAGTGAGAACAATCAAACTGAACCAAGGACACAGCACACTCATTGAGGTGTTGCAGCTGGTGTTGGAATCAGAATGATTTTAGGGTTTTACTACAATATCATAACAAGAGGTGTGGTGCAGGGAAGGTGCCAAAAGAAAGTCAGTGAAGGAATAGGTGTGCAGAAGCTGCTGTCAGGCAATCAGAATCACTAATTGCATTCTGAGCGTCACTTTCCCATAAGAAAAATGGAACTAGCAATAGTGACAACTACACAACAGACACTGCTCAGGTGTCAGGCACGGTGCTAAGCACATGCTATGAGATTTTCTCCTCACAACTGTATTCAGTAGGTACGACTATCCATATTTTACAGATGAAGAAACTGAGGTGTGTAGGGATTAAGAAACTTTTCCAAGTTCATGAGGGAGTTCGTGTCTGAGCTGAGTTTCAAACCAAAGCAGAGGCACGCCCAGGGCCTCACAGCATTTATTCCCCTCCTTCCTCTGCTCATCTGGCCTCTACTTCCAAGTTACACAAGGCTGGTCTGGGCCATGGCAAGAATTGAAAAATCAGGTTCATTGGGAAAAGAGAAATTAAAAGGCTATAGCTGCCCAGGCCCTAATTATATACGATCAGGAAAAAGAATCAGCTCAGAGGGCCAGCAAGTTATCCACAGCCCCAGAGTCCTATCTGAAGCTAACAATGGGGACGGATAGAACCGTAAATAAGTTCTCGAAAGGACTACAGTCATTATATTGTTCTTTAATAATAATGAGAAATCAATGAATTACAGCAAGGCAGCAACGCATTCTCCATAACCCTGCAACTCAGAGACCCCAGGGAGAAACTTCTGGGCTGCAGTACCCAGGCAGCAGGCCCAGCAGTGTTGAGGCAGGAGAGTGGGGCTGAGGATCAGATGTCAAGGTCTCTTGGAAGAAGCGAATTTTGATGTGTTTTTTTAAGGCAGTGGCAAACGTAGTGTAGTATAAGGCGTCAAAGCATTGCACAGAAGGAGTGAAGAACGCGGATGGAGTGACAGCAATCTCTATCCAGTAATGATGACCACAGAAACTGCAGACAGCCCAGAGGCAGAGCTGCAGCCCACCCCTCCCACATTCACAGACCCTCTGCACTGTGATGGACATGAGACCAGATGCCCAGGTCTCCTGCGAGGCTGGATTCATGTTTCCAGCTGCTGGGAGAGCTGTCAGTGGGCAGCCTTCAGCTGTCAGCTCTCTCAGGAAGTGCCTCACACAAAGTCATACATCAATGTCACGTGGAGGCAGGGGGATAAAGGCCGAGCCATTTGAGCCCAAAGGAGGACCAGTCCGATGGGAGATACAGGCTCTGGAGCTCCCATGTCACCATGTGGCTTTCCCTCTGCCCATCCTGCTTCCTCCCTCTCCCTCCCACAGGTGGATCCACACTGCTGGTCAGCTCTGTCTCAGAGACTGATTCCGAGGGCAGCCAGCCTGCCACAAGCACATGGCCAGTGTTTTAACCATATCCCTAATTCCTCCTATTTCCTTCCCTTAATTTTATCTAGGCCCTATACATCCTTCTGTATTAGACCAAGTTCAGGGATCTTCTGTGATAAAAGGGGAACTAAAGGGGTGATGGGGAAGACAGAGAGAGAAGCTAAATGACCTACATTATAAAGGGCTGGGAGGGAAGAGGGGATGCGTATGAACAAATCCTGCGCAGACTGGGAGTTGGGGAAAGTTTTCAAGGATTGACGGATGAGAGTATCTGGGCAAAAGAGGATTGTATTGGTGATAAAATAGGTTTTGAAAGGAGTTACTAAAAATATGAATTGTGTCCCGTTTGGTGTTTTTCAAGGGACACAAGTAAATATTGGAATCACTTTTTAATTACTCCTGAGTGCTGGACTGTGTGTTTAACATACAATTCCAAACAGAGTTTGAGGCCCAGACTTTCATTGGGTGTATTAGTCAGGGTAATTAACGCTAGCTGCTTTAACAAACAACCTCAAATCTCAGTGGCTTAATGTAATAAAGGTTTATTTCTCACTCATGTCATAGTTGATTTGGGGTTTGGTGGCTCATTTTGACAACTCGCCTCCAAATAGTCCATCTTGTGATGCTGCCATTTTAAACATTGTCACTCAATTCTGCGTCCCTCTGACGCCCAGATTGCTTCCGATTTACCCCCAACTCCCCCCAAAAATCTTTCATCTACTTTTCTCCATCTTGCTTTCTGCCCTGAGAGGCTGATCTGTACAGATTACAGATCACAGGGACCCTCTCCCTTCTGATTGCCAGTTGGGTTTGGCCAATGGGGGTCCAAGCATGAGATCAGTGAAAAGAGAAAGAGGAGGAGGTTTATTTCTCCAGATACCCTCCCGTTGGGCTGCCATGGAAAGGCTGATCGCTTGACAAAAGGCCACAGCTCTCTCTAGCGGTTCTCACTGTCTACCCCTCACCGTCTCCAGGCCCCGTATCTGGGCTTGCACTTGCCCAGTGAGGCCTCAGAATAGTAACAGCCCCATTGTCCTTCATGGCAGGGCACTGCAATATCCCTGGTGGTTCCCCTAAATCCCACCCACACCTTTATCAATAGCGCTTAATTAAACTTCCTTGGATGATGTTAATTTGAATGTATCTTTTGTTTCCTGCTGCAACCAGGACTACCATGCCAGGAAAGAGAGCGGGGAGGCAGAGGATTCTGAGTGCCCAGGAGAGAGGCATCTGGCCTGGGGCTGAGCATTTTTCTGTCACCCTCTTTTAAGAGTTTTGGCTTTTGTTTTGATTTTGGGGGTTTTTTTGGAGGAGCAAATACTGTTTACAAGTAGAGATAGCTTTCTTAGTCTTTTCTTTATATTTTACACTGTAATTATACATGAAATTTTTTATCCTGCTTTATTTACTCATTTTCATTCGGTTCAACATATACTTTTATTCCCCCTGAGACGTCCTCTCTGACCCACAGATTATTTAGAACAGCTTGTTTAGTTTCCACGTGTTCGGAGATTTTCCCATTATCTTTCTGTTATCGATTTCTGGTTTGATTCCATGTGGTCAGAGGATACCCACCATGTGATTTCAAGTCTTTTCAATTTGTTGAGGTTTGTTTTATGGCCCAGGAGATGGTCTATTTTGGCAAATGTCCCCTGGGCACTTGAAAAGCGTCTGTACTCTGCTGTTCTTGGTGGAGTGTTCTGTGTCAATTGGATCCTCTTTGTTGATAGTGCTGACTTCTTCTACGTCCTTGCTGATTTTCTAATTGTTGTATTGATTGTTGAAGGGAGGGAGGTTGAAGTCTCCAACCCTAATTGTGGATTTGTCTATTTCTCCTTTCAGTTCTATCAATTTTTGTTTTGCATGTTTTGTAGCTCTTTTGTTAGGTGCATACACATTTAGGATTGCTATGTCTTCTTGGTGGACCAACCCTTTTAACATTATGTAAGGTCTCTCTCTGTTCCTGGTAATTTTCTTTGCTCTGAAGTCTCATTTATCTGTTATTCATATAGCCACCCCTGCTCTGCTTTCTTTTGATTGCTGATATATCATTTTTCCATCCTTTGACTTTCATCCTTTACTTTTCCTACATGTAGTGTTATACTTGAAGTAAATTCTTATGGACAGCATGTAGTTTTATCATGTTTATTTATCCATGACCAATCTCTATATTTTAATCAGTGCATTTAGACCATTACATTCAAGGCATTTTTTGACACTTTAGAACGTACATCTGCCATTTTATTTTTTGTTTTTTCCCTCTGTTTTTCATTTTTGTTTCCTTTTTCCTGCCTTCATCTGGGTTACCCGAACATTTTTTTAGAATTTCACTTTGACTTATCTATAGTGTTGTTTTGTTTCTCCCCAAAGCCCCAGTACGTGGTCGTATATCCTAGTTGTAAGTCATTCTAGTTCTTCTGTGTGGGACGCCACCACAGCGTGGTTTGATGAGCAGTGCGTAGGTCCATGCCTAGGATCCGAACTGGCGAACCTCGGGCCGCCGAAGCAGAGTGCACAAACTTAACCACTTGGCCACCGGGCTGGCCCCCTGTCGATAGTGTTTTTGAGTGTATCCCTTTGTATAGATTTTTTCAGTCACTGCTCTAAGTAATACATTATACATACATAACTTATCACAGTCTACTGGTATTGACATTTTGCCAGTTCCCATGACATGTAGAAATCTTACCTCCCCTTATGCCCCATTACCCTCTCATTTGTAATATTAAATATTTCCTCTATATACATTGAAAACCACAACAGTGTTATAACTTTTGCATCAACCACAGACATAATCTAGAAAACTCAACAGAAGGAAAGCCCATCGCATTTACTCACATTTTTATTCTTCTTCTTGTTCTTTCTTCCATCTTAAAGTTCCACAGTTCCTTCTTTCATCATTTCTTCTCTGTTTAGGGAATTTTCTCTACTCATTCTTCTAGGGCAGGTCTGCTGGTGAGAAGGTCTTTTAGTTTTCCTTCATCTTAGAATGCCTTGATTCCCTAAAGGATATTTCACTGGATATAAAGTTCTGGGTTAACATCTTTTCTTTCAGCTTTTGAAAAATACTGTTCCATTTCCTTCTGACTTCTGTGGTTCCTGATAAGAAATCTGTTATTATCCAAACTGTTCTTCCCCTGTAGGTAAGGTATGACCTCTCTCTGATTATTTTCAGGAATGTTTCTTTGTCTTTAGTTTTCAGAAGTTTGGCCACGATATGTCTTAGCGTGGATTTCTTGGGATTATGCTGCTCGGGGTTTGCTCAACTTCTTGAATCTGAGGTTTATGTCTTTTGCCAAATTGGGAAATTTTCAGCCATTATTCTTTCAAATACTTTTTCAGCTCCACTCTTTATCTTCTGTGACTGTGATATGATCTCCTATTAGAGTCTCACAGGTCTCTGAGATTTTATTCATTTTTCTTAGTCTATTTTCTCTGTTGTTCAGATTAATTTTTATTGTTCTATCTTCCAATTCACTGATTCTTTCCTCTCTTCCCTCCATGCTGCTGCTGACCTATGCACTGAGGGATGTTTTTATTTTTAAGTTCTGTTATTGTATATTACAGTTCTGAAATTTCCATTTGGTTCTTCTTTATAACTTTTTCTTTTTTTGCTGAAACAGTCTATTTCTTTGCTGAGGTTTCCTATTTATTTTTTTCATTTGTTTCAAGCATGTTCCTAATTGCTCATGGAAGCATTTCTATGTTGGATGCTTTAAAATCCTTGTCAGATGATTCTAACATCCATGTCATCTGGATGTTGGCATCTGTCAATCGTCTTCTCTCCTTCACAGTGAGATTTTCCTGGTTCTTGGTATGACTGTTGACTTCCCCTTGTATCCTGAACACTTTTCTATTATGTTATGAGACTCTGGGTCTTATTTAAGTCTCCTTTTTTAACAGCCTCCTCTGACTCCATGCCACCTCATTACTGCCAAGTGGAGATGCAAGTCCAAGCTCCCCACTCAGCCTCTATTTCAGGGGGAGGGACGGGGTGTTCCTGCTGGAGGGTGGGACTCCAGGCTCCCCATTAGGCCTCCACTGCTACCACCATGGCTGGTGAGGGAGGGGCACCTCACCTCATTACTGTCCCCCCTTGGTGAGGGTGGATATCTCTCCACCTGGCCTTTGATGATGGGGGCATGGGGAGGAGGGGTCACATATTATTTTCTGGCATTTGGATGATCCGTCTTGCTATGCTGCCCCTTTCCACGTCCTTTGGCTAGAGAGAGCAGGCTTTTCTTAGGGATTTATTTTGTCTGAAGCCTTTGGCATTCCCAGATTTTCTGGCTTCTCCAAAACCCAGTCCAGGATATATGAGGCCAAAAAAAAGAAAAAACCCAAAGAGAGGCCAGCCCTGTGGCCTAGTGGTTAAGTTGGCATGCTCTCCTTCGGTGGCCCAGGTTTAGCTCCCAGGTGCAGACTTACACCATTGTCAGCAGCCATGCTGAGGCGGTGGCTCACATACAAAATAGAAGAAGACTAGCACAGATGTGAGCTCAGGGTGAATCTTCCTTACCAAAAATAAAACCAAAAACCCAAGGAACGTATCACCATGTCTCAGGTCTCAAGATCCCTTGCTGGCCTGCTTTCTCCTCTCCACCTTTCAGTCTTCTTATATTTTTTTACAGATAACATCCAAAGCTTTGTGCTGTATGTCGTGGGAGGAGTTGGTAGAAGTGGTCTACATATATATATGAATGTGAAGTGTGCGTATATACATATTCACTTTACCACTAGGCTAATATATACCACGCATATTGTAAAACATACACACAACATAAAAAGGATGAAATTTTCTAAAAGTTGTTTAAAACAACATTCTATGGATCACCTTGTGCACCATACTGGAAACCGCTCTTAGATTCCATTGGAAGAGCAGAGAGATGAGGGCCTCCCTCCTGCCACCAGCCCATGGGCTCCGCTGTGTTCCACACCCTGCAGGAGCCTGTCCACATGCTGTTCAGATGTGTGGTCCTGCAGTGGCTCCTGAGCACATCATGAAGAGAAGCTGATGGGCTGACCCTCCACCCTGCAGGGCAGCTCAGGGCGGATGGATGGTCTGGCTCTGTTGAGGCCTAACGTACCCCTGAGGAGACAAGCCAGTTATGTTGATAAACAAGACCCTGAGAGGGACACAAATCAATCACAGAAGACTTTATGTGGTGACTCTGTCTACATAATGCCCCATGGGTGGCTGTAGTTTTACCCACTTAAAAAAATCAGAAAATCTATTCCCAAGCTTGGATCCTGCTGAGTTTCCATGGCCTCCAGCCGCTCAGCCTATTCCTCAAGGGTGGTACTGGTGACAGCTGCAACATTTTGCATCTCTGAATGGCCTTCGGTGAAGGCAAGGGAGGCTGCCATCTATGGAGTAGGATTTCAAATCAAATTGGAAGTTGCTGTGGTCTCAAACTGCTGTCTTCACTCTACTTCAGAGGCCTGAAAAACTCGCCTTCCTTCCCCTGTACGTTCGCTGGTCTGTCAGTACGTACCTACATTTGGCAACTGTTTGTTGAGCTTCTACTCTCTATGAGGCAAAAGGCTGAGCATGGCATTGAGAGAGATCACCAAACCAGACGTGATCCTATTATGACCTAGTGAGAAAGGGATTCTTCTGCTGAAGCTTTATTGCTTTGAATGAATGACACACACATGGTACCTCTGCTACCCTGCTCCTCACCCACAGCAGTCAACACTGAGCAATCATGTCATGATGCGCCACTGACCTTGATTTGGCCTCAGATTCCTTCTCAACATGCTTTCTCCTGTCATCACTACCAGTCAATGACAGCTGGCCCACAAGATGAGCCATATTTGCCATCTCCAGATGAAGACTTGGTTCTCCACTCCAGCTCTGTTCTCATTTAGATCCTTTGGATGATGCACGGAGAATAAAGAGCATCCACGTTGCTGAGATTTGACGCTTATGATCTGCAAATGCTCTGATTGGTGTGCAGTTGATTACACTTGCTGTGAATCGGCCTTATAAATGGATATCTTTTTAAATCGTAGAAGCAGAACTTCTGTAATCCAGTGTCGTCCCTTCTTCCTCCAACACGTTATCATGAAGTAAACTACAAACTTAAGAACAAAGGTGACATTTAATGAATGTTTAAAAAAAAACTGGCTAAATGCACAGTTGCAGGCTCCCTTGGGAAAGCCTTACTTTATCCTAAGCTACAAGCTCTCAGGGATAACTCAGCAAGTGAGAAATAAGCCATCACGTGTCTTACACATGTACGTTCCCTCTGTCCTGGGCTGGCTTGCTGTATCTGAAAGCACGGCTGTAGAATGGCACTAATCTTCCAAAAGCCAATTCCAGCCACACCCTCTCTGGAGAAAGTATGTCTTTGTGGTCTGCGAATGTGACATGGAACTGCAGGAAACACACATTTGAAGCAAACATGTGAAATGCATTTCTCTCACTCCTCTTAGGAACACAGTTGGTTCTCACTACCCATGGTCCTTATGTTCTGTAAAATCACCGTGAATACTGAATAAGCGAATCCTGGACCAGTGATGCTGGGAGAAATATGGAGTTAGGCTCCTGGGAGCCTCTGGTCACAACGTTTTCATCAACCGATCAATTCATAACCTTGTTTTATGTGTGTTTCTGTTTACAGGCACCTTCTTTAACATATATTGTTGGTTCATTAACACTGAGTGCACGACCAACAGCACTTGAACTCACACCTGAAGGAAACTGATCTAACACACGTTTTCTGCATAAGGCATATGACAGCCTTCTTGCAATTAGGAACACAGTACTTTAGCTCTAAAGTACTTTAGTACTTTAGACAGTACTTTAGCTCTGGTGGGCCATTGTAAATAGTGAAATCACCAAAAAAGCACAAAAATATCAAAAACAAAGCACTAAGTAGATTGTAAAAAGGACAGTTGTTTGCAGCATGAGAGTTGAAATGAGAAGGCAGACTGCCCTGCTGCGCCAACCTAAGTTTTCTGCGCCTTTGCCCATGAGTGCAAATAGCCATAAAAGTGCCACGAGTATTGATTGGGGATTACAAATAAATTTGAGCAAGAAGGCAGATGAACAAACACGAAATCCGTGAAAAATGAGGATCGACTGCTCCATGTTATGGCCACGATTCAGTTTAAGCTGTGTGTTGTGTGTTACATCAGGGAGTCGGGATAATCCCCAAAGATGTTAGTGTGAAGAAACTGTTTTCAAATATTTGTTGCAAATCCAGACAAAATGCGGAATTCTACCACTCTAACCTGCTGTGGACTTTTGTGTCTCCATAAACAACCCCACTCTCTGCTTCCAATATATTCCTAGGTTTATAGTGTATTTGTAGCAAACGCCAACTTAGGAATACTCTGGGGATTGTTTCAACTTTTCTTCCTTCCTCCCTCCCTCCCTTTCTTCCTTCCTCCCTTTTCTTTCTTTCCTCCCAGCCTTCCCTCTCTCTTTCTCTGCCATTTTAGCATTCCTGTAGCACCCATCACCATTTGAATTTATTTGCTTACGTTGAACAGTTTTGCTAACTCAAAGTGGTGAAGCAGAGGCCATAGAACAATGGCATCAGCACTTTAAACTGTTCGCGCAGACATGCACGGGCGGATGTTTGGGAAGAAACCCAAATGTGCAGACTGCCGTCCTTTTCCTTCATCAGCCCCTGTCCCCATCCTCTTCCTCTCACACTTACTAGGATTGGTACAATATCCATGTTGTCTTCTGAGATGAAGCATTGGCGTATGGGAGGGAGTAAGTTTCCTATTAAGTGCCTCCTGGAAATGCAGAAATGCGCTGTGGGATTTTTCCTGTCTGAGAAACACTTAAGCTAAGCTATTCCCCATTTTCCACATTGATCCCATCTGGTTAGCGACCTCTGCTTCCAGCTTTGTGTGATTCTCTTTGCAGCTGCACAAAGCAGACTTTTTGCAACGTCGAATGAGTGAGTTCACCTGGCTAGGCTGTCGTGGGTTTTGTTTTTACCTTCTTATTAAACTTTTTGGTAACATAATATTGTATTTATGGTTTTGAAAATGAAAAGAACTCTAATACATCTTAAAAGTCCCTTCATGTATGAGATTTCTCCAGTATAATGGCTTAACAAATTAATTAGGTGTTCCATTCTGTATTCTGCTTGCATTTGTCATTTTATTTTTATCGTATCATTTGGCACACAAAGTGAGTTAGTAGCACAGTGTTTATGTTACTTTACATACTAAACATGCATGTTTCCTGCACCATTCAGTCACTGCGATTCCAGCTCATGCATGTGGCGCCACAGTTAAGTTTGCACGTTCCATTTCAGCAGCCCAGGGTTCGCCGGTTCAGATCCGAGTGCGGACATGGCACTGCTCATCAAGCCATGCTGTGGTAGGCGTCCCACGTATAAAGTAGAGGAAGACGGGCATGGATGTTAGCTCAGGGCCAGTCTTCCTCAGCAAAAAAAGAGGAGGACTGATGGCAGATATTAGCTCAGTACTAATCTTCCTCAAAAAAAAGAAAAATGATATGGCTAAAAGTTCCTAGTTGGGAATTATGACCAAATGACCTTGAGAACATAAACCAGGCAAGCAACAAGCGTCGTGTGAGTTTACCTGCACAGAGTCCGCAGAGAGATGGACTTATTTACGTTGGTAGGTAGTCTACTCGAATTTTCATCATCTAACAATTTTCTACGAAAATAGCAATTAATTTGTAAACAGTGCCAGAATATTTTCTAGCTGGCTTGTGATTTGTGAGAGTGTATTTGTTTTCATGTCTGGCTGTGGTGGTGGTTTTCATTTCTGTTTTAAGTGCAGACCTGTACCTAGAGTTGCAGTAGATAAAGATTTGCCTTTCTAGAAAAAGAAGTAAGAACAAAGTGTGTGCATGACAACTGGTGTATGTGAGAGGAGAAATTTGAAGAAGATGCTTTAGAGAGAAAGTCGGGGAACAGTCATCAGGTTGTGAGAATTTCTTTTTTCCTATGAAGTACAGGATTTTCAATAAGGAATTATTTCTCCCCAAATTGGGAATAGGCAAAGTATTAATAAGTTTAGCTTTGTGTTGTATGCTCTTTAAAAAAGAAAATACATAATATAATACATAATATAATATAATATAATATAAAAGAGAAGAAAGCTTTTATGATGAGTTTTATAAATGGATTTCTTACGGGATGACTTGTTCTCTAGCTGTGATCTTACTGCTTCAAATAGATGTAATTTGAACAAACAAATTTCATATGGGGAAGAATCAACAAAAATGATTTTTTGAGGAAAAAAACAAGTCTGAAGTCAGGCAGTCCAGCGTTGGTATGAGGACTCCCATGGTTATCAAAGACCCAGCCTCTACCAATGTACAGCTTCACCTCATTGTCTAATAATGGCTGTTCAAGCTCCAGCCATCATGCCCACATCCCCAGCAATGGGAAGGTCACAAGTGCCTTCCTCTAGTGCAGTCATATCCCATCAGACAGCCTTCCCTATAAAGCTATAAAACAATACCTTATAGCCAGAACTTCCTCACCTGGCCCCATGTAGCTGCAAGAGAGACTGAGAAATGTATCTTTCAACTGGGCATGTTGCTGCTCAGGGAGAATTCACTGCTCAGTTATTAGGGTAGGAAGGATGAGTGAATATTGGGAAGTAGCTAGAAGTCTTGAACTTTGCGCTAAGAAGGAGGAAAAATGAGACACGATCTGCCTGCCCACACTGGGCTCACAGGAGAGACAGACATTAATAAAAGACCCATGCCAATTCAGGTGAAGTCACAGCTGGGGTCAGTTAGATGCGGGCCTGTAGTAACGGCATTGGGAACTGAGCTGAGGTCTAACTGCAGAGCTGGGGGAGTTGTTAGGGGGCTGAAGGAAGGAGAAGGAAGAGCTTCCCAGGAGCAGAGGGAGACAGGGAGGCAGGGGCCACCTGAGGCCGTGCAGGAGAAAGGCGCTGAGTTCCTGGCTCCTTCTAGGAGCCTTCCAGAGCATTTGCCTGAGTGGGGACAGGGGTTCCACAGGGGATGCTCCCTTAGGAAACATTCTGGCTGGTGATGGGATGTGAGCAGGGGCTTTCAGGGGTGGGGGGGTTTATTGCAAAAATCCATGCGGTACATGGTTGCTCAGATTAGGGAGTGACAGTGAAAGTGAAGGAAAGCCAGTGGTTTCCACAAAGAGTCAGCCTGCCCTGACACACTCAGGGCACAAAGCAAGAGCTTCCTCCTCTCGGGAGAACCACGCCGTGGGACGCTTCCTTCAGGCGAGAGAAACAATCGGTTTCTGCTCTGGAGCTCCAGCTACCTAGTGGTGGGTGGCCAGGCACGTTTCTGAGGACATCAGGCAGCATTTAGAGACGCGGGCTCCCTGTGGTCTGTAACATCCTCTAATGATGGGTCTGAGGGCCGCCTTGGGAGGGAAACCAGCCTGCGTCGACCAGCAGCTTATGATTTTTCCCTTCATGGCTTTTCGTGGCCCCCAGCTGGGTTTCTGATGTGCAGGAGCAGACTCAGCTCAGGTGGGCACACAGAGCCTCGCAGGGGTCTGCTGGGACCGTGGCATCTCCACCCAGTGGGAGGTGACGGGGTGGTGGGACTGAAATGAAGGGGTGCTCACTGTTTTACCTGCAGCAACTGCCTGGCCCAAAGCAGGCCCTCGACGTGTTTAATATTTATTGAAGGGAAGGATTATACATGGACTGTTCTGTCATCAGACTGGAGATACAGTAGCGGAAAAAGGAAGGGAAGTGATGTGGCCCCTCAGGTGGGAGAGAATAAGTCAGCAAGAAAGGTTGAAATCCGCACGGGAGCTTTTGCATCAAGTCTCCTGTGGGACACCCCCATCGTGTGCGTGCAACAGCTTCCCCTTCTGGTTCACACCCACCTCTGCCTTCGTGGGCACCACTATCCGCCTGCGGTGTCCTCTCTGGCTTCGCCGCTTCCGTGAAGTTCCCACACACAATGCCTTCTTTGAGAAGTCTGCCCACTCTCCCCTCATCCCAGCTTCTCACATCTCCCTCCAGCTCGGTCCCTCAAGTGCAGGGAATGCCTTCACGAAGATAGATGCCTTTGGTCCAGGCTCTAGCAGCGATATCTCACCGTGGGCTCTGGACTCAAGCAGACTTGTTGGGGTTTGGATTCCAGCTCATATGTCTACAAAATTGGAGGTAATCATAGAGCCTGGCTCACCCGGTTATGATAGTTTATTAAGAGGATCCACGAGAACACTCAGTGCCATGCCTAGTTCCTAGCGGTCACTCGGTAAATTAACCATTACGGTTACTCCACAGGATGTGTTGCCAGTCCCTCCCTCCCTCACCGTCCTTCTTAACTTTGAGGCTGGTGGCTCTTTTAGCACAACCCACAACCCCTTAAGTTAGACTATGAAAATGGTTAACTCATTTCGTACAGACAGCCTTGTGAGAAAAGTTTCATTATTATTATCCCCATTTTACCCAGGCAGAAAATGAGGCACAGAGAGGTGAGGTAACTTGCCCAAGGACAGACAGCTGAGGGTGGCAGAGCCAGAATTTAAACCTAGGCAGTTTGGGTAGAGCCCACACAATTAACCCCTATACACACACCAGAAAGACAGTCATCCTTAGCTCTTAAGGAAAGAGTGTTGTTTTGTCAGTTCTCCATAAAGAATCTGAAAAGCTAAGCTTCTCTTCTGCTCCACCTTGCCCGAGAAATCTGAAGCTCCTCGGCTACCCTCCTCCCAAGACGAAGCTTCAAATGCCGATGTGCAAGGCTCCAAGTCCGTGGGCCATAGCAGGGACCTGATCCTGGGGAGGGTAGAGGAGGAGATCAGGAGGGAAGGAAGATGGAGACAGGATGCTCAGGCACCATCCAGAGAAAATCTGAGCGTCCTGAAAGGCAACCAGCTGGAGAAAAGGAAAGAAATGTTTGCACTATTCATTCATTCATGCATTCATTCATTCATTCAGTATTCGTTGTATTATTTACTGCAAGCACATAAACAAGAGAAAGCTCTTATTCTCACGAGCTTACATTCTGGGGCAGAAGTACACTGTATTTGAAGACAGCCAGTATTCAAATCAGAAAAGGAGCAAACGTATATACAAGAGGGCGTTAAGTGCCTGGCAGAGAATTAAAGTAAGGTGATGTGATAGACCGGGGATTCTCCACCTCGACAGCACGTTAGAACCACCTGGGTTGATTTTGAAACTCCAGATGCCCAGGCTGATCGCCAAATCAATTAAATCAGAACCCATGGTGGGTAGGACCTGGGCATTAGTATTTTTCAAGCTCCCAGGTTACTCCAATGTATAGCCAGGGCTGCAAACCTCCTTGATGGAGAAGGGTGGGGTGGCTGACTTGGGCAGGCTGGTTATAGGTCATCTCTGAGACCGCAGCATTTAACAAAGACCTGAATGTCCAGGAGGAGCAAGACACACTAAGATCTGATGGACGACTCCTCCTGGCAGAGGGAACTGCTAGTTCCTAAGCCCTAATGCCAAGACTTCCTGCATTCTTATAATCAACGGCCACTAAGCCTATGTTCTCCTAGCTAATAAACAGTGTTTAAGAGTTCTAAGTTGCAAGCAACAGAAACCAGATTTTGCTATGTTAAGCAGAGAAGAAATTTAGAAAAGGAAATTGGCGTTCATACAATGGATGGGAAGATGGAGGACCCAAGTTGGAAAATGGGCATGAACAAGTCAGTCTTTGAGGACCAAGAGGCAGTATCTTTTGGTAAATCAGCCTCACAAAGATGCTACCACCAAGCTAATAGATTCAACTGCAGCTGCCACTGGTGCCCTATACCTGGCCCCATCCAATGCCTAGGGCATATGTCCTCTCTGTGCTTGCAGAGAACCACTCTGCTGTAACTTCCATAGTAGGAGGCAGGGTACTAAGTACCACCAATACCACGCATTCTGGAGAAGGAGCTGGATGCAGGACAGCCAGGAAGTGAGAACTGTCCACCACAGACAACATCAGCAGGCCCTTCCCAGAGTGTGGTGCATAGGGTGTGATTATATCAGTATTCGTGCAATGAAAGCAAGAGTATTGCTTTTGTTTCTTTGTCTTATCATCTTCTTGCCCCATACTCAATGCATACTATTTCTCTTTGCAAACTGCATATTCTGAGTAAATATTTGTTGAATGAATAAGATTGTTTTCATCTGTCATCTTGCAAATGTGTTCAGAGAAAATTTTTAAAAGAAAGTCTAGGTTGCTTTATGACTCCATTGCTTCCTTTTCCTCCCCTCATTTGCCCTCCCAGTTTATCTTCCTTAAGGTTTAAGCCCTTTCCTGAGCATCACCCCATCAGCCTTCACTCCCAGGCTGGAGTGAAGGTCGCAGGATGGAAGGACAGTGCCACGGGCCCCTCTCTCCCCATTTTCTTCCCAGCTCCAAGATGCAATTGCACCAACAAGCAATTTATCCTCTTTGCGTACAATGTCTGAATAACTTGCCTTTTGAATGGTTCTGATTAAAGGATGAAAAAATTGCATTCTAAAATGTGCAAATTTGTAATATTCTCCAAGAAATGAACCTTGTGGAGATAAAGTTCCATTTAAAAATATACTCTGAAAGACCTACAAGTTACAAGGCCGATTTTGAAAGACAGCTTCTACTGCCTTTGGCATTTCAGTAATGACCCCAGAACTGCCATTGACCTGCCGGCACGCTTCGTAAAGTGACAGTCTGCTGGATTTCTTCCCTTATTAAAATGTGGTGGGAGCAAGTGGGAGGGAATGGAGAGAGAGAAGGCAGGCAGGAAGGTGAGAGCGAGGGGGAGGAAAGGAAGCAAGCTTTGGAAGACAGAATAATGGCTCCCAAAGATACCCACATCCAAATCCTCAGAGCCTGTGCAGATGTTGTTACGTGGTAAAAGCCAGTGAAGGTTGCAGATGGAATTAAGGTTACTAATCAGCTGGCCTTAAAATAAGGAGAGTATCCTGGATTATGCAGGCGGGCCCACTGTAAGCATAAGGGTCCTTAAAAGTGGAAGAGAGAGGCTGGACAGAGAGAGTCAGCGGAGACATGGCTCTGGAAGCTGTGTCTGAGAGGTGCAATGTCGCTGGATTTGAAGATGCAGGAAGGGGCTATGACTCAAGGAATGGAAGTGGCTTCCAGAGGGTGGGCAAAGCAAGGAAATGGATTCTCTCTCCTGGAGACTCTAGAAGGCATGCCGCCCTGCCGATGCCTTGATTGTAGCCCAGTGAGACCTCCTATTGGATTTCATAACTCTAAGGAAATAAATTTGTGTTGTTTTAAGCCACCAAGTTTGTGGGAATTGGTGACAGCAGCAATAGGAAAATAATGGACAAGCCGAGGAAAAGAAGGAAGGAAGCATTCCCTGATAACACCTGTGAGCCAGGCACTGGGCTGGGGGAACTCTAATGAGCTACTTTTTGGGGCATTTGTGGTTCATTTGGGACATTTGAAGAAAATTCTCTCCTAAGCATCTGAGCTCGCTTGGACTTCACGGAAGGAATGGCCATCCATGGGCAGAAAGGTAAAGCAAAGGTTAGGGTGGGTATTCAGATGGAAAAAGGACACCATGGATGGCAAATGAAAACTCTTGTTTTTATGAGTCAGGAGATGAGATGGAGCATCACTGGGAACAGCAAATATGGAAAACTATCGCCTTCAACTAACCCACGTGGCGTGTGAGCACTTACCATGAGCTGGGCACTGGGCGAGATGTGGGAGAGATGGTGCCAGACAAAGGAGACATGGGAACTGCCTGCATGGAAACTCAAACTTCAAGAGATGCTAAACTCCAAGCAGGCCGTAGCAAGATACCACTCCACACCCACTAGGATGACTATAACCCAAAAGATAGACAACAACAAGTGTCAGCAAGGATGTGGAGAAACTGGACCCCTCATACATTGCTGATGGGATTGTAAAATGGTGCAGCCATCTTAGAAAACAGTCTATCAGGTCCTCTGAAAGAAAAACAGAGTTACCATATGACCTAGCAATTCCACTCCCAGGCATACACCCAAGAGAAATGAAAACGTATATCCACAGAAAAACTTATGCATGAATATTCATAGTGGTATTATTCATAATAACCCAAAGGTAGAAACAACCCTAATGTCCACCCACCAGTGAGTGAATAAATAAAATCTGGTATACCCATAAAGTGGAATATTATTCAGCCATAAAAAAGAATGAAGTATTGATAAATGCCACCGCATAGATGAACCTGGAGAACATTATGCTGAGCAAAAGGAGCCAACACATAAGGCCACATATTGTATGATTCCATTTGTATGAAATGTCCAAATAGGCAAGTCTTTGGAGGCAGAAAGTCGATTAGTTGTTCCCTAGCACCGGGGGAGGGATGAAAGTATTAGAGGGTGACAGCTAAGGGTAAGGGATTCATTTCGGCGGGGATGAAAATGTTCTAAAACTAATTGTGGGGATGGTTGCACAACTCTGTGAATAAACAAAAAAAAGACTTTGAATTGTACACTTTGAATGGGTAAATTGTATGATAAGTGAATTATATCTCAATAAAGCTGTTACCGAAAAAAAATGCAAGCAGGACCAGCATAAATCACCTGAGCGAGGATCAAGGCCAAGTAGAGGCAAACACAGGTTGACGGTGGATGCTGCAAAGGGTTGTCTGGGGTGATTCTGCTCCCAGGGGTTGCTGATCCTCACCAAGGCTGACAGCCAAACCCCAGCAGGCTGACCTGCGCCTGCCTTAGTCTGAGGCATCTGACAAAGCTGAAGTTAGCGGCTCAAAGACACTCAGACGCATGGTCTTCTTTGGGGACCCAGGTTTCTGTCCATTCTGGGACCACAGGAGGTTGCTGTAGTGGCTTCAAATAGAAGTACCCAAATGCACTCTGTCACATGGTCGCCTTACACCTCGCCGGCAATGAGCTGCTCAGTCTCTCTGCTATTCAAGAATTGGGGCTGCGGACTCTTTGTTGGAATGGGGTTGGGCTTAAAGTACTCACAGAAAAAGGCATCCTAGTGGCCCCTTTTCTGGCTACTTTTGAAAGTTCCAAAATCTTTGGATGACAAAAGAAGAAAAAGGGGCTGGGGAGAAGCAGGCAAAGGGGGGTAACTTGTTATCACACACACTTGAGAGGTGGTTTTGTCACCGTTTGAGGCCGCACGGGCCTAAAAGGCCCATGCCCACATGCTCACTGCTCTGCCCCGGCTCCCCCAGCACCTGGCACATGTATGCTCTCAATAAATACTGACTGATTCGAGCAAGGGAGTACAGAGTGGCAGATACTGTAGAATTCCAGTCCTTTTCTTCTCCTACTGCCTCTAGTCTCCGTATAGAAATTTATTTTCCAATATGACTTATCACCACACCCCAAGGCAAAAGAGGCAACAGACACTCGGGGTTTAAGATTACATGTGTTATTTTTACCTTGGTGTCCTTATGAGCACTCTGTCCCAGGAAGGACAGCTGAGAACTGGATGCACTGAGCGTCCCTGGGTTGCAGTGGAACCCTCTGAGCCCAGAGAGAGAGCAGGAAGGCCAGTGCAAGACCTCAGTTCTCTTAGCAACTGAGCCTTGGAGAAGAGAAAGCATCAGAAATTGGGGTGTATGTACGTCAGTATCAAGGTATCTTAGTTGGGGTTGCTCTATTTGGTGGTTTTAATGTATGTGTTCAGTCTTCCCTTCAAAAAGAGGAGCCCAATTTCATTCCTTGGATGTGTGCTGGGCCTAGTGACTCATTTCTAACTCATGTGGAAGAGATGACAGCGTGTGGCCTCTGAGGGTAGGTTGCGGTTGGCTGAATACTGGTCCTCAAAGATGCCCACATCCTAATTCCTAGAAACTGGGGATATCACTCTAAATGGCAAAAGGGACTTTACAGACATGATTAAGTTGAGAGTCTCGAGATGGGGGGTAAGCCTGCAATATCCAGGTGGACCCTAAACGTAATCACAAGATCTGTGTAAGGGGGGAACAGAGAGGATTCGACCACCCAGGAGGAAGAAGCTGATGGAAAGTAACCACGAGCCAAGGAATGAGAAAGACCTCTAGAAGCTGGAAAAGTCAAGGAAATAGTCACCCCTGGAACCTTGGGAGGGAGCACAGCCCTGCCCACACCTTGCTTTTAGCCTAGTGAGACTGATATTGGACTTCTGACCTACAGAGAACTACAGGAGAGTAAATTTGCATTGTTTTAAACCAAGAGCTTTTTGGTCCTTTGCTACAGCTTCCATAGGAAACACACAGGTGAGAGAAGACATCGCTGCTTCCAGCTTGCTCTCTTGGATCGTCCGAACACCAGCTGCCATGATGGAAAGATGCTCAAGATCAATAAAGGCTATGTTTGCAGGCCAGCTACCACCGCAGGCAACGGAAGCTGTTCCCATCAGGAAAGCCTGGCGTTCAGCGTAGAATGTGCGCTTCAGTGTCCCCCCACCTGAGGCTGACAGAGCTATGGTGTATATACCAAGTCCCATCATTTATTCGGGGAGGGCTGTCCCTGGCATGGGGGTTGGGGAGGACGTTAATTCCTCGAAACTGCCAGTCCGGTGGAGTGGGTTCTCCTGGCCAGGGAAAGCTGGGGAAGAAATGTGGGTTCTGGCAATTGGAAGTCAGAAGGGCTTCCACTGAGATGGTAAGGGCAAGGGGATGTGGGCAGGGTTCTGGCAACTTCTGCTACACCAAGCGATCAAGGGTAAAGAGCACAGCAGAAGAATACTGCCCAAATCAGAGGCTGCAGAAGGATGAGCTGACGGCAAGAAACCCCAATGTGGATGTATGCTACCATTATTGCATTCCAGCTGTGGGCCAGGAGTTAATATGCAGAATCCCTAATTCTTCAACAGCCCTGCAGGATCGGGGGCTGGTGGGGGGGGGGGGGGGTTGTCATACCATTCCCATTTTGAAGATGGAAACGTTGAGGCTCAGAGAGTTTAAGAGGCTTATCCAAGGTCTAGGCCAGTGAGCCCAAATGGGAGAGCAGCTCATTTCTGAGTGCTCTTTCCTGCCTCTGTGGCAGCTGCAAGGGAACTGTCTTGAAAGCAATAACAGCTTGCTCCTGTCTCCCGACAGCCAGTGCCCTTTCGGACTGCATGCCCCATGCTTGGCAGTGTCACGCTACCTTACTTCCAAATGTCACCCACCACTCCACCTGCTTCTGATCGCATGTGCACACGTGTGTGGGTGCATGTGTGCAAAAGCACACGCAGCCTGTTGTGTCACTGACATCACAGAAAGGCCCCTCCAGGCGGCAGGCCACACGTGGCGCTTGTCTTTAGGAGTTTAACCAGCTTATATGGAAGCAAATGTTTGAAGTTTACCAAACATAAACCAAGGAAAACCTCAGTCAATCAAAAGTGACTAAACATCGTTTTAGTCCAAATACATGTTTCTAAAAGGTCACAGCTGGTGTAATTATCCATGCTAGACTTAGCATGCATTCAGCTGTGTGCTTAAGACTGCCAAGGACTGGAATACATTCAGAATCCTTAAATAAGAGTCACCTTGTTTTCAGAAAATGCTTGGTTAAGTCAGGCTGGGGGTGGGGGTGTCAGTAGGGGAAGCTTATTAGAGTTTAATGACACTTTGAGAAAATGTGTAGGGAAACTTATTGGAAAAGGAATGGAAATACATATCAGAGCCAATTTCTCATCATATGTGGGTTGAGCCCTTTTTCTTCAAAGAAAATAAGTCCTGACAAGTGCAACAACCACAACCACAGAACACAATGACAAAATGAGCAGCCCGGGAAGGCAGTCAACAGGAGGGAAAAACAAATAAAGAAATGCAGGCTCACACAGTGGCCTCAGAAAACTGTGACCTGGGTCAGGGGGTCGGGAAGGAGTGAGCGGCAGTCACCAGCTTCCCCCTATCCTTTGGCATTTCAACAGGCAAGAGCCCCAACCCAAAGCGCCCATCTCTCTGAGCATGCGACTTATGCAGAAGTGGCTGTTAAACTGTGTTCTGTGGCACCCTAGGGTGCCATGCTGGAGCCTTGGGAATTGCCACAGAAAATGATGGGCTGAGCAAGAGTGGAGGTTCCCAGCTCTCCTGCCTCATTTGTACCTGAGCAATTGCTCTCTCATGTGCTTAAAAGCTTAGATTTCCACCTACTTTTTTGCTTTAAGATGAGGTTGTCCTACTAAATAGATGTCTAATTTGAAAACCTCAGGTTTATATATGCTCGACTGAGGCTCATGTCTGCCCTCATGCTCAGAGAGGAATTTGTACCCTGAATGTCTTTCTGGAGAAGTGGAGGTTCTCCAGGCTGGTGGTTAGGCTGCAGAGCATAGAGCTTGGAAAAACCTAGAAAACAGCAGGGGACCAGAGGAGTAAGGGGAGTAGGAGTGTAAGTGCTTGGGAGGACAGGGATTTTTGTCTGTCTTGTTCACTCACTGCTGCATCCCCAGGGCCTAGGAGAGTACCTGGCACATAGTGGGTGTTCAAGAAATGTTTGTTAGTAAATGAATCAATAAATGAATGAGTGATGCACCCAGTACAGGGAACCAACTGAAAGGCCATATCCAAGGATGAAGCAAAGGGGCCAGCAGCCTGGGATGGTTAAATGGAGGCAGCCAATGGGGAGGAATGGATGGGAGTGATTGGAGCTTGGACAGACAACCCACGGCACTGAAACTGAGACGTGGGACAGGGATTGTTGCATTCTCTAGGACACCTGAGACTGTCTCTGGGGGAGAGAAGGGAGCTGAGGGAGGCATCTATCTTTGAACCAAAGTCTGGCTATTTTCTCCGTGGTCAGAGGGAAAAATGACCAACTCACAGGAAATGGTTAAGGCAGTTCCATGGTTCCGGGACCCAAATGAGATCCTGAAAGCTTTCCGCCTAGAATTCAATCAACTCCAGGAGTGTCAATACCGGCATAAGTGGAAGTTGAGATCAGGGATGGGGTACAGACAGGACTTCGAATGAATCTGTAATGTTTTATCTTCTTTTTTAAAAAAAAAAGAAAGATGTAAAATCTCTGGGGGCAGCTTACTGTGGTGGTGAAGAGCACAGATTCCCTGAAGCCAGGCTCCCTGAGCTCAAATCTAGGATCCCGCTTTGCAAGCTAGGGGCCTGTGGGTGAGTGACTTTAAACCTCTCTAGGCCTCAGTGTCTTCCTCCGTAAAATGGGGACAATAACAGTCTCTCTCATACAGTTATGTTAGAAGTAAATAAGTTACACCACGTAACTCACCTATGCGAGCGATAGCTGTTTTCATGGATATGGCAAACTGCTAGTATTTGTTAAATACGGGAGTTGTAGGAGTTGACCCAGCGGCATTCATTAGAATTTTCTTATGTTTGAAATGATTATAGTTAAAAAAAATTCCCCCAACCAAAGGCATATTCTTCTGGTTATATCCCCAACTCACATGGAAATTAATCCTCCTAACCACCAAAGAAACATGAGAAAGACAGGGTAAATATATGCCAGCCATTCTCAGAGTGGGGTCCTAGGGCCAGCAGCACCTGGGAATTTGTTAGGAATGCAAATTTTCAGGCCCTGCCCCCGACCCACTGAATCAGGAACTCTGGGCCTGAGGCCAGCTGTCTGTGTTTTGACATGCCTTCCAGGGGATTCTGATGGCTGCTAGAGACCATCGCCTAGGAACAAATGAAGAAGCAAATGGGTTACTTTGGCTGGAGGTCCCACAGCAACCCATGCATCTGATTGTCTCTGATATTGATGCTGCTACTGGCTGGGGCCTCTTTATTGCATCGTTGGGGAATCCCCTCTCCCTACTAACCCTACTAACCACCCCCAGGGAGAGCTGGCAGAAGTAGGTCAGCAGTATGCCCAGGAGAAACTACAATCCCCCTTTTCTCAGCCCTACCTGGGGGGTGGACTGGGCTTGGCTAAGGTGATGGGGACGTCACTTGTGAATTTCTCTTAGTAGGACAGTAACTGACCACAACCCCAGAATATTTCTTTGTTCGTTCACAGAGATCTTAATCTCTCAAGTTCTCTCAGTGACCCTGAAACCCCAACTCTCCCCCGCCCCCAGCCACTGCCAGGGTATGCTACACAGATGCCAGCACTAACCCTTGATCCTTAATGCAGCTCAGGGCCGTAGCGTTTGTCCTACCTGTCCCCACCCCGGTATTCCCACACAGGGAATTTCTAACAGCGGCTGTTGGAAATATGAGAGGACTATCAAATACTATAAAAGCATCTTTGTAAATTGTAAAATAGATAAAACAAAAATTATGGGGTTTGTTCTACAGTGCCATATACACCACAAGTTTATTGCCAGGAGAGGAGTTAAAAACAAAGATAAATTGCGGGCACATCCTCCCGGGCAATGTTGTACGGGGTTAGGAGTCGAAGAAGACGACGGTCTGGGATGACTTACCGCCCTTATCATTGAATACGGGAGATATGCCCAACAAATGCTGTTGAAAGAATCAATAAAACGGGCCATTCACAGTACACACCTGTGTCTCATCACACACACACACACACACACACACGCACGCAACACCCACATGCACGCAACACACACAGACTTTAACAAGACTCCACCAACCTATCTACGCCTGGACACGAGGTCACGGCCTTTCCTATAAAGGCGGACATTTTTAGAAGTCAGTCTTAGCCCTTTCAGTTGCTACAAAAATTTTAGAAACAAAAATTAAAAAATAAAAATGATGCCAAGATAGGAAAGCCAACCCTCAGAACAAGTAGAGGGAAAAGACGAGCGTAAAATTCAAGCGGTGCTCATTGAGCACTGATGAAACCTGACTCATTCTAATAAAATGAATGGTGATGAACTTCTGATCTAGCGAATGGGGCCGCTTGTGCCCAGTGCAAGGACTCGCAGGGTGGAATCTCAAATGTCAGCAAAGTTAACTACAAAGAAGGACCTTAAGTGAATCAATCGAGGTTGAACTACTAGATAGAAGAATTAAGTGGCTAATAAAAGGGATGTTCTACTGACCTCTAACACAGGAGGGAGGAGATAATGAGGTAAGTAAAGCTCGTGAGGATAATAAGACTGTAATTATGGCCGGGTTCAAACTACTGAACGTACATTAGAGAACTCTCTAGATAACGTGGAGAGAGAGGAAAATCTGGCCTCCGGAAGTTAATGCTGCTTCCAGTGCTTCAGATGCTCCGGGCTGCATCTCCCTCAGACGGGTGTGAAAATAAAACCAGCACAATGGAGGGTTCAGACGCAAGAAGGTGGTGCTTGTGGTCCAATCTGCTGAAAAAGGAATGCTCTCATCACCAGGAGAAGCCATTGTGCTCAGGAGTCAAGCCACACTAATTATTTTAGACAATAACTGTTGTGGCCACCATCCCTGGGCACCTAGTGAGCCTCTGCTCTGTATAGGTGGTGAGGTGGCCATTGTGCATCCTGGGATGTTTAGGAAATACACACAAACACACACACTCATAACACACATGCAGTGAGTTCCCTGGGCCAGAAGATAAAATGTGGCAAATTTACAAGTTGATTTTTTCAGAATGTGGCAATTCAGGATGTGGCGATAAAGCAGCAAAAAATAAATGTATTAAAGGAAGAGCATTTGGTTAGAGACGAGCAGCAGTCTCCCTTTGCAGCTGGAGCATTTGGGTTTTTCTGCAGAATGCTTTATATAATTGTTCACTTAATCTCTTGGGTGAAATAAACGTATGGCAGCTTTACTACACTATTGATTCAAATTATTACTGTAATGACAGAGCTATCCAGGGAGTTGTCACTGGGTTTCTCGAGATGTCCTGATGGCTGTCACGTAAATTATTAAAGAGTACTCCAAAAAGGAAGCTTCTCCCTGCACGTCCTGAGACAGAATCCTTTGTGTCATCGCCAGGCCTGATGCTCAAGACCCTGGACACGGGCTTGGTTGTCAGGAGCCAAAAGGGAGGCTTTTGATGGGTTTGCCATTGTAGGGTCAATGTGCCCAGTGGAGTGACCCTAAGGGACTCAGCTTCCTTGTTTTGGACCTGCAGTCCTGAAGATGTGATAAAGACAGGTAGGAACACAGTTTATAGGACAGGGTCTCTGCAGGAAACAGAAAATCCTGAGAGGAATTTAAGGAAGGGGCTGTGTACAGGTGAGAGCAGGGTTAAGGGGACTTGCAGGGGATTATCAGGCACCCAGGAGTAGCATCAGCAGGAAGCCCTTACCACCTCGAGGACTGAAGGGCTGGGGTGTGGGGAGGAAACCACGCTCCAAGAGCCCATTGGGAGCTGGAGCATGGAGGGCGCAGGAGCAGAAGTACTCTGCTCTCTCCCCTCCAGCCCTCCTACCCCTGCCAGTGCTCCACAATGGCCGAACCCTGATGGAAGCCTGAGGAAGTCCACAGGGGCCTGATTCCTGGGACTCAGCACAGAGGATGTGGGCAGAGAGTGGATCTGGGAGTGGGGCAGATGAGTAATAACCAGCCCCACAGCTCAAGGGCTCAGTATACAAGAGGAGAGGGTGAGGGAAGGCCTGAGGGGTCATGACAGACATGCGCACTACAAGGTCAATCACAGCATCGCACTGATGTCCCACTGAGGTCCTGAAGCCAACAGGAAGGAGTCTGGGGTTTACGGTCATGCCGACCTGGGATGCTCCTGGTTCAGCCTTGCTCTGGCCATCTAACCTTGGGCAAACTAGATAACATCCTCAGGCTCAGTTTGTACTTCTGGAAAAGGAGCATCCTATAGGATTATTTGAAATCAGATAATGCTTGTAAAGAACTTAGTCCATTTCCTGGCTTATAGTAAACGTTCCAAGATGATAGTTGTTTATGCAAATTAGGAAATCAGAATCCCACGGAAGCTGCTGAGAAAAAGAGGAGTTCACTATAAGGATGAGGGATGTCTGGTAGAACTCAAGGGCAGGGGTGTGGACTATCTTCAGAGAGAGACACAGGCAGGACCCCAGGCAGTGCCCTTTCCCCATCTCCTGGTTGCGCTTCTTCCTGCACATTTTCATCCTCCTTCCTTCTCTGAGCACTGTCCCTGTTTTACTGTCCACACAGTGGACTGTGACAACCCAGTATGGTTGCTGAATACAGCATAATCATAATAATTTCCAGTCACCTAGCCGCACTCTCTGGGTGATTCTCAGACCCAGCTCTAAGTCCCTGGTGGAGAGACTTCACTGGGCTAATCAAGGTCAGGACTCCACCCTGGTGCTGTCTCCCTTGGTGTGCTGGCTTTCTTCCCTGGGCCCCTGCAGATCCGCTCTCAGCCCAGGTCTGCCTGACCCCTGCCCTGTGAGGACTGCATCAGTGTCCTTCTTCAACCTTTGCTTCTGCTTGGGTAGCCCTGGAAGCCCCAGCAGGACACTGGAGGAAGGCAATGGGTGAGGCCGGGGCTCCCTCTCTGCGGGATCAGTTTGGGCTGGCTGTCCCTGCACCAAGGGCCACAGCTTCACTGCAGGATGCTCAGGTTTCAGTAACCATTTCTTCCTGTTCCTTCAGGACCAGGGGTTTTAAACCACCTGGCTGTTGCTAACCCTTGAGCACCAGCTCTCATTCCTCATGGTCTCCTTACACCCTCCCCACACTTTTGTAAATCGCCTGGTTGTTGAACACTCCTCATATTTGTAAATTTACATGTGTAAATCACCCCTTTGTTAAACACTCCTCAAATTAACTTGAATGTGTCATCAGTATCCTGCTGGGACCCCAACCAACACTCACGGCCAGGAAATGGCGTTAAAGACCCTGAATAAATGAGGCTCCTGGGCCCACTACCCATTGGTGCCCCTGTGGAGGCAGGGGGACTATCGAAAGGTGGGAAGCTCAAGGTGTTTTCTATATTGTTATTGTTGCTGTTGTTTTGCTATTGCTGGTATCATAAACATCATTGTTTAGAACTTCTACCCATTCTCAAAGGTTGGCTCCTGGGTTGGAGTCAGCCTCCATTTTCCATACCACTCTAGCACAAAAGGCTTCCAAGAATGCGACCACCTGTGTGTCCTTGAGGTTTGTACCCTGTGCTTCTCCTGGTCTCTTAAACGAGCCTCCACAGTCCTTGATCTGGATTCTTTGCCTTTGGAAAAGCAATACTTTGAAAAGCCTTGGTGATTCCCAGTTCCTTGGGCCCAGTGTTGACACTGGCAGAACTCTAGGGGACCCAGGACTAACCCAGCTTCCCAGAGAGTACAGTTTTATGTGCAAGGGGGCGTCTCTGATCACTAGCAAGGAAGGAGATACAATTCTCCCCTTTAAACCAGAAATTTTGGGATCGTTGTCAAACCATGTGAAAGGCCAAAGTCTCAGGCCTGGGCCTCTGCCATTCGAGCTGATCACGCACCCTCTCTGCTCACCTTTCCACCCAGGAGAGATATGCTTTTGTTGGTGATTAAATAAACCCATTAACCTGCTTCCAAGAGCAGGAAGAGCTTGTTCCTATTCAACTGTTTACAATACACCAGAAACTGCTGAGTTCACTGGGTACAAAATGCAGTCCCGGCTCCCCATTCTCTCCTTCCATTCTGAGATAACATGCTCACTGTAAGAACTAGTGTGACCCCAAGTCCTGGGGTTAAACATGCACATCCTTGATGACAAAATATATCCTTCCACCCAGCCGAGGTCAATTTTATAAAATTAAAAGCAAACATCAAGTGGAATCATTTTTCCTGACCAGGAGGAGGCTTATAGGATAAAAATGAAAAGTGGAGAAAATAAGGATTAATTTACTAAGCCAGTCGTCCGATTTTTTTCTAGCTTGTTTAAATATTTGTGATTTCAGCACGGGGTCCCACTCTGCAAGCTCAATGTTTCCGTTCACTTGATCCTGCAGAAGAGTTATTGACATGACTCGTTGCCATGGAAACAATGATGAGGTCACATACCCAGCACAATGACTTTTTGGTGACTTTAGGAGAGTTAAATCTAGTTGAAAAATCTAATTCTGTCACTTAACAGCTGTGTGACCTTGGGCACATTAGTCTACCTCTCTGAGCCTCAGTTTCCTCATCCGAAAATTAAGAATAATAGTAACAGCTCTAAGGGTTTTTATAAGAATCAAATGAGATAATTTGGCTAAAGTGCGTGGTATGTTTTCTGGAACTATAATAGTAAATGTTAGGTGCTTCTATTATTATATATTAGAAATTTAGACCATGTTCATTCATTCATAATCTCATTCATTTATTTCACAAATATTACTGAGTTTCACTGTGCTGCAAACACTGGTCTTGATGCTAAAGATAAAATAGTGAACAAAATTGACCAAGTTCTGCCCTCATGCAGTTTACATTCTAGTGAGGGAGACAATTAACAATAAACTATATGTATATGAAATATACAATCTGTTAGTGATAGATGCTATGAAAGAAACTTACAGCAGGAGAAGAGGGGGCAGTATGCAGGGGGAGGGGACCTATTTCAGATAGCGTCCTCTTTGAGGAGGAGACATTTGAGGAGAAAGCAGAGAGGCACGAGGGACAAGCCTTGTGGGTGCATGGGGAAGAGCAAGGGCAGGAGGTGAGCGGAATAGCAAGTAGGCCAGTAAGACGGGGCACAGAGAACAAAGGAGAACACTTGTGGGAACTAAATGTTAGGATCAAGGACACTTGTGCATCCTGGACTTGTGAAAGAGTGAGACAGAGGAGGTCGTCAGAGCGGTAAGAGGAAACAGTAGATCACGGTGATGAAGACGGACAGCCCCGAGTCCCGCTGCCTGTAAGAGAATCTCAACTCCGCCACCTATGGGCTCTATGGCCTAGGCTTTGTACCCATACAGACCCCCAACCAGCAGCATTAGCATCACCTGGGAGCTTATTAGAAATGCAGAGTCGCAGTCTCTATCCCAGCTCTACCAGATCAGAATCTGCATTTCAACTAGGTCCCCGGATGATTCACAAACTCACCAAAGTCGGAGAAGCACCAGCCCAGCACCTATCCCTTAACCTCTCTGGGTCTCAGAAACCCCAGCTGCAAATGGGTATCATGAAAGGAACTCCCTCATGAGTTTATTGTGAATTCTAGACAAGCATGTGACAATAAAGTGCTCAGCCCGGTGCTCGAGACATTGGGATTGCTCAATAAATCTTAGTTCTTGCGTTTAATCCCTGCTAGGCCCCAAAGGTTTGAGTTAAAGAGAATGAAATCCCTGCAATCTTTATGAAGCCCTTATGAACTCAGGATGCTAAGGTAATGTTCCCTCAGGACTCCCAGGAACTGTCACTCCTGCTTGTTGACAGCTTACACCCCACCTTGGAACCTGCACAGGAAGAATGGTGCCCAACTCTGTTGCACCTGCCTTTGAGACTGCTGGCTCCAGAAAGACACATTCCTTTGGTTGCATGACGAAGGCCATCTTCACTTGTGAAGAGAGCACTGGAGCTCTATCATCAGTAGCATCTGCAGTAGGAGTCAGGTGGTGCAGATGGTTTGAGGGACCCACCCACACCTTGACCTGGTTCCCCTGTGGTTCATAGCTCTCATCAATGGTTTTCCTCCCTGGGAAACTAGCTGGCTACGGAGAGGCTCAAATCTGAATATTGACCTGGATACCACTGTATTTCCAAGCACAAGAGTGTTTCTCTAGCCAAGATGGCAGCTGTCAAATACACCTCATTCCCAGCTGCATAACTATAAATCTCCAAACCACAATTGCGTAGAAAAGCAAAATCTGTTTTTTAAATATGACCTTGTAACTTTCAATTAAGCACCATTGGCAACTGCACCAGAGGGGCTAAGCAGTTGGCTGCACAGACTCTGGTTTCCAGCCCCAGCTCCACGCTGTTGCGCCCTCACTTCAGTTCTCTAACCTCCAAGTTCACTTTCCTCATCTGAAACTGGGGGTGACAAGAGGACCCACTTCACAGGGGTGTTGTAAGAATTAAATCAGATCATGCATATAAAGAATCTTTAAAAGTTCTGAAAGACACTAAACATCCCAAAAATGTTAGCTGTCACCATCATTGTCATTATTGTCTGTGTTTCCAGTTGTGGTGCATGCTGAGTCAAAGAGGAAACTTTCTCAGATGGATGGGGCTCATCCTTCAGCTAAGAGAATGTGAAGAGCAATGTTCTCCTGCTAGTAGGGACGAGAAATGAAAGAATTGAATTGGGCCGATCACAATGGAGTATGAAGAGAAGCCAACAATTCAGGAGACTTTTCCCAGTTAGGGGCAATAGGACTCTGTGACCTCTTGTGTGCAGGGGGTGAGAAGAAAGAGAGTCAAAGTTTCTAGTCTACCTTCTTACATGGATGGTGATGACATTACATTCTGTAGAGAACATAGAGATGGGTTCACATAAAAGGACAAGAAATTTAAGTGCAGTTCATAAACTTTAGGAAAGTATACGCTCTGGACAAGAAACATGTAGTTGTTCAGAATGCAGTGTTCAATAACCATAAGAAAATGTGCCCAAATCATTCGTCATCTGAGAAATTCAAAGGGCAAGCACATGAAAAACCAGAAAGGCTAAATTGAAAAGGACTGACAATACCAAGTGTGGATGAAGATGTGGAGGAACTGGAACTCTCATTCACCGTGGATGGGAGTGCAAACTGATAGGACCACTTTGGAAAAATGTTTGATAGTATTTATTAAAGTTAAGTTATGTTAGAAATTCCACTCCTGGTCGTATACACAGTCTAAATGAATGCTTAGTCCATGAAAACACATGTATGAAAATGTTGCTAGTGATATTATTCATAATTGACAAAAACTGGAAACAAGCTAAATGCCCTAAATGTAAAATGAATGAATAAATAAATTGCAATCTGTTCATACTACATAATAGTGCACAGCAATGAAAGAAAATAAACTAGTGAATATCATAGACAAAATATTGACTGAAAATATCCAGATACAAAAAAAAGCATTGAATGAGGATATTTACATAAAGTACAAGAATAGGCAAAACTAATCCATGAGATTATTAGAACCAAGATGGCGGTTACATTTGGGGAGTGTTATCCATGAAAGCCAGCCCTCTGGGGCGTGATGGAAATCTTCCACACCTTGATCACAGTGGAGGTTACCCAAATGTATAGATAACCACACATACAAAAAAATCATTGAGGGCTGGCCCGGTGGTGCAGCAGTTAAATTTGCACATTCCGCTTCAGCGGCCCAGGGTTCGCCAGTTCGGATCTCGGGTGTGGATCTACGCACCGCTTGTCAAGCCATGCTGTGGCAGGCATCTCACATATAAAGCAGAGGAGGATTGGCGACAGATGTTAGCTCAGGGCTAATCTTCCTCAAAAATAAAAAAAAACAATTGAGCTGCATATTTTAAATGTATGCAATTTGTTTTGTGAAGTTTATAGCTCAATTTAAAAAAGTAAGATTTGGGCCAGGCCCCACAACTGAGTGGTTAAAATTCCACGCACTCTGCTTCACCAGCCCAGGTTTGCTGATTCAGATCCCAGGTGCAGACCTGCTCCACTCACCAGCCACACTGTGGAGGTGTCCCACATACAAAGTAGAGGCAGATGGGCACAGATGTTAGGTCAGGGCTAATCCTCCTCAGCAAAGAAAAAAAAACCACACTAAAATTTAAAAAAGAACACCTGGCTAAAACATTTGAGCAGCTCTTGATAAAAGCACACATGAGAAGAGTCAGCAATTCTTGAATGCACTGGAACTACAAGGCTGAAGAGATTATTTTGTACCCAAAATAAGTTGTTGGCTCTAACAGGACTATCAAACACTGTTTAAGCTAATTCTTGGAATTAGCAGTGGTTTTTTGGTATTTGTCAACTGTAGGTAGTCTTAGTGGGATCTATAATAGGCCTCTAGAAGGAGCCAAATAGTAGACAAAGGAGAAATGTATGTCTCGTAATCTCTCTGTCCTCAAGAACCTCCAAGAAGCTTGGAAGCACTGAGTGTGTACCACAGCGCTGCCACTAGAGGGCATCACTGGAAGCCTCTGCCAGGACCAGCCCATCAGTGGTGGCTCCTAATGGCTCCCAAGAGATAACCTTACCACCACCCATCTCAGTAGTGACCCACGAGCTTATAGTTCTCAGCAAGAGCAGCAGATGGCATGTCAGCCTGAGGTGGGACAGTGGTGTGGATCCTTCCAGAGTGGCTTCAGTTGAGCTGCTTCCTTTCCTGGGCCTCACCTTTCTCAGGTGCAGAAAGAAAAAAGACAGTATTGGCTCCTTGTAATTCTACAGATTTCAAGATTCCACGATGCTGTAGCTCAGGGGTCCCTCTATTAGCTACCTGCTTATCCAATAAATACATATTGAGAACCTACTATGTATATTGGGATACAAGAGCAAACAAGACAGCAACGGCTCCTGTCCATATAGAACTTGCCTTCCAATGAGGAAGACAGACAGGAAACAGGATGGGTTCAGATAGTAGTTAGCAATATGAAGAAAAGGATTAGGATGATGTGGGAAGCGACCATTTTAGATAGGATGGTCACGGACTGCCTCTCCAAGGAGGTGATGTTTAAATTGAAGCTTGAATAATGGGAAGAAAGTGCCATCCAAATAGCCATGGTGGGGAGCCTGGTGCAGGGAAGAACCGGGGCCAAGACCACAGCAGGAAGCACGCTGGCTTCCTTGCCACCCCGGCCGGTGGGGGAATGGCTGTTAGTAGCACCTAGCCCGTTTCTCTGCACCTTTTATTTGGAATCAAGAGGCAGAAATCCACTCCGGTTTCCCATTTCTCCTCAGCAAGGGGAGGAAACAGCAATTTTCCACCAGCAAACACCAGTATTTGGGGATTAAACAACCCAGGAGTTAGAATTCAACATGGGAACAGGGAAACCTATTGGATTTAGAATGCATTTGCTCGGAAAAGTGGCACATACACCTAGAGACAGTTCCAAGGGGAAATAAACAATGAAATGGCAATTATGTGTTGGGTCCCCAGGTAGAATTACACGTACAGAGGCAGGAAGGGCTCTCAGCCCTGGTGCGTGCCTCTCCCTCCCCACGCTCCCCGAGCACCTGGGTTTACACCACCTCTTCATAATTATCACATTGGATTGCTATTGTTGGTTTACCTGCCACTCTCTCCTCACTGGGTATGAGCTCCTGGGGGCAGAGAGCACGTCGCATTTGCCTTGCTGCCTGCAGCTCCTAGTTCATTACTGCCACTCTGCACACACAGTAAATGTTGGAGAAATGAATGCGTGCACACATACATGAATTAATGCACCAACTCAAGTCAGCTGATACTTACTGAGTGCCTGCTATGTGCAGGCTGTCCCTCCAGATGCTGAGGATACAGCAGTAAGCAGAACAGAAAAAAATTCCTGACCCCACGAAGCTTGCCTAATAGTGGGGTATGGGGCATACAGACAACAAAATCAATAATTGAGCAGGCCAGGGGGCTGTTGTGGAGTGAGCGAGGGTGAGAACAGCAGTGAAAAGGCCAGAAAGGTAATGGGGGCCCCATTGTGTGGACCAAGTAAGTCTTGTTAGGGCTTGGCCTTGACTCTGAGATGAAATGCCATCAGAAAGCTCTGAACAAAGAATGATAGGATCTCACTTGTACTTTGAAAGGATCAGGAAAACTCAACTTGATATTAGAACCGAGGGCTAACGTGTCCATCCTATCCAGTTCTAAGCAACAAAAGAGAGGCACCCTTCCTGGGGCAAGAATGAAAGAAACAGGCATCTGAGGCTCTCTCCCTGAGCCAAGCAGAGAAAGAGCAGCCTGAACAGCAGGCTACTGGGCCTGACCACAGCCTCTACAGGCCATGGTGCCAACAAAATCAGTGGCTCGTCGCTTATTTTTTCCCAGTTTTATTGAGATATAATTGACATGTAACATTGTATATGCTTCGGGTGTACGACCCAATGATTCGATATATGCATATATTGTGAAATGATCACCACAATAAGTTAACATCTATCACCCCACAGTAAGAATTTTTTTCTTGAGATAACTCTTAAGATCTCCTCTCTTAGCAATTTTCAATACATGATACAGTATTATTGACTAAATTACATGTATTTTTGAAGACAAATACCAAGAGCAAAGAGTGGTGCCCTAGAAGGTAAGCGTTACCCACTCAGCCCCAATCCGAGGGTCATTTCGGAGGCCAGAGCTCCCTGTCAGGGTTTCCAGGAGCGTGCTGAGGCTAACAGGCAGGCAGAGCTTGTCTGGGGCACGAAGACTGTTCCTGTAGAACCCCTTTCAGCAGCTGGGGCCCAGCCAGGCAGGAGCTGGGGACAAGGGGGCGCCACCGGCTTGCGTATATCCAAAAGGACCAGTCTCATGGCCACTTCTTTCCCCCATGCAGCAAGAAAGTGGTCCTTTCTCTTTGGGGCCGTATACTGAAGGAAAAGTCCTAAGAACCCCCCACACCCCCTTGTTAGCTGTCTCTTGACTTTCTCTCCTCATCACGCCTCCCCTTCATCAATCTCAACAAGACCCTGGATCCACCCCATAAGTTCTGCCTGTAATTCGTTTCCTTTAGGAGCTTTGTGTTTTGTTTTTTGTTTTTTTTTTAAAGATTTTATTTTTTTCCGTTTTCTCCCCAAAGCCCCCCGGTACATAGTTGTGTATTCTTCGTTGTGGGTTCTTCTAGTTGTGGCATGTGGGACGCTGCCTCAGCGTGGCCTGACGAGCAGTGCCATGTCCGCGCCCAGGATTCGAACCAACGAAACACTGGGCCGCCTGCAGCGGAGCGCGCGAACTTAACCACTCGGCCACGGGGCCAGCCCCTGGGGCTTTGTGTTTTTCAACTGTCTCTGCTGTCAGAAAGAAACCTCCATTTCCATCTCTCTGGCTTTCCTGAGGACCAGCAAGAGTTCACGTCCCAGCACATCCGCCTCGCATCCTGTCGTAGGCACTTACTGTTTTTGCCTACCCAGCTGGGCTTTCCTTCAGGAAGCACCCCTCTCACTGAGAGTCCCTCAGGTTCAGGTGGGGCTGACTGCCCCTCCTTGAGGGATGGTCAGTGACCCAGACCTCGCTAATGAGAATCACAGTAATGGGTGCAGGTACAAGCCAGGCCCATGCAGGGCCCCCTAGGACATTTGCAGGCATTATTTGGAACAGGGGGCTCTTTGTTCTACCAGGATTGCTAAAGTGATAAGTTGGAATCCTGTAGCTACTGACTGTCATCTTGGCCCCAACTCAGGGAAAGTCAGCCTATGAAGAAGGCCATCCTGGAAGAAAAGAAAGCTGAGGTATGAAGAGGGACAGCCACACGGCCACCTCATTAGAGCACCTGGACCCAGTCAAGCCTAAAGCCAGTGCTGCACTGGACTCCATAGAGGCAGGAGTCGCATTAGTTTCCTGTGGCTGCTGTCACAAACCACCACAAACTTGGTGACTTAGCACGTGTTTGTTTTTTCATTGTTCTGCAGGTCAGAAGCCTAACATCAAGGTGTCGGCAGGGCTGTGTTCCTTCTGTAGGGTCTGGGGCACAATCCATCCCTTGCCTTTTCTAGCTTCTTGAGGCCACCTGCAGCCCTTGGCTCATGGTCCCTTCCTCACGTTATTCCATCCTTTTGCTTCCATCCTCACATCTCCTACTTCTGAGGTCAGATCTCCCTTCTTCTCTTATAAGGACCCTTGTGATGACATTGCTCCCACCCGGATAATCCAGGATAATCTCCCCAACTCAAAATTCCTAATTTAATCACATCTGCAAAGCCCCTTTTGCCATGTCAGGTCACATAGTCATGGGTTCTGAGGATTGGGATGTGGACACCTTGGGGTGCCTTTATTCAGCGTACCAGAGTCAATGAATTCCTTTTGTTCTTTTTTTCTTTAGCCAGTTTAGGCTGGGAATGTGTCACTTACAATGGAAAGAGTCCATACACATATTTCTCAATCCACAGCATCATCATACTTCCAGGGAACACACAAACCCTAGTATTCAGTTTATCTAATCGGAGTTATTACTTTGTATCGCTTCGGTACTTTTAATTTCAGCTGACAGTACAGAGTAGAGGTTAGGAACCCAGATTTTGGATTCAGACAGCTTGGGTCTACGCCCTGACCTTTCCACTTACTAGTGAAGCCTTTTAAGCTATAATCCTCTGGATCTGTTGAATGGAAATAATAAAAGTACCTGCTTCAGACGGTGACTGTGAAAATTAAATGAGATAACAATGTACCACGCTCGCAGTACAAGGTCAGTGCTCGGTAAACAATGCTCTTTACACTAGGATTGCAGACATGACCCCTTCCATCTGGCATTACACCAATTTTACATACGATGTGTCTCAATTAATTGTTACATTTTTATTTAGCTCCTTTAGAAATGGCTCCAGACTCAGAGAATGAACTTCTCTGGATCTTCACACCATCTTCATTTCAAAGGTGGTGTTGTCAAGCACTTTCGCAGAACAAACAATGGAAGCAAATTTTTATGAGCTGGCCATGCCTCCCCTCTTTTATTCTCTCCCTTTCTTGACAACATCTCTGCCTCCAGAGCAACCCTACCCTGTCCATGAGATCTGTATTTTTCAGCCACTCTAGGCACAGAGTCTTCTTCATACTTAGGTAATTTTGTTCTTTCCTCTGGCTTATCTAATAACCATGATTTTTCATGTTCTTACAGAAAATGTGATTTCTCCTCCCTTTTGTTAAATTTCATTTGCCCCTTAAAGCTCCAGTTTAACTCTGCAAAATGATTTCAGCCTGGTACCCCCCGGGCATTGCATCTGTGTGCGGGTTGCTGCCCTGGATAGGGTCATGGACTGTTTTGGAAGTTGGCGATCCCTGCCTCAAGGACATAACGGGGAACTATAGGCAGTGACCTTACTGAGCGGTTCAAGTTTGGTGGACTGAGGGCCAGCAAGGGGCAATCATCTGCAACAAGTGATGATTACCCTGTGTGGCTCATGGAGGCTGATGTTTCAGTGTATTTTATCCCCCAGAGGCAGGCTAACTGGAGGAAACACAACAGGAATTTCCAGAAACAGATCAACTAATGCTGAATTTTTACCTGGACACGTGTCCATCCCAGCATTCAACCCACTCACTCTCTCTTCTACCCCATCTATGAAGAATTTCTTTCTTTGACATTTATTCCTACACATTTAAAAATATTTTTTTTAAATCTTTCATACAATTAATCAAAATATATTTGTGGAACACATTTTCATTCTTACCCACCCAGCTAGTTAACTCCATAATATTGAGGTAGAGAACAGAAATCTCTTCATCTCATGGAAGGGATCAAGCCCCTTGTCAGCTTTAGGTTGACCTAAACCACCATGGAAATTCCCTTCTTATTTGCCAGAAATTGGCCTAAGAGTGTACATGCAACCAAGCTCTGTCCATTGAGGCATGAGGAGAAGTCTGCTGGGAAGCTTCCCTTTGCTGATAAAATAATAGAGCCTCAGGAAGAGAAAGTCTTTTTGTTTCCCTGCCTGTCTCCTTGGGATGCAGGGCTTGATGCTTAGAGCAGTGGCAACCATTTTTTCTCCGTTAAGGCCAAAAATAATCTTACAGACAGTAAGCCCCACTCTAACCTCACTGAGCTGCTGAACCAACTTCTTGTTATTTTTTTATGTAAACATTTATATATTTAAATACTTTTATTATTTAAGCCACTATTACTTAGGTATCTTGTTACTTGCAGCTGAATGCATTCTAAATGGTAGACCACTTAACTCTTCGTTTTCTAGACAGAATGTCAAACAAAATTTAACCCTCCCTATGCCTGCCTTAAAAATTGTGTATATAGATATGGTGGCAGCATCAGTCTTCTTATTAAACAACTTTTTAAATAAAGTTAAGTATTAAGCAGTCTCTAAATGGTAGTTATGTATCTTTGAATGGCCAGTTCCCCCATCAAGTTGGTTGGGCAAGGCCTTTACCTCCACTAAGTAGCCTATCAATTGCATTGCTAGGTTCTTACCCAAATATTACAGTACTTGATGGTTCTTATCACTCAAATATTGCAGTACTTGGTTATCTCCCTCCTGTTTCCCTACCTTGGCCATGAAGCAAGGTGTCTTGACCACAGTTTGCTGTATAGAAATATACAGAAGGTAAGAAAAAAAAATCCTAGAAATACCAGCTGTGAGGCAAGAGGAAAGCCTCAGCATGAGGCAGATTTCAAGAGAAGGTGAGAGGAATAGAATCAGGAGCCTTATTTCCCAAGGACGTTGCTAATTAAAAATGACAGCTTAATCACACAGTTTTTAGTTTAGACTGTAAGTAACAGATGACTTTTTTTTTTTTTGCTGTAGCCATGCATCTGATAAGAAAATTAGAAATCTGAATATAAAGTTGTCAAGGGACAAATTTAAAACATTACATGGGTGTCATTGGGTCGGGGGAAGTAGTTGACTTAAGGTCTTAAGATTTTACAGCTTCTCCAACTATAAAACTAGAGACTATAAACTAAAAGGCATATCTACAAAAAAAGTGTTATGTGCCTGATGATACCTAAGACTAAGACCTAAAATGCTTAAATGAACATCAGTTCACAAGCAAGGGAGTCTGGTGGGACTGCAGATAGAAATCAGATGTTCCACAAAGAGGAAACTTCTAGAAACATAGTCACAGGTTCCCAAATGCTGATGCAGGTAAACCACCAAGAAACAAGCCTGTAGTCTATGCCTCAAAAGGCCTCATGAAGTATAATTCGTCCCCTCCAAGGGCTGACCTTTCAGTCTTAGAGACTCAGAAAGCTGACTTTTCCGGCAAAGAAAGATCAGTTCCTTCTCTCAGATATGGAATCACATTACTAAAGCTCATGAGACTTGTTATAAAGCTAGAGTGTCAACTTATTAATGCAAAATGATAAATGACTAGCATGGGAACTTTAAAAAGTTCTCCCAATTAGTCCAGTCTCTTCATAGAGCCCAACTTACAAGGGGGGAGCCAAATCTATTTCATCTGAAAGTTTAAAGGAATCAAAAGGCATTGGATTTGTAGGAGCATCACATGAGACAATCTGAGACAGCAATGCGTTCTGAAGATGGCCTTGCCATTGGATCAATGTCAACTGACTCTACTCCCTCAACCATCTCCACAAGGGAGGCTCTTGCCAATGGGATCAGAATCCTCCAGACTGATTGGCAATGCCCTTTTCCTCTGGGCAGAGTCTGGATGTCCATTGACAAAAATTGCCTCCAAGATTTTCCTTCCTCTCTGCTTTTGTGAACAGATTAAAACCCCTTTTGACCAACAGGTTTTTCATTAAATATGTTTGTTCATTCAACCAGATTGCTGAGATGTCTTGTAGCCTAGAAGCCGTCTCCTCTTTTGCAGTTGTTAATATCCATTGTGCCTTGATTTTTAGGGCTTAAATCTCAGAATATCATCTCGTTACCCTCATTACCAGGCTCTTGGCTAATGTCCCACAAGAGTTTCCAGGTAGTTTCTATAAACCCCACATTGGACCTTGAGTTCTACGTTGGATCAGCAACACATGACCAGCATGGTCCCCTTCTTACCTGTCCATTCACTCATTTCTTCCTTCCTTCCTTCCTTCATTTATTTATTCAATAGATATTCATTGGGTAGCTACCATGTATCAGGCATTGTTAGAAGCGCTAGGGATACAGCAGGAAACAAAACAAACAAAAACTCCTGTCCTCATGGAGTTCATGTTCTATCACAAAAAGACAGGCAGTACACAAATATGTCTAATATGTCAGATGGCGAGGGGCAGTATGGAGAAAAATAAAGCAGGGAAAGTAGTAGAGATTTCTGGGGGTGGAGTATGCAATTTCCAAAATGTGGCAGTGAAAGTCCTCATTTGAAGGGGAAAATTTAAACAAACACCTGGGGAAGTGTGCAAGCCATGAGGATATCTAAGGAAAGAGAGTTCCTGGCAAAGGGAGCAGCAGGTGCAGCTGGAGCAGGGTGGACCAGGGGAGAGCCAGAGGGGAGATCAGGGAGTTAATGGTGAGCTGGATCAAGTAGGACTTGTACCTGTGTCTATCCAGTACCAGATACATGGACAAAGCTAAAACATACCATTGATAGAAATGTTCTCTCTCTGGTCTATGTAAACAGGTGGGCATTTTGGTTCTTCAAATATCGTACTAGAAAAACTTGAGGCACAGCCTGTCCCCACATTCATTCAACCAATGTTGTTGAGCTCCTACCATGTGTCAGACCTTGGACTAAGTCTAGATGATACCATGGTGGAGAAAAGCTTGTAGTCTAAACTGGTAGACAGACCTCAGCAAATAGTTATTGGATCTCAGTTGAGATAAGAGCTCTGCCTGGAGCGCTTATTAGATTCCTTGAGAAAAGACACCAGGGGGAGGTCATCTGGTCTGGGAAGGTTTTTTAAGGAGAACAGACGTTTAAATGAAGACCCAAAGATGAGAAGGTAATGGGGAAAAAGAAGAAAGGCAGCAAGACAAGGGACTTGCTCCAAAAGAAGGAGGTGAGGTGAGGTGAGGAAAGACTTGACAGTCAACGGAACAGAAAGAACAGCGTGGATGGAGGGGGATGAGGAAGAGGAAGGGATGCAGCAGACTGGGGCAGAAGTGAGGGCAGAACACTGAGCTTGGATTTCAGGTCCAGGTGCTGCAGATGCAAGGAAAGTCTGAGATCATCTGTTCATTCCTTCAGCAGGTATTTGTTTAGGGCCCACGAAGTGCCAGATGTAGTGCTCAACTCCAGAACATGTACTGAGTATGACAGCCCAGTGGGGAAAGCAGAGAAGCGGCATACACCAGGCAACTCTGGAATCCACAGCCTCGCAGCCCTCCACCCTCTTAAATGACTCTAGTTCAGCGATAGTATATTATCTACCACATTTGACTATTTATAAAGTCCTTCAAGAAGTGTTTATTTTCTCCACTTTACAGCTAATAAAACTAAGATACAGACAGGCTTAAGGAATTTCCAGAAACACATAGACAGTATGTGATGGATTTAGGATTTGTGGCAGATCATGTTTTCCAAACACAGCCAACAGAATACATCCTGTGCCACACACGCTCTTTTTGCTAAGTGACCTTGACATCTCTCCCATTGAGTGGCAGGGACTATACCCTCTTCCCTTGAGCCTGGGTGGGCCTGTGACTGTGGTGGAAGGAATGGTATATGATCGCAAGATGCATAGAAAAAAGCAAACCTCCTGTGTGTTTATCCTTTACTACTCACACAGAACATTTCACTTCCGACACTTCTCATCACCAAATATGTGGTGGTTTTTCCCCCACTAAGCAATTCTGTGCAACAGCAGCTGGGTGTCCTATAATTCATTCCAATTCTGACACCAGCTACCTGGAGTTAGCATCAGATCCCACAGGTTGAACGCTCACTCCCACAAGACTGACCCCCTCTTCAGATACCAGTTGCAAGTCCCAAGTTGCCACATGTAATTCTGACCAACTGGCTATAAATGGAGGTTCTCATGACCTCTTCGTTGGGTTCCACAATTTGCTAGAATGGCTCACAGAACTCAGGGAAGCACTTACTTATCTTTACCAGTTTATTCTAAAAGGATGTGTTAAAGGATACAGAATAACATCCAGATAGAAGAAGTACATAAGGCAAGTTATGTGCAAAGGGGTGTGGAGCTTCCAAGCCCTCTCCAGTCACGCCCTCTCCAGGCACACCACTCTCCCAGCACCTCCATGTGTTCAGCAACCTGGAGGCTCCCCAAACTCCATACCTTTGGGATTTTTTTTTTTAAGATTTTATTTTTTCCTTTTTCTCCCCAAAGCCCCCCTGGTACATAGTTGTATATTCCTAGTTGTGGGTCCTTCTAGTTGTGGCATGTGGGATGCCGCCTCAGTGTAGCTTGATGAGCGGTGTCATGTCTGCACCCAGGATTCGAACTGATGAAACACTTGGCCGCCTGCAGCGGAGTGTGCGAACTTAACCACTCGGCCACGGGGCCAGCCCCAATACCTTTTGGATTTTTAAGGAGGCTTCTTCATGTAGGCATGATCAATCAAAAACTCAATTTCCATCCTCTCTCCCCTTCCTGGAAGAGAGGGGATGGGGCTGAAAGTTCCAAGCCTCTAATCATGGCTTGGTCTTTCTGGTGACCAGCCCCAATTCGAGAACTCACCAAGTATTGCCTCATTAGAACAAAAGACACTTCTATCACCCAGAAAATTCCAAGGGATTTAGGAGCTCTGTGTCAGGAACCACTGTAAAAGACCAAATATTAGAACAAAAGATGCTACTGGTACTCTTATCACTTAAGAAATGACAAGGGTTTTAGGAGTCCTGTGCCTGGAACTAGGGGCAGAGACGTATATATATAAGTCTCCCTATATATAGGATATATAGAGAATATGTATATAGAATGTATATATATTCTATTATTTCCCACAAGGATTGGTCACAAAGGAGAAAATGCTTCCATCGGCTTCTTCAGAGACGCTTGCTTTTGAAACTCAGCAATCACGCTGTGAGGAAGCCCCCGTTGGCCATGCAGAATGACCACATGGAAAGGTCATGTGTAGGTATCCCAGCTAAGAGCCCCAAGCCCAGCCAACAGCCAGCATCAACCCCCAGACGTGTGCATGAGTAAGTCTTCTGATGATCCCAGACACCAGCTGTCAAATTTTTCAAGGCTTCTCTGATGAGGCCACAGACATCATAGAGCAGAGAAGAACCATCCCTGCTGAGCCTGTCCCAGATTCCTGCTCCACAGAATGTGTGAGCACAATAAACAGTGGTGTTTTTATGCCACTTAGTCTGGGGTGGTCTTGCGCACAGCCGTGGTAACTAGAACAGCATCCAAGCTCTCATTCCCTCACTCCTACTGCAGAGCTCTCAGGCATTGCAAAGACAGGCAGGATGGCATAGCAGTTAGAAGTAACCATTCAAGACCCAGATCTGCCTCTTGTGCGATCTTATGCAAGTTATTTAATGCTTCTCAGTCTCTATTTTCATATCTGTAAAATGGGGACATTTCTAAATTAGTTTGAGATTAAATCAGCTGACACATATCGAGTGTTTAGTACATTGCCTGGCCCACAGGGAATGGTCTAAATAAGCTAGCTATTATTGTTATGTCTACTGCATTCATTTAACAATAAGACTGGACTTTATACAAACTAGTATACGATTAGCCCCACTGAGAGGCAACACAGTTATTCCCAAAATGCAGTCATTGCTTAAAACTCTTCAAGAATTTTTCGAGATTTATTTTAGGAATAGTTTATGTGTCATACTAGAAAATCAGGACTATTACTGCATAAGGACACACTATTTTGACCCAGGTGATGTGCCATTTTGGAAAATAAGGCTCATTATTTTATAAGCACATATCATTTTTACTCCTCTTCGATCATCTACCTTACTGACCACGCTATTTCAAAAGATGAAACCCCGTTTCAGAGTATAAAGGAACAAAAAAACATTAACCACAAAGGACTAGATTAATAAATTTAACTACCCTATAATTAGAAACTTTTGTTCATCAAAAGACACCATTGTGAGAGCAGAAAGGCAAGCTATAATTTAGAAGAAGATATTTGCAATATATGTAACAGATAAAGACCTTGTAGTCAGAATATATAAAGAACTCCTATAAATCAATAAGAAAGAGGCAGACGACCTAATAAAGAAATGGGCAGTAGACTTGAAGACTTTACAAAAGAGGGTATCCAAGGAGCCCATAGACGTGTTAAAAGATGCTCAATCTCATTATTATCAAGGAAATGCAAATTAAAACTACATGATGACGATATACCCTGACCAGAATGACTGAAATTAAAAAGACTGACACTATCAAGTCTAAGGAGGCTACTGAGCTGGAGAAAAGCCTCCCCTGCCAGTGGGGGTACAGGCCACAGCCTCCTCCTGTTGAACAGATTCTTCTGTTGCACCAGAGAAACAAGAACCACTCTGTAGTCACAGATGAACAAAGACAAAATTAACAACACTGTTCAAGCCACAGAATGACCAAACACCCCGTATCCAGGCTGTTATGGGTTGAATTGTATCCCCACAGGAGATACGGTGAAATCCTGCTCCCCAGTACCTGTGAATGTGGCCTCATTTGGAAATAGGATCTGTGTAGAATAATCAAGTTAAGAGGAGGGCATTAGTGGGGGCCCTGAGCCACTGTGTCTGGTGTCCTTGCAAGAAACGGGCTAGAGACGCAGAGACAGACACACAGCGAGACCATAGGATGATGGTGGCAGAGACTGGAGTGATGGCTTTACGAGCCAAGGAGCACCACTCTTACTTCAGATTTTGGCCTCCAGAACTGTGAGAAAATAAATTTTTGTTCCTTTAAACCACCCAGTTTGTGGTGCTTTGTTACAGCACAACTAGGAAACTAATATATTGGCTAATATGAGTGAACTCTGCTTCTTTACAAATTCCGGTTCAGCCTCACTCCATTCTTCCTGCTTTCTGGATAAAAATTATTAAGAAACCCAATCATAGAATTAACTCCACTTCCTGACAGCATCCAATCAAGAGCAAAGCCCAACTTCCATGAATCCTCCCCAAAATCACCTAACGGAAGCCAAAATCTTATAAAAAGCCTTTGTCACATCTTTTCCTGAGACGCTCCACAATCTCCGTGGTATGCATTCTCCCTTGTTGCAACAGATCAATGAACCTAACTTTGTCGGACTACAGGTGTCTTCCTGGTGGTCTTTTGCTGCAGGACATTGACAACATGAAGTGCTACAACTACTCTGAAAACTGTTTGGCAATATCTACCAAAGCCGAAAATATACATGCCCACGGACCCCAAAATTCTACTACTGGGTATTAACCCAGCAGAAATGAATGCCTATCTGCACCAAAAAAAAAAAAGTACAAAAATGTTCATAGCGGCACTATTCATAATAGGGAAAAAAACTGGAAACAACCCAAAGTCCATCAGCGGTAGAATAAACAAGTAAATTGTGGCCTATTGTTACAGTAGAACTCTATATGACAAGGAAAGAGAATGAATTCCTGCTACATTGAGCTATCTAGATAAATTGCCCCAAAAATGATATCGAGTAAAAAAAGTCATACATGAAAGAATATACTATATGATTTCAACTATATTAGGTTCAAAAACAGACAAAATTGATTTGCAAAGTAGAAGTCAGAATAGTGGTTACCTGGAAGAGACATATAGGGGGCCGCTCGGAAGCTGGTGATGGGTTATTTTTTTATCTGAGTGCTGGTTACGTGAGTGTGTTTAATTCGTGATAATTCATCAAGCTGTACACTCATGAATTATGCAACTGTCAGGATGTATGTTAACTTCAATTAATAAGGGTAGTTTAAAAATTACTTATTCACACCTTATTTGATATTATTTATAACTTGAGATAAACTGAACTATTATATAATGTATTCACTTCACAAACTTTATTTGGCACCTACTGTGTGCCAGGCACCATGAAGATACGAGAGCCAATGTGCAGTTCACGCCCTCCCTTCACGGATTTTTCTTTTACAGTCAAATGGGGGACAGTATACAAAAATAAATGCACAGCAGAAGAAGCAGAGAAGAAAAAAGGAAAACAAAAGGAAGAAAGAGAAGTAATAGAAATTCTTAAAGGCAGCCTCAGCATCCTGCAAGTTCATGTATATTGCATGTGAAAGGAAACATTAAAATGATATATTTGACTCTCACAAACAGATATGCTGAAACAGATTGCACTGATAACTAATAAATTGCAATGTGCTTCATAAAATGTTGATGTGGTTATATGTAATATATTCTCATTTCAAAATTTATTGCTAAATTATTTACCACTTTAAAACTGTGTGTATAGATCACGATTTTGTCAAAGTTGCAAAAAATTGTGTCTATTTAAAAAAATTAATTTTCTTTGGATAATTTTTTCCTTCTTGGTTTTTAGAATATTAAAATGTAACTTACCTGGGTGTGGGGGGTAATCATCTTCCATGCTTCTATTTTAACCATATCACTCATCCACTTAGAGGCCTCCTCCATCTATTCTTCTCACTTTCTCAACCACTGGAGTCCAGCTGACCCAGACTCGCATTACAGCTCCACCACAGCTATGTGGCAAGCTAAGCAGAGAATTAAGAAAGAAAACTCACCCAGAGAATTTTAGTTCATCAGTCAAGAGCTCAAGGTCCAGAGACCAAGAGTCTGGTTTTAAACCTCAACTCTACTTCCTACTGTGTGACCTCAGGCAAGTCCTTAATCTGTCTGTTTCCCAGTTTCCTCCTCTGTGAAATGAGGATAATACAAACAGCACTGGGGCTGGCCCTGTGGCGTAGCAGTTAAGTTCTCACGATCCGCTTCCACAGCCCTGGGTTTGCCACTTCGGATACCCAGCACGGACCTAGTGCTGCTTATCAAGCCATGCTGTCGCAGGCATCCCACATATAAAGTAGAGGAAGATAGGCACAGATGTTAGCTCAGGGCCAGTCTTTCTCAGCAAAAAGAGGAAGATTGTGGCAGATGTTAGCTCAGAGCTAGCCTTCCTTCCTCAAAAATAAAAAGCACCATTCTCCTAGGGTTATGGGATTAAAGAGAAGAAAACATATGAAAAGCGTAGCATAGTGCTTAGCACATCTTGGGTTCTTTCTCTCTTCCACGCAACCCTCTGCTATCTGAAATCACACTTCCTTCTCTTACTCTCAAGCCTCAGTCTCCGCCATGTGAAGGCAAGCAAATTCTTCTGTCCAACACTGCAATGAAAACATTGAGCATGTTAGTCAAGCCTCATTCAGTTGCAACTAACAGAATCCTTACTCAAGACAGTTTAAGCAAAAAGGGTATTTAGTGACTCTTATAACTGTAAAGTCCATGGAGAAAGGCCAGGATCAAGAGATTCAGCAAGTCAGCAGCATACTATCTATTCGTGTGTTTCTATCTTTGTGTCGCTCTCTGGATTTGTGTGGACCTCTGTCCACCTTATTTTCCTGCATGTTCTCTCCTTGTTATGTCAAAGATGGCCATCACCAACTCTAGGCTTACCTGTTTAGCAATGCCAGAGGAAAGAGAGCACCTCTTTTCCAATAGTTCCATCAAAAGTCCAGGAGTGGGGGCTGGCCCCGTGGCCGAGTGGTTAAGTTCGCGCGCTCCGCTGCAGGCGGCCCAGTGTTTCGTTGGTTCGAATCCTGGGCGCGGACATGGCACTGCTCGCCAGACCACGCTGAGGCAGCATCCCACATGCCACAACTAGAAGGACCCACAACGAAGAATATACAACTATGTACCAGGGGGCTTTGGGGAGAAAAAGGAAAAATAAAATCTTTAAAAAAAAAAAAAAAAAAGTCCAGGAGTGTCTCTTATTGGACTATAGTAGGTCACATGCCTATGCTTGAACCAATCGTTGTAAAACAGGGAATGGAATGGCCTTTGGAGCTGAGATGGTGAATTCAACCCCATCTGATAACATGAATAGAAATTGGAGGAGGAGTGGCTCCCCGAAGGAAAGTGAAATTACCACACTGCCTACATGTGACTTTTTCTAAGAAACAGTTAACATTCTCTGACCCATTCCCCAAAATCATTCCTGTAATAGGAGGTTTTCGAGAAAGAGTTTACAATAATTAAGTGGAATCACGGAATATAGGATGGTAGAGCTGGGAAGTCATCATGTGCAACCCCCTCATCTTACAGATGAGAAAACTGAGCCTCAGAGAGGGGAAGGGACTCGCCTGACCACCTGGCTGATTAGCGACAGAGGCAGGAGAAGACCAAAATCTCAGGGTACTGGGTCCAATGTATTGTTTTCTGGGTGCTCTTTTTCCTCTATTTAAATGTAAGGGGCCAATATTTGCCTGCATCGTGTCTTTTAGAAGAGCCTGTCTTGATAAGAGCGGAAACTATAGGCGATGTTCAACAGCAACATACGTCTGAAGAACCATTGTATAGCCTCTACCAGGGATGAAGAACATCCCATATAGAAGCCTAGTAATCACTCCTCAATGCCCAGTGCAAAGTGCTCATAGAATTCACCAAGGATTGTAACAAGGGAGAGATGAGACCTCAATGAAGTTTGTTGATTACTATCACACACTAATTGAGGAGCAACAGGATCTGCATTTGCGAGCATCAAGAGCGTAGCAAAGGGGTTTTTTTTTGAACTTTTCATTCTCTGCCCTGACTGGTCAAGGGTATCTTGAAGTCCCCCTGCAATAAACAGGGAGTTCAATTTCTTATCTGGCTATGCTCAGGATGAGGCAGACTTCAGGACTACCAGGTGGTCCATGCCCGGTAGTTGTCAGTGGCTGGGATGGTAATTGAACAGTTGGAGCTGTAGCACGGAGAACCACAATGCCATGCCCAAACTTGGCATGGAAGCCTTGGGGTTTTGCCTCAGGAATTGGAGCTTATGCACATTTAACTTATATGAATTCAATCATAGGCACTCAACAAAGAGAGAGAGGGAAAAAATTAAGCAGCGTGGACGATCCTGTGGTTTTTCACTAAACGAATGCCTGCTCCAGATTGACTGTGAGAGGCGAGGTATAAATCTGCAAGCAACACCTTTATCCAGAGCTCAACCCAAGACAACACAATCAGACTTAATGCTGACAGGAAAACGGGCTGGGTTGGACTTATCAAGAAATATGACGGCTAGTCTCCAAAGGAATTTGGAGGTAATTTTGGCTATGCAAGGTATTTACCTTAAGTGCTGACTTTGTAAGCTCCATCTAAGATGCTACAGCACTGTATATAATAGTGCAGAGAAAAGGTCACAAGCAGCATAATTGATAATAACAATAGCCAACAGTTTATAGCACTGTTCTAAGCATTTTTACCTCTATTAACTCATTTAATTCTCAAAACCAACCCTAATAAGTAGGAAGGCAGATGTCTTTATGATCCCCAGTTTATAGATGAAGGAAATAAGACCTGCCCGAGGTCACAAAGTTAACAAGCGGCAGGAACTAGAGTATTAAGATATAAATATGTTTTTTGTCCTCCCTACTGCAGGTTAGGTTTCTCTTTGCAAGGTCAGAAAGATAACCATGTCTTTGTAAAAGTTGCCTTGAGTGTGTTTTTGTGGGCGAGAGATAAAAGCAGCCTTGCCAGGCAGTGAAGATAATGTCCTTCCTAGCTATTTTTTTCAAAAGGCTTGCGTCTCTGAGGGATGTTAGGGTGGGTTATACTGGACAAAGAGGAGAAGAGAAAGTTGCTTGGACTTTTACAAGTAACTTGAATCGAGGAGAGGTGAATATTTATCCAACAAGTCCACATGGACAAAGTTCGCTGGGGTTCCCTTAAAGGCTAGGCCATGCCTAGTAGTTGTCAGTGGCTGGGATGGCAATTGAACAGTTAGAGCTGTAGCCCTAAGACCCACAATGCCATGCCCAAACTTGGCATGGAAGCCTCAGGATTTTGCCTTCGAGTGAATCTCAGGGCTAGGACAATGAGCCTGGAAGTGGTAACCTGTGTAGGCCAGAGACAGGTGGACCCTTCCCCGAAAATGCTGCCCAACAAGGACATCCTGAGCCTCCGCATGACCCTATAGTGTAGAGTTGGGAGTCTAAGAAACTCAGGTGAAGACAAAGATTGAATTTTTTGTTGTGGCAGATTAAACTTGATTTAGAGAACTAAAAGAATGTGACATTTCTTGCCTCATGGTGTTGTAGAATAAAATGCATCTCTGTCGCATAGATAAGGAGCAAATTCCTGAGAGAGGGGACTAGAGTTGACCTTGGTGAAAAAGCAATGGAGTGAAGGTCCTGGGGAAGTGAAGGAGGTGATGAAACAAATTAGGCCTCCAGATAGATAACATTCCTGAACAAGACAAGATAAGGGAACAAAGGCATATCCTTGGCTTACTAGAGATAGGCGAACAAAGAAGAGACCACTGCAGGTGGCCTCCAGAGAGGGTGATGGGCAGGAAGGGAGGAGGGGAGCTGCATGACGGAAGGAGGGAGGGAGGGGGAATCCTGGAGGAAAAGTGCTTAAGCATGTATAATCAGAGTGCTGCTTCAAATCAAACTGCTTGATGTGGCTTTTTCTCCACCAATGCTGGACTGATAGAAAAGGCAGGACTGAGTGCAGATGGGGAGTTTGGTTTCGCAAGCCCGTTCAACATCAAGGTGGCCTCATCTCTCTGGAGATTACTATAGACTGCAAGACTCTCTATGACATATAATTGGTAAAAGCAGGGGCCAACTTTCTTTAAGTATGCACAGTTAATTGTCTGTTTGCAAAAGTAGTTAAAGAATTCATTACTAAAGCCCACTCTGTAGATACATCTCTGACTCTTAGGTCACCATGGTAATTTTCAAGAACTGAGAGTCCACTCCTTGTCCACTTCATGCTGGTTCAAACCACCAACTCATCCACTGGGCCTGGGCAGATGACCAATAAGTGACCTCTTGGTGTCAGGGAGCTGAAAACTCCACCCTCAGATCATGCTAATGCCACCATTTTATAAACATTCATCTCATGAAGAGCCACGAAGCCTGACTCCACTTGTGCAGATCATCAATTACCTCACTTCTCCTCACCTCCAATCATCTATTCCCACACTTCAGACCAACCTGCCCCTTTAGCCCAAAATTATCCCTAATCCACATTTTTTTGGGAGGTGGATTTAAAATTTGTTCTTCCATCTCTTCACTTGGCTGCCTTGTGAATAATCTGCTGCAAATGCATCATCTCGGTGGTTGGCTTTTCATGAGACAGGCAAAAATGAACCTGGTTCAGCAACTTTGGTGTCATAATATGTATGATGCATGCTGGAGTAGGAGGACAACAGAAGGGTTAGTAAAGAGGGGGAGTGAGACAGAGCTGGCTGGCCAGGGAACCAATGGGCGAAGGAGGCCTAGCACCTCAAGGACAGACCCACGGCCCAGTGAGCACAGCACATCCTGCTGTGGTTTCATCAGGATTCAGCAGAGAGTTCCAGTTTTGAGAGCAGAGAAGAGGAGCATTGAAACTCCAGGCTAAGTCCCAGTCCTAAGGTTACTTGGCAGTAGAAATAGACAAACCAGAGTGGATGGGGGAGGAAGAGGGAACAGAGCCCAGAACTTCCAGGAAATCAATGGAGAAGGAAACAAGAAGGGAGTTGGCCCCTAGAGGCCTCCCATTGCCCAGAGTTGATGCAGGGTCTACTGGAAACCGGGTCTCATAGACAACATCACCTAATTCTAAGCTCTCCGAAGGTATGTACTGACAAGGTAGGCAATAGTGGTGATGGTGAGCAGTGCCAGCAAGTCTGAGCACAGGATCGTGTTCCTAAATTCAAATCTTTGTGACACTACTCACAACCTGCCTGTGAAGTCTTAGACTAGTTAGCTAACATCCACCTACTTCACTTATCTCTTCTGTGAATGAAGCTAATACTGCCTTCTTCATAGAGTTATTGTTTAGACTAGTTGAACTAATTAATTCAGGTAAGGCCCTTAAAATACAGAGTAAATTTATATCCCATTGTGTCTGAGACAGTCCAGTTTATTCCTTTATCAGATAAAATTATTGGTAAAGCTCCTTTTTACTCTCAAAAGTGTCCTCGTGTGATTTCTGCTTCTCATCAAGATAGAGTAACATGGAACAGAGTTACCCTCCTGCTAGAAATAACTTTAAAAAATGAAGACAATATATCTAACAATGATTCTAAAGCTATTGGACATCAGAGAACAAGATAATGATCCCTGAGAGATGAGCCCACTGATTGTCCTAGCTTACCACCCTTGGAAAGTTTCTGGGTCACAGAGTATGGGGGGGAGATGAAGCTGAAAGCCCAGGAAAGCCAAGGAAACTAAAATCCTCAGAGTTGAGTGCCAGAGAGAAGTATGCACAGAGAGAGAACTCAGGAGGCCTGCAGAGAGTCCATGTAGGGTACTGACCAATGCATGTGTGAGGCATCTTCCCCAAGTGTAGGAAGAGAAATATCCAAAAGGGTTAGAATAATGTCCTCTGTTAGTGGCATTTCTCAAGAGCCAGAATAAAAATCTCATAATTCAGGGGCATTGGCTGGATTACTAAGAAGGGTCTCACTTCAGTAGCAGGGAAAAATTAGTCCTAGAGTAAATGCTTCTCTGGTCTCACCTAACAAAGTTTAAAAGCAAAAGCCACATGGATTCAACTATTTCCTAGTAATTTAGTATGTTCCAGAAAAACTCTTAGAGAACATTTATAGGAAGACAAAATACTGTCAACCTAGAATTCTTTACCCAGCAAAAATATCTGTCAAAAACAAAGGCCAAATAAAGACTTCTTCAGACACACAAAAGCTGAAGGAACTTATAACCAATAGATCTATAATTCAAGAAATATTAAAGAAGGTCCTTTAAGCAGAAGGAAAATTATTCCAGACATAAACCTGGATTTGGAAAAAGTAATGAAGATCATCAGAAATTGTAACTGCCTAGATAAACGCAATGATTTTTTTCTTATCACTTGATTTTGTCATTTAAATCTTTATAAAAGATATCAACTGCTTAAAGCATACACACAGATACATGTATATATATATAAAAGCATATATATGTAAAACTATACACTTATAAAATTATAAACCCTAAAGAAACCAATAAAACAACACAATGAAGAGTGATAGCTAATAAACCAACAAGGGAGAAAAATGGAATCATAAAAAATACTCAATCCAAAAAAAGATTGAAAAAAAAGGAAAAGGAATTTAAAAAGAGACAATAGGAAACAAACAGCAGAATGTAGTCCAAACATATCAATAATCAAATTAAATGTAAATGACCTAAATCTTCCAATTAAAAGTCAGAAATTGTAAAATTGGATAAAAAAGTAATACCCAGGGGATTGACATCAGCACCATGGCAGAGTGAGCTCTTCCCTTAGACTCTCCTCAGATAGAGGATAAGATACAACAAAAAGGACACTCATAAACCAACAGAAGCCATTCACACAACACAATAAATGTCTGAGAGATCCACAAAGCCATACATCTGAAGGTAGAGGTGCTGAACCCCACAGGAGGCAGTAGAAGGTGGTAAAGGGATCTTCTTTCCCTCCCCGATTGGCAGTGACCTAGGGCATAGGACCATGCATGGCTCTGAGAGGACAGGGGGTAGGGGACAGCCCTCCACAGGAACACCTTTGCTCTTGGAGTTGCCTCCCAGCCCATGGGGAATCCCCACACCAAGGAAGCTAAGCAATCATGGGGGCATCTTTACAAAGCTGAGCAGCCCAGGAGGGCAGGAAGTGAGTGCAGAGTGGGGACAGCCCCAGGATCACACATGTGAAAGAAAGCACCCCTGCCCAAGCCTGGAGCACCATCTTGGCCAGTCAGTCAGAGCAAGGGACCCTCACCAGAATGCCTGCACATGTATGTGTAAAGCAGAGGCAGCCGGCAGGCAAACCCAGACAGGGCCTGTCAGTATATCTTCCGAAGGAAAGGCACAGCTGCCAGGGATCACAGCACGCTCAAATCACACAGCTCCTGCCCCCTCCCCCCCCACCCCGGGTCAGTGGTGGCAGGTGGAATCTGTGACCAAATACTACCACTACGCAAAAGCACAAATTCACGCCATCAAATAGTATGAATAGGTATAGTAACACTTCAGACAAGAAGAAAAATGAAAAGCACCCAGAAATCAATCCTGAAGGCACAGAAATGTACAATCTAAATGAAAGGAAATTCAAAATAGCTATCATTAAAAAACTGAATGAGTTACAAGAAAACTCAGATATACAGTTCAATGAAATCATGAATAAAATTAATAAACAGAAGGCACTCTTCACAAAAGAGATTGAAACTATAAAATAAAATCAGAAACGTTGGAGATGAAAAACACAATGAATGAGATGAAGAAAAATCTGGAACCCCTAGATAACACAGCCAATATTATGGAGGAGAGAATTAGCACTTTAGAGGACAGAAATATAGAAATGCTTCAGATGGAGGAGGAGAGAGAACTAAGACTAAAAAGAAATGAAGAAATTCTACAAGAAATATCCGACTCAAGTAGGAAAAGGAACATAAAGATTATAGGAATTCCAAAGGGAGAAGCGAGGGTGAAAGTAGCAGAGAGGTTGTTCAAAGACAGGCTGAGAACTTCTCAAACCTGGGGATGGGGCTGGAATTACAAGTAAAAGAAGCTAATAGAACTCCTAATTACATCAATGTAAAAAGACTTTCTCCACAGCATATATTAATAAAACTGGTAAAAGTAAATGACAAATAAAAATATTGAGGGCAGAAGGCTCAAGAAAATAACCTACAAAGGACCCACATCAGGCTTTCAGCAGATTTCTCAGCAGAAACCTTAAAGACTAGGAGAGAGTGGAATGAAATACTCAAAATTCTGAAAGACAGAAAACATTCAGCCAGGAATACTCTATCCAGTGAAAATATCCTTCAGATATGATGGAGAAATAAAAACTTTCCCAGTTAAACAAAAGTTGTGGGAGTTCATCACCACAAGACCCCTCCTACAAGAAATATTCCAGCAGGCCCTCATACTTGAAAAAAAAAGGAAAGGGTTTACAAAGCCTTGAGCAAGGAGATAAATAGGCAGACAACATCAGAAAATCACAGCTATCTATCATAACAGGTTAGCAAACACTTAGTTATAATATTAAAGATAAAGGGAAGGAAAGCATCAAAAATAAATATAATCACTTCATTACAACCACAAACACAATACAAAACGGAATAAGTTGTGACAACAATAACTGAGATGGGGAAGAGGAGAGGGATGGAACCTGCTTAGACTAAGGAAATAAGAGGCTATCAGAAAATGGACTCTCTCATCTACAAGATCTTTTATACAAACCTCATGGTAAGCACTAAACAAAAAATTAGAACAGAGACAGAAATGATAAATAAAGAGAAAACCATCATAGAGAACCACCAAACTGAATTGGCAGTTTGAAATACATGGGATGAGAAACAAGGGAAATACAAAACAGCCAGAAAAAAAAGTGATAAAATGGCAGCATTAAGCCCTCATATATCAGTAATCACTCTAAATGTAAGTGGATTGAATTCTCCAATCCAAAGCCACAGAGTGGCTGCATGGATTAAAAAACAAGACTCAACAATATGCTGCCTCCAGGAAACATATTTCATTCCACATCCTCAGAGCGAAGGGATAGAAGATGATACTCCAAGCTAATCGCAAACAAAAGAAAGCATGTGTTGCCATATGTATATCAGACAGAGTAGAGTTCAATATAATAAAACCAAGGAGAGACAAAGAGGGGCAGTGTTGAATGATAAAAGGGACACTCCACTAAGAGCACATAACACTTATAAATATATATGCACCTAATACAGGAGCACTGAAGTACATAAAGCAACTATTAACAGACCTAAAAGGAGATATTGACAGCAGCACAATAATAGTAGGAGACTTTAACACCTCACTTATGTCAATGAATAGATCATCCAGACAGAAAGTCAACAAGGAGATAGTAGAATTAAATGAAAAACTAGACCAGGCGGACTTCATAGATATATATAGAACACTCCATCCAAAAACAGCAGAATATACATTCTTCTCAAGTGCACATGAAACATTCTCACAGATAGACCATATGTTGGGAAACAAGGCAAGCCTCAATAAATTGAAGAAGATGGAAGTCATATCAAGCATATTTTCTGACTGTAATGCTATGAAACTGGAAATCAACTACAAGAAAAAAGCTGGGAATGTGACAAATAAGTGGAGACTAAACAACACGCTACTGAACAACCAATGGATCATTGAAGAAATTAAAGGAGAAGTCAAAAATTATCTGGAGACAAAAGAAAATGAAAATACACCATACCAACTCATACGGGATACAGCAAAAGCAGTCCTAAGAGGGAAATTCATGGTCATACAAGCCCACTTTAACAAACAAAAAAATACCAAATAAGCAATCTTAAACCACATCTAAAAGAACTAGAAAAAGAAGAACAAATACCAAAGTCAGCAGAAGTATATATAATATATACAATATATTGTATATAATTTATATATATAAATTACATATATGTTTATTTATATATTTATTTTATACATAACATTTATGTTTATATTGTTATATATAATAAATATATTTATATGTAATATAAAATATATATTAATATAGTATTTTAATATATTAATATAATAAAAATTAGAGCAGAAATAAATGAAATAGAGACTTAAAAAACTATAAAATGGATCAATGAAACTAAGAGCTGATTCTTTGAGAAGATAAACAAAATTGACAGACCCTTATCCAGACTCACTAAACAAAAAGAGAAGCCTCAAATAAATAAAATTAGAAATGAAAGAGTGGAAATTACAATGGGCACCACGGAAATACAAAGGATTATAAAAGAATACTATGAAAAACTACACAACAACAAATTGGATAATCTAGAAGAAATGGACAAATTCTTAGACTCATACAACCTCCAAAAACTGAATCAAGAAGAAATAGAGAATCTGAATAGACCAATCACAAGGAAAGAGATTGAAACAGTAATCAAAAACCTCCCAAAAAATAAAAGTTCAGGACCAGATGGCTTCTCTGGAGATTTCTACCAAACATTCAAAGAAGACTTAATACCTATCCTTCTCAAACTCTTCCAAAAAATTGAAGAAGATGGAAAACTTCCTAACACATTTTACAAGGACAACATCACCCTGATCCCAAAACCAAACAAGGACAACACAAAGCAAGAAAATTACAGGCCAATATCACTGATGAACATAGATGTAAAAATCCTCAACAAAATATCAGCAAATCAAATATCGCAATACATTAAAAGTATCATACCCCAGGATCAAGTGGGATTTATACCAGGGACATCGGGATGGTTCAATATCTGCAAATCAATGTAATACACCACATCAACAAAATGAGAAATAAAAACCACATGATCATCTCAATAGAAGCAGAAAAAGCATTTGGCAAGATCCAATGTCCATTTATGATAAAAAAAAAAAAATCTTTCAATAAAATGAGTGAGGAAGACAAACACCTCAACATAATAAAGGCCATATATGACAAACCCATAGCCAACATCATACTCAATGGGGAAAAACTGAAAGCCATTCCTCCGAGAACAAGAACAAGACAAGGGTGCCCATTCTCACCACTCTTATTCAACATAGTACTAGAGGTTTTGGCCAAAGTAATTAGTCAAGGAAAAGAAATAAAAGGTATCGAAATTAGCAATGAAGTGAAACACTTGCTGTTTACAGTTGATATCATATATAGAAAACTCTAAAGAATGCATTGGAAAACTATTAGAAAAAATCAACAACTACAGCAAAGTTTCAGGGAACAAATAAAGCAATCTTGAGATAAAAGAACAAAACTGGAGGCATCAAAATGTCTGGCTTCCAAATATACTACAAGCTATAATAATCAAGACAGCATGGTACTGGTACAAAAACAGGCACAGATCAATGGAACAGAATTGAAAGGCAAGAAATAAAACCATACATCTATAGACAGCTAATCTTTGATAAAGGAGCTAAGAACACACAACAGAGAAAGGAAATTCTCTTCAGTAAATGGTGTTGGGAAAACTGGACAGTCACATGCAAAGGAATGAAAGTAGACCATTATCTTTTGCCATATCCAAAAATTAACTCAAAATAGATTAAAGACTTGAAGGTAAGATGTGAAATCATAAACTACTAGAAGAAAATATAGGCAGTACACTCTTTGACATCGCTCTTATAAGAATCTTTTTGAATACCATATCTATTCAGGCAAGGAAAGCAAAAGAGAAAATAAACAAATGGGACTACATCAGAAAAAAGGGCCTCTGCCAGGCAAAGGAAATCAGGAACAAAACGAAAAGACAACCCGCCAACTGGGAGAAAATATTTGCAAATTATATATCTAACAAGGGGTTAATCTCCAAAATATATAAAGAACTCATATAACTCAACAACGAAGAAACCAAAACCCAATCAAAAAATGAACAGAGGATATGAACAGACATTTTTCCAAAGAAGATATATGGATGGCCAACAGGCATATGAAAAGATGTTCAACATTACTAATCATTAGGGAAATGCAAATCAAAACTACAGTGAGATATCACCTTATACCTGTTAGATGGCTATAATTACCAAGACAAAAAACAAGTGTTGGAGAGGATGTGGAGAAAAGGGAACCCTCATACACTGCTGGTGGGAATGCAAACTTATGCAGCCACTATGGAAAACAGTACGGAGATTCCTCAAAAAACTAAAAATAGAAATACCATATGACCCAGCTATCGTACCACTGGGTATTCATCCGAAGAACTTGAAATCAACAATTCATAGAGACTTACGCACCCCTATGTTCATTATTCACAATAGCCAAGACATGGAAGCAACCCAAGTGCCCACTGACTGATGAATGGATAAAGAAGATGTGGTATATATACACACACACAATGGAATACCACTCAGCCATTAAAAAAAAGACAAAATAGTCCCATTTGCAACTACATGGATGGACCTTGAAGGTATTATGTCAAGTGAAATAAGCCAGATAGAGAAAGACAAACAACATATGATTTCACTCATATGTGGAAGATAAACAAACACATGGACAAAGAGAACAGATTAATGGTTACCAGAGGGGAAGGGGGTTGGAGGATGGGCATAAGGGGTAAAGGGCACGCACGCATGGTGACTGACAATAATGTACAACTGAAATTTCACAATGTTATAAACTATTACGACCTCAATAAAATAAACATTTAAAAAAGCAATACCCAATTACATGCTGCCTATAAGAAATTCATTTTAAATATAAAGACACAGATTAAAGGTAAAAGGATGAAAAGATATTTATTATGCTAGTACTAATCAAAGTAAAGCTGAGGAGGCTATATTAATATCAGGCAAAATTAGATTTCAGAGAAAAAGCTTTGCCAAAATTAAAGATGGCCATTCCATATTGATAAAGTGGTCAATTCATCAAGAGTATATAGCAATTCTAAATATTTACACACCTAAACACAAAGCTTCAAAATAAGCAAATCCAAAACTGATGGAACTGCAATGAGAAACATAAAAATTGTTATTTTGTCAAAGATTTTAACACTTCTCTCTCAATAATTGATAAAACCTGTAGACAGAAAACCAGTAAGAAGGTAGAGGACTTGAACAACATCATCAACCAGCTATTCTAATTGACATCACTGGAACACTCATCTACAACAGGGTATACATTCTTTTCAAGTGCACAGAGGATATATACCAAAATAGATCATCGTGTAGCCCATAAAACATATCTCAACAAATTTATAAGGATTCAGGTCATATAAAGTATATTCTCTGACCACAATGGGATAAAACTAAAAATCAATAATAGAAAGATATCTAGAAAATCTTCCAAACATGTGGAAACTAAATAACACACTTCTAAATAACCCACGAGTCAAAGAAGAGATCAAAAGAGTATTTTGAACTCAATGAAAATAACGTATTTTATTCAAATTTGTTGGATGCAGCTAAAGCAGTACTTATGGGGAAATTTATAGCACTAAAAATGCTTATATTAGAAAAACAGAAAGGTCTCAAATCAATGACCTCAACTTCCACCATAAGAAACTAGAAAAAGAAGAGCAAATAAAACTCAAAGTAAGCAAAAGAAAGCAAATAAACATCAGCATGGAAGTCAATTAGAAAACAGAAAATAACATTAAAATAACAATAATACCAAAACTTGGTTCCCTGAGAAGCACAACAGTGAAAACCTCTAGCCGCTAATCAGGAAAAAAAAAGAGAAGACACAAATTCCCAATATTAAGAATAAGATGGGTGACATAACTAAGAATTCTATGTATAGTCAAACAATAATAAGGGAATACTGTGAATAGTTTATGCCAATAAATTTGATGACTTGTGTGAGATAGACAAATGACTTTAAAAACAGAAACTTTCTAAGTTTACTCAAGAAGAGCTAGATTACCTGAATAGTACTGTACAAAATAAAGAAATTTACTGTCAATAATATCCACAAAGAAAACTCAAGTTTCCAGGTTGCTTCACAGGGAACCCTTACCAAATATTTAAGGGAATAATAATACCAATTCTACACAAACTCTTCCAGAAAATTGAAGAGAAGGGAATATTTCTCAACTCATTTTATGATGCCCATTAGTCTGGTTAAAAAAGAGAAGGAGAGATGCTACCAAAAAAGAAATATAGGCCAATGTCTCTCATGAATATAGATGAAAAAAATCTTAACAAAATGTGAGCATATTGAATGCAACAATGTTTAAAAAGGATAGTATAACATGATCAAGTGAGAATTATTCCAGGAATGGAAGTTTGGCTTAACATTAGAAAATCAGTCAAAGTAATTCATGATGATTAAAATATTTTAAAGGAAAAACCATATAATGATTTCAATTGATGCAGAAAATGCATTCAACAAAATCCAGCATTCATTTCTGATTAAAAATAAAAAAATTAAAAACCTCCCAGCAAAACTAAGAATAGAACTCTTCAGCCAGTTACAGGACATCTACAAAAATAATATAGCTAAGATAATTGTTAATGGTGAAAGACTAAATATTTTACCCCTAAGTTCAGAAATAAGCAAGAACGTTCACTCTCACCATTTTATTCAACATTGTCGTGGAGTTCTAGCCAGTGAAATAAGGCAAGAAAAATAAACACATCTAGATTGAAGTAAAGCTACCTTTAATCACCAGTGACATAATCATCTATGTCAAAACAAAAATCCATATAACCAAATTTAAAAGTTACTGGAACTAATCGAAGTGTTTAGCAATGATGCAAGATATGAGATCAATATATTTAAAAATTGTATTTCTACATCATAGCAAGAAACAAACGGAACTTTAAATTACAAAACAATACCATTTACAATAGCATCAAAAATTATGAAATATTTAGGGATAAACTGACCAAAGATATGCAGGACATGTACAGTAGAAACTACAAAACATGGCTGAAAAAATATTAAAGATCTAAGTAAATGGAGAGATATACATGCTTATGAATCAAAAGACTCAATATAGTGAAGATGTAAAATCTTCTCAAATTGATACGTAGATTCAACCCATTCCTAATAAAAATCCCAGCAGAATTTTTTTTTTTTTTTAGAAATTGACCATCTGGTTCTAAAATTTATTTAGGAATGCAAAACGCCTAGAATAACCAAAATAGCTGTGAATGAGAAGAAAATAGTTGGAAGACTTACTACCTGAGTGGAAGACTACCTGTAGACAGTAATCAGGACAGTATGGTATCAGCGAGTAGGTAGACAGATCTATGGGAGAAAATAGAGAGCCCAGAGGTAGACCCACACGTGTATGGACAATTTGTTTTTTACAAAGATTCAAAGGGAATTCAATTGAGAAAGAATAGTCTTTTCAACAAATGATGCTGGAATGATCATATAAATATACACATATTCATATTTACATATATAGATGCACACACACACATACATACCTCGACCCATACTTAACTCCGTACACAAAAATTAACACAAAATGAAGAGAAAACATCAAGCCCAGATGGGTTCATTGATAAATTCTACCAAACACTTAAGGAAGAAATTATAGCACATGTTTACAATCTCTTTCAGAGGATAGGAGCAGAGGGAACACTTCCGAACTCATTCTATGAGGCCAGCATTACTCTACGACCGAAACCACACAAAGAAATTACAAGAAAAGAAAAGAAAAAGGAGACCAATATCTCTTGTGAACATAGATTCAAAAATCCTCAACAAAATACTAGCAAATCAAATCCAACAATGTATAAAAAGGATAATACATCATGACCAAGTGGGATTTATCCCAGGTGCGCAAGGCTGGTTCAACATTTGAAAATCAATTAACATAATCCATCACATCAACAGACTGAAAAAGAAAAATCACATAATCATATCAATACATGCAGAAAAAGTATTTGACAAAATCTGATACACATTCATGATAAAAACTCTCAGCAAACTAGGAATAGAGGGGAACTTCCTCCACTTGGTAAAGTATGGGACCAGCCCAGTGGTGCAGCAGTTAAGTGGTTAAGACACTCTGTTTCAGTGGCCTGGGGTTCGTGGGTTCAGATCCTGGGTGCAGACCTACACACTGCTCATCAAGCCATGTTGTGGTGGTGTCCCACATACAAAATAGAGGAAGATTGGCACAGACATTAGCTAGGGGCCAATCTTCCTCAAGTGAAAACAGGAAGATTGGTGCTAACATCATATTTAATGCTGAAAAACTTGAACCTTTCCACTAAGATCAGATACAAGGCAAGAATGTCCTCTCTCACCACTCCTTTTCAATTTTATTCTGGAAGTTCTATCTAATGCAATATGATAAGAAAAGGAAATAAAAAGTACAGAGACTTGGAAGGAAGAAATAAAACCATGTTTGTTCTCAGATGACATGATCTTCTTTATAGAAAACCTAAAAGAATAGTCAAGAAAACTCCTAGAACTGTTAAGTGATTATAGCGAGGTTGCAGGACACAGGGTTTATATACAAATGCCAACTGCTTTCCTATATAACAACGATGAACATGCAGAATTTGAAATTAAAAACTCAGTACCATTTACATTAGCACCACCAAAAAATGAAATATTTAGGTATAAATCTAATAAAATACATACAAGTTCTATATAATGAAAACTACAATACTCTGGTGAAAGAAATCAAAGAAGAACTAAATAAATGGAAAGATAGCCCATGTTCATGGATAGGAAGACTCAAAATTGTCAACATGTCAGTTCTTCCCAACTTGACCTATAGATTCAATGCAATCCCAATCAAAATCCCAGCAAGTTATTTTGTAGATGCGGACACACTGATTCTAAAGTTTATATGGAAAGGCAAAAAACCCAGAATCCCCAACACAATATTGAAGGAAATAAACAAAGTTTGTGACACTATCCAACTTCAAAACTTACTATAAAGCTAGAGTAATCAAGGTAGTGTGGTGTTGGTGTAAGAACAGACAAATAGATCAATGGAACAGAATAGAGAGCACCAAAATAGATCCCCATAAATATAGTCAACTGATCTTTGACAAAAGAACAAAAGCAATTCAATGGAGCAAAGGTAGTTTCTTCAACAAATGGTGCTGGAACAACTGGACATCCACATGCAAAATTTCTACACACAGAACTAACACCCTTCACAAAAACCAACCCCAAATGGATTGCACACCTGAAGGTAAATTGCAAAACTATAAAACTCCTAGAAGAGAAAATTTAGACGAGCTTGGCTATAGTGGTGACTCTTTAGATACAACACCAAAGGCCCAATCATGAAATAAATAATTGATAAGCTGGACTTCATTAAAATAAAAAACTTCTGCTCTGTGAAAGACAATATCAAGGGAATGAGAAGATAAGACACACTCTGGAAGAAAATATTTGCAAAATACACATCTGGTAAAGGACTGTTATCCAAAATATACAAAGAACACTTAAAACTCAACAATAAGGAAACAAACAACTTGATTAAAAAATGGTCCAAAGACCTTAACAGACACCTCACCAAAGAAGACATACAGATGCCAAATAAGCATAGGAAAAGATGCTTCACATCATGTCATCAGGGAAATGCAAATTAAAACAACAATGAGGTATTACTATACATCTTTTAGAACGGTCAAAATCCACAACACTTACAACACCAAATGCTAGTAAGGACGTGGAGCAACAGGAATTCTCATTCATTGCTGGTGGGAATGCAAAATGGTACAGAAACTTTGGAGCACAGTTTGGTGATTTCACCCAAAAGAAAACCTACTCTCACCATGTGATCCAGAAATTGCGCTCCTTGATATTTATCCAAAGGAACTGAAAACTAATGTCCACACAAAAACACGCACATAGATGTTTAAAGCAGCTTTATTCATTATTCTCAAAACTTGGAAGCAAGGAAGATGTCCTTCAGTAAATGAATGGATAAATAAACTGTAGTACATCCAAACAATGGAGTATTATTCAGTGCTAAAAAGAAATGAGCTATTAAGCTATGAAAAGGCATGGAGGAAACTTAAATACATATTACTAAGTGAAAGAAGCAACCTAAAAAGGCTACATACTGTATGATTCCAACTACATGACATTCAGGAAAAGGTAAAACTATGTAGACAGCAAAAAAATCAGTAGTTGCCAGGGGTTAGGGGAGAGAGAGACATGAATAGACAGAGGATTTTTAGGGCAGTGAAACTACTTCGTATGATACTGATGAGGATTTTTAGGCTGCTTAATTTTAAAATGGCTTATGAGGATTTTTAGGCTGGTTAGTTTTAAAACTACAGATGAGATTCAGGCTCCAAGGAGTGGAATTTGTTTGCCCCTTTGTTGGGAAACATTTACATTTCTAAGGGAAACCTCTATCTGTGAAGATGCCTCCCTCTCTGTGCCAGGAAGAAGGGGGGATGGTCTTATCTCTAGAAGCTCTTAATCAATGCCAAAGGCAAGAACTTAAGTTGGTTACTGTCTGGCAACCTCATGTAACTGACCCCCCCCACACACACACACAAATCCTCCTTTGTCTTTAGCCGAGGATAAAATTCAAGCGGTGACTTCTGCCATTTACTCAATCCGGTTTGATTCTTATCTAAAAGTTGTGGGACCGCCAAATGGCCAAACCAAACGGGCACTGATACCATTTTAACTTTTTTACATATTCTTTGTCTTGTAAAGAGATAACTCACATACCTATGCCTTAAATTTAGCCCTAACCCTCAACTCGGGGCAGCAGCAGGAGCTCTGACTGCCCGTGGGTCCTGTCCCCACGCACCAGCTCTGCCTGCCCATGGGTCCTGTCCCCATGCCAGCGGCGGCAGCAGCAGCGGCTCTGCCTGCCCATGGGCTCTGTCCCCATGCCAGTGGGGGCAGCAGAAGCTCTGACTGCCCATGGGTCCTGTCCCCATGCTATTCCACACTATTCTCTAAATAAAAGAGCACTACTGCCAGATCTTAAGAGTCTAAGAAATCTTTCTTTCGACTCCTCGGCTCACCGACCCCGCATCAATACCACAGTGACGGATACGTGCCCTTATACATTTGTGCAAACCCATAGAATATATAACACCAAGAAAGGATGATAATGTAAACTATGCACTTTGGGTGATTATGAAGTGGCAGTGTTGGTTCATCAATTTTAACAAAAGCACCACTCTGCTGGGGCATATTAACAACGGAGGAGGCTGTGCATGTGTGGGGGCAGGGAGTATATGGGAAATCGCTGTACCTTCCCCTCAATTTTGCTGTGAACCTAAAACTCTAAAAAAGTAAAGTCTTAATTTAAAGAAAAAAAGAAAGAAAGAAAAAATAGCGTTAGTATAATCCTACTAGCCACAATCATAAAGGCCCAGAAATGAAGGCAGGTCCCATCTGAAGATCGATAGGCCCAGACAGTAGACCTAGGAGCAGGGAGTAGGGGAGGCAGTTCAGAGCTTGACTTTGGCAGGTAGATAGAACTAGGTTAAGATCCTAGCTCTGCCATTTACCAGCCATGTGACCTTGAGCAAGTACCTAGCCTTTTATGAGTTCTCAGATTCCTCCTCTATAAACAGTGGTAGTGCACTAGCCTCATGGGGTGGTTGGAGCGGTCAGTGAGAAAATACAGGGAAAGGGTGGACCATCATATCCCGTATATAGTGACCAGATGGCAGCTTTTTAAGGCAAAATAGGAATATATAGCAAAAGTCTGGGCCAGAAGGGGACGCTGAGCATAGATGCTTGGTCCCTGGAGGTGAAAGTGAACCCCTAAGGCAGTGTGTGCTGCAGTATGACCCTTGGGTACCAGGCTCTCTTTAACCCTGAGAGGATTAACGGGCTTCATTCTGTTTTCAGGATGAAATCATAACAGGAAAAAACTGTGAAGACTCTTTTTTTTTTTTTTTTTTTTTTTAATAATCTTGCTAAATGTGTTACTCTTCCTAAGTGAGTTGCTAATGGAACTATTCCACTGGCCACAGCATGTTCTTAGAGGAACTGTTATAACTGTTTAGAAACAAGAATACCCCTCTATCAATGAGGATGTCTTGTCCTTGAAAAGTGGAGCTGCTTGGGGACAAAGGGTGATGCTAGGGGACAGTAAGTAATCTAGTCACAGCAAAGGAGAGACAAACAGAAAACTGGACAGATCTGGTTGCAGAAAGCAGCAGATACAAGGCTCAGCTGACATTTGAAGTTCATGCTCCTTGCAAAATCCTTTTCTTAAGGGTTGTCTTGCCTGTGAAGAGTAATTGTTGGCTGTCAAGCATAATTTTCAAAAACCTAAAATCATCATTCTCATATAAACAACGAGCACATGCTAAAGTTTTATTTAGCTTATCAATAAAAGAATCAGCAGGATGACAAAGCTGGATACAGAAATCAATACATATAGGACCCTTCCTATATGCTGGTGCTAAGTTAGATTCTAAACTAGTTAATTTCCTACAAGGCAATAAAAGCGTTAACTGTTGAGGTTCTTTTTCTATTGCACATAAATCCTTTGTATCTCTCCCAGACAAAAACGATCTGTACCTTGTCGATTATTAGTAAATAGGAAGTTAAATAAGTTACATTCCCTTAGAGCAAGGGGTTGGCAAATTAAGGCCCTTGGGCCAAATCTGGTCTGCCTTATGTATTTATAAATAAAGTTTTATCGGAATACAGCCATACACGTTCATTTATGTATTGTCTGTGGCTGCTTTCAAGCTACAGCATCAGAGTTGAGCAATTGTGACAGAAGCCATATGGCCTGCAGAGCCTAAAATATTTATTATCTGGCTCTTTAAAGAAAAAGTTTGCTGACTTCTGCCATAAAAAGTCAAATAAATCTTAGAGTGGCTTGTTAGTCAGGACTCTAGCATGACATTGAAAGGATATGCAGGCATCAAATCATCAGAAGGTACCCTTTAAATATCTTATAATTTTATTTGCCAATTATATCTCAATAAAGCTGAAAAATAAATAAATAAAATTCTGAACCAGGAAAAAAAAAGAAAGGATATGCCAGTATCCTTTGTCTTTATTTCCAAATTTCAGCTAGATAGACAGACTGATTGATGAATCGATCCGCAGATGGATGGATAGACTTTTTTTTTTTAACAAGGCTAACTGACCTTTAAGATAAATGCAACTTCTACACCAATAACTATGGCTGAAGAAATCCACGACTTTTCTTGGGAACAGGGTGTGTAGACTGCCACCATTACAAATGCAGAATTAACAGAAGGAGATGTTGCGCAGAAAGGGTAAAATGTCCTGAAGACTCGCCTTTGCCCAAAGTTGCGTCCTTTTGGTTCACTTTTTCCCTTGGTCAGATCCTGCCCACACGGCACCTAGAACTGGATTTGCCCCTATCTCTGACTGGGATAGCAGCTACTCTGAAAGACCTGGAGGACTCTTGGAGGCTCTGTTTGAGAGTGTGTTAAATGCATGCAAGGTGGGGTGGGGCAACTATAAGGATGTGCATCGCAAAATTTTTTAATGGCAACAAAGTGGAAATTATCTGAATTTTCAATGATAGGGCATGCTTAAATAAAAGCAGCTTAAATTAAGCCACACGATGAATACTCTGCAGCCATTAGAAATGGAGATAATGCTGCATATTTGTTGATAAAGGAAGACATCTATTATATATTATTGAAAGAGCAAGCCTGGTCCCAATCAGCATGTACAACATGATTTATTGTTTTACAAGATAAATGCATGGAAAAATTTGGAAGGACAAATATCAACTTGATAATAGCTACTATCTCTAGATAGTGAACACTATTTTCTTCTTTGTGATCATCTGGTTTTCTTTATCCTAATTGTTCTATAGTGGGTATGAATGACTTGTATAATAAATAAACTTAAGGAGAATTTTAAAAGGTTTTCCTCATAGGAAGCTGTGTTATATTATCTGTTTAGAGGGGGTAACATGATTTTGTCTCAAAAGATATGCATCTATGTCAATATAAGACATATATATATAAGATGTAGTATAAATACTTCCCCCCAAATAATCTAATGCATCCATGCCATTATAGACCATTTTATGTGAAGAGTAACTTTCCCAAAGCGGACAGGCTGTCATAGAGGAGCCGAAGAGAGGAAGAGAGAAAGAACAAGAGTGTGTGTTCATGCTTTGGTAAATACTGATGAGTCAAATTAGCTGTCTTTCTCAGAACAATGCTGATCCAATTAAGATTCTAATCATTTGACACAAATATAAACCAGTAGTTCACATGATAGCATGTAGACTAACCCCTATGACTTTCTACCTAAAACATACACCATATAAAATGGTGACTTTTTAGGGCAAACCAATATGAAGAATGCAATAACTTTCGGCCTCCTTTTCTCTCTTTCTTTCTTATTTTTCAAGTTACATCCTTGGCTTGCTCCTGGCTTTCTGCATATTGCAAAATGCCACACACAGTAAGGGTAGCAAGATCAGGGACATCAATCCAACACCCCCATTCCAATCTGCTTGGATCTTTTGGCCACGTACAATCCGTTCCTGAGGTCGAATTATTCTGCTGAAATCTGAACTATTTTGCTGAGACTTTTCTGTTTTTACAAAACAACAAAATAGAAGATGACGTGTCTACCACAAGATACATATCTAACACATCTGTTGAACTGCATGAATTATAAATTTTAAATACAGTAAATTAATGCCTAGGTTTTAGTGAATCGTACTTCAAAATAGGAAAATATTGCTCTTTTTTTCCCCTCCTTTCTCTGGAATAATAGAGAATAAGTATAGAAGTGACAGTGTCCGTTGTCGTTCTTACTTCTTCTCAGGGTAGAGTACATGTGACAAAGAAGAAAGGATTGTAAAAGACGGGAGGTGTGGAAGAAGACACAAATTTTATTAAGATATGATACTTCTCTCATTTTTCCCATGAGAAGCAGCCCTGAATAGAAGAGATAGAGCAAAATAGGCGTGAGTTAGACAAAGTTCATAGAGAAGAATTTTACGATATTCTGATATCTTAGGTAAATTTGTAGGGAGATGTACCTAAATCAAGAGGTTGTATTTAGATAGACAAAGGAAGAAGAGCTAATTGTATGCACAATTAAAGGAGGTTTAGACAATTTATATTTTTAAACGCTAGTTGACTTATTCATGTTGCTACATTAATGCATTTAAAATGAGCCTTGACAAGGCAATTGGGAATATGCCCTAAGGAATCATTCCACAGTGGAAATTTGTGACCAAAGAGGCCTTTTTTTCAAACTGACATTAGTTATTCGATGAATTAATTGCAAATTTCAAGAATTATGAGATTTCCTAAGTTATTTGTATTAGGAAATGAACAGGAAAATGTAATTATTTTTCCCCTCAAATAATATTTGAGGTCTGAAAAGAAGCTATGAGCTATGTCATATTTCTTGTATCTTTCTGACAGTTTGTAATTACTTTTAATGCTGCTGTTCTCTAAATTACTAATGCTAATCTGTCATGACAGGGGCTGGAGAGCACCAGTGATTGTATGCCTTTTTACTAGCAAGACTGGTTTTAAATAAATGTCTTAATCACAAGAAAATAGAAGAGTAGTTTCTATAAGGAAATAGGCTTGTACCTTCTTCAGGGTCCCTCCCATCCCTTAAAATAAAATAAATGCACATTGACAACAGTTCAGGCAGGATGACAATCTATGCAATAACTTCTGAAAGTGACATCGTGCGGTGACACCCAGTGATTCACAGACTCACAGAGTCGTAAGGTGTCTTAAGAGCTCATTGACTGCAACTTGCATTCCAATGCCTGAAGCATCTATATTAATCATGGCCAACTTCTACCTGTTCTCTGCTGGAATAACTTCAGGATGACAGGGAACATACTCCCTCCAAAGGCATCACTTTCTTCCTTATTCTGAGTCAAGGTCTTGCTTCCTATAAATTCTACCTACTAGCCTTAGCCCTGTGTTTTGGTAGCACATAGGACAGGCAGGTCTTTTCACCCAATTCCTGCTTGACAATGCTTCAAATATCTAGATATATCCCTGGTATTCTCTCTGGGTCTTCTCATTTCCAGGCTAAACACATCAACATCCTTTACCATGAGATCAGGGGCCTTCTGTTTTATTCACCCTTTTATCTCTAGCACCTGGCATGCCATAGGTAATAAATAATAGTTGAAAGGATAAATGTAAGACTCTATTCATCATCTCTAGTTTTCCACATTTTTTTTTTGTTTTCAATGACTAACAAGCTTGACTGCTCTTTTCCAATCCTTGCCCAATCACATCCAAACTCCTCTATCAGGAGTTGATTTCCTCTCAATTCACCAAAGAACAGGAGACTCATTCCACAATTTCCTCCTTCTCCATGTGTACCCCACTCTTACTTTCTTTACTTTTGTTTCAAAGAAAACAGCCTCTTATTTCTCTCCAAGGCTAATGCCACCATCTTAATTGTTCTCCTTTCTGCTTCTCCATCAGTTATATTTCTAGTCTATCTTTAATCTCTTTTCAGACACTCCTTCAGTTTATCAATATGCTTGAGCTGCCTTCCTAAAAACTGAACTTTCCCTTCATCTTGCCTTTCAATCGAAAAACTGCTGTCTTTTTCATCCCTGTCAATATCTACAGACATATTTTCTACAGATGTATTTTACGTTTCATTTATGAAATTATCAATATTTCATTGCTAATTTAAAAAACACACACAGGCGAGAAATAGCAAGTGCCGCCCGAAGATTTTAGATTCTGTGTGTGGTGAAAATGATTAGTAGAGTGGATTATTAATAATGAGGTGTCAATCAACTGAATTCAGAGACAAACTGAAGGGAAGGACCAAGTTCTATTGTCTAAGAAACAAATGGTATCCCTTTGGAAGAATCTTTTACTGTTCAACATCAACTCATACTTATGCGGACATTGGAATAAAGCTTATCTATCCATGAATATATTTTTTACAAAAACAGGCAGAATTTCAATGGTCTAAATTCTGTTGCAAAAATAATTTAAGTGTTCCTTTTCCTCTCATTTTAAAATTCATCAAAATTAAATAATACCACATGCACATCTAATTTTAATTTTCAGCTTGAGTTGATGAGATCAAAAATAAAACCTCTAGAACACATTCTTATGTTTGCGTGTTATTAACTCTTCTTAACATCCTGTATGTTTTACATTCTTCCGCAGCTCACCATTTCTGCAGGGGCAATAAAACAAGATCACAATGGGGGCCTCTTTAGAGCAAGAGATTGTTTTAGGCAATCAGAACCACGCAGAACATTTGACAATAATTAAGCCATAAGGCTTTTAGTAAGCGCTAGGCTTACTTGATGCACACTGTTTCCTTGAGTCCTGGAAAATATAATACTGCCTCCAGTTTACAGATGAGGAAACTGAAGTCCACAGAGGTGAAGTAATATGCCTAAGGCTGCACATTCAATGAGGAGCAAAGCTGTGATCAAACACTGACTCTAAAATTACCAGAGCAACATCCCACTCCCTGATGCATTATTTAACATCTTTCCTTTGAGTTGAGAATTAGGACACGGAGGTGCAGAGAAGTGAGTGGTTTATGCAAGCTCACGTACACTGCTAATTGCAAGAACCTTGGTCACCCATCAGGTCACACAGCATCTGGTGGAATAGGTGGTTTCCAATCATCCCAGCTCCTTTCTCGGGATGCACTTTCCTCTGGAAAACGTTGGAGCTCTGACTGGGGAGCTGTGGTTGGGTAGGCAAAGATTTGAAGCTAGAATTTGAGGGATAGGAGAGAGAAGGGGCACGAACTTGAATCCCCAGTTCTTTATTTGCCTAGTTCCTTCAGCTTGGCCCCCATGTTTAGGAAGCAGAGGAGAACTAAACAGAAACCTCTGTTGCTTCAGAGTTTTTTCCTACGAGTATAGCTTTAATAGCAGCCTCTGTACCCGGGGAACATGGCAATGGCAGATAGACCACAAGACTCTCTTGGTAATGGAGAGGAGTCATCCAGGTAGTCCTAGCCTGACAAATACTGAATCCTTTCCCTATCTAAAGCAAAAAATAAAACTAAAATCTACGAAGCCCACACCACCGCCAAAGCCACAGAGAACTTTTGCTGAGTTGTACAAGCAGAAGGCATTTTTGCAGAACATATTTGCATTTGAAAGTATCAACACATCCTAAATGTGCAGCGTATGCACAGATATGTGCAGTAGTAATTAGGAACAGAAATAACCAGTGCAACTGAATTAGAGTTGATGAGGTTTTGGTGTTCAAGGCAGTCATTTCCTTTACATAACTAATCCCTATGCATTCTTGCGGTTTCAGATTAGATGTTGATTTTTCTATGAAGTTTTCCCAGATCCCCAAAGCCTGGGCTATGTGGCTATCTGATGAATTTTACCTTATATTTCTCCTTCTTAACAGCATTTGTCACCTGAGATCAGTATTACCAGTTTACTTAGTCTCTCCCACTAAACCGTAGGCTTTGTGAGAGCTAGGACCCGCTCTTATACATTGTCTCACCAGTACGTCTCACAAACCCAGCTCAAAGTAGCTGCTCAATGTTTGTTTTTGAGCGGATTAAGAATAGATAAGCAGAGATGGAACATGCACAACTGCTTACAAAAACTGAAAAATCTACCCAACTCTGATAGCAGCTCCAGTTGCAGAATGTCACAAGACATTCTTTGATTTCAGACTCGTGAAACCAGGAGCAGAGGAACCAACTTAGCTGACTGGACTTCTGATCTATGGAAATATGAGATAAAAATCATGTTGTTTTAAGCAACTAAGTTTGTGGTAACTTGTTACAGCAACAATAGAAAACTAATATACCATCCATCAATCTATTAACTGTCTATTTAGCTATTATCTATCTATTATCACTTATCTTTTATCTTTCTATCACTTACCTATTACCTATCACTTATATGTTATTATCTATTACATATATTTTCTGTTATCTATCTATCTAGATAGTATTTATCTACTTATCTATTCATCTATGCATCTACCTACCTTTGTTGCCTGAACTGGCTCAGTTCCCTTAACAGCAGCCCTCTCTCCCTGACCTCCCGCCCCTGCCCTAAAACACACAGGCTTTCTTCCCAGGAAAGACCAGTGACAACCACCAGAAAGCCTGGATGGTGACACCTTAGGCAGTGGGAACCTCTCGGACCTGCGCTTGCCCTGGTATCCCTGTATTTTCCCATAGCCTCATGTCTGACTTCTCCCTCTGCTTGACTTTCACTCAAACAGCCTGCTCAGCTCTGGGTCCCGACTCCACCCCTGGACGCTCAGTTCCACTCAACAGGCAAGTACCTGCTACTCCATCCTTAACCAGCACAGGCCCAGTCACCCCAACCAGTGATCAGTACCCCAGGGCTACATCTGTCTGCGAAGGACCCCAGATAGTCATCAGGCCATAGGTCATTTGCTTCCATGAATAGGATCCATTTTGTAGTCAATGAATCTTTCTTTTCTCTTTATAAAGACCTGATTTCAAACAATTATTTCAACTATTATTAAGAGACACCCAAAGTAGGAAACTGTCACTTACATTCACCATTCTGGTACTAAGAAGCATCATGTTTTAGGGAATGGTGCCAGCACAGGGCCAAGGGGTCTGTTGGGATGTGTTACCTCTCAGCAACACTTAGCCAATATTTCTTTATAAAAGACGCTGTGCTGTCCTTCTAAGATCACATGCCATAACTGAAATGGCCGTATAAATTCAACCTCAAAAAAGAAGAGTTAACTTTAACTATTGAAGCCCTTAGAAATATAGGTCTTACAGCATGCTACTTGCCACAATATTAGGTATGAGGATTTTATATAAATGTATATACATGTGTATATTAAAATATATATAAGTTTTGAGTCCTTGCTTCATGCCAGGTAATAGACATACATACTTTCACTGCATTTCCTCCTATAATCCTTACAACTCTATAAAATACGTCCTGCTATTATCTGCATGTTATAGATGAGGGGTTAAGAAGCTTGCTCAAGGCCCCATAGCTAGAACACGACGGAGCTGGGATGTAAACCCAAGGTTTGCTCTCTCAGCTACTGCACTGCGCTTTGTTCGCATCATGGTGAGAGTCACTGGGATGTGAGGGAAGGAGCATCCTGGCTCCTTGGATGAAGCGCATCACAGTGCTGGCCCCCGCTGGTGAAATGAGGAAGAAGGGCCACGTGCTTCCTCACGCTCCATCAGGATAAAGGTCTGCAGTTGCCTGAGCAGCCCCTCGGGCTGGTCCCTCTCTAAACACAATACGGGAGACGGATACTGGTTAGTATGTACTGTCATCGCCTTCCCCTTCTCTGCACTAACTCCTGATGTCATGCACATCATCGTCCTTCCCTTTTTCTAAAGATAATTTAACACTTCATTTAGTCACCCTTGGTCATGCTCCTCTTTCCGAAGGTACAGTGAAAGGAGCAGCTTTCAAGGTGATTTCTCTGCACCAAGGGCATGCTCTGGAGAACACGCAGCCAGCATCCCGGTTCTGGAACAGGTAGATGCCATGAGGCCAACATCGACAGCTCAAATAATCCAGGCTAATGAGAGATAGACAGGTTGACCAGTTCTTTATCTAAGAAGAACCAGACTGTGGGTGACAATACTTGCTTCTAGCAACACCCTTTAGGAAGTGTCCATCCTGACCCTGAACCACCAGGGGAGTGGTACAGCATGGTGTCAGGAGAGTAAATACATTTTACTGAAGTTGCCCACTCCAATTGATTATGCTCTAGAGTGCTGGAGTGAAACACACTGAAAGACAGATCTCAGCTCAGCAGGAAAGAGCATTGATCAATTAATGATGTCTGCCAGGGGCAGAGGATTTGAAAAGAGGCCCCAGACTCTGCCTACTCACAAACCCTGCAAAATCAGTGAGAGGAACAGGCTGTGCAGTTAAATCAGCCTAGGTTCAAATTGCAGCTCTCCGACTTACTAGCTGTACAACACTGGGAAAATTGCTTAAACTGTCTGAGTGTCAGCTAGAATGGAATAGTTGTGAGAATAAAGACCGAAATATTTGGGAAGTGCTTAGTAAGGACCCACTAACTTCTTAGCAATTATCGTAAGTTCCCCCAGACAAAAAGCAGTGCAAAGAACACTGCCAAATAGAGCCAAGTGAAAATGTTTTCCTTCTTCTCTCCATCCCTTGGATTGGGGCAGAAGTTACAAACTGGCTGTCATGGGTTCAATCTCTCCTTCATACCTATTTTATTTGGCCCACGTTGTTGGCTTGCACAGTGTCTAAAGGATTTTGGAATGAGTTACAAGCTTATTTCACATTTTTTAAAATCCATCTATCTTACTGGTTTGAAAAGCTTGATCTGACAACACTGGTCCCAGTCCGACATGGCAAAACTCCACCAGAGCTAACTAGTGGCTACTCCCTTTGGAGGGTTCCTGAACCCTTTTTGCTTTCCTTTTTTCATTGTGATATATGTCAGATATTCAGAAGAGTGCATAAAATATATGCACAGATTAAAGAGCAGTTATAAAGGCAACACCTATGTAACCAAGCCCCAGGTCAAGGAATGGAACACAACCAGCACCCCCACAAGACCCGAATGTCCTTCCAGTCAGAGCCTCTACCTCCCTCCGGGGTCACCACCATGCTGACCTTTGTGATAATCACTTTCTTGTTTATCATTATATTTTTACCACGTAGGTATGTATTTCCTAAACTAGACAGTTTGGAGAGCTATATGGACATGAACTTTTACCAAAAGTCTTCCTTTGGGTCTTGCTACTTTTACTCAACATCATGGTTAGCAGATTACCCAGGTTGAGAGGTTTCATTTATTTTCATTGCTGTATGGGTCATGCTTTCTTCAGTTTCACTCTCTGTCATCTCTCCACTTGGCCCTATTATAGGCATATGGATTTGTGCCTTTATATCAGGACATACAGCTCTCTGATGCAGAAAAATAATTACCATTATAAGCATGTTCCATTCTCCGACCACTCCAGCCAGGATTCCGAGCTTGTTCTGCAGCCCTACTGTGAGCTCAGCTTGCTGACATCCCCCATGAGTCTTCAATCTAAGGAGGCTCAGTCTGTCTAATTCCTCCTCCATGTCCCTTCTCAATTCCTAGTGACCTCACCAGTCCATCCAGTGAGTGACCTGGCAGCCAAGGCTGACCGCCCTGCATTCATTGGTCCCTTCTTTTCCATAAGGAATTAAGAGATTCAGTGAAGCCAGAGCCAGATCATTTGTCTAGTAGCACATCAGGTAGCCTGTAGCAGCTCCGTCCGTGGCTGTTTGTCATTCCCTTGGCTTTATGAGTCTTTGTCCAGCTCTCAATCTGTGCCGACAGCTCCTCTGCCAACCCAATTTGAATTCATTTGTCAAGCAAAATTTTGTGAGATAATATATCAGCTGCTTTACTGAAATAAGATCTATGACTTCTACTGTGATCCTTTCATCTTCTAATTTAGCCATTCTATCAATAAAAGCAATCAAGTTTTCTTGGCAAACTTTTCTTTATAAATCAGCTTTATGGGTCATGGATCCACGTTCTTCTTATGTTTATGGATTTTCACTCCTAATATCAATTCTATTGTTTTACTACAATGGAAGTGAGACACATAAGACAATGAGAATAGGGGTGCTTTCCAATATACTTCTGGCTATAAAAGTCAGGCTCAGAGCTTAGGAATGCTGAACGGCTTTATTCTACCAACCCTCTGCAGTGGGTAGAGGATGAAGTTCCAAATTCTCAGGCTGGAATACAAGGCCCTTTGACCGCTGAGCCCAGCCAGCCTCCCCAGTCTCATCCCTCCCACGCATGGTGACATGACAAGGCCCCGATGTGCCATATCATTAATCCTTTTTCTCTCTCTGCAATGACCCTTGTATCAGTTAGGGCTCTTTAGATTGTGAGTGATAGAAAGCCAAGGTAATGACATAAATTGGCTTAAGATTTAAAAGAAATGTGTTAGCTCATATAATTTAATAGCCCAAGAATAGCAGTGACTACTGACTTCAGGTATTCAGGCACCACTTGATCAGGACTCCAGCAAAGAGATCTCTCCCAGCCCCCATCTCCCTCCCCACCCCTACATTTTTTGCCTTATAATCACATAAATGCTTGTGGTTTCTCCAATATTTACATCTTCTCACTTTCAGTCCTACAAGATAGAAATTGTCTGTGGTATATTGGATGGATATGGTAAATTCTTCACTCTTTCTGTGTTATAGTATCATACATCTACGGCAGTAGTTCTCAACCAGGAGTGATTTTGCCCCCAGTGGGATATTTTTGGTTGTCACATTTTAAGGGGCACAATACGGAGGCCAGTGGTGCTGCTAACATCCTATAATGCACAGGAGAGCCCCCACCATAAAGAACTGTCGGGCTCCAAATGTCAATGGTACTGAGGTGAGAAACCCTGCTCTACGCCCTTTGCTGTGTGAATGGGTAAGGAATGTATTTCTCTCCTCCATTAGATGCAACAAAATGCTGGGTCTGCTGCCCAGTCCCACATGGGTGGGTCCCACTAGGCTTGGATACAAAGTCTACACAGGGACGCCACACATAACTGTACACAAGGTGCCCAGCTGAGGGGCAAGTGGGGCTGACCTGTGTCTGATGGCCCACTGACAGGCAGTGCCCACAGAACTATATCTGACCATTTTCCCAGTCGTCATGGATTCTCGGCATGGTAAAAGAGGAAGCCAGGCTCTTTCCTGTATAGCTAGGTTTGTATTTTCACTTGTTAAGGTTTCTAGACAGTTCATGTTGTTCCTTGAGGTCTTACTAAGGACATGATGAACTGTCAATTGCATTAGTAAGTAGATCTGGTAGACAGCACATGTGGTTTCTGAGCAATTAGCTTTGAAGCATCTTTTCTCTGTCCCCCTCCTTCCATCCAACAGCCTCACTTCATGGTCTTCTAAGAGGCAGTGCCTGTAGTTGCGGGGTGAGGATCTTGGCGAACACCATGGTGGTAGGCAGAAGTCTAAGATGCCCCTTGGGTTTCCTGTCCCCAGCATACATGCCCTGTACATCCCTGTGCTATGAATATGATGAGGTATCACTCCCATGATCGTGTTATATTATAAAGAGATTTTACAGATGTAATTATGTCTTAAATCAGTTAACCATAAGATAGGGAAATTATCTGGGTGCGCCTGACCCGATCATAGAAAGCCTTTAAATCTGGGTATAGAGGTCAATAACAGAGGAGCTCAGAGCTTCAAAGCACAAGAATTTGATGTGCCATTGCTGGCTTGAAGATGTAGGGGCCCAGGCACGATGAACATAGGAAGCCTGAGCGTGGCCCAGCTGACAACCAACAAGGAAACGAGAACTTCAGTCCTATAACCATAAGGAATTGAATTCTGCCAACAACAAGAATGAGATTGGAAGCTGGTTCATCCCTAGAGACTCCAGGTAAGAACTCAGTCCAGCCAACACGTTGATTTCAGCCCTGTGAGACCCTGAGCAGAGAACCTGGTCACACCGCACTGGGCTTCTGACCTACAGAACTATGAGCTAATAAATGGATGTTGTTTAAGCTGCTAAATTTGCAGTCATTGTTACCCAGCATAGAAAACTAATACAACCATGAACAGATCTCTAGTCACAGAAAATCCCTCAGGCCCTTTGCTAACCCCAAAACATTTACTTTCCACTTATCCCCATTTCTTTCCACACCACTGTACGGGTGGACGATTTACCTGAGGTCTTGCAAGTTCAGTCACACTTGAATAAATTTTTCAGTGTAAGACCAAAGGGATTTACTTTTCACAGAGTTAGACCAGTTTCTTTTAACACTCCGTTAATGCTTAAGGTTGCACCTGACCTTAATCACCCAATAATGTTCATTTTAAGAACTTAAAGCATATTATCTGAAACAAGATGCAAATATAGTATCAAAAAAAAAAAAAAAAGCAGTCACCCTAATGCTGAGCCTTATGCGGGTCCAGCAGGATTTCACGGTGGGTCCTCCTGGTTGCTTAATATTCACTTCATCTCCACGGAGGCTGTGAGGCTGAATAGAGATGATGTCTTGGGATTGTTAAACATAACTCCAGAATGCGTGCCTGAAACACATTCTGGTTGCTAGAAGATGTAAGATAGAAGAGGCAGGGCTGCTCTGGGCTGATGTAACTCTTCCTACTGAATCCCCAAGCTTAGCCAGAGTAAGAATTTTAAAGTATTTTGGCCAAATGTTCATCTACTTGCAATTTGAGGGATATTTAAAAAGTTATCCACCAGGTCCCACTATAATTTGAAAGATATATTGGAAAGAAGTATGGGGACTTGGGAAAGATGTTTTCATCATGAATTAAGATTTCATAACACCACTACAGCGTTTGGATGGTACTTTTGTCTGCCTGTGAAGCCTTTCCCCTGAGTTCAGCTGTGCCATTTGCATTTTTAATATTCGCTTGTTTCTAACTCATGCCCAGACTTTTTGACCATGCTTATGTTAGAATCTAAAGAAAAGTACTGGCAGTTCTCAATTACTTGCTACAGAATGCTCCTATAAGTTGTTTTTGAGTAGACCATTGTACAAAAATGTTCTTTTGCTTTTGGAAACACTTTTGTAAAGGGGTACAGGGTTCTTGACAAATGATTAGCATCAGAAAAGTTAAAAGAAAAAATTGATCGTAAACCCCTGTGGATAATTAAAAATTTAGAGAAATTACACCTGTTCCATTAAATGAAAATAAACATATCATATATGCAGATATTGATTGCCTTTTAATATAAACCAATATATTGGCTATTAGATAACAATTGGGCTTGTTTCTTTAGGTTTAGAAAGACTTTTTTAAAAAAGTTGTGAGTGGTCTGTTTTGTTTTTAAAGTCACTCAGGAATTGTTTACCAAATGCTAATTTTTCCCTCTTACAAATTTCCTGGAGCAAAGGATGGTGTTCGGAATCATATTAATTGTCACAAAACTACCCTCAACTTCAGAACTGTTTTTTTCAACAAAGCATTGATTAGTTAAAGCATGTGCATGTGTTTGTGTGTACTGGGGGAGGGGGGGTGTATATGTGCACATGGGTGTGTACATGTGCATATGGGTGTGCACGCACACAGAACCAGAGGCCTGCTTTCTCCTCTCCTGATCTCCCTGCCTACTCCTCCATGCCTGCCCTACCCCATCCACCCACCTCCTTGCTCCTCTCTGTCTTGACATCACAATAGTGCAAGTCCTACAGAGAGAATGTGAAGATGTAAAGAGGAGAGGGATGCAAGGTGCTACTTGCTTTAACTTGGGGATGGCTTATGAATGAAGGACGAAGAAAAGGAGGCTGCTATTGGCTGATTCAGCAGATGTAACTATTTTTGCATCAGTTGACTACAGAATTTTTCTGCTAGAGATAGACCCAATAAATAAATCAATATGGTGGGAAATGAGGTAGACACACTAAATAAAGTTGAATAAGCTGAGCAATAAAATTCATCACTTGAAAAGTAGGAATAATCTCTCTCCATCCTGCCTTTTCATCAACCTTGGAGACTTTAACCTGGTATTCTACTCATGTCAGTGGGGGTGGAAGGGAGTGCCGAGTGAAGTGAGATCGCTATTGTGGTTAGTTAGTTAGTTAGTTGGCTTTTCCTGCAGGACATATTCCTCTCTTTTTCCCTTCTCCTCTGGTCACAGGAGCAGACACCTGACATGAGCTTCACTATTGGAGTATCCTGTTTTTCTGAACACAGTGACTAAGGGCATGTGATTCAAGAAAGGCAATCAGGTTTCCTCACTGGAATTGACATACAGCTGATGGAAGAGAAAAATTCCTTTTATTTTGGTATGAATAAACTGGGGTTGCTAACAGCCATTGTCCTCAGATACACGGAAAGAATTGGTCTGCTAAATGAGGAGAATCAGAAACAAGTAGAGAGACTAGAAAGGGGATGGATGGATGGATGGGTGGTTGGTGGAGAAATGGATGGATGGATGAATGGATGGAAGGAGGGATGGATGGAAGAATAGATTGAGGGATGAGCTATCCCTTATCTTCCTTTAAGGGGATAGAGGTGCCATGAAGTGTGTCCCAAAGCATAAAGGTGTCTCTCTCCTTTCTGATACTCCACTCACGGACCATGGGCTTTAATAAAATTCATCAGCTACTTTGGCTTGGTTTCTTAGTGCTAGCAACTTGAATTCTCAAAGTCCCAGGGAGATTTTAGTGAGCCCTCACCTTGAGCAAGAAAAGGATCTGAGTAACAGCTACTGTCTTCAACTAGCCTTCAAACCCAGAGCCATCACAATGCACCCTTCCGGGATGTGAGTGGGGTCACATTGCATGTGTCCGGGAGGTAAATGGGGTCTACTGGCATGAGACCAGGTGAAGGTCATTCCCATCCTGTGGCCCATTCTCTGGAGCAACTCTTTTATCTTCAGTCTTTTCCCAGGCGGCTTCTCAGCTTCCCATCAAGTAGACTTTGTGGTGGTCTCTCCCGACCAGTGCTTAAAGCACGTCCAGATTTTAGGATGAACACAGCTTAGGCCCAAGCTGGAGTCCTGGCAACCTGTGCTCATCTTGTTTTCTACCATGTGTCCCTCTGGCCTCGGCTGCCAGAATTTGGCAGATGATGTGCTTGCTGGGCCAATCACTGGGCTGTGGAGGGATGACATGATGGCCTCAGCCCCTCAGCGTCTATTTAGTACTTTTGAGGCCAAATAGAAGACAAAACTTGCTAAGTACAAGAAATGGTTTAAAGTCACCTTTTCAGAACATACCATCCATGCGTAATGTATAGAACTTGTTGGGATCCTGACTCAAACAAACCAACCATAAAAACACCAGTTATGATCCAATCAGGGAACTGAACACTGACTGGATATTTGATGCTAATAAGTAGGTATCATTTTTTCACGTGTGATAACGGTATTGTTATTGTGCTTGTTTTTTACAGAGTTTTTATCTTTTAGAAATACGTACCGATGTACACGTGGATGAAATGATATGGTGGCTGAGATTCGCTTCAAAATAAACAAGTCAGGATTCTTTCACGGAGAGAAGTGGGTGGAGATAGAGATAAAACACATCTACTGAGAATTGTTGAAGCTGGGTAACGGTTACATGGGGCTTCATTGTACTATTGTGTCAACTTCTGCCTGTGCTTGAACATTTTCATAATAGAAAATTCAAAAATAATTTCAGGCATCTCAGGAGGCCACAGTACTGGAGTCTTCTCACGGCAAGCAAGTGGATGCATCTATATTAGCATTTCCTAGATGCAGGAAACTTAGTTGCACATTAGAAACTATTTTAAAATGTCTAGTTCCCATCAAAAATACACAAGAAAGTCAAGCCCTGTACACCATGCCAATATGAGCTAGAGAAAGTGATGTTCCATCAAATCACCAAGATCTAGAAAATGCCTGTTTACACTCAAACTAAACAAAACTTTTAGTAACATCCCAACTCAAGCCAAAACATCATATCTCCACCTTCTGAAGTCAAAGAAGAGGGTATAGTTTCTGACTGGAGGCAGAAAGATAGTCCCCTTGAACACATCCAATGACCACAGGGACCTTGGGAATTACTCAGTTCCTTCTCAAGTGGTCAACTCAGACCAGACATTCATAATGTGGGCTTTCAATACCACCAACTACTTCTCAAACGTTACTACTTCAAACATATCCATCATTGTATTAATCAGGACTCTCCAGAGAAACAGAACCAATAGGACAGATAGATATAGATATAAGAGGAGATTAATTATAGAAATTGGCTCACTTGGTTGTGAAATCCAGGGATCCCACGATCTGGCATCTGCAAGCCGGAGAAACAGGAAAACCCGTGGTGTAGTTCAGTCCAATCCAAGGGCCTGATAATTGGGGCTCAATGGTGTAAGTTCCGCTCTGAGTCCAAATGCCCAAGAGCCAAGAGCACTGACGTCCTAGGGCAGGAGAAGATGCATGATGTCTCAGCTCAAGGACAGAGAGTGAATTCACCCTTTCTCCACCTTTTTGTTCTATCTGAGCCCTCAAGAGATTGGATGATGCCCTCCTGCATTCATGAGAGTGAACTTCCTCACTCAATCTACTGACTCAAATGCTAATCTCTTCTAGAAACTCCCTCACAGACACACCCAGAAATAATGTTTTACCAACTATTTGGGCGTCCCTTAGCCAAGTCAAATTGACATGTAAAATTAGCCATCAGAATTATATTAGAAAAAGGCATTCAAGGCTTCTTCTGTGTGGTTCTCAGAGACACGAGGCTGTGACTGTTTTAAGCCTGTTCAGTTATGGGTCTTTCTAAGCAGCAAAAATAATCCATGTGATTGGAGGGCCCAGGGCGCCTGACATATATCTCCCTGTCCCTCATTTATTTCTACCAAATCACTATAAGTGTATCATTGCTGCCCTCTCAGAAAAGGAGTCTCTGCCTGGTTTTATACATAGGCAATAAAAGAGATCTTTGAAAACTGTGTGTTGAATAACGGTCTGCTGTGCATCATTTTTATTGACCGTGAAGAAGATGTTATCTGTGTGGCAGGACTATCATCTGAGCGTGGCTGGACACAGAACCTTTCGGAAATATTTGGTTTTATTCTCCACTTGGACCCAGCAGGACTCAGTGATGGAGGCAGACAGTGTGGTGAGTAGAGTTTAACCCTGTCTCTGAAGATCCCCAGGTGCATCCCCGGATGTTGGCCTCTCTTCCTCTGTCTCTTGTAGTCTCTGGTGAAGGTACCCTGGTCAGCTGTGGGCTCTGACGGCCCTCATCCAGAGCAATGGAGGCCCACATCCAACAAGGGGATGCAAGTTTCCTCCTGTGTCTCTAAGTCAATGATCAGGTTCAAGGTGGGCCCACTGCACAATATGTGCCCCCAAGTCTCTCCCCAGCCTCGTTAGCTTTGCCTTTCCTCCTTATTTAAACTCTACACCAGTACTTCTCAGCCTTAAATGTGCGTGAGAATCACCTGTAGGACTCCTTACATCACAGACTGCCAGTTCTACCCCCAGAGCTTCTGATTCAGTAGAATTTGCATTTTTAATGAGTAGCCAAGTGATGCTGATGCTGCTGGTCTGAGGTCCACCCTTTGAGAAGCACTGCTCTGGAGCTCTCCTTGAGTCTGGAACCTTTTCCTGAATCCCAGTCTCCTTGGTTGGTGCCCTCTTCTTCCTTGGACCTTGGCCTTAACCCCAGCTTGCCAAACCAGAATGATCACAACACAGTGATTAGCTTGATTCAGCCTTACAACCCCAATACTGAGGTCCTAACCCTAGTTGACCAAGCCAACAGGACAGTGTTCCAACACTCTGCACCCCTCTCCACTCCTGAAAGCCCAGATCTCAGGTCACCAACCTGACTCTGCTGCCTACACTGCTGATTTGTCTTGTTTTATTATTATTATTGTTATTATTATTAACAAATGCTCTTCCAGGTCAGAGAAGGCTTCAGTTCAAGCCCAACCATATAAATAACTATCTGGGAAGAATTTGGTCAAATGCCTTTACTCTCCTGGACCTCAGGGCTGGAAGAAACAATTTATAGATGCCCAGGCTCCACCTGAAGATGTTTTGATTTCCCGGGGCTGGGAGGGGACCCAGGCTTTGCCATTTTCTCAAAGCTTCCTTGGTGATTACAATGTGCAGCCAGGGTTTAGAGCCACTGGTCCCTACATTTCACAAATAAAGAGACCAAGACTCAGAGAGAACAGAGGCGTGTCGAAGTTCCAGAGCTGGCTACTGGAATCCGGCACTGGGATTCTGGCCTCCCAGTTCCTAGTTCAGAGATCCATGTGGAAAGGGGAATAGATGTCACCCTCCCACTCCCAGGCAGGCCTGAACCAGAACAGTGGTTATCCAGCTCAGCTGAGCCTGTGGAGCTTGTTAAAATGGAGACATGGAATCTCACACACAGGGATCCCCAAGAGGGACGGGGAATAGAGGGTGACTGGGCGCCCCCTGGAGGTCAGAGTGTGTCATCAGCATCCTCCAAGACTTGGTACATTCCCTCTTTCACCGGAATTCGTATCCTGGCTCTGGATTTGCCCTCCAGTCTCTGGCTGTGATGCTCTGAATAAACCTCACACCTGATTCTGACTTGGGCTCCAGATTTGAGGCCCTAGCTTGGCATCTTGGCTTATGACCCTCATCTCTCCCTCTCTCCCCAGCTTCCCCAGCTGTGGAGGTTGTGTGCCTCCCTTACAAAGGACCAGATTCCATCACTGCTGGGGAAACCTTCAGAGGCCTTCCCTGCCCACACTAAAACAACTCAGCCTCTTCTCTCAGGGGCCGGAAAACCGGACTCATTATACACACTATTAGCCATTAAGGCTTCAGGGGCTATTAGAGAGAAACAAAAGTTCCCCCAGTGACTTCCGTGGATGGTCTGAAATGTTTGTCATTGTCCTCAAACAACAGTATGTCACAGGGACATATAATCCTGCTGAGTCTGAGCAGGCCCCTGGCACCTCACTGGTTTATTTATGTCATTTATTGGGAGCTTTTAAAGAATTGCTTTTCTCAGTCAGCCAAATGCACTGATGGAAGCACATCGTCAGCCTTCAAAAACCAGAATCACATTGTTGTCCAGTAAATACATTCCTGCTCTTTCATGGAGTTTTAAAATTGTGCTCCACTGAGGAAAAGAAAAATGGTGTGTGTGTGAGCACGTATCAAAATGCCCCCACGCTTGGGGGAAGGTCAGCTGGGGTTCTGGCATCTTTCAACAAAACGCAGCAATTTATTTGCAGAAATCCCATTATAGCTAATAGAAGTTAAAAACCATTAAAAAAGATAAGGATGTCTAGCCATTTCGAGTTTTTTTTTTTTTTTGAAATGTGTCCTGCTAAAAAAGGAAGGAATTTTGCAAAGAACATCACAAATCTACTCGTACCAATTCAACTCATATAAAACAATTAAAACTAAATAAATCTGATACCAGTGCTAAATGCTTTTTAAATCTCTCTTTAAATACATCAAGCTTAGAAATTCTCACTACTAGGAAAACATATGCTGCACACTTAGACATCGATGGTTATTCTAAGGCAACTCTCTTTAAGCAAGATAATTGGACAAAATTTTAAATTAACATAAAGGAGGATAGTACTATAATTTATAGCAACAGAAATTTCAAACATAAAGAACTTTCAAACTGGAGTAAATCATATTCTTGAACCTGTTTTGCTCAACATGTTTAGTAGCATCTTGGATAAAGACACAGAAAGAAAGCTTTTCCAATTTGCAAGGGAAACAACACTGAGTGAAATAAGTGCTCCAATAGAGAATAAAATAAAGATGACTCACATTGATTTTGACAGCCTTGAGGAAATCGTACCCTTTACTAAAGTAATTCTATTCTACCTCTGGAAATTGATTCTAGGAAAATAATCCTAACAATGTTGGAAGAGAAAAGAAAAAAGAAAAGGAAAACTACGTGGGTAAAGATGTTCAATCCAGTCTTATTTACAAGAGAAGGAATAATTATAGTATGCAAATATTGGACAAATGTTTCAATAAATTATAATACATGCACTCAAAATATAATGCTGCGATATTTATGCAAAGTTATATGATAACAAAAAGAAGTGCTTATTTTATTGTTAAGATAAAAAATCACGATGTAAAACATAGGATCAAAAGTTTTTTAAAAATCTAACAGATGGGGAAAAATAGCTAGAAAAGTATACCACTATAGAAGCAGTGTATTTTTTCTTTCATGGTGATAATTCCCACTCGACACAAGCATTTACTCTTTCCATTATCTAACACTTATTAAACACCTACTTAGGCCAACACCTAGGGAGTGACTTTTATCTTCTTTTACTTTCTACTTGTGTGTGATTTAGTTTCTTTTAATACATATGCATGAAGCTGCAATTTTCTTGAGAGGATCAAGTTATAATAGGATTCTCCCACTGAGCTTACAAACTAATATAGACACTCCTCTTTCTTTTATTTATTTATTTTTTTAATTGAGGTAATATTGGTTTATAACATTATATAGATTTCAGACGTACATCATCATTCGACTTGTATCTAGTTTCTATCCTTCACCTTAAAAATGACCCCCTTTACTCATTTGCCCTTCCCCACCCCCTTCCCTCTGGAAACCACAAATCTAATCTCTCTATCTATGTGTGTGTTTATTGTTGTTGTTGTTGTTTTATCTTCCATATATGGGTGAAATTGTAAGGTATTTATCTTTCTCCACCTGACTTATTTCACTTAGCATAATGCCCTCAAGGTCCATCCATGTTGTCACAAATGGTATAATTTCATCTTATTTATGGCTGAGTAGTATTCCATTGTATAAATATACACCACATCTTCTTTATCCATTCATCTGTTGATGGTCATTTAGGTTGTTTCCTTGTCTTCCTATTGTAAATAATGTTGCAATGAACATAGTAGTGTATATATCTTTTCAAATTAGTGCTTTCATGTTCTTCGAATAATTACTTAGAAGTGGAAAAGCTGGATCATATGGTAGATCTATTCTTAATTTTTTGAGGAATCGCCATACTGCTTTCCATAGTAGCCACACCAGTTGACATTCCCATCAACAGTGTGTGAGGGTTCCCTTTTCTCCACATCTTCTCCTACACTTGTTATTTATGTCTTTTCAATAATAGCCATCCTGACAGGTGTGAGGTTGACCCTCCCCGAGAGGGGAGGACCGTTCTTCAGCCAAGGGTTACAAGTAGCTGCGCTTCCCTGATAGAACCTGCAAACAAGCTCTCAAGGTCCTCTTCCTTTTAAAATGCAAACCCCATCTCTGTTGTAAGCTCCCCAGGTCATGCAGACCCTCTGCTCTTTCTGCTTCTCAGCCCTGAGACATGCTATTCACCACCTGATCATAGGCGTTGTGGATCCCATAGAGGCGGCCCACTGACCACTGACGACTGCAGACTTTCTGAGCTGGTTCTACTCCCCCTTTGAGTCCCTTCCCCAACAAACAAGATCTTCTCCCCAAACCAAACCCCCAATCACAGGTACACAGTCTATCAGTACCATATGGGTTAACACATGTGATAAAGAAAGGTGTTTATTACACAGCTCCCAAAATGCCCAACACCCTCCAGACTATGTAAGTCAGGGTTCTGTGGGTTACAAGTACCTGAAACTTTCTCAAACCAGGCCCCAGGGCCTGGCACATGCTATTCTTTCTTTGCAGAACACTCCCCCAGATGTCTACCCGGCTTGCTGCATCGTTTACCTCCTGTCTTTGCTCAAATTTCCCCTCCTCAGGAAGGCCTCTACAACCACTCTATTTAAAACCTCTTGATCACCCCTCACTAACCCCCAGCCCTCCCTATCCCTTTCCTTTCTTTTGTTTTTCCATTCCACTTATCCTTTTCTTGCATATGATGTATTTTCCTTGTTTACTGACTCTCACTCTCTGCCTCCCCGTCCCCAGCATCCCCTGGAATGCAAAGCTCCAGGTGGGCAGAGCTATTTTCATCTTTATTTTCTGCAGCCCTAACCCCAGCCCCAAGAAAAGTATCTGGCACATTATAGGCACTCAGTAATATCTGTGGAATGAATAATGAGTGAATGGTGCAATCCTGAGGAAAACTGGTGATCATAGCAATCACTTGTTCAACACTTGTCATTTCCAGAGAATATTTGCACCCACTATTTCATTGGCTTCTCTCCAGAAGTCTGTGAAATGCATAACACTATGTTCATTTTACTGATGGAGAAATTGAGGCCCAGAGAGGTAAAATGGCTTCTCTAAGGTCATTTTATTTATTTATTTCTGGTGAGGAAGATCAGCCCTGAGCTAACATCTGTTGCCAATCTTCCTCTTTTCTTTTTTTTCTTGAGGAAGATGAGCCCTGAACTAACATCTGTGCCAGTCTTCCTGTATTTTGTATGTGGGATGCCTCCACAGCATGGCTGACAAGTGGAGTAGGTCCACGCCTGGGATCCAAACCTGCAAACCCGGGCCGCCGAAGCAGAGCGTGCAGAACTTTAACCACTGAGCCATGCAGCTGGCTCCACGTCTCAGGTCATTTAAGTAGTGTATTAGTTTGATACGGCCACCATAACAAAGTACCACAGATCAGAGAGCTTAAGCAATAGCAATTTATTTTCTCACAATTCCGGAGGCTAGAATTTCGAGATCCGGCAGGGTTGGTTCCTTCTGAAGGGAAGGATCTGTTACGGGCTTTTCTCCTCGGATTGGAGATGGCCGTCTTCTCCCTGTGTCTTCACATAATCTTCCCTCCACGCAGGCCTGCATCCAAGTCTCCTCTCCTTATAAGGACACCAGTCCGATTGGATAAGGGCCCACCCGTATGACCTCATTTTACCTTAATTACTTCTTTAAAGGCCCCGCCTCCAAATACAGTCACCTTCTGAGTCACTGCAGGTCTTCAGCATATGAATTTTCAGCCCATGACAGGTAGCAAGCAGGTGGCAGTGCTAGAATTTGAACATGAGTCTTCTGACTCCAACCCATACCCTCCCCACTTGACTGTGCTCCCACGTCCTCCAGGCTGGCTCCTGACCTGCAGACATAACAGCCACCTCCCTACGTGGGCCATCCTCACTGCCTCATATCCTTACGTGACAGGGCCTCCCCTCTCCTCCTCCACTCACATCATGCCCGAGCCACACAGCTCGATTTCTCCCTTCCTCGGACGGCCTGTGACCTAATTTCTCTCCAGTCTTGAATCTTATTAATCCAGTTCCTCCGATGCTTCAGACTCCATTGTGAGTCACATGGGGACCATCCTCTGTGCTGTGTCATGTGCACAGAGCATCCTTCTTCCAAATAGCTCCCGAGGCAGCACACAGGCGCCACAGAAATCCACAGCCCAAATCAAATGATCCTGACAGGAGCCCAAGATGCCACTCTGGAAGGGCCAGTGAGAATTTGCCAGAGGTACAGCCCAAGATGACCGGGACTCCACCTGCCACCAGGCTCTTCTATCACCCCAACTCCCTAAGGTCATCACATTTCCTCTCCCAAATTTATGATAAGTAAATGTCTTTTTTCCTCTTTGGGGACATTTATCCAGCTCTCCCATAATATTCATTTGGTCCTGAGCATTGGACAGTCTCCCTGTCAATCAGACTACCATCTAAAGCTCAGAGGAGGCCTAAACAGTGACCCTTTGCTGATTCATGGCCACTCAGCTCAGATCTGAGGTCACTATTAAGAAAGCCCAATTACTGGACCACAAAGTAGTCTCTTTCCACCATCTAAATTTACAGTCAAATCAAATTGATATCACCAACTGGCTAGTGATTGATCATTAAGAAAACTTTAAAGAAAAATCTATTTGGTGGGTACAGTCAAGCTTCGGGGCATGGTAGACATGCTTCTGATGGGAACACACATAAAGAGGAGAAATACCCCCAATAGTCTTGTAAATATTGAGCTCCTTCCACGTCTCAGGCACTGGCTAAGCATGGAGTTACCAAAATGAATGAGACATGGTTGAAACCCTCAAAAAGTCCATCATGTGGTAGAGGTGATAGGAACACCTCATCAAGGTTCAAGATGGTGAGAAGCAGGAAGCCCACCATGGGACATGCTGTCAGGGGAGACCAGGAGAAAAAGGACCAGCCCTCTCACCCTGGGGAGTCAAATGATTGACCTTGAAGTGGATGCTGTCAGGTAGAGAAGGATGCTCAGATAGCAATCAGCAACTGGGACTTGGGCTGATCTGCCTCATAATTTCGTGTGTCTCCCAGTCCCTCCACTGGCTTAGTCCCTCACTGTTGGCTTAGAACACTGCCAGGGTGTCCCTGCCATGGGCTCTGGTCCAGATAGTCCTGGGCAGCAAGTCTACACTCCCATCTCCCCCCAAAAACCCACTCACACATACACACACACTCCCAAACATGCACTCACACTCATATACTCATACACATGCTCACACATGCACTCACACTCTCACACATATTTATGAGTGTGCACACACAGGCACACACACACACACACACATGCTTCCATTTTTCCCTTAAGTTTCACATTCAGTTTCAAGTGGATCCAAAAGATGATGGGGATACAGAAACAAAAGGACTCCAATATATGTGACTATCTGCTCCCAGACTTCATTCTCAAAGCGAACCTGATTTTTGCCAGGTCTCTTTCGATATCAGCTTCAGCCTGTTCTCCACAAAGGTATCAGAAAGACCATCTGAACATGTGTCACATTGTGTCTCCTTTCAATGCAAACCCTCCAATGGCTTCACATCTCACTCAGGACTTAATGGCCCACAGGGTCACTTAGACCTGCCCCTGATGCCTCACTGCCCTGCCCTCCCACTCTGCCCCCGACACCCCTGGCCTCCTTCCTCCAACACTCCAGGTGTGCTCTCCCTTGCACTGGCCACTTCACTTACTCTTCCCAAGGCCACACACCATCCTTCCCCAGAGAGCTGCCCAGCCTACCCCTTCACTCAGTGTCAGCTTTCCAGCGAGGCCTTTCCTGGTAACCCTGTTGAAAACTGGGCCGCTTCTCTCCCGCAGGCTTCTCTCCCAATCCTGTCTGGCTTCAGTTCATAGTGCATACGCCATCTAATGCGGAGTACACTTGTCCCACTTACTCTGTGTCTCCCATCGCTCAGGGAGAAGGCAAGCTCCTAGAGAGCAGGGATTGCTGTCCGTTTGGGCCACAGCTATTTCTCCAGCACTTGGGAGAATACTGCACGGAGGGTGGGCTCCACAAATAAAGAACCAGCAGGAGATTCATTTGTCATTTGTCACGAGGCCCTGTAGGAGGTGGCACAGTATAGGACAGTTGTCTACACAGAGAGGTTCCAGACAAGTGGTTCCAGTGCTACAAGACCAAGTGATAGAACGGGGCTGTGTGTGTAGGGCTCTGAGGCCCCCTCCTTCATCCGGGGGGCAGCTCCATTTGCATTCGTTTTATCTCTTTGAACTTGCACATGAGGTTGCCTCTAAAGAAAGATTTCCATTGCTTTAGACAAACATTTTGAAACCACTGAGGAAAGATCACGGAGACAAAAAGAAATGGACTGCAATCCAGCTCTCTGCTTATAACAGTGAGATATTGGCCAAGTCTCATATATTTTTGGAACTTCAGTTCCTGTATGTGAACAATGAGGATGATGCTTACCTCCAGGGGTGGTATTAACAATATTTAACAAATAATGAAGCACAGACAGTAGCCATTCAGAATACACTGGTGTCACCAATACAGGAGACAGACGATGGTTGTACCTGGCATGCAGAGGGCCATTAAAGGGTGGGTCCCCGAGTCAATCTCAGGACCTTCCCACGCAATCTGGGAGCCTTTGTGGTCCCTCTGGGAGACGTAGGAGTACAGAGGAAGGGCAAGACTAATTTGAGGTGAGCAAAAAAAGCCCAAACCTTTTTGCAGCCACCTTTGGAGTGCAGACCCAGAACGCCCCAGAGATGAAAATCCAAAACAAAAGGTCTGACCCACCTTCTTCCTATAAGCCCTTGCCAAGGATTAAACAGCATACCCCAAAGCCACAGACAAGTCATAATACGCCCATATTTTATCTGGGTCATATTTTGTGCAGCATAATTAATCTTTAAAAAGCATTTCTGCAATAAAATGTCTCTGGAATAACCAGCATGAATCACAAGGAAGCTGTGGCCGTGTTTAATTTGATTGCAGAAGAGATTTCTAGTTAGTGGAGCATTGCCGCCAATGGCCCCTTACTGGACACAGCTAAACACAGCTAAGCGATTGCATTTCCAATCAGAGGCAGAGCCCGGGCCCGACAAGTCCCCTGTGAGTGCGTTTCCTGGCCGCGAAAGCCCTTTGTTCCCTGTCTGGTTCTGCAAGTGTGCTTTCTCCGATGTCTCTGGCTTACTCGGCCATTTACCAGCATCTCCAAGGAGGATCTTTGCATGACTGTTATGAAAGAATTCTCGGCTGAGACTGCCGGATGGCAGACTGCTGTGGAGTCATTCTCTCAATTTGGTGAGCTGATGAAATGCATCAATTATCTCAAAGCACTAAAGTTTGACAATTTCTTCTTGAAATGAATATTTTAGTCCCCGCATAACAATGGAGGCAAAATGAGTTGGGATGAGTGGAAAATTGACAGGCCAGGCAGTGCAAAGAGAACCAATTTCTCCTTGGCACAACATACTTTTCTCTGTCCATGCCTTGCCACCCTTTGCCTCCTTCCCCCATCAGCTGCTGCTTCCATGGGAGTTTTGAGTGAGCTAGGGGTAGAGAGGGGATGTTTGTCTCACCTGTGAACTGGCAGGTGCCTGGCTGATTCTGATAGAAATATTGATGTATCCTGGGCCTAGGAGACATGATCCACTAAATCTAAAGAAAATACTCCCCCGTCCCTGGTTTGGCCATGGACAAACAGACCAGTTTCCCAGTCCAGCCTTGTTTATTTAACTGCAGTGCCTCTGCCCATTGCTTTCAACCTAACTCATAGCTAATCAAAACATTACAATCTGCTACTAAAAATGAACTACCGGAAGTTGTATATCATTTACTCTTTATAAGAGTATAAGTTGGATCAAGTTAATGGTTATCTTTATAATAGTGCGTTTTTACATTTACATTCCAACTTGTTTTCTAAACAGTTTGTGTCACTTTGTGGTTAAGAACTTGGGCTCACAAGTCCTAATGCCTGGGTTCAATTCTTGGCTTCCATTTCTTCCAAATCCATCAAGTTGATTCTGTCTGGCAGGGGGCATTGTACTTAAATTTCTTTTCTGAGCACTGAATAGTAACCCCTCCAAGTGTGTATAGTACTTAACAGTGTGCAAAATACTCCTATGTTATCTCAAGGACACCCTGGGAAGATATTCTCCCATTTCTCAGGCCTTCACAATAGCAATCTCTGCTCTAAATGTTCCCCATCCTGGTTAACCTTTAGCTGTCCTTCAGATTTCAGCTAAGATAACACTTCCTCCAGAAGAAGCTGCCTTTAACCCAGATCTGGTACCTGGAGCAATGAACTACCATTGTATCCTGGATTTCCTGTGTGGAGCCCTCACAGCACTTTACTGTCATTGATAAATTGCCCGTCTGACTTTCCTGCAAAGCAGAAGCTCTGTGAAGGCAGAGAATGTGTGCATCTTGCTCACCACTACATGCCCAGAGCTTAGCACAATGACGAAACCTGAAAGGTACTATGTCTTTAATGCATGCATTATTTAATTAATAGGTTAATTAGTTTGAAGATATAGAAAGTGAGACCCGGTTATGGCAGGAATGTTTATTGTTCCCCCAGTATCTCTGTGTTCCCCAACATTTCCTTGCCTCCTTGCAGTAATCAAGGCAGTGTGATTAGTTCTAGCCAAGAGGTTGTGAGCAGAAAAAACATGCATCCCTTCAGGATCAAAGCTTAAAAGAGTGGGTTTAGGTCCTCCCTGTTCTCTCTTCCCCTGGTGCACTGATTGGAGCGGCCATTTGTTTAGAAGAGGGAGCCCCAAGATGGAACCACCTGGACCGCTGAGTCATAACTTAGAAGTGAACTGACATAAACAGGCCTTGGATTAGCAAGGACTTTTTGTGAGTGACTGTAAACCCACGGAGATTCGAAGGGCTTGTTTGTTACCAAAGCATAGACTAACCTTGCCTGATTAATCACAAGATTTCCAGGATCACACAGCACACTGGTTGGTACCCAAACTCAGATCTCTTAAATTTATAAGCTTAAGAATGATTGAATAATAAGGCTTTTCCTTTAATTCTTGATCAACCTAATATCTTTTTTCATCCTTATATTCAGAATGCAAAAAATATATATATAAATCTCATAAACCACCTACACCAAAAGTCTCGGAGGAAAATGACTAGTCATTTGCTATCAACTTGCAAACATTCTCTGTGTCTATTAGGTGGATGCCTCTAGACCTGTACATACACTCTATCTATCCACAGACAGAGCTGTGTGGTAGACACAGCTCCCTCTTTGTGAATGAGGCCACCTGCTCCTATGTTCTGATTTGACAGGTTTGAGTCTCTTCCCAGTGAGGAGGCGGACAGTCAGAGTTGATTTGCTAGATAGTTTCCTCAGATGTGATTACAGGACAATTATATTGATAATCAGCTCAGTGTGTGGTTAAAATGTTTTCTAACAAAAAAAAAAGTATTCTAGTACACGGAAATAGGAGTCTCCAGGGAGTAGTTAATTTATAGGCGAATGTCTCATATCAAATATGATTGCAAAGAATGGTTCTTTCTATGAAGTTGGGCTATTGAAATGGATATACACCTAGTGGGCAGGGATAAAGAGGCTTCATCTTTGAGCCAGGACGAGGGTGTAGAAACTGGCCCCCTCCTGTTCCATTACAGGGTAGCGCAAACCGTGCATGCTTCTCTGTAAACTTCCTTCCCTTCTCCTCAACTCAGCAGGGTTAGTCCTAACCCTTTAGAGAAAGAACACCAGCATTTCATGAGAATCTATTCTTCATGGTTACTTTTATACATTCTTATTTAAGCCATCAACCCTTTGAAATAAGTGTTTTCCCAGCTCAGCACGTACTATCTAAGTGGCCTTGGGCAAGTCATTGAAGTGCATTGACCCTCCATTTCATCGTCTGTAAAATGGAGGAACTACCCACTGACCCTGCAAGGCTGGAGAAGGATAAGGCATTGGGAGATAGCTTTGATTTCCTGGGAAACAGATTCTGAGACAGAGAATTGCATTCAGGATGCTTATTAGGGAGCACCCTCAGGAACAATCCCAATGAGGAAATGGAGAAGCTGGACTAGACAGAGAATATGGGCTGTGATGCAGTTGCACAGTGAGCTCAGCCAATCACATGGGAGCTCTGGAACAGGTGGGCCCTTCAGAGTTGTCCCAAACTGAGGTAAGAAGGGCAGGCCTTTGTGTAGCCCACACACACCACAATCTACAGCTCACTGAATGTTGGTTGGTCACAGAGAAGAGGCACAATCTTGGACAAGGCAACTCCCTGTAGCCAGGGCAATGCCCAGGGAAGAACTCAGCTGTGAGCCATCAACAGGCATCTAGCAGTCAGGGAATGACTATCTAATTCCTGAATGGGTAGACTATGGTGGTGAGTAAAACTGACAAGAGATCTGCCCTCACAGACCTTATGATACAGTGGGGAGAGGGAGAGAGAAGAATAAACAAAGAGTCAATTATTTGCCGTGCAATTGGTGCCATTACAGACACGCACTTGTATCCATTTAGCATGGGGAACACATTCCTGGAATGAGAGTGGTAACTACATCAGCACCATATTGAGTCCCTAATTAATCCAAAGTTCATTTGGATTTGTGGCCTGTCATTGTACGTTACAATTGGTCTTCAAATCCCCTCCATTATGGCTTACCACCCAATCATAATTTTGGTCTCAAGCTATTGTTAGACAATCCTCCCAAGCTTTTGCAGTGATGTCATAATGTCAGAGGCCTTCCAACCTTCCCACACCTGCTGTTCTTTGACCTCCATTTGCCCGACTATGAATTCCAGCCATTGTCAAAAGCATGTGCCAGCCTCCAGTGTAATACTCTTCCTTGGGTTCTCTGGGCAGGTCCAGCATCATCACCTGCATACCTGTCAACAGTTATTGGCATCACAACTGTTCTCCAGGACACAAAGTATACATGGCAGGAAGAAAGGCTCCTGAAGAGGAAACAACATATATTGCCACACACATCACTTCAGGTTCAGGCTGTAGGGGCTCACTGAAGAGAATGTTCCTAAGTAGTCCATTGGCATTCACTCATCAAGGAGATGCAGGACAGTGTGCCCAGCCCCTACCTCTCATTGACCGAGAGACATTAGGATGCAGGACATGATGAAGAAGAAACACACACTCAGAGTAGTGTAATGGATTTTCCATATGAAAATATTTCATAACTTATATATGGCTTTAGAATATGTTTCAGAGACAAATAGCGTTTAACAGTATTGCACAAGGGTGGTATTAAACAGAATGTGTTTGCACAGGATGTATAGGAATTCATAAAAGGGTGAACTGGTTTAGATGTGGGAGAACGGAAGATTTGCTGGCAGAGCTGAGATCTGAAGGGTGAGTGGGATTTAGCAAGGTTTGGGGATAGGGGAGCATATTTCAGGCAGAAGCAGCAGCATATGCCCAGCCTGAGAGATGAGAGGGTGCATTTGGCACATTTGAGGAAAGAAGCTCATGTGGCTGAAGCACGGAGGGTAAGAAGAGGAGTAAGGAGAGGTGAAGTGAGGATAGAAAGAGAAGTGGGGGTTACCCTGAGGAGAAAGGGAAGCCATGGAGAGTGTCAGGCAAGGGATGGGGAAATATAAGACTGTGATTTTGGAAAGAGAGTCTTGAAAGCCACCAGGCTTCTCTCTTGGACCATCAGTCCCCAGAGCACTACCTTCTCAGAGCTGAGGAAGTCTCCCCAGCAACCCTATAATCTGTTATCACCAGAATAGCAACTCCCCATAGTTTACAGCCCTTTATAGTCATGGCCTTTATGACTTCATATATATCATCACTTCATATATATCACATAGCTACATTTCATCTATTTCATATGCATCATCGCAGAAATCCTGTAAGGTGGGCAGGGCAAAGTCTAGGTAAAGAATTTTTACATTTTACACAGTGGGAAACAGATTCAGGGAAATTACATAAACTGACTGCCATGACACAGCTGATGAACACAATCAGAACACAAACCCAGGTGTCCTTCTTCTCACTCCGCCTCTTTTCATGGCATTTTCCAATGAGGACAGCTTTTCCTAAAGCACAAATGTGTTATTTTTTCCCACCCTTTCCACTATCATTGAAAAGTAGTTTTCTGGAGCCTGTTGAGCTGATGTATAAACACAGATGAGAAGATGTAAAGCTCATGTTGGACCAGGAATCTCCTAACAACAGAAAATAGGCTAACTTGTGAACTGCTAACAAGTTCCAGTCATTCCTTCAACAAAAATATATTAAGCACTTATGATGGGGAAGGCACTGTGCCAGTCAAACTGGACACAGAGAGGTAAAGCAGATACTCTCCTGCCCTCGAGGCAATCATAGCCCAGCTACCACATGCAGTTTGAATGCTTCCTCATTTAAGAGATGTGACGATTGAATTATTGACTCAGTTCTTCGCTACCCTGGAGTGATATCGTTCATCCACTTCACCACCAAAGCTTCATAGTGGGACAAGTATACTTCCCTCCACTTGACCTTGGGCTTGGCCATGTGATTTGCTTTGGCCAATGGGATGTTAACAGACATAATGCCAGCAGAGGTTTGAGACATACTTCACAGCTGGACTTTCCCTCTTGGGCTCTAGCCTTTCACAAGAGAAAAACCTGCCCTTGATAGACATGGTTCGAGGAGGATGAAAAACATGTGGAATAAACTTAACCCAATCCACAGCCTAGAGCCTAGCCCAGCCTAGAACAACTGAGTTCCAGCTCACCCACAGATATGAAGCAAAAAATAAATGCCTATTGATGTATATGCCACTGAGATGTTGCAGTTATTTATTACGCAGCGTTATTGTGACGATAGTTAACAGATACAGGACATATACATGTACAGTACTATCTCTTTGAAAGAGATAGGAACTAATCACATGAGCCTGGATGCTGCTATACAAGATTAAAATCAGATTATATCAGCTCCTTGTTTAGAACACTTCAATTTCCCCCTAAATCAGGAACAAGACAAAGATGCCCTCTCTTACCACTCCTATTCAACATTGTACTGTAATTCCTGGACAGTAAAGTAAGGAAATAATAATTAAAAAAAGGGCATACTTATTGGAAAAAGAGAAATAAAACTGTAATTATTTATGGATGTCTTGAGTAGAAAAATCACAAAAAATCTACAAAATAGCTACTATAATGAATAGATGAGCTTAGCAAGGTCATACAAAACATTGTCAATGTGCAGAACTCAATTGTATTTCTATACATTAGCAATGAACAATTAGAAATTGATTTTTTTAAATGCACCATTTACAATAACAGCCAGAAACATGAAATACTTAAGGATAAATCTAACACAATAAGTATTAGATTTATATACAGAAACTATAAAATATTGAGAGAAATCAAAAAAAGACCAAAATAAATGGAAAGATATGCTATTTTTAGTATCAGAAGATTTAATATTTTTAATTCTCCCTAAATTGATCCATAGATTCAATGGAAACCACAATCAAAATCCCACCAGGCTTTTTGTTAAAAATCAACAAACTGGTTCCAAAAATTATATGAAAAAGCAGAGAACTGACAATAGCCAAAACAATTTCAAAAAAGATCAAAGTTGGATGACTCACAATGCCTATTTTCAGAATTACTATAAAATTTGAGTAATTAAGGCATTATGGCAAGGTCAATAAGCATTTTCTCTAAAAGATCAGATGGAAATATCTCAAGCTTTGAAGGTCATGCAGTCTCTGTCACAACTACTATAGTACAAAAGCAGCCATAGATGATACGTAAATAAATGAGTGTGATTGTGTTCTAATAAAACTTTATTTACAAAAACAGATGGAAGCATAGATTTGACCGCAGATTTGGCCAACAGGCCAGAGTTTGCCAACCCCTGCAGAATGGTATTGGTGAAAGTATGGACACTTGGATTGATGAAATAGGATAGAATTCCCAAAATAGACCCAAATCAATGCAGTCAATTGATTTTTTTTTAAAAAAAAAAAAGGTACAGTGGTAAGAATCTTGACCCTTACCACATTTCAAGGCTAGATCATAGGGGTGAATGTAAATGGATCATTGACCTAAGTTTAAAAGCTAAAACCATAAAACTCCTAAGAGAAAATCTTCACAACCTTGGGTTAGGGAAAGATTTCTTAGATAAAACACAAAAACCATGAACCATAAAAGAAAAAACTTGATAAATTAGGCTTTATAAAACTTCTGCTCTTTGAAAGACACTATTAAGAAAATGAAAAGTCAATCATAGATGGCAAGAAAATATTTGCAAAACACATTACTGATAAAGTACTTGTAGCTAGAATCCATAAAGAACTCTCAAAACTCAGTAAGAATAAAACAAACAATCTAATTTTTAAAAAACAGACAACTTACCAAAGAAGAGCTATGAAGACGTGGTAAATAAATAAATGCAATGATGCTCAACATCATTAGTAATTAGGGAATTACAAATTCAAACCATAATAAATGGCTAAAACATCTCTCACTCACTGCTGGTGGGAATGCAAAATAGTCCAGCCAGTTCGGAAGACAGTTTGACAGTTCCTTAAAAATTAAACATGCACTTCCCTTATGATGCAACAATTCCACTTTTAGGTATTTACGCAAGAGAAATAAAACCACGTCTACACAAATACCTGTATGAGAATGTTTATATCAGCTTTATTCACAATCTCCAAAAACTGGAAATAACTTCAATATCCATTAACTGTTGAATGGATAAACAAACTCTGGTACACACATTCAATTTAATATTATACATAAGCAAAAAGGAATAAACTACTGACATACACAATAACAGGGATTGTGATCGCAAAAGCATCATGTTAAGCGAAAGAAGCCAGACACAGAAGGCTACATACTATATGATTCCATTTATGTGGCACTCAGAAAAGGACAGAGCCTATGGAGAAAAACAGATCAGTGGTTGCCAGGGGCTGGCAGAGGAAGAGGTCAGAAGAGAACTTTTGGGGTGATGGAAGTATTCTATATCTTGATTGTGATAGGCTGGTGGTTATGTACCTGTATAAGTTGCTAAAACCCATAGAACCTAAAAACCTGAATTTGACTGTATGTTAATTGTACCGCAATTATACCAAACTCCTTGAATGGTTTCCCCAGTACTCTCAAGATTAAGATAACCACATACATCTTTAAAAACGGCCTATCTATGCTGTCAACGCTATCTTCTATGCCAATCACCCTAAGAGACTTGTTAAAATTAAGACTCTCACTCCAGATATCTAATCAGAACCCATGGAGGTGGTTCCAGGAATCTGCATTTTTAAGCAGCTCCTCCAGGCAATTCTGAAATTCTTTTTTTTTTTTTTTTTTTTTGAGGAAGATTAGACCTGAGCTAACTACTGCCAGTCCTCCTCTTTTTGCTGAGGGAGGCTGGCCCTGAGCTAACATCCATGCCCATCTTCCTCTACTTTATATGTGGGACACCTACGACAGCATGGCGTGCCAAGTGGTGCCATGTCTGCACCCGGGATTCGAACCCACGAACTCTGGGCCGCCGAGAAGCGGAACATGCGAACTTAACCACTGTGCCACCCGGCCGGCCCCTGAAATTCTTTAAAGGTTGAGAATCCCTGAGGAAGAATTTCTGGCTGATGCCCTACCTGCCTTCTCAGCTCTGCGCCCTCCCCACCACCGCCTCCCACCCTCCACTATCTTCATTCCAGCCTCACTGGCTTACTTCCAACCCCTTTGGGCTGTCCCCCAGCCTCCCTGAAGCCCAGGAAAAATGTCACCTCCTAGGGACACCTTCCAGGACATGTCCTGAGTGGACCAGATCCACCTGAATTCCACTCTCATTGCACCCAGTATGTCTCTTTCCCTGTACTTCTCACTGGGGAAATTAAATATTAGCCTGGTAAGAAGCAGCATACTGCCCATCTCCCTAGGGATGGTGCATTTTTCAGGGCAGAGCATTTACCAGTCTCATTCCCAGCCCCTGTGTTTGCTGCTTAGCAATGTGCTTGGCCTACAGTATTAATACAACAGCAAATACTGTGCCTACCAGGTGCCAGCAATGACTCTCAGTTAATGTATGGAAATATTGTCACTTAATACTCACAATAACCCTGTGAGACGAATCCTTTTATTATCCTCATTTTATAAATGAGGAAATTGAGGTACGGGGAGGTGAAATAACCTGTTGGAGGCCTCACAGCTGCTAAGTGGTGAACCAGGACGCAAACCCGGGATGTATGGCCCCAGAGAACATGCTGGGCACCACTATGCTGCAAGCTTAATTTCTATCTGCTGAAACAGCAAATGTCAAATAGATAGGAAAAATCAAGTTGACAAACCAACAACCGTCAGTAAAGAACTGATACCAAAGGACAGATCTGCTGGGCCCCAATCTCAGTTGTTACCACCCCTTCTCAGACACTCCAGCTTTTCATGGGGTGCAGAGAAGAGAAACCTGCACCAGGGTTTTGTGTCTCAGAAAACCTTCTGTCATCGGGATGTAGACGAGAACAGCAAAGAGAAGGATTTGCTGGCAGCCGGCAGGCTCTCCCACATAACTCTCCCACACAATTCCCACCGCTCAACCACGTGTTTCCTTGAAGAGGATAATCAAGTCCATTTATCAGGCATTTGAAAGAGCAGGGATGCTTTCTCTAGACAGATAAGCAAGGCAAAAACAAACTAATTTGTGCTTCCTTTCTCGATGCTTGGATTTCGCTAACTGAATCAGTCACTAAGCTCTTAAGGAGGCTTTTGGGGCATTGCAAGAGATAACAGTGATTGCAGCTATGGAGATTGGTATCCAGCGGGACCACAGACCTACAGAGAGAGGAGAATGAGGTCAGGCCAAAGGCATCTGGCACCAGGCTAGTTGGTGAAGGATCCACAGACATGGTAGCCTACCTGACCTCTCAGTGGGTGGCCTTCTATAGAGTAGCATCATTTCTCCCCTGCAAGTCACCCCGGAGCCCAGAGCTTTAAAGGCTGACGCTGGGCCCAGACCCTGCAAAACAGCACTTCTCCATCTTTCCAGGGCACAGCAATCACGGGGTAGGGGTGGTAATGCAGATTCTGATCCCTGATTCAGTAGGCCTGAGCTGGGACCTAAGATTCTGCATTTCTAACAAGCTCCCAGCTGCTGCTGATCCTGCTAGTCTGGGACCACAGTTTGATCACGAAGTTTGCAGAAATCCACTGACTATAAAAGAAGAGAGTCAACTCCATCAAGATATTTGAAGAAGTAAGAAAAATCTATTTCTCTAGACAACTAAAGGTATAAAATCAAAGCCAAAAACACAGCATACCTTTTTCCTCTTGCTTTAGAGACACCTGAATTTCTCTAACTGGGCAATCAGTCAACCAGTGCTTAGTGGAAATGTTCCGAGCAATGGGAGACCCGCGCTTTAAAATCAATCAGCTGCTATGATTATAATAACCCAATACGACATGTGTGGAAAAACCACAGCTGAAGGGAATCAAGATACGGTCAAATAGCAGAAGAATGTACCTGCAGGGCGGCTCATGTCTCTGTGCAGAATCTTCTCAGGGAATTGTTCATCCCATTGAGCCTCCTCCATGGCCCTCAGGATAGTTGCTGATAAGAGGGCCAGTGGGCGAAGCAGAAAAGCATTTTAAAAAATTTCTCTATGGCTAGTAAAAAAGAATTTGGAAAAAGTTTGAATAAGACAAATAAAAAGCTCTTCTGAAATTTAATGAAAGCACCCATGAGATGGGAAGAAGTGGGGCAGGGGAAAAGAGAGCATTTAAACTCCTGACATAATTCCTGCAAGTGATTTCATATCTACCCCCTACAAGGACACTCAGAATCACTCTGAACGGGGTCCCGGTTATTGTCCCCACACCCCAAGTGAGGAAACTGAGCTTTACGAAGTTAAATGATTGCTTGTTGTCACTCCAACCGACTCCACAGATGTCCTGCTCTTTCACGCTGTCTCCAAGAGATGCTAAAGAACAAACAGGAATCACTGAGTTAGAAATACATCTATAAAGTACTTTACAGTTTTCTAAGTGCCTTCACACAGTCTTCTTAAGATATAAGAAAATAAATCAGAAGTTCATTTCTCAAAATATACTTCATGTGAAGACAGACATATGTTGAGGGACCCTGTGGTGAGATCTAAAGGTGCAAAGTAGAAAGAGATGTGGCATCATAACATCGTAGGAGGGACATGGATGTCAATAACAATCGATATTAACCTTGTTGGAGCCAACGGTGATTGAATGCTTAAGAATGTCAAGGATTCTTAACAGTGACTGGAATGTCAAGAATTATACCAAGGGCTTGACACACAACACCTCGCTTAACCCTCAGAACAACCCCAGGGCGCAGGTATGATAGCCAGTCCTGTTATCTGGATGAGGAACTGAGCCTCAGCTAGCTAAGCAAATTGTAAGTTCACATGGTTAGAGCAAGGCAGAGACAAGATTCAGACCTAGTTCTCTGGCCCTCAAGCTGCTGTTCCTACCCACTGCACTCACTGTGGATGAAGTAGAGTTTTGAGTGAATGGCTTACTGGCCCAAGTCCTTTCTAAGACATTTTGTTATTTGGCAAAAGCACCCCATGGATGCTCTAAGCTGAGTCCTTGGTGATGAGGTCCATGCACAAGACCAGTGTGTTGAGAGGCAATCAGAGGAAAGGAACGGAGCTCTGAGTCACGAAGAGTCAAGAGAGGAGGTCAGATGGGGACAGAACGTTCCGAGAAGAAAGAGGAGATCTCCTTGAAGCTGAGTCCTGTCTGAGACCCTTACAACTTAAAGCATCAAATGAATTAGATGGCCCACTCCCCCATTTCTGCGTTACACCTCCTACTTGCTTAAGGTATCCAACCTGTTACTCACGCATTCATTCAACGATGATTTATCTTCTCTTACACACCAGACGCTGTGCTAAGCACTGGCTATACAGCAGGAAACAAGACTGAGTCTCTAGTCTCATGAAATTTCCATGTAGTGTGGGGATGACAGACAATGCAAATAAGGATACAATACAATCTCAGGTAGTGATAAGGGCCATGAAGAAAAATAAAGCAAAGTAAGAAGCAGAGTGAGATGGGATGAGGGTATTTATTTTCAAGTTTCTGTTGACGTATAACATGCACACAGAGAAGTGCACAAGTCAAAGTCACGGCTGACTGAATGTGAACACTGAGCACAAAAATGTTACAAGCTCCCAGATCAAGAAACAGAAGACTACGTCAAAAGACCCCACCATCCCCCTTCCAGTCACAACCCCGGATGGTGAGGTAAAGTGACATCAGAACAGAGACCCAAATAAAGGAAGGGAACAAGTGAGCCATGTGGATATTGAGGAAACAGTATTCTGGGCGGAAGGAACAGCAAGTGCAGAGAAGGAATGAACAAAAGGAATTCAAGGAACAGTAAGACAACGACTGTGTCTGAATCAGAGCAGATGGATACATGGATGGATGGATGGATGGACAGATGGACAAAACAATGAAGTGAGGGATACAGAGAGTCAAGGACAAGATCAGAGAAGGCTTTGAAGTAAGGAGCTAGGATTTGATTCTAATAGTATTGGAACACCATTGGATGGTTCTTAGCTGGGCATGGTGTGATCTCACTTGCATTTCCAGAGCTCAAGTGGAGGACAGACTTAAGGGATAGAGGGGAGCTCTGTTCCAGTGAGGTTAGCTTTTTCCCTCTGGGGTGGAGGAATCATACCACCTCCCTCCCCACCCCACCCTGAAACCTTCTCACTACGCATGTTATATGGAAGGGGCCAGAGCTGCTCTGACTCGAAACTCCCCAGAAAAACACTGTAGTCTTGGAGAGCCTTGCAGGCAGCCCAGGCGCCTGGTCCCAGCTCTAGTTCCCCAATGGTCAAGCCGGACAAGGCAAACCGCAGCACGCCTGCATCTCTCAGGATAAATTCTACAGTCTTCAGAGTTCTGTCATCATCCTCCAGGCCTCTAGCCCCTGGGTCGCTTCACTCAGCACTCCTCCCCACCCCCTGGAAGGCTCAGCTTTCCTCTGCTCTCTAGCCCCTACCTTGACCCAAAAGCACAAGGATCTGATGTGGCAATAAGCCTGGAATCGGAAACTCTTCTCATCCGCGTGGTAGACAATCAGTTTTTGCAGTTTAAGCCTCAGCTCCCTTAGGGTGCAATGAAATGTCTGTCTCCACTTAGGAACCTGCGGCTGTCAGAAATAAGAAGTGGAAAGGTTTGCAAACAGAGGGAGGCAGGATTGTTCTTTCAGACTCTTAGCTGACGCTTCCTCTGACTGGCCTGGACATTGGTGACCTGGTGAACAGACAGCACTCCTGATATTTTCTGCAGAGGGCTCCCAGCTGACGGTTCTTGCTCTTCCTCCCCTAATCTAGCCACTCTTCCCCCAGCCTTGGTCTCAGGACACCTCTTACCCCTGACCAACACCAAAGTCACAAGCTGCCTCCCCAAGGCAGCCTCCCCTGCTTTGCCTGGCACCCAGGGCAGACGAGGGGCAGAGAGGAGAAATTCAAGGATTCCAGAAGTAGGAAACCAAGGAGGGAGTCTAGCCAGAGGGGCACCAAAAGCAGTGTTCTGCTCCTCAACAAGAGCCACTGATGGGGAGGGATGGGACAGGACAAGGGAGCCTGGGCTGGGTGTGGAATTAGACTAGGATCTGTGTTTCAGAGCATGGGAGGAGGCAAAATTAATGCTAATTAGTGAGAGGGAAGAAGCAACAAGGTGGGAGTAGAAAAACTTGGGCTGTCTGCATAATCAATGCTAATCACAATCTTTTATGGGAATTGTTGCCCATTTTATTCCTAATTACCACTGCTACAACAATGATAAAGCATATCACTAAATAAAATCTCAAATTAACTTTGTGCTAAGTTCCATTTGATTATAACAGTAAATTCTAGACGTGTCCAAGGAGTGATTACAAAGCACCGAGCATGCTCTTTGCTGATGGCGAGGCCTCGGATAGACAGGCTCAGAGCACTTGCTCTTCATGTTGTGCTCGTGGGTCCTGGATTTTCTCAGAAGGTCCCCATTTAAAAATACTCCATCCCTGTTGTCCTCATGGCCATTCAAATGTTGGCCAAACTGTGATTCCTACTTTTTTGTTCAGAAGTATGATCACCTGATTCAGGCAATGTGGGTTGACACTGAAACTTTAAGAGGTCTGAGAACTCGCAAGTCAAGGCGGCCCAGTTGTCTTCCTCAGCCAGGCCAGGACAGTTTTCTGTCATTGCATAAGAAGTAGGTGCTTGTATGCTCTCCTAGGTTGGTATAAGGCACTGACTCATCCCTAAGGTGAACATTTGGAGACCTGGATAGTCCATCTCAGCAAAATCCAGGAAGGAGAAGTCCCTTCTCCCCAGTAAAGCATGACCCTTACCCATTCACTGACGGCCAAAGTGTGGGATTACCGGTCCCAGAAAGGAGAAAGCTGTTTTGTAAGGACCATCACCTGGAGTACCCCTCGATGTCCCTGAGGGAACTGCCCTGCTGCTGAGCCAACAGCTGAAAGAATCTCAGTCTGACCCCATCCAGCCTGGGGCATTTTGTAGCCAGCAGGGATTGCCTTACTGGAAACCTTCCCATCCTCCAGAATGCAAACTGAAGCTGGTCTGTGGGTCAACCTGTACCATTCAGTACAAAAAGTCCAAAGCCACACATGTGGGTCTCACTCAGCCCACAGCAGCTCTCAGCAGCTGCCAACAGTTGGAGCCAGCCTCATCTCGCCTCGCCCCCCACAGCTCACCGGCCTATCACAAAGTGTTTTAATGCTGAGAAGATTCGGCTGATTTATTGTCAGATGGAGACAGGACAGGAAACATTGTTTATAATCTCAAGGGATAGATATAATAGTATTATATCTTGCCACAATGACTATCATTTATTAAGGGCCTCTTTAGGGCCCATAATGGGCATGAGGGGGGTGCATTTGGCCCAGACCCCATCTCCTCAAGATCCTTGGATTTCGACTTTTGAGGTCACCCCTGAATGAGGCTATTTAAACAGTCATCCTGTTCTCCTGTGTTGTTAAAAGCATTCATCTGTCCAAAGTAAACATTTTAAATGTAGCAATTTTTGCAACAATTTTGGTATTTATTTATTTTTTAAACACACCTAGAGGCTCAACAATGTGAATTAGCTCGGGTCTCTTGAAAGCCAAGAGTTTCTCTACCTATTATGTATTAAATGCACTGCTCGACATTTTAGAGGTATTATTTCTAATTCTCCTAACAAAATTGCAAGGTGGGTATTATTATTTCTATTATACAGCTGATATTGAGAGGTGAGTATTATGATTTCTATTAAACAAAAGAGATTGCAAGGTGGGTAATATGATTTCTATTTTAAGCATGAGCTTGGGAGATGGATATTAGTATTTCTTTATGGAGATGAGGGAACAGAAACCTACAGTCTTAGAAGCTTGCCTAGGAGCGTACAGTTTGGACAGGTGAAGCTATCAGATCTAAAGAGGCTGGCCCTAAGGGGGTGCAGGCTCAGTTGCCAGGAAGCTATTTTGGCAGGTAGGAAGCATGTGGCCCTGTAGAAGCAGGATGCCCTCCTCGGAGAGGAAGGAAACTGCCTGCAAGCCTCAGCCAGCCTGTGTCTTTTCAAATGTGTCTCCCGTGAATCAGCAGTGCACAGGGAGTTCTCTGCCACCTCCATCACCCCCAGCACCTGTCACAGAGGAGTTCCACTAATGGATGGGATGGGCCCTGGGCTTTCAAAGCAATTTTGAAAAATGAATCTGAAACGGTGCATGTCAAGGTTGCAGACAGTGATGCTTCAATGACAAGCATCGGTAATAATGTGACAGCACAGCTGCTAAGCTAAACCAAGGAAGCTCAGAAACCTCACTCTCCTTGCTGGGAATACTCTGGGCATTTCCTGCAGAGTGTGGTCAAGGCCCCAGCCCCAGAGTTCTGTGTACCAGCACCACACCAGGTTAGGGAGAGCCAGCTCCTGCTTCAAAGCTACAGCAGGACAGCGACTGCTTTTCCACACTGCGTGTCACAGGAGGAAGTCACACATTCCTGCATAGGGTACAGCTCTCGGGCTCTTCCAAGTCACGATGACAAAGCAGACCTTGCCTGCTTGCAGGGGTGACTGATGCTGGCCAGCTGCTACCTGAACTGTCTGGCACTGTCTGTATCAGAGGTCCAGGGGTTGGGGGAGACAAGAGGGTTGAGATCCAGATTTGGCTTTTGCATGTTGTCCAATTTCAGGCTGGCACCAGTTTAAACGTTGAGGAGCCAACAGTACGTTGTTTTATATTTTTTTTAACCCTACCCCCCGTTTCTCCAACTGACAGGCAGCCTCTCCCTCAACACTCTAGGCAGGGGTCTTAACTGTGTTCTGAGGATCCCTGGGTTCCCCTAGAGATGCCCCAGAGCTGCCCCAAGGAGGAGAACAAGAGAGAGTCAAGCAGCCAGTGTTCCAGGGTGGACATACCAGATTCAATGTGAGCAAATGAGCTTTGATCTGTATCTTACACAGGGGTTTTGCATAAGACATCCTTAGCAAAAAGGGTTTCACTGCTATTTTTTAAAAATAAGAGAAAGAGAAAACAGAAGAATAAAGAAACCCACTTAAAGGCTATCCAGGTCTACCCCACCTGAAGAGAATCCTTCAATGGAGAGAGGAACCTGTGCTTCTGGGGCAAAGAATGTAAAAAGTCTCTCTAATTGAGTGTCAAGACTTTAATTTGAAACCATCTCCTCCAAAGAACTGAGAAGCTCTCTTCTCTCGCATTGGACCACCCTCAGTAGCACACAGAGCAGGGGTCTCAAACTCGAGTGCCTGCAGGGGCCAGGCAGGAAGGGTACAGAGAGAAGGGCCTGGGGGGTTCTCTGTTGAACTGGGACGTGTATTTTGCATCTGAAAGCTGCTACCCAGCTCCCCTTGCGGGTTGCCTTGAGGAGATGAAGCCCAGTGTTGCCAGAGCTCCTGATTTTGCAAGAGCAGTTGGAACTCCAAAATTGTAGGCGACTTTTCCAAGGATTAAATCGGGGCAATGCTTCCAAAAAAAATCAAAACACTCTGTGGGCCAAGCTACACATGTCTGTGGCACTGTGCTGCCAAATCGGAGCAGACAGACTGGCGGTCTTTATGGGGACTGGAGAGAAGGCAACCCTCTGCCCGCATGGACACATACGAACAGCAGGGCTGTCCTCAAAGATGCCACCAGCACGTGCTTCCCTCTCAGCCGTCGTGCTTCTGCCCAGCTCCCTCCACTCCACCCCACCCCACCCTACATCTGCTCGATTCCTTCTCCTCTTTTAGCTCTCAATTCAAATGTCCTTTCTTCAGGGCCACCATTCCTTGGCATCCTCTTCCTCTAGACTAGTTCAGAGCCCCCATTGTAGCTGGTCTTCCGTGGCCCTCCCTGTGCTGTTCTTTCCCAGTGATCAGCACAATTGGTTTCTAGCTCGTCAGCTGATCTCTTTGAAGAACATCAGTTGGGGATGTAAACAGTAAGCTCCAGCAGGGTAAAAGCTGTACTTTTGGCTCCCCATTATGAATTCGTCACACTTAGCACAGTACCTGTATGGACTTAGATGAATTAACCCAGAGCACGGTGACCTGCCAGCCCCCATCTCGTGCATTTGCAGGAAACGCACAAGTTCCCCCAATCGCCTTCATTTTGGATTCCTTGTAGATTCTGCCCATATCTGTGCCTGGTTGCATTTGGTGTTGCTCGTTCATTGGTTTGGTACCTGATCCCAGACCTTCTCTAACTTTCTATCCTTAAGCCTTGGGCTCTGCAGCCACTCCCCTTGTCCTCTCCACATCCACAGGAACCCCACGAGGAAGGGAGAAATCATCAGGTCGATTTTACAGACGAGGAAACAGGAGCTCCCAGAAGTTCAGGCAGATTCAGTGTTTAAATTGGGGGCTCTCTGAGTCCAAAACCAATTCCCTTTCTTTTGGGCTCAATGTTAGAGAAGATGAGTAAGAAATAAACCCTGAGGTCAAAGAAGCTTAAACACCCAACATCAGTGATCTGCAAGTTTTATAGTTGTGATATGCTATGCTTGTATATTTACCATCAATATCCCTGCATCCTAGCTCATCCTTATTAACCCTTATGCATACAATGACATACAGATGCATGTAGTTAACAAACAATTGTGTTTCGGGCGGGCCTGTGCCACTAGAACCTAGTACCTCCATTGTCATAACAACAGCAATAGTAGGGGTAGCAAGCACAGTCACTAACATTTATCTAGAGCTTTCTATGTGCCAAGAGGCCTTCTAATCTCCTTACTTGCAGTAATAAGTTGAATAGTGTTCCCTAAATATTGAAGACCAACCAGAACCTCAGAATGTGACCCAATTTGGAAATAGGGTCTTTGCAGATGCAATTGTTAAGAATCTTCAGATGAAATCATTGTATAAGAGGAGAAGACACAGAGCCACAAAGGGAAAAAGACCTGTGAAGATGAGAATGGAATGACACAGCCACAAGCCAAGGAGTACCAGGGTTTGCTAGGAGCCACCAGAAGCTGGGAAGAGGCAGGAAAGGATTCCCCCTAGAACCTTAGGAGGGAGCTCAGCCCTGCCAACATCTTGATTTCGGGCTTCTGGCCTCTAGACTTTGAGAGAATAAATCTCTGTTGTTTTAAGCCACTAAGTTTGTGAATTTGTTACAGCAGCACTAGGAAGAGAATACACTTTCTGTGTGATCTTTAATTCTCACAGTAACCCTATGAGGTGTGATTTTACACATGAGGAAATTGGGGCTCAGGGTGGTCATATGACTGTGTGAGCCCATAACCAATGAATCACTGAGCGACCATTGAACCCTAGTGGTCACTCTCTGGCCCCCTACAGCTACAGTTGGCCACTGACAAGCCTTCCCCACCTCCTGACTGGAACAGAGTACCCCGGTACGCTCTCATTGTGACTCTCTGAGCTGTGATCACCATTTATAAGGGGAGAATTTCTTTCCAGAAAAGTCTAATATTTGGGCCTGTCTCCCTCCCGAGTGCTCCAGCTCATGGCCTGGAGATTTACCATGTTGACATGTCAGCTGGCTTGACTCCTTTACTCCTTCGCTCTCCAAATAGAATATTACAATAACTCAATCACAGCCTACCTACACTCAACTGGAATTTAAAGCACGTATGTTGCTCGCAATCAAGCCTCTTTCTCCTTCTGTTGCCTTTCCTCCCCCTACCACCAAAAGCCCTGAGAGTGGCGGGCGGGACTGGGGGGAGGTGGCGGGTGGCGGGCAGAGAACAGCAGGATCTCAGATAAATGGAAAATTCTAGCACGTGCCCCTTTCGGTTCCAGCTCAGAACAGCAGCATCCCGAAACCGGTCTTCCTCTAGCTTCCAACTCAGAGGTCAGGAGGGGCAAAGTGAACACGGGAATTTTTCTAAGTGTCTTATTAAATCTTTGTCAAGTGGCTGAACATCTGTTCTCTTTCCTGCTTGTGTTTTGAGGAACAGATCTAGCCTGGAATGACATGGCTTCGAGGGACCCTGGTTCATGTACAATCATACTAAAGCTTTCTCTCAGGCCCTTGCCAAAGCAATTAGCAAAGCTGCTTTTAACCAATTAGGCCCATCTTTTCAGCTCCCTGAGGCAGAGGCTGCCTTCTCCTTCCCTACCACTTGGCCTCCACAGAGGCCATTTCAAAAGGCACAATTTGAACCAATTATGCCTGTCTTGTTATTATAATCATTAATCATCATCACTCTAATGACAACTAATAGGGTACTTCAAAGCCCTTTCTGGAACATCATGGGGCCTAATCATAATAAAACATAAATAAAAAACAAATATTTTCCAGGGTGCTTCCAAGTTTTGCACAGCCCTTTTGCCTACGTGATCTCGCTGGGTCTTCAACGCTGTGAGGTGAGTTATTAACGGACAAATAAAAAGCAGCCTTACTCTGGCTCTCAAGTCACTCGGTCAGACCACAGCCAGTTATTAAATCACAAACAGCATTCGTTAAAAAAGAAACGGACCCCACAGTGTGGTGTGCTGGACAGAGAAAAGAGAAAGCTCCGTGAGGCGACATCTGCATTGTGAGTCCCTATTTCCTAAGCCCAGTTTTCTCACCTGTGAAGTGGGCATCATGGTGCCTGTCCCACTGAATTCTTGTGAAGACACAACAACACGGCACTAGTGCCTAGAACAATGCTTGTCAAATACTAGCCACAACAACGATAAGGAATAATTGTTGAGCTTGTACAATGTGTCAAGGCTTGTGCTCTACTCCTACACCTTTCGCCCCAGTTAATCGTCACAGCAACCCTAGAGAAAGGTGCCATTGTTCTATCGCTTCACAGCTGAGGTCAGGGAGGCAAGGAGAGTTGAGAGACTTCCCCAAAACCATGTAACTAGTAAGCGCTAGGTGAGCCCAGGCAATCTGGTTCCCAAACTGTATCCTAAAGATTCCATAAGTGGTGTCATTAACAGACTAGCAAAAAATACATATTATCTGGAGAAAGCAGGGATGAAACAAAGGCTCAGACAGGATTAGCTCACCTGGTACCATGTGCAGGGGGGAGGGAAGAGAAAGGATTTGAGTACACAGCGTGTTTTGGTCATTATGCAGAGTGACTATACGGATTACCTCCTTCAACTCTCGTGACAGAACTTCAAGGTGGTCTGACCATCTCCGTCTTAGAGATGAGGACTCTGGAGCAGAGAGTAATGCTGACCCAGTGGGGTAGAACCAGGAGTCAAGTCCCCACCTGCTTCTGCCGTAGCCCATGGTCTTCCATTGAGGATTCCCAGGTTGTACCGTGCTGTCCGACCGCCTTCTCAGCACTGTGCCTGGAGTTTTCTAGCCCATTGCCTGGTCTCTAAGCTTCCGCCTACGTGAACATCAGTTCATTGATTTCATCTGGTTTCCATAGTGCACTCTTTCATCCTGAAGAGCAACGAAGGGGCTGGGCCTGTGGCCAAGTGGTTAAGTTCGCACGCTCCGCTTCGGCAGCCCAGGGTTTCACCGGTTTGAATCCTGGGTGCAGACGTGATAACGCTCATCAGGCCATGCTGAGGCGGGGTCTGACGTAGGACAACCAGAGGCACTCACAACCAGAATATACAACTATGTACTGGGGGGGCTTTTGGGAGAAGAAGAAGAAAAAAAAGAAAATTGGCAACAGCTGTTAACTCAGGTGCCAATATTTAAAAAACAAAAAAGAGCAGCCAAGTGGCAGGACTGGCCTCAGGTTAATATCTCCTTGTACAACACTACACACTCAACACACATACCCACCAGCAGCAACGACAACAATCTCAGCTGCTCCCTCCTCACTGCACTCTGTATCCAGTCCCTTTACAGTGTCCCCATTTTTGCCTCTATGCCTTTTGCCTATTCTCTTATTTTTAGAACATTTTCCAGCTGCCATCTAGCCAATTGACTTTCTCATTTCACTTAAAGGGAGAAGTGCAACAAATGAGTTAAGAACTGGAGGCTCTAGAGAAAACCAACACTAAAATCAAAGCCTAGCTCAGTCCCTACCTCTCTGAACCTCAGTTTCCTCATCTATAAAATGGAGGTGATACTAATAATATTTACCTAACAAGACTATTGAGGAAGTTAAATGAGATAATATGTGAAAACCGCTTAGCACAATATCTGGCAGAGAATAAGCACGCAGTAACAAAAGCTAGCCTTAGATATATGTCGCTCTTGGCAAGTCCAACCCCTCAAATTTTTCTTATTTTACCTGGGAGTTTAGTGGGGAAATTTTCTTTTCCTATCTCAGCAGAGCATCTGACTTGCAAGGCCCTCTCCCCTCCATGAGGTTGGCCTGCCCATAATTAATCTGTCCAGTCTCCGCCCATACATGTGAGTATAATCCTTCATTTGCTAGTTAGATGTGTTCTGCACACTCTCAGAAAATGAAGTCCCCACAAGGGTAATGGCTTTATCTGATTGGAGCCAAACGGTTTAAGGTCCAGATATTCAGACACTGCAGGTCTTGGGCAGACGAGTAACACTGTGTACAGAGTGGGCTATTGGTTTCCAAGTGCCAGTCAGTGGGCAACTGTCACAGACCCTGAGCTTCAGGTCTGAGTCAGCCCAACTGGATTCATTCTGACCTGGTCCATTGGCTTAACGTATGCCAACGACCATGTCAATGGTGGAGATTTTCAGACACATTTTCCATGATGAAAAACAACACAGAATTTGGTAAAACTAAGAGATATGACCAGTATAACTTTCTGGCTCAAGAACCTTCTATGGCTCCCAGGTGCTTCTGAAACATTTTGATCTCTAGACTCTTTTGCAATCTCAAAAAATATTGAGCGCCCAAAGAGCTTTTGTTTATAGGGCTTATATCTATCAATATTTGCCATTTTAGAAATGAAAACTGAGAAAATTTTTTAAGTATTTGTGAATTCCTTTAAAAGGCACAATAATACATGTTGAGTGCCTCTTTCCCCGTGCGTGATTTTGTCACATGATGCGTTGGTCATTTAGAACGTATTGGTTCCATGAGTTATGCAGCTCATCCTAATCTTGAGATATTCCACTGTACAATATCAAATATTAAACAATCACTTTTTGATTGTACACGGCAGGGAAGAATGCTATGATTTGCAGTGCGGTTTGGTAGCGTTGCTTTATTTCGTGCTAAGGTGCCAGCAGTCTTAGTCTCCACTGCTTTTATACCACCAGTGCAAATATCAACACAGTGGAAAAGGTAAACGATGAACTGAGATTATAATGAAAAACGTTTTGACCTCATGGACCCGCTCTGAAAGGATCTCAGGGAACTCCTTAGGGTTCTGTGGACCACAGTTTGAGAACCGCTGGAATCAAGTGACTAATTAAGACAGTCAGCTTTGGAGTCAGGCACAGGTGGACCAAGTCAAAATTCTGCCACACCCTGAATGACATCTCCTCTCTGAGCCTCAGCTGCCTCATCCGTAAGGTAGGAATAATGATAGTTCCTACGTTGCACGACGGTGCTGAGGGTCACATGAAATATTTTATATGAAGTGCTTAACAAAGTGCCCGGCACAAAGTATCCAGTAAATAGTATATAAATTTTAAGTATGTGAATCATTACACCGTGATATAGTTGTGGGTGCACGATATAGGAAATAAAGGGGAAAAGGTCGTCTCATTCTACTTCCTATGATACACATTAGGTACATGCTCGTCTTCCTCATTCTATGTCAGGATCCTGAAGGAGAAAAAAGAGCTGAGCACTATGCTGAATTTAGATGCATAATCAAGTAGAAACATGCCTTATTTATCCCACAGAGCCTCTTGGTACCTATATGTAGGTAACGCTCGTTATCAAATAAAAAATAAGTAGCAAAAAGGCAGTAGTTTAACTCAAACATGCATTTTCATTGGGATAGGGATCTTTTTCAGGTTTTTCCATCTCTTGTTACGTTAACTATTTATCCGTTACACCTAACTGACACTGATATGGGTTTCACAGGCTGAGGGGAGACTTCTAATTTAAATACTCAAACTTCTTAGAAGTCTCCTTTGCTATAAAAAGTAATATGCCTTATTCTTTTAGAAGTCAGATCAAAGTAAAGAGCGAAACTTTCCTCTAAAAGCCAGCAGCAACTTCTTCCAGAAAAGACAGTCGTGTACAGCTCTCACAGTTGAAAAGCAAGCTAACAATGTGTCTGGTTCAATACAAGACAAAGAAGAGTTATGAGCCTGCCTGGATGATGAAATATGGAAGTGCTGCTTTTCAATGCCTCTACAGGGGTACCTGTTAGCCCCTTCCTGCTAATCCAGACTGCTGGTCCTCACACACCCAACCCGCTGTTTACCCTCTCCAAGGCTCTATGGCTCCCTGTGGTCCCATCTGGGGCTCTGGGCTTCCCTTTTGCTGAGTCAGCTGCTTCGTTTGCCCCTCCAACAGCCCAGCTTCTCCCATAACAAAGGAAAATCTGTGCCTTACAGATGAGTTGTGAGAGAGTCAGCACACAGGGCAAAGGAGGAAAATTGGAATTACTTTTGGAAAATGCTTCAGCCTCAACCTGACCCAAACAGAGATGCCTCGCAATGGGACCATCACTGGTGAAGGAACACAGTTCCACTGCTCTCGTAAACAAAGTTGTAAAAGTGAAATGTTTGGGTAGGGACAAATGAGTGACTTTACCTCATTTCACCACCCCTTGGCAGGCTTCTCCAAGAGGCAGAAGGCTCAGGGCTTCTCCAACGTCAGGGCACTAGAATCCCCTGGAAACCTTGTTAAAATGCAGATTCCCTGGCCCCACCCGTCAAGCGATGCTGATGGAGAGGCTCCAGGATGCCCTGGAGAATTATTCTCGGCCAATCTGGATTTCCAAGCTAGACTGGCTGGAGGATTTCTATTCACCTTGATTTCTTTCTATTTTCACTATTTATTCTTTCATTTAGAAAATGTTCATTAAGCACCTACCAAATGCCAAACACAGTCATATAGATATAAAATATATGTATTATATGTAAATATCACAAACTTTGCTTTTATGAAGCTGAAATTCTAAGTCAAACATCAACAAATAAATAACCTGTGTGATATATGCGAATGCTCATAGCAGCATTATTCATAATAGCCAAGAAATTGAAACAATACAAATATTCCTCGAGACAGATAAATAAAATGTGGCATATCCATACCATGGAATATTATTTGGTAATAAAAAGGAATGAAATACTGAGATGTGGTACACCATGGATGAACCTTGAAAGCACACTAAGTGAAAAAAGCCAGACACAAAAGTCCACATATTGTATGATTCCATTTACATGAAATGCCCAGAAAAAAGAAAATCTATAGAGACAGAAAGTTGATCAGTGGTTGCCAGAGTCTGGGGACCTGGGTGGAAGGGGAAGTGACTGCAAACAGACACTAGAAATCTCTTTGAGTGATAGAAATGTTCTAAAACTGGATCGTGGTGATGGTTGCACAACCACAGCCTTCGGTCTTGTGTATTACCGGCAAACATCTCTGCAAACAGGTTGCACTCCCCATTTCTGTGCTTGGGCCTCAGAAGTAGGTTGAATGACATAGGGCTCAACAGGACCAGGACAAGAGTCAAGCGTGGTATGAGGAGGAGACTTGTGGGCTTAAGAGTGGCACGTGCTGACCCACCCACCAACCCACGCTATACAGAGGAAGGAACATGTACCTGTCAGAAACATGATTGAACAGCCAAATGACCACGAAATCAAGAGCCTATACATCCAAAGTGCTTCCATTACTCTGAGACAGCATAATAATATAAGAAGAATTAGGAGTCATATGGTGGCTAACATTTAATGAGACCGTCCTATGCACCAAGCACTATTTTAAGCTTTTTACATGCATGAACTCATTTAGTGATCACAGCGACTCTATGAAATGATATCATTGCAAGAGGTTTTGATAGGGTTCTGGCAGGATGCAGATGAGACATTTGAACGAGGCAATTGAGGAGAACTTAAAAAAGGACCATTTACAAAGGAATCAGCAGTATTCTGGGAACCAGTAAGCACTGGTGCAATAGTCCCAGGCTAGCAACAGCAGAGCGCCATCACTCTCCCAGGTCTGAAAGAGCTTACAAGGGGAGGGATGTGTACTAGCACCTGAAGGGAGAAACTGTAGCTTGCAAAGGGATGAAACCAACTCACATCACCCAGAAAGAAGGGAGCTAGGAGAATAAGTTCCCCAACCTCGCTCTCTTCCTTTTCTCCAATTTCCTGCTGACAACTCCCATTGGACGAACCCATTCGGACACCAGAGGACAAGGAAGCCAATTGATGCAGCCTACATAAGTCAACCTCTTGAGCACAGAGAAGGATGGAGAAGGGTGGAGAGAATGAATCTAGAGGGACAAATGGGAAATATCCAGTGTAGGACCATTATCATTTTCTCCTGACAGATAAGGAAACAGGTCTCAGAAGGTTAAGAAGCATGTCCAAGGGTAATCAGCTAGAAAGCCAGAGCTGGGCTAGGCATCCAGCTGTTCTAGTAGCTCTTAACCACCACCTCTACAAGGCTGCAAGAGTTTCCCCAGCCCCGGTCAGGGTAGAAAATGACCCATAAATGCCTGGAAAGGATGACCAGGACTCCCTAGGGTTCCAGGACTAGGGGAATCACTTGTTCCCTAGCACACAACGGTTATCCAGACCAAGACCAGATCGTGTGACCCTGTACTCCCCACACCCACTCACACTCAGATAGCTTAGACGTGTTGCTTCCAGGGCCCCAATTCCATGAGACAAAAGCAGCCCAGGTGTGGGTGTCAACTCTGCGGCCAGGTCACTGAACGTGGCTCAAACACAAATCTGCAGGCACAAGGTGTTCAGTGGAAAATATCTTGGACTCTTCCGAGTGGGTGCTGCTTTTCTGCCACCCACAGACCTACTGTGCCTCTGAACTGTCAGGGAAGCAAAGCTCATGCAATTCCTGCTTGTTCTTCAGCCTCAGAGAAAGCACCACCTGGGGAGATACTTCAATTTGTACAGTAAAAATCTCTCCAACTCTTAAATAAAATAAGTAAATAAAAGTGCCTCTCCTCACTCTGATTTGCAGCAATTTGCAGAACCGGTGTGCAATGGAATGGACTATGGAGTCCCTGAGTCCCCAAATGGACCTGGTTATGAGGGGTCTCCTTCATTTGACCTCTCATACCCCAACAACTGGGGCTGTGGCATCCCAGAGCTATCCTAAAAAGACCTCTATCCCAGAGACAGATGCCATCCAGGAGTCACTCGGCTGGTGAGCTCCACTCCTTGAGGCCCCAGTGGCGCCACAGGAGAAGCAGGCAAGGTGGCCTCTTGGCATTGGCTGAGCTGACAACTGAGTGGTGGGGTTGGCGTGGAAGGACAAGCCTGTCTGCTATCGGAGTCTTTGTTATCAAACAGCTCCTAGAGAGCACCGCAGCTGCAGTGAGCACATCAACATGAAGGCAGGCAGCCTTTCAGAAGGTAGATGCCAGACCTGCCGTTAGCCCGAGGTCCTCGGGGCTCTGAGCCCACCTATTTTATCCTTGACTTCCAGCTTTATTGTTCTGTGATGGGGAGAAAGGGACTGTTCTCCCCGTGCTCATCTCATCTACCTTCTTTACCACGCATGGTGATGGTCTCTGCCCCCTGGCAGGTCACAAAACCAAGCCAGCTTTATGATCGCTCTCTCCCTGTTTCCCCAGTCTGTGGATCTTTCTGTCCCAAATAAATCAATGTTACTATTTCTCCTTTTCCTCCTCACTCTCAGCAGGATCCCGCTCAGGCCATTTCTTTCAGATAATGAGCCGGGCATGCTCTCGAGCTGGGCCTGTGTGGGGCCTAGGCCAGGATGGAAACAAGACTGCATGGTCCAAACCAGAGGGTTTCTGAGCCACTGTGCAGATTTCCCTCCGGCTGGGCCCATCACAGCCATTTCTCTTCTGCATGATGGATGAGGAGACGTGTGGGACAGGGCAGGGTGGTGAGAGTGGAAAGAGCAGGTGCAGAGGCTTCATCCTAAGTCATCCAAGTGGACTCCATGGTCAGCCCATGGAACAGACTCGGTCTTTATGTCAGCAGGGTTTCCAATACCATTTCTACTTCGGAAATATATAGTCCTTTCAAAGAAAGGACTATAGAAGCCATTTAGCGGAACAGTTTCCAAAGCAGAGACTTTTTTTTAAACAAACTCCTCAATATATAAGGAGAATCTCAATATACAAGAGAGGTGAGTGTAGTGTTGTACCGGCTGATGTTAAGAGGAAGGCTCACGACCTCCCCACCTCCCCTCCCATCACCTCCACAGGCCACCCAAAGGTCTTGGCAAAAGCCCAGAATTCTGCCAGATAATAGTTTGAAAACCATAAGTTGACCCTTTCACAAGGCTGAAAACCTCTCCTCAGCATTTCCAGCATGTTCCCAACTCTGGTCCTTTGTGGCCATCCCCATACACACATCCATGAGTCTGTCCCTGTCTGGCATCCACTGCTTTCCTTGTGGTGGCTGGTACCAACCCAGCCTGGAGGCTCTCCTCTCCCTGCAGACCACAGCTGCCTCACCACTACCTTGTAAGGACGAGCCTGACTGTGGCTGGGCCCACAGCCCTGTGTTCCCGAGCCCCCTGTTTGGCCTTTGATACTCAAAAAGGCTCCCTTGACCTGCACATTGATGGGCTCCTCCCCAGGATACGTAATTTCCTCAAGCCCTTGGACCTAACTGCCTTCTTGGCATTGTAGCACGATGGTTAAGAGCATGGGTGCTCTAGTCAAGCCACCTAGGTTCAAATCCTGACTGTGCCCCTTTCAAGCTACATGACCTTTAGTGAGCTAACCACTCCATGAATCAGTGTCTCCATCTGAAAAATAAGGATAGTAATCCATCCAACTTCATAGGGTTGTTGGAAGGATTAACTGGGTCAATATATCACAGTTCTTTTTATGGCCCTGGTACATGGTAAACACCCAATAATTCTTACTCTATTGCACCCACCCCATTCTCACCCTATACTTGGCACCCACAGCCCAGTAGGAGCTGAGCCACCGGGCAGTTCCCTGCCTTCCTGCTCCTGTGTGCACGCTTCAAACCACACTGCCACCTGCTGGTGGCCTGCACACACTCCAGGGGCACCGAGATAAAACCTTAACTTCACAAATTCATTTTCTAAAAATCTATTTAATAAATATTTACTGAGCACCCACGCAATGCTAAGAACTATACTATGTACTAGGGATGCAACAGAAAATAAAGGAGACAAGATTTTCACTCCTATGAAGCTCACATGGCAGTGACTTTTTTTTTATAATTTTGCCCCAAGGAACCCAGAGGCAAAGGCTGACTCTGAAGGCTCACAAAGACTCAAGAAAATGCTCAGCTCCCCCCCTGCACTGCACAAATGCTCAGTGGCAGCCCTAAGGCTAAGAACGGGGTATGGAAGCATCGCCATGATTGTGACCAGTGCTTTCTTGACCTCTTAGAGGCTCAGATTGAGTTCTGGCCCATGGAACATGGGCAGAAGTGACATGAGCTGCTTCCAAGCCAGACCCATAAAAACTTCCTGCATGAGATGCTCTCCATATTTTTGTCCCTTTCTGACAGTCTTGGATGGAGAGGACCCTCACAGCAAACTTGAGAGTCATCCCTTGAAGACGGCAGAACCACAAGACAGAAAGAGCCTAAGCTCCTGAACCACCCCTTGGGAGAAAGTCGCTCAACTAGGAAACCTACACTGGAGTTTGACGGAGTGAGAAATAAACTTTGAAATTTGGGGGTTATGTCTTATCACAGCTGATACAATATTAATGTATAGAAGTGGTAAGGGATTGGGGGCAGCAACAGAGAAGCTAAATGAGAAAATGAGATGGATGATGACTAAGAGGAGAATTCAATCATATTCCGTTGCTCTTGTAAGTCCCTGTTCTTTAACGTTAAAAAGTAAATGTGGTTTGTTTTTCCACTGAGCTCACTAATAAAACATGAGCCAAGAAAGGGGATTATATGCTCACTGTTTTAGGAAAAGGAAAACATAACTTTAGTTTGACATGATTTCTTTCACAGAGGAGAGGAGAAAAAAAAAGAAAGAAATGTACAAAGGAAATTCTCAAGCTGGTTGGAGAATTTGGAGTCAGAGTCTCTGGCACAGAGAGAGTGCTCAAGAAACTCAGAGGACATACGACCAGTTTCAAAGGCTGAGAAACATCTTAGACTAGAAAGCCTCAGATCTATGGAGAGGTCTGATGAAATCACCAAAATCACAGATGAGTTAACAGAAGACAAAAGCTGTATCTTCTCCATATGAAACTAGAATTTAAGGAAGAATCGAAGCTAGCCTAAACATGTTACACAAGAGTGAGAAGATGAGATACACTAGAACGGACTGTCCCCAAAGATAACATTAAAACTGTTCTCAGGGGGGTTCCTCAGACCATCAGCATCAGAATCATTGGGAATGTTAGTTGAAATGCAGTTATATTTATTCATAGTAGTCAAAACCTGCAAAGGATCCAAATGTCCATTAACTGGTGATGGGATAAGCTAAATGTGGGATACCCATACAATGGAATATTATTCAGCAATGAAAAAGATGAGCTACTGATAAATGCAACATGTATGAATCTGAAAAACACTATGGTAAGCCAAAGAAGCCAGACACAAAAGCACATAGTGTATGTTTCCATTTATGTGAAACCTCAGAAAAGAAAAATTTAACCTACAGTGACAGAAAGAACATCAGTAGTTTCCTGGGGTGGGGGCGGAGGAGTGGAGAGTGAATGGGAAGTGGCACAAGAATTTGGGAATGCTCCCAACCTTGACTGGAGTGGTAGCAACATGAGTTTATAAATTTTCCCAAACTCATCAAGATATACACTTAAAGTAGATGCATTTTGTTGTAGGTAAAGCAGACCCTAATAAAGTTGGTTTAAACATCAACATTTACAAAATACAGAGCTACTGGAAGCAACAACACCCTAGGAGCCATAAGCACACCTAGCACTCAGCTGTTGATTTCTAATACCATTCTCCAGTATAAGGAATTAGGGCCCTTGGAGAAATGGCTGATTCTAGAAAATAGGCAGAAGTATATAGATAAGCCCTAAGTTTCTTGTGGTGCCAGAAAGTGAGGAAGTACTCAAAGCAAACAAAAAAACTCCACAATGTTGGAGGTATGTCAAACAGACACAGAGTCAACCAAAGGTGCTCCCAATGGCCAAAGATGAAACCATTTGAGCAACAAAATAAATAAAGCGGTATTGAATATAACCCAAAGGGATAACATAAATAGCCATGTGCCCATCTCTAAATAAATAAATAAGGGAGAATACATAAAGCTCTCATAAACAAGAGTTCCAAATAATTTATGTAGATACTCTATCCTCAAGGAAATGGAGCATAATTCTTCACTCTTTAAGTGTGGGCTGTGCATAAGAACTTCTTTCTAAAGAGTACAGCACAGAAAAAAGGAGGAAAAGAGTGACCTGGAGTGGAGAACCTGACAAACATGACCTCAGCCACGTGATCAAGGTCAACATCAACAGTGATAAGTTATGCTGATCGTACATGCCCTAATACCATGTGATGAGAATGGCACCTTACTTCTGTGGTTTTCAAAAAAACCCATAACCCCAGTCAAATCATGAGAAAAACACCAGACAAATCTCAGTTGTGGGACGTCCTACAAAACGCCTCCCCAGTACTCTTAAACAACTGTGAAAGTCATCAAAAGCGAGAAGAGACTGAGAAACTGTCAGCCAAGGAGACGTGACAACTAAATGTCATGTGGTATCCTAGATGGGATCCTGAAACAGAAAAAGGACATTATCTAAAAACTAAGGTAATCTGGATAAAGTGTGGGCTTTAGTTAATAAGAATGTATCAATCTTGGTTCATTAATTGTGACAAATGAACAATATTGTTAATAGGGGACACTGGGTATGGGATATATGGGAAATTTCTGTACTCTTCATAATTTTTGCGTATATCTAAAACTGTTCTAAAATTAAAAGTTTATTTTAAAAAATTGCAGGCCTATTCAATCAGCATCTCTAGCCCATGGTGCCCTGTAATTTGTGTTCAACACATTTGAGTACATCGAAGGAACCCTACAGCAGGGGTTCCCAACCCTGGGCTCATCATCAGAATCACTTAGGAAACTTAAAAAAAAAAAAAAAAGATCCTGGACCCCACCCCCAAAAATTCTGATTCATAATTTCTAATAATAATTCATAATTTCTCATAATTCATTTAAAAAAACCCAGCATAATGAGGGGTTCAACAAGGGTCTTTTTGAAAGGTCTACTCTATTGTGCAGCCCAAGTTGAGATTCACGGCTTTAGGACATGTTGGATTCCCTCTTTCCCTCGTTTTTACTTCTACATCCAATATTTCCTCCTTCCTTTCCCTTAAAGCATTTAATCGTATCACTTGCCTGCTTGCAAAAAAAAACCTGCCATGGGCCTGCAGAATGCAAGAACCACTCCTGAGCAAGCATGTTACAGCCCTTGGCCACCAGCAGCCAGCCGTCTCCCAGCTGTACCTTTGTCTACAGCTACAGCGCTGGAGGCTCCAGGCCCAGTAAGACTCTGGTTCCCTCACAGCACCAGAGTCCACACATAAGTCTCCTCTTTTCTGGCCAGAGTTTCCTGCCTGACAAATTCTTCTTCATCCTTCAAAACCTAGATCAAATGTCACCTCCTCTCTGAAGTCTTCCCAGATATCACCCTAGAACTTAGTCACTTTCCTCTTTTGTCTTCCCTCCACACTTTTCTGATCTCTGTTTTATCACCCACTGCGTTGGATTACAATTATTTGTTTGGGTGTCTCTGCCCCATCCCTGGAATGTGAGCTTCTTGAGGATAAGAATCTGGATCTGATTGTCACTCCTATTCTCCGTCCTCTCAGCACAGTGCTGAACACAAAGCAGCTCCTCAATATTCATTCAAGTGAGTGAGTGAGTAAACGCTTTAACGAACAAACTCATTCTGGAGGCCTTAGCCTCGTGTTAGGGGAAATGAAATCCGCCAGCTAAGAGAAGATCTCTCGCTGTATCAGATGGCCCATCTATTTCTGTTCGTTTGTTCTGCAAGCGACATTTGGAATGTTTCCTTAATGTGTTTGTTAAGAACTACATACGCCAACTTAATGAACAGGCTCTCGTGTACATAAGCCAGTCAGGATGTTAATGATGCTGCTGGGAATATGGAAAGCAAGCAGATAGCCCAGACTCGTGAACCAGCCCAGAAGCAGCAACACCTTGCAAGGAAGGCAGCAGGCAGAGGCGAGTCCAGGAGACCAGTGAATGCCCAAGTGCATCTTCACTGTCCTGCCCTGAGCTTATCCCCTTGACTGCCCTGTAAAGCATGCAGCCAGCTGTTTGAAACTTCTCTTTTTTATGGGAGGAAACTGAGGCTCAAGAAAGTTGGGTTGGGAGCCAGTATCAGGGGCAAAGCCCAAAGCAGCCAGCACAAAGGAGAAATTGACTTGAAGAACCTTCTACATTTGTAAAACTTCATGAGAACCATACACTCAGTTCCGTACATCCCTGTGCTGCATTTCAAAAAGCAGCAAGTCAGCACCCCAAGCTCATTCTGCCGGGCGGCAAGGACTGGAATCTGATCTCCCTATGACAGGAGGGAGGATTTTGTACGGCATAAAGAAGAGAATCTAGGGCCACAAACCATCTGAGGATCAGATAAGAGTTCTAGACCCGCTTCCTAGGAAAACATCCAGTGCTCAAGATTTTGCATAAACGCCAGAGCCTACAAAGCTCTCTGAAATATCCAGGGACTGTCCAGGAGTCCATGGGTCCTGGGGAAGAACCCCCGGGCTAGATGGTCCTAGGGTCCCTCCAAATCATGACAGGCCCTAATTTATCTTTGTTTAAACAAAAATGTTTAGCACAGTCTGTAACATAGTAACTGCTCAATAAATGAAAGCTATTAATTATAATGGCGCAAAACTAAATGTGAAATTATTCTTTTCCCATTGCAGAGGATAGAAACTCAGCTGAAACTGGCTTAAACAAAATAGGGATTATTGGGAGCATCAATCTTTAGGGACAGCTAGATCCAAGTGCTCATGTGACTTCATCTAGAATCTGGATCCTCTTGGTTCCTCTTTCTTGGATCTTGATTCTATTCTCAGCCAGGATCTCTCCTTGTTGGGGCGAGATGACCGCCACCTGCTCCAAATTCACATCCTATCCTTTCAGTTACTCCAGGAAAAAGCAAGCTTCTTTTCCAATAGTTTCAGAAAAGTTCAGGATGGTCCTATTTGGGTCATCTCAAGTCACTCGCCAATCCCTGAATAAATCTCTAAGCCTGAGTTAACAGCGTAGCCTAATGGGCCTGGCTTCAGTTTCAAGCCCACAGTGAGATCTAGAGGTGGTGAGGGCAACCACCCAAACCACAGGCATTGAGAGTCGGGAAGGGGTGGCTCCCCAAGAAAAATCAGTGTGCTATTACCAGAGGAAATGGGAAAGTGATCCTGAATGGGCAGAATCAGTCTATGTCCACTATAAAACGATCCAGAGCACTCATATGTAGGAGGCTATCGCTGTTTGCAGTGGACCCAGGATGCCGGTGTTTACTCAACACTGGTCTTGATGACTTTTCACATGGGACATGGTGGTCCAAGGCAAAATGGGATGAAGTAGTTGGAAGGTGGGGGAAGCCCACTGATGCCTTCATCCCAATGACAGCCCTGCTTGCTCATTTAAACTCATCTCCTTTCAAGAAAGCAGCCCCAATAATAGAAACCCTCCCATCTCCTGCAGTCCTGTCTCTGCCAGTCAACAGCCACTGTTAAAGTGAGAAGAGAAAAATCTCCTACCACCTCGACAGCCCCCCTGCTCAGGTGTATTTTTGTTCCTTTACCTAACCCTGAAGGCTATCTTTATTTTCTCCCCTACTGAGTGGTTTGGTGACTGTCTGCTTTAATCATTGTAGGGATTTAGAAATTTTCTGGGGGAAAAGCTTCAATCCTCACAGAACAGGGATACCCGAAGTTCTTTTTCTATTAATGACCTTGGCCCTGAAAAGGAATTGGAGCACCAGTGACAGATTGCTACCTTCTGGGCCTTGGAAACGGGACTCGCCTCTCTGCCCCCTTGTCCTCCATCAGCAGCTGGCCCCAAGACATTGTTGGTCTGGATGAGATGGAGGAAAGTGCTTTCAACTCCCTTTCCTCTTTCTAGCCTGTTCTGGGCCGCAGCCCAGCTCAGGTAAGCTCCCTGCTCTGGCCATAGCCCAAACAGCCACCCCAGAAGTCCAAGAAGAAAGGATCTGCCTGTGGTCTTCTTGTCTAGTTTTATCTGAGGAGAGCTCTTTTCAGGACAGAGTTTTGGATGGAAGGGAAGAAAGCTTAGTGTCATGAGAATAAAAAAGTCAGAAAACTAAAAACTGTCAACCAAACTCTGTTCTTTTCTAAGAGCAAGGAAGAGAGTCCTATGGTGATCTCAACACTAACATCTGCTTATTCCTTGCTCAAAAGCCTTCTCTGGCTCCCTATTTTCTTCCATATAAAATCACCCCCCTGAGTATACCTTCCGGGTCCTATATAATCTGGCCCCTACTTGCATGTCCACTCCCAGTTCTCTTTGCTTTATCCTTCCACTTTTCTCCAACATGTCTTAAAGAAAAGATCTTGCTTGCTCTCTCTTTCTAATGTTTCTCTACTTGGTTACTATACTAGTTTCCTTTCAGCACTCTAACAAGTTACCACAAACATGGTGGCTTAAAACAATACAAACGTATTTTCTTATACTTCTGGAGGCCAGAAGCCCAAATTTGTTCCACTGGGCTGAAACCAAGGTGTCAGCAGGGCTGTACTCCCTCCGGAGGCTCTAAGGGAGAATCTATTTTCTTGCCTTTTCCAGCTTCCAGAGCTACATTCCTTGCATTCTTTGGCTCCTGATCCTTTCTCCATCTTCAAAGCAGCATAGCATTTTGCCTCATTGTTCACATAGTCTTCTTCTGTCTCAATCTCCCTGTGACTCCTTCCAAGAAGGACACTTGTGGCGGCATTTAAGGTCCACCTGGATAATCCAGGATAATCTCCCCATCTCAAGATCCTCAGCTTAATCACATTTACAAGCCCCTTTTGCCATATAAGGTAACATCCTCAGGTTCCAGGAGGTTAGGACCTAGATATCTTATGTGGGGTTCATTGTCAGCCCACCACTACCACTTCCTACACATCTGTCGGAAGTCACCTTGGATGTCGATTGCTCTAGGAGGCCTTCACTGTTCCACTTCTCTTCTTAGCTCAAGGTTATCTGCCCTCACCATCCCCTGCTCCTCTGCACATTGAGCACACTGGAGTATGTGACACTGCCAGTGGCCTGGTCCCTAACTAAACTCATCTCCCTGGAGGAAGGGCGCAAATCTAATGCATGGAAAGGTATGCCATCTATGGAAGGGCACATAAAACAAGAAGTGAAGGAAAACACAGCTACAGAACAATAGGTACAGCATGGGCACTGGTTAAAAAGCACCTGAGTCTGGAAAGATACAACCCAAGTTCAGTATGTAGTTACCTCTGGAGAGAGGCATAGGATTGATGAGGCAGGCACTAAGGGAGGCTTCAACTCCATTCCTGTGCTCTGTGTGCTTTTACGATTAGACTGTGCTCGTGAATTACTTGAGTAGTTGAACAATGGCATATTTGAGATTCTGTAGCGTTTCCCAGCTGTCTAGACGAACAGTTGTCTTATATGTGTGTGCAGTTCCCAATGACTCCCAGTTTGACAATATTTGCAAGAAAGCTATTTAGTCTTAAAGCCTCATTATTCAGGGTCTTCTGCCAAAAGGCAGAAATGATATCTCAAGATTCCAAGTCCTCCTGGTCACTTTCTTCTGAAAGGATCCATTTGGGGTAGGACATGCTGATAAACCCCAATCTCTAGTTAGTGAGGGAGCCAGGCTGTTCATGCCATGAAGCAGGCAACTGCCAGGGCTTGAGGATGCCACACAGAGCTGGGATGACCATTCATCCATCCCTGCCAGAGCAGAGAAGGGGATCCATGGTCATCAAGCCCAGCGGTAGGTGTTACCAACCCACCAGCAACCAGCAGATGTCACCAGGATTGGGTCAAGCCTGTTGATCTGATTAAAATATTACATCCAAAGAAGCAAGGAGATACCCAGTGAAACCCATATGTGGACACATGAAGCACATGTGAGCAGTTATGGGAAGAGAAAGCTGAGGAAATCCAGGGTAATAAAGACACCACTAAGAAGAAATTTCTGATAAACAAGCTAAGGGCAAGAGACAGGCATGGAGAAAATATTTGCCACATGTATAACAAAGGATTATTATTTAAATACTCAGATTAAACACTTTTCTAATGAATAAGAAAAAAGCAAGCAGCCCAGTAGAATAATGAGCAAAGGATGTAAACAAGTAATTCACAGAAAAAAGCATTCGAATGGCTTGTAAATACATGAAAAATGCCCAAATTCACGATATGATCAGGAAAATGTAGATGTTATTCTCATATTATATTTGTAAGAGGGAAAACTGTTAAAGCAGTTCTGTGAAAAATTAGGATGTATGTAAGAAACTTCAGAATGCATATGTCCTTTCGCCTTGTTGAGTCTCAACCCCAGGGAAAACCACACACCTGTGAAAAGAAGAGAAGTGACTTCCACGGCAACGTTGTTTGTTACTGTGAAAATCTAGAAATAACCTAAAGGTGCAGTAAGAGATGAATTGCTAAGTAGGCTATGAAACATCCACACTAAGAAATACTATGCAACAGTTTAAAATAATGAGATATATCTTCATATATTGACATAAAAAGACCTCTAAGATATCCTATAAAAGTTTAAAAGGATATTGAGGAATTATATTTACAAATTATTTCTAAATATCATATTTATATATGTAGACATTAGTCAGGAAAAGTATAATCCAAACTGCTAATTGTCATGACAAGATTAATTCTCTCCAAACTGTTTTTCCCAATGTAATTGATGCAAAGGTGATTCAACAGAGCACACAGGAAAAGAAATCAGAAGTATTAGCTGGGCCCGGCCCGTTGGCGCAGTGGTGAAGTTCGCACGTTCCACTTCAGCAGCCTGGGGTCTGCCGGTTCAGATCCCAGGTGCTGACATGGCACCGCTTGGCAAGCCATGCTGTGGCAGGCCTCCCACATATAAAACAGAGGAAGATGGGTACGGATGTTAGCTCAGAGCCAATCTTCCTCAGCAAAAAGAGAAGGATTGACGGCAGATATTAGCTCAGGGCTAATCTTCCTAAAAAATAAAAAGAAAAGAAAAGGAAAAAAAAGAAGTGTTAGCTGATGGTGTAAGCTTAAAATCAATATGTAGCTATCACAATAGCTAAAAACCTTAAGTCACATGAACAGAATAGGTCTTTGAAATTTTATAAGGATACTGGCTGGTGACTTTTGAGAATATCCCAACTTGAGAATTCCATCCCTCTTCATTCTATATCACTTCTATTACCACATTTGTGAAGTTAACTTATCCAATTTTTCTATCAATTACTGAAAGAACAGTAATAAAATATCCCAGTATGATTCTGGATTTTTCCATTAGCCCTTTAGTTATGTCATTTTTTTTGCTTCATATATATTGAAGCTCTTTTAATAGGTGCATAAACATATAAGACTGTTGAGTCTTCCTGACAAACTGACAATTTAATTAATATGAAATATCCTTTTTAATCTCTGGTAATACTCTTCTGTCTTGACGTCCACTTTGTCTAATGTTTATATAGCCACATTCGCTTTCTCAAGCTTACTGTTAACCTGGTGTGTCTTCTTCCATCTTTTTGCCTTCAGTCTGTGTCTTCATATTTAAACTGTTTCTCTCACGAATGGTGTATAGTTGGGTCTTACTTTTTCATCTAATCTGAAAACTCTGTCTTGTAAATGAAGTGGTTTGTTCATTTATATTTCATGTGATTATTGGTAAGGTTTTAAGTCCACCATTTTGGTATTCGTTTTCCATTTATTCCACTTACTCCATTTACTCCATCTGTTCCTTCTTCCTTCTTTCCTCCATTAATTTGGGTAAATCGAGTATTTTTTAGTATTGCAATTTCTCTCCTTTATGTGACTTTTGAGCTATACCACTTGGTGTTATATTTTTAGTAATTTCTCTAGAGTAGCACTCTCTAATAGAAATACAATATGAACCAGATATGCAATATTAACAAAATATCTCAATTTTCTAGTTGTCACACTAACGGCATTAGAAGAAACAGGTGAAATTAATTTAATAATATATTTTATTTAACCCAACATACCCAAAATATGATCACTTCAACATGTAATAAATATAAAAAGTATTAATGAGGTATTTTACATTCTAAAATTACTTTCGCACTAAGTCTTTGAAATTTGATGTGAATGTTAGACCTACAGCACATCACATTTGTTAAAGTGAGAGGTAGTGCTACAAGGACAATAAAATGGTGTTTCCTAGAAGAATATGTACACTGCTTCAGTTTTTTGTTTACATTTTAATGAATTAATAATTCAAAAAATTACCATTCATTTCCCCAGTTTCACTAGCCATATTTCAAGTGCTTAGTAACCACATGCAGCCTGTGACTACTGTATTGAACAGAACGGCTCTAGAGTTTATATTTAAGTTTAGCTTATCACAGTGTAGCCTAAAATAATACTCTAGTACTTCACGGTTAATGAAGTACTCTGACTGCAAAATTCCACTTATCCCTTCCCAACCTCTGTGCAGTATTCACATATCTTTTTCTTCCACCTACGTCATAGACCTCACAACACATGGCTATAATATTTGCTTTAAAAAGCCAATAATCTTTTAAAGCTTAACTATATATTTAGTATGCATAAAAAATAATTTCCAGGGGCTGGCCTAATGGTGTAGTGATTGGCTTCACACACCCCACTTCAGAAGCCCAGGGTTCACAGGTTTGGATCCTGGGCACGGACCTAGCACTGCTCATCAAGCCACACTGTGGCTGCATCCCACATAAAATAGAGGAAGATTAGCACAGATGTTAGCTCAGCGACAATATTCCTCGGGCAAAAGGAGGAAGACTGGCAACAGATGTTAGCTTAGGGCCAATCTTTCTCACCCAAAAGAAAAATTCTAAAAATTAGATTTTAGGTTCACCTGCATATTTACCCTTCCCCCGGCTCTTCAGTCTTTGTTGTAGATCTGAGTTTCCATCTTGTATCATTTCCCTTTAGCTTGAAGAACTTTCTCTGGCATTTCTTATAGTGCTTGTCTGCTGGCGACAAATTCATCCAACTTTCCGTCATTTAAAAATGTCTTTATTCTGCCTTCATTTTTTAAATATATTTACTCAGGATGTAGAATTCTATATTGAGAGTTTTTGCTTTTATTTCAGCCCTTTAAAGATGCCATTCCATTGTCTTCTGGCCTCCATTGTTTCTGATGAGAAGTCAGCTTTAATTCTTACATTGTTGCCAGGTATCTCATGTACACGTATTTTCCTCTGTCTGATTTTAATATTTTCTCTTTAACTTTCATTTTTGTCAGTTTGACTATCATGCCTTAGACAGGTTTTTCTTTTTAATTTATCCTGTGTAGGGTTTTCAAGCAGTTCTGTTAAATTTTGTCTTTTTTTTTTTTTCAGTAATTCTCTTGCTGCTTCAGTTTACATGAAGTTTTTATTACCAATATTGCATTTTCCAATTCTAGGGTTTCCATCTGGTCTTTTTTTATAGGTCCCAAATCCCCTCTGAAGTCCCCCATCTCTTTATTCATTAAATGATTCATTTCCCATAGATTTTTAAATGTTTGTCTATATTGATATTTTAACATTCTTACCTGAAAATTATAATATCTGAGTTGCCTCTGGGCAACTAACATATTTTTCTCTTTTTTTTGCAAGTCTTCCAGTTTTTTACTGTATGTTAAACCCATGTTTGGGAATGGCTCCTCCCTCTGAAGTTAAGTCCTTCTAGATTTCTTTCTGTCCACAGCTCTTTGATGGCTTTAAGGAAAAGTATGATTTTGTTGTTGTTGTTTGCCTAGTGACTTGTGTTGTATCATTACAGGTGGGGATCTTTCACCTTTTCCCATGTCCTAGCCAGAGGTGGAACACCTCAATTTGGTTTTATTGCATAATAAAGCTTCCCCAAAACTAGAGGATCGAAACACTAATCATTTGTATAAGTTTTTGTTTAGCTCACATGTCTGTGGGTTGGCAGTTTGGTCTGAGGTCAACTGGATGGTTTTTCTGGTCTCAGCTGGAGTCTCACATGTCTGTAGCCAACTACTGGTCACCTTGGAGGATTTACTTCTGAGTGTTGGCTGCCGATCAGCTGATACAATGTGGGCAACTGAGTGGCTGGTCTCTCACCCTCCTGCAGGCAAGCTCAGGTTTGTTTCCATGGCATCTAGGCAGCAGAACCAGCCAGTGCATGCAGATTTCTTGAGGCCTATGCTCTAAACTGGCACATTGTCACATCTACCACATTCAATTGGCCAAACGAGTCACAAGTCCAGCCCAGATTCGACATGGGAATATAAACTTTACCTCTCGATACAAGGAGCTGCAAAGTCCCAGCAATGACATGAGTCATGGAAGAGTTGAGAATATTAGCTTTTTTTTTTTTTTTTTGCAAACTACTAAAAGTATAACCGTTTGTTCTTTTTGAATTTTTTTCATTTTTAATTAAGCACTTGAATTTTCTTTTCCAAAAGAACAATAAAATCTACTTTTTTTAATGTTTCTCATAAAAAAATAATGAATCACAGACTGCAATTAGTCAAAATTGAGAGAGTTCAATCATGAATGTCAACAGTATAGGGTGATCACCCGGTGACTTCAGGGAGGCAGGGGAGGTGCTGTTCTGCTCTGACCTGGGGCGTCTGCCCTTGGAGCATTGTTTTATCTGAGGAAGGGATATCACAAGAATAGTACTGTCAACCTGGGGCGTTTGGGGAAGAAGAAATGAGTTCAGGCCAGGACTCCAAATTGCATCATCAGACAGATGGTTAAAGGAATCAGAGCTGTTTTTCTTGGAAAAGGCAAACCAATAAAGACAAGCCAGTCGGCTTCAAATACGTATAGACTTGTTTGCTTTAATGATTATTTTTAAAATCAAGAATGAGGGGTTATTTTCTTAGCTAAATTATTTCTTGTTGAGATATGATTCATATACCATAAAATTCACCATTTTAAAGTACACAATTGAGTGTTTTTTATTATGTTCAAAAGATTGTACGAGTATCACCACGGTCTAATGCCCGAACATTTTAACCACCCCAAAAAGAAACCCTAACCCCACTAGCAGTCACTTCCCATTCCTCCCCCGTCACAGGCCCTGGAAACCATTAATCCACTTTCTGACTCCATAGATTTGCCTATTCTAGGTATTTCATATAAGCAGAATCATACCATATGTGGTCTTTTGTGACTGGCTTCTTTCACTCAGCATGACATGTTCAATATTCATCTACTCTGCAGCACATATCAGTATTTTATTCCTTTTTATGGCTGAATAATATTCCATTGTATGGATAGATCATATTTTTTTAAGCATTTGTCAGTTAATGGACAATTTGGGGTTGTTTCCACTTTTGGCTATTATGAATAATGCTGCTATGAATGTTCAAGTATTAGGTTTTTTTGAAATAAAAGATTTCAATTTTCTTGGGCATATATGTAGAATTGTTGGGTCATTTTGGTTTATTCTTGAAGGCAAAGCCAGTGCTAAGAGCAAAGAATTTTCTCCCAAAGGAAACTATGATCACAATGGAATGAGTTTCATTGAAAGATAATAAACTACTTGTCCCTGGAGTGGTTCAGGGGAAACCAGGTGAGATTCTTGGTAGGATATGAGATGTTAGACTAGCAAGAGGGAGAAGCACAGGGTTTAGGAACAAATATTTTGGAGCTTAACTGCTTGAGTTCAAATTTCACTTCTGCTACTTGCCAGCTGTGTGACTTTGCGCAAACCGCTTAATCTGGTCTTAAGCATCTGAATTTCCTCATATTTAACATAAAAGCACCTAACTCACTTGGGTCAAATTGCATACTATGTGTGAGGCTCCTGGCACAGAGTAGGTGCTCAAAGAATAGAAGCTACTATTATTATGATCATCATGACACTTGAGTTTTAGAAATACTTTTTTAAAATACAAACTGGATATCCCTTTACCATTTTACTCTCACTCATTCACGTCTTTCCATTTCTCAGTTCTTCAATGTTTTTCTCTCTAAATATAGACTTGCCAGACATAAATACATTTAAAAAAACACCTGGAAACTAACCCAAACTTTGCACCATTCCATAGAGAACTGGTTTGTTTCAGATTTAAAGAAGTGAATTACAAGGTGAGTTTGTAGTCAAGGTATAATTCCTTGAGAGAAATCCAGTCTCCTTTAGATCAGCAGGGCCATTGTTGGGCCAAATGACCTTACATGTGTTCCTTCTAACTTTCCCATGAAGGAGTTCAAGAGTTCGATTAGCCTGCCTAGGAACTCATAAGCAGTAAAGGCAGGATCAAACACAGTTAATAGAACAGGGCAGAGTGGGGACCTCAAAACTCTGGTCCATCTGACTCCAGAACTCTGCAGAGTGTATTACCAAATTCACAGTTCAGCGAATGAATTAATGAGGTTATTGAAATAATGCAAACACTTCTTTCTTTAACAAAACAAATACATATATATATATATATATATATATATATATATATATATTTGCTTACTATATACGAGGCACCAATCCTGAGCAATTTACATATATTTATAGGCTCAAACTTCATAAAAGTCCTATGAGGAGGTGCTATTATTATTATTATGTCCATTCTACAAATGGACAAAGGGAGACAGAAAGATTAGTCCCTGTCCAAGATGACCCAGCTGAGAAGTAGCAAAGCTGGATTTCCAATGCTGGCCCTGCAGCCCACTCTGTCACCCACCGTGCTATACTGCTATTAGCATAAAGAGAGAAAAACTGACAGAGGGGTAACGTGCCTACCTATTAAACCTCTAGTTCTCTCAGGATGCCCCCTTCCTCGTCAGGTGTGAGATCTCCTGTGGCCAGAAGAGAGGTCCTATATCCTAGATATCACTGAAGCAGCCTGAGTCCCAAGCAGGAAGTTCCACAGTATTTCTAGACACAAAGCCACAGGAGTAAGGAAATTGTTCTCTTTTTGCAAGATGCCCAGGGTGCTCTCCCTGCCCTGAGTGCGTCAGCTGTCTCTGTCCTTGGCCAAGTCTCTCGCTTTTACCCTGCTCCTCCTCTCTCCTCTTCTTGCGGTTAGTTCACCTGGGCAGACTTCCAGTGTGTTCAATCAGTCTGAGCTCATTCTACCAAGAGGCTGTTTGCTCTTGACCTATGCTCTGCCTCCAGCCACAGGCTGCAAGGCCCAGCATCCCACAGTTAGTAATAATGCTCAGCCTCTTCTTTCCTGATGCGCTGGGGCTAGAACTGCATCCTCCTGTGCCCCTTTCACACTGTATGACACATCATCTTTGCTTTGGCCTCTAGTCAGACATGCAAATGAGGCAGGTCCTCGGGCCAGTGGGCAACAGGCTTGGGGATTCCCTCAGACACGCATTTGCTCTTCAGCGTGACATAATTCAATTAGTCTCCACCCTTGCAGAGGCACGCTGAAGCTCTCCTCTTAAACCAAATGGCGTCTTTGAGGAAAGCATTTGAAATTGCCTGCATTCAGCGTCACTAGCTTATTTCTAAACATTTCAAAAGCTGTTTGCATTTGAAATGTATTTTACTTTTATATGACTGAGTTGGCTCATGCCCCAACCCCGTTTTATGGTTAAAGAGAATGATGCTGAGAGTTTTTAAATTATTTACTTTACATCAGTGGCTCTCAAAATATAATATATGTAAGACACATATCAGGAGAGCAACAAAAATGTGTTTGTTGTTTTAGTTTTTGAAAATCTGAATTTTTCAAAAGAGAACCTTCATGGATGCTCCCCCTCCCCACTTGTCACCTCCCATTTATTCTGGTGCAGTTTGCCCATTGCTTTGAGAAATATGGCAACAGCATAAGTCAGGGAGTCTGTGGGCAGAAATCAGGGGTCTATGAACTTGGGTAGGAAAAAAGCTTTATGTCCACACTTTCAGTATCTTCTAACTGAAATTTAGCATTTCCTCCAATAACAAATATGGGCAGCAGACCATAGTTGTGTTAACAGTGCCTGTGACTTTGTCACCAACACAAGTCACAGATATTTTTATATCACACAAGTTTTGCAGGTATCTCAAAATATCTTTTACATTAACCAGTTCTTCAAAATTATAGTTGTTATGAGAGTTGCTGCTACATCTCATCAATGTGTTTTTTAAAAAGCACATCACAAATTTTCACAAATTTTGTTTTATTTAGTATTCTGGTAATTGTAATTTAATAAAGTTGCCTTTCTAATCCAACATATATTTTTATTCATTTAAAAACATTATTCTGAGAAGAGATCCAGAGCCTTCACCAGACTGCTAAAAGGGTTCCTTGCATTAAAAAAAAAGTTTGGGGCTGGCCCAGTGGTGTAGTCGTTAAATTCACACATTCTGCTTTGGTGGCCCAGGGTTTGTGGGTCCAGATCCTGGGCACATTCCTACACACTCTTCATCAAGCCATGCTTTGGTGGCATCCCACATAGAAAATAGGAGAAGATTGGAACAGATGTTAGCTCAGGGACAATCTTCCTCAAGCAAAAAAGAGGAAGATTGGCAACAGATGTTAGCTCAGAGCCAAGCTTCCTCACTAGGGAAAAAAAAAAGGTGTAGGAACTTCTGTTCTCAGATCTCCCACTCACCACCTCCAACTCCTGGATAGTTACAGAAGTTGGACGATGATGATCACCTGACTCAAGGGAAGCCAATTGATTGGCTGGGTTGAGCTAATGAAGTTCTTCTTCTTAATTAAGAAACAGTCAGGGGCCGGCCCCATGGCATAGTGGTGAAGTTTGGCATGCTCCACTTTGGTGGCAGTGGTTTGAAGGTTCATATTCTTGGTGTGGCAGCAACCCACATATAAAGTAGAGGAAGATTGGCACAGATGTCAGCTCAAGGCTAATCTTCCTCAGTGAAACAAAAGGGAGACAGTCAACTGTCAGTGGGGGAAGACTCTGGGGCTAAGAGGTCTATAGAATCAGGGCTGTGGTGGGTTCCACTGCAAGTCACAGACAGATGTGGAGAAGCTGAGAGAGCTGGCCTGCAGAGAGAACCCAGCAGGTACAGGCAGGGAAGCAGAAGTCAGCTCCATGAGCTCCGATCTAGGATCGGCAGTTTAGCTGCACTCCCTGCCTTAGATCTGCATGAGATTCCCGTCTATCCTTATGATCTATCTCCCTTCCTTTGCCTAGTTAGGGTTTCTGCTCCTCAAAACCAAGGCCTTGACTGCACTTGCCCATGTGCCACTCGTTACTGGTTTCAGCATCTGTCCAGGTTGGTCATTGTCACATACCCGTGTAGTGGCGAACAGTCTATGTGTTCAGGTCAGACTTCCTAAGTGCATCCTCTGCCACTTTCTGGTCGTAAGAACATGGGCAAGTGGCCTAGCCTTTCTGTGCCTCATTGTCTTGTCTGGAAAATGTGGACATTAACAGTATCTACCTAAGACAAGCATCAAATGATTTAATATATGTAAAATATATGCCTGATAGGGAGCAAGTCCTTGGAAATTGTGTGCAATTATGATGCTCATTGTTCCTAAGTTACAGGCCTTGGACTCTACGTGATCTGTACCTGCTCACCTCACTTTTCCGCACAGCCCTAATCAGCACCAATAGTGATGGACAGGCCTAGTTGGGGGCCGGATGTCTCCACAAATTGGCATTCTCCATTGGCAACCTTCAACTTGCTCCTTGTAAAAGTTCCCCTAGTAGGACTGTGAAGATTCTCTCTTGGAGTCCTGTTCAATTATTAGAATGGATTTGCTTCTTCATGAGATAATTCCCTTATTTTGAGGTTTCTCTGCTATCTGAGCCAAAAAACATCACCTCTCCACTATCAGCTCAGATCCACACTAAGGCGGGGACCCCTTAGCACATGGGTGAGCTGCACACTCTGGGAGGGAGCACTGTTACAAACGTATCAGTGAACTGAATGCAGTAGCTCTGAGAAAGGACAGCCACCTCTTCAGGCTACCCGCCTGACCACACACATCTCCTCCATGATGTAGCCCTGGCGCTTCCTCTTCTATTTACAAACACTGTCTAGCACTGTCTAGACTCTAAGCACAAACACAGAGTGCATCAGCTGCCGCTTCCTGGACACCCAACTACCCTGGGGGCTGTCAGAGATGCAGATGTACAGAGAGCTTGTTCCAAGGATCCAATTTCAGATCTCAAGTCTATTTGGCTTAACCTCTGTACCACTATCATTGATGCATCCATCAGGGAAGTCACCTGGTGTTGAGCTGAATTCCAGAAAAGTTTGTCAGAGACTTTTTCCTAACCATCAGGCAGTTTCCTTGCTGCCTTGTGGTTTCGATGTTTTTTGGGGTTTTTTTCAAGTGATTGATGGGGGAAAAAAGTTCAATTAGACTAAGACCTTCCATCTAAGGAAGATGAATAACATAATCAACCAAGATAAATGCTGGCCTAATTCTAAAAGTCTGCAGACAAAGACTGGAATCCCCCCCATTTCCTTATTGTACCCTTTAATCATGCTAACAGTGGAAAAGTTATTAAAATAACAACAATAATAATGTTAATAACAGTGAGTATTTAATAAATGGTAGCCATGTACCAGACACTTTCCCAAGTGTGTTACATGTGCTAGTTCATTTAATTTTCGCAAATAATGAAGTAGGTGCCACGATTATCCCAATTTTACAAATAAGCACAGAGAGGTTAAGTGACTTGCCCAGGATCACCTTGCTAGTCATGGCAAAGCCAGGGTAGAAGCTCAGTGCCTGGCTTCAGGGCCTTATGCTTAACTAGGACATGATTCTGTCCACCCAGCACTGCTGCTAGAAGTTGAGCCCATATTCTCTTAAGCATCTGTGGAAAAGCAGAACAAAATCATTTAAAATAGCCCTTCCCATGGCCCTCAAAGAAGATGGGAAAGCATCTCTTCATCCCTCCATGAATCTCTCTTGCAGACAGCTTTAGCATGGACCATCTCCTCCCGTGCTGCCACTGAGCTCCTGTGCAACTCAGCTACTTTCTTTTCCGGCCTCTACGTCCAGTGGAATCTTACTCAAGACTCGGATTGCCTCATGTGCCCACCTAGGAAATAATGTAAAATTTGGCCATTCTTCTCCTGAACATTATCATGGGGAATCCAGGAATATTAAGGTCATCTTCATATTTCTAAAGTAGAAGGATTTACCAACACACATCCTTTCTGTGTGTCTTCCATCTTCCAGCTTTCTCCGCGACCATTGCTGTGTACTTTGCAAGTGAAAATGGAGGCATTACTCAGCTCCACTCCAGGCTCTCGGTGAGGGCTCTTAGCTCCCTGATGTGATGCATCGGCTCAGAAGATGTTTATCTTCTTGCCTAGTGAAGAAGGGTCATCATCATAACTGCTCCTCCTGGAGGGCCGTGACCTGAGCTTTGTGTCACAAGAGAAGACACTAGAACTCCCTGGATCATGTGTTGAGCTGGAGGGCAGCATGATAATGTCCTGCCATCTGCCCTTGATCTGGTTTTCCAGGAGGAAAGCCTCAGATATGTCTGAGCCAAGCTGTGTGTCATCTGAGGGTCTCCATATCCCTTCTAACTGCAGACATCACATCAACATGGGTAGCAGTGAAGTATGCCACTGGCAGAAGAAAGCCTTAAAAGCCTGGGCATGATTTGCTATGTTTGTTTCTCCATGCCATGGCCACAGATGATGCTCCAGACAGTGAGCCCCACCAGCATGGGTGTCAGAGGCAGGAAGTGCAGATCAGAGCACCCAGCCAACCTACTATGGACATCTAACAAGAGCAAGAAATTACCCTTCATTGTGTTAAGTCAGTGAGAACTAAGTAACTGTCACTGCAGCCAAATGTAGCCTATCCTGCTTGCTACACAGCATGACTCTTACATTAAAAGTTCTCAACCTGGCTGCACAGGAGAATCATCTGGAGAGCTTTGAACCCCTCCCAAAGCAAAGTGGTTAGTAAGACATAACCACTCTCTTTAGATAGTGAGGTAATAGCATCATAAATATATAGTCTCGAGTACACTGGAGATTTTTCAGACTGACGTTTGCAGGGAGCGAGAAATAGCAATGAGTTGCTGGGTATATAGAATAATTTAATGTCTTTAATGAAAATTTAAGAAAAGAGTGGCTTATGGGTATCTCTAAGTACCAAATGGTGTATTTATTAAATGACAACAAGGAGCATTGAGGTATCTAAGTTGGTTGTGATTATTCTGAGAAATGTGACAGTTTTCCCGATCTACCAGCAGATACTCCTATGCCAGCCAGTTTAATTAACTTTTGTCATGTGGTTCACTGAGTCTAGAAATGCAAAATTATCTGACTGTGTCCAGAGATTTGTCAAACATAACCTGAAAAAAGCTACTTTTCATTTACTGTAAGGAGAGAAGGGGAGGAGGAAGGAGGAATTCAGAAACGACGTAAATGAATCACTCCGATTCCATTTTCCTAGAACCACCCTTTGTTTCAAAAACAGAGAGAAATTAGTTGGACATGTGACAAACAGACAAAAACTCAAAATAATGAAAACTTGCTCTGGAAAAGAAAAAAATCCCCATTATTAGTATGCCTGGGGAGATCGCATCTCTGAAGCAGCTGGGCTCGGCTAGTCTCCAAAGATAAGAGGGGAGGAGGGAAGAAAAGACCGTTACAGAGATGGTGCTGCCGATACCGCGAAGAAAGTCACCCTCTTGATAATTGGCTAAGATTTTAAAATTAAAATACTGCTCATTTGGCTGACCCAGAGTTGCAGAATTACAAGTACATGGAAATTTTCCTTTAGTGGGAAAGAAGTCTCTGAGCAGGAAAGACGGGCTTCAGATGCCTCTTTTGAAGCTGAACAGAAACTCTGAGCTATTCCAGTTGCATCTTCCACTTCTGGATCATCAGCTTCGCGTTGCTGGCATGAACGGTGGAGGGTAGCTTCCTTGGATTTTGGGTTTGCTACTGAATACCGCCTGAACTCAACCAAAAGGAAGCCAGAGACTGTGGCTATGACGGAGGCTGACAGGAGTCAGAGAGACAAGGATCCCATTCATAAATGGCCAATTAACTTTCTGTAACACATTTGCCTGTGAAATATGTAAAGATGGTTTCCAAAAACTAGAATCACAAGCAGTCCTTGGGAAGTAGAACAGTCTGGGAAGACAAAGCTAGAGCTTTAAAAACATTTTTTTAAAAAAGGAAGCAAATTTTCCTGCTAAGCCCCCACCCCAACACACACACACCCCTGGCAGACACTTAATCAATCATCGCTGTCAATCCTGCTGAGTCCAGATGTGGCCAGAATCCTCAACATCTTATTCCAGGTTGTCACTACCAGTCAATTCAAGTTAGCATGCACGATGAGCACTATGCTCTCTGTCTCTGAATTTGAGATTACACAGAACTTCCAACGCATAGCACGAAATCCGAGCACGTGCCAAGAGTTGCATGAGGCAGAGACACTCTTGGCTGCCTACCCAACAACCATTCACCCTTCCTGAAAGAGGTCCAGTTTTGCTCAGGTAGCTATTCCCTCTTTACATAGCCACGTGCCTCAGGGAGGTGGACCCCAGTTCTCCTCCCAGGAGGTAAATTGTGTGTGGTCTGAGCCAATCACGGCTCTCCATTTTCTCTGCCAGTGATTGGTTAGACTGTGATACAATGCCAGCCAATGAGACTTGATGGGAGCACTTAGGGGAGCAGCTGGGAAAAGTTTTCCTTTCCCTAGGAAGAAAGAAAGAGAGGGAGAGAGAAGAAAGGGAGAAAGGAAGGAAGGAAGAAGGGCAGGAGGGAAGGAGGGAGGGTAGAGTTAAGGAAAGAGGGAGGAAGGGTGGGCCTCTCTTCTGCTGGACACTCATATTTGGATGTGGTACTCAGAGCATCTTGCTACCAAGGGAAAAACAAGGCCAAAAGATAAGCCATTGGGCAAAGATTGTCAGAGAAAAATGATAGAAAAACCTGGGGTTTTCACCCACTTCAGGACTTCTAATTACGGGAGACAAGAAATCCTCTCTACTGTTTAAACGAGCTGAGTTACGGCTTTCGGTTCTTGCTGCTGAAAAATTTCCAATTAATGCATAGGAGGGACTCTGGGGAGATGGGCAGAGGAGAATGCCAGAGGGGAGACCAACAGCCACAAAAGGTAGAGAAAGTAGCACCACACATTGCTGATATCAGTGAACCAAGGGGCCCACTCATGACCTGAGTTTGAGTTCCAGACCCAGCAAAGCAGCATACACATCTAGGAAAAACTCAGTTAAGGGGGGCTGGTCCCGTGGCCGAGTGGTTAAGTTCCCGCGCTCTGCCGCAGGTGGCCCATGGTTTCGTTGGTTCGAATCCTGGGTGCGGACATGGCACTGCTCATCAAACCACGCTGAGGCAGCATCCCACATGCCACAACTAGAAGGACCCACAACGAAGAATATACAACTATGTACTGGGGGGCTTTGGGGAGAAAAAGGGGAAAAAAATAAAATCTTTAAAAAAAAAAAACTCAGTTAAGGAACAGAGCCAGGACTGTGGCCCAGAAGTTCGAAGACAGGTCTCCAGGTTCCACAACTGGAGACAAAGCAAATAAACAGAAGAGAAAGAGGCCACCCTCCCACAACTAATCATGTGCCAAACACTCCTCTCACTTCATGCTTCTCACAACCTTCTAAGGTAGGTTGATTAGCCTCATCTTGCAGGTGAGGAAGCTGAGGCGCAGAGAAATTAAATGACTTCCTCCAGGTCACCAGGTAGTCAACAGCAGGGCTGGGATTTCATCCTGGGTCTGACTCTAAAGTTCAAGCTCTTTCTGCTGCATCATGCTGCCTTCCTAAGAGACAAGGGGGGAGCTAGAAACCAACATTGAGGTTCACCTGGTTCTAAGCTCTAAACTTGAGCTTTAATGCCCTGTCTGGTGACAGTATTGGCCTGGTTCAGGACTGAGGCTGCTGGTGAGGGCTGTGGCTTCCCGAGGAAGAAGAAGAGGAATTTGGGACCAGCAGCCAGAACTGTCCTATTAATGGTGAGCACAGGACCCAGACCCCTTTGAGGGTTCTGCCACCAGTAGCAAGAAACACTAACCCGTCAGCTGTTGCTTGTGGTGAAATTGAAGGAGCAGCCTGGGATGGCCCCTGTCTGCAATCTGCATGCCAGTTGTCAACGTGGAGTGGCCACAAATGCAGACACATCAAGTCCATGAGTTTATTAAGAGGACCAATGTTCAACAAAGGTAGAGAAGTTAACAAACAGATCTGCAGTCAGAAAGGCAAATAATGTATTAGTTTTCTATCACTGCTATAATAAATTACCACAAACTTCGTGGCTTAAAAGAACTCAAAGTATTCTCTTCCAGTTCTGGAGGTCAGAAATCCAAAACAGGTTTCATGGGGCCAAAACCAAGGTGTTGGCAGGGCTGCAATCCTTCCGAGCGTCTAGAAGAATCTCCATTTCCTTGTGATTTTCAGTTTTGAGAGCTCCATTCCTTGCTTTCCTTGGTTCATAGCCTCTTGCTCCATCTGCAAAGCCAGGAGCATGGCAGCTTCAAATCTCTCTGCTTCCATTGTCACCACATCACGTTTTCTCCCTCCTACAGCCAAATCTGCCTCTTATCAAGCCTCTAGTGATCACACATATATCCAGAGAACCAGGATAACCTCCCCAGCTCAAGATCCTTAATCACATCTGCAGAGACCCTTTTGCCTTAGAAGTTAACATTCCCAGGTTCCCCAGATTAGGACCTGGATATCTTTGGGACCACTATTTGGCCTACCACAGGTAACAATATTGACTCTACCACCTATCAGCCGTGTGATCTTGGACAGCTTACGAAATCCCTCTGTTCCTTTATCTGTATAATGAGATAACAACAATAACTACCTCATAGAATTATTGTAGAAACTTAGAGAGAATTCACAGTAAGTCTTAGCACAGTGCTGGGCACATTGAAGCCAGGGCATTGTGAGTTCTAAGTCCAGCTCTTCCACAAGTCAGCTGTGTGTCCCTGGGAAATCACGTCACCTCTCTGAGCCATTCTGCACCTGAAGAGTGGGGAAAATATTGGACCACCTTGCCCTATGAAGGCAATTTAGAAAAAGAAATGATGCTGCTATGTGTACGGAGCCTAACACAGAGTTAGAACCAGTAAATAATAAAGAGGAGGATGGGAATGAGAATAGCAGGAATAATAATAAAACTTACTGAGCACTTGCTACATGGCAGGCACGGTTCTACATTCTCTACGTGGCTCCCCTCATCTAATCTTCACAACTGCCCTGTGAAATAGGAACTATTGCCATCCCATTTCACAGATGAAGGAACAAGCATAGAGAAGTTAAGGAACTTGCCCAAGCTCACACAGCTAGAAAGTGTTTCTGTTAAGTTTCCCAGGGCTACCATAACAAATTACCACAAATTAAGTAGCTTAAAACAACAGAAATGTATTCTTTCACAGTTCCTGAGGCCAGAGGTCCAAAATCAAGGTGCTAACACGGCCTCACTCCCTCTGTCGGCTGGAGGGAAGGCTCCTTCCTGCCTCTTCCGGCTTCTGGTGTGCCGGCAGTCCAGGGCCTTGCTTGGCTTGTAGATGCATCCGTCCAGTCTCTGCCTCCATCATCTCGTGGAGTGAAGTCTCGGAGGGTGGAGCAAGTGTTTACCGGCTCTCCTGCCTCCAAGCCCTTCCAAAAGCAGAGGCAGCTAGTGCACCGTCATGGTCATGGACGGCCCCAGAGCAAACCACCCTCGGACCAGCGCCCCAGCACAGGCTCTGTGATCCCATGTTTCATTCAAAACTGATTTTACTTCAAACTAAGGCTGAGCCCCATTATCATTACTTAATGTCAGTGTAACGGCAGTGTGATACCCAGGCTTTTACGCAATATATCATTCCTACAGAGTTGGATCCTAGCAGGACACAGCAGAAATACAGCATCCAAACTTCCCCATGTGCTCGTGGCCATCAATATTGATGGCACGTCATCAATCAAATCTGCCAGGCTTGTACGTGCTCTCATTTTCAACCAAGCCTCACCATGCATTACAATGGAATATTTAAAACCATGTACACATTTTATCAAGACTTCATGACCACTAAATGCTCTCTGGTTTGCAGCTCCAAATATTATTCATTTCATCTGGAGAGGTGGCATGCAAAAGTAAAGAAACCAGGCAGGAATGAAGAGTGATTAAGGACAGAGCAGGAGAAAGACACCATCGAAATGTGCTGCCTGATCCAGCCCTACACCCCAGACCAGGCCACCAACCGAGGACTCATGCCCCCTCCCACCAGCTTCCTTCTCAGCCCGGGTTGGTCTTGGGACCAAGATGTTCCTTCAAATCCCAGTCCTCAGGTGAGCCTGACCAGGCTGCTTTGCCTCCACCAGCCTCACAGTCATGTGCAAAATGGGGATAATTCCACCCACCGTGGGAGTTTCTGAGGACATAATCAAGTCTTGCACATCTACAGGTCTTGGTTCAAGTGTCATCTTTATAGTGAAGCCTTCTCTGACCACCCCCCTTTTTTTATTTAATTGCCACCACTCCCCCATCCTAGGCATGGCCAATCCTTCCTACCAGGTGCCATTTTTCATAGCACTCATTGCCTCCTCACAGATGCTCTGATTCACTTATGGGTCGTGTTTATGATCTGCTTCCCCCCCCAGAGTATACGTTCAGCAAAGGTGGGACTTGTGTCTGCTTTGTTCACTCATTTACTCCCAGTTCCCAGAACAGTGCCTGGCACACAGTAGCTCGGCTCAATAAATGTCTGTTGAGTAATTGAATAAAGCACACAGCAGGCCCTCGACGAACAGTCCATGCATGCCGGGTGTAGACAGAGCGAATCTCGTGAACAAGCACACTAACAGCAGCACAGGTGTGTTTAGCACTGACTCCGTGGAGACACTGCATTGAGCTCCGTGTCTGTTACCCCCACCAATCCTGGGAGGCAGGTGGCAGTCTCCATGTTACAGATGAGGACTCCCGGCGTTCCTGTCCTAAACCTGCTACAAAGACACACTGTGACCTTGATCAGGTCATTGACTCCTGGCCTGTCTTCTCTTCTGTGGCTCCTTCCTGTGCATTGCCACAGGACTCTGCCCTTGTCCCTTTGCCACAGGGACCATACTCCATCATAAATTCTCTTTCCTGAACTGCCTGGCCTCCACGCAGGTAGAGCCCATGACTTACCCATCTCTGTGTCTCCATCGCTTGGTGGTTGTTCCTTATACGCAGGATGAATAAATTAATAAAGGTAAAATGAAGAACCCAAACTAGAATCAAGAACAGTAAACTGTGGCATATGTGTTACCATTCCTCTTCCCTCAACCTTGGCACACAAAACCAATGAGCCCTCATACCCTTTCTTTCTAAGCATGGACTCAGCCTCAAAATCCTTCTCCACACCTCACTCCTGACAGCCTTTCCCAACCCGTGAGAGTTGGCAGAGCAAGCATACAAGCCTCCCCTGACACAGATGTGATTGCTAGAAGATCGCCAAACCTACTCCCTCTTCTTTGTGGGCACACATTCTACACTTCCCACCCTTCTTTGAGGGAGCTTGGCCATGTGACAGAGTCTAGGCTGACAGAATGTGTGTGGGAGTGATGGGCACCACATCCAGAGCTGGTCCATCCACATCCCCGACATGGGAGTTTCCATGCTCCTTTCTCCCCTCTGTGGATGGATGCAGACAAACACTGTGATCTTAAAGCCCTCATGGAGAAGACAGTGGAGCCACAAGATAAAAGAAACCTGGAGCCCCAAATCACCTCTTGGAGGAGAGCCATCTGCCAGCCAGGAAGTTTCATTGACAAGAGCAAGAAATAAATACTTACTACATATTGGCACTATACAATTTGAAGTTGTATGTTACAGAGGCTAGCTTACATTAGCTAACATATCTGGGCTACTTATGTTTTCCCCAAAATCTCTCTTCTACTTCCACATTCCTATAATTCAAAACCCTTCACTTGTTATCTAAGTGTTCAAATGGCATTTTCTAGTAGCTTAATGAGGCATGTGCATTTCTGCGTATTTTTTACCATGTTAGAGGGCACTGTGTGCTTAGCAAGCAGACTTTTAATTCTGGGAAACACATAAAGAATTGCAAGATATAATGTCTATCTTCAAATCACAGGTCATCTTCTTGGGAAAATGAGACACGTGCATGTGAAACGCTTGGCTATCCCAAAGGGCTATCTCAAGAAATACCGCAACAAATGACAAGATCAATTGAAGTAATACAACTACGACACCACCCATGTCCCTTGGGCAAGTTACTCACTGCCACCCACCACCAACACCCCAGACCTCCATTTCTTCCTTCAATAACACATGCACGACGATTCCACCCACCTCATTGGATTGAAGGTACTTCAAGTAAATATGAGTGATGTGCTTATGACAGTAACTGGCACAAAGTAAGTGTTCTATAAACGTTAGCTACCATTTGTGACAGGAAGGACAGATCACTGTGGGCTAGAATGGCAGGAGATGAGTATGGTGATAGTTAAGAAGAGATATGATGGGGGAGGAGGTGGGAGCAGGAATGCATACATTATATTCCTGAATCAGTGAAGAAATCAGTCTGGATACGTTACAGAGATTTTGAAGCAAGGGATAATTCTTATCAGGACTAGATTCTGAAGGTCCCTAAATTCTAGAATGAGAAATCAGCACTTTAACTTCTTTTTTGGAAAAGAGCATGGTGAAAGAAGAAAGGGTAGAGACGTGGCTGAATAGATGGAGGGATGAAAGGAAGAGAGAATAGGGCGGGAAGGAAGTCAGGAAAGAAAGGAAGGAGAGAGAGAGGAACAAAGGAAGGAAAAGGGATTTGTCGTATGGGATTTGACAGTGTAGCACAGCAGAAAGAAATCGTGCCTCAGAAGGAAAAAGACTTGGATAGAAATTTTAACTCTGCTTTCTATTGTCATATGATTTTGAATTAATTGCCTTCTCTCTCAGTAAGCCTCAGTTTCCAATCATAAAACAAGGTCATAATCCCCATCTCACACAGCTGCTTGATGAGAATTGAATGAGGTAAACTATATGGAGCCCGGCACAGTATATGCCGGTAGGGTAAGTTCGGTCAGTCAGTCATTGATACAGCCGTATTTATGCAGCACCTACAAAGGCTCCGCAGTTGAGATGAAGCTGTTTTCCACAAATATTAGCATAAAACCATGCTTGCCGACACAACAGCATTGAAAGATTCATTCCCTGCCAGGGTTTAGAGAGGACCCAAAATGACAGTCAACAGAAACAAGAACAAAAGCCCAGAAAATGCCACAGCTTCACCAAGTCCTGAGTGGTGTTTCAAGCCTTCACACATCTCCATCAGATGGAGGCCTGGGAGGCAGTCAACTGTAGCCACGGCTGCCCCTCATTCTGCCGAACAGAAATGTGCCAGCGTCTGAGAAAGCTCCTCTCCAGACGCACGTTTCTATACCTGGCTCCCTTCCTGTCATTTGCAGTCAAAAAAGAGCAACCTGCTCTTCATGATTTCCCCATCACACTGAAATTTCAGCCTGGTACTTTCTGCATTTGAAGGGGTGAGGAGGGAAGAGCCTGTCTAGCAGAGTTAGGAAGGAGAGTTCCAGAAATAGGTTCTCATCCAACACTCTGGTGGGCCGTGCATGGCGTTCTCCTCGAACAGTTGGTCTGGCTGAAGAAACAGTCCTCTCTTTGGAAAGCAAGGGTGAGGCTGCCAGCCGGGAGGCACCCACTGAGGCCCTACAAAGAGGCTCCTGAGATTGAGAGTTATTTCCGCGACTTCCCCTCAAACTAGCAGAAAAGGTGTCTTGCTGGGAGGTGGCAGCACCCCCCCTGTGGTTCTGCAGTGGTGGCTTTCACAGCGGGACACCAGAGGCCAGTCAGCGCTGGGGGTTTCTTGATGGGTTTGTTTGTATCCCTGAAATGCCAGAAGTGTTGGGAAAACGGTGGTGGGAGGGGAGAGGACAGAAATGGGGAAAGAGCAGAATGTTCTTTAAAATCATCAGAAAAACAGTGATCTGAGTAGGAAAGAAAACACAAAGCAAACATGGCTTGCCACAGAAGCGGAGCTGATGACGACATTGTCACAGTCTAGCAGGGCGAGCGCACCAGAGGCGACATACCTCGCAAACTTGCGAGTTTCTGCCCAACAGTCATCTTCGCAGGGCCAGCCACATAATCTGCAGGACTCAGTGAAAAATGAAATGAAATGTGGGGTCCCTTGCTCCAAAAGCAGAAAACCGTGCTGTTAATGGCACTAACATATAAAGCTCTTTCCTTTCTTCCACGGTCTTTCTCTCAACTGGTCGTGGTGCTTTTATATGCTATTTAACATCATTGTAAGTAAAGAAAAGTTAAAATTTTAAATTATTAGCATGAATTTTACCATTCATCTCTGTTTTATGCGGTGCCAGTTTAAAATGCAAATATAGGAGCGTTTAGCTGGTATGAGGAATCACAATAATTACCCAATTCGTATTCCATAGCCTGTCCATGCATATGAATTTCATTCCTATCATGACAGTGGAAACACTGCACCAAACTAACTCAACTGCTTTTATTTCACTTCTTGATATGTGTGCTTTCTACCAACACTCTCTACTTCTGGCTTACTGATAAGTATGGAAGGAGTGAAAGGAAAAGGAACTATGGGTTTCCCAATCTTTCCTCTTCCTTCTATGTCATCGTTTTCAGTGTAAGTGCTTGCCTAATACAGGGATGTGACATGCGTAAGACAGTGATGCGGGGTCGGTGAGCCGAGGAGTCGAAAGAAAGATTTCTTAGACTCTCAAGATCTGGCCGTAGTGCTCTTTTATTTAGAGAATAGTGTGGAATAGCATGGGGACAGGACCCATGGGCAGGCAGAGCTCCTGCTGCTGCCCTGAGCTGAGGGTTAGGGCTAATTTTATGAGGCATGGGTACGTGACTTATTTTTACTGGAAAAAAAAGAAAAGATGATGTAAAAAGTCATTAAATGATTTCAGTGCAGATGGGGTCTGGTTATTGTGCGGTCATATAACTTTAGATACGAATCTGGCCATATAGATCGGCATGCAGGTGAGGATGCCCCGGGCTTCTCTCCCTGGGGCAGTCCTAATTCATACCATAAAAAAAGTCCACTGGGTTGTATAGTTTGGCATGTAGGCCAGGTCACCTTGGGCTTCTCTAGCTGGGGCAGCCTTAATCCACATCAACAGGATATGATAGGGTTCCTTGGTCACTCATGTTTCTTAGAACACTATCGCTTTCCTTCTGTGTTCTAAGCAAGTTCTGGCTGGAATGGAAAGGATGGCCTCCTGGGGCTGTCACTCCCTAATTTACTTAGTCATAGATGTAACACGCTTATCTTGTATTTGCTTTGAGTCTCACGAAACTCCCAAGCATTATGGGCCCAACAGAATTCTGTGTTCATGGGGCAGTGAAAAAACTACATGCAAACAGGGTGGCAAGGATTGCTGGACCACTCATGCTGCATATCTCCTCTGCTCACGTGCATAGCCATTGTCCCATGGGACTTTACTTACAAAACCTAAGTTCAGAGATAAAGTTACCTGGAGCTTCGAGACGGTGACAGCAGAGCACTAACACTAGTGTGGAGCCCCTCTGAATGCAGGCATCACATGACTCCTTGCCTGTGAGTTGAAGAGCTTCTCCAGGGAGCCCCGGGCAACTCGGCAAACACTCTGTCCTCCCAGATGACTGGATTCTGTACCCCACATGCTCCAGGGTGTTCTTTCTAGGTTCAGGGTCTTTACTCACCATAGTGGGGTGGATAGTGTCCCCCAGAAAGAGATGCCCAAGTCCTAACCCCCAGAACCTGTGAATGTAATCTTGTTGGAACAGAGGATCTTTGCAGATTAGTTAAGGATCTGTAGATGAGATCCTGCTGGATTTAAAGTGGGCCCTAAATCCAATGACTAGTGTCCTTATTGAAGAAAAGAGAGGGAGATTTGAAACACACAGACACAGAGGATAGACACAGGGGCAAAGGTCATGCAAGGACAGAGGCAGAGATTGGAGTGATGCTGCCTCAAGCAAAGAAACATCAAGACCCCCCAGAAGCTAGAAGGCGAATTCTCCCCTAGAGTCTCAGGAAGGAACACGGCCCTGTGGCACCTTGATTTTGGACTTCTGGCTCCAGAACTGTGAGAGAACAAATTTCTATTGCTTTAAGACACTAAATTTGTGGTAATTTGTTGTGGCGGCCCTGGCTTTTCCTTTGCCTGGGCTGCCTTCCCCACTCCACTCACCCCAATCACATTCATCACGCCATTGTATGGAAAGCACTTAGCAGAGTTCACGGCACATGGTATTTGTCCAATCAATGGTAGCTGGGATAAAACCTCCCGAAGTACAAGGAGTTGTCTATCACGACTGTGTATCCTTAGTGCCCAGCACAGAAGGGGCTCAACATGCAGTTTTTAACTCAGCAAATGAATGAATGTTCCTTTCAAACCCAACATATGTTTGACCTTTACCCAGCAAGCTCTCCCAACCCCATGTGAGTGAATTAAACTTATCTCTATACAGCGCCATTAGTGCTGTTGTAGTTTATTCACTCATCCATTCAATAACCAGCCGAGGGCCTGCTATGAGCCTGGGCCTATTCAAGGTGCTGTAGCTGCAGTAGCAGACAAGACAGAACAAGCCCCTGCTTTCACAGAGTTTATGTTTGAATGGGGGAAACAGGTGCTCCACAAGGAAACAGAGAATAACGTAATAGATTTCAAGTATGATGAGTACCACGAACAGAAAAGGTTACTATGAGGACAATCGTGGGAAGGCAGGAGCTATTTTGGATAGAGTGGTCAGGAAAGGGGTCTCTGAAGAGAAGACACGTTACCAGAGACCTGAATGAAGGGTGGAGACATTCCATGCTAAACGCTGAGGGAGAGAGGACCCCAGAGAGAGAGCTCAGCAAGTACAAAGGCCCTGCAGCTTGGCAGGTTGGAAGACCAACAGGAATACCTTGTGGTCACAACCCAGGAACTGAAGGGAAACTGAGAAAATGGGGTTGAAAGGAAAAGTAGCAGCCAAGTCATGTAGGGTCTCACAAGCGATGGCAAAGTGTTTATATTGATTCTAAAGGAAGACATTGGAGAGTTTTGAGCAAGGGGTGACTTTTTCTGATCTCAGTCTCTCCAGCAGCTGTGTGGAGAATAGATTGAAGGCCATGCAGGGCAAGAATAGAATTAGACACCTGTTAAAAAGCTTTTGCAACCATCCAGTCAAGAGGGTATGATAGCGTGGATGGGTCTCTGTTGAAAGAATTTTACAAGGAGCAGTCTGCACACAGGGATCTCCTATGAGAGAAAGGCCTCGGACAAAGCTGTGCTTATTTACCTGCTTATGCCGTATCAGTGATGGGTGGTCTTCAAATGCTTGTAGATGGATGTGGACAGCCCTCATGCCCTGCCCATAGGCACTCAGGCTGACTCAAGGCTTGCCTAAGTCTGATGCTCCCGGGTGCACTGAATCTTCCAATAAGGTAAAGGAATATAGCATAAGTCATTGTTGTCTTTATCTGCCTCCTGATTTATGGTGTATTAAAAATAGCACCTAAGTTCCTAGCAGCATCTGCTTCATTATTTACCTGGTAGTCAATCCAAGTCATTTTGGCCTAGTTATTACCAACCACACGGCAGAAAGGATGGGTGCCACCAAAGCTTCTTGGGGATACTATGCTGGAGATCCCAGATACTCCTTTCCAGGTTGTGACTCCACCTGCTGTGGGACAGCCTGCAATTGGGTGGTGGCTTTACAGTGCTGTTACTCATGAGATATGTGACCCACCACATATGTCCCTGGAAATTGCTCAGAGTTGAATGATTGAAGAGATGTTGTGCGCTGGTCTTGACATCCAGAAAGCTTAGCAGGCGGGCTTTAATCTGCCTGAAAGTTTCCTCTCTAACGGTAAGACAAACACTCACAGAAGCCTCTTTCTGAAGGGATATGGTGAGAACATGAGCTGGTACCTCCCTCTCTAATATTTTTCAGGATTTCTCTTCCCAGAGTTTGTATCACAATCTTCAGGAAAGTTAAGGACCTACCTGGGACTAAGCCACACTTTACCCTACACCTCGTCAGGTGAGAGAGTCATTCTGCAAAAGCAAGTCGACAGGATCCAATTTAACCACCCACAGAGGGAATGTGACTTTTGGGGAACGCAGCACCCAGTACCCTGCTTGATACATAATAGGAACTTAACAATGAATAAGTAAATGAATGAATGCTATTAGTTCGCAGCTTCTGAGACCAAAAGCAGGACCTGGGGTCCTCTTAACCACTTATAATCCCAACATCTGAGCACCTGCGTTATGGACAGATGGCTGAAAAATGGTGAGATCATGGGATTAACATGAGCTCACCCATGACTCAGATTCCCATATAGCCTCAATAAGTCAAAGAAGGGAACTGAATGAAAGTGTTCATGGAAATAATAAGCATATGTTTTAATATATCGACATTTCTTGCTCTGGGGTAAATTGACCGTGTTTATAGCATATGATCCCATCCCTCTTTGGCCACAGCTGAAGGAACTAAAGATGCCAACTGATCCAATGATAGCCCCTCATAGACTGAGTTAAGCCATTAAGTTCCTTTCTTGGGAATCTGATCAAAGAGCCACAGAGTATGTTATCAATTGGCAGTAGATGTTTTTGAGGTCATGATGTGGAGCAGTGGATGGCAAACTGTGGCCCATGGACCAAATCAGACCTGCCACCTGGTTTTAGAAATAAAATTTTACTGGAACTCAGTCATGCCCATTTGTTTCCATATTGTCTGTGGCCACTTTCATGCTACAACTGCAGAGTTGAGTAGTTGCAACAAAGACGGTATGGCCCACAAAGTCAAAAATTTTACCATCCAGCCCTATACAAAAGAAGTTTGCTGTTCTCTGATGTAGAGTCAGGTCTGGCAGTTACATTGAAACACATATAGGATTCTAAAAACACAGTGAAGATAGAACCTATGGAGCCCTGAGAGATGGAGAGAGTTCCCTCAAACTTTCTAACCCTATTCTTCATTAGGTCTGACTGTATCTTTGTTTTTGTGAGTACATACATGTTCTGATAGCGAGCCTTCTTTCCCTTGAGCTACCTTGAATGAGCTTCTGTGTCTTGCATCCAGAGACCTGGGCTGATAGAGTAGATCAATATAAATCCATCCCCACGTACTGGAAAGTTAAAGGACATGATTCAACGATGTTAAGGAGTCCCATTGGGTCATACCTTTCTCCCTGAGCTGGTGTCCCAGGCCACTGACCATCCTTCAAAGATCAACATGGTGACTTTGGAATATCAATGTGCAACAAACAGCTTCCAGGGGTGTCCTGGAATGGAGGTTGCAGAAAGAGGTCTGCATTTATGCTTGAGGAAACCCAAGGAACTCTGAGTAATTTTTCTTAAACCTGTTATCACCTAGATCACCTAGGCTTGGGCATCAAAGGGAAGGAAGAGACCATAGGTGGACCTCCCAACAGTACTGACTCTTTTGTAGAAACTGTTCCCTTTGTACAGGACTACTGGAGGGCCACAGCTGAGCAAATCTTCTTTCTTCAAGCTCAAAAAGTCAGTTTCTTTAGCACTCAATCAACATTTGTTGGGCACTAACTGTATACCAACCACTGTAGTTTGGGAGTCCCCAAGATCACTGTCGGGTTCAATGATTCACTAGAAGCATTGACAAAATTCAGAAAAGCTGTTGTGCTCACAGTTTTGGTTTATTGTGGCAAAAGAATACAGATTAAAATCAGCAAAGGGAAGAAGCACACAGGGAAGGGTCCAGGAGAGACCGCGCACAGAGCTTCCAGTTGTCCTCTCCCAGTGGAGCCATGCAGACAGCACCTATTTCTCCCAGCAATGATGTGTGACAATACATAGAGAGTATTGTCAACCAGGAAAGCTAACTGGAGCCTTGGGGTCCAAGTTTTATTGGAAGTCAGTGACATATACAGGGCTCATCTCCTACATGGCTGACCTTGGTCTCCACCCTCTCCAGAGGTCAAGCTGACACTACACGGCCCAGAGCCCCACCATCAATCACACTGAAGCATAGGCTTTCCAGGTAACCAAAGACATGCTTATCAGGCAGGACGTTCCAAGGGCTTACAGGTTACCTCCCAGCAGATGAGCAAGGGCCAAACCTTTCTTTGGCAAAGTTAGTCCTTTATTCAACAAAAAATAAGCAAGAAAGACCCCAGAGGAGAAGAAACCATGGCCATGCCCTGAGGCAACTTATCCTCTCCTTGGGAAAACAGCAGCATCAGCCATAAAAGTCATCAGTAAGCAGACCTGCCAGGAGTGTCCATCATACAACGTGGACCTGCAAACATCCAACTCTGCAGGACACCAGGATGCAGCAATGACAGCCTAGCCCTGCAAATATCCCAACGTCTCCCTCTTTGGCCTGCCTTCCCTAATCCGTTACAGTCATTCACTCGCCAAGCACTTCTTAACACCTACTATGTGTCAGGCTCCATTCCAAGCACTGGGGATGCAGGGGTGAACATGACAGACAAGATTCTTTCTGTTGTAGAGCTTGTATCCCAGTGGGACTGGTCAGAACAGACAAAAACCAAGAAGACAAAAAATTAGACTGCTTCTGATAGTAGTAAGCCCATTAAAATGGCCTACTATGAGAGAAACTGGTAAAAATCCACCTCTTTGAAGAGGTAAAATGTAGCAGAGAGAACTGAACAATTAGAAGGGATGAGCCGTCCTGGCACAGAACTAACAACAAGAGCCAAAGCCCAGGAATGAGACTCTGCACAGATGAGAATGGGGTGGGCATGGGACACAGAGAAGGTTCTAGAGTGGACCCAACTGATTTGACCAGGTCTTCATCCCAGCTCTGTCCACCAACCTGTTAGGGGTATAAAGACAAAAACTTGTCTTTAAAACATAAATTGGCTTAGGGGGTGTACAGTGAAAATAATTTTTTTTAGTACAGTCATGCGTCGCTTAACGATGGGAATGTGTTCTGAGAAATGCATCATTAGGTGATTTCGTCGTTGTGCAAACATCATAGAGTGTACTTTTATATGACGCACAAAAGAAAATGATGCAATCAAGAGATGCAGTAAACACGAGATGTATGAGACTGCTGCCGGTGTAACACGGCATGTTGTTTCACAGCAAACTTTTTAAGTATAAAGAGTACACTCTAAAATAACAATGAAAAGCATGGTGTAGTCAATATGTAAACCAGTAACATGTCACTTATTATCATTATCAAGTATTACGTACTGTACGTTATTGCATGTGCTTTACTTTTATTCAACTGGCAGTGCAGTAGGTTTGTTTACACCAGTATCACCATAAACACAAGTAACGTTACACTCGCTAGGATGTCACTAGGCGACAGGATTTTTCAACTCCATTGTGATCTCATGGGACCACCATTGAATATGCAGTCTACTCTTGACTGAAATGTTGCACCGTGCATGACTGTATTCCACAATTAGTGAGTTTCATGTACTTTTCTTTATTGAGGTGAAATTCACATAGCACAAAATTAACCATTTTAAAGTGAACAATTCAGTGGCATTTAGTACATTCACAATGTTGTGCAACTCCTATCTGCTTCCAAACATTTTCATCACTCCAAAAGGAGACCCTGTACAGGATCTTGCGCAGCATCTGAGTGGTCTACGCTGGGCCGTGCTAGGCAAGGAAGGTGGAGCAGGCAGGCTTTGAAGGTGGTGTTGGGCGTGGATGGGCAAGGAAGAGGACAGGGTGCCAGGAGGCAGCCTGGACCTGTGGTCAGCAGTCTGGGTTGTCCAGGGCCCAGCTAGAAGCTATGTGGTGAGTTTCCTCTGCTCTTGCTTTGCCTGTCCCTCCCTGATACCAGAGATTGTTTCTGCAGAAGAATCACCAGATTCTTTCCTTCCCCGGGAAGTGTATGTATGAGTGTTGGGAAGTGGGGATTGACAGAACAGCGAAGGCCCAGGTAAACATTTTTGCAAAAGAGGCAGTCCAGGAACAGCAACTAACACTACTAGGAAGGGCAAGTGGGCAAGGATGGCTTCCTAGGGGAAATGCTGTTGAGGATAGACCCGAAGACAAATACCAAGGACCCAGTTCACCAAACGGGGTGGGAAGTTGGGTCATTAAGTGAACACACAAGCCCTGGGGGCAGGAGAATGGCTCCTGGACCAGCTGCATCAGCATCATCTACAAACTTCTCGGAAATGCAGATTCTCGGGTCCTGCCCCAGACCTGTCTCATCAAAAACTCTGGGGGTGAGGCCCAGCAATCTCTGTTTCGACACACCCTCAAGGAAATTTGACACAAGCTATAGTTTGAGACCCACTGCCTAGGAGAATTGCGGATATTTCACAGTTACGTTCAAAGCTCTTCAAGGCTGCCCTGGACATACATTCCTACCTCCTCTCTGTCCAGAATGCCCTTTCTCTTGTTTTCCTGGTTATGCTTCAAGGTGCAGTTTTATTTTGCTTTTTACTGTTATCCAGTGCTTGCTATATGCCCTGTACTGATTTAAGCACTTTGCATATATTAACCCAATTAATTCTCACAACGCTATGAGATAAATACTGCCATTATCCCCATTTCCCAGATGAAGAAATTGAGGCTCAGAGAGGTAAGGTGACTTGCCCAGGGTCACACAGCTTGTGAGTGGGGCAACCAGCATTTAAACCCAGGCTAACACTAAGCTCTCAGCCATCACGTTACACTGCTATGAAGCTTGATCGGGGTTGTTCGGACTCCTTCCCACTCTCTCCAATCACCATATAGGTACTCAAACTGTAGCACCTATCTCACAGTGCTGACGTTATATACCCATCTGTGAGCCCTAGAGGTGAGGGCTGTGGATGTTCCTCTCTGCATCTACCTGGCACAGGTAGGAAGTCTGAAACACTGAAAAAAGTGAATGAATGTGGTTCACTTGTGAGCAGCCCTACAGGACACCTGCTGACAAACTCATGGGGGTAATTTTAGGATCTCTGTCACTGAGCTGGAGAAAACTCTCAGTCTCAGGAGACCGAGAAAGAGAATCATCATGTCTGGGAAGTGCCTACCTTCTGTGATCCGGTCCCATCCCCAGGAAACTTCCCCAGTCCCTTGGAGATATTTACTCATAATGAACAGAGAGAAGAACTTGGCACATGAGTTTGAAATCCAGGACCCTACAGATTAGGCTGTGGTGACTGATACCACAGCTGCTATCTAACCATTTCCAGAAAATAGGCCAACGGGCTTCTCATTTTAAGAAAAGACAGCTCCTCATTAAGTATTCTGACCTGTGTTCTCAGCCTGGGGAATGAGCTGGGGGAAACATTGCAAACCCACCTGTCCTGAAACCTGCAGAGATGTCCTGTACCAACGGTACAGGAGCACAGCAGGGCTTATCAGGGTACCTTAGGAAGCCATCCTACCAGAGAGGCATGTGCCTTCAAATACACTTTCTGGACTACTTTTTTAATGTCACAGAAGTAAAACTGCACCCTCGTACCCTGTCTGCCAGTCCTGGTGGTACTCAACAGGACTCACAGATCCCTTTATGCCCTTTGTGTTTCTATCTATCGATTTCTGTTTCTCCAGTTCTCAAATGTAAGCTCCTTGAGGGCTGGTCATCTTTCATCTTCACCACTATATCCCCAGGGTCTGGCATTGGTAGGCACTCAAAATGTTTGTTGACTCATGGGCTGATGCCAAAATGACTGGATGAATGGCTGCCAAATTTGAAGCAATACCAGTTAGCTATCGCTATATCACCAACCACTCGCAAATCTAGTGGCTTAAATCCATGAGCATTTCTCATTGCTCATGAGTCCCCAGGCCAGCTGGGTGGTTCTGATGACCAGGCCAGGCTTGCCTAAGCTCAGAAGGGCCAGCTCATGTGTCTGTGGGCAGCTGGCAGGTTGGCTGGTGGCCAGCTGGTCTAGGACATCCTCATTCATATATCTGGTGGTTGGCTAGCCATTGAGGGGATTTCAGAGGTGACTCAGTCACAGATCTCTTACTCATCTAGCCACCCTGGCCAGCCTTCTTGCCACATAGCCATGGCAAGTTTCCAAGAGTACAAAGCCTAGGCTCAGAACTGGCACACCATCACTTCCACCACACAGTACAAGCCAAAGCAAGTCACAGACCAGCCCAGGTTCCCGGAATTCCCAGGGATGGGAGAACAAATGCCACTTCTTGATGGGAAGAATTGCAAAGTCATATCACAAGGAGGTATATTGTGGCAGTTGTTGCAGTCTACCTTACAGATATATTTGAAAATCTGTGGCTAAAAATACAGGTTATATGTCATACAGACAATGCATTGTTGCAGATTCCTTGAAGGACATTTCGAGATGGACTATCAACTCTGGGAGCTAAAGCAAGTCTTAATTTGTCATCATGCTGCCTGTTGGGCTCCAACAGCATCATAGCAGGGATAGAATTATTTGATTCCTTCCAGTAGGGGGAAGGAGTAAAACCAATTAGAATTATGATGATCACAATTTTAAAATAATAGTAAAATGAGGGGGAAGAGAAATATCCATTGTACAAGTCCCAACTACATGCCAAGCATGGGACAGGGCCTTTCGTATACATTGCTCCCAGTCCTTACAAATCTCAAAGAGGTCTTTTTCAATCATTTCCCTGATGTGGAGACAAGCTCAGAAAAGTGAAACAATTTGCCGGAACAGTGGTGACAGAATGACAGAACGCAAGCTCAGGTCTGCCGACTTCAGAGTGAGAGCTTTGTCCGTTAGGCCAAACTCACATCTGAATGTTCCAGGAAGAGAACAGAAAGGGGAGAAGTAATTCACTTTACATGGCTTGACCCCCCACCGCCGTACTTAAGAACACTCCTGGCCCTGCAGTGCCATCTTGCCTCTGCTAGAAACACCTTCTGGTCAATGCTGGGTCAGTTTTAGGAGCCATGAGGGCAGCTGTGTTATTGAGGCTTCTATTGTCTGATGACTCAGGGAAACACTATAGCTTAATTTTATTAATTCATATTGATTTATATAGCTTGGCTCTTTCCACAAAGGATTTGAGGAAACTTACAACAAAAACAATACAGCTGAATATAGGATCCCGGAAATCAAATGCTGTTAGAAATATATTCCCAGAATCATTCTCTCCATGGTATCTTTTACGGTCCTATGTGGACAAAACGAGAAATTATAATCACAGAATCTCAGCCCTAGAAGAAGCCATAGTGGGGTTTCAAACTAGAGGACATAAAAACCACTGAGGAAGGTGTTTAAAATACAGATTACCTAACCCACTCTCCCAGAGTCTGATTCAGGTGGTCTGTATGAAGCCTTAAAACATGTTTAAAATAAGTTCTAGATTTCCCAGGCAATTCTGTTGCAAGCGGCACACAGAATATACTTCGAAGAACCCTGACAAAATCCAAACCACATAAGAACAAAGGAGTAACCTTGCCAGCATTCACTTCTATACCAAGCACAGGGCTAGGCCCCAGAGGTAGGAAGATAAGTAAGAGGAGAATCTCTGCCCTTAAAAAGCTCAAAGTCTAGCCACAGAAACAGTGACCTATACAACCAATGGTGACACAATGTATTTAGTGCCACAAACTTAAAGAACCCTTTGAGGAATGTGGGTAAGTTTCATCTACAAAGTGTCTCTGTGGGAAGTGATGGTTAAGAGAATGGGCTCTGTAGGTGAACTGTCTGCAGGTAACATGAATCCTGGCTCTGAATTTGCTACCTGTATGATCTTGGGCAGAGGACTTAACTTCTCTTGGACTTGGTTTCCTCAATTATAAAGTGGTGATAATGGTAGACCTGCCTTATTAGGTTGTGAGGACTCAACGACAGATATACTGGTAACATGTTATATCTCAGAGTTTTAATCTGTGTGTTGTCTATGTGTTTTCCTACCCTGAGTGCTTCAAAAACTATTTTAATGTTCTTGGTGGTGGTGATGGTGTTGAAGGTGACGGTAGTGATGGTGTTGGAGGTAGAGGTGGTGGTGATGATAATAGTAGTGGCGATGGTGGTGAAGGGGATGATGGTGGTAGTGGTGGTGATGATGGTGTTGGTGGTGGAGGTGGAGGTAGAGGTAGTAGTGATAGTGGTAGAAAGGATGATGGTAGTGATAGTGGTGAAGATGATGATGATGATGGTAGAGGTGGTGATTGTAATGGTGGTAGAGGGGATGATGGTGGTGATACTGGTGGAGATGGTGGCGATGATGGTGGAGGTGGTGATGGTGATGAATGGTGGAGAGGATGATAGTGGTGGTGATGGTATGGTGATAACAGTGGCACTGATGGTAAAGGTCATGGTGGTGGTAGGAATGGTGGTGACAGTGATGGCGTCTAACCTCTCAGTCTTCTTGAAAACAAAAACAAAGACTAAAACAAGCTACAGTCCAAAGATAAGAAAAGAAAGATCCTGATACCTGGTTACAGAGCAAGTTCTTCGTTTCCCAATTCCCAAGGAAAGATAAGACTAAGATTTGGGGTCAGGATAGACAGGAGAGAGATAACGAGTTCCATTTTGGCTAATAAATTTGAGATAAACAGAATTTCCAGGTGGAAAGATGATTCTGTAGCTTTGGAGAAAGATGAAAGTAAGAAATACAGATGTGAGAATCAGTACACATGCAGAGTAGGTACTGGGAAGAGAATGTGCAAAGGAAATCTGTAGAGAAAGAAACAGAGAGGGAAGAAGATACAGGGGCAAAATTGGAAGTCAGCGCCATGCTAGGACACCTTCCTCTCAAGTCAGCCATTCTTTAGGTATAGTAGTTTAGTCAGTTGCAAATTCAACTCATTTCTATCTTGTCTGACAAAAGATATCAGAGGAAACATCACCTAATGCCTTATTGAAATCAAAATATGCTACATGTATATTTTCAACACGATCTTTCCATCTAATCACCTTACTAGAAAATGAAATAATATCAGTTCAGCATGACTGGTTCTCAGGAAACCTATGGCAGGTCCAGTGATTCTTGCTTTCTTTTCCATGTGATCACAACTACCACTTCAAAAACCCTTCTGTAATTTTCCCGGATCTCTTCCTAAAGGTTTTATTTGCAATTTCAAGATTCTACCATTTTTCTCCTTTTGGAAAATTAAAGCATTTTCCCTCTACAGACATCTAGCGGCTCTTCTGTACCTTGTCATGCCTCAAAGATCACATACTACAGCTTCACGATTTCAGCTGACGATTGTCTCTTCTGGTGTGTAACTAGTGTTGACCTGCGACCTCTGAATTCATCTAAGGATACTCCACATTCTCCTAAGAGATCCTTACCCATCTTCAAGTGTTGATTCCTTCTATACCACGTTTTTTCTTATCCGTACAGTTTGAGTACCTGCTTCTTTTGCAAAGATAGTGAAAGCATTACTGTTCTGGGTCAGAATATTGAATTTACTAGACACCAGATTCATGAGTGTTCGTGGAAGGGCACGTCTTTACACCTAGAACATTCCCTCCATGTGTACCTGCTTTACCTCGACATCTACCCTATAGGATCTGACCACTACTCATATCTACTCCATACCACTTCACACTTCCCAATCCACTCCACCTCCGATACTGCTCTTGGTCGCTAAAGACACTGGTTGAAATTCTCATGACTAGCCAGAGAAGGAGAAGCCCTTGGCCAGAAGCAATATTAAAACCAATTTGAGTGTCCTAAAATCTAAGTATGATTAGTTGGGCCACCCTGAAGAATTTGGGAGGGCCCCAAAACTCATTCATTTATTTTACCCCTATTTATTGACCTCCTATGAGGCCCTAGTCACTATGACAGCCCTGGAGTTACAATGGTGAGCAAAATGATACATAACCATGGCCCACATGAAACTTAAAGTCCATCAAGGAAGAGGGATATTAATCCAATTATCCCACAATTAAGTGTAAAATTCAGACTCTTAAGTACAATGAGGGAGGGTGGGGTAAGTTATTTTTCAATAGTGTAAAATAAGAATATTCTGACCTAATCAAGGATATCAGGGAAGGCTCCCTTGAAGAAAGGACCACAGAGCTGAGATCCAAAGGCTACACGGGTATTAACCAGGTCAGGGTTTCTCACCCCTGGAGGCATGTTCGAATCACCTGCAGAACTCTTAAAATGCTGATCACCAGGCTTCTTTCCAGACCAATGAAATTCAAATCATTGGCGTAGGCCCAAGCATTGGTATTTTTAGGATCCCTCCCTCTGCATCCCAGATGATTCCAATGTGCAGCCAAGGTTGGGAGCCACTGAACGAGGAGGGGCATGTGCAAGGCCCCATGAAGGAGACAGATATGGCCATCGGTAGAACCTAAAGAACCTAAAGAAGGCTGGTGCAGCTTGATCATGGAGAGCAAGAAGGAGCTCAATTGTGGATAAGGCAGGAAAGGAGGGCAGAGGCCAGGCAGGACCATGCAGGCTATGTTAAGATTTTTGGTTTTTTATTTTAACATCAATGAGAATCTAGTGACTTTTTTTTTAATCATTATTATTAATTTTTTGGCAACAATCAGCTTTGTATTCTAAAAAGATCATTCTCAGGGCCAGCCCAGTGGCACAGTGGTTAAGTTTTGAACACTCAGCTTCGGCCACCCATGGTTCACTGGTTCAGACTCCAGGTGCAGACCTACACACCATTTATCAAGCCATGCTGTGGCAGGTGTCCCACATATAAAGTAGAGGAAGATGGGCACAGATTTTAGCTCAGGGCCAGTCTTCCTCAGCAAAAAGAGGAGAATTGGCAGCAGATGTTAGCTCAGGGCTAATCTTCCTAAAAAAAAAAAAAAAAATTCTGACTTCCTGATGGAGAAGGATTGGAGGGAGCAGGAGGGACTACAGTTGGAAGGGAAAGGAGGTGCCCGCCTTACCTACAGGCTGAGAACTGGAGGACAACAGTGACCCCTGTCCCCAGGGCTGGGGGAGAGGGCAGGGTAAGGACTGTCCATGAGAGATCCTGGCCTCACCAAGCAAGCAGAGCATTTTGGCAGCCTCAGCGAGCACTAATCAACAAGTTTGGCTGAAACCCCTCTTTTCAGGAGCAACGGGCATCATGGCTTCAACAGCCCCGCTTGGCTCAGGTCTGGGTGATGCTGCCGCGATCCAGGCAGCCCGCCGGAAGCCATATGCCCTGCTTAATTCCTTCACAAACCTACTGCTTGCAGCCACGTAGACATATGCAGCCTTAATATGGTTACAGTGTCTTAAGTTCCTGAGGAACGGGGGCGGGGGATGTTCCCGCCCAAGCACAGCAATGGAGAAGAAAATTGTCAGAAGCGATTCTTGGCTGAGATTGGTAACATGCACTGTCACTTGAACCTATCAATAGACAGGGCTGATGATGTTTCTCACTTAACACCTAGCGACGAGGCTGTCAGAAACTGGCAGGAGATGCCTGCACGGCCTGCCAAGAGAGAGGAGCATGAAAATCTGTGGAATTCATGCTTGCTAATAAATATACCCCTGGAATTCTTTTTTAAGGAACCCAGGGTTTTAGATGTCTGGGCAACATTTGCCAGGGATTCAAAAAGCATGATTGAGCCAGGAGGTTTTTCTCCAGCTCCAGTTTTCACATGACTCTGGCTTGCTGGCAAAAGAAAGAGGCAAGGCAGAGGCTTAGTAAAGGAGGGGGCCCAAAGATACAAATCGTTGCAAATTCTAGCATGGGGTCTGCAGTCTATGGGCAAAGTGAGCAGATACACGACATTGCCCCTAGGCTCCAGGGAGGCCCTCTAGGCCACTGGGGCCAGATTCCTAGTAGTACCTACACCAGGAGAGGACATGGTGGCTCGGCAGAGGGTTCAGAAGGAAGGGGCCATAACCAGAGGCTGATGCTGTCTGGCTGTGCAGTCATTGGTGCTGTTCAATGAATATTCCCAGTAGGGTCACACTTCTCCACCCTCCAGAAGCTAGGTAAGGTCATGTGGCTTGTGTTGACCAACTTGTGTTGGAAGCGATGCACATTACACTTCAGGGTGGAAGCTGTAAGAGCCAATGCATAATTTGCACTTGTGCTTTCCTCCTGCCCCAGTGAGTAGCAGCAGTGGCTACTCCAATGGCTGGGTCCCAGAGCAAGGACAACACAGAGCAGCACCCTAGCTGATCTGCCATAGACATGGACTTGAGGGGAAAATAAAATGAGTTGTTTTAAGTTATTGAGATATGGAGATTGCTACAGCACAACTCAGCCCACGCACTGTCAGAGCCTTTTTAACAACCCCTTTCTTCCTTCATGCTCCTCCTTGTAATGGGATGGGCTTATTGCGTAGTGGTTACAGTCCAACATGCCTGCGCTCTGATCCGCCACTGATGATTTGGGGTGAAGTTCTTAAACTCCCTAATCCTCAGTTTCTTCATCTCTAAATTATGAATAAAATACTATCCAGTCTGTAAGGTTCTTGCAGTACTTAAATAAAATAATGTCTAGAAATGATCAACTTTTATTGCATGGTGTGCAGATAACAGTCAACATGGCAGGCTTGAGAGTGCTATCCTTAGAAAGGTCTGCTTGCAAGGTTGGCCCTTGGCTAGCATCCGGGAACTTGGATTTCGGGAGGGTTCCCATGATTCCAAAACTGATAAATGTGCCTACTAAACCTAGACTGTCGTACAAATGATATAGTTTATCTGAACGTCTGCTTTCCCTCTGGGAGTCTGGAATTTTGGTACACGCGATGCAGAAGGTGCCTACATGACCAACCCCCAGGGAAATCTGTGGGCACCGGATCTCTAACAATCTTCCATGGTAGACAACACTTCACACGTGTTGCTACAATTCGTTTTCAGGGAAATTACACACATTCTGTGTGACTCCACTGAGAAAGGACTCTTGGAAGCTTGTGCCTGTTTTCCTCTAGACTTTGCCCCCTCGGCATTTTCCCTTTGCTGATCTTGCTTTGTATCCTTTCGTTGTATGAATCTTAGCCAAGAGTCCAACTACATCCTGAATCCGGTGAGTCCTCCATATGAATCACCAAATGTGGAGGTGGTCTTGGGGACTTAAAAGTCTGGTTTACTCTAAGTTAACAATAAGCACAGAAAGATAAGTTAGCAATAAGCATGATTATTGTTAGCATTAAAAACGAAACAAAGGGAGGCACAAGGAAAGAAATGAAAATACTTAATTCATAGGTAACCACAAAGCAGACACACCAGGAGACTGATTTACACCCCGAAAGTACTTATTCAACTACCGACTACCCAGAATGATAACTCATCTGGCCTGAGATTCCCAAAACTGCCCTCCCTATGGGGCCAGCATCGGCCACAGGCACTGCGTCCATCCCTGACTGAGGTTTACATAGAAGCAGCTGTTCCTACAGCGACTCATTAAAAACAACAACAATGCTAAGAGCAACAGGAGCCAAAATCTGGTGAACACTGTGCTCCACTTTCTACACACATCACCTCCTTTAACCCTCACAACAGCACTCTGGGATAGGCACAATCAGCATCCCCAATTACAGACACAGAGAGGTGTAGCCACATGCCCACTGGGCAGCATCACGGTTGAGGGTGCAGACTTGGAATCCAGCCTGCCTTCGTTCCTATCTCAACACTGTTTGGTTTCCTGGGGCTGCTGTAACAAATTGCCACACTGGGGGGCTTAAAACAACAGAAATTTATTCTCTCACAGTCCTGGAGGGCAGAAGTCCAGAATCCAGATGTTAGCAGGGCCATGCTCCTTCTCAAGGCTCTAGAGGAGGATCCATCCTCATCTCTTCCAGCTTCTGGTGGCTCCAGGCGTTCCTCGGCTTGTGGCCGCATCCCTCCCATCTCTGCGTCTGTTTTCACACAGCCTTCCTTTCTGTGCCTGTCTCTCCTCTGTGTGTTTCTTACAAGGACAGTTGTGATTGAATTTAGGGCCCACCCACATATTCCAGGATGATCTTATCTCAAGATCCTTAACTTACTTACATCTGCAAAGACTCTTTTCCCAAATAAGTTCACATTTACAGGTTCCAAGGATGAGGACATGGACATATCTTTGTGGGGCCACCATTCAGCCCACTACAAACACCAACAGTTGGTTCCATGCCATTGCGGGCCAGGAACTTAACCTTTTGGCGTGACATGGGATTGCTCTGAGGGCCAAGTGAGGCAGTGCATGGAAAACATTCCACGTGTGGTCTGGCAGAGAGTAAGAGCCCAGTACATATCAGTTACTGTTACTGCCCATCATCACCCAATTCTTGAGGGGAGCAACTAGGGTCTGAACCAGGCACCCATAACTGCTATTCAGTCTTACTTCACACTGAGAACAGTTAAAGAGGGGAGCTTTGGAGAAATCTTTGCAGACTCAATGATCACCCACATCAGACTGACCTGCAGTCATTCCAACCAGGACCGTTCTACATAGTCTTTTAGTCCAGAGCCTGTGAAGGGGCTGAACGCCCCCCAGACTCTCTCCTGAGACCCTCAAAGAATAATTCTGGAGAATCTTGGCTCCTCTGTTTCAGCACCTCAAAAACCCCAGCAGTAATTACAGCTGCCACACTAGAGTGCTTTGAGGGTTATTGAGTTAATGACTATGAAATCTGTGGAGCTCTTCAGAGGAAAGAAGCCATAAAAATCAGATAAATAAAACAGTCAGTCAGCATGTGTTTATTGTGTCCACAGGGTGCATAGCACTGTACTCGGAAAGAAAGATTCAAGGGGAGAAAAGCAAAAGAAAAGGAGGACAGTTAGTTCAAACAAAGTCTTTCCAGGCCAGAATACAAGGCCAGCTATAAACTAAAGGGCTAGAGCCCCCCCTCCAAGGCTTTAAAAAATGAAGGAGGCACCTGCAAATCAGTAAGAATAAGATAAAGAATTCAGTTGGAAAACAAAATGGGCAAAAGATTCAAGTAGGCAGTTCACAGAGAAATAAATACTAGTCAATAGGCAATGAAGAGATGCTTAACTGTTCTCATAATTAATCAAAATAACAAGATACCATTTTTCACTTATCCCATAGGCAAATTTTTAGTTTTCTGAAACATAGTACTGGCAGGGGTGTGAAGAAATGGGTACTCTGCATCCACTTTTTGGAACAAGATAAGTTGCAGCAACCTATCTACAGAGCAAGGAGGTAAGAATCATTACAATTAAAAATATATATGCCCTTTGATCCAGCAATCTCATATCTAGAAATCTGCCCTAGGAATAAACTCATGAAAACACACCTGGCTGTATAAGGACATTCATTATACCACGGCTCTTAATGGCAGAAAATTGGGAACAACTTAATGTCTGGGAGTAGCGTGTGGTTAAATTATGGGTAATGTACACAGCAAACACGAGGCAGATGTAAGCGAGAATGAGGTAACTCTATTTGGCTGCTAGGGGAGCATGCCAAGGTGTCAGATGAAGAGAGAGAAGCTAGAGCAGAACAGCATGCATAATATGACCCTTCTGTGAAAGAGAACAGGGGGGACTTCATATTTAAGGACGATCCCTGGGCTGTGCTGTGCACCTGGATCTGCATGCCCGGCCCTGCCATGACCAAAGCCTGCTCTACCATGAGGCCATCAGGCTTGGGGTTGGAGTCTGGAGAGATGAGAGATGTATTTAGTTTTCCTTGTGAAAGCCAAATTCCACCCAGATTCATCACAACAAGGAAGAATATAGTGTATTAAGACCCTGAACTTGGAGCCAGACTGCCGGGGTTCAAATTCCAACTCTGGTGCTGCTTACCAGCTGTGTGACTTTGGGCAAGTCCTTTCACCTCTCTGTTACTTAGTTTTCCTAAAAAAGCAATAATATCAGTACTTACCTCATAGAGTCATTATGAAAAATAAATGCGTTGCTATCAGAGGAGTGCTTCAAACAATGCTTGGCAGATAGCCACTCCCTCCGTAAGTGCTGTTAAGCAAGTAAATTGCACTCAGGCACTCAGTGCCCCATCTCCTACATCCCAGTGTGACCCCCTCTGTTAGTGTGGCCCCCAACACCCCAGGGGAGAAGAAGAAAGGAAAAGAAAGGTGCCTTTTCCATATTCAGTGGGCCCCTCTACGGGATGAAATCATTTTGAAAAGGATAATTAGACCTCCAATTGGTACTCATTTTATTTCATTTTCTCGCCTGCAGTTGACAAGCAGGGAGATTGTGTTACTTCCACAGCCGCCAACCGCAAAGCCGCCCAGTTCCCCTATTTCTATAGCAAACCCGTGAATGAGAGAAGCCTGCTGATGCAAACGGCTTTGATGGGAGGAAGCATCTAAAATGCATTTTAATTTCAATTTGTGTGAAGCTTTTGTATCAAATTACGGATCTAGGGCATGATGCAGCTCAGTGAAGAATCCCATTTTCCACCAGTTTGGACGTGTTCGTTGTGCCATCAAGGGGTAAAATAATTAAGGCTGAAATCCAGTCTCCTCTGGAGACTGTCTACTGGTGTCCCACTTCCTGTGTTCATCAAGTCAGATGACAGACCAATGATTAGTATTCAAGGACCAGTGCTGCCTCTTGGAGGCCCCAGACCAGCCAAAAGTCCCCAGGGAGGTCAATGAGTCCAAGGGGCTTCTCACTCAAATGTGATGGTGCCCAGTGGTCTGACGCTAACTGCAAGAGTACCGATCAACTAGGACAAACCAAGGTTGCTTGAAAAAACCGAAACAGAAGCTGGAAAGATTCAGTAAAGCAGCCAAATCCTGCAAGATCACTGAGTAACTGGTTACTAAGCAGCTGAATTCACCCAGTTGCTTTTATGCAGATTGAGTCTGCATTTGGAGGCCAAAGCCATCAGGCTAGAAAAGCCACCACTGCTTACCTAGCTTTTTATTTCTCTGGTCTGGCATAACAGGTGGTCTCATTGGGATGTGCAAGTTCTGCCCTATAAAAGCGTCCGCTCTACTGGGAATGTGCACCCACCCCCAGCTGCTGCGAGTGTTGGCTGCTAACAGGTCACAGGTACCTCCCTTCTCAGAGAATTGCACTGCTGTGTAGGAGTCCTATCATCCAGGAGGGTATATGCTGCCCCCAAGGTGGGTGCCCCCACCACCAACAACAACGGAGGGGCCACCGATGATGGCCTGAAACCAGAATCAAAGGATGGCCCCCTTGCCTCAAGAGAAAATGACTCTGCAGCCTGACTTATGGCCAGAGCACTACCCTCCATGAATGAGGCCAAGGCCAGATTTTCACCAGGGCCACAGCCTTGCTTAGCAATCCCCTTTCATCTTGTCTTCCTCACTCTCTCACAGGGTTCTTCCGAGAGCTTCTCTCAATATATCGTGTGTAGCCAAATCCCAGTCTCAGGCTCTAGGGATCCCAACTGTATTAGATTACGATCACCACCACACACTGAGTAGCTTGAACCATGCAGATGTGTCATCTTACAATTCTGCAGGTCAGATATCTGACCCAGGTCTCACTGGGCTAAACTGAGGTGTTGGCAGAGCTGTGTTCTTTCTGGAGACTCCAGGGGCCAATCCATTTCTTACCTTTTCCAATATCTCGAAGCCTCCTGCATGCCCTGGCTCATAGCCCTGCATCACTGTAAACTTTTCTTCCATTGTCACATCACCTTATCTGACTCTGACCCCTGCTGTACCCCTCTTAAAATGATGCTTGTAAATATATTGGATCTACCTGGATATTCCAGACTAATCTCCCCATATCAAGATCCTACACTTAATCACATCTGCAAAGTCCCCTTTACCGTGTCAGGAACATACTCACTGGTTTCAGGGCATAGGATGTGGACATCTTTGGGACCATTATTCTGCCACCCACACTGATCAAAGAGGGTTGGTATGAGGGGCAGTCTTAAGAAACAGACTTGGGACCGGCCCCGTGGCCAAGTGGTTAAGTTTGTGCTCTCTGCTTCAGCAGCCCAGGGTTTCTCCAGTTCAGATCCTGGGTGCAGACATGGCACCGCTCATCAGGCTATGCTGAGGTGGCGTCCTACGTAGCAGAGCCAGAGGCACTCACAACTAGAATATACAACTATGTACTGGAGGGCTTTGAGGAGAAGAAGAAAAAACAAAAGCAAAAAAAGAACCAGACTCAAAGGGTGGAATTCTGGAGTTGGATCACTGATTGGCTGCCTGGCAACGGGGAGTCCGTCACTGGGGGAAGATGGATCCATCCTTGGCACATGGGCACAGTGCAATTGTTAAGACTTTCACCTGTGGATAACTGAGACGGGCTTCAGGTGGAAGGGGATTCACTGGCTTGTCCAACATCTCTGGTGTTGGAGAGGAATAAGAAATACAGTAATTATCGGGACTAAAATTGAGTGGCTGTTGCTGAATACCATGAATGCATCGAAGAGAAACAATGACAGCCTCAAGGCAATCACTCAATAATTTAGAGCAAATTATGTCACAGAGCCTTCTTGGCAGTATTTAAGGAAACTCTGATCTTCTTCAGCATGAAAACAGAGCTGAAGAACAGATGCAGGACTTAACTAGGAGAAGAACTTCAGAGAAGGCTGGATTCACAGGCTAGACACATGTGCTACAGCAGAGTCAGAACCCTGACGGAAGGAGTGAGGCTGAGACTTGGGGTGGGGATATCTGGGAAGAGTCACTGGATTACCTTCAACCGTAAGATTCCCCTGAACCCTCTGGGCCTGCCACAGTGTCCTCCTCCTTATTGTTGGAAGACCGCCCCTTCTCTTGCTTGAAGAATAAGAAAGCCTCAAATGGGGTATGTGCCTAACAAAACAACGCTCCCACCTCCTCTGCTGGCTACCAGGCCAATACCAAGGGCTGACTCTCAGCCCAACCTGACAAGCAGGTGTTGGGTCTGCTGGGGAGAGACAGGTACATGCCCTAGTAGCCACAGGACCCTGGCTAACATGGCTGGGCAAGGAGCAGGAGAGCATAACTGGGAGTGAATCCCTAGGGTTCTTGCTCAATGGGGGCAGAATAGAAAGCTTTTCGGATAAAAGAGAGTTTGTTTGATGGGAGCCCTCCTGTGACATAGGATTTAGCTCCTGGCAAAGCTCTGAGAGACAAGTCTTATATGCAGCAGGAATGGCTCTTGGGGACTTCAACTTAAGCCCCTCAGGATGGGATGCAAAGGAGAAGGGGGCTGTGGGCAACAATTTAATTGAAACCAGTTGTTAGCAGTGCCTTTGAGATTTGGAAATCATTGCTGAGGTATTAGGAAAAAGAAATGCAAGCTGACATTCCAGAAGCCCCAATTCTTCACGGAATCTAAGGGAAAGGAAACTTAACTTGCGGGGAACTTTTATCCAGGGGTAATCAATGGGACCACATGTGAGAAAAAGCCAACAGCAGGACTGAGGGCCACTATCCTTAGAAAGACCTGCTGGCAAGGTTGGACCGTGGCTGGCATGTGGAAACTTGGTTTGGGGGAGGGTTCTCACCATCCCCAGAACTGAGAAGAGGGTTCAGTTTGCCTAAGCTGTGAAAACAATATGTTTTATGATGAACATCTGCTTTCCTTCTGGGAGCCCGGAATTTGGGCATGTGCCAGGCAGAGGGTGCCTACACGACAACCCCCAATAAAAACCTGGACACTGAGTCTCTAATGAGCTTCCCTGGTAGACAACATTACATGTGTTGTCACAACTCATTCCTGGGGGAAATAAGCACATCCTGTGTGACTGCACTGAGAGAGGACTCTTGGAAGCTTGACCTGGTTTCCTCTGGTCTTCACCCCACACACCTTTCTGCTGTGCTGATTTGGTTTTGTATCCTTTCACTGTAATAAATCATAGCCATCTCTACAATCATATTCTGAGTCCATGGGTCCTCCTAGCAAATCACCAAACCTAGGAGTGGTCTTGAGGACCTCCAACACACACCATGATGAACAGATATACATAGTTTTCTTGATACATATTTATTGGGGTCCCCTGAGGGCACGAAGCTCAGTGGATCATGAAGAAAATGCCCTGTTACCCTGAGTTGTTTTTTTCCCTCTATCCTAGGGGATTGTCCTTCCCTTTGAGCCCATTGTTGAAGTATTCCATCTTATTTAATGCATACTTTGGTTTCATACTTAGAGGTATATGTCTTCACCTTATAAAATAGAATTTTCCAGAACTTCTTCTGGGGGCTCCTTTCCCATTCTCAAAGGATAGGTACAGACTTTTTTATCCCGCTGCCACCAAAGATCTCCAATGTTTGAAATTTTATTGTTGTTTCCCCCCAACCACAATTTCTAAACTACCTCTTGCACAGATAAATGGGACCCAAATCCTACTGGACAGATTTCATGTTCCAGCACTGGGAGAACAGGGGAGAAGACTAAGACGATGCTATGGGAGCCCAGAAGGGCATCTCCATCAGAGCAGAGAGTATAGAAGGCTCCCTGAGCCTCTCAGTTGATCATGAAGGAAGACTTACAACTATCATAGTTGACCAAGTCTTAGAGACTAAGAATTATCATGGTGAAAAAGTTGGCAAGGGGACCAGTTGAAGGAGAAAGGACAGAAGTAAGAATTGGCTTTGGTCATTCTAAGAACCTGCAAGGAGCTCAAATGCTGGAGTGAAGAGATGAGGAGATGGCCTAGCTGGTTGCACACAGAAGGCATCCCCTTTCAAGGTATACTAAGGAAAGGGTAAAGTTATTCTCGCAATGATGGCATGTACAAAAATGAGCCGTGTGTGCACAGCTGAAACCCACAGATCATCTCACCAATTGCCCCCCAAGTTGCCAGTGTAATAACTCTGGTTGGAAGGTTATTTTTCTCTCCTCTCTTCCAGTACCCTCTCCTAGAAAACCTTTCTCCAGTTTCCTCTGCTGCCCACATTTCCTGACCAAGTTCCTCAGCCCTCGGTTCTCCTCTTCTCAGATCTCCTGTTCTGCGGTCCAGTCTCATTAGGCACAAGATGGTAGTGCCTCAGCTTGATGCTTAGTCAATCTGTATTCTGTTCCAGCCCTGGGATTTTTACTCTACCTCATCAATTCGTAGATACCTGTCATGGGAGCAGGAGGTGTTGGGTGGCTGTACCAGTCAGGATCATGGCAGGAAACAGATGGCATGCTAAAGGAAAAGGGAGAGAGTTTATAAGGACCCTTTATAAAGGCGTGGGCAAGCTGAGGGAACAAAGTCCCTCAGGGCTAGCAACAGTGGGAAGCTGATACCCTCTAAGATTGAAGGGACAAATGGAGGGAGTGTTGCCAGAACTCAGCAACTTTGGGAGAGGGCCACCTGACAGGAGCTGTGGCCCACCACAGAGAACCACAACCACTCCCTAACCTGCGTCCTAACAGGAAGTGAATCGGGAATTCAAATGTGCTTAACATTTCGTCCTTCCCTCCAGGCACCTGCAGGCACCTCTCGTTGGCCAAAACCAATGAGAAACCAGAGGGCAAGAATGAACTCACCGATGGGTCTAGAAAAGCAAATGGAAGATGCCCAGCTTAATGGCTGAGTACAAACAAAAACACACACACAGAAATATAAATCAAGGGACATTCCAGAAGCTATTTCTATGAAATAAACAACAGATTTCAACTTACCAAGAGGATTTAAAAACCTGTTTGGAAATGCAATTTTGTGCTTCAATAGCGTACGCTTTGGTAAGCAGCCAGCTGTTAAGATACTCAGGTATCTGGAGTGGCCTTCCCCCTCTAGAAGGCTGATAAAAGATGCCACTTTAGAACAAGATGGGAGCATTTGAGGATATAGCAAGTCTCTTCAGTACCTCTCTGGGGTGGCAGATAAAACAGATTCTGCTGCCTGTCTGCCCCCACAGCAATGCTGGCACTTTCTAGCAATCATGTGTCTCAAAGGATCAATTTCACTTTTCTGCAGTTACCAGGTTTCAGTTGTGATGAACCCAGGAGAGACTTTGCTCTCATCTCAGTCCTCAGTTGCCCTGGAGTCTTGTTTCAAAAACACCTATCTATGATCAATGTCACATTTCTACAGTCAACATGTGTTAATGCTAATGAACACCCTTTACTCTGGGTTCTCCCCAACAAGTGGTAGGAAAGTCCTTCATGAAATGAAAACCCAAATGTTTGTGCAACTTCCAGCCCAGATATGCTGCTTGACAGTTCTGCTATAATTGAGATCACCAGTCCCCCGGGGGGCAAAGGGCTTAGAGGTGGTTCGAGACTAAAGGGATGGCCACAGGGCAGGGAAAGGGGGAAAGGCTGGGAGAGTAAGTGCCCCTGCTCTTTCTGGGTGGCAGTGATGTCTGCCTGCACAGGTGAGCAGAAAAGTGCCCACGGAGATTGTGTTCACTTTCCCTTTGACGGTAAAACTCTCGTTCAGTTTAGCAGACAGTGGGTAGCTTTGTAGCTCTGCCATTGGGTAACATTCCTGCAGCAAGAGTATTTTTCTTTCTTTCAATTAACAGTTCTCTGAGCAAGGAAACTAATTCACTTTTCGCCACATAGGAATGGTCCATCCTTTTTGTGCACTGGAGGAGAGGCAGGGTAGCACAGTGGTTAAGGGCTCGGGTTCTGGAAACAGCCAGTCCTGTGTTTAAATCCTAACTCTACCCCTTATTAACTATGCAACCTTAGGAAAGCCCCTGAATTTCTCTGGGCCTCAGTTTTCTTACGTGTAATTTCTTATTTATAAGAGGTAATTATAGCCCTTCCTCATTGGGTTGGTGAGAAGATTAAGGAAGGGAATAGATACAGCTCAGCATAGCCTCAAAAAACTAAACATAAAATTGTCATATAAACCAGTAATTCCACTCCTACACAACATAACTGAAAACAAATACTCAGAGATTCATACACGAATGTTCGTAGCAGCACTGTTCACAATAACCAAAAGGTGGAGACAGCGCAAATGGCCATCAGTGAGTGAATGGATAAACAAAACGTGAAATATCCATGCAATGGAATATCATTCAGCCATAAAAAGGAATGAAGTGCTGATGATGCTACAATATGGATGAACCTCAAAAACGGTATGCTGACTAAAAGAAGCCAGGCGCAAAAGGCCACGTATTATATGATTCCATTTATATGAAACATCCAGAGTAGATAAATCTGTAGAGACAGAAAGCTGACTAGTAGGGCTGCAGGGAGGAGGAATGGGGAGCAACTGCTTAATGGTTATGGGGTTTCCTTTCGGAGTGATGAAAACATCTCGGGGCTAGATAGAGATGGTAGCTGTACAACACTGTGAATGTACTAAATGCCACAGAATTGTACAGTTTAAAGTGTTTAGTTTTGTGTTATGCAAATTTTACCTCAACTTACAAAAAAATATTCAGTATAGTGTGAAGGGAAACTATGCAATAAATAGTAGCTGTAATGACATCCCATGTATAACTTAAATCACCTTCTGAGTTGCATTCAAAGACTCCCCATCACCTAGAGGATGACGAGCCTTTGCTGAGAAGCCAAGGCCCTCTACAGCCTGTCCCTAAATCACATCTCCAACGTTCTCTCTCCAAATCTTCCTATACCAGTCATTCTCACCATTTAGGGGTCATGAATTCTTTTAAAAATCTGCTGGAAGCCCTGTATCCTATGTCTAGGGTGAAAAAATGCAAAAAAAAAATTTCCACTCCTGACAAGAATGCTCCTGGCCTTTGTGAATTTTGGGTCAAGGAAATGCACATACTCTCTACAACAGCCTCCTCAGTATTACCTGAACCTCCACATACGCTGCTACCTCTGGCCTTCCTTCACTCTTACCCTCTCCTCACCCAGCTGTGTCTGCCCAGCCTTCAAGGCCCAGATAACTCACAACATATCTGTTGGGACTACCCCAGCCTTCAAAGCCCCTTCCTCCTCCACAGTTCTTCTGAAAGTCCAAGTCACATCACCCACTTCGTACTCAGCCCACACTGCTTCGTATTTTTGGTTTTCTTTTTTTTAATAGATTTACTTTTATCTCCAACTATATTGCAAACCAGAGAGGAAAGATTCAAATGTCTTCAGGAGCAAAATAGTCAGGGATTATGGTAAACTAAGGGGACACCCCTACCCCCACCCGCTGCCGCCTTCTAAAAGGCCTAGTGTCACTGGGTCTACTGCTTTTCGAGGAAAGTCAGAAATCTGGATGTGTCTTTGAAATATTTTGGTTTCCAAATGTTAGTAACTACCTCTCAAAAGAAGCACATAGTAAGGGGACACATTTGATTAAATGCATGGATGGTCTTATCAGACAAGAGCGACGGTCAGAATAACCGCTCTGCAGGGCCATCTCAGTCCTGCATTACGAGAGCACGAGCTTGAGTGAATTCTAAGTGCCTGGAGGTTTTTGACCTCATGTTCTGGGACAACTTTCTGTTAGCAAAAGTGGTTGAGGTCCGATTTTTTTTTATAAAGGTTCTAATACTTTGCTTTAAGGCTCTCTCCTGGGAAGATTTCAGACTGTCTTTGAAAACCTGGGCAAAGTCGTGCTTAGGTGAAAGGTTGCGATGACTTGGATCATTCCAACAAGCATTTGAGCAGTTATTTCATGACGCGTACTGTGCCAGGCCTGGGAGATACAGCAAGGCACAAGACAGACTGTCCCTGTGCTTAAGAGTCTAGAAATGAAATACAATAGGATATTGAGGAGGAACAAGAGGATTAGGGCCTACGAGAAAGGGAAAGTGCAAATAGCCAACAGATACACAAAAAGCTGTTCATCATCATCACTGTTCAGGGACACGCAAATTAAGAAGCATTCAATAGGCAAAAATTAAGAAGTTTGCTAACGTCTTTGATATGGGGAAATGGTTACTCTCAAAACTGCAAGTAGGAGCATAATTTGGTACAAGCACTTTTGAGGGCAATTTGCCAGTACCTATTAATGTTTAAATGTGCATCCCCTGTGACTCAGCAATTCCACTTCTCCATAGCCGCCCTGGAGAAACACCCAGAGTCAACGAAGAGACATGTTCAAGGATGTTCATCGGAACATTGTTGGCAAAAGCAAAAACAGCAAACATCCTGGATGTATATCAACAGGGGACTGTCGGATCAAGCTGCTATACTTGGTCCAATACTATGCAGCACATAAACTAGTAAGGTAGATCTGTAGGTCCCAACATAGAAAAATCTCTAACACACAGTGCTGAGGGAAACACACACTGTACCATACTGCCCATTTTCTACGATACGAATCTATGGGTGAAAGCATATAGAAGAAGGTTTACGAAGCTCTAGACTAATAAGAGCAGTCGCTTCTCATAGGGAAAAATTCTCTAGGGATTTCTGGTGATGATCAAGGTAACTTGACACTTATTTGTAATGTTTTATCTTTTTACAAAATGTTCGTGCATTACCTTGGTTGAAAAAATTAAAAACATTTAAGTGGTTGCTTTGTGGATCTGTTTTCAGCAAGGACGTCCTATGATGCTCCACTTTGTCACAAGCCCAAAACTCTCACAGTTCCCCTCAACCAACTTTATTTGTCAATTTTTTTGTTGATTATACTACAGCAACTCTCTAACAATCCACTACATTGTAACCTTGAATTTTCCCCCAAGTTTCAGAATTAGTGTTTGAGACCCATTTGTTTCCATTTATAAATGTTTTCCTTTCGAAATGTAAGCTTCCCACCAGATTCATATGCTCAAACTTGGAAATGGAGGCAGGTCTGCCAAAGAAACAGACCCTGAGGTATCAGCCATTCCAACAGAGGCAGCAGCCTCAGCTTCATGTCTCCCTGAGGATGTGGTGACTGAGGCTTTCGCTCTCTGGTGTGCTGTGAGCAGGCCAGGTCTCAGGGTTTGGACCACGGGCAGCAGGAGTGGGGTCTTTGGCAGTGTTATTCCTGGCTGCTTGGTCTCTAGACCTGTATCCATGGCCCCCTTGGAGATGCTGTCAACTGCCCAATAGCATTTTGATAAATTTATTTTCTGCTAAAATTAATCAGGGTTGGTTTAAATATATATGGCATATATGAAATATATTTTTAAATGCAGATATATATTAATATATCCACTGAATATATTTTATGAATTTATATGAATCTATGAATATTATATATCTACATAGAAAATCTATATTAAAGTAAAAAATAGGAAAACTCTTGACCCTATACCTTTCTTCTTAGGCTTAGGGACAATGAAGTATGATGGAGTCTTAGGATTTATTTATAGTAGAAAAATTGCAGTGAATTTCCACTCCTAGCATCTCATAGATAAATGGAAAGGCAAATGATGTACAGCTTTTCAAGGAGACAGGAAAAATAAATAAAAAGATAGCATTGTGGACCCAAGCTTGAGCACAAATAATCACGCCAAACCTCCCATGGCTCACTTATTTTGTGTATAATCTGCAGTGACCTTTTCATTGAAGGCCAATTTTCTGATACCAAATAACTTCCAACCACAGTCCAGCTGGCTTGACGGCATTCACAGAACCCAGCCGTTGTAATAACAGTCACGATAAACATCATTAGGATTGAATTTTTTCTGCAAAATGACTCTCGAGCCCTGGAGTGAAGTCCACAGCCAAAATGGGTGACATCGAGATTAACGACTTCGTTGGGTGCCTATACCAGCGTTCCCTTGTCAGCCCAGGTAATCAAGAGGTGGAGGAAGTGATGGTTTGGAAGGGCCTCAGGGATGCTGGTGTGCAAATTAGTCTGAGCATCAGGTTCTGTAGAGCCAGAAATCCACGCTTCCTGTCCATTCATAGGGAGTATATAACACCCCCCACCCCGCCCCCCGCCAATGGGTCCTCCAGCTACTCCATCAGCCAAGGAGAAGTGAGGCTGGAGGTTCCCATTTCCCCACTCGGTGGGAACCTTCAAAATCATCAGCCACAGCAAGCAGAGACAGAAAGGGAGCTGAGCTGAAAATGAGTGTGTCTTTTCCCACTACTCTCTGGACCATCTGCAGAACAGATCCAGGACCTCCTCGCAAATTACCAGGGCAGCATCACTGTGTTCCTCGTTAAGATTTTTCACCCGAGGACTTCAGGCTTCCCTGGGACATTCCTTCACACATCCGAACAACAGAAAAAGAGAGGTGGAAAGTAAAAACCCCAAACTCAAGCGGGGAAAAGGCAGCAGCAAATCTCAGCCTGAATCTACTCTAGTCTTAAAATAACGCTTGATCAAAAGGAATCGCAGTCGCTGTTCCTCCTTTAATTCAGGAGCTGGTTCGCGCATTTGAAGATGAAGGGGCCCCTCAGCCTACCCATACTCTAGTCATTTCTTCAGAAAAAGAGTTTATAGATACATTTGTCTCCCTAGCATACTTCCCCCATTTCTCTGGGTGTAGAACCCCTGCTCTTTCCTGTGGGAAATTCCACATGGCTTATATGGGGCCAAACTTGCTATTCACAGACCCCCCCCCCCCATCACATGCACGCACGTGCGCACACACACACACCCCTTATCTCCATGACAGGCATGAACACCATTGCTAAGAAGAGGCCAGTTCAAGAGTGGCCATATGACTGAAGTCAGGCCAATCAGAGTTTCCTCTGGTATATGAACACCTGGAGAAGTTCTCTCTCTTGCTCTAAGACTATGAGCCATAAGGAGAATATAATCTTCAACTCCTTCTGGCCATTTACCACAGAACTATGGAAGAAGCTCTCTGCAGTAGGAGCAAATGACACTAACATCCAAAGAGAAAACAGATAAAAGGTTAAACAGGAGTAGACACAAAGGCCTGATGCTATCAAATGAGCCATTAAGGAACGCCGATTAATAAAAGAAGAAAATCAAAACAAGTCCATTTACTTTTAATAAGAGGTTTGGGATTAGAAATGGTGGAGAGTAAAAGGCAAGTGGACCTCACAGGCTATAAATAAGGGCTTGGGCCATACTGTGAATCCTGGTATTTGTCCAACACCTGCTAAATGCCCAGATCTAAGCTAGGGGCTTTTGGATACCTTCTGTGCAGCAACAGGAGGTAGAAATTCCGGGTGACTCACACCTAAATTGGTTTAACAAGTGAAGTGCCTGGCTAAGACTTTGATACAGAGAGGTACTTAATAAATGTTTTATTGAATGGTTGTGGTCTGATAAATTCAAGAGACAGGGGGACTATAATCTCCTTTGATCTTAATACCCCACTTCTATTAATTCCATTTAGGCATAGAGCTTTTTATCCACCATGTCACAGAATTGGCCCTAATTGACTGTGTGCTGTTAAGCTGGGGCTCTGCTAGCCCATAACTCTGCAAATTACTCCTCAAGGTCCACTCTTGGCTGTAAATTTATTCCTATTCGAATTCATCTTTTAGTTTCTTGATCTGTCAACATGATGTGGAATCCTGACTTCATCTTCCAACATATAAGCTCTTTCCTTCCAGCTTTGAATCATCTGGAAATTTAAAAGTTTCACCCACTACAACCATATCCCAGTCACTGATAAATACAAACAAGATGAGGAAAAGAGAACCCCTCAAGGTGTTGGTGGGGAAATTTCCCTTCTCCCCTCCAAACACTGCCGTTAGAAGAAGATCTTCACGTATAGTTAAACATTCAGTTAGAAATCAACCTGTAAACTCATACAACCCACGTTTCACCCTGTTGGCTTACAGGAATTCTGTAAAATATTTTGCCAGCTGCCTTGCTGGGCATCATGCACTTCAGGCCTTCAGGCTGTTACAACAGTACAGTAATCTGATCATGAAAGGAATTCGAGTAGGTTCACACAACCAGTTCTTGGTGAACCCATTCTGGCTCCCAGTGATGCCAGTGTCTTTGTCCACTGACTCACAAGCCACATGTTAAAGAATTCAGTCTGGGACTGCACCGTTCACTAGTGTCAAATTCACTCGCCAGTAGCGTCTAAAACGACCTTCTTCCTCTTTCAAGAACTTCAAAATCTGTCCATCAGTCTTCAGTCACCCCTCCTCTTTCTATTCAACAAACAAATATTTAAGGAATGCCTACCACGTGGCTCCGTGTAAGGCATTTGGCATATAGAGAAGTAAGCAGACGGGGTTACTATTCTTGTGGAGTTAGGATGAAGATTGCCAACAATTATGTTTCAATCAAGGAAACATAACACAAGAGAATCAGTGGTGCAATTCACCAGCTCTATCTTTGGGGAGTAGATCAGAGTTACTGACTTTGGCTGCATCTTTCTGGTATTCTCCTTGTCTCACCTTCACCGTCCCCACCCCACTCACATACACCAAGGAATTTCTCCCTCTTCTTCAGCAGTTCTAAGAAAAATGATGAGACAATGGCCAGTAACTGCTGAGCAGGAATGTTTACTGGGACGAATCTCAGAGGGTTTTTGCTCTCCACTTTAGAGAACTATTTGCTATAGTCAGCCATAGGGATGTAATGAGCAGCACACAGTAAAAAAGGTGAGTCCAGCATGAACCAAAAACACACGAGACATTCATGCGTTAGCCGAAACTTCACCTTCCAGCCCAGGGAATGGCCCAGTAGTGACAGTACTGGTCTCAGTAAACTAGAAAACCCACATGCAGGGACATGGCTGTCTACCCTCATACTCTCTTTGGCACAAAGCAGGTATGTGCAACAGATTGACTGACTGCATTCCTGGTCCCTTTGCGATGTGACTTTCCGGTTCCTCTTATTAAAGAGGCGGAGTCTGTCTTCCTAACTCTCTCGTCTGGGCTGAACTTGTAATCTGTTTTGGCCGACAGAATGCAGCAGAAGCACTGTGTGCCAGTTCCAAAGACAGGCCCTCAGGTCTTGTTGTTTCTGCTTACGCTTTTGTGCCTCCGCCACCACCACCACAATAACACGCCTGGAGTCGCGTGCAAGGGTGAGAAAACAATGGAGGAGAGCCATGTCGCCTTGATTTCCCCTGCCTAAGCCAGACGACAGCAGTGGATCCCAGACATGTGAGCAAGTCGAGCCACGATCAGCAGAACCACCCAGTCTGCCCCACCTGGCTGGAGACACATGAGCAATAAAAGCTTATTTTTGGTTGTTTGTTACACAGCATTATTTTTACTATACACTATTCTTCTAGAAGTAATGGTCAAATATAAGAAGGACGGAGAGAAGAGGAGGAAGACATTTTAACAATTAGCTTAAGAAATTTGCCACATACGTGGTATATACCCTTCCTGTTTGACATACAATTCTTATGCCAAAGGGCTCTCAAGGAATAGATGCAGAGAAGGAAAAAATAATATGCCTGTCTGACTGTCATAAATACCTTGAGGAGGAGCAGATACCAGACAAATGGGAAGGGGAGGTTCAAAAGTAGTTGAACCATAGATTCTATGCTTGAAAGTTCCAACAGACCCACAAGATGAATTTCATCTAAGCCTGGAGACCTGAGCTCGCATCTGTGAACCGTGCTGGCTTCCCGCCTTCACACCTACACTGAGCCCTGACTCCCTCCCCGTCATTCTGCTTTTTTCCCATAGCAAGATCATTCTCCCTGGTGGACAAGTCAGAATTCAAACAGCAGTCAAGTAGCGCTGCTTTCTCTCTGCTCTGTTAAAATGTCCCCCGAGCAGTCTTTTCCTTGTTCATCCCTTTTTTTTTTCCCCAAATGGAAGTGAAAAGCTCTTTTTAGTTGTCTTTCATATGTTTCTCAAGCTCCGGCTCTTCTGGGTTTTAGATAAGGTGAAGGAGTCAGGAGCACAGACTCTAGAGCCAGACTGACGTGGGTTTGTGTCCCAAATCTGCCACATAGTAACCCCGTGACCTTGGGGAAGGTTCTTAACCTTTCAGAACTTCAATTTCCCTTTCCCTAAATGGGAGAAATCTTCATATCTACATCAGAGGGTTGTTGTGAATATTCAATGAGAAAATGTAAGCAAACTGCCCAGCAGAGTTCCTGGTGCATAGCAGGTACCCAATACCCAGCAGCCACCATGATTCTTTAAGTTCAAGGCCATTCTTTTGAATTGGAGCATAAGCGGTTTTTTTAATCCTTTGTCACTTTTTCTGCTGTTTCTATGCCCTTTTGATATCTGGGCTTTTCAGAGAGCTCCACACACAAATACAAGATTACCTCTCGACATTCTTCCTTTTAATCTTTATTAAAATCACTCTGTACCAATCCCTAAGGCAGGACATTGATGAAGATAGGACTTTCCATCCCTGGACAATAGGAAACCACATCAATATCAACCTAGATTTGGAATTATGAATAATGAAGAAACCTGAGATGGCCATTGTCAGTGCCAGCTTGCCTGCCAGCTGGCCAGCAGCCCTCCACTCACCCCGTGGTCTATCCCCTGGGCTGCAAGCCTCTAACAGGAGTCTCCACTCCTTGCTGTGCCACCCGGGTCTGCACAGGCTCTGCCTCACGCACTCTCCTCACATGTTCTACTTCCCTTCTAGCCTGACACACCCCTCCCACAGCACTGGTCCAACCCAGGATGTGGGCCTCATTGCCAGCTCCCTTGTGATGGTTGGTTTTATGTGTCAACTTGGCCAGGCTGTAGTACCCAGTTACTCAGTTAAACGCTAGTCTAGATGTTGCTGTGGAGTTATTCTGTATATATGCTTAACATCTGCAGTCAGTCTGACTTTAAGTAAAAAAGATATCCTCAATAATCTGGAAGGACATCATCTAATTGGTTGAAAGGACTTTATGAGGAAAACTGAGGTTTTGCAGAGGAAGAAGAAATCCCACCTGTGGGCTACTGCATCAGCTCCTGCCCAAGAATTATGCAGTGTCAGCCTGCCCACGGATTTCAGACTTGCCAGCCCCCACACATCCATATATCCCTTACTGGTTCTGTTCTCTGATAGAAACTTGGCTGACTCCCCGCTCCTGCCCCAGGCACCCCTACCTCCACCACTGACTATGTGGCCAGATCCAAAATGGCCAAAATCTGAACTACTGTTCCTCCAATTCATAGCAAGACCAACCAGCCCCTACTCACAAGGTAAATTGACCAGGCTGACTGTCCTGCTAATATTATTATCAACATCAAAAGCCAATAATATTTTACTGAGCCGTTACGATGGGCCAGGAATCATGCTAAGGACTCTTTACGCATCATCTCACTTAATCCTCATTGCACCCTATATGATAGGACCTATAATCATTCCTATTTCTCTGAGGAAGTAATTGAGACTCAGAGCCTTTATGGAGCCTGACTAAGGTCACCCAGCTCCTAAGAGGTACAGCTGGAATTCACACCTGCTCCAGCAGCATCCTAGTCCCGGTTTCTGTGATCTCTTGCTAGGCTGCTAGGTCTGTGTCCTTGCTCCCAGTCTTGCCTTAAATACATTTTTTTACATAGTAGTTGTAGTGGGCTAAATGGTGGCCTCCCAAAATATACGTCGAGCCATAACCTGTGAATGCGACCTTATTTGGAAAAAAATGATTTTGTGGATGTAATTAAGGACTCAAGATGAGATCATCTTTGATTAGAGTGGGCCATAAATCCAATGACAAGTATGCTTATAAAAGAATAGGAGAAGATACACAGCGGGGAAGGCCACATGAAGATGGAGGCTGAGACTGGAGTGTCGCATCTACAAGCCAAGGAATGCCAAGGGTTCCAGCAACACCAGAAACTAGAGAGACCTGGAACAATTCTCCTTCAGAGCCCCTAGAAGAACCAACCTCGCTGATACTTTGATTTTGGAACGTATGACCTGCAGAACTGTGAGAGAACAGATTTCTGTTGCTTAAGCCACCCAGTCAGTGTGGGGCTTAACTTTTATTGTTATGGCAACCACAGGGAACTAATACAGTAGTCAAAGTGATGCCTTAAACATGTAAATGAGATCATGTCATTTTCCTACCCAGAATTCAGACCCTTTACTCGGGCCCATCAGATCCTAAGCAATCTGTTCTTGCCTTCCCACCGTACTCAACGCAGTCTCACGCCTTCAGCTCAGTTCACCCCAGCCACACCTGCACTCTTTCTGTTCCCCAAAAGCTCCAAGCCCATTTCTACCTTAGGACCTTCAGACCAACTGCTCCCTCTATGCGGGACGTGTCTCCCCAGATCTTCCTAAGGCTCGCACCTTCTCATCTTCAGGACTCCACTGCCTCTGCCCCGTGCTTGCGCCATCCTGTTGCCCTGTTCTATCTCATCGTAGCACTTACACCTGTTTACTTGACCAATTTATGACAGGTGTGTGTTTGCCATGAGAGCAGATTCTCGTCTGCTTGTTCACTGCTGAGTCTCCAGGATCAAGAACAGTGCTTGGGCACACAGTAGGTGCTCAATAAATATTTCTTTAATGAAGAAAGATATTTTGTAGAAGTAATGTAACTCCAGAGCCCAGGAAAGCGACCAGATCTGGAGGAAGGAAAAATTCAAAATTCTTCAATCTCCAACCTAGCTGTAAACCTCTATTCAGGTGATACTTGGGTTTGAGCCCAAAGCTCAGTTGGTCTCTGCAGTGAAGCAGAGTTCCAAACCACCTGTCAACATCCCCTTCCCACTCTTGCAGCAATCACAAAGATCAGTCAATCCATCACAAAAGCAGAGGGGCTCGCCTCCCACAGCACCCCAGATGCTGTCCACATCTGTTCCCCCGCCCTCTGCCGCCCTCCATACCCCCTAGCCATGCCCTTCCTCTACCAGCCCACGTTATCCCCAGACTCGTGCCCACAACTCAGCTCAGAGGGCATTTCTTGGGCCAGCAGGCATTTGTCACTTCACTTCCTCCTAGAGCCACTCAGTAGTTCTTCGCCTGCCTTGTGAATGGGACCCTCAAGCGGCTAACAGTACCCTCCCCAGCTTAAGGCTGCCCAGAAACCCAGCAGCACTGAGAGCTGCAACCTTTCGGCCCCAGGAATCCTGTGGATTCCAGGCTCCCCAGCAAGGTCCTGAGCCCAGATTGCTTAATGGGTCCCCAGAGGCAGCCGTGTCACAGCTGGAGGAAGTTGAAGAGAGGAGCTACAGGCAGAAGCCTTATCTAAACAAAGTCCTGGCCCCACAGGGAGTCTGCTGGGCCTCCATGCCAAGGCATGGCCACAGTCCTTTTCTCCAAGGAGCAGGTCTGGCCATGGCTCTGCAGCTGTGTGCCTGGTACAGCGGATGGACTGAACAGGAAGTGTCAGTTCTGGCCTCTGGCAAAACCATGAGATCCCAGCCTGGCCCTACTGAAGCCTCTTTCTCCACCCCTGGGCCCCAGAATACTGCACTTGCCTCCTTGAGTCCCTCCAACACCCACACCTCCAAGACGGCCTCCATCCCTCCAAGCTCATAGACCCCCAAGAGGCTGTGCTCCTCACTACCCCCTCCCAGAAAGACTCTGACTCAGCTATCTTGGTGTGGGGCCAGCAGGCATTTTTTTTTAACTCTTTTTACCTTTTTTTCTTTTTTTTGCTGAGGAAGAGTCTCCCAGAGCTAACATCTGTTGCCAATCTTCCTCTTTTTTTTTGCTTGAGGAAGACTCGCCCTGAGATAACACCTATGGCCAATCTTTCTCTATTTTTTGTATGTGGGTTGCTGCCACAGCATGGCTGATGAGTGGTGTAGGCCCGCACCCCGGATCTGAACCCATGAACCTGGGCCACTGAAGTGGAGTGCACGAACTTAACCACTATGTCACTGGGCTGGCCCTACTTTTTTTTTTAAGTGCAGCCACTGCCTTAGAGCTTAACTCAAGCTTCATGAGCAAACTGCAACTCACTTGAACTCTGGGAACTTCCTAGTTGCCCAGAGCTTCCCTCTGCGGCTCTGGGGGCCTTCCTTGCCCATCAAAGGTAAAACTGGGGAGCAAACTCAAATACACCTGTAGGGCAGGTCTGAGTCAAGGGATCCCTCAGCCTGGCTTCCTGGGAATTCAAGTGTAAGAAGGAGTTTTCTCCTTTGTCCCCAAGAAGCTCCTCAAAGCAGCTGCCCCTAGTTTAGCTGCTTCTCCTAGATGCTGAATGAACGCGGCCCTCCTGTACTTAATGAAACTTGGAAACTACTCACTTTGCAGGTTTGCTGGAGCTAGTGTTGGCCTGGCCTCAGCAGCAGGTGATGCATGTCAGCTGGATGTCCTGAGCCTGAGAGGGCTGCCTTCACAGGTTCTTCCCCTGACTTTGCTGCAAAACCAGGCAGACACATCAGACCCCAGCCAGGGTCCAGCAGAATTCTCAGAACCAAAGACCCTGAGGACAGCCGGGGCTCTCTGAGGCCCCCGGAGAATACCTGAGGCTCCCTGAATCACCCCAAGAACACCCAGGGTTCCCTGAGGGCCCTGAGGGCCAGACCTGCCCATGAAGCCTCCTGGACAAAGGTCCCCAACCTGCCTGAACATGAGGATCACGGGAGGCATCTGCTAAGGCCACAAGCTCCCTGGTGCTCAGGCCACACTGAATCAGAATCTTTAGAAAATAATGGGCATGTTTATAAACCCTCTGGATGATGCTAAGAATCAGGCAATTTAGGAGAGCAGGAAGGTTTCTTCTTGGCTCCCAAGCCATCCCCCAATTCAAGAGTCCCACCCCATCTCTTGAACTTCCTAAATGTTAGTGACTGCCTGGAATGAGATCATGCCTTGCTGAGCTCAGACAATCTATCGTCCTGAAGGCCTAAGGTACTAGGACAACAGTTCCCAGAGTTTTAAGTGATTTAAAGATCATCCGCATTAGAAACAAGGGGAGTGGATGTGTATAGCCTTGTTATGAAATGCATACTCCCAGGCCACAAACCAGAAAGACCAAAACAGAATCCCTGGAAATAGGGCCCAAGAATCTGCCTTTTGAGGAAGATTCTCCCCCAAGGACACCTTTGCCCAATGACATTTGAGATCTCCTGGCTGATGTCTGATGGAGGGGCCATGGAGACCAGCTTTGGGGGCCCTAGATGGTTAGACACTCCCCTGAAGACTTGAGGATTGCATCCAGAAGATTCTCCTTATCAAGCCCACTTACAGAGACTATCATTCCTGATCCCAATTCCAAGTCAGAGCTCTTGAGGAGAGCCCTGTCTCTGAGGCCTGCTGGGGGAATCTCAGAGCACTGTGCTGGGCGGTGCCTGCATCTGTGTCTGCTTTGAGAAGCCAGGACTAGAATGAAGATGCGGCACTCAGAAGTGGGCCCTTGTTCCTGGGAGGAGCCAGTTGTCTAACTGTTCCTGGACTACTGGAGCTCTCTTTTTTCTTCTGTGAAATGGACTGAATTGAATCCTGACACTCACTACCTGAATGGTGGCTTGGTGGAAACCACCAGTGAACACCACCTCTTTTACCGTGGACAGAGGCTACGGGCTCCTAATGGGTCCCCCTGATCCCTTCCTTACCTCTTTCAACCCATTCCCGACATTGCAGACAAAATTCTCTCTCTGAAAGGTACATCTGAGCATGTCACTTCCCTGCCTGGAACTGCCAATAATTTATTCATCACTCTAAGGACACTATTCAAAACAGTCAGTCTGTAAAAACTGTCACCATAGTGCCCACGTTTTTTAAATTTTCTTTTTTTTTTTTTTTTTTTTGGTGAGGAAGATTGGCCCTGAGCTAACATCTGTGCCAATCTTCCTCCATTTTTTGTATATGGGATGCTACCTCAGCATGGCTTGATGAGCAGTGCGTAGGTCTGTGCCCAGGATCCAAACCTGTGAACCCTGGGCTGCTGAAGCAGAGCGTGTAGACTTAACCACTACACCACCGGGTGGACCCCGTTCTTCCCACATTCATCTCAGAAGCTTATCTTCTCCCACTCTCTGCCTTCATCACTCTGCTCCAGCCAGAGTCCTTCTCCAAGTCCCTCAAAAGAGCTGTGTTCTTTCTCTCCTCAGGGCCTCTGCACATTCTTTTCTGGCCTGGAGTACCCTTTCCCTGGTTAATTCTAACTCATCCTTGGAGCTCAGCTTAACTTTCAATTCCCTGGCCACTCTCCCTCCCTCAAACTAGCTCGGCCTCTTTCGCCTCCCTCCTTGGTCCCTTGGTAGCATTTATCAAAAGTGTAGTGAACTAATTACCTGCATAACTGTGTGCTCATTATCTGTCTCCCCAGCGGGCTGTGAGCACCACAAACACAACGGCCGTGTGTGCCTTGCTCACCGTTACATCCCCAGTGCCCAGCATGGGGCCTAGCACATAACAAGTGTTCAACAAGTATTTGTTGAACCAGTAAGCAAATGAAAGAATATAATTAATTAATAAAAAGTTTTAGTAAGACCCTCTTTTCTAATAGTTTCAGGGACCGCTGGGTAGCTAAACTTCTAGACTGATGTGTCCTGATTCACACAAACTTCTTGGTCTGCCTTTGAACAGTCCACAAGTTCAAAAGGGCAACATTTGCCAAATGCATATGATTTTTTTGCCTGACAAAGGGATTCTTCACTTTACCAAAAAAAAAAAAAAAAAAAAAAATCCCCTGAAAGGCATCTTTAAATAGTGCGTTCCCTCCGTTGCCCATAAGCCGTATTAAGAGCTCATTAATTATCTGCCAGGGAGGCTAGAACTAAGAGGCAAGTTGTAAGGATGGTTGCCAGGGGAAGAAATGATGATAAATCAGCACCTAAATGAAAGTGTAAATCATGGCGGGGTGTAAGACCCCATCTACGGAAGGTGATTTGTACACAGCCTCTCAGAAACGTTATTATCAGGAAGCGTGCTTGCAGGAGGTGGGCACACTGTTCACTTGGAACCAGATTTCCGCCTTTGAAGGGCATCCGTTTCCCCTCCTTGGTCTCCTCTGCACAGCTTTCAAGGTATCTTTGAGCTCTCTTGCTTGCGACTAGAACGTGGTCCTGCCTCTGCCACGGCAACTCCCCTGCTATCCCGTCAGACTCTCCAGGCCCCTCAGGGCTGCAGATGTCCCTCCCTCTCGTGAGCGTAAGGGATTTTATAAAGGGCCATTCCACCTTCAGCCAGAGTGGTTGGCAACTTGGATGAGAAGAGGGTGTTCTCCAGGAGTGTTGCTGGTGATGTACGGGGTGCTCCATCAGGAAAGAACGTTTATTGAGTGGTGAGTGGGTGTCAGCACTTGTGTTCATGCTTCGATATACTCTTCATCAAAAACTGTGGAAATAAATGAAGACCACTCGCATGAGGACCAAGCAGGGTTTGCTACAGGGGAAGTCAGCCACCATCATTTGCGTTTGGCAGAAACTTGAAAGGCAGGCAGGAAAATAGGAAAGCTTTGTAGTGGAAAAAAGGACATGCTTCAGGTGTGCCCTGATTAGGCTGTTGGCCTGGGGAAGCTTTGGGCTAATGAAACAGGACATCCTGTGCAGTTGGTTAAGGGAGCAGATGTGACCTTCTCTGTTTGGTGATAAGTTGGAAACAGGGGCAAAATTAGGGAAGCTGGCAGTCATTGATCAAGTCCTGGCTGTTCGAGGCCAGCTGCCGCAGAGGCTGTAGGTAGGGTTCTGTTTGTATGTGCGGTCCGGCCATATCATTGTCCATTTGTATATTCAGTCTCTCACTAGAACGGCATTGCCTCTTTAAGTCACAAGATCCCAGCAGAGCTTTCTACAGGGAAATGCATTGGTTCTCTCCCAGGCAACAGCCAGACTTGTGTTCCTGTCCCTCGAACATTTCCAGGTGCCTTTAGGAGTGAGCTGGCTCTGTTCTTTCTTTTGGTTGTTCCCTGCTTACCTGGGCTTGGGGGCCTGTGCTCACCAGGGTTGCTGTACAAGAGAATCATCTCTCACTCTCTTCCATTCTGCCTCCTTCTCTGTGCTTTCATGGTCCTCGGCTTTTCCCACTTATGGGCAAGGCTTAATGTCCTTAGGCGGATCCATCCCCCCTCTCAACTAGGACTCCTTCAGGACCTTGACTAAAGGGCCAGGTCTGAGTTATTGTCACAGCTTCAGAGCCCAGCACAGTACCTGACCCACAGAAAGTATATGACAAATGTCTCGTGAATAATTCAATGAATGCATTGGTTTTACTTCCAACCACTCATGACAAGAAAGGAGAGGGAAAGAAAATGATGAAAACAATAAACATGGGGCAATTGCAAAAGCTCAAGAAATCTTAGAAGATTCCACAGGAGTGTCTTCCTGAAACGTAAATGGGCCCAAAGCTGTGTCTTCCCTCTTCTTGTCCCTTATCTGCCTCACATTTCTAAATGGTTCTAGATAAGATTTCTTTTCTTTCCTCTTCATATTTACCCCAGTTTGGGGCTCTTATGTTTTTCTTTCATCCCCATGTATGCCTATCACAATACAGGAGATGTGCCAGGATCTCAAAGTTGCTTCAATAATGTGATTTCAAAATGGGTGGTAGTGGGAGGGGTGGGTATTTTGAACAACGTGGCCAAAGTTGGCAATGGATAAGATCATAGAAAAGTGCGTTAAGGACAACTCCACCTTGGCCACCCTAGTCTGGGGGAAAATGTATTGTTCCCTACACTACATAAAACAACAAAAATGACAATTCAAACATAACCATCGTGCAATATGGGAGGCAATGTATGTGTTAGCGCCTGGTTACCCCCAGCCTTCTGTTTGGGACACAGTGAGAAACTGCTAAGCAAAATTCTGTTTACCCATGTCACAGAGTCTGCATCTTTATAGTTGAGATTGCTTTATTAAATCAGATAAGTGTCCCCGTCTTGGCCCATTTCAGCCAAATTTTAAAGGAAAGTCAAAGCTTTGGGCCCCCAAAATTGTCAGTGCTCCAATGTTTAACCATTCGTAAATACAGTAACAGCCAACACCTCTCCAGCAACGAAAAACAGAGGCGATTCCATTTTCCCCACTCTCCTAACCCAGTCTGCTAACTGCAGCCGTGCATGTCTTCTATGCAACGATAATCACGACCCTGAGGCCTTACAAGATTGGGAAATGCCTTCTGAAGCATCAAACAGAGATTAAATTGTCTTGCTTGTAGTTGTAGCGTTAATTTAAATTACAATTCTTTGAAAACTGGTATTGGATTACCAGTTCTCAAAGGACATGAAATTTTATCTAAGGGCTGCTCTTTATGAACCAGAACGTGCGATTAATGCGAACATTCTTTTTCTAGGTCTTTCTAGATGCACAAGACTCTTTTTTTTAAAATAATTTATTGAATATAAAAACCACCATTTACTTTGAAATGGAATATTCCAGTTTTCTTGCATTTCCACATAGTGTCTCATCTGATACCAACATATCAGAAATGTAGATGAGGAGGGATGTGGCCATAATGTCTGCGACCCATCCTTCTACTCTTACACACAGACTTTGCGGGTCTGTTTTGGAGGACTTCCCTCAGACCATTGGTGACCACTTTGCCCAGTTGCGTGGAGAGCTGGAGACCACCAGTGGCCACTTTGACTAAAGGGGTGGAAAGTCCCTTCCCTCCCCAGTCCTTAGGCAGTGACTAAGGGATGGGGTACAAAAGGCCCAGCCCCCTTGCCTGAGATGGAGACCACTAGGAGGCTTCTCTGAAGCGCCAGAGTTCCCCTGCAGGACCAGGCTGGGGCTTCCCTCTGCAGGCCTCTGCCTGTGATCACAGCCTTGCTCTGCTTCCTCCCCTTACCCCACTGCTCCCCCATTCCCTCCCAGGGGGAGCCCTTCCTTAATAACTTACTAGAATCTGAATCTTTTCCTGGAGAGTCTGACCTAAAACTCAGGAATAATTATCAATCTTCTACAAAATGGACTCAGAGAATTGAGTGACTTGCCGAAGATCACATTAGCCAAGCCCAGAATTCAGGTCTTTTCATTAATCAGCCATTCAACCAATATTTATCAAGCACTACCACTATGCTTAATAAATGGAGAACAGTGACACAAATACACTCAGGTGCCTACCTCCACTCAAATGCACAGGCCAATGAGAAGAACAGCAAGACCGCACATGGTGTTTTCAGCTGGCAGTACTTTCCAACTGAAGGGATCTGGGAATAAATGGGTATTCTTGACATGTTTTTAGGTTGATTTTGTCATGACTCCACTTGGAGGCAATCAAAAAGAGCAAGCGCTTTTACTGAGCACAACACAACACACTGGGTGTCTCAAATCTAACCAGTTGCTTTCCCTGCTCATTAGGGTCCCAAGTCCAAGTAACTGCTGTGGAGAGAGATGGATGGAGACGGCTGGGGAGAAGGATGTGGCCTTAAAGGGACCCATGCTGGAGAACTGGAGAGAAAGAAAGAAGCTGGGCCCAGGAAGAGTCCCACCCTGCGAAGGCAGCGTTCCTGCACTTGGTTACCATCACTTCCGATGCACCCCAGGGAAACTGCCCTCAGCCCCTCAGATGCCATGTGAGCCCACCCTCCTTGTGTCACCCACAAAAATGCCCAGCAGTGACTCTGAGGCATCACCAGGACCTGGAGGTCCAGCAGTCTGATCTGTGTTCCTGAGCCTGACTCAACTCCAGTGAAACTCAGAGAGGTGACGTTATTCATCCAAGGACACAAATCAGTAAGAAGCAAAGCGAAGATCTGAAGCCAGCCATGCCTGACTCCAAAGTCCATGCTCGAAGAATAAGTAATGAGACAAAGGAAGGAGAATGGTGTTCTCACGAACACTCAGTTCTCCCAGCAGAATAAACCACAGTGAAATGCTAGCCCGAGTGGATGCCTAAACATAAAGGGGAATTATGTTTAAAAAATTCTTGCTCAAAAATAAAAAAGCAGAATTAAGTCTTATATCACAAAGAAATAGCCTGGAAAAAAGGAGGAAAGCCTAAAAATGAGATGAAGCATGAAACAACATAAATGTTCTAAAGCTCTAAAGACGTGTATGCTAGGGAGGAAAAGCTAATGGTGGAAGATGCTGGAAGTCATTAGTGTGTGTGTTCCTTTATCTTTATGACTTCATCACAATCCCTCTGTTTCACTTGCCATAAGAAAATAAAAAGCAGACCTTGACAGGGCAAGAAAGGGTTAAGTAGTGTTTTCCGAGTGCACACCAAATCATTGTCTGGATCAGGCTTTTCCTAAGAACTATAGAAGCAAAATGAGACAAATAGGTATTTTTTCCCTGCATAAAAACCAGGGAAAATCGGAGAACACTAGAAATTGCAAAGAAGCCAGTCCAACCTCCTCTGGCAGAGGGAAGCTTTGACTAATCCAACTTGAGTTTAACCCTAGAAGAACACACGGTAAAGAAGAGCAAGTCGTCATGAACGTATCTGGAAAGTGATACCATGAAGTCGTGGCTGAAGCTAAAGAATATCTCTTTCCATGGGAGACCCCACCAGGATCTAACCATTTTCCAAGCACAGAAAATAGGCTGTCTTTTGGGAGGGCACCTCGTGGGGAATCATAGGAGGTCCCTTCTTTATGTCTCCTACCCCCTAGAAATCTCTGTCCTCAGATCCAGGCAGGGGAATCTGAAATTCTTCCTTGGCTCCCTCTTGGGGCTTGAAGGTCCATTTAAAACACAAAGAGAGCCTGGGAGGGAACTAGAGCTCCATTAACTTGAAGCTGGGCCATTGAAATCCCTGTGTACACACTTCCTCACCAGTGTGACCTTGGGCATTTCTCGCCTATGAAAAATGTTGTGATGGTCAAACTCTCTTCTCCAGGGTTTGTCATGAGAGCACCAAGAATATGCGGAAGCACCTGGCACATAGGAGACGCTCAATAACACTTTCTCTTTCCAGCAATGGAGAAAGAAAAGCGAGAGACAAAGGGAAATAAACTTAACGAGGATAAGGGAGTAGAGGAGGAGAAAGGGGAAACTATGGCTCGAGGTGTCCCTAGCTAAAATGGAGCCATTAGGAGGCATCCTAAGTGACCTGTACCCAATGGCTGGAAGTTGGGTCCCAGAAAAATGGGTGGCATAGAGGACAAGTGTCTTTCTACCCAACCCAACATAGACATGTCTACTTGGGAGACACTCTTCCCAGGGAGTGTATAGACGAAGTCAAGCTCCAATGAAAAGCTGCGAAATGGTGGCACTCATCAGAGCCCAGAGCCTGGAGAGATGCCCAAGAATGTAGGAACTAAAACCTTCATACTCCCATTAACAGTAGATCTTATACTTCAGTCAAATCAGAATCCTCTGGAGGACTTGTTAAAAGAAACACTTTACTGAGCCCCAACCCAGCCTTTCTCATTCAACAGGTTTGAGGTAGAACCCAAGAATTTGCTTTTCTGACAAGTTCCCAGGTGAGAGTAACACTGCTGGTTCAGGAACCACACTTGGAGAACCACTGTCCTTTACCTTCATTTAATAACCTCAGGAGAGATTTTTGGCCCCTGCACTTGAGTCGAGGCATCGTGATAGAAGACCGCTAGAATAAGCCCTTCCTGCTCTGACATTCTGCGACTTTGCAAGTCTAACCAGGCCAGTGCATTTACTAGTTGTGGGCTGGGAGTGGGGGGAGACTAGGCATGTAGAAGTGACTGAAAGACAAGGAGAATCTCCAGAATACAGAAAGAGCAAATCCTGCATTTTTTTCACCACTGCCCTAATTTTCTTCCATACTCTAAAATACTCTGCTGACTTCACTTAAGCTTGCCTTGGGCTCCTGAGCTGGGCAGATATTTAAAATAAAGAATGAGCTGTTTGGGTAAGTAAAGTTTTCCTAAAAGTCCTCCCCTGGAAGGAGTCTCAGCCCCCTGGGCTGTCGTTCTGTGACTCAATAGTGACATCTGGTGGCCATCGAGGTGAGTCCCAGGCCCTGGTAAAACCTACACATGTGAAGACTACAGCACAAAAAGGGGGTGCCTACATTCCCAGAAATAAGCCCATTTCTCAGTCACTATAGCTTACCCAGACTATCTTTGAGCAAATTATTCTCTTGGTTGAATGCCAAAAACATTAAAGGCTCTGACTCCTATTTTAAATCTCTATTCATTGACCCATTTGAAAGGATACAATCCTTAGGAGGCTGACAACTCCGCTGTGGTTGATGCATCTTAACTAATATTCATATGTAACCATTTGGTTAAAGGAACACATCAAAGCATTTGGCAGGGGAAAAAAATACAGCCTAACTTTGCTTCCAACAATTTGATCTAAGCAAATAAATAAGTCATTTTCATTTCCAGTTTAACATAACAAGAATATTTTTACATGATAATTTGCTTTTAAAAATTCTAGCTGTGAAGTTTAATAACAGCGCATGAAGCTGCCTGTCATTTCATATTTATGTTCCAATCCCAGTTTTGACAGTTCCCATGGGCTCTGGACCACTCGGCTAGAGATATTCTAGGCCATGTTTTCATAGTAACAGGTAGAAACCCAGCCCCAGAGCCAGGAAAGAATGAAGAACCTTTAACAGGGCTTTGGATGTGGGACTGGCTCACCTTTCCCCCTTCTTGCTACAAGACAAGTTTACAACTTAGAGAAATGGTCGACCAAGCCCTCCATTGCAGTCTCTTTAACATACAGTCCTAGGAGCCCTTTCAAAGGGAACAGTGTGAGGAAAAACCCTTCTCTCACAGTGACTGGCTAATGGCAATAGCAGCTGGCATTGACTGAGTGCTTACTCTGTGCTGGGCACTGTGCTCAGAGCATCACATGTCGATGGCTGAATCTCCACAGCATCACCAGGCAGGCAGAGCCTGTGTGTTCCCATCTCATAGACAAGGAAACTGGGGCTTAGCCAGGTGAGGGAGGGGCTTTGCTCAAGGCCTCATGCTAGCATGGGTTGGGGCTGGGGTCTGAACCCAGACAGCCTGATTTCAGACCAAGAATCAGGTCAGGGTAAGCACCATCCATGCCCACCTAGCCAAACCCTTCAAAGCTCAGCTTCAACATTTTTCTCTCCTGCCCTGCTTTTCCCAGCACTGCCACACCCACCCCAGCCCCTTCCAAGTGACAGCAATGCCTCTTGCCAGGGAAATGTCACCCTGCCTTATTGCTACCCCTCCACGGATTACCCTTGCTTTGAGTGCTTGACATGAACGTAAGCATCTTAAAGGCAGGACATATCTAATTTGCATCTGTAGTAACCCCATTAGCTGGCACAGAACATTGCAAGAGGTCAGCAGCCAGCGTGCTTTTGCTGAATGAACAAATGAATAAATGGACCTTGAGAAATGCACTTCCACTCTGTAAGAGACCCCTTGGGTTGGGGGAGGGGTCTAACCCCATTGGAGGGAGTGAACAGTAAGGAGACAATGAAGAGGTGGAACACAGCAAGGACACCTACCCAAGGATGTCACTAAAACCTGGTGCATTCCCACTACTGAGTGAGACAACCTCAAGTCAGACTTCGGCACTGTAGCATAGAGCTGAAACAGAGAGACCTCTGCAACCCTCCATTTTTTGCTCCTGTTTTGGGATGTTTAGGTGATATGTAGTGTCCCCCTTTCCCCTAGCATGGAATTTACTACCCCCCACCCCATTGTCTTATCATTGTCTGCTTGTTTGTTCCTCTCTAGACTGTGGGCTCTCTGAAGGCTATTTGGTTCCCTGCTAGACCCTGGGCATCTTGCACAGTGCTTGACACCCAGAAGGGGTTCAATAAATATTTTTAAATCATTCAAACTTTAATTTCAGCAGCAACTATAAAGCAGAGGTAAGGGAGAAGTTTGTGTCGAATTCAGAGCAACAGCCAGAGTTCCTCAGTCTTTTACTGAAAGGGTGATGTATGTGTGTTCATATTTTATAGATGCTAATTGTTGACAACTTGATTCAGTGGCTCGACAAATTGGAACTGACACCATCAACCTACTCGATCCATTTACAATCTTTCATCATCAATGCAAGGGACTTTGTCAACTAAGCAGGGCCAACTTCCCTTGTGAGGCCAGCGTCTTGTTTCCTATTAGTGATGAGCATTACAAGTAAATAGATTGGCTTAGCATGTTAAACTGCATCCAACAGTCCAAAAAAAATCACAAGGTAATGCAGAAAAATAAAAGTAAGGAAAGGGAAGACTCAAGTCCATGCACATTTACCGAGCAGAAGTTTTGCTAACTAGTTTCCCTACCACCAGTCTTGCCGCATCCCACCTCCAGAGAGTGCTCAGAGTGGTCTCTCGAAAATGCCGTCAATGCAAATAATCCATAACCAACCTATAAGTCAAAACTGGGATGAGTTTATTATGAGCCAGAGTGAGGTTTATAACCCCAAAGCCCTCAGAAGGTGTTCCAGAGAAGCATGGTTTTCAGTACAGTCTTGTATCTTTTTAGAACAACGAACATACATTAAACACACCCAGGGTACATTTTCATCAAAATTTCAAAGAGATGCTCAGTTGCAAATTAGCAGGTCAACATGACCCTGATGTCAGGAAAGGGTGTAACTGGGCATTACCAATAAGGCATTACCAACAGGGCATGGGATGGGAAGTATGCATTCTTATCCTAAGATAGTGCATTCTTCGCTTTGATGATTAAGCAGATGTACAGTGTGTGTTTGATAGGCCATAAATCAGGCTTTTTAATTCAAGTCAAATCAGTTTTGAACTGGAATAGTTACCTCATATACCTCAATATGTGATAATCTCTTGTCATTCTCCTCTTTTGATCAATAGTCTTTCAGTAGAAAGCATTGCTGATCAAAATATTGTCCCTCAGTCCCAGGGAGGTTGCTGCCTGCCCTGGGTCCATCATGTCCTTTGGTGCTAGGCTTTTATGTCATCAATTTGCCCAGTTATCCATGTTAGGGGGAAATAGTCAGATATAGTGGACAAGCATAATAGGGGAAGTGTTTTGCAGGCTATGTAACTTGTCAATCACTTTTAGATTATCACACAAATATTGCACATGTGCTTTTACATGACTTCCCATAGTTACATTGTTTATAACAGTTATAGAACAGGTAATCCACTACTTGAAATGATTAGCTTAAAAATGAATTCTTAGGCATAGCCTTAGTAAAAGGGGATTCATCCAGGGTTGTAGGGTCCATCAACCATCTCAAGTTGCTGAGCAATCATTACTCTAGCTTGCATGCCAGTCGTACAACACTGAGAAAACAGTAATTAGTTTGAATATTATGACTAATACAAGAATTCCAAGGAGTAATAGAAATGGGAACTGCAATCCAGGTCATAAATGGAAGCCAATACCAGAAGGGAGCCAACTAAACAAATCAAGACCAGGTATAGGATCACTTAAGGAATCTACCTGCTTTTTTTTTTTCATGTGCTTTAGCAGAGGTGACACATTGGAGGACTCATCACGTATAAAAACACAGCATTCAGTTTGAATGACGTATATGTACCACCTTGGGATGCTGCAAGACAAAGGCCACTCTATTCTGAAGGACAGCCTTTCTCATTAAAGACATTTCAGTATCTAATAAGGCTATTCCTGCTTGACTAATGTTAAGAGCTTCTGTATATGACATGACATCCTCTAGCCCCAAAGGAGGATATACCACTGGAATCAGTATATTCGGCAGTCATACCGGTGGAACACTGAATGAGACCATCTGGACCTTAAAGAGACAGAGATTGGCAATAGGTGTTAGCTCAGTATGGCTCCTTCCTGCATCCAAGGGAAACACAGGGCACAGTGTTTTAGCTATCCAGGCAGTAGCCAAGGCCAGAGATTTGTTCCACACAACCACTGAGTTCCATTATGAGCCACTCAATAAATGCATGGCCTTCAAGACCAGTCTGTTCCAAATCAGTCACTTTCTTCAAGTACGATAGTATTTTGAAACCTTAAATGGAACAATTATAAAATAGGTATACAGTTTAAGCATAACAAAGGTTTAAACTAGGAGATAAAGGTTGGGAATGCAGGCCTGGTCCAGAGTCTTGGGACAGCTGTCTACAGTAGATGACATCTTCTTCTCACCTTGGAGATATTTGTCTTGGTCAGTTGAAGTCAAGTATCAGAAATAGGAGCTGAAACTGACTCAAGTGGAGAGGACTTTTTAAAAAAAGAAACATCAATCCATGAGTCTATGCCTTTTGATTCTGCAGCACATGAATTTATTAAAAGTACATGGTATGGTCCTTTCCAACAGGGCTGCGAAGAGTCTTTTATTTGATGCCTCTTCCGATAAATAAATTCTCCAGGTTATAGTCCATGATCCTTAAGGTCTGGGAGTTCTCTGTGAAAAGAATCAGCTACCAACCTTTCATTTCTTTCAAGCATCTCAATGAGACCCTGATAACAATGTAACATCTCCCTTAAGTAAAGTTGATTCATATATTTCCTCATCTAATTGCATAGGCCTTCCATTTGCCATATCGCAAAGGGTGACTTAGGAAGGGTAAAGTGGCCTTGTGATTCATGAAATAGTTGCCCTAGATTATATTTTAGGTGTATAGCACAACAAGTACAGGCTTTATGAGCCACTGTGGGAGAAACTGTCCAAAAGTATTGTTTTCCCCCTTTTGTTGCCACCTTTATTTCTGTTCTTCCATGGCGATTTCTTGAGCCTACAGAAGGAAACCTTTTACTGGGTTAGCAGAGTTAGTAGAAAGTGGCAGGCATTCTTGAGGCTAGACAGCACATACAGCTTGATAACATCCTTGCTTATTGTTTAAGTAAGACCCATCTGTAAACCATTTAAATACTAGGATGTGCAGTGATGATCTTTTCCTCTTGTGATGTTGGAAGCATGGTAGCAAGGTTAAAATAGTGAATAATATTTACCTACACAATATAACCTAAGGAGGTTTATCATCATTTACTTGATGATGCTTCCCACGCAATTTATTATACCAAAGCAACCTAATTCGTATCCCCCCTTTATAGGAAGAGAGAACAAACTTCTTGGAGAAGTCTCAGGGGCCCTCTGAAAATCCTCAGAGAAATTATCTTCCTTCTTCCAGGTCAAAAGAAAGCCTTTATTCAGGATTTGAATATTTTTTGTGGGGGGAGCTTATAAAAAATATCAAAAGGTTTTAAGACACATGTTCAAATAGGAAACAATGGTCACTGCAAAACAAGTCTCAGTTATCTATTATTAAAGAGTCAAGGGCAAAAACAGTGAGTTAAAACAGTCAAAAAGTCTTAATAGAGAAAGCTCAGCCTTTCTGAACATAGCGAAATTATTTTAACAAAACAGATTTTCTGTCTTTCAGGTAGACTTACTCAAAAATAAAGAAAAACCTTTCATAACTGCTTTATCAAGAGCAGATCAAAAGTTCAAGGAAATTATCCTTTTGAGAGAGAAAACCAAGTTTTAGTTTTTACACCAGCTCATTTTTGGCATTAAAACTCATTTACTTAATTGGGTTTACTTTAATCTTAGCCAACTTGACCAGGCATAAAACTCCCTTCAGAATTTCTCTTTGAAAGACCTTCTATAACTTTCTTTTTACATTCAGAATTTGTCCCAGGCTTTCCTTCTTCCTTTCTAGCATTTTAGGACAAATTTATCTTTCTTAACCTAACAAACAAAAATACTTCCATACTTTATACCTGCTTTACCAAAAGCATATTTTACTTTCCTGGTATACAGAGCCATTCTCCTTATTAATTTTTAGTAGCTTTAATTACATATATTAATTAGAATTTTTAACCTTTATAGTCCCTAGCAAAAACTAAAAATTAAGCAACTATGGCTTTTATAGCAGCATTCTAAACACTTTTCATAATCTCTAGAAACATGCTACTTGATAATAATAAAACACAACGTGTGTTTACTGGTAGACCCAAACACTTTTTACTTTCACTTTTTACTGTAATAAGAAGACAAAAGTAGATAAACTTAGAAATGTTATCCATAACATTTCAGTATGTTATCTTATTTGAAAATGACCCAGATACTCAACAAGTTTTTATCATTTAACTTAATTTAGCAAAACTCTAAAGTTTTAAGTTACCAAAAGGAATTTGGAAGCTGTTTTTATTTCAAGTATTCAGACAGTAAAACATAATTTTTGTACCTACAAGCTCTTACCCATTTTTATCTATCTAAATCATTTGTTTCCAACAATTATGATCAGATCACCCACAAAAAGTTCATGAGATGTTAGACAAAATTAGCTATCATTTAAAGCTATTATTTCAATTATGAATTTGTAACAGGGATAACAAGAGGTTATTTGACTAGTAAACCCAGGCTGCATGACTGCATCATATCTAAATACCGACAACTCAGAGAACATGCCTGTTTCAATCAAACCAACAAACTTAAACAAGTTTTCATTTACTGAAGATTAATTTATCTCATGTTAACTTGAAAGACATTTGGGCAAATTTCTATTACATTTAGAATTTATGTAAGCACTTACTTTCAGTCAATTAAACAGAGCTGTTAATTTTGGCTACACCATTCAGAGGTAAAATATCACACGTGTATAACATACATTTAGACACACATACACAGAGTCTCCACAGCTATTGTTTTAAAATTACTGCCATTAATCAGGTACAGTAATACACTAGTTATGAATCCAAATTTTGTTTTAAGCCTTTTTTACTAATATTTGTGGAGAAGACACTCAAGATGTTAAATTTTGGGTGAGGGTGCACTTATGGCTGTTTTGCTGGCCTTTCCCCCTTTTTTTTCCTTCTGTTTTAGGAATTGGTGATGAGCCAGATAACAGTTCCCAGAGAGGGGAGGCCATAATCCTTCTTTGAGATAAAAGAACTAGGTGGAATCCGAACTGTCTCTAGAACTACTTTTCCAGTCTTACAAGGGTTTGTAATTTGAGGACACCTGTCCAATCGCATCACCCTAATTTGCTTTTTTCTCTAGGGGGGGTTAGTTTTATTTTAACTTAGGGAAGAAAGCCTGGAAAGAAAATTCCTATCAGGCTCTGAATATCAGTTTTCAGTTGGCCAAATTTCTGACCCTAAGTTGCTAAATCCTTTCAAATACCTTGTCAGGTTTCAGCCAGGACAAACAATAACTACCTGGCAGTATTCAACAGTTCCAGTCATCTTTAGAAGTTTCCCAGAGAATCTCTCAGAGTCTCATTAACTCAGAGAGTAGATTATGGAGGTGTCTATAAAGCCATGGCCTAATATTTTCCTTTAGGTATTATTTATAACTTAATTTTCTATTAGCTTTTTGCAACAAAACTTTCAATAAGACTACTTTGGAATGTTGAAGCTTTTTCTTTTTCTTTTCTTTCTTTTTTTTTTTTTTTTTTTTTTTTGAGAAATATTAGCTCTTAGCGGACATCTGCCACCAACTCTCCTCTTTTTTTTTTTGCTGAGGAAGATTGGCCCTGAGCTAATACCCATGCCCATCTTCCTCTACTTTATACGTGGGATGCCTGCCACACCATGGCTTGATAAGCAGTGCATAGATCTGCGCCCAGGATCTGAACTGGCAAACCCTGGGCCACCAAAGCAGAGCATCAAACTTAACTGCTGTGCCACCAGGCCCGCCCCTGAAGATTTTGCTTTTTAAGTTCACTTTTTAAATGATCTTATCTAATCAGAACATTCCTTCCAATGGCCAGTGTAATTCCCCTGAGGCTGGCAGCAGTTTGGGAGGACCCTTAGCCATGAATGGAGTGCAACCCACATTTCTCTCTGATTATATCTAACCACAAAATGGGGTGCAACTGCATTTTGTCTGACCATATTTCGGGACCTCTAACCTGACAATTATTAAGCCAAGCCCTCAGGGCGTGAAACAAGCTTGGTAAGACATTTTTTGCTGTTCTTTGCAAATATTTACAGCTTCCAGAACCTTTAGTTTGAGCAATTGTGCTGGAAGTTGGCAAGCTCAACTCTTTAAAAACTTCTCTGTTATCTGGCTCTTAGAAAGAAGCCCCACAGTGGCCACTGTTAATTTCAAATTATCCTGGGTTATCTTGCCAGCCATTTACAGCTATCTTTATTTCTTTAAGCGCTTGCAAGTCACAGTATGAAGCCAGCCGGAGTTCGGAGGTAAGGCTGCTGATTTGAGAACTGATCAGCTTTTAGAAGCTTGATTTCCCACTTTTCTTTTAGTTTTGTTTTGCTATTAAGTCTGAACAATTCCTAACGACAGTGTAGTGGGTCAGAAATGTGCTGCTTCTGAGTGTTACTCCCTAAAGAAAGGTCATAAACACTCTTATGTGCCTCAGTTTCTCCTGCCAGCAGCCTAAAACTGCTGTGGGGGCTTGAAGCTGGCGTGACCAACCCTTATTTGAGCTTCCCCAGATGAGCCTGTAATTAATTACCATGAATGATAGTGGAGTTCCCTAGGGGACCGCTGCACCCAGTGAGGGTTTGACGCTCCAACACTCCTGCTAAGGTCCTCAGTCACCCGAGAACGCCTTTCAGCCAGGAGGAGCAACGTCCCTTTTCTTTGGAGCTGAACGCATTCAGTCTCTCATTTCTCTATCAAGCAGTTTGTTCAGACTTTGTAAACACAGTTCTTTCCAATTTAAAGCCAAATTAAAAAGGTCAGCCTGCCCCATTCATGCCAAAGTTCCCTCTAGACTCCCCTGGCCTAGGGAGTCCCCCCCTAGATTCCTGTTACCTAGGGTATGTACAGGTACCCCCTTAAGACACCTAGTCTCAAGGTTTGAAACAGCTCATATAAACTCTGGACCGTTGACTTAAAATAAGGAGGTCCAGGTTTCAGGAGAACTCACCAGGGTCACCTGAAGAACACAGTGATCCAGAGTGGCTCAAGGGGCCCCTATTGGTACCAAATGCCACTTCAGTGTAGATTACAGGTGGTCTCCAGTGCGTTTCTCTGAAATCCTCCTGTGACTATGCCAAAAAATGTCGACTCAAATAATCCATAACCAACCTAGCAATCAAAATTGGGGTGGGTTTATTATGAGCCAGAGTGAGGATTATAAACAAGGAAGGCCTTAGAAGGAATTCCAGAGAAGTGTGGGTTTCAGTATAGACTTATATCTTCTTAGAACAAAGAACATACATTAAACACACCCAGAATACATTTTCATCAAAATTTCAAAGAGGCATTTAGCTGCAAATTAGCAGGTCAACATGACTCTGATGTCAGGAAAGGGTGTAACCAGGCATTACCAATAGGGCGTTACCAGTAGTGTGTAGTAGGGGAAGTATGTGTTCTTATCTTAAGAGATTACATTCTTTACTTTGATGGGTAAGCAGATGTACAATGTATGTTTGATAGGCCATAAGTCAGGCTTTTTAGTTCAAGCTGAATCAGTTTTGGACTCGAATAGTTACCCCATATGCCTTAATATGTGAAAATCTCTTGTCAATGCCAATCAACTCACACCATCCCCCTGTTTAAAATTCTGTAGTACTTTCTCCATTCTCTCCTTATCGTGTCATCTCAGACCCTCTGGGATGTGGGCCTTGCCTACTTCTCTAGTCCAAAACTTCATTCTTCTCCTCACTCCATACTATACTACACACACTCTCTCTCTCTCATACACACACACACACACACACACACACACACTACACTATACTCCAAGAGTATCACAGTACCCATGAATGACCATAAAGTCTCTTCCAACAGGACCTTTGCACATGCTGACCCCACTTCTCCTCTTTCTGAAATACTTTCTCTGCCCTTTCACCTAGCTAAGTCCTTCAAGATTTAGCTCAACTGTTTGCCTGCATCCAGGAAGACTTCCCTGATGTAGTAGGTTGAATGATGTCCCCGCAAAAGATATGTTCAACTCCTAACTCTCAGAACCTGTGAATGTGATCTTATTTGGAAAAAAGTTCTTGCAGATGTAATTAAGTTAAATATCTCAAAATGACAACATCTTAGCCTACCTGGGTGGGCCCTAAATCCAATGACAAGTGCCATATAAGAGACACACAGGGGAGAGAAGTCGGGGGAGAGGGGGAGGTTGCACGTGAAGACAGAAGCAAAGATTGGAATGATAGTCATAAGCCAAGGAACACCTAGAGCCATCAGAAGGAGGAAGAGGCAAGGGAGGACCCTCCCCTAGGGCTCTCAGAGGGCGTACGACCCTGCCGACACCTTGATTTCAGATTCCTGGCCTCCAGAACTGCGAGAGAAAAAAATTGCTGTTGTTTCAAGCCCCTCGGTTTGTGGTGATTGGTTGTGGCAGCCCCAGGAAACTGGCCTCCTCTTTAGGTACTCCCAGCTCTGCAGGTCCCCCAACACTGAGCACACTGCTACCTTTGCCTTCGTCATGCGGTTTTGCAATTGCTATGTGACTTTATTGCCTTCCACGCTAGACCCTAAGCCCCTGGAAGGTGGGGATTTTATCTTCTGTGACCTTCTGCCAGGTTCCTTCTGCATCTCCTTGAAGGAGGCACAGGGCTGTTAGCAAAGTAAGGGCAAGGGGACAAAGAGTCAAACTTGCTCTTTAAAATCCTTAAATCTCCCGCAAATGTCCTCTGAGGACAAGCCCATCTGTTCTTCTCATGCCCCATGCTCAAAGCTTCTCCTGGCCCTCAACTAGTTCCTCCACTTCTTTGTCAACAAAGCCATCACCATCCGCTTAGCTAGCCACCTAAATCATGCATCTCCCTCCTCTGTCAAAGGGTGAGAGGCCCTTAAAATTATTCATAAGTAATTTCCACAGGTTTCAAGCCCTTATTCACTGTTTCAGAGTTGAGCGCATCCATTGCCTGTGGGCCCACCTTCATTGAGGAATGGTGAACCAGCTATAGCATTTAAATCATTTGTCTCCTTTTTTCATTGCACCACATTATATGGGCATACATCATAACCCTGGATGAAGTATTAAATGAATAAATGAAAGAATGATAAATACGTATTTATCCCAACCTCTTGCAAAATTTCATTAAGGAAACAGGTAAATAAGGCTTAGTCCTCAACTGCAAGGGGTTGATAGTCTAGCAGAGCCTAATAAATAATTACTAACATTTGCCGCCTTCCCACCAAATATTTTTTGCTTTTGTTTTTTGTTTTTGATAAAGCACAATTATCTCAATATATGCCACAAATTTTTCAAAGGAAACTAAGTTTCACTTTACCTTTTTTTAAATAAACATATATTAGTAATAGACTATGAGGTCTGTGTTTACAAGTGAGCTGGCGGGTGGAGGTAATGATAAATCAAAGAAACACTGGGCACTGCTTGAGGAAATGTAAAATGGTGCACTCACTGTGGAAAGCAGTCTGGCAGTTCCCCAAAGTGTTAAACATGGAGTTACCATACGACCCAGCAATTCCATTCCTAGGTATTCACCCAGAGGAATTGGAAACAGATGTTCAAACAAATACTTCTACACAAATATTCATAGCAGTGTTATTCACAATAGACAAAAGGTAGAAACAACCCAGATGTCCATCAACTGATGAATGGATAAACAACATGTGATATTTCCATAAATGGAACATTATTCAGCAATAAAGAGGAATGAAGCATTGATACATGCTACAACACGATGACACTTGAAAACATCATGCTAAGTGAAAGAAGTCCATCACAACGTCCACATATTGTATGATTCCATTTATATGAAATGTCCAAAATAGGCAAATCTAGAGTCAGAAAGTAGATTAATGGATGCCATGCCCTGGGAGTGAGGGGTGAGTGAGGGGAAAAGGGGTGTCAGTCAGTTCAGGCTGCTATGACAAAAATATCATAGATCAGTGGCTTAAAAAAACAAACATTTCTCACAGTTCTAGAGGCTCAACACCCGAGATCAGGGTGCCAGCATGGGCAGGTTCTTGGCGAGGGCCTTCTTCCTGGTTGTGTCTTCACATGGCCTTTCTTGGCAAGTGCAAGCAGAGAGATCCCCTATCTCACCCTCTCTTTAAGGACACTAATCTCACCCTGGGAGCTCCACCCTCATGACCTCCTCTAAACCTAATAAACTTCCAACAGCCCCATCTCCAAACACCATCACACTGGGGGTTAGGGTTTCAACATAGGAATTTGGGGGCAACACAAACATTCAATCCATAACATGGGGAGTGCCAACTAATGGGTACAGGGCTTCTTTTTGGAGTGATAGAAATGTTCTAAAATTGATTGTGATGATGGATGCATAACCTTGTGAATATATTAAAAGCCATTGAATTGTGTACTTTAAATGAGTGAACTATGTAATGTGTGCATATGTCAATAAAACTGTTACAAAGAGAGGAAGGGAGGGAGGGAGGAAACAACGGAGGAAGGGATCACAACCTCAAAAAGATCAGGAAATAATATATCCTAGAGAAACATGCTGCCCTGTGAGAGATTCCAACCCTGTATCATCAACACAAAGCAGCTGTAGGAGGGAACTTTGTATCAAATCCAGAACAACTAGACTTCCTGTCTTCTTCTAAAAAGATGATATATGCTTGTTATGTGGCAGCACTATTCTGAATGTTCTAGAACATTTAGCAAAATGATATAATATCATTCATATCACTTAAGCCTCCAGGATCCTAAGCAGTAGGTAGTATAATTTCTATTTTACAGATGACAAAACCGAGGCACAGAGAAGTTGTTTGTCCACGATCAATACCTGGTCAATGGTAGAAGCCAAGCCTGACTCCAAAGCCCGAAGCTCAGCAGGGCAGACAATAGGCAGCCACATGAAAACATAAGGAGTGTGATCTGAGGGCCAAGAGAACGGCCAGGACCGTCGATGTCCTCACAGCTCCCTGAAGGGAGAGTGCTTCTACAGAGAAGGCCTTGAAAGGCTTGATGGTGAGGGGAGTTTCCAGACACCGGGACCCTCGGAAAGGGGAGCTGAGTTCCTGTAGATCTTGGCGCTGGACGAACTGCAGCAGAAACAGCGAAGTCCGTTGGGGCCGTGTGTGAGCCTCAGGGGAGACTTTCCAAGTGGAAATCTAGGGCTTTGCCAACTGCGTGGGCTAATGAAACTGGCTCTGTGCGTGCCAAGAAGCATTCGGGCAGAAAGATCCACAGTTATTTTCAGGTCTGGAACAAATTTGACTGGGCTGCAAGATCTGTCTCGAATACAGTCTCTTTCTACTAGAGGCAACTGAAATGACCGGATGCCGGTTTCTCAATGTATGTTCCACGGAGCACTGGTTCTGCCTGATGCAAAGAGGGGATTAGGTGGAGGGGGGAGAGTTCCATATTTAAACAAATTTTGTGAACGTTTCATAAAACAAAATTAAGGGTTTTTTACCAAGGACTTCTCAGAGCCTCTAGTATGCTAATATGCATTGAGAATCTTCAACAGGGTGCAATAGAGCATAGTGTTCACTAGGTTACAGGATCAGGAACCATATTCTCATCACAGATAACATGGCCTCACAGAGCTCATTTCAGTTTTTACAAATTGTATTCTTTCTCCCTTCTAGGGCTTTGTCTGTTCTTTCCCCTCCTCCCTAATTACTTGCCAAACTCGTATGCCATTTCTTCCAGAAGTCTTCCTGGACCCTCCAAACTGACTTAGGGTATCTGTCTATATGTTCCCTAGACACCCTCTGCTCCACTACCATAGCATCTGGCAAACTTTAATCACCTACTTCATCTGCTCTTCCTGATAATCCATGAACTAGGCAATGGTGATGGTTCATTTTATGTGTCAGCTTGACTGGGCTAAGAGATACCCAGAGAGCTGATAAAACATTATTTCTGGGTGTGTCTGTGAGGGTGTTTCTGGAAGAGATTAGCACTTGAATTGGTGAACTAGGTAAAGCAAATGGCCCTACCCAGGGTGGCGGGGCACAATCCAGCTAAGGGTCTCAATAGAACGAAAAGGCAGAGGAAGCGGGAATTCTCTCTCTTCGCTCTCTCTGCTTGAACTGGGTCATCCATCTTCTCCTTCCCTCCAACATCTGTGCTCCTGGTTCTCCGGCTTTTGGATTCACATCGGGGTTACACCATCAGCCTCCTTATTCTCAGGCTTTGAACTCAAACCAAATTACACCACCAGCTTTCCTGGTTCTCCAGTTTACAGACAGTAGATCATGGATCTTCTCAGCCTCCACAACCATGTGAGGCAATTCCCATACAGATCTCCTCTTATAAAGATCTATATATATCCTAGTGGTGCTGTTTCCACAGAGCACCCTGACTAATACAGTATTAAAGGGGTCACATCCATCCCACTTATCGTGGCATCCTCAGGGTCTAGCACTCTGCCAGGCCCATAGTGGCTGCTCAGTAAAACAGTGGTTAAATGAATGAATGAGTTGCACTCTATCTCCTTGTAAACTCCACTGCCCTCTGGAGACCCATAAAAGCTCTGTCTCTATTAGCAATGCCAATCACTGCTTGCTCTGCCCACAGATTCCCCTAAGCCCTTTCTAATGGGATCTGCCCACCCACAGTCCTACTGCCTTTGGGACTGCGTTCATACTGCAGGGCCCTGCCCCTACCCCTAGACATAACTGACTCAACTAGGCTGGAGCACCTGACCTGAAGGTGGCCAATCTAGGTGCTCTATGAAGATAAGCGGAACAAGTCAGATTCTTTCCCTCTGTTTCAGGAACTGGAAATAAGACACAAAGAAGGAAGGTGCCATTTGGTAGTGGACAGTGCACAGAGAACATTTATGGTGTGAATAGGAGCATTGAAGATGGCCAAGGGCAAGCTCAAGTTATAAGGAAGGAAAACTTTCAACAGAGAGAAGGGAATGGAGCACAGGCACAGAGAGAAATAGAGATGGAGAGAGGCAAAGCAGAGAATATAAGACTGAGAGGAGTTGTCACTTAGAGACATTCAAAATCCAGAACCACCTTTCAGATCCTGTCCCTGAAATCTATATCTGCTCTGTCCACACAGTAGCCTTTAGCTATTAAAATGCAAATTTAAATTAATTAAAATTAAAAATTCAGGGTTGCACTAGACACATTTCAAGTGCTCAGTAACCCTGTGTGGATAATGGCCACCATATTGGGCAGTGCAGAAGAAGAACGTTCCTATCATCACAGAAAGTTCTATAGGACAGCACCGTCCTATATCTTTACAGTAAAGCCCACCTACCTTGAAAAATGTAAGCACAATGTAAAAGCCTCTACTTCTTGTAACCAAAGAAATTGACCAGAACACCTTGCATGATTCAGCCCTTCATTCATTTAACATCAAGTTTATATTGATGTACAAGGTATCTTTGAGGGCTGGGGATACATTAGTGAACTGAACAGAGTCCAGCCCTGACTGGTGGAGCTTCAGTTATAACCTTCCAAATGTTAGCGGGTCATGCCCCTATCCCATTGAGTCTCCTCTTGTTTGAGCCAAATGCAGTCCTAGTTTCTTTAGCCAGCCCTCAGATGGTGTGGATCCCAGGGCCTCCACTCTCTCAGTTCCTCACTGCAAATAGTTATCAATATCCCTCTTAAAACTTAGAGCACATAGCACATATAATATTCCAAAGAGTCAGTACAGAATTCAATGGACTATTATTCTACTTGCTCCGAAAACTGAATTTCTATTAATTCAGCTTGAGAATGCATTTACTTCTAAGTAGCCAGCCACACTGCACGGCTGGTTTGACTTAGTGAGCAGGCAAGTTAACAGCGTTTAAGTTCTTTTTAACAGAAACTGCTCTCCAGCTTGTCCATCTCAAGCTTTACTTATGCAACAGATGTGTAAACCAAAATGAAGGTTTTTGCATTTGTCCCTGTTAAACTTTATTTTCCCTCTAACTTAACATCAATCCACTAATTTTGCATGGTTGTTGGAGGTACTGTATGAAGCCCCTGGTACATGCCTGGCATATAGTTAGTGTTCATTAAAAGGTGGCTGTTGATAATATGACGATTTCTTTTATTTTTTTTTTTTTTTTTTTTTTTTTTTTTTAAATTTTATTTTTTCCTTTTTCTCCCCAAAGGCCCCAGGTAGATAGTTGTGTATTCTTCGTTGTGGGTTCCTCTAGTTGTGGCATGTGGGACGCTGCCTCAGCGTGGTCTGATGAGCAGTGCCATGTCCGCGCCCAGGATTCGAACCGACGAAACACTGGGCCGCCTGCAGCGGAGCGCGCGAACTTAACCACTCGGCCACGGGGCCAGCCCCAATGACGATTTCTTTTAGTTGGATCTTTCTCTTGTTCTTCAGGGATGACGTCATAAATTGAACCCAGTTCAACTTAACAAGTTCCACTGAGCTACTGCTATGGAGCACAGTGGTCCCAACTGGGGCTGGGGGAGTCACAAAGATGGAGCAGACTCCCTGCCCTCCTGAAGCTCACTGTTGGCTGGGGGAAGAACACACACAGACACATTCAAAAGAGCCTGAAATGAGAAGCAAGTTATGTTAGGCGCCATGATTGATGGGTAGGTGGTAGCTAAGAGCATAGACCTAGATCTGAGTGACCTGGGTTTGAATTCAGGCACTATCTACCAGCTTTGTGACCTTAGGCAAGTCACTTAACACTTCTGATCCTCACTTTCTCATCTGTAAAATGGGAATCACTGTGCAACCCTTCTCATGGTGCTGTGATAAAGATCCAGTGAGACAGGGTCAAACTCTAGTAAAGTGTTAGGCTCTGTTTTTTGATGTTTGACTGTTGACAGATGTTAACCATTCCCCCGCGCCATTCTCTTCCCCTTCTGCTTCACATCTCGGCAAGCTGATAGAAAGCCCAGGTGCTCCCTCCTTTATCACCCCTCACTCTGAGCCTTCTCCCCAACCACAATAAAACCCCAAACCAGTCTCCTTTCCTTGCTCTCTCAAGCCATTTTCAGATCAGCTTGGAATGCCTGCCCTACTCACCCCGGAATTCTACATTACGTGAATAACAAATCTTTTCATCCCTCTTGGTGTGTGTGGTGTCATCAGTCTTAACAACCAAACCAAATTTTGGCTTGGAATCCATTCTGGTACCACAAATGATCACAATATTAATCGACTAACACAATGCCTGGCACACCATATGCATTTATAGCAACTATGACCCATATAAGGCTGATGTCACCTTGTTCTGCCAAGCCAACAGGAAAGCAATCCATTTTCTGACAATTCTATAAAACCATGTTTCTCACACTGAGGCATGCATATTCCCAAGGCGGTCTTAAGATATGCCAAGAATACGTGAATCCAATGAGTATAAATTCTATACCATACACACACACACACACTTGGTTGGGGAAACATGGCATATTAAAATTAACACAAAAATATTATGGACTAGAAGGCAAATGCCAAGAACATTTTTAAGATCAAACAGGATCCCAAAGAATTTCATGTTTAAAGAAGACACTTTAGCTACACCCCTAGAATGCCTAGGGGTACTTCTTTCCTGCCCCCTGCCCTTAGGAACTCCTATACAAAAGTATGAGAAACTAATAGCAGATTTTAAACTGATGTCCCAGAAACCACGATACATGGAGGAGACTGTGTGAGCAGCAACCAGGGCCCAGCCTTCTCCCCTCTGAGCAGACCTAGCAATGTCCACTCAGGAGAGTGACCTGGCTCACAGGCCTCACCTCACCCACTCACTCCCTTGTGCTGAAAGTGGGCTGGTCCTTTTCTGGTTGAGGCCCTCACATCACAAAGAGGAAATATGACTCCAATTGGATGAAGCTGGACAAGGATGATGACAATAGAAGCAGAACATTAAGACTGAAAGCGCACAGGTGATCTTGGAGCTGGTAGCAGTGATGGTGTAATTTTCCTGGTCCCTGGGTTGGGTGCACAGTGAGTATGTCAGTCTGCTCAGGCTACCATAACAAAATACCATAGATTGGATGTCTTGAACAACAGCAATATATTTCTCACGGTCCTAGTGGCTGGGAAGTCCAAGATCAAGGTGCTGGCTGGTTTGGTTTCTGGTGAGAGCTCTCTTCCTGGCTTGCAGACAGCCCACTTCTCACTGTGTCCTCACTTGGTAGAGAGACAGAGAGACTCAAAGACAGAGAGGCCATTTGAGAGAGAGGAAAAGAGAGCTCAAGCTCTGGTGTCTGTTCCTGCAAGGACACTAGTCCTATCAGATTAGGGTCCCACCTTTATGACCTCATTTAACCTTCATTACTTCCTTTTGGCCCTGTCTCCAAATACAGTCACATGGGGGTTAGGACTTCAACATATACATTTTGGGGGACACAGTTTAGTCCACAGAAGTGAGGAAGGGCCCCAAGGAATGTATTAAGTGATACTTATTGGGTGGGGAGAGTAGAAATATTCTGACATCCTTGGTGATACAAACTGCTCAATCTATCTATACCAAACACACGTCAAACCTAAGCAACACTTCACAGGAAAACACATTGGAAAGATGAATGCCTCAACTGAGTATTGACATTAGTGACCAAGGAGAGTAATCCAGCCAATTAGGCCAAGAAACTTGCATCAGCTCTGAGGCCTTACCCAACACAGCATTATGTGCTCATCCATACATTGTTTTCAGCAGTCTCATGACTCTGTCACCCAGGAAAGTGTCTTTGGTGTTCTGAGCACTATGACTACTGCAAAGAGAACAGTTCTATTTTGACCTAAAAAAGGGGATATCTTTCTTATTCCTTCTTAACTTATCCTTTCCAACGAGCTTAAAACAGAGAAGCAAACATTTCCTCTGCAATTCCTTTCTCCTCTGCTCTCACTCCATTCTCTTAGTAAACATTGAGAGAAGAGATCAGGCGCCCGCTACGACTCATTACTCAGACACGAAGGTGGCTGTCTCTTCCTTCTGTTCCCTGAAATGTGAAAGAAAGAGATAACGGAGGTGTTTCTTGCTTCTCTCTTTTTCTTTTTATTGGCTCAGAGCTAAATTTGATGCTTAAGTACCACAGCTATCCTTAGCCCAGGATTCTGATATTATAATCTTCCTATCTCCAAAACATTACTCTTGGTGTATTTTCTTATTTCAATAATTCTTTTATATATGTAACTTTCAATGTCATACACCTTAAATGATTTTTTGAAGTAAGAAGAGTATAAGGAGTAAAAAGATTGTTTTATATATACATATATATACATACAAGTATATATATATAATATATAATTGTATATAATAAGAATACTATGCTTAAGAGTAATAATTACTATTTACTGTGCACTTGCATGAGCCAGGCCCTCTGCTGGGTGCTTTTGTACACACCACCTCATTTAATCCTCTCCTAATCTGGTTCCTTATTATCAATGGATGAGGATGACTCACTAGGAGAGTCTAATTGCAAGTCTAAGTCAGAATTTCCAGGTCAGGGATAGGACTTTAGGCAGAAGCTGGTTGCAGAGGGCAGCGAGAGACACTGAGTCCAGGAGCCTTGTTGATTCACCAGATGCTCAGGGCAGATACAGATGTTGGAGCAAGGTGAGAACCAGGTAGCAACCTGGAGCTACTGTGGCCAGGGAGCAGGGATGAGGACAAACATCCATTTACTTGACAAACATTTATCAAACATCTCCCAACTCAAGGAGTTTAGGGTTGGATAGAGAACATTACGTCTCTCTACTGCATGGAGTAGAATGGAACACTACAGGTAAACTGCACAGGGATTCAGAAGATCTTCAGCTTTGGGGGAAATAATGCACTGAAAATCAAGGAAGTCAACAACCATTGATTTAAGTGCCCAATATTCAATAGTCCTCTGCTGATCAGTGGGATATAAAGATGAATGAGACACTGCCACATCGCTGTTCACCATCTAGCAAGGGTAGAATCAGCACAAGGGGACACATTCTAGAGGAATGGGCATCAAAAGTGAGCCTCATACACCTGTGTTCATAGCTTTATTCACAGCAGACAAAAGGAGAAAGTAACCCAAGTGTCCATTGATGGATAAACGGATAAACAAAATGTAGTACATACTTGCAATAGAATATTATTCAGCCATTAAAAGGAAGGAAATTCTGATGCTATAATATGGATGAATCTTGAGGACATTATGCCAGGTGAAATGTTAGCTACAAAAAGACAAATACTGTTTGATTCCATTTACATGAGGTTCTAGAAGAGTCAAATTCATAGAGACAGAAATAGAATGGTGGTTGCCAGGGGCTGAGGAAAGCGGGGGACAGGGAGACGTTGTTCAATGGGTACAGAGCGTCAGTTTTGCAAGACGAAAAGAGTTCTGTAGATGGGTGATGGCGATGGTAGCACAGCAATGTGAATGTACTGAATGCCACAGGTCAGTACACTTAAAAATGATTTAGACATTAAGTTTTATGTTATATGTATTTTACCACAATTTTTAAAAATTTTTAAAAAGTAAACCTTAGTGATTGGGTCATGTTTGAACTTGTTGAAGACAGAACCAGGGAGACATAAATGAAAGCCAAAATTAAGGATGATCACAAGCGTAAGCAAAGAGTCAAGAAGCAAGAGATCTGAGGGTACTCAGAACAATACAGTCTTGACACCCACAGTAGCTCCATGGCTCAGACTCTGAGTTTTACATGGCATCTATCGAGGAGAAAATGGTCCTGGCTGGGCCCTGCTAAAGAAAGGCCAAGTAAAGAGGATGTTAGTTTAGAGGCAGAGAAGCAGTAGTATCTAGGCTATCTGCTATGTGGTGTTCACCTGGGAATCGTGGGTTCTTGCCCAAATCTCCCTTTGTCTCTCTGCTCCAGCCCCCCTAAAACTGGCTACTTCAGGCCACTCTCAACAAGGTACCGTAACCCACCATATCATTTAACAGAGGTGTAGAGAAAGCATCAGCAGAAAGAAGTCCCCCACCTCTTCACTCACTGTTCATGAAAAGGTCCTAATACCTGCCTAGGTTATTAGGACTCCCTTTTCAGGGTGTTGTGGCCTGTGAACCTGTTTGGGTTCCCCTGAAAGCAGAGCCTAAGACAGGCTAGGTACAAGTAGTTTTTTTTGGAGGCAATCCCAGGTCACTGAAAGAAATGAAGAAACAGGAAAGTAAGTGAGGAACCAAGAAAGTAAGATAGGCAGGGAGGAAAAGACCAAATAAGGGTATATAATTTGGGTGCCAGCCCTTGGCCAAGGAGGCTGGATTTCTGGGGAGCTCCAGAGATGAATACAGAATGCCTCCCAAAACTGCCCACCTGAAGGACAAGGGGCTAGGGCGTTCGTCTGCAGACTCTCATCCTCTGTTGCTTGAGACCGATCTCGGGCACATCGACTCCCTGACCTTTCCTGGAGCCGAGCAGACTCTGGCAGCTCATAAATGGCCTGAGGGCAGAACACAGAAAGGAACTAACTATGCACATCTGCGCTTCAGGGAGGATGCTGCCAGGTGAATCTGAGCTTCCATGGAACTGTCCTCCACAGTTGTGGCTGCAATTGGAAGTGGGCATGAGACATGGTGCAACAAAAATGTCTGCTATGTGGACCTTCGGGGTCCTGGGAAAACTCCAAGAACAGTTGCCACCGATAATTCCATGTGCCTATTTCCTCTTGTGATATCTGGCTTATTATGCCCCTCTTCCCATAACACCAAAGAAGATGAGATCTTTCTCATTGTTTTGGTACTTGGCCCCTCCCTTGTGTCCAGATGAGTACCAAATTATACAGATTCTATATACGATAGAGGAAATATATTTTTAATTATTCCACAATAAGGAAGAGCAGATTACTTCCAGCAAGCAATTTTAATAATTTAATAAATGAAGAAATATTGGAAGGAGAGGAGTATAATATTGATTCATCTTGGAGTAATTATGTCTCCGGACCTGCAGTGCTGCTGGAGGGACCCAGCATAATCCCTCAGTTCAGACTGAAGCCAGCCAAACAAAGCAGCTGTGGCAGTTGTGGAGGTCCACCGTCCACAGCTCCCTTCAAGGGAGAGTCTGCCAAGAGGAGCACCCATAGCTGGAAGCCTCCACTGCAGAGCCTTGGTGTGCACTCCAGGGTTCAAACCAAGGCCAATGTCTGCTTGGCAGCTCCTAGCCAATGACTGCACACAACAGGAGTACTAGGGCCCTACACTTTGCATCTGAGATGATCCTCTAGTGGGTAATCTCTACTCTGCGTCTCCCCCTCTGCACAGCTGAGACATCCGTGGATTTACTCTACTGGCTGAGGCTCTTCCTGCCCAAGCCTCCTTCCTTCCCCCTCTCCTTCTACAGGTGTCAGAACTTCACTGTGGGCTGAAGGCCTTCAGATAACGAAACTGGCCCTGAGAGATGGGGAGTACCCTACCCCATCTCTCTCAGCGAATCCATGCTACAGCTGGAAGCAGAAGGCTCACATCTCCAAGCTCCTAGGACAGTGCTCCATCCAGTCGCACAGCCAAGCATCTTATACTTGTAGACTCGGCAGTTGTCTCACTAAGTGCTCAGACAGCCAATTATATGTCTTCACATCTCCATTTGCTGTACTATAAAACTGAGAAACACTGGCTTCACACCAGCTCCCACGGATTGGGTGAAGAGGAATAAAGTACTTCTTGTAGCTGGAAGAAAAGCCATAAATAAATACAGAACTGTGCAGTCAGCTTTCACTTATCAGGGGCAAATGGATGGGTGCATTGGAGCAGACACATGGCCTAGGGCTTCTGTGACTACCAGAGCAGCATCCAGACACTGAAAACAGAGAGATAGGAGCTGAGGGAACTGAGAGGGAGCCACAGACAAGCCCTGGGGAGAGTGGCCCTGCTGAGCCAGGCCAATCTGGACCAGCTCTCTTAATAAGTGCTTTCTCAAACGGAAAAAAAGCACATGCAAGCTGTCCACAGATATATGGCTTTTAAGCATATGAAGAGATAGATGTTCAAGCTCACTCAAAATTATAGTAATATAGGGGCCAGTCCCATGGCCAAGTGATTCAAGTTCCATGTGCTCCACTTTGGCAGCCTGGGTTCACAGGTTTGGATCCTGGGTGTGGACTTACTCTGCTCATCAGCCATGCTGTGGAGGCATTCCACATACAAAGTAGAGGAAGATTGGCATGGATGTTAGCTCAGGGCTAATCTTCCCCAAGAAAAAAATAATTACAGTAATACAAAATTAAGTTAACAATGAGATGACATTATAAATGCAAATTAGTCGAGATCAATTTGCATTATTGGTGGAGGTGTGTAGAAAAACTCTCTTGGTGCAAATGTAAATTGTTGACATTTCTCCAGAGGGCAATTTGGTAATTTGTGCTAAAATGTAAAGCGCCCATATGTTTGGACCCAGACATCCTGCTTCTAAGACTTCATGATATAGATCTACTTGCACAGATATGCAAACGCACAGGAGGGTCATTGCAGCCCAACTTGAAATAGCCAGTCACTGGAAAAAAACTAAACATCCATCATTAGAAAAAATAAATCAATAAATTATAGTCAGTATGTGATGACGTACAGTAGAATACTGTGTAGCTGCGACAGAGAATGAGGCAGATCTAAAGTGCTGTAGGGAATAATCGCTAAACCGTATAGTTAACAGAAAGAAAGATGGAGAAGCGGGTTACCATTTGCTTAAAAATAAATATCTGCATACAAATTTACATATATAAATATTTACATACATACATATATGCATATCCTTATATATGCAGAGAATGTTTTTGGGAGAAAATATAAGAAACTGGTTAAAAGTAGCCACAATTCTGAGAAGGGTCTGATGGTAGGAAGGAGATGTAGTTTTCACTGTATAACCATTATACTCTGTATTTTTACCACGTCTTTGTTTTACTCATTTGAAGAGAAAAACATTTGTTAAAATGTGTTTTCTCCTTATAAGACTGCTCACGGCAGCAAAAGTAAAAACAATATAAATAATAATAACAACCCATGTGTGATTTGCAATTTGTACCCCACGCAACACTTTCCCATCCATTTCTTTAACATGAGCAAAGAAGAATGATTTCTACCCTCATTTTTTAAACAAGGACCTGGAGCCAAAGGTACCCAATGGGTTCCGCAAGATCATTGGAGAAGTCATCTGGAAGAGATCTCTCTGTTACTTTTACCATTACTCATATCCATCTCTTCAAGGAAAGAAGTAGTGGAAGAAAGGTCCTAGTTTCCAGGCTCCAAATCCTGGGGTCTTTTCTTTCCACATCTTCCACTGCCTCACAGGGAAGAAAATCATTGGCTTCCATTTTTAAAAGCACTGAAGCAACAATAAAGTTTTAAATAAGGGAAAGAAATAAATGTTTGGCAAATACAGGAAAAGAAAGGGTCACAGAGGCCTTTTGGGCTATAGAAGGTGGCCTGGGATGGAGGAGAGTGAGACATGACTGGAGAAGGAGGACCCCAGATCCTGGGGAGACGACTTTCCTTAATTCTGCATTCTCTGCTGAAGCCTTCTCATTCCCTGATCCAAGAAGAGAAAGAACCCCTGAACTCGTTCCTTTGCCCACATTTCTCCTCCAATTGGACCTCTCTCCTTACAAGAAAGCTTGCAGGGATTCCCTGTGGAATCAGAAGAGAGTTTCTAGGTGCTGTTTGTCCACCAGGAATTGGACAAAGAGAAAAGTAATGGGGAAGTTTATGAAAGTAGTTAAAAAAGGAGAAACTCTGCCCTTTGTGGTCTCAAGGAAATGCTACGGCTAAGCCCCTGAGATGAGAGGACCTTGAACTGAGCTCGCTGTTGCCGAATGGCCAAATCACTGCATGCACCAGGCTCCCTTATTTGGAAATATATTGAGATATTGAATTTTGTCTCAATATTCCTAAAACATCAGCAATGCATGATCCTGGTGGTAAGGGAGGGGAGCATGTCCACAATTTGACAACCTATTATTAGGCAAAAAGCCTGGGGGTTTTAGCAAGAATCCTGCTAAGCCAGTAGAGCAAGAATTCCCCTTGATACCCAATCAATTTCCTCATCCATCCACCCTTGGTACCTAACCAAGTTACTCTTAGTGGTTTCTCATCCTCTCCCTCTCTCTGCCTGCAGGCTATAAATCCCCAGCTGTCCCTGCTGGAGTCAAAGTTGAGTTCAATCTCTCTCACCTATTGCAATAGTCTTGAATAAAGTCTTCCTTGCCATTTTTAACAAGCGTCTGGTGCAATTTCTCTTTAACACTACTCAAAATGTGGACCCTGTTCCAGCAGCATCAGCATCACTTGGGACCTTGTTGGAAATGCAGAATCTTAGGGCCCACCTCAGACCTGCTGAACCAGAATCTCCTTTAACAAGACCCCCAGATAATTTGTAAGGACGTTAAAGTTCAAGAAGCACTGCTTTTTTCATCACAGCCCCAGTTTCTTCAACACTTGTGGGTCCTTAATTCCGTACGTTCAGGGAACACCTCCATAACACCAACCACTCACAGCTAGCTGAGGAGATTAATTGTCTTGTGCCCTGCCCCCATTTTAACTCATCCATTCAACCTCTTCCCCCTTTCTCCCCTGAATTCCATTTTCCATGAGTCCTGCCTCCAGCATGAGTTCCACTCAATCACTCCATTCTCTCCAGTTGCACGGGTCTGGGGTGGAGGTGATTCTTTGAATTCTGAGGATGGTGGAGAGGAGCAGGGTAGAAGGCCTTGACCAGGTCTAAACCTGATATAGAGTTTTAAAAGGCAATCAGACCTCTAACACCCCCGAGATTAACTTCTTGTTAATATATGTGCTCAGCCAGTGTCCTTCCCCTGCTCTACCTTGAGTCTCCCTTCTATCATCCTATGCGGAGCTAGGATAGAGACTGAGGAGGTGGGATTTCTTTTGTCAGGCATGTGACATTGATAATAATTTGATCTAACAAAGCTAGATATGGAGAAGAAACCAAGCTATCCATTTAGAGCCAAGATGCCAAGCAAGCCTAGAATAAGGTTGCCAGGACATACCTATACAAGAAAATTTCTCATCGTTTATCTGAAATTCACATTTAACTGGGTGCCCTATATTTTATTGGGCAACTCTCTGGAAACTTTTCAGTGCTCATCAGTGGGATCTATATATCAAAAGAAGGCAAGATGACTGGAAGATATCTCTGGTCACTCTCTCCCAACTGGGGACAGAGATTTTCTTGGCAGGTTCACCACGTTTACCACTCCTCCCATTTCTTAAGTGAATGGGACTTTTGGGCGAAGGAAGAGAAAAGTTTGGATTTAAAGAGTATTGTTAAATCCTACAATAAGGAGAAGGGTATTTTAATTTGTATACAACTCTTTCAAAATGCCCTTCTTTATCCAATCATGAGATGTTTCATTATCTGCTCAGGAGATACCATAAAATCACTAAAGTATTCTAGGATTTGGGAAACCAGATTCCTGATACTTCTCTCTGACGTTTATCTTTGGAATCCACAGATGTCATGGAGATACCCCAGTGACAAAATTATGATCCTTCCCCATGCCTACTCCCCACTTCACCACCTGCCCTTCATCCTTGCCTGGTCAAAGAAAATGTCTCTCTCCTCCAAGCCAAGTCATGGGCTTTTCCCTCCCTCCGGGTTCTATTCCTATTTGGTCTTATGCTATAGTTGCGTGTGATTGATGAAGTTCTACTGTTTAGACTGTGAGCTCCATGAGGACAGGGATGAGAAGCCTGGCGGGCCCTGGCCCAAGTCCTGCACATGGAAAGCCCTCCACAAATGTTTCCTGAATGAGTCCTGTGTAGCTTTCTCCTGAACCTAAAAAGAGACCCCAGTTGGACTCTGACTTGACTCTACTAGACTATGATTGAAACTGAAAATGAAATGGCATCGGTTTGCTCCGGAATCCCTGCCAGGGCTCGCAGCGACAAAAACTACGGACAACACTCTTTACAGTGCACTCTCAAAAGAGTTTCTTTGGCCTCTGGTGCTTTTGAAATGGATGCAATCACTTCTGTGCCTGCTGGGTTCCATTTTATAATCTACTGCAACCATTAATAAGGAAAAATAGACTCTCCTATGCTACCACTCTCTCCACTATTATTCAGAACTGGGAATGGCCCCCAGGAAGTGGAGCCTCCAACCTCTCAGGCCAGAGAGAAATAAAGACCTTTTCAAATTCTTTTTTCAGACTTATGAAGCCCTGGGTGAGAGGACTACCAATCACAGCCAGCTGCAAGATTCCAGACTGGGTCAGAAGGAGAAGCCTATTGAATGGAGGCCTTAGTGGGTAAAGTGGAAACACACAGAAGATACAAAACTCATCCCTGCTGAAATTCCAGCCGAATGCCCATACCCCAGTGAGAATCTCCAGTGATCCCTGCTCCAAACTTCATGCTCTCCAAATCACATAATCCGTCATGCCTGGGTGGATTGTCTTCTCCTCCTTCTAAGAAAGGGACACAGGATAAGTGGTCCTGAGGAGAGAAGGCTTCTACCTATAAGATCTACCAACCTCACTCTATTCCCAGTGTCTTCCCAGAAATCTACTTGTGCTCAATATCCCAGCATGTAAATGCAGCATCCTTTCAGTAACGGACATAGGCTGATTTGTCTGCCCTTATCCACCACCTGTCATTGTGATGCTGTCAGTTATAGTCCCCTAATCCACTGTCCTAAGAGATGGCAAGGGTCCCAGAACAGGCCAATCATAATCCCCCACACACCTGACAGCAAGCACTGGTCCAAAGAAAGAGTGTGTGACCCCAGGTGGGCTGCCCAGAGCTCTTCCCTGGCATTGATTCACAGACACTACATAAAATCAGGCTCTACTTCTGCTGGGGTGGCTGAAGTAGGAGGATGGGAATCTGGGGCTGTAAGCAAGGACCTGCCTGCAGAAAGAAACCAAACAAAGAAAAAAAGATGAGAAATGCAGAGACATACATAAATCTTGTTGCCAAGGTGCTCTGAATCCTTTAGTTCTTCCCTCAATCTTGCAACCTGCTCCACCATCCATTCCCTCTTTTGCTGAAACTAGTTTAATTTGGGTTTTATAGCTTACAACAAAAAGAGTCATGATTAGTACACCCTCTGACTTTCCTTCCAACTGAGATAGACACTTGAGGAAATATAGCCTTCCTTTAATCATTTCAAGATAAAGGAGTTGGCATAGAAGGAAGAAGAATGTATGAAACTGTAGAGTCTTACATAATTGCTGTAGAGTATGGCTGGGCTGGCTGAGAGAAGCTGTGCTGAATGATAAAATAAATAGTAACTCCAACAACAATAACAACTAATGGTTCTGAGCACCCCTGGCCATGTCAATGACCATGGCAAAATTCATTTTAAATCCCCCTGGTTATGAGAGCTGATTGATGAGACATGGGCAAAGCTTTGACTAAACTGGAGTCAAATAGCAAAGAAGAGTCAAGTGAAACATCAGGGAGCATTGCAATACTAGGCTGCCATTTTGGAGTATAGCAATGGACCAAATAAAAGCAGATGAGTTGGCCAAGAACTTCAAGAAGAGAAAAATGAAGCAGGCACTTCCTTACAAAGAGACAGAGGGAAGATATGAAGGGTGTCCTGATCCCCTCTTCCCAGGGTCCAGCTACAACCACCCTATTTCTGTCCTGCAATTGAGGCAGATGATATTCTCCTGTATCTGCTTAACAACACTCCTTTCTTATTTTTAACACTCAATTTCTTTTTTGACCAGGTATAGCAGTGTAAAGAAATTACTATTCTAACAGTTGACACTTGAGATTTGATTTGATTTGCTTGTTTTTTAGAAGAACCCATCTTTATCAAGAAATATACTTTCCTAGTTGCTTTGGGGTGGAGAAGATGAGATCCCAAACCTACCTTGTAAGGAGAACAAGAAATAAAGAGAGAGGTAAACTTTGCTCCAGAAGAAATGATCCAGAATATTGAAGGTAGGCAAAGACAGGGGAGAAAGAGGACTAGATCTGGTGGGAAACTGGATTAATCCGAAGCCTGTAGATTAAGGGCACCAGTGAGAAGTTTCCTGTCGTGGAATGGCCAAGAAGTTTTAAGACAGGGTGTCAAATCTACCCCTTCGATGTTTTTGTATTTAAGACATGTAAACATCTTCCATATCTTCAATCTTTAATAAAGTCTGACACACATCTTGGTGTACAGAAAAGAAGGAAACAGGCTGAGTACCATAGCATGGATCTGACAAAGAGGATCGTGGTGGGAGATGAAAGGGCATGAGGAACAGAAACCTAGACCTAGAAATAAGAAGATAACAAGCACTCCCAACCAGGTATTTACAGAAATTTTAGGGAGAACACTGACTTTTGCACAGGACGTGGGATAGACGTCTTCAGGCAATTCATCTAAAACCCCAGATTTCCAAAGTCCTCTACCTGTGCCTCTGTTGCCTGACTTGGACACCAGACTGTATGTTCACATACCTGTGGACTCACAGATGTTAGCTCTTTGAGGACAGGGTCATGTTGTATTCATCCCTGTGCCTGGCACAATGCCTGCCGTGAATTTTTTAATTGATAATAAACAATTTTTTATAAGAATTTCAGATTTACAGAAAAACTGCAAAGACAGAGAGAGAGAGAGAGAGTTCCCATAAACTTCACAGTTTCAGCTATTATTAACATCTTCCATTAGTATGGCACATTTATCATAATTAATGAACCAATATTCATACAGTATCATTAACTAAAGTCCATGCTTTATTCAGATTACCTTAGCTTTTACCTCATGTCCTTTTACTGTTCCAGGATTCCATCCAGGATACCACATTACATTTAATCATCACATCGCTTTAGGTTCCTCTTGGCTGTGACAGTTTCTCACAATTTTCTTGTTTTTTGATGACCTTGAAATTTTTGAAGAGTGCTGGTCAGGACTTTTGTAGAATGTCCCACAATCATGATTTGTCTGATGTTTTTCTCATGCGTAGATCAGGGTTATGGGTTTGGGGAGGAAGACCCCAGAGGTAAAGTGCCGTGGTTATCACATCATATCTAGGGTACACACAACACGAGTTATCACTGTTGATTTTGACTTTAATCATCTGACTGAGGTTGTGTTCGTAAGGTTTCTCACTGCAAAGTTACTCTCCTCCTGCTCCATCTTTTCCATACTTTACTCTTGGGAAGAATTCACAATGCACAGCTCATGCTTTGGGAATCAAGAGTTACGTTCCACCTCTTTGAAGGCATGGTATCTACATAAATTATTTGGATTTCTTTTGCATAGGATATTTACATATTCTTCCCCCTCCTCCACTTATTTATTTATTCAATCATTTATTTACATCAGTATGAACACCTGCATATTGATTTTATACCTTGGGTTGTAATCTGATACTGTTTTATTTTGTTGATCAAATTGTTCCAGCTTTGGCCATTGGAAGCTCTTTCAGTTGAATTCTATGCCCCTCCAACTTTGTTCTTTCCTTTCAATATTGTGTTGATTATTCTGGGTCTTGTGCCTCTCCATATAAACTTTAGAATCACTTTGTCAATATCCATAAAATAACTTGCTGAAATTTTGATAAGAATTTCATTGAATCTATAGATCTACTGGGAAAGAACTGATATCTTAACAATATTGAGTCTTTCGATACATGAACATGGAATATCTATCCATTCATTTAGATCTTTGATTTCTTACATCAGAGTTTTGTAGCTTTCCACATATAGTTTCTATACATATTTGTTAGATTTATAGCTAAGTATTTCATTTTTGGAGTCTTATTGTACATGGTATTTTTTTATTCTAAATTCGTATTGTTCATTTCTGATATATAGGAAAGCAACTGACTTTTGTATATTGCCTTGTATCCTGTGACCTTGCTAGATCACTTATTAGTTAAGGAGTTTTTGTATACTCTTTGTAATTTTTCTAGATAGACAACCATGTTGTCTGAAAACAAAGACAGTCTTATTTCTTCCTTCCCAGTCTGTATATCTTTTGTGTCATTTTCTTGTCTTATTGCACTACCAAGGACTTCCAGTACAATGTTGAACAGGGTTGGTTAGTGTGATGGTCAATTTTATGCATTGACTTGACTGGCCACAGCGTACCCAGATTAAATATTATTTCTGGATGTGTTTGTGAGGGGTGTTTCCAGATGAGATTAGCATTTGAATCAGTGGACTCAGTAAAGTAGATGGCACTTCCCAGTGTGGATGGGCATCATCTAATCTGTTGAGGGCCTGAATAGAACAAAAGGTGAAGGAAGGAAGAGTTTGCCACTTTTTTCCTGTGTCACTGGTTGAGCTGGGACGTCTCATCTCCCCTCCCTCAGACTGGGATTTACATCATCAGCTCCCCTGGTTCTCAGGCTTTTAGACTCAGACTGAATTACACCACTGGCTTTTCTGGATCTCCAGCTTGCAGACATCAGACTGTGGACTTCTCAGCCTCCATAATTGCAGAGCCAAGTCCTCATAATAAATGTCCTTTCTGATATATACATACTCTACTGGTTCTGTTTCTCTGCAGACCTTGACTACCACAGCGAGAAAGGACATCCTTGCCTTCTTCCCAAACTTAGGAGGAAATCATCCAGTTTCTCACTATGGAGTATGATGTAGGTTTTCATAAAATTCATTATCAAGTTGAGGAAATTACCCTCTGCTGAGATTTTTATCTTACACAGATGCATAACCAGATCCCCAGCTATCAGCTTCATCAAGGTATGTCTCAACCACAGAGAGCCACTTTGCCCAAGGGATTCTTCCTGAGGCAGCCCTCATTCAGAGACTGATAGAACTGCCGCATAAAGACCCAGCCATTTCAGCACAATGAGGGTCAACTCCAATGGGTAACATATGCTCAGAACTCCCCATGGAGTCAGGCAAAGCTTTGCCAGGCCTGCATCACGGTTTAGCTTTTCCCTCTGCCCAATCCTGCTTCTTCCTCCTCCCTTCCATAGGTGTTGATTTCTAATAAACATCCTGCATACTAAACTCTACCTTGGTGCCTACTTCCAAGAACCCAACCTATGACTCTCCTTGCAGAGAAAACTCACTTTCCACACCACTTCACAAAAGACAGGGTGGATTATTTTTTCCTACCAAACCATCAGCTTCACAGAAAACCTTGGGAGTAGAGGTAAAACAATAGGAAAGAATTTCTCTCGCTATGTGGTTATCATTTGAGAGTGCTTAATTTTAATGTTTGGCTGCAGGGTCTGTAGGCATTTGTCATTATCACTCAACAGAGATTCTTCCAAGGCACTTTGTCCCTATTGCAGGGTAATGCAGCCACATTAACAGAGATGCTTAGACTCTGAAATGGACTTCCTTCTACTCCTAGACATGGGAGAAATCTACATGGGCAGATGTTACAAGAAGAAAGTCTCTTTCAAAAGTAGCGCCACTACAGAAAACACCAGACACAAAGCCAAAGAGCTAATCAGAGGGTTTACAAAGATGAAACTCCAGTTGGAATCAGAGAGTTGTCACTGAAGACTCTAGGTCAGGATCACATGAAACAGAGTTTTACCACCTAGAACAGCATCTTGCATATAAGAGTGGATGTTCAGTAAATATTTGCTGAATGAATTAATGAAGCCTAATTTGGAGTTAGGAGTACTGGCTCCTGGTCCCAGCTTTGGATATCCCGTACTATATGACTGAGAGCCAACTATAAAATTGTGATAAAGCTGTGTTTCGTTTCCATGTATTCAACTTCCAAGCAACCCATACGTTGATATTTTATTGATTTAACTCCATAAATAAGAGCTTTTTTGCATCTGTACATGGTTGGCTATTTTACAGTAGCACTGCTGGCCAGATTCATCCCTGTTTTTGAAGGTAAAGCAATGTTTGTGCAGTTATATGAATACTTTATTCCATTTTCCCCTTATTAGGTTACAAAAATGAGTGGAGAAAAGAAAAATGAAAGTGCTGACACCCGTGATAAGAAGCAGGGGTCTCATTAACTCAATACAATTGAGACAAAGATAGAAATCATTAGGCCTGTGCAAAGTGATAAGTCATTAGCCTCAATCAGATGCTCATTGACTTCAAGCTGGTCAACTTTGTGCTATGTTCTAAAGGGAAAGAACAAAATTAAAGACTGTGTATGAATATATGAATCATCAAGGACAATGCCTAGAAGGCAAGGTATGATTAGAGATGTTAGAATGCTTTTCGGCTCTCTCATGGTAGAACCCACTTGTAATCTTGTTTAAGTTTTATACATTTGACTTGCCACAAGTTTTCAAGAAAACATGCTTAAATAATTCATGGAATTCCAACCTTAAAGAGTTGTTATATAGTTCACGTTAGACAATAAAATTTGTGACTGCAATACCAATCTGTTGTATTTAGATACAACTTGCCATTTTTGTAAGTACAAATATATTGGTAATTTTGTTGGCCTAATACCAATAGATGCAAATAGATAGGTATAGTATAGGTATGGGTACGGGTATGGGTCTGGGTGGGTGTGGGTAGGGGTATGGATTGGGGTAGGAGTAAGAGTAGGGGTAGTGGTATGGATATGGGTAGTGGCAGAGGTGTGGGTGTATGTATCCAGGCACCTTAAAATACTGTTTTTTCCAGAATGAGGTCCATGAGGAAAGGTGTTTCAAAAACAAAAAAGGGGAAAGTATGAGAGGAACAATGAGATAGTGAATAGAGAAAGGGGGAAGGGAGACTCGTAGGCCCAATTCCCAGCCCTCTCCCCGAAGTTGACCACCTCTGTTTCTTCAGAACCAGATCATTCTACTTTACTTCTCTATGGCCTCCAGGCCACCATCCCTTCTATTATGGTCTGAACCCAGCCATCCTAGGCTCATTTATTTTAAGCAGGACTTTGTTTCCCAACCACCCTACCTGGAGAGATTCGAGCCTGGAAGACAAAGAAAGCTCAGCCTTCAGCTTGGTCATCTCTCAGGTAGAATAATATCCAAAGACAATGGACTAAAGAGGACAATGGCCTCTTATCACTACTTCTCAATAAAATAAAATAGTAAAAATGTAGCCATTTCAATATTTTCTTAAGTAAATACTGAAAATCCTTATTGTCATTATGTTCTAATATTTCACTGATGACATGAAAGCATTCTGAAGAATGCACAGTAGGCATTTTTCCATTTGCAAATTTAACATTCAAGGTTTTGATGATTTGTGAGAGAAAGTGGAGGACTATGACATGTAGCAATTTGTAATTTTGCTAAGGCACTAATCTGAATCACCCCCACTGTGAGCTGGTATGTGGGGAATTAGTCATTTAGGTGGTGAATAAGCCAGTACCTGCATTTTGATGTTAGTTTGTTGCTCGCTAGTGCTTTTCATAAATCTAGGGGGTTCTTAAAAGTCTCAGGAAAAATGCCAAGAGTCTATTGTATAGCTCAATACTCTTAGGTGTTGGACTCGTAACATGCAAAACTGCATATTGCCTCTCGTAACACAGATAAATCTCCCTGGGATGACCCTATCTGACTACCAGAGCCACTTGCAGGTGACCAGAGTGGTCAAAACCAGGTAACCTATCTCTGTTTTACATTCTGCCAGGGCATTGGGCATAATAATTGGCCTAATGATCTACCATTAACTTGTTTACATCATATGAACATTGAGGCACTGTTAAAACTATTTTGCCCACCAGTGTTGAGTACTGGTATGCTTCTTCATCTGCGGTACACGTTGTAACTGCCTACACTGTCCATCCTCCACATCTTTCTTGCCAACAACCCCTCAGTGTTTTCCATGGCAGCAGTGGATCCAGTCCCCACTTCACCCACTCCCCTTATGTCTAGAGGTACCCCTGTGAATCCAGTTCTGGCTAAAGAGATGTAAGGGGAAGCCACCTAGAGAACTTCGGGAAAAATTTTGGTTCCCTACAAAAGCAACAGAGTGGCCAAAACCATTCCCACCCCATCTTCCTGCCTTGAATATGGCCATGAAGTCTGGAGCTATGGCAGCCTTCTTGCAAACATGAGGCAATAGGCAACAGAGAAAGGCGAGGAGAATTTCAGTGATGATGGATCTTGACATTTTTGAACCACTGCACCGACACTACCAGACTTCTTTGCATAAGAAAAATAAAATTCTATTCTCTTTAAACCATTGTAAGTCAGGATATCTGTTTCCTGTGGCTGAAACAATACAAACACATCATCCATAAAAAAACACAAATTTTGAATACATGATTCCTGCAGACTCTCTAGTGCCATTCTAAGATGTTCTTTGAATGGTGAGCTCAATCCCTCAGACCTATTCACTTTACCCTTCTAGTTGAGGCATAGAGCTTCCACAGGAGTCTTCTCTTCGATTTTTCCCATACCTTTTTCACTGGGCATTCACACTCCAGGAGAAATAGATTTTTATCTAGGGTATGTCATGATATCTCCTTCTATCTGTGTCCTCTTTGATGTCACATCTCAGTTACCAATAAATTACTTCAGGAAAAGGATGAATCCTAAGGTAGGACTGACAAAGGCTGCTAGTAGTTTTCTGAATTGTATGAGAAAGATCGTTTCAAGAACCCCAGGCAGCCTGAAGAGTCAGAAAAGGGAATACAATGAGCGACTGTACAGAAACAGGGCCCCTCCATAGTTCTTGTGACAAGTCTATGCATGTGCCATGGAATACTCAGCTAAGTAAACTCTTTTCTAGGAGCTCTACCAACTAGGAAGACATAAAGATGGTGCTTTGCCCCAAAGGGCAGTAAAATTCAACTCAATTATACTAACGTTTTGAAAGCACCTACCACAGGCCAGATCCTATGAGAAGAACCACGGATATAAAAAGAGGCAACACAAGGGCCATGCTCTATGAGGAGACATGAGCTCCTTTGACCAATAAGCTGAGAATTCTCCATTTTCATTTTTTATCTGGGTAAGAATTAATAACTTCATCTTCCCTGGAGTTCCAGTGTGTCTCCGTTTATATTACTAAGCCAGATGCTGTTTACTGTACCTCATGCTGGGGGGCCGGGGGGCAGGGGAAGGTAGGTAGGCTCATTAACTTACCATTCATCCTCAGCCTATGCCATTTTGCAGGCAGGAAGCCCAGCCTGGATGTCAACTTTTTACAAATAACAATTGAAACTGTCAGTTATCTTGATGAGCAGAGCTCCAGTGAAAGAAGAGCATAATTGGGGGGTTAAGTGTTAGTGAGCTAATTTTTTTTCACCAGCAACAGGAATAAAACCTCTTTCTGGGGATAATGTGTTTACTGTTATTATGTGGTATGTAGCACAGAAATTCCGAATAATACAAGAGTAAAATATCAAATTCCTCAGCTATTAGGAGGGGTAGAGCATAGAATGTCTCAGGTTTCAAAAAATACAGAGATTCATGGAACCCTATTTCTTTCTTTCTTTGAGTTTTTTGGCTAGGGAGGCCCATTTTAAACAGAAAAACCCTAGTGCTTATTTTTCTTGGGTATTTGTATGCTTAAATACAAGGCAGCAGAACTATAAAAAGACCCCAGTGTTTAAGCCTCAAGGCAAAGACGACAAGAATTTAAATGATCTATAACATTGTCCTCTAACACTTCGGATGGCTCCTTATTAAGTGAACCAAAATGTAATTTCTAGTATCCTTTCCATCTCTCCTAGTCTATAAATCTAAGACTCCAGTAACCTGCTCGCTCCCAACCATTGTCTAAAACCCAACTCAAACTCTTAAACCCCCGGAAGCCTTCCCTCCTCCCCCAGCAGTGCTAACCCTTCTTTTCTCTCAGTTCCATCCCTCTTCTGCCTGTCTCTCAACTGGCCCTTCTGGAGCCTATTCCTAATGTTTACCTTTCTGTCTTCCCTCTAGACAGTGAGATCCTAAGAGATGGGGACTAAGTTTGTTTACCTTTGTACTCCAGGGCCTTGTACAGGTCTGGCACCTAGAGCATCCTCAATACTGTTTGCTGAATGGGAAAAGGAAAGAATGAATGTGGGAAGAGTGAGTATCTTGGTGGGTGCTTAGTATTCAGAGAGCAAAAAGAGCTCCACAGTAGGGCAAGGCAAAGAGCTCTGGCTCCCAGGACCCAGCAGAGGGCAGTAGAGAGCCAAGGAGCAAAAACGTTCCCAGGAAGACCGTTTTCCTGAGATTGCTGATGGGAAAGGCCACATAGCAAGTCGGGAGGACAATCCCAGGGGTGCCAAAAATTGGGGATACATCACTGTCAGAATCCATGGGATGCACAAGTAGGACATTGAATCTGGCAGGAATGTATGAGGAGGCTAGGAAACATAAGAGAGTCCCACAGTGGGTCCAAAATAATTTTGGTGTGGGGCCGGCCCGGCGCCACAGCGGTTAAGTTCACACGTTCCGCTTCTCGGCGGCCCAGGGTTCACTGGTTCGGATCCCGGGTGCGGACATGGCACTTCTTGGCAAAAGCCATGCTGTGGTAGGCGCCCCAGGTATAAAGTAGAGGAAGATGGGCATGGATGTTAGCTCAGGGCCAGTCTTCCTCAGCAAAAAAAAGAGAAGGATTGGCAGTAGTTAGCTCAGGACTAATCTTCCTCAAAATAATAATAATAATAATAATAATAATGTTGGTGGATTGTGTCTTGAGAAACAGGACTTCATCTGAAGATCCACATCCCTGGTGCCAGCAGAGAATGTCCCTCAGCTGATTTCAAGAACTTGGTACTCAGGAGGGAGATAATGGATGGTTAGCAAACCTAAATATCTGCACAACTTGGATCACTTACGGGAAGCTAGGACTTTGGAGAGAGGTAAAGATTAGATAGTCCAAAGGCCACTGAGGCAGGAGTCAAGCAGGGAGGGAAACCCTGAACAAAAGACAGCAATAAAGAGAAGGTTGCACTGGTCAGCTCACGAATTCCAAGAGCACAGGACCTGAATGGGAGAGGATGGCACAGCTGTGTTTTGAAGTAACCTTGTCCCTCTTGAGGCCCAGACAAGCCACACCTGGCCAGATTCTGCCACTCAGCACTGATCTACATCCTCCCCTTTTAAATCAATTGCAAAAACCTCCCAATTGTCTTAATTACCACCAACTGCCCAATCAACTGCCCCCTCACGGAACAACACCCCGGTGTAGATCGTAGCTCAATTAGCCAGGAGCAGAGAATTTAAAACAAACCCAAACCCACCCATACACACACTCACAGAGCTTTGGTGTTGTGTTGCCTTTTGTGATTGCAAAGCCCTACACTCTCGCTATTGCAAGCATGGTCCATGGACCAGCACCAGCATCATTGTCGAAGAGGATGCTAAAGGGCAGAATCTCAAGCCCTCCCTCTGGACCTACCGAATCAGAATCTGCATTTTAACAGAATCCCCAGGTGATTCCATATGCCCATTAAATTTGAGAAGCCCTGCCCACCACCACCTGAGCCCTGCCTACTCCTCTCACATAGTTTGATCACTTCCCCCTTGACCACCATGTTCCAGCCATCCCAACCATTCTGCTCCTCAAACACGCCACACTCATTCCCAACATAGGGTCTCTGTCCTCCCTGTTCCCTCTGTCTGGAACCACGGATGGGCTTTCTTGACATTCACATCTCGACTTAAATGTCAGTTCTTCACGGAGGCCTTCTCTCAGCACACAATCCAAATGAAATTCCTGAGCACTCTCAGCCATGTTATGCAATGTTACTTCTGTGCATAGTGCCATGGCTCTCAACCTTGTGTATATCAGAACCACCTAGAGAATTTCTCAAGAAAAACAAACTCCTGTGCCCACTCCCCCAGATTTCTGATTCAGTAGGAACAACATGGTTCTGAAATGAGAATTCTGAGAATTTGCATTTCTAACAAGTTCTTGGGTGACACTGATCCTGTTAGTCTAGAACCACCCTTTCAGAATCATGAGCACTGTCTCACCATCGAATGATATTTTTCTTGATCATTCTTTCCTGTACAGTCATCTCCACTGCACCAGTGTCCATTCCCTGAGACTAGGAAGTCTGTATGTTTTGTTCACCCTGTATCTCCAGTGCTCTATACATAGCAGGTGCTCTTTAATATTTGTTGAATAAAGAACGGGATTCACTAGTAACCAATTTTTCCATTATGGATTTTGCATCTTTTGTGTTTGGCTTGCTCTAAGGTAGCAACAACTTTGCATTCCATCATGTGCCTATCTGTAAGTTGTCATGAGAGATTTGCATTCATTAACCATAGTTTAACTTACAAAAATGCATGCCCCACACAGACAATTGAGAGCTGACTATGTTTTATCTAATCCATCTGTTATTGACAGTATATTTTTACGTGGTTGACTTTACTAGTTGTTCTTCTACTTGAAGACAGAGACTCCATCCAATCCCACACCAAGGAAATAGCCCCTTCTTTTTAACATGAGCTCCGTTATATTCATTAACTTGAATGCAACATCCTTTTACACACAAAACTGAAAGAGGGAAAATAAGCAATTTGATATATTTGTACAGTCATTCTTTCATACTCTGGAGAAGTGACGTCTCTCAAACATTAGAATTAAGTACATCATTATAAGTCTTAACTGATCATTATGAATACATCTCAGTAATGGCCAGGTTCCTTTTATTGCTAATAAGATTGTATTTCACTGTCTATCCATTTGAGCTTGCCTCCAAGGAGCCTTATCAAGGTCACATGTTCCTGAAATTACTGATGGAACCAGCACACTATCCGGTCTTCTGGTCACCCCTCCATTTGCAGCTCACAAGTCCTGCTGCAGGAATAGCGACTTGTATGAGTCTACAGATAATTGCATTTATCTGCTTCTCATGCCACTGAAACCCTGTCATAACCACTGCCACCTCCACCTCCTCCCCTTCCTGCCCACTTCCCCCTGACAGGACCCCTGCCCATACCTGACTCCGTCTCTGCGCCCACCAGACTCTGGATCTCATCTCCTCTAAAAGTCAGATTTGTTTTCCTCTCCTTAATGCTGAGGCCCCTCCTTGCACAACAAGGAGCCAGAGTCAAAAGCCAGGTTTGCAACCTTTGAATCTAGCACTGACCTCACTCCAAAGCTGGCCTTTGGGGGGAAGTTCCTGGGGAGAAGTGGGGAGGGGTGTGGGGTGGCCTTGCTAATTAGTCCAGATTCTAGGTGTCTGGAGTCTAGTGTAAGCCACTGTGGCTAAATGCCAAAGTCAAGCAGCCAGCTTGTGAGTGACAAACCCTCCCTGTCAGAATGCTGACAGGTAAGGACAGCAGTGGCTGGGGAGACTGCGACTGTGTCACAGCTGTGCTTCCTGAGCACGCATGACCCAAGTCCCTGTTGATGAGGGCAGGTGTCCTGCGAGATGGACTTCCCCTGGCTGCACTTGTGAGAGATGACTAAAAGCACTCACACAGACGACAATGAGCATCTGAAAAGGATGCTTCACCACAAGCGTGTCTGAGAGCTGAATCAAATACAATATCAACTTGCTAAAGTCCATTTGAAGGTTTTAAAGATCCAGTTTTGCTTTATATCTATATTAATTACAAAATATATTGGCTTGATTCTGGATTGAAGGGATTTGGAATGAATATTGTTTTTAAATACCTTGATTCAGTTTTCAGTGTAGGAAAAAATATATATATTTTAGTGCAGGGACCTACAAATGAGTGTTAATTCTGGCTTTTGGTCCATAATGCCTTTTCTATGTGGAACCTGTTGGCTCATCTAAGACAAGCATTTGATTAACTCTTTGGGCCATTTATTTTGTCCTTTTTTATACTTGTGACAATCCTATGAAATAGGCAGAGCAGATATTGTCACTTATCATTACCCAATTTTAGGGTTAAGAAATTCAGATTCAGAGAGCTCAAGAGACTTGCCTAAGACTCCACAGCCATGAAGTGGTGGAGCTAAGACCCCGCTTGTGCTGCTATGGGAAGGCTCTTGAGGAAGAAAAGTTTATCTGGGAATTCAGCTGCCAGCCATCAGCACCATAGACTGGCCTCTCCCCTTCATTTCTTCCACTGGGCAGTCCTCTCTGACCCCTAATTACTGGCCACTGAGCCTGAGACTCTGCCTGTTTTCACACACAACTCAGTCTCAGTTGCTACGACTCAGTCTCTTTACTTGCAGCTGCCAGAAAAGATCCTTCTTCCAACCTCAACGGTAACTTCAGCTTCCACTGAAAATAATCAAAGCTTCAGTGGTTTCTGTACAGGGAACAAAATTTTAGATCTTAATTGAATATTCTCTATGCTGAAATGTTAGTACGTTCCTTCATTTGAGATGGGATGGTCTTTCTTTTTCTTCTCCCCAGCCCAGTCCCAACCTTACCCTCCTTCTAGGGTGTGGCACATATTAAGCTTGGGTACCAGAAAGGAAACTTGGTAATACAGCTTAATGTGGAAGAACAGACAAAGACTCTATTAGCATCATAACAAGCAGTGGCTATGCCATGAGGAGATCAACGTTGGCAATATACAAGGTCTAGTTGTTGGGATCAAAAGCTGCCACCATCACCATCACCACCACTCATTCTAGAGTGGAGCCAAATGGAACTGAATGATTGACAAGCTGCTGTAGAGGCCAAGTAGAAGAAACAGGTCCTGGGAAGAAGAGAAAATGGGGTTGTAGAGTTTAGGGATGGGAGAAAGAAGAGAGAGAGGGTACAAAGAGGATGGTTTGAGACTAGGTATGCGGGGTACCCCCAAAAATCAGCTTTGAGGAACCTAAGAGCCCTGAGGGTCTGGGAGTTTATAGAAACTGAAGACAAAAGACGAGCCACTCCAAAACCTGCTTCTACTTATAGCCTCAGCTCTACTTGAAAATAAAGGATCATTTTGAGTATTCTTTTGGACTCTTTGTGCTTGATTTCCAAGTTTTAACTTTTTGGTAATCGACTACACCACTATCCCCTCCAACAAATGAAGTTATAGAGCCAGTGATGCTACAAGTATTTACTGAGCATAAACCTTGAAGCAGGCACTGTGATAAGAATGTGAAGATGAATAATAATACATGGCCTTTCCTCAAGAAACACAATCCTGGGGATTCTGAAGAGAATGACGATGGATGTTTAAATTCTTAAATGAATACATTATTATCCTCTCAGAAAATTTCCAGTAAACATATCAAGTTTCATCAATTCAATGGAAATCCACAGCTGCTGTGATCAAACCATAAATTGGAAACATAAACATGAAACTTAGAGCAAAACCTTTGAGAACCATGACCTCTGTCCCTTCTGAGCATTGAATAATAACTAATATTTAGATAGCATTTTTCACATACCTCATTTCTTTCTTATTTTATATTCATAATAGTATGAATACCTATGAAGTAGATACTACTATGACTATCCACATTTCACAGAAGAAGAAACTGAAGGTCAGAAAATTTAACAAATTTGAGCTCACTTTCTTTTCTCTTCCTCTTGAACAACACAACCCACTAGGGTACTGTCCTCTCTGGAGAGAGCACCAGCAAACACTAAGATATACAGAAATCTTTGTTTTGATTAGTTTAGACATTCTTATGATGTTCTGTTTTGGTACCTGGTTATTGACTCTTAGGCAATAGGCCATTCTAATTGTCAGTTCAAATCTGTTTACCCTGAATACTTTTTATTATTTTAAACCAACAACAAAATCACAAATAAGGCACTAATAATACACAAGTAAACTTTGAGGACTTAACGTCACAATTGATTCAGGTATTTCTTAAGGAAAAAAGTAAGCTGCGAAAAGGGAATACGAGACTTTACTGAATGCTACATTTTCTTATAGTGTTTTAATTTCTTTGCATTCAAGTAAACGAAGATAATTCCAATAAAAAATATGGTTTTGGAGGAATTAGAAGCTTTTTTTTCTTTTTCAAAAACCTAATTATTTTTATTCCTCATAATGATTCCTATTAATATAACTTATTAATTGTTCAAGAATACTCCCCTTCAGAGCTACTTGGGGTATATTCCCAAAACAAGTGTGACTTGAAGCACTCTAGTAATTCACGTTTTTCTTCTGCTAAAGCTACTTCCTAAAAGTATAATAAAACACTAAAAAAATCCCATAACTGTGTATACAAAAGAGATGGGGAAAGAAAGCAGATTGGCGGGAAAAGGAAAAGAACAGTGAATGTGAAAAGGGGAGAGAGAATAAAAGAGAGAAGGAGGATGAGAGGGCAGAAGTAGTGAGGATAAGAGAGAAAAGGAAGAGGGAGAAAGAAGGGGAAAAGAAGACTCTCCTTTTAGCTCTTGGTCTAATCCTGGCCTTTGCCATCCTCACTCCACACACCCACCACTCACACACACACCCAAAACACACACCCAAATACACACACACAAACACACACATAAATACACACACACAAATGCACACTCAAACACACACACAAATACACACAGGCATGCACACACAAATACACAAACACACACACACAACCACACACATACACTACTTCTTTGACAGTTGCCTCAGCCCACACATTTTGCACAGAATGTAGAAACTGACAACATCTTGATGATCCAAGCTATTCCTTTCAAGGATGCAAAATTATGACCATAAATACATCAATTATTTAAAAATTGCTTTAAAATTAAAATTTAAAAGATTCGCAGAATGGAACTATTTTCAAAAATGGTTCCATGAAAGATTAATACTTAAGTTGCTTTCTACATTCAGTAATCTGCTGTACTTTTGGGGGTTTTTTAGCAAATAAAATATACTTATTGAGTGGATGGGTGGATGATACACAGAATAGAAATTCTCAATCATTAAACAGCATAATCACAATCAGAATTTGCTTTCCATGCTATCTCTTGCACACCTACCCACTCTTCCCCTGACCCTGCCCGCCCACACACACACACCTCCTTGGGAATGGGGACGAGAGGCCAAAATTTTATCTTTGGGGAATATTTACATGGTTGCCAAGGAAAACAGCATGAAATATTTTGGATTGGGACTGTCATATACACATTCACACATGCACGGACATGTGTGAATGTGTGCACATGCACACACATAGGTGCACACATGTGCACACTTACACACATACCCCAGAATTCCAAGTATAGAGAAGCTATACCTATAACCCTCTCATTCATACATATATATACACTCTCGTTCTCATACATACACTCATGTATAAAGGGAAATTTTGAGATTTGGATTATAGCTTCTGCCTCCTCAATAGAACCATTATTATATTCCTGGATGAGCTGTCAAACATCCTGATAACACTGTTTAAAATTCACAATTGGGCATATGTTTCACTTTAATCTGAGAAATAGGAAGGCCCTTCTGGCCAGTGATATGCTGCTTATCTGCTGCTTCCTCCTGAGTTGTCAGTGTTTCTGAAACGCCAGTGCTACAGGCGAAGCACTCTGATTAGGACGTCAGCCTGCCTTTGAGCAAACACTGCCAACAGCCAGCCTGTACTCAGAAACTGACGGGCCCTTAGCTCTAGCCCAGGGGTGGGGTGCCTGTTCGGAAGTCCCTGACAGATACAAGAAACTGCTGTGGAGAGCTGTGCTCCCCAAAGTAGCCTGACCTATTTGGAAATGTGAGCCGGTATTGAGAGATGACTTTTATGGAGGGACATATTCAGGCACTCTCATTTTTTTCAAATCCCCATTTTTCATTGTAAATAGAAAAGTATTGTTTTATATTCTTAACAGTAAAAAGATAGCAAGAAAGTAAAATTTTGTCATTTCTCATTTCAATTTGTATTACATAAATAGTATGGGGATATATTCACGTTGTAAAAGATTCAAACATTCAAAGTTACATAATTTAAAACATGAATAACTCCTTTCCTTACTCCTTGCTCGGTGCCCTTCATATCATTTTTCCATGGATTTACTTACATAAAATGAACACTGGTTTGTTTTTTTTTTTTAACACAAAGGAGATCACACTCTACTATTCATCCTATGACTTACTTTCTTCACTTTAGCAACGCATTCTAGAGATCATCCCATGTCTTAGACACACAGATCTACCTCTTTTTTTAAAAAAGACTTTATTTTTTTACAGCAGTTTTAGATTTACACAAAATTTAGAGGAAGGTACAAAGATTTCCCACATACCCTGACACGTGCATAGCCCTCCGTATTATCAACATCACTTATCAGAATGGTACATTTTTTACCAAAGATGAACCTACACTGAACATCGTAATCACCCAAAGTCCATAGTTTATTTCAGGATTCACTCTTGCTCTTGTACATTCTATGGGTTTGAACAAATGTATAATGACATATATCTATCATTATAATATTATACAGAGTATTTTCACTGCCCTAAACATCCTCTGTGTTCTGTCTATTCATCCCTGACCCCACCCTCTATACCATAACTACTTATCTTTTCACTGTTTCCATAGCTTTGCCTTTTCCAGAATGCCCTATAGTTGAAATCATACAGCATGTAGCCTTTCCAGATTGGCTTCCTTCACTTCGTAATATGCATGTAAGGTTCCTCCATGTCTTTTCATGGCTTGATAGCTCATTTCTTTTTAGCCCTGAATAATGTTCCACTGTCTGGATGTACCACAGTTTGTTTATCCATTCACCTACTAAAAAGCATCTTGGTTGCTTCCAAGTTTAGGCAATTATGAGTAAAGTTTGTATGACTATCCTCATGCAGGTTTCTGTGTAGACATAAGTTTTCAACTCCTTTGGGTCAATACCAAGGAGCACGACTGCTGAATCATAAGGTACGGAGTATGTTTAGTTTTGTAAGAAACTGCCAAACAGTCTTCCAAAATGGCTGTACCATTTTACATTCCCACCAGTAATGTATGAGAGTGCCTATTGCTCCACATCCTCACCAGCATTTGGGGTCAGTGTTCTGGATTTTGGTCATTCTAACAGGTGTGTAGTAGTGTCTCATTGTTGTTTTAATTTGCATTTCCCTGATGTTGTTGAGTATCTTTTTCATATGCTTATTTACCATCTGTTTATCTTCTTTGGTGAGGTGTCTGTTAAGGTCTTGGCCCATTTTTTAATTGGGTTGTCTATTTTATATCACTGAGTTTTAGGAGTTCTTGGTATACAACAGTCCATATCAATGTGTCTTTTGCAAATATTTTCTCCCAGTCTGTGGCTTATCGTCTAATTCTCTTGGTATTTATTGTCTTTCACAGAACAGAAGTTTTTAATTTTAATGAAATCCACCTTATCAATTATTTCTTTCATGAATTGTGTCTTTGGTGTTGTTTCTAATAAGACAAAGTCATCTAGTTTTTCACCTACATTATCTTCTGAGTTTTATAGTTCTCCTTTGTGCATTTAGGTTTATGCTCTATTTTGAGTTAATTTTTGTAAAGGATGTAAGTTCTGTGTCTAGATTCTTTTTTTTTTCTTATGGATATCTAGTTTTACCAGCACCATTTGTTGAAGAGACTGTCTTTGCTCCACCTAATGGCCTTTGCTCCTTTGCCAAAGATTAGTTAACTATGTTTATGGGAGTCAATTTCTAGGTTCTCTCTTCTGTTCCATTGATCTATTTGTCTATTATTTCACCTTACCACATGGTCTTGGTTACTGTAAGCTTTATAGTAAGTCTTGAAGTCAAGTTGTATCAGTCCTTCAACTTTGTTCTCCTTCAATATTATGTTGGCTATTCAGGGTACTGTCTCTTTCCCTATAAACTTTAGAATCAGTATGTCAATATCAATAAAATAACTTGTTGAGATTTTGACCAGGATTGCAGTGAATCTGTAGATCAAGTAGGGAAGAACTGACATCTTGACAACATTGAGTCTTCTTATCCATAAACATGGAATATCTCTCCATTTATTTAGTTCTTTGATTTCATTCACCAGAGTTTTGTAGTTTTCCTCATGGATCGTCTACATATTTTGTTAGATTTATACCTAAGTATTTCATTTTGGGGGGATGCAAATGTAAATGGTACTGTGTTTTTAATTTTAATTCTTCATCGTGGTATACAAGAAAGCAATTGACTTTCGTATATTAATCTTGCATACTGAAACCTTGCTATAATTACTTATTAATTCCAAGAGTGTTTTTGTTGATTCTTTCAATTCTTTTCATTTTCTACATAGATAATGTGATAGTCAAACAAAGACAGTTTTATATCTTCCTTCCAAATCTATAAACCTTTTATTTCATTTCCTTTGGTTGCCTTATTGCATTAGCAAGGACTTCCAGTACAATCTTGAAAAGACGTGTTGAGAGGAGACATCTTTGCCTTGTACCTGATCTTAACGGGAAAGCTTCAAGTTTCTCATTATTAAGTACGATTTTATCAGTATGGGGGTTTTTTTTAGATATTCTTTATCAAATTGAGAACGTTCCCCACTATCCCTAGTTTGCTGAGAATTTTTATCATAAAGGGTGTTGGATTTTGTCAAATGCTTTTTCTGCATCTATTGAGATAATCATGTGATTTTTCCTTTTTACTCTGTTGCTGTGAAGGATTATATTAATTGATTTTGAAATATTGAACAAGCTTTGCTGAGCTAAATCCCACTTTGTTATAGTGTATAATTCTTTTTATACTTTTCGGATTCAATTTGCTAATATTTTGTTGAGCACTTTTGCTTCTATATTCATGAGAGATATTGGTCTTTAGTTTTCTTGTTATGTCTTTTTCTGGTTTTTCTATTAGGGTAATGCTGGCCTCATAGAATGAGTTAGGAAGTAAAGTATTCCTTCTGCTTCTCTCCTCTGAAAGAGAATAGAGAGAATTAGTATCATTGCTTCCTTAAATGTTTGGTAGAATTCACCAGTGGACCAATCTGGGCCTGGTGCTTTCTGTTTGGGAAGGTTATTAATTGTTGATTCAATTTCTTTAATAGATAAAGACCTATTCAGATCATTTATTTCTTCTTGTGTGAGTTTCGGCACGTTGTGTCTTTCAAGGAATTTTTCCATTTCGTCTAGGTTATCAAACTTATGCACACAGAATTGTCCAGAGGATTCCTTTATTATCCTTTTAGTTTCTCTGGGATCTGTAATGATGTACCCTCTTTCATTTCTGATATTAGTAATTTGTGTCCTCTTTTTTTTCTTAGCCTGGCTAGAGGCTTACCAATTTTATTGATTTTTCAAAGAAAAACCTTTTGGTTTTGTTTTCTCTATTGATTTTCTTTTTCTAATTTCATTAATTTCTGCTCTAATTTTTATTTCTTTTCTTCTACTTACTTTGGATTTAATTTGCTCTTCTTTTTCTAGTTTTCTAAGGTGGAAATATCTCAGTTTTTTTGATGACTGCCTATTATTGCATATAAAAAGTATATGATAATTTGTTAATTATTGACATGCATGCCATCTCCAATTTTTTGCTATTATAAGCAATGCTGAAATGAGCTTCCTTGTATACATATCATTTTACATGTGCTTGAGTGTTTTAGTGAAATATATTCTATAAATAGATTGCTGAGTCAAAAAGTATGTGAACTTTAAAATTTAATTGATACCAACCAAGTGCCTTCCCAACAGGCTTGAACAATTAATACATTCATCAGCAGTATATGAGAATGTATATTTCACTGCATTGTTGCAAAGATCTGGTATTATCACACTTTGTGATTTTTTTATATCTAATGGATGAACATTGTCATCTTATTTTTATTTTCCTAATTATAATTTCGATACATTTCTTTTCATAAATGTTTTGGATATTGGTTTTATTCTTCTTTTGTGAATTGCCTAATCTTTTCTTCTGCACATTTTTTTTGTTTTTAGGAAGATTAGCCCTGAGCTAACATCTGCCACCAATCCGCCTCTTTTTGCTGAGGAGGACTGGCCCTGAGCTAACATCCATGCCCATCTTCCTCTACTTTATATGTAGGATGCCTGCCACAGCATTGCTTGACAGGCAGTGTGTAGGTCCTCACCCAGGATCCAAACCAGTGAACCCCAGGCTGCCAAAGCAGAACTTGCGAACTTTACCACTGCACCAGCAGGCTGGCCCCATTCTGCACATTTTTATTGAGGTGTTTGCCATTTATAGTTACTGACATGTAGAAGCTCATTATTGGATATCAATAAACTTCCTGTTATGCATGTTGAAAATATTTTATCCCAGTCTGTCCACTCAGAAGAAAACCCGGGTTTCAACAAAATCTTTGTTAATTTGCCTTTGATATGCAAGTGTTTTTACACTTTACGTCACCAAGTTTCTATGGTTTTAGTTATGTAAGATGTTTACATTAGGGAAATCTGGGACAAGGGTATGGAAATTTTATACTATCTTTGCAACCTTTATGTAAATCTAAAATTATTCCCAAATAAGTTTTTTTCCTTCCGCAGTATGGTAGCTTTTACAGCTTTGTTTGCTTGATGGTTTGTGGTGGTGGCAGTGATGGGTTTTGCATTTAGTTCATTAATACACTTGGAAGTTATTTTGTGTATAATACACAAAATGTGATATAATCTAAAAGTAAGTCTGTCTAGATTTTTTTCTGAAAGAAGAGTCCATGATCCCAACATCATTTATCAAATGGTCTGTTGTTTTTCTATTGATTGAAATACTTCCTTTACATAAACCGAATTCCCATATTTACCTAAGTGTGTTCCTGATCTCTGCCCCCTTCCATTCTTCAATTTATCTATTTACAAATTAATACCCACACTTTTAAAGCTATTATAGCTTCACAGTATGTCTTACCTCTTTCTTGGTTATTTTTTCTTGGCATACTCTTTTGTATGATCTGTAGTGTCCCTTTGGCTAATTCAAGTATATTGGTCTTGTCCCAAATTTATTTTTTTTTAAAGAAAATAAGTACCTTTACAAACTGTTATCTTTCCATCCTACATAATGGAACCTCCATAAAAACCCTAACTGAAGGGATCCAGAGAACTTCTGGGTGGGTGAACATGGAGGTGGTAGGAGGGTGTTGTGCCTAGAGAGGTCATGGAAGCTCCACACCCCTTCCCCATACTTTGCCCCATGTGCCTCTCCATCTGGCAGTTCATCTGTATCCTTTATAGCAGCCTTTACAATAAGCCAGTAAATGTAAGTAAATGTTTCCCTGAGTTTTGTGAGCTGTCCTAGCAAATTATCAACCTAAGGATGGGAGCATTGAACCCCTGACTTACGGCCAGTTTGTCAAAAGTACAGAAGGCCCAGATTTGCAATTGGTGTCTGAAGAGGGCAGAGGTATTGTGGATCTGAGCCCTTAACCTCTGGGGTCTGTGCTAACTCTGGACAGAGTTACCCAGAATTGGTATCAGAATTGAATTAAACTGTAGGACACCCAGCTGATGTCCACAGAAAACTGGAGAACTGCTTGATGTGGAAAGCCCACATATTTGGTGGCGGAAGTGTTAGTGTGACTAGAGGAAAAGCTTTGCTGTTGCTCTGCCTCTGGGTTGAGAGCCGGCGAGTGCAGCAGACCTTACCTGCGGGCATTTTGGCTACATCTTCCTCCATCAGTGTAAGTGATTCCACTTTTTTTTTTTTCAGATATCCCTGATTGCACTCATTCATGTTTTCCAGGATGATTAAAATTTTAACTTCTTTTCTCCTATCATTTCTTACATTTCATGACATTTTGGATGGGAGGAAAGATAGGTGCATATGCTCCTTTCCTACTATCTTGATCCAACCTCTTGGAATTTGTAAAACAAAGACACCAAATCACTCATAATCCCTTCACCTTTTACGCAGGTGTTTTTATTTTTGCATACTCCCTTCTAGTCTTTGCCCACATATATAGTTTCATGTTGTTGTAATCAACATGTACTTAAAATTTTGCATTCTTCTTTTCCACTTAATATGCCTTAAACATTTTTCCATGTAATCTTCCTAATTACCACTTTAATGACTGCATAATTGTACATTAAGTTGATCTGGTATCATCCGCTTAACTATCCCCAATTTTTCACTATTATAGATAAGTGTAAACGAACATTTTCAAACATATACTTTCTTTTCTTCTGATGGATATAGGTGAGAGGAGGGGAACAGTTTTAAGCTTCTAGTGCTATTGTGTCATATTGCATTTCTAGGATTTTACCAATGTACTCTTTTTACTACCATTTTATCAGCAGCGGGCACTATCATTTTTGCTTCATTAATAAGTATAAAACGTTACCTTGTTTTAATGATGGTTTAGTTTTCATTTCTTTAAGGAATAGACAGATTGAACATTTTCTTAAATAGTTATTGGCTTTCCCTCTTCCATAAATTGTTAAATATCTCATAAATCAAATGAAATATTAATTTTATTCCTTATATTTGAATACTTTTTTTGTATAGTGTGGGTATTAAAACCTGTCTCATAATAAACGCAAATATCTGCCTCAATCCGTTGGGTGCCCTTTTTTAATGATAATTTTGACTTTTTCATTATCTAAAAGTTTCCTATTTTATAGTGGTAAATCGACCAACCTCTTCCTTGGTGTTTTTTTTTCTCTTCAAAATTAAGAAAACTGTCATTTGTACAAATTCTTCTGGTAAATATTTTAACTTTTTAGATCATATTTAGTTGATTTTGGATGGGCCTTTAGATGCCCTCACCCTACTCTAGACATTTTGGAAATACGTCCTCAAATGCAGAATTGAACTCAGGCCATCCCAATCCCCAAAGGAGGAAGAAAATTCTGTGGTGTCCAATACTATGGCCACCAGCCACATGTGGCCACTGAGTTCTTGGAATGTGGCTAGTCCAAATGGAGATGTGCTAAAAAAGTAAAATTTACATCGGATTGTGAAGACCAGGTGCAAAAATAAGAGTGCAAAATATCTCATTAATAATTTTTATATCGATTACATATATTCGGTTAAACAAAATATGTATTAAAATAATTTCATCAGATTTGGTTTTACTTGTTTAATGTGGCTACTAGAGAATTTAAAGTTGCATATGTGGCTTGCATTATGTTTCTGTTGGACTGCACTGATCTAACAGATACTTTCTCTGACATAGCTCTTGATAAGAAGCAGAGCTGAACCCCAAGGATGATGGAAATTATTACAGCTCTCCTAAAGGAGAGAATACTTGCTTTACAGTTTAATGAGACTGAGAGAAGAGAAAAGTCACTATCCACTGCTGGTGTCTACTGTGTCAAGACTACGCTTGTGTTCATCTTTGAGCAGGATCCCCAAATTGATTCATTATATTGTTGAAAACTACTTGGGGACTCAGAAGGGCAAGGATACAAGACTAGGACCAGCCCAACTTTTACAACCATACATTTCCAGCCTTGACTAGTTCCTCAGAACACAAACAGACCTGGAATCCACCTTGTTTCTCCCTCCATCTAAAATCCTCCCATTCTTCAAGGTCTTCATGTAGCTCCCTCTAATTGCTCCACTCCTTACTGATTTCCCCTGTGCAGTTGAGTTCCTGTGCACTTGATATCTGTACGTGATTTGTTAATTGTGCTTTCTGCTAATTATTTCAGGTGACACCAGAACACAAATGGTCATTTTAATGCCTGTCGTAACTCCAGGACTGGTTTTTCTGGCAATAGGTATTTTCAGCACATGTGGCTGATAGAGTCCATTCCATTCTTTGGCCCAAATTATCTAAAATTTTAAATTAAAGTAATAATAACTTCATGTTCCACCGGTATTCTCCCAAAGTATTTTCACTCTAACGATCTCATTTAAGCCCAAACAGGATCCAGGTCTAACTTGGCGATTTTATGCCTCCTGTTCTACAATGTGTAATAATCTAGGGACAAAGTAGGGATTCTAATCACTGCCCTTCTACGATGTGCATGCCACAGGAGTCTTGGCTCAATCATGGAACTGTCTGGAATGAAGCTCTCCCTTTACAGCATTTGCTAGGCTGTCATTATACTATTGCATTTTATGCCATTACTAACTATTCACCACTTTGCATGGGAATGTGTATTTATATGACAGTAAAAGTGATTAAATAACTAAGTGGACCTTGTAGTAAATGAGTTATTTCTTTGCTACCATCATGTCTAATTCACGATACATTATTCAGCCTGAAGGCTTTTTAGAATCATAAGTAGCCAAGATCATTTTTCACCTCATCATCCCATTATCCATAATGAGGAAATACTTCTAAACGTGAAGATTGCTCTTTCCACAGATCCCTGGTGAACACATCTATAGACATTAGGGAAATCTATTACCTATATTTTTTTCACAGCAGAAAGAAGCTGCTAAAGGATGCCTACACAGTGCTTCAAGCAACTCCCAAGAGTCAGGTTCTTTGCAGACTGAAAATGGGCCCTTTGGGATGATCTTACCGAGGTGGTGACTGACCACCTCACCACTACCTATTGCATGGGATGTTAATGGGCTTCGAATTCACACCCAAGGTTTTTGGGAAGAAGGCAAGTCTAGATCTAGTGTGACATTTCCTAAAGAATACCAGTGGATCTAACCAGATTCAGTTTGGTTCCAAGCTCTAATAACTTCTCCATGTGCTTTACAGTTTACAAAGGGTTCCAAAACCATTATCCCATCTAATCTACTACAACCTGAAAGGTATTATTACCCACATTTTTTAGATGGGGAGAACGAATTTCAGTGAAAATCAGTGATTTGCCCAAGATCACAGATGCAGTTAACGGTAGAGCTTGACCCACGCCCAGGTCTTCTGAATTCAGATGCGAGGGAGAGGAGTCCAAGGAAGAGCTCAAGAGAACAAAATTCCAACATCTGCCTGGCCAGTGGTAATTTTGCAAGTTTGAGTAAGTCACCTCACTAAAATGAGTTGAACCAGATAATCACTACCACTCGATGCTACCTTAATATTCTAAAGGTTCTAGGGATATAAATGTAATTCCTCCTTTACATTGTTCACCGTGGTCCTTGTGTTGGACCCTTGACACTGTTTCCAAAATTGGGTAGATTCTTTGGGTTTATGCTCCATTTTCTCCTATGTCCAACAGGATCCCAGTACCTCCATTTTCCCCAACACAGACCAAAAAATTCCATCCAGACCGATAAGTGCATTCACATCGAAGGGTTTCTGAGTCTGTGTGAGAGGGAATAGGGGAGGCAGAGCCTTTCCTCTGCTTGGGAATTCCTAGAACCCTGTGGTTAAAAGGTAAAACCAACTTCATCCTTCCTTATTTCATAAATGGGATTTGAAATAGCTTGAAAGTTGTTTCAATAACAATGTTATTATTATAGATTTAATAAATTGTGGAGATTTCAGGAAATGCTTGTAGGGTGGGAGCTCACGCCCTCTTTGGAAATAAGCTCAGGAACATCACAGTTATGCGCCAGATGACATAGGATGGGTATCCGATCACATCCACTCGTGCTGAAAAGCGAATGCTCAGGTCAAGATAGATGTCTGTTCTTGGTTGATTTGAACATGATAAATTTATTTTTTACAGAGTTAAAAATGTCTTTTTCTTCAGTTGTCTCCACAAAACTTTAACCAATAATTCATGGAATTGCTTGCCCCCAAAGAGAGATACTATATCACCATAGATACAAACTCATGAAAAATTTAGGTGGCAGATAAAAAGCAATTGCAACCTTCTCCTTCTCTCTCTCTCTCCCTTTTTTTCCCCTCTCTCTCTGTTTCTATGCTGAGGAGAAATTTTAGTAGCAAGTCTTGAATACAGTATGAAAAAGAAACAAATTGCTTCGTAGTACCTAATCTACATCTGCTGTCTTTTCTTCTGTAGCACCAGAGAAGCAAGCAGAAACCCAAATGTGCTCAGGATTCTGATTTGACTTTAGATACCATTCCAGACACTAGAATTAGCATGAAAAAGTTTTAATTGTATCTATAAAAATGAATGTAGCCCAGGACTTGAGGGGAAATTTTTTTTGAATAATCATTTGGTATGGTCCTATACCTCTAAGCAAAATGGAATCCAATCTTCCTAAAAGAGATGAATATGCCTCATGTGCCTAGGGATGGAACATTGATCTTCCTATTGCTTAATAACGCAATGTTTGGAGAGGCAATATGCTATAGAAAGAATATAGGACTTGCATTTATAAGACACAGGTTCTATGCCTGGCTACAACTCTTACTAACTGGCTGTATTGTCTTAGGAAAGTCATCTAACTTCCCTGAGCCTTATTTTATTCATCTTCATTATAGGATTTTCATTACAGTAATAGAAAGGCTTTTAAAAAACCCTAATGAATGAATAGAGGTAGGCATTGAACATCAATGGCTGATACCATCACACACACAAAAAGAAATATCCATATTATGTATTATCAAGGAAAAGTAAACTGATTCTGATAAAGCCTCAAGATCTACCAATTTACAGGAAACAGGGGAGACAGAGGACCAAATTAAACCTTAGCACGGGGATGCAATCAGCAAAATTCAGACTGGGAAACTATAAGATAGACAACCCAGGGGCTGGCCCCGTGGCCGAGTGGTTAAGTTCGCGCGCTCCACTACAGGCGGCCCAGTGTTTCGTTGGTTCGAATCCCGGGTGCGGACATGACACTGCTCATCAAACCACGCTGAGGCAGCGTCCCACATACCACAACTAGAAGGACCCACAACGAAGAATATACAACTATGTACCGGGGGGCTTTGGGGAGAAAAAGGAAAAAAATAAAATCTTTAAAAAAAAAAAAAAAAAAGATAGACAACCCAGTCTATGTGAAGCCTCCAGCACTTTCCACTCAGGGATATGGAGAGCTGGACAGAGCATTGCTCTCACCCTTACAACAAGAACAACCAAAAAACAAACAAACAAACAAGCCAGATGACCGCCAATTCATGAGTTTTTTCAAACCCACTGGAGAACTGAGGTCTCAGGGCAACCAACTGATCAAAAATACAATAGGGAGACCTGTAGGGAGAGAAGAGATGTGACCATTCACTCACCTGGAACAGACGCCACTGGATGGACACCTGTGAGAAGAGTTCAACTAGAATAGTTAATATAAAATTAGCATATCAAATCAAGCATTACATAAAAAGAATATCTTGCAACCAAGTGGGGTTTATCTCTGGAATGTTGATTTGAAAATCAATCAATGTAATTCATAATGTTAACAGAAAAAATAAGAAAAAACCATCATGCTTTATGGAAAACGACTGGATGCTTTCCCATTAAGATCAAGCCAGGGATTTCCTCTCTCACCACTCCTACTCAACATTGTATTGGATGCATTATACTAGGTACATTCTAGCAAAGGCAATAAAACAAGGAAAGGAAACCAGAGGCTTACAGATTGGTGACAAAGGAAGAAAATGGTCTCCATTCACAGATGACAAGGATTGTCTATAGAAAACCCCAAAATATCTACCAAAAATACCTGTTAGAACTAGCATGTAAGTTTGGCGAGTTTGTAGGCTACAAAGTCAATTTTTCTACATACTGGCAATGACAAATTAGAATTAAAATTTTTCAAAAATACTATTTACAATAGCACTCCAAAAATGAAACGTAGCTTCGTGTATGTCATTCATGTCGTATACATAACAGAATATGTACAGTGAAAACTATAAAACACTGAAAAGAGAAACCAGAGAAGTTGCAAATAATCATATTCATGGATGGAAAACTTGGTATTATTAAGATGTCAGTTCTTCCCGATATGATCTATAGATTTAACACAAAATCACTAGTATACAGTAACCCTCTACTGCTTTTCAAATTCTTCTGTAAGTCTAAAATTATCTCAAAAAGCTTTTAAAAATTTTAAGATAATTGAGAAAATTAAGGAATTATTGTTAATTTGTTTTGAGGTGAGACAAAAGTATTAGGGTTATGTTTTCAAAATCTTCACCTCTTAGAGACATAAATTAAAATTTTAAATAATTAGAAATTCACTAAATAGCAACCACCATAGAGTTACTTGTTTCAGGCAAGAATCACTGATGCTAAAATTAGTGAGTGAAAGCATCATGAGAAGCAAGATACTTGCGTTGTCTCAAAATATCTCCCCACAAGCTACTTATTAAATATAGAGAATAATAGTAACTTTACAGTGAAGCAACCTGGTAAACATTATCTTAACCAAGTACCTCCTGACATCCTGCACAAAGAAGGACAGCACCATTTCTGCATATTCCTGCCAGAATTGCATGACCTGAATCTTCATCACACAGAAGCATTACACAAAGCCAAGTTGAGGGACAATTTACAAAATGACTGGCCCGTAACTCTTTAAAAATGTGGAGATCATGAAAGAGAGGCAGACTGAATTACTGCTCCAGGTCAAAGGAGACAGATGATATATGAGATCCAAATGCAGCATGTGATCCTGAGTGAGATCCCTGAGCAGGAAAAAATATTCTCTTTGCTGTAAAGGACATTAAAGGAGCAATTGGCAACATTTAAATAGGCTTTCACATTGGCTAATAGTGTTGTGTCATTTTTAACTTCCTGATTTTGCTGACTGTACTATGGCTATGTTTTTAGGAATCACACGTGAAATATTTGGGGGGAATGGGATATGATATCTGCAATTTACTCTCAAACAGTTCAAAAAGAAAATTATATATACATACACAATATATAAACACAAACATATGTTTATGTATACACATATATAGAGTGAAATTATATATTAGAGAGACTATATATGTTACATTTATAATATATATTATATTTATACATTTATTTAGAGAGAGAAAATGATAAAGCAGTGTGTTAAAATGTTAACATTTAGGGGACCTATGTGAAGGGTATACAGGAATTCTTTGTACTATTTTTGTAACTTTTCTAAAACTCTGAAGCTATCCCAAAATAAAAAGTTTTAAAAAATTAACAAAGGGGAGGCAATGATAAAACCTTGAGTCTGTGGCTTTCCGTACTTCCACCCGGCTTCCGTCTATCCCAGAAGCAAACTGACTCTATATCTATCATTCACGAGACCATCTCAGCCACTGTTTTGTTTCCCATAACAAATTATGGGAAACAAATTTGCTGCTGTAACATATTACCACAAACTTAGTGGCTTAAAAGAACACAGATTTATTAACTTATAATTCTGGAAGTCAGAAGTCCAAAATGGCCCTTACTGGGCCACAATCAAGGTGTCCACAGAACTGGGTTCTTCCCTTCTAGAGACTCGGGGAGAATCTTCTTCCTTGTCTTTCCCAGCTTCTAGAGGCTGCCTGCATTCCTTGGTTCATAGCCCCTATCCACCTCCATCTTCAAAACCAGCAGCACCGCACCTTCAGACCTTTCTCTGACTTCTTCTTCTGCCTTCCTCCACTTCAAAGGACCCTTATGATTTAAAATAAGGCCCACCACGATAATCCAGAATAATCTCCCTATCTTAAAGTCAGCTGATTAACAACCCTAATTTCATCCGCCACTTAAATTCTTCCTTGCCATGTAACATACGTTCATAAGTTCCTGGAATTAGGATGTGGACATATTTGAGGAACCATTATTCTTCCTGTCACTGCTACCCTCTGCCAGGAATGCCTGGAAAGTGTGCCCTAACCCCAAATCCTTCTGGTTAATCAGATCCCTAAATCATAACTCCTCCATGAAACACGTCCCTAGCTAGTCAAAGATGTTACGGTGATTGCTCCAGATGTAACTTCCTCAACTTTCCCATGGCCAATAAACTTACTGATTTAACTTATTTCCGGTTTTTTCATTTGTTTGCTTGATTCTTGTACAGCCTTCCTTTCTTTGACTGTTATTGTGATTGTCTGACTGAGCCTATAAATTGGAAAGCTGATGCACACAAGTAAAATAAATGTCACTGATAAGAAAACACTTCCTTAATGTCTAGCTTAAATTGCCTTTGTTGAAATGTAATCATGTTTCTTCCTGTCCTCACTTTGGAAGTAACAGAGAGCAACTAGTCAATATCCACCCTATAAAAACCTTTTAGATTTAGAGTCTGTCTTTCTAGTGCCAATAAAAAAACACATCATATGTCAGCCAACCAGCTAATCCAGGATAAAGGCCAGTCAACTTGTTTTTCGAAGTGATGGAGTGACACGGTCAAGCCCTAAGATAAACGGCTATCCACAAATGCGACCTATATGACACCTCCAGCTTTTCCCCCTTAGCCAACACACCCTTACTCAGTCCTTGCCTGTTTCCTAAAGTTCTCATAGTTTAAGTTGCCCTCCCTTAGTTCTGACTCCTTCCTGAATCTCCTTTGTAAGTTCAACTTGGACCTGGAGCTTTTTCCTTCTCCAAATGGCAAAATCTTGTTCCTCTTTCAAGACTTCTCACAAGATTCCTTTCTTCCTGAAGAACAACGAACCCTTCTCCTCTTTGTGCTCCCACTAGATGTGCTGGGGGCTCATACCTCTAAAATGACACTTAACTTGTGGGACTGAAGTTCTCTACATTACCATCAATTTTGAACTGGAGTCTGGTCACTGGACTATGAATTCCAAGGGGGTAGCTATTGAGTGTCACATTTTATTGTTAATTAAATGAGTCCTCCAATGTTTCTTCCTACCTCTCTGGCTACTCCTTCTATTTTCTAAAATAATTCCAACTCAGTGTTGGAATCCCTCAACAATTGGTCCTTGTCCTCTTCTCCTCTCAGTGTATATTCCTTTTCCTAGTTGATCTTATCCATTCTTTCAGTTTCAATGACTACTTTTATGCAAATTACTCTCAAGGTGTATCCACCCCAGAACTCTCCTCTGAGATCAAGACCATGCATCCACCGTCTCTTGAATGTCTTAAAGGCACTCAAACACATGTTCAAAAACTCGGGAACATTCTCCCTGGTAATGAGAACTTTGGGTGACCTTCCCAGCATCCATTTCCCCCTTCTTACAGCAGCAACATCCTAATTTCCTTTGAGGACTTCACCCCTCGCATACTTGGCCAATCCGGGCTCCATGAGGCTGACCCCATCTTCATTCACAACTCTAGGAGGAGGCAGTGATTAATCTAAACCCACCCACAAAACCCATCCCTCTGTCTTCGACTGTGGGCATATAATCCAATCAGAGCAAATGAGCCACAGTGATGCCTTAGCTGGGGCTCTTGGAGAGAAAAGCCCTCTTCCTGGTCCTGCTGGTGTGAGTCTGTGGTCATCTTGCTTCCCTAAGTGGTCAAAGGTACCCATGAGAAGCAGGGCCAGGAGACTGATCTTAGTCACTTTGTTTGGCCTCTAAACAAGTCAAGCATAAAGCCAGTTTACTCATGTTTTGTTTCTTTTTTAAATTTATGTTAGTCAACTAATTCTTTTTGTTTAAGCCAGTTTGTATTGGATTTTCTACCAGTTGGGTCATAAAGAACCTTAACTGATACTCCTGACCTTCCCCAGTCCCCCAACTAAGTGAACAGAGTCATCATCCATTCAGCTAAGAAAGTCAGATACTTAGGAGTCATTTCAAATATCTCCTTCTCTCTTGCCTGCCATATCCAATTTGTCACCAACTCCCGTCAATTAGAGGCACTATCTTTCTCAAATCTGTCTATTTCTCTGCATCTTTATTCTTCCCACTCTATCCCAACTATGTTTGCCTGGACTGCTACAGCCCACTAACTGTCTATCCTCACCTACACTTGTCTCCCTCCGATCTATTCTCCACACTGTAGCCAAATGATCTCTTTGAAGTGCTGACATTTGTGAGTGAAGTGCTAATTTCACCATCCTGTTTAACACTCAATCATTTTCCATTGCTTTTAAGACAAAGACAAAATGCCAAATGCCTTAACATGACGTTTCTACTGGACTTCCCCACAATTAGCGGGACACGGAAGCTTGCCTGCACACGGTTTCATCTGGGAAGTGATCCTGGGGAGCAGGAGTCATGGATTAGGAAAAGTGAGTGAAACAGGGAAGGAGGGAATGAATGAGCAATTTGATCACTGCTATGAGCAACTGGGATCAATCCCATAGGGAACTTCTGAGGGACTGTGGGGAAGGCGTTTCCAAATTGTCCACCAGACACAAAGGGGAGAAGCATTCACCCATCAACTTTCATCTGCCAATGGTTGAGAGTTGCCCTGTGGGTGCTAACTCCCTGGCACTGTTGAGTTGCTCACATGTGACTGCCAGTAGTCTTCCGCAAGGGCCCCAGAGAAGCCCCAGGCACACCTAGAATGAGGTCAGCACAGAGTTGGTGGGAGCTGGTGTGGCTCTGTCCAGCATAGTGTTGAGTGGGATCAGGCTGAGGCTGTGAGGTGGTGCAGCACAGGTGTCTGATACCATGCATGGTCTGGCCTCTACCTACCTCTCCAGCTTCTTCTCACTCTCTGACTTCTTTCAAACCACACTAGGCTTATAGCCCCCTGGACTCCACATATTACCACCTTCACAGGGCCTTTGAACACGTTGTTTCCTCTGCCTAAAATGCTTAACCTGAACATTTCCTTCCCTCTTTGTCTAGTTCCCTCTAGCTATTCATCAGAACTCAACTCAAGCGTCACTTTCTCTGGGAAGCCTTCCTAACTGTGTCAAGACCACCATAATGGACGTTCACAGCTCCATGTGCTTCTCCTTTGAGGCACCTATGAAACTTGCAGTTGTCTACTTGTGTGATCATTTCAGATTGTCTGACTCCTCCTGGACTATAAGCAACATGAGGAAAACTACAGAGCTCCCAGCATCAGCATGGCATTTGGCACATGGCAGGCACTCAAAACACCATAATTGAAAGGATAAGCCAATTTATCTTTTTATTCCTGCTAGTATCTGGAACAAATAGGTGTTCAAATAATTAATCAATTAATTAATGGAGCTAATACTTTAAGAAGCAGAAGTGTTACTTTCTGGCAAAATGTATTTAACTTTCACTGGATTGCATTCTATTTTTTAAAATGGCTGTAGCGAGACGCTTCTCTGGGAAGCCCTAGGACAGACATTGTATTTTTTTTAAATGTGTAATACCTGTAAACAGCAACTGGATTCCCCCAGAAAGAATACTTGAGAAAGAGAGAAAAGAGAAACCATCAATGTAGATAAGAAAGCTTCATTGTGGGCTAAGACAGGGATGCTATCTAAAACAAATGAGTATAGGTTATTGACCACAGGAAGAATAAAATTCATTGGTATGTGAAAACAAACTCCCCAGACTCACTCTGAGCTCTCCCTTTTAGCCAGCACCATCAATTATGATTATTAAGTGCCTGCTCAGCGGCTGTGCAGTGGAAGAGGCAGGGAGGTTTGGTAGCTAGGCAACGGCCTGGAAACTCAAAGGGTAGGAGTTGTGATTCTGGCTCCTCCATAAAAGTGATAAGTGGCTTTGGGTAAATTCCCCTGCCTTGTTTTCTTCATCTGAAAAATAGCACCACCAGTCTGGCTTTCTGCATTGAGGGAAGAAAAACAGAGTATACTGCAATTGTAGAAAAGTGAGCTTATGGGGCCTGGGGAGTGAAGATCTCATCAGAGGACCAAGCCTTCAACTGAAATCACCACTTTATAACTAACGGTTTCAGCCTGAGTAATCTGTGCCTCAGTTTATCCATCTGGAATGATTCACAGGTAAGAGTCAGGTCCTGACTTAAAATACAAACTAAATTGTGTGTTCTTTGTTTCTGTAGCATCTAGGGGGAAACTTGAGTGGAGAACCTCTCCCTCAAAGTGTCCTCAGAATTTCTCAAGTACCCCTAGACCATAAGCACCACAAAGGCAAAGGTCACATCTGCCTGATTTACCACACAAGCCCCAGCACCTGGCCTAGCGTCTGGTACACAGTTGGTGCTCAATTGTGTTTACCAAATGAGTACATTAATTATTTAAATAATATAACCTCTTTAAATGGGGATCAGACAATATATAACCTCATATGAAGCATAACTAGAGAAAAAAAATCCATCGAACAACTGTGGAGGAAGTAGCCTTTGATCTATACTCTAGGGTAAAGAGAAGTCCATGCCGGATCATGAATAGCCATGAAACTAGATTACACTTTGACTAATTCTCTTTTATTTAGAACAGTCCCAAATAACATAGTTACAGCCCAACAGCGTTTCTCCCTCCAAATATAACTGTCATTCCTGTAGAGTAAGTTTCAGAAATGTTTATATATTATCAAAATTAAGTTTCAAAATGAGCTACAGTATCTGGAAAAGGGGGATAATAATATTTCACAGAAGCTAATTGGAAACTTGTTTTGAAATAAAGTAGTTATTATTTCCATCATGGAGAGATGAAAGTACAGAGATTTCCTTTTATCTCACCCAGCCTAGTATCTTACATTATTTATTCAAACTAAAATTAAAACCTGACCAAATCCTACTGAGGCATTGCATATCAGTTAGAGGTTATTCTTCTGGAAATGAACTTTTGTTCACAAATTTCATTAAGCAGTTACAAATGACTATTATTAAAATGTAACATATAAAACTAAATTTTCTTCTTTATTTTTTCTTGGCCATGGACAATGCTCACTTTCCTATGCAGTATTATTCTTTTCTTCTGGACTTAGCAGCATGGTGCCCCTTTACCCATTGACTCAGCATCCAGAGAATCTCACAACACCCACCCCACTTGCCTGGAGTCCCCCTCAATGCCACTTTTTACTACTCTGTCCTTTGCACCCCAAGGAACAGACACCAAGGGGTGTTCTCCACTGGTGACCTTGCCAAGGCCCATTTTCAGTTTTTCTGCAGACTCAAAAACCTCAGGCAAAATGACTACCTATAAAAAGTACCTGAAGTGTGGTGTCAAGTACTTGCAGGTTTCTGAATGCCTAACCCTGAAGCCATTTCCCACCCATCCCCTGTGCTGTATCCTACAGATGTTGCCTGGAATGCTCTTCCTTGATTGCCTACCTCCAATTGTCCTTCAGCTCTCAGCTTAGACAGAACTTCTCCAGAAAGGTTTCCCTATCTCCCAGCTGCTGGGTCAGGGGCAGCCTCTGTGTTGCCGTGGCACCCTGTACCAGGAAACACTTGCAACTTTTTCTTTCTAATTGGCTCTACCTCCCACTAGATTGTCAGCCCCATGAGAGCAAGAACTAGGTTGTGTTGGCTCATGGTTCTTTCAGCAGTGCCAAGCAGAGTGATGGGCATATAGCAGTTGATGAAGAAATATTTCATGAATTTTGGATTTATTTAGATTCAATTCTGGGATCTGGCACCTGTGAAAACAAATCTCCCATCCAAATCCCAAAGATTGCTCACTGTCTTTGGGCTTTCTTGGCATTAACTTTGTGGTTCACTAGGGTTCTCCTTGGTTCTTCACCTTGAGAACTCTAATTTCTCTTCGGCTCATTTCCTTCCATTCCTGGAAGATCCTACCTAGCACATCCAAGCTCTTCTCTTCTGGTCAATCTGTTTTAATCATACTCATTAAGCCATTTCTAAACCCAGTCCTACTTCTTGGGTTCTTCTCATCCATATCCCGTCTCCTATACATCCAGGCCACCTTTTACTTTCTTTCCACCTCTAGTCTACTCTTTAGCTCTCTCTAGCTTGGCAAGGATTAAGCTTGGTATGCACTTATTAAGCAGGGACTAAAAACATATCTAGGCATTGCATAGATTGTTGCATAAAACAACAATTTTAAGACATTTCCAATCTTAGTTCCTGTGCGTCTCCATGAACCTCTGCTCTTGATGCTGTTCCAGCTTCCCCTGTTCCCCAGGACAGTGACACTCTTCTACCTACTAGTCTAAAAAAATAACCTCCCACCCCAGCCCTGAAAGTCATTTTCCAATCAACTCAATCCAGCCTTTCCCTCTGCCTAGGTAGTTTCTGCCAATAGTTTCTTTTTCATCATGGGTTTCTAGATTTGTTTGTTTGACACTGATGAAATTGCAGAAATAAGGGCGGGTTTTCCCAGGGGGAAGTCAATCAGGTCATTTTTGCACAGCCCTTTTGCCTAAAGACTGGTTTACATCTTGGTTATATATAAAGAAAGGAGCTAATGAATATTGCTTACCTTGATGCTTATTGTTTACATCGTTTGAAGTATGAGAGAATCAATAAGTATTATCCCTTTCTCCCCTTCTCAAGTTAAGAATCTATTGAGAAACAAGACACAGGAGACAAACAGAGGTCAAAACATCAGCTTTATTATTATTGCTGGTAAAGCTGATTTGAGAATTTGGCTTGAGGTTTGGGCACAAGTGGACTTGCTAATACTGCTTCTCAATTAGGCACCCATCCATCACAGGTGTCGCTACACTACTGTAAGGCCCTCCCCACCCAGGCAGTGGCTGCTCCCGCAAGTTCCCGACATGTGTCAGTATCCTCTGGAAAGGAGAGCTTCAAGAAAGAAAGGTCTGGGTTAAGAGAGTTTAGTTCATCAGAGAAGGCCAGGCATGTGATGATGGCTATGCCAAAGGAAATCCATCATGAAAACATAAAGGCAGGGGGATGGAGAGTCCCTCCAGACAGCAATCAAATTCTATCAAGGTTTCCACCAACGGGCCTAATGTGTCCACAGATTTGATGGAGTCAGGGTTCTCTTGGTGATTGCAAGTTTACATTTTCATATTGTTATGAAATAATATTTTAGAATTCCCATGAGGTGTTATGGATTTTTTTGGCCTCATCTGGAACCAAAATGAGTCTTCCTTTAGCATTCAGACTAAGCCAGAAGGCTTGGAAATGGGTGTACCGTTTACTTGGATTCTCTAATTAAGAAGAAAGCCGTTTTTTATTTCAAACCAGATTCAAATGAGAGTCTTTATAAAAATGCATCCATTTACTTTGCTGCTGCCATGAGCACACTAAATGTAATTTAATCTTTCTTTGATGATTCATGGTCTTTAAGAGTCTCGTATCGTCATTATTTATATCAGTTCTCACTGTTTGGGACTGGATACGCAGAGATACAAGACACAAAAGATTGGATTCAATGTGCTCTAACCGTAAGACAAACTGTGGCTGACCAGGAAGCTCTCTGATGAGGTCAGACTTTTAAAAAATATGTTTGAAAGATAACAGGAATACATTAGAAATGATGGTGTTGGTGGTGTTGATAAGCAATTACTATCTTCCAGACACTATTCTAAGCCCTTTACGTGTATTAAATCATTTACTCTCAATCCTAGGAGGTAAGCATTATTTCCATTTTACAGACGAGGCAACTCAGGTTCAGAGAGGTTAACTAACCTGTCCGTGGTCTAGCTACTATAGGAAGTGGAACAGCCAGGATTTGCCCTTGGACTGTGTGGTTCCAGAGCCCTCACTCATATCTACGTGCCAAAATAAAAGAAGATGTGCATAGGAGTATTGAACTCAAGGAACGTGATAGAAGCGTTAATCCCTCCATGTGTCATAGTGAAATATGTGTAGGCCTGTCATCCACACACTCAGAAACACACACACCCCTTTTATCAGCTACAATCAAAGTAAAAAAGATGAACCTGAAAAATGCACTCACTGCTTGGGGCAGATGATATAACATAACAAACAACAAAGAGAAAGCCGTATATCTCAACTTCTGTTGTATTTCCATCTTCTTTATCAAGGAGAATGATCTTTAAACTCAGGAGGGTTGAATAAATGTAGTTTAGAAGGAATTGAAGTATGAGCTAAGAAAGGTGATAGCAGGAGACTATCTCCCTGTTTTAAATGAGTTCAAGTCTCCAGACCTAAACAAATTATATCCCAGAGTATGGAGAGACTTTGCAGATGTAATCTAAGAGATGATGTCAGCGATCTTTGAGGGATAATAGAGAATAGAAAAGGTACGGGGGCAATGAAGCCAGAAAAACAGTATTCCAATTTTTCAATGTGGGGGAAAAAAGTGTATTCCATGAACTACAGATCCACAAGCTTGATTTTGAAACATGGTAGGTAGTACTCTAAAACCATTAGATGATTTGTGAGCCCTTAGAAAAGGAAGCGGTGATCACTAGGAACCAGGACAGACTCACTGGGGAAAAATAATAAACATCTTCCATGCTTCTTTTTTGCAGGTTTAAGGACTGGTGAAATGGGGATAGCCATGTACACAGTGAGGGATTTGAGAGCAACTTGACTGGGGCTCCTACCCTGCTGTGGGTCACTAGGATTGATTCAGATGATCTGGCTGGCTGATGGGGTCCCCTTTGCTTTACGTTCTGTGAAGTTGCACATTTTCCCAGAAAGAGACACCAGAGAGAGAAAAGCCTTCACATGGACAAGGGAATACAAATCCTGTGCCTACCAAAACCCCCAAACAAGCTCAGATCCATCTGTGGTTTCTATTAATTAAAGCAAGCATATTTACAAAGTCTCTTCATAGTCTTGGGACCTGATGGATAAGTAAGACAATATTTTTAAGAGAATAATACCTGGTTGAACATTCATACCAAAACTTTTTGAATTTATGAATCAATATCCTTCTAACTAGAACCTTTCCCTTCAGAGAATTGCACAGATCCCTCCCTCCTTCTGTCAGGACTTTCCCCAGTGTTTCCTCCTTAGGGAGGTCTTCTCCAACCATCTGATATAAGATAGCATTTGCCCCTTACCATACCCTGAGTACCTTGCTTTATTTTTCTACATACTTCTTGCCATTGTCTGATATCATATTACATATTCTAGCTCTTACCACTACCTGACATGGTATTATATACACTAACAGACATACATGTGTCTGTCTGTCTGTCTGTCTCCTCTTCTTGCAGAGCCAACAAACTCGATGTGAATGACATCCCTACATTATGAGGTAGCTCTGCCCTTTTGAATGTCAGCTCCATGAGGCAGGGACTTTGCTGTGTTTTTTTCCACTATGACCCTAATCACTAGAATAGTACTGAAACATAGTTGTGCTCAATAAACAATTATTGCTTAATAATGTTTGTCTAACTAATGCATGTAAATCTGGAGAATGGTCTCTAGAGGCTACATGGCTGTGTCCTTGGCCTCACCCAAAATGTTAACTCTGATCCAGATAGGAAGAAAGAAAATAAGAGAATTGATCCAGAGCCCATGTCAATAAAGCCCTGGTTATTATTATTACCATTACCATCACCCACTATCTGATTGGCACTTACATTATTGTGAACACTCACAACAAACTTAAGAGGTAGAAAGTATTATCTTCATTTCCACATGAACAAACTGGGCTTGGGGAGTTTAAATAACACGCCAACATTAGACAGCAGGAACACGACTCCAGGATTAGAAACCAAGATCTGTCTCACTGCAAAGTGTATGATTTTTTACAATGCTATGATAACACTTATAAAAACATGGAAAACCTACTTAAATTTGCAGCTGACAGGAAAACCAGTACACTAGGTGAAAAACCAAGATTCTACCAGAGTTTGACAGATTTGAATGGCAGGTCAGAATTCAAAAAAACATATATATTAGGTATAAAGATAAAGTTCCATATGCCAATTTTAAGAATCATGGTGGGGGTGGGGACATAGGGAGTACATGGAGGAGGGTAGTCATTTATTTTAAACACGTCAAGAGGTGTCAACTGACCAGAAGCTCGGTATGAACCAACATTAAGATATGGCTGTCAAGTGAACTAAAATGATGTTAAACTGCATTATCAGAGACTTTCAAAAGGGAAAGGGCATCCAGTTCCATTCTGCAGAAGCTAGACTAGGAAAACCATAGCCAAAGTAGAGTGTTAAGGCCCCCAAAGTGGTGCCTTAACCATTTTATTGAGGTCATGTTGGCCTATAACACTGTGTAAATTTCAGGTGTACATTATTATGTTTCAGTTTCTGGACAGACTGCATCATGTACACCACCAATAGTCTATTTTTCATCTGTCACCACGTGTGTGCCCTTTTACCCCTTTCGCCCTCCCTTACCTCCTTGTCCTTTGGTAACCACTAATCTGTTCTCCTTATCTATGTGTTTGTTTGTTTACCTTCCACATATGAGTGAAATCATACAATATTTGTCTTTCTGTGAGTCATTTCACTTAGCATACTACTCTCAAGGTCCATCCATGTTGTCACAAATGGCACGATTTTGTCTTATTTTACGGCTGAGAGGTATTCTCTATTTCTTCTTGATTCAATTTGGGAGGTTTTACGATTCTAAGAATTTCTTCTAGGTTATCCAGTTTGTTGGTGTATAGCTTTTCACAGTATTCTGTTATTAGCCTTTATATTTCTGTGATGTCCATTGTAATTTCACCTCTTTCATTTCTGATTTTATCTATGAGTCTTCTCTCTGTTCTTCTTAGTAAGTCTGGCTAAGGGTTGTCAATTTTGTTTATCTTCTCAAAGAACCAGCTCTTAGTTTCACTAAGCCTTTCTATTGCTATTTTAGTCTCTTATTTCATTTATTTCTGCTCTTATTTTTATTATTTCCTTCCTTCTACTGACTTTATTTGTTCTTATTTTTCTAGTTCTTTTAGGTATAGTGTAAGCTTGTGTATTTCAGATTTTTCTTGTCTCTTGTGGTATTGCTATAAATTTCCTTCTTAGTATCAGTTTTGCATCCCATAAGTTTTGGTATGTTGTGTTTTCATTTTCATTTGTCTCCAAGTATTTTTTTATTTCTCCTTTGACTTCTTCATTTATCCAATAGTTGTTCAGTAGCATGTTGTTTAATCTACACATATTTGTGACTTTCCTAGCTTTTTTCTTGTAGTTGACTTCTATTTTCACAGCATTGTGGTCAGAAAAGATGCTTCATATGATTTCAATCTTCTTAAATTTGTTGAGGCCTGCTTTGTTTCCCAAAATGTGGTCTATCTTTAAGAATGTTCCATGTGCACTTGAGAAGAATGTGTATTCTGCTGTTGTTGGATGGAATGTTCTATATATATCTATTAAGTCCATCTGGTCTAATGTTTCATTTTAGGCCACTCTGTTCTTGCTGACTTTCTGTCTAGATGATCTATCCATTGACATAAGTGGGGTGTTAAGGTCCCATACTATTATTGTGTTGCTGTCAATTTCTCCCTTTAGGTCTGTTAATAGTTGCTTTATATACTTTAGCACTCCTGTGTTAGATGCATATATATGAATAAGTTTTATGACTTCTTGGTGGAATGTCCCTTTTTTCATTATATAATGCCCAACTTTGTCTCTTGTTATCTTTTTTATCTTGAAGTCTGTTTTGTCTGATATAAGTATGGCTATACTCTCTTTCTTTTGCTTGCCATTTGTTTGGAATATTATCTTCCATCCCTTTACTCTTAGCCTATGTTTTTCTTTAGAGCTAAGATGTGTTTCCTTGAGGTAGCACATTCTTGGGTCTTGTTTTGTAATCTATCCAGCCACTCTGTGTCTTTTGACTGGTGAATTCAATCCACTTACATTTAGAGTGATTATTGATATATGAGGGCTTAATACTACCATTTTATCTTTTGTTTTCCAGTTATTCTTTATTTCCATTTTTTCTTTTTTTCTTGTATTTCTGTCTGCCATTTCAGTTTGGTGGTTTTCTGTGATGTTTTCCTCAGTTTTCTCTTTATTAATGATTTGTGATTCTGCTCTGTTTTGTGGTTACCATGTGGTTCTTATAAAAGATCTCATAGGTGAAATAGTCCTTTTTCTGATAGACTCTTATCTCCATTAGCCTATACAGGTTCTGTCCCTTTCCACTTCTCCTTCTGTTTTTGTTGTCACAAACTATTCTTTTCATATTGTGAGTTTGCGACCAAATTGAAGTGGTTATAGTTATCTTTGATGCTTTCTTTCCCTTTATCCTTTAGGTTATAATTAAGCGTTTACTAACCTATTCTGATATAGAGCTGCAATATTCTGATTCTATCTGTCTATTTATCTCCTTGCTCAAAGCTTTGTAAACCTTTGCCTTTTTGTTTCATGTAGGAGGGCTCCTTTCAACATTTCTTGTAATGCAGGCTTAGTGTCAATGAACTCCCTCAGCTTTTGTTTCTCTGGGAAAGATTTATTTCTCCATCGTATCTGAAGGACAGTTTCACTGGATAGAGTATTATTGGCTGACAGTTTTTTTCTTTTAGTATTTTAAATACATCATTCCACTCTCTCCTAGCCTGTAGGGTTTCTGCTGAGAAATCCACTGAAAACCTAATGGAGGTTCCTTTGTAGGTTATTTTCTTCTGTCCTTCTGTCTTTAATATTTTTCCTTTGTTATTGACTTTGACAGTTTTAGTATTATATGCCTTGGAGAAGGTCTTTTTGCATTGAGGTCATTAGGAGTCCTATTATCTTCATCTTTTTGCATTGAGGTCATTAGGAGTTCTATTTTCTTCGGGTACTTACATGTCCAGTTCCTTCCCCAGGTTTGGGAAGTTCTCAGCTATTATTTCTTTGAATAAACTCTCTACTCCTTTCTCCCTCTCTTCTCCTTCTGGGATACCTATAATCCTTATGTTACTTTTCCTAATTGAGTCAGCTATTTCTTGAGGAATTTCTTCATTTTTTTAAAATCCTAGTTGACTTTCCTCATCTACCTGAATCATTTCTAGGTTTCTATCTTCAGGTTCACGAATTCTCTCCTCCATATGGTCTGCTCTATTTTTAATGCTGTCTACATTATTTTTCATCTCATTAATTGTGTTATTCATCTCCAGAATTTCTTTGGCTTTTTTTTTTTTTTTTAGAGTTTCAACTCTTTGGTGACGTACTCCTTCTGTTCATTAATTTTATTCCTGAGTTTATTGAACTGTCTTTCTGAGTTTTCTTGTAACTTGTTGTTTCTTTATGACAGCTGTTTTGAATTCCCTGTCAGTTTGGTCGTTATCTTCTGTGACTTCAAGTTGAGTTTCTGGAGAGTTGATATTCTCCTTCTGTTCTGCCATGTTACTGTAGTTCTTTATGTTGTTTGATGAGTTGACCTTCTGCTGGCACATTTGTGGTAGTTACCATCTTTCTTATTTGGGTAAGTCTTTGGTTACTTTGGTTCTGAGCTGCTTCTGATTGTATTTGAGAGCCTGCCCTTTCCAACCTCCACTGCCTCTGCCAGAGGCATCATCAGTGCCCTCCTTGTGCTGCTTGTGCCTCTAGGGTTGCTGGTGCCTTGCTGCTTATGATGTTGCTGCAGTCTCAGGTGTTACCACTAGGGTCAACAGGCTATGAGCACTTCTGCTGCATCCAGGGTCACCTGGGTCTCATGTTCCTCCACTGACTATGGGCACTCCACAGGTTCAGGTGCTGTTGCTCTGTGCACCACCTGCACTGCTGCTCCTGGGTTATCTGGGAGTGCTGGTTGCACCACGGCCAGGCGTGTTGGATTCACAGGTGTTGCTGTTCCTGCTGGGGACTTGTATGCAGCCCTCACTGCTGGAGGAGCTGGTGTCAGGTGTTTTGCCACTGGAGTCTGGGTCACTGGTTCTGCTGTGGTTCCTGATGCCTCTGGTCACAGGTTCCACCTGCTACTGCTGGGGATGGGGATGCAGGGGCTATTTTTTTCTGCTCCCACCCATCTGCTTGCAGTCACATGGGCTAGGGCATCTGCTGCCACCTCTACTCCAGCAACAGAAGCATGGGCTGGGCAGCCTGCCACCTCTATTCAGGGTTGTGCAAGTCATTGCATGAGGATCCGCACCCTGGATAGCTGCCACCAGAGAAGGGGAGGGGGCCTCTCCCCTAGTTCCACTGCCTCCCAGGGGTCCAGTCCACCCACGTTCAGATGTATAGATGCACGGATCTCTTAGGCATCCTCTTGTGCTGTGTAGGGAATCCTCTGTTGGTCAATGGATGTCTGTTTGGTTGCAACTTAGAGGGGAGAGAAAAAAGGAACAACTCACTCCACCATAATGCTGATATCACTGGTGAAAATCTTGTTATGAACAAAATGATTAAAGGGCTCACTGAAGGTTGGCCTGGAGGAGAAGAGACTCAGGGGGGATAAAATAATTATCTGCATAACAACCATCACATCAAAACAAAGACCATCACAACCAAACAAGAGGAAATAACTGTTGCTCCTGATGAGTGAGGCTATAGGAAACAAGTTTGGCTAAAGATACAAAGCTTACTAATAATTAGATGTCTTTGAGCTATGAGCTCCCCTTCTATCAGGGGAGATATTCAAGCAGAGGCTGCATGACAACCTGTCCCAGACGCATTAGTATCTATCCAAAGAGGTGGGAAATTACGTTGATTTTGTGGGGGTTTTTTCAGTCTAACCTCCTTCTACATACAGTGACCTTATTTTGTGAACCCCAAACCAAGACCTATGGTCCTATAAAAGACTTTTATGTGGCTTCTGAGTTTGAAAGACTTTGTAGCAGATATAGCACTATTAGCCACCAAAATACTGAGTTTCTGGGAGATGTCAATGATTGAAATAATAGGGAAAATATTTGAAATTGGAAAAGGGAAGATGTAAAATCACTCTAGGGCAGCCATTTTTCTCTCTTTGAGTATTCATGTTTTAACCAAATAGGCAGAAACTCTTGATTAAAGTTCACTCATTTTTTTGTAGCACAGCAAATTTTCTTGAACTATCACCTCTTCCTCCAAAAGCTGAGTATCAAAATATATCTACCTAATTCAGTTCATTCAGATTTAGAAAATCAAGAAGCCCTTCGAAAAGCTTCTTGGAGCATAGTAAATTTCCAGGCCCTCCTAACAAAGCTAGGCCAACCCTTCCCTCATGATATCACCTACACCTTTGTAAGGATGCTCCAGTCTATGCAGCTTATCAAGGTCTCAAACTGTCCTGATTCCTCCAGGCTGGACCAGAGTGCCTCCCCACATTGGGTTTCTTGCACCAAGAGGTGGGTGGGGAAAAGACTCCACTCCCGTGGCCAAATCTGGACTCTCTCCTTTGCCCACAGGAACTAATAAGACTGAGATATTATAATTCCAGATATCATTCATTGGGCTGGTATCAGCTGTTCCCTATTAGACACAATGTTCTTTTCAATAGACTACTTTGTTTCACACTGACAGTCATTTTTCACCCTGCATGGCAGAATTTCAAAGCCAAGAATCCTGTATTACACAGTAAACAAACAAAATTAGACTCAAAATTGCCTTTTTTGATTTTGATATATTAATCAACTCTTCAGGAAAGCTTCTAAACATTTTCAATTACATCAAAAACAGGCTGGCAACATTTTCCAACTTCAAAAAAAAATCAGGCTTAGTTAAAGGTTTGTTTTCTATTCCACTGATACTCTATATTACATATTTACAACTATTTCTGTTTTATGACAGATTGATTAATAGCATCAGTTCTAAAATCCCAGCATGTCCACAGGGAAAAAAAAAAGTATTTCCATCTGTGATCTTCATTAACCAAGGCAGATCTATCTATTTTAGTGTATTTGTTTCTTCCTTGCACTGCAGCCTTGGGCCCCTGCCTATCTCTGAGACTATGGGCCTGTTGGTTGCTACTGAATGCTAATTGTGGGTCAGGTGTGCACTCTAGAGATATAAGACAAATAGTGGATCAAGCGAGCCAAGGGGAAAGAGAAGTCTTGACACCTCAAAGACCCAGCCTCCCTCTTGTACTTTACATCTTACTTGACCAGGCAGCAAAACTGGCACTTGGACTAATAATGAAAAGATAGTTAAAAACCAAACAAGAAGGTCTGGTCAACAGGGCTGTTGAAAAGAAAGTGTATACTAGACAATTATGTGCTTAGTAGATTCGTTGATGACAGTAGCTAAAGTGCTTAAATTTTGTCCATTGTGGCTTTCTTTAAGAAGTGGAAATCGTAGGAAGAATGCTACCAAGATAACTGAAATGTTTATATATCCTTCCCTAAATGTATTCCTTAAGAAAAGAGCTTAAGACTGCTCCTGCTGCTAATTGCTAAAGTTTTTTGTAAACTTTAAAGAAATAGCTTATCTACTAGTTAAAACTGGCAAGTTATCAGGATTTACTGAATCCCTGCAGTCTGCAGTCTGTGTCATGTGCAAGAATACAAAAGAAATAGAACAGAAAATCTGTTCACGCAAAGAGCTTACAGTATATGGGAGAAACTGGACAGAACACTTGCAAAACATGTAAGAACACTCTGAAACGTGAAAATGAATGTGCATTATTATATGATTAGATGGGGCTGTATGTGTCACTACATTGGAATTTCACCTCCCTTATTAAAATGAAACACATAACTTGAAAGCTTTCAACACTTCAAGATGCTTCTCCCAAAGGATAGCGGGACTGACGAAGTGACCACAGCTCTGCCCTGTGATTTTTCACACACACACACGCACACACACACAGTTTTCTTGGCATTCCTTAACGCAAATGAGACACACTAAAATTTTCAGAAAGACTTTATTATTTCACTTTGTGTAAGATGCATAAAAGCTGTCAAGCTTACAGAGTCCAGCACAAAAGCTACACAACCCTCTTGGCCCCCACAAATATTCACCTTCTTATTCCCCAAAGGACCCAGTGACTCAACACTAAAGTGAGGCTGTGGGCCTCATGGATGCCATTAAAGACAGAACTTTTAGGGCCTCTCCTGGGATTCTCCAAAATTAGGGATGCTTCTCATCTCCAGCATAAAGTGTGTTTTAATTCTTTATATGATGAGGAGGAGAAATTTCAGGATGACAGAAGATAAAGACTCATAAGAAGACCTCACCTGCTTTTTATTTCCTATCAAATACCATGCCTCAATATTGCATTTGATCTCCATATTATTCACACTACTTCCAGCATTCTGCCTAAAGGGGAAAATTTTTTATCATCCAAAGCCGCTGTTGCTCAATCAGGGAGTGAAGCAGAGTGGAAAGGAGTTTCAACCCCACAGGGGAAATTCTGTAAGGACTGAATTAGAGGCAGTTTTTCCAGCAAGTAGACAGAGTCCTGAAAAGGGTTTTACTTGTCTATGGGCAGAAATCAAAACCCCATAGTGACATCCAGTCACATCTTTGTTTTGCCTTTATGGGACAGGAAAGAACAAGTTTCTTCCCAATCTCTCTCTACAGATGTACCTACTAAAAACTGCTGAACACAGGTATTATGAATTAACACGCTTTAAGTGAATATTTTTTAAGCTTTATGCAGATATTTTTTATTTTTCTCCTCAATATAGAGCAATATACAGCAGCCTGTCTACCAGCAAAGGGAATACGGGTTTGTTCTTTGATTAAGAACAATGATCACAGTCTATTAGTTTGTTTTTTACCAAGAGAAGAAATCACTACATGTCAATGCCAAGGGCTCAGGGCTCACCTGGGAACTTTCCTGAGGGTCTCTCTGAACAGACCCCATCTGTTCAGTCACTCACAGTTTGCTTTGCCCAGATGACTGACAGAAATACCTGACTGCACAGTGTCACCCTTAACTGAGACCCCATCTTTTACATTCATGGTTTGGTCCCTAATGGGTCCAATAACAAATCTCTTGATGAAACCATGACATTCAAAGAAGAGGTACTCACACAGTAAAAGGGATACTACTCTGTCATAACTATACACGGTTAGGGCGTGTAGAGGGCTGGTAGCCAAAATGGAGTAATTATTCAGGAGTGAAATTAATTGAGGAAGATTTTCCTAAAGTTGGTAAGAACTCCCTATAGATTTGAACCTTATTTATCCAATTGCATTTATTTTATAAGGCTCCTATGAACTATAAACCCTGGTGATTTACATGAATAATTAACATCTATGTCTAGTAATCATTCAGCAGAACAAGTAAATATATCTGAAATGTATGTCAAATTAATTTTTTGTTTCATTTATCACAACACTAATCTCAATTCATATATGTTCAGTTGTCTTAAATACAGTTGCTATTGCATGATTCTGTACTCATGACTAAACAAAAGGAGGAAAGTTAATTTTAAGACATCTAAATTAAGCATTTTTGTTAGGAAAACAGTATGTCAGCTCAAAGAAGATGTCTGCTCATGTAACAAAAGGTCTACAACGTTCCTTGTGCTGAGGTAATCCTCCGTTCACGTTGGCCTCCTTAAGCATACTGTGCCCCAGAATGATGGGACCCAAAGAGCTTAAGAGAAGAAAAAGAAACTGCAACAAAAACAAGGCCCTATGAGATTAATAATTTGGTAATTTAATTTTTACATGATTGTACCTAAAACACTAACTCAAGGTATAAAGAAATGTCACTGGTTAAAGTTTAAATACTCACGGTTATTGAGATAGTGGTCATTGGCATGTGAAACCATGAGAGAAGAGGGGCACGCTGTGCCTGGTCCTACTGAGCAATTTTCAGACTTCAGCTCATTCTGCCAACTACCATCAAAGAATACAAAGAAACCAAAATTGCAATTACGTGATATTACATTGTATCAGTTAACATGCCTCTGTTGAAAATAGGAGAAGGCTGAGTAAAATTGGCTTATATAATGACTTTTATTATATCACAAAACAAGTCCAGAGGTAGAGTAGCTCCAGAGTGAGTTCACTTGATAATTCACTGAGATGGGGAAGGATCCAGGTCCTTTCTATCTGTCCACTCTGCCAACATAAGCTTGTTGGCTTGTCTCCCTGAGGCTTGTCCACCTCAAGGCCCTAAGATGGCTTTTCCAATTCCAGGCACCATATAAAGATGACAGCAATCAGAGACAGAAGTGTTTCCTTCTAAATTTTACCCAGAAGCACCCCCTTCCCCAAAGACTCTCCCTCAGGTCTCATTGGCCAAAATTGTGTCACCCAGCTAGGTGTAAGTCAATCACTGGAAGGGTAAGAATTAGAATTATAAAATCTGGTTTAGATTGTTCAAGACTTACCTCCCCTGAAGGCTGAGGGAAACCCTGACTTCCCCTAAAGCACATGGCTACCCAATATTTAAGAAAAAACAGGGTTCTACTAGCAAGAAACAAGGCTAGTGAGGATGAAGGTGGAGTAGGCAGCCTAAAGTGTCTGCCACATATACCTAATAAGAATAGAAGTGGAGCTTAACTCACGACACATGGCTCAACGCACAGGGCTGGCACTAACAGTTGAACTGGCGGACAGTATCATACACCTAAGATTAGCCATTGTTGCTATGGCAGTATGTCTTCACAGAAAGCTGCAAAGACCTGAATCTCTCTTTAAAAGGCAGTAAGTGATTATAATTGAAGAACAAATCATTGCTAAATCCATATCCTCTACACGGATCTTGAATAGATATTTTCTCTTTTATTGAAAAATCAAGAGTTCCCTTTACTGGAAATTTCAGTTCCAACGAGTTTCCAGGAACAGTTTCACATTCCAGTTGTGCATGTGTAATAAGTTTGTATTGGTTAGTTGGGCTCAATTTATCTAATGAGCCACTAAAGTGGTCAATTGTTTATGCAAATTAGGAATTGTGGCTGTATTAAAAAGTAATTTATTATATAACATCCTACCTGAATATACTCAGACATACATCATTTAATTTTTCCATTTCATTCCAAATTCTTCATTTATTTCATGACCATCTCTCACGTGGAAAAAATGGTTAAGATGATACTTGTTAAATATACATTCTTTTCTAAAATATTTAATCAATCCTAATGAGAAATAACGCCTTTAAAATATTTAAAGGATGTCAGGAGAGACAATGTGGTATAACTATAAAGCAATCAACGAAGAGGTAGGAGATATGAATTCTAATTCTAATAGCATTTATTCAGCACTCATTCTGTACCAGGCACTGTGCTAAGTGTTTAATTCCTACTCATTTATGCAACCCTCATAACAGCCTTGTGAACTATGTACTATCATTGTCCCATTTTCAGATGTGGAAAATGAGCTACAGAGAGGTGATGTAACTTGCACATGGTCACACAGCTGATAAGTGGTGGGAGCAGGATTCAAACCCAGACCATGAGACTTCAGAACCAAAGCACTCAAACATGGTACAATATGACCTTCTCTAGTCCTGGAGTTGCCACTAGTTGCTTAACTTCGTTGAAGCCACAGTTTTCTACTGAGCTAAATAAAGAGCTGAATAGAGATCTTTAGAAAATTTCCAGTCCTAACACTTAAAATGTCATTAAAGCTGTGACCTTACAGACATTCTTCTCTGCCAAATAGTTTATATTACAGTTATATGTATCATACAACTGAACCGCCATGTTTGGACACTTACTTTCTAGTAACAAAAACTGCAAGATGATCCAGAGGAAGGAATAATTAAAAAGACAACCATGTTGGGGGCTGGCCCAGTGGCCGAGTGGTTAAGTTCGCGCGCTCCGCTGCAGGCGGCCCAGTGTTTCGTTAGTTCGAATCCTGGGCGCGGACATGGCACTGCTCATCAGACCACGCTGAGGCAGCATCCCACATGCCACAACTAGAAGAACCCACAACGAAGAATACACAACTATGTACCAGGGGGCTTTGGGGAGAAAAAGGAAAAAATAAAACTCTTTAAAAAAAAAAAATCACATTTAAAAAAAAAAAAAAGACAACCATGTTACATAAGTCACAGGAAAACTACTTCTCCTTGGAGGAATAAGGTTGCAGTTCATGGGACCTAAAGTCAAGAATTGCCCCAGACGCTGGTGTGAGACCTACCTAGACGGCGGGCTGCAGAACTGGGTTTCCTACAATACAGCTTCTGAATGAACTAAAGATCTCCCAAAGCATTCTACGTTTCCTGACATCAGGCAGTGAGAAATTCCGCTCCCTTCAGAGCCAAAGGCCTCTCCTCTGTCTACATCTCCTAAAGGAGTTAGAATTGAGTTATTTTAAACTATCTCATTAAACATAATTATGAGTTTTTATAAGATTCCTCAAAATATCCTCTTTGGAGTATCCAGACACAGAGACACAGAGTAAAGATATACATTTGCAGAAGAATTAATATTAAATTTACTTCTCCAAACACTGTGAACTACCCACTAAAGTAGCCTACCATTCAGCATGTCTGAAGGGTGAAATTTTAAATCTAAATGATTAAAGTCTCGAATCTTATTTTAATAATACAAGTAGGATTGAACAGTATCTTCCTGTGGTCCATGGAGTAGTTCGTACTTGCTGTACTTTTTCACTGTGTGTAAAGAGGGACATCAAGTGGTCTAAGTTCTGGAAGACTCTGTCTCATCAGGGGCATTTTCTCAACCCAGTCTGTGGAGCTCCTACAATCCCTGATGGGGTGGCTAGAGCGAGGGAGTGCAAAGGAGAGAAAACCTCAAACCACTCATCTTCTTAAATAATCATTTGAATAATTTCAGCAAATTTTGGTAAGGATCAATTTTCTTTGCCTTAGAGACAGTTTTCTTTTGGGTACACAATAACATCTCAATTATCTCCAACAGGTAAGGGATATAATAATGTTTTGAATACAAAAATAATTTATGTATCAGAGTATATGTGTGTGTAGGTATACTGTTTTATAGACTAATTTGCTTTCTCTTCTCATTCTTTTAATGTTAAATAATAAAATTCATTTGTTATCCTGTTCAAAAAATGACCCAGAAAAATGCCCAAAACATTGTGGATGCTAAGGTCAAGTTGTAAAAAATAAATTTGCTATAGTATGCAAGGACTAATCCAGACAACTTTTAAAAAGATAGTTAACAGCTTGTTTGCACCTATGATTTGCAATGTATTCCAATGTACTCCAATGCTGGGCACTTCTATTCCCATACGCTTATAATCTCTTTGTCCTGTGTTTATGGAATAGATAAATTAAGAAGAGCTTTATGATTCTCCTCCGAGAATAAAAGGTTAGGCAGCTGGAGAACGGCACAGAAAGCCACTTGTGACGAGAACCATCTGTCTGCTGTTTAAATATTTCTCGAATGAGAAGAGTATAAAGTTCTTTTGGCTTGCTCCTCCTCTGACTCCTTCACGCCACTCAGATTCTATGGACAAGGGGGAAAATGAGAGGAATTACTACTCTGTCTTGCCCAAGCCATGGAGTTTATAGTAAAATAGTTAAAGCTAATGTGGAAATGAGGCAACAAAAGAGTCAGACAAGTATGAGCTGAAGTAACAAAATTCACTCTGACACAGTGAGACCTTCAGAAGCGAGGGAAGTGGAATGCTCAGTGAAGCGATTACAGCAGGGGCATGGGAGTCCCAGCACATCAGTTCCAAGCCTGGTCAGGCTCTTCCAAACCTCTGCCAAGTTAGTCAACTGGTCTAGATCGTGTTTCTTCATCTGTGAAATGGGAATACCCACCTCAAAGGGTTATGGTGAGAAATAAATAATCCGACTGGAAGCACTTGTCAAAGGGCCTGGCACATAGCCAGCACTCTATACGTGCTAACTGCTACTCTTCTTAACCCAAGTGTAAGATTGTCCTACTGAGGGACAGTGTTTGGACAGGACATCCTGATCTGAGATTTCTCTTACTTCACATATTGATATAATTTAAGTTCTTCCTTTCATGAATTCTTTTTTGAAAATTTAATTCCAAAAGTAATATACAGATTTTTTTTTAAATAAAAAATACTAAAGAACAGGTTAAAAGTGAGAGTCTTTTCGCTATCCCCAATACCAACTGTGATTAATCTTACTTTAAAAGTAACAATTGTTCTTGGTTTGGGGTATATATTTCTAATCCTTTTACATGTTTAAACAAAAATAGATGTAGTTATTTATAACTTTTAAAGTAGAAACTGAACTATGTTATAAAAATCATTATATGACTTGCTCTTTCACTTAATAACATATGCTGGATATCTTTCAGGATATGTTAATACGTGTAGATTTAGGCTGTTGACATAAATTTAATATTAAATTTTCAATAAGGAGACAAATAAATGATGAAAATAAGGAGATAAAGTGTTCTTTCATCATTGTTTAACTTTTAAGTGTGATTATGGCATTGTGATTACGTTGTGTTTTTTTTAAGTCCTTACCATTTAAAGATATCTACTGAAATATTTACAGATAAATTATATGAAGCCTAGGATTGGCTTCAAAATAATTTGAAGAGGGATGGAGAGAAGGATATTGGGGGGACGCAAATAAAACAAGATTGGCCATGAGTTGATAATTAAGCTGGTTGTTGAGTATATGGGTGTTAATTAGACCATTTTCCAATCTGTACCTTTGAATATTTTTGAAATTTTACATAAGAAAAAATTTTAAAACATTTTCTATCCCTAAAATTTATCTATTAAATGTCAAATAGCTATACATCTAACTTACAGCAATTAATTTATGATTAGATAATTTAATCAACAAAACTAATCATCCCTAACGCCCATACTCTAAGCAGCAGAAACAGAAAGCAACTTTGCTTCCTTGTAGTTTGAATGTTGCTATAAAAATCCAAATACAATAACCAGTCCAGAGCAACAATGTTCATTAATGTTATGGGAGGTATTCATTGACAACTGTAAATTACAGACTATTATAATGATTGTTTTTTAGAGTTAATGAAGGAGTGTTTTCCTTTTTCTCTTATATTGGAATTACTGCAGCTGGATGAAAAAACGAGAACAGTTCTTTAGTCTATGTACAGTCGAGGAATCAAGAAGATAATTTTGTGCACTTTGCTCACTCAGATAGAAGGACACACACAATCTAGAGTGCACTCATCAAAACTCTGTCCGGCTGAAGCCAAGAGAAGGCCTTTGTTATGACTGGAGCAGAATAATTTTTTGAGTCTTTAGTTTGTGTTTTGCTCGATGCACACCTCAAATTGTTCCATGAAGGTAGCCAAGCCCTTAATATCTTCTAGGGCAGAGAGTGGAAGCTGCTTGGATTCTACAGCTCTTCCTGACTCTCATCAAAGCCTACATTCACTAAAGAGGTATGTCCATGTGACCTTGAGGCGGATGGGATAGCTGGATACGTCCTAGGGCAGCAAAGGGAAAAGGAAAAGATTTCTCAATACTAGAGAGAGGTCAGGATTCAGAAGGTCCAGTGAGATCAGAATCTGGAGTGTCTGTGTGGTGTACCCAGAGAGGTTGGATGCTTGGCCACCAGTCCTTTCAAAGATTCTCGAACACCAAGCATCGACTAGAAGCAACGGAAGAGCAGATTCTAAAGGACCAAGCTGGCTGGCTGATGACCGTCTCCATATTATCCATGAGATCCAAGGATCAATGACCACAAGGATCTTCACCTATGCTTTGCCACCACTAAAGATCCTGAACCTTTGCACAATGTTTGGAACAAGAGGGCACTAATAAATACTTATATTTCATTCCTGCCAGGCCAGAAATATGATGAGATCTTAGATTTCGGTTTAAGTGAAGTTAAAGAAAATAAAGATGTGCAATCGTTTTTACAGATCTGGGTTTGTGTTTGTTAATTCACACAGACTACTCCATTTAAAAGGCAATCATGCCAGTAAAAGTGGCTATAAAACCAACCTGGATCCATGCTGTAATAATAACCATCCTTCACATCTGCACAGCTTTGTACATTTGGTAAGGTGCTTTCATACATGTTATCTCATTTGATCCTCACAGAGCTAAGAGGCTCTTGAGCTGTTGAGAGTAGATGGGCAGAAGCAAAATAACTTAATGGAAGAGAGGATTTTTTTCCCAGACATCTGGCCACTAGATATTTCCTTTGCTCGCATTCATTCTCTCTTTCTCTCTCTCTCTCTCATTCTTGTTAGGAACAAGAGGAAACAAGTATTCAACAGTTCATTTAAAAACATCTGTGCAAAGTTATCATTTGTAAGATGAATTTCACAGAACCCAATGCCAAGGATAAATTCACTTCTTAAGAGGTTGCAATTTAGGCTGCCACCCAATGGTGGTAGTAAGTCATGGCCAAACCTTCTTATGAATCAAAGAAAAACAGAACAAAACAAAGAAACAGACAAACACCTATAGGTATATTTGAAGGAAAAAAAGAGATTATAACACTTTTCAATGCCTTTTTACTATCAGAAACATATTTTTCTTCAAACAACTCAACAGATACAAAGTTTATTTAAAGAGCATTTTTTTAGCATGAGCTTTGAAAGCCAAAGGATTTAACAGAGGTTGCCTCTGAGGAATGGGGAGTTGGAGGAGTGAAGTAGGTGAGATTTTCATTTTTCTACTTAGTACATTTCTACATTTTTGTATTTGTTACAATGAAATATATTACTTTTGTAATACATTGTAATCTGAAAAACTAATAAAGATTTTTAATAAAAGGAATCTAATACTTAATTAGATTCTTTTCCTTTCTATCACAAAACATCATTGCTAGCTCTCTCCTCCTTTTATATCTTACAGGAATTCAAAGAGAACCTTCCTTTATTTCTTCTAATTGTTCACTTTTGTCACAAAAACCCCTGCCCTGGCTGGTCTACGTCCTCTTGGCCAGGAATTTCCAACTGTAGCAAGAAGATCAGAGAAGGACTCAGAACCAGCATCAGAATCAAGACTACTGTCCATCAACCTATACCACCTGGCAGGGGTGCAGGGCTAAATGCACCTGCCATTGATTTTTCCGGCATACTCACAGCAAACTGGCAGTAATCTAGGAGAACAGCTTTTTGTTTGTTTCTATTTTAAATTTACAACAGGAAAAATTTCTCCAAAAGGCAAAATACATTTTCATGTCTGCAAAATTTACTATGAATAATAAATAACAGAATACCTATAAACATGTAACTGTTCTTGTAAGAAAAATAATAAGCTTTTTATTTTTGTAATGGTGGGACTCATATTCTTAAGAGTGGTAACGGGATATAAAACAGCAAGAGCCACCGACGTGGCTTGGTTCAAAGTCCAAACAGCCTCCTTTTTCAATTATTAGCTTTGACTTTTATAACCCAATCTCTCCTTTTTTATGAGTAAGAACTTGTCATAGGTAAAGAGAAGACAGTTTAGTCTCTCCAGCCCTCTGATTGAAGACTTTTCTTTTGTTCCTTCTTATTATTAGTAAACACACAATTTCCCCTTGGGGAAAATAAACATCCATCTTAGCTGTGGCCTGACTTCCACAATCATAACATGTTCCCCTAACACTTCATTTCCACATTCTCTTTCTTTCGAGAACCTCCTCCATTCCTCACAAATGTCTTCCAGGTTTAGATATGGTGGCTTCATTTGCATAAATTGGTCATATTTTTAAATTTTTTCTCTTCATGATCCCCATAGCAACTGGCTTCTTTAGAAACTTCTGCAGAAAGTCCAAAGATATCATATCTTTTAACTGAACAGAACATTTTGAATAGAATTAGTACAGGAAAATGACCTAGTTTCATTACCACGTCCTTGGCCTTTCTTTTATTTTTTTTCTTTTGTAAAATGAAAATTGTTTTTAAAAAGTCAATTCAGCCAGATAGAATTGGTTAGGTATTCTGGGGCTTGTAAGTTATTAAAGACTGTGTATAATTTTAAAAGATGCTGTCTCGCTCATTTTAAAGAGCAGTTTTTCACTTATTCATTCAGTAGGTATTTATTGAGTACATTAAGAACTGCTTGAAGCTGTGAAAGATTCAGGCGACTATAAAACTCCGAACTGCCCTCCTGCACCTGCAATCACATCAGGTAACAATCAAAGGTAGTGTATAATTAAACATTGAAACTATAAACCAGTCCTATTGGCATTCAGAATAAAAAAGGAAATCATCATTTTCAGTTGATGTAAGAGGAAGGTGAAACTTGAATTGGGTTCTGAGAGAGAGGCAGGATTTTAAAAGTTGAAAGAAGAGGAAACATTATTCCAGGCACCATTCCAGAAATAGAAGGCAGTATGAACATGTACGTGGAGAGTAAATCTGGAATGTTTGGAGGCATAGAGAGATGTTTGCCTAGAGGAGACTAAATTGAGGCACACAAGACAGGGCTAAACAGCTAGGCGGCAAGGCTAGAAGGCACGTGTGGAAAGCCTTGACCATCGGCCAGGATTTTATCTCACAGGTGATAGGATTAAGTGGTTAAAATAGGAAATTAATCTAAAGTAAATTAGGAAGAGTAATCTAAATGAGTGTTTGAGATGACTTGAAGGTCAGACTCTCCCTACCTTGTTTTCCCTTCCTTCATTTCCCTTCTCCACTTTCAGCAAGACTGAGCTTAAGAATGACACAATTCTATTGTGCAATTTGTGTGTGTGTGTTTGTGTGTGTGTGTGTGTGTTAGGAGGATTGTCTCTGAGCTAACATCTGTGCCAATCTTCCTCTATTTTTTATGTGGAATGCCACCATACCGTGGCTTAACGAGTGGTGCTAGGCCCCTGCCTGGGATCTGAACCTGCGAACGCAGGGCCACCAAAATGAAGCATGCAAACTTAACCGCTACACCACCGGGCCAGCCCCCTATTGTGCAATTTTTAAATGATGTCATTCTCCTGCTTAAAATAGTTCAATAGCTTCAGAGCGACTTTCAAAATCCTACCAACTTAACATATGTCCTTTAAGGTCTGGCCCTAGCTTGCCTCTCCAGACTTGTCACTTATACAACCAGCATCATTCAAACCTCTTTCCATCTGACTGAAACACTGCCTCTCTCCTCCTGCCCCTTTCCCTTTTTCTTAACTCATCTGGATGTCTCAGCTTAGATGTCACTTCCCCAAGGAAGGCTTTCCAAACTCCTCAAATCCAGATTAGGTTCCCTGCCACAACTCCTATCTCTACGACAGCACTTAGCACCTGTATCCTTGTCTGTGGCATACCCTCAGGGGAGGGGTAGTTTCCCCAGCACCTACCAAAGGGCCAGGAACATAAGAGATGCTCAAAAATATTGGTTAAAGAATGAAAAAGGCAGGAGGCAGAAAAAATAGGAGTCTATTGCTGTCATAGTCATAAAGTAGTAAGATTTAGCCATTAAATTCAGGGACAGTCTCATGACAATGGAAAAAAATGATGAATGGGGGCATGATAAAAAGAAAGATAAATGGAAAGTTCACAAACCTGATTTCTGACTGAGTTGATGCAATTTGTATATATAATTAGGAGATTTATCTAGCTCAGTAGTTCCCAAATCCTGGTTGATCATCAGAATCATCCAGGAATCAGGAATTTTTGTTTTTGATGTGTTTTAAATTTTCCACGATTACTCTGTCATAACCACTGACTCATGTCTAAGAATTACTCACCTGGACATCCTGTAAGGTCACTTCCAGCACCAAGTTCTAATTTAACCAAGATAACCACGAAGAATTAATCAATAGGACTTAATAAGTAACTGAATGTAAGAGCAGAAGGGATGTATTACACCACTTAGACTTTTAGACTGGGTGTCCTAGAGTCACAATTTGCACGGAACAGGCAGCTAATAAATACTCGCTTACCAAATCAAACAGGGAAGCAGGAAGAGGGAGCACATTCTGTGAGAAAGGATAGATTTGAGGTTGGATGTGCGTTTTCCAACTGACACTCTACTGATTATTTGTCCTTCAGGGCTGTGTCAACAGAACTCTCTCCCTTCCTGCCTTAAAGAGGTATTTGTCTTTGGTATTGCTGTTTTGGCTATTATAATGATTAGCTCTTCTTTGGCTTACAGCACCCAATTTCTTCTTAAAGATTTACCCCTCCTCCCTTTTGTATAGTCCTAAAGGGACTATAAGACAGGTCTTTCCCTCCCTTAGCAAAGGTTCAATGAGACTCTCCTAGACTTTGAAAACTTGAGTGGTGTCCTAAGAGCAGAGAAATCAGTTGGTGCTCATCATTCTTGCAGTGGCACTAAGTTAATTCCTGCTTCCCAGATCCCTGGGCTGCTCTGGTTTTTTGTTTTGTTTTGGTTTGGTTTTGTGAGGAAGATTAGCCCTGAGCTAACATCTGCCAATCCTCCTCTTTTTGCTGAGGAAGACTGGCCCTGAGCTAACATCCGTGCCCATCTTCCTCTACTTTACATGTGGGATGCCTACCACAGGATGGCGTGCCAAGCAGTGCCATATCCGCACCCAGGATCCGAACCGGCAAACCCCAGGCCACCGAAGTGGAACGTGTGCACTTAACTGCTGTGCCACTGGGCCAGCCCCAAGGCTGCCCTGGTTTCTGTCTTTTTAACTTGGCCTTGTTCTCAGGCTTTGCTATTACTTCTATGAACTATCCAGTATCCTTCTAATAAACCCTCATTTTATTTAATAAGCCATTATCAATTTCTATTACGTGCAAAACAAACAAACAACAAAAGCTAATAAAGAAAGAGGAAGAAATGCAAGCCATAAAGGTAACCTTAAATTTTCTAGCAACCTCATTTAAAAAAAAAAAAAGATGAAATTAATTTTGATGTGGGCTCAGTGAGCTGAGGAGTCAAACGAAAGATGTCTTGGACTCTCAAGGTCAGTGGTAGTGCTCTTTATTCAGAGAATAGCATGGGGACAGGACCCATGGGCAGTGAACAGCTGCAATACATCGAGGGTTAGGGCTAAATTTATAAGGGCATGTGAGTTATTTTTTACTAGACAAAGGAAAGATCATGTAAAAAGTCATTAAAATGGTATCAGTGCAGGTGGAGTCTGTCTACTGTGTGGTTGTATAACTTTAGATATGAATCAGGTCATATAGATCAGCATGTAGACCAGGATGCCTTGGGTTTCTCTCCCTGGGGCAGCCTTGATCCACAACATAAAATCCCCCTTGAACTCATTTGGCCCCAAATCCTCTGGGGATATGGATGATGGTCAATCTTCACTAACCAATTCCAGCTGTACAAGGTTATACAGCTGTCCCTAAATGGAGGCCTTAAGGGTACAGGCAGGACGTTCAATGGACCAGAAGGTTGCGTCCGTGGAGTCCAAGGCAGACAAGGTATACAGATCCTCTGGAAATGAGAGAATTATTTGACAAGAACTGTCCAGAAGGCAAAACATTGTTCACATGTGGAAGACAAACAATGAAATAGACAACAAATTATAGGAAGAAATACAAGCAATATGATTAACCCAATGAATAAAGGTTTGATAGTAGTCCAAAGACCTGGACCTGACCAGGAGCCCAACCAGTCATTTAGGAATAGGGTAGGGTCAGACATGGATTTAATTTGGTAACTCATATCGGATAGGAGGACAGAGATGTTTTGATGGCAGTCAGGAATACAGACACAACATTCAGTTTTTATGATGGCACAAGTGCCCCCCTCTGCTGCTGTCAAGACATCCAGTGCCATTCAGTTTTAGAAGACCACCTTACACATTTGGGATACTTCTAAATTGAGCAGCAAAAGGCTATGCTGTGTATCATTTAATGCCTTCATGGTAAATTTGTTTAGGGTTTCCATGTGCCAGATGACACTTTTGATTCCTAATTTGGAAGGAAAATTGAGGCAAGGTGATCATACCAGTGGAAGACAGAACAGGTCCAGTGTTGTTGTAGGTTGGGTAGGTTAGCAGGAGGAAACATAGTAAATGTAGTTCTACCTCGTATCCAGACAAAGGGTAAGGTGCATCGTCCAATCCATCCAAGCAGCAGCAAAGGCCATAAGTTAGAGTCAAATAACCATTGAGTGCCATTAGGGGCTAACCAATGTGTGCTTGGCCTTCCATCCCAGTGAGTTCCAAACCAATCAGTATTTTTTTTAAGGCTATGATATGAGAACACATAAAACAGAGAATCTGTCCCATAGGTTGGGTGCTATTAGGCCAAGTACCACAAGTGAGATTGGTTTCTTCCCAATATAGAGTGGCCTTTTGACTGAGTTGAGCACTAGTAGGAGGGAGCCAAATATATTCATCCCAAATTTGACATAGTCCATCCTGTGTGTATCAATGGGTTGACTTTACCTTAGGAACTCATTGTTTATGATCCACCTGTGACAAGGCAAATCTAGTTAGTATTTAGGCAGTAGAGTTGAAGGAAAAGGTTTGATTATGGCCCAGGGAGCTCCCAGGTATCAGAGAGGGATGGCCACAAGGAGACATTATGATTAGTAATAGATGAATCTTATAGAAGAGAAGAGCTAGAATCTAATATCCATAAATGTGTACTATAGCTTCTATTGAAACAAATTTTCTCTCTAAAATCACCGTCATTTTTACAAAAGATAGTCAAATTAAGATTAGCTGGTTTGCAAAATAAGTGTAGTTTCAGTAAAACTTGGTCTAATTATTTACATAAGTGTAGCCAGAACAGGAATTGATCGTATAGGCTCTTTTAAATCTGCTTTGCTGGAACTTTTCATAAAGAATCTCAGGTTGAACTTTAAAGGGCTCTTGAGGCCAGGAAAGCCAAGCCAAGGACTTGTCATCAAATTTTGCCTGCAATATCTACAGATTTGGGTGGATTCCTCTCTTCTCAAGGTTGCCCAAAATATTTTGAGGTTCCAGGCACCTGCCAGATAAGTGACCTTCATTACTTACAAGTTAAGATTGCTGCAATCCCTGTAAACAAGGTACAAGGCCAATATTTCCAAGTGGCTTTATTCCAGAAAGTTAACCTTTATTCCTCAAAGGTTGTATTGTCATATCTGAGTCTGTATGTTTCTCTCAAATATGACATTCTAGTCAAAGCCTCAGTAATATAACCAATGTTTCCAAATGTGTCCTGTTATAAGGAGAACAGATTCTTATTGAACTTAGGCAAATAATTATATTTCCATGAAAATAACCATATTCATTCACTCACTCACTCACTAAGAGTTTCCAAGTTCTGGAGGGATCAGGTATGGAGAAAAAGATAAATGTTCTAATTCTGTTCACAAAGATATAACTTCACCAAATTGCTATAAGTCATAGTTATCATAAGAGAAAAGAGAAAAAGATTTCCTTAAATCTGAGAAAACAAAACATCAAAAAATCAACAATATTTTAAACAAAAGTCATAAAAACTATAATCATCCTTATCAGTTCATTCAGTCCTGTGTAATCGATTCTTGATCTTAATCTTCTGTCAGCAGTTTCATGAGGTTACCAGTTTCTCTGTTAAGAGTTCTGTAATTTCTTACCCAGTTAAGTTTTTACAATCTGAAAGCTTATCAGAAACCTGTATTATAGAATCCTGTGTCATAATCCTTTCCATGAATTTCTCTGAAGATGAACCATATTTGCAAAAGCCAAAAGGACCAGAGTAAAATAGCAACTATCTGCAAATGACTAAAGACTCAGAAGGGCAATTGACAAAGAAAGTTGGCTACTTCTATGACATACAACATTTCAAGATAATAATTAGAATTACGACTGACAATCAGGACAGATAAGAATTTTAGGAATGTTATATAATTTTAAAACACTTATATCAATAACTTTTATCCACATAATACTACCTAAAAAGGTTTATCATCGCTTATTTGACAATGCTTTCCACACAATTTAACATACTAAATAAGCCTAATAAGTTTAGTATCTTCCTCTTTATAGGAAGGGAGAGAAAACAAATTTCTTTGAGAAGTCCCAGGGGCCCTCTGAAAATCCTCAGAGAGATTTTCTTCCTTCTTCTAGGTCGAAAGAAATCCTTCAATCAGGACTTGAATTTTTTGGGAGGTGGGGAGCTTGTCAAAAATATCAAAAGGTTTTAAAACACTCATTCAGATAGGAAACAACACTCACTGTGAAACATGCTCAGTTATCTATTCCAAGCAATAGCACAAACACTCAAAAAATTTTAAGAGAGACCTCAGTCCTTCTGAACATAGGAAATTATCTTAGCAAAACATATACCTCTGTCTTTTAGGTAGACTTACTCAAACTTAAATAAGCTTTCAGTTATTAATTTATAATTATTAAAAGATTAATTTATATCATGTTAACTTAAAGGACATTTAGGTTAATTTGTATTACATTTAGAATTTACATAAGCACTTACTTTAAGCCAATTAAACAGAGCTCTTAATTTTGGCCACAGCATCCGGAGGTAAAATATCATACATATATAATGTACATATAAACACACATAAACAGAGTCTCCACAGCTATTGTTTTAAAAATTACTGCCGTGAATCAGGTACAGTAATACAAAGCTCATCAGTTATGAATGCAAATTTTGTCTTGAGCCTTTTTACTAATATTTGTGGAGAAGACATTCAAGATGCTAGATTTTTTGGCAAGAGCACACTTATGGCCGTTTTTTTCCTTTTTCCTTTTTTTTTTTTTTTTTTTGTTTTCTTCAGTCTTAGGAACTGGGATGGGCTAGATAACAGTTCCTGGAGAGGCGAGATGATAATTCCTTTTGAGATAAAGGACTGGGTGGAATCTGAACTGCCTCTAGAGCTGCTTTTCCACTCTTGCAAGAATTATATAAGGACAGTTGCTCTTGATTTCCCAGAAACTGAGTTGTAACTCAAATGACATTATAGGTTGACCTATCTGTTCAAATACATCATAAAGGCACAGAGAAACCACTCAAGTCTTCTCCAAGATGGAGTTTCTGGGGCATACCCCATCCAATTGAAAATGTTTCCATTTAGTTAAAACGCACCCAAGGGGTGAGTCTCCGGGGATGCTTGGGGCATTCCCCATGGCAGTAAAGCACCATCAGTGTCTGACTGACAGCAGTCCAGAGAACGGTGCAGAACCTGACTGTGGGTCTCGACATAGTTATAAGATTTAGTCAAGTCCCACTCGGCCTGGGCACTTAGTCCCTGAGCCAGCATAAGGCAAGCCAGGGAGACAAGAGGCAAAGGCCTGGAGCTAGCTGGAGGCGGGGGCTCCCAGTGCCAGGGTTGAGAGTTAAGTCCCTGGCAAAAGGCTTTCAAGTTTTTGATTTTACAGAAGGTCCAGGTTCTGCTCAGGTCCAGCCTGAACTTAACCTAGACTTGGTGACAACAGGGGAGGTAATGAAGAAAACAAAGAAAGGAAAAGAGGAGATCAGGCCTTGCCCTCACAGCCTCTTCCCAAGGGTTATCAAGATAAGGGTTACACAACAGTTCCCAAGCTGGGGCACACAAAACAGGCAGGACAGTTTACAGAATAAATTTCAGGTCTCCTATCCTCATAACTGACTCACTAGGCACCTAAAATACTCAACAGGTCACCACCAAGACAGGGCATCCAACTTGGGGTCACCAGAGTGATCAGGCACAGAAACCAGAGGGTGTGGGCTCCCAGGGGTGGAGGCTTTGACTATAAAGATTTCGTTTCTTGGTTGCAAAGTTCAAAAGGAGCCCAAAACATCCACTGTAACTTTACCCTGGGTTATCTTGCCAGCTGTTTATAGTTATCTCCATTTTTAGGGGGCCTTTCCCAAGGTGGCCACAACAAACAAGCTAATTTCTAAAGATAGTTTATTACCATCACTGAGAAACTCAGTCCCCAAACTGCCAATTTTAAGCTACTTACCAACAGGGACACAGACACACAAAAAAACCAGACACCAGTGAACTAGTTCCCAGATTTAGGGTATAAAGCCCTACAACTGTTCCCACTCCAAGTGCATGCCCAGACAGTCCTATTGGACCCCACATGGCCCTGCCATAAGCAGGAGGACCCCAGATGGAGGGGAAGCTAGACACATGCAACAAACCGCTCTGAGTTCAGGATCTTGATTTAGGGCCATAAACGCTTGAATATAAGGGATCTCAAACCATTTTCCCAGGTGGCAGCAAAATAAGTCTAGTTGAAAAATAGTATTAAAACTTAGGATGCCACTCATGGGCCATTTTCCTCATTCAGAGTATATTAAGGCCAAACAGTATTACAGTAAAAATAAGTCTCTTTTTCTTTAGATCTTGTAGATCACATTTTGCCCAGTTATTTAAAAGGCAAGCCAAAGGTGAGTCCTTAAGAATGGAATTAGAAGCTCTCATGGTCCTAGGAAGCAAAAAGACAAAAGAAGAGAGATGAAAGAAAAGGGTCCATTACCTTGAAATTCCCCCATGAACCTAGGGCAGCATCCTACCCATTGTTCTGCCTGTGGGTTTCCTATAGCAAGGGATGATGGGGGCGACCCCTGCATTGCATCCCTTGTATATCTTCCCTATTATGCCTGGCAGTAATAGGTGCCTGGTGAATGGTCCCAGAGATAAAAGAATAGAGAAAAACAGTGAAGAATTTTCCACCAGTCTGGGGGACATTCTACCCAATTGTATCCTGGAACCATTCTCCCAAGGAGTTCGCATACACAACCAAAGGCTAGAGTTTGGTACTTTTCTTGAACCAGAGTCCCGATTGGGACTTTCCCACAGTTAGGAGTGTGGTTAGGAGCCATAGGGAGGGATCCCAATCCAGCCTTAGGAAAAGACACCTGCCACGGGAGTCTTGGAGATTGGTGACCATCCTAACGACTGAAGTGGTCGACCAATGCCCATGTAAAATTTATATATTAAAGATAGGGGTAGGAAGGAATGGATTCATTCATTCCTCATCACCCTCAGGCTTAAGGTACTGATTCTCTTAGGGCAGAATGCCATGGTTTGCCCCATAGAGTAGCCATGGGCAGCAAGCTTGGATTCATACAGCTGTCTGAGAAGGTTCCTGATGAAGTGAATTTAGATCCATCCTCGAAAAAGGGGAAGACACAAAAAGAGGAAAAGTGCACTTACCAGAACTTAAGCTCACAAGCCCGTGAAGCAAGATCTGATATGGGCCACCAGAAGAAATGATTTAGGCTCGGCGAGCTGAGGAATCAAAAGAAACATATCTTGGACTCTCAAGTTCTGGTGGTAGTGCTCTTTAGTCAAAGAATAGCACAGGGACAGGACACATGGGCAGTGAAGAGCTGCAATGTGTTGAGGGTTAAGGCTAAATTTATAAGTCATAGGTATGTGAGTTATTTTTACTAGACAAAGGAAAGATCATGTAAAAAGCCATTAAAATGGTATCTGTACAGGTGGGGTCTAGCTAGTGTGTGGTTGTATAACTTTAGATATGAATCAGGTCATACAGATCTGCAAATAGGCCAGGATGCCTTGGGCTCCTCTCCCTGGGGCAGCCTTGATCCACATCAATTTTAATGCTAGGTTTTGTTTAAGCCAGTACATCCAAACTACTGTTACTTCAACATGTAATCACTATGAAAAAATATTAGAGATATTTTACTTTTTTTTTTCCAGGTCTTTGAATTGTGGTACATATTTTAAACTTATGGCCCATCTCAACTCAGATACTAAATTTTCAAAGGTCAAAGTGAAACACAGTCTTTCCACAGCAATAAAATTTATATAATGGGAAAATATTTTACACTGCTACAGTTTTTAAATTTAAAATTAATATTCAGTTCCTCAGTCACATTAGCCACATTTCTAGTGCTCAGTAGATACATATGACTAGACTTGCTGAACTGGGCTGCACAACCTCAGATATGGTCAGCTACAAGAATGGAGACTCAGGGGGCCTTTTCCTGATGGACCTGGTAATTGGAAAGAATTGAACTTTTCACACTTCCAAGAAATTCCATTAAGAAAAGATTCAGAATCCCCTGTATGTGCGAAGACCTACAGAAACATCTCCTCCCCCAAAATGATGTTTCCTTGGCTGTGTAACTAAAGCAGGTTGACCCACTGAGTGTGAGACTTATCCTCTGTATTCTACAATTCAGTAGCATAGAGAGAGCAAGGAGTTATCTTCCCTCAGAGGGAGTTTAATTCAAAATTAAAATTACACCATTACTCTTAAATCACTTCTCATTTATTATATTTTGATGGGTGAGAAGAGACTATGGGGATTAGTTTTAATTAGAAGTATTTTCATTGTCAAATAAAAACGTAGTAGTAGGTTGAAGAATTTGACCTTTATATCCCAGACAATAAATTATTGTAAATTTTGAAGCAGGAAAGTGACATCATGAAGCCAATGTTTCAAGAAAATGAATCAGAACCAGTGTGCAAGTACCCTGGTAACAACAGAGGTCCATAGGAAATGTACGGAGCTTCTAGCATCCTAAGCTGGCATACATATGCTCTTACTTCTACCAGGAATTGTTTTCCTCTTAAGCTGACAAGATATGTGCTCATCCTTCAAGATCTCAGTTGTTTCCTAGCTGCATGCAGTAGACTGGGTCACTTCCTCACCTCTGCTTCCACAGAACTTCTTTCAAAATCCTGAACAGAAGTCAAATTCACAGAGGCAGAAAATAGAATAATGGTTGCCAGGGGAGGAGGAAATGGGGAGCTATTAACAGGTAGAGTTTCAGTTTTGCAAGATGAAAAGTGTTCCCAGGATGTATGGGAGTCTTGGTAGCATAAAACTGAATGATGGAAGGCCTCTCCCCAGGCTAACTCCTCCCCTTTCAGATCTCCACTTAAATGTCACACCTTTAAGAGTCCTTTCCTTCTCTGGGCCAGAATGGTTTAGGTGCCCTTGCTATATCCTCTCATGAACCCCAGAGTTTTCTCATAGGGCTCTTATTTCAACTGTAATCTATAGCTAATTATGTGGTGTATTAGTTTGCCAGGGCTGCCATAACAAAACAGTACAGACTGGGTGGCTTAAACAACAAAACTTTATTTTCTCACAGTTCTAAAGATCAAAGCATAGGCAGGTTTGGAGTCTCTGAAGCCTCTCTCCTTGGCTTTCAAACGGAGGCCTTCTCGCTTTGTCTTCACACTGCCTTTCCTCTGTGCATTTGCATGCCTGATGTCTCCCTATGGACCCAACTTTCCCCTTCTTAGATGGACACCAGTCGGACTGGAATAGGACATACCTTAACGGCCTATTTTAACTTAATCTCCTCTTTAAAGGCCCTATTTCCGAACAGAGTCACATCCTGAGACAAAATTCTCATTGGTTTTGGAGGGACACAATCCAACTCATAACGTGATTACCTCTATCGTTCCCACTTGGTAAACTCATGACAACTCTCCTCTTGCTCTCATTTCGGGACCTTTAGAGTTCCTATTCTCTCCTTAGTACGCTCTACGGCCAACTCTTCGTACAAGAGGTTTTTCTCAACTTTCAAGCCTTAGCGCTATCCTCGACAAGAGCCATCCCAGACCCCCTCATGTAAAGTACCCCTAAAAGTCACTCTATCATATCATCATTTTAGGGAAAGCGAGGTCACGTGTTTTCACACACTCCTGTAGTCCAGAGATCTGCCCAGGGTCTCATATGTAGCTATGAAGGAATGAGTTTCTGCAACCGCGGACATCGTCGTGCCTTTAGTTACTCCACTGGGAGAACCTGATGGGCAGGGCCACGTTTTCACCACGTTCTTTGAGTCTCAGCTCCAACACTCACTAGCTACGCGAGCTCTGCTGAGTCCCTTAACCTCTGTGGGCCCCAGGACCCCGAACTCTATGACGACGACACTTTCTTCAGAGTTCTCACGACGGTTAAGTAAACACAGGTCAGGCACCCTGCGAAAGAACGCGGCACAGGGTGCACGCTGTCAGCTGAAACGCCAGTCGGCTGGGTGTCTCCCAAAGCAGGGCCCGTGTGAACGGTGTGGAAAACGTCTGAGCCATCGTCTTCCCCATTCTTCAGATGAACGCAAGGTCGTCTTCTGGTCCTCCTGTCTCTGACGCTCTCCGTCTCTTCTCCTCTTTAACCGAAGGATCTTTCGGGTTCAACGACGCACACAACCGTTCCGGGCGAGTTCCCCCACGGTTTCCGCTGGATTTCCACACCGGCCCGCCCGGTGAGCGGCGCCCTCCCTCACTGATTACGGCTCGTCCAGGAAGCCCTATGCCTCCGTCTACGCGACTGCAACACGGGGACGGGGACAGTACGGCCCACGGGGTTACCGTGAACAGCAAACGAGCCCTCCCACGTAAGCGACGCGGAACGCTGGAAGCCTGCCACCCATCACGTCAGGAACAGTCCAGGCGGGACGGGGGGCAGCCGCCTCAAGGGTCTCACCATAAGGCCTGAGGCAGCGACGCGGCACGGCGAGGTCCGGGTGGCCGCCCTGCCCGGCGCGGCGCCTGAGAGGTCCGGTCTAAGCCCTCGGGGAAGGCGGACCACAGCTCGGAGCGGCCAGGACACGGGCCTCCTCCACCAGTGGCCTCGTCGGGGTCTTGTTTTAGCGACGGCGCCCTCACCTCGAGCTTCTTCCCGCGGCGACACGAGAACGACCCACGCTCTCCTCCGGAGGGAGAAACTCAGGCGAAGTCGCGGGGCGGGACGACGCACGCTACGTAAGACGTCGGCCGCTGCGCACGCAGCAGCGCGCATGCGCGGCGGGGCTGGTGGCGGCGGGCGGAAGCCAGCATGGCGGCCGAGCGCAAGACTAAGTTGTCCAAGAACCTGCTGCGCATGAAGGTGCGGGGACTCGGGGGAGGCGGGCCGGGCGGCAGGGGTACCTAGTCTTCCCGAGCTGGCCGGGGCTGAGGCGGCGGGCGCGTGGGGGCACCAGAGAGGCCCCGGGGAGCCTCCAGCGGTGGCGTTCATTCATTCACTCAGCGCCTGCTCTGCGTTAGGCGCTGGGAACCGGATTATAAATCCGGGGGCTTCTCTCGCAAAGCCCGCGATCGGATGGGAGAGACAGACCCGTCAGGAAGCAGGCAGGATGCAGCGTACTAAGTGTGGCAAAGCTGCAAGCCCCGGGAGCCCCGGGAACTTCCTTGGGAAGTGGTCCTGAGGTGAAGGAAGTGCACAGCGGGGCGGGGACGTGCATCGCGACATAAACAGAGGGAAAATACAGTTCAGAAGTCTGAGAGGCAAAACCCAAAACATCCGGTGAGATTTCCAAGAAGTGAAATAATTCAGTATGTCTGGAAGGCAAGTAGCAAGAAATGGGCCTGGAAAAGTAGCCAGTGGTTACAACTATGCGAGGAATTTTAGGCCAGAGCAAGGATTTTTTTCTTTTATCTTGTGAAGATGGGGAAGCTGTTGAACAGTGCCGGGGTTGAAAGTTAAGTCCCTGGTAAAAGGCCTAACTGCTGGGAGGCTTCTGGATGTTTTCTGATTTATTTTCTCCTTTATTGATACTTTATCATTTTGCTGTGATGAACTTCTTGATTTGTTTTCCTGTCTCCTGAGGAAGTAGAGCTATTGTTTGTGCTGGGGAGAGACTAGCAGCAGGACTGCTGTTTTCTCTACTGGCCTCTTTTGAGTGGCACTTCTGAAGATTTTATAATAAAGAGCAGCCATGGAGTTAGTCAGCATTTCAGAGGATAGTTAAATGAAGAGCAGGCTTATAGAGGTAGCCTCACTTCAGTCTACATTTAAAGAGTCCTGACTGTGCATCATTCGTCACGCTGCTACTGATGGAAGAGACGATCCAGACACAGCCCCTGCCCTGAAGGCCTCCAGAAGACACAGATGCTCCAGAAATTAAAATGTGCTGAGGCTGTTTGAGGGTACCACGGGAAGCCTAGGAGAGAGATGCTGATTTTGCCTGCAGCTACCAAGGATGATTTCACGAGGTGGAGTAGCTTTAGCTATGTCAGAAGGGTTAGGAGTTGGCCGGGTGGAAGAGGGCGAGAAGGGCATTGCACACCAAGATCAGCAGGTGCAAAAACCAGTGAGCTCCCTGGGTCAGTGAGAGATTCAGAAAGTACTGAGTCTCATCCTTTCTTTCCTCTCACTTTCTGTCTCTACCTGCCTGTCCTGATCTGTGGATCAGTCTTTGTCTTAGTCCTTCCTCCCTGGCCATTCTGTATCACATATTTAGTGTGATACTTATTGAATACAGTTTTTTGTTGCCTGTTTTATTAAATCAGAAAAACTAAGTTATGATAAATCTCTTTTTGAAGTATTTTAAAGGAAGTACACATTAGTTTTTTGTGTGCTTTGCAGGTTCCCTCCTAGTCTTGTGGGATGTTGGTAAGGGCAGAGCTAAGCTGCTTGGTCATCCCACCCCCACCCTCAATCATGAGATGGGATTCCTGGAGCGACAGCAAGTGGAAGAATAAAGTTATTTGAATTTTCCTCACCTCTAAGTTGGGAAAATTAGTTGCTGACACTGATTTTGTTTTGTTTTGACAGTTCATGCAAAGGGGGCTGGACTTGGAAACCAAGAAACAACTAGAAGAGGAAGAAAAGAAAATCATTAGTGAAGAGCACTGGTACTTGGATTTGCCGGAGCTGAAAGAGAAAGAGTGGGTTCATTAGAAATTATATTGATGACACTTTGGCATTCAGAGGGAGGTCCCTGTAAATGTGATACATCGTTCCACTGACAGAGCCTGAGAAATAGTATCTATTCCAATTCTTGAGTTAGCCTTGCAAATAGTTTTCTGAGTTATTCAACCTGCATGAGTTCTACTTGGATTTATGCATTTTAACTGGCCCTTGGCCATCATTTATAACATTGTTCTTTTTTTACATTGAATAAAGAAATCTAGCCCATACATCTCTAGTAATAACTGGGGCCCTTTTATGAGAATCTGTAGTGTGCTGTCTATCATATTAAAGTTCCGAACATTAGGTGTGTATTTCAGGCCTCTCCAGTTTGGTTTCAGTAATACAGTTCTTCATTAGGCTGAGCCTTTTAAAAGCAAGTCAGGAGTTTTGGGTCTGTTTCTCTTTTTAAAATTTTTCCTATTAATACCAATTGCCTTAGCTATTTATTGAATCTACAGTGTGTACTAGGAACTGGGCTAAGCACTTTACATGTCTTAATTATTTAATCCTCATAGCAGACTTGAGAGCTGGCTACTATCATTCCATCCATTGTATAGTTGAGGAAATTGAAGCTTAAGAGAGGGTACCAATGACCCAGCAAAGCATTGCTGAAGCTGGGATAGCACACTAGATCATTTCTCTTCCACCTCTAAGCTTGGTTGGTACTTGATAAGTACTTTGGAATGAAGGAGTAATGGATTCTCATCATTCATAAATTTATCCAAGTTCTTCTGGAAGTTGTTTATCATTTCTCCTTGGTGCTCTTCTTACCTTAAGCCGTCTGGTCTGGTAGTGTTCATTAAACCTTGTCAAATGACTAAAGATGCCACTTATTATCTTCAGGCACATTGATGTTTTTCCTTTCTGTAAAATTTATTTTTGTTTTTAACATGTTATATTCCGTCATTCATTTGGCTGACCTCTTCTGGATCCTTTTTAGAAGGTTAGATATCCTTCTCTAAAGATAGAAGTGTGTCCCACCAGGAGGGATAGAAGGAAGGTACTTGGTTATCTCTGTTGCTTCTCAGAGGAAGCAAGATTTTAGTGAGAAAGGGGAAGATAATGCCAAAGATGGTATCTATCTGGGAGTGGGGTGATGTAGGAAGGGACCATTACTAGTAATGCACTAAACTGTGCCTTGACTAAGCTTACACAAAGTAGTCCAGATGTTTTGTAGTCCAGATATTTTGTTACTTTTATTGAAAGGCAGGGCACTTGTTTTTAGTATTCTTTTTTTTTTTTACCCCCCAACACAGCTTATTATTCCCAGAAAAATGACTTTTCGATTCCATTCCTAGGGAGATAAATGTCTCAGTTTGTTCAGGCCACTATAGCAAAATACCATAGACTGCATAGCTTGTAAACAACAGAAATTTATTTCTCACAGTTAGGGAGGCTGGAAATCTGAGGTTCCAAAATGGCCCTTTTCCTGAGCACTTCTTTGTAGCTGGTGACCCTTCTTGCTATGTCCTTACCTGGTAGAAGTGGCTAAGGATCTCGTTGGGGTGGGGCGGGGGGGGGGGCTCCTTTTTTCTTTAGGTTTTATTTTTACTTCTCCACAAAGCCCCCCCAATACATAGTTGTGTATTTTAGTTGTGGGTCCTTCTAGTTGTTCATGTGGGATGCCACCTCAGCATGGCTTGATGAGCCATGCTGGGTCCACTCCCAGGATCGAAACCGGCGAAACCCTGGGCTGCTGAAGCAGAGCACACGAACTTAACCACTCTGCCACGGGACTGGCCCCTGTGGGGTCTCTTTTATAAGGCACTAATCCCATTCATGAGTTAAGCACCTCCCAAAGGCCTCACCTAGTACCATCATCTTTGGGGGTTAGGATTTCAACATATGAATTCGCAGGGGACACAAACATTCAGACCATAACAGTAAGTAATAACCTTTTGCCGTCACTCAGCATCCTATTTATGTATAGGTATGAATGTTAGTTTAGGATGTTGGCAAGAAGAGATGACACTGTCAAATTGGGTAATTTGAGGGGGGTATAACTGAGACTACCATGTGGGCAGGGCCTAAGGAAGCCACTAAGAACAGTGCAGGAGCTCGGTGGCTTGTGCAGTGGGAGTAAATTCCACTCCAGGCCTGGGGGGTCAAGCAGAGGGAGTGCTTACTGAATCTGGAGACAGCATCTTAGAAGAGCCACTGCCTTCATTTGAGAGCACAGCAGCCCAAGGTGATCCCACAGGATGGGAGCCAGGTTGAGGTAGATCTGGAGCATAAATGAATGCTGTGTCCTTGTGGTGTGGGGTTTTAACTCCCTAAATAGGGAGACGGTGGAATGGATTTGTTAATTAAGCTTTTATGAGCTCTGGAGATAAGGCAGACCTGAGCGTGATACTCAGATCTATCACTTGCTTATTTGTGACCTTGGACAAGTTACTTAACCTGTCTTTTGTCATTTGTATATTGAGTATGATAACAGCACCTGTCACACACATTATGAGAAACAAATGAGATAATATATATGAAGCAATTGCCACAATGCCAGTCATAAAGCACAATAAATGTTAGGAGTGTATGTATTTCCTTATACTTGAATATTATGAAATTCACCCGCTGGTTTTTTTTTGCTCATTTGTATTTGTGAATCTTTCCTTGGTAGTGTCATCTGAATTATTCCAGAAGGTTACTGCTATCTGTGAAATTGGCGATTTAATTGTGTATATGCTTTGGAAGTCTAGAGGTTGCCATTCAGCCAGGCTATAATTCAGTGATGATGCTCAGGGCTATTCAGTGTTCATACCTCCCCTAGGGGACACCCATAGCTGGTGACTGCGCTTTGTAGGGGGATGAGGGTCTGGCTGCTTTGCCTCAACTTGGAACAACTGCAGGGCTTTCCTAACTCCAGAGCTCCTCATAGGGGCCGAGGCCTTAGCGTAGCCACACTGCAGGTCAACTCGCTCTGCCCAAGCCTGCTGTCCTCGTTGCCATAGAGGCGCATCTCCCAAACAGGACTGCCCAATAAAACTTCTGTACATAACTGTGTCTCTGAGTCTGTTTCCACGGGACCTGCTGTAACATGCTTACTATAAATTCCTAGGGATGAATTTACCAGCTCAAAGGTTTTTGCTGTTGTTACCATGTTTTTCTCCAAAGCATGTGCCCCAGCATAGAGTATGTGATATAGCCAGTTTAATTACTTTTGCCATAGGATGTTGTTTAAAAAGTATTTTTGGCTACTGTGCTTCTTGTGTTTGTGTATTGTGGCCTGATGGATGTCACGAACTATGAGATCTGAGATTGTACCCTATGTAGAAACTAACAAGTTAGCCTGGCACAGTTTCATGGGTGCTGCTGGAAGGTACAAGACGCCTGAGTCAGAGACAAAGAACTTTATTAGAGCACAGCAAGCAGCATGAGCATCACGTTTGCATCATTTCCCCCTTGTCCCCTATACCCCACAGGAGATGACGTGTTGAGGCCCACCTGAATGTGACGACCCTAGTAGGTTTGCATCACAGCTAACAAGTCCAGAGCTTAGGACACCTGAGTCTTTGATATTGAACTGCAAGCACACTTGCTCTTGGCCCCAAGGGAGATATTATGTTTATTATACTGGGCCTTAAGCAAGTCTACCCGTTGCTCTAGAGGAAGATAATAGCTACATCTCTCAAAGCCGTTCACTATACACATATCCTTGAAAAGACAGTCCAGAGTAAGCGGGCAATTAGTACCTCTTTCATAAGAAATGCAGAAATGCAAGACATGTAGAGAATGGTTGCCCAGCAGCGAGTTTTTGCCCGGTCTTGCCATGCATGTCATTTGTGGCTTTAGGCAAGTCTGTTTATTTTTTTCTGAGCAGTAGTTTCTCATCTGGAAAAATAGATAAACTAGATAATTTCCTGGATGTGTTCTAGCTCTAAAATTATGGATCTTCATTAATGAAATGGAGAAATTAAAATATAGAAATGTTTACAGTTAAATTCTGAAATATTTCACTTATTTGCTAACTATAATTAATTCTCCTAATTATTGAAACCATGCACTTAGATAAGAAAACACCTATGCTCCTTTTTTTATTAATGTTAAAATAATTGTGTTCAGTGGAAACCTATGGGAAAGCCCTCTGAGAGGCCTCTTGTTTTGCTCTGAATCCACCCCTGGCCTCTAGGGGTCGCTGTCCTATGGGTCCATCTTTTGTCTTAAGCGATTGTTTAACAGCTTATGTGTGTTGCTTTCCTGAGGGAGGTGATTTACTTGGGGGATTGGTGAGGTTTTATGAGCTGTACTCTACGGGAAACAAGATTGAGCAGTTAAGGGGGAATCCCAAATTTATGGAAAAGGCTGTACAAAAAGTTCAGGAGAATGTGTGCCTGAATTTAGGTTCCCTCAGGGAGAGGCGATCCTGAAGGAAGTGAGGTACTAGCTAGACTAGAGGGCCAGTGAACTAAAGGGCTTTTGTTTGTATGGTTTATATCATGTTGATATTTACTATATGAGAAGTTAAAGTTAAAATACTCATTTAAAAGATAAACTCATACATGTTAGCATAAATAACACATTTGAATGAAGAGTAACTGTTTTCCAAGACAAAAAAATTTGGGAGAAGAGTGGTCTTGTTTTACGTTTTTGTAAATCTCTTTAATGTCTGGCATAATAGAAGACAGATGGATTCTCTTAACTCTTGCATTCAGCCTATTATAGCATGTTGTTTTGGTTGAAGTATATAAAGAAAATCTACCCTCACACGGATGATGTAGTTGAAAAGGGAAGAATATTGTAGTAGCTTTTTTGGATAATTCTTCTTTGGTACTACTCCAAAACTCAATAAGTAGTAGTTTCTTAAAAGTTAACTGCAATGTGGAATCTGATTGACATATATTTAACTTTACAGGAAACTTTCAGATCAGTTTCCAAAGTGCTTATAACCATTTTACACTTTCACTAAGGAAGTGTGAGCATTCTGGTGGTTCTGCCAATATTTTGTGTTATCTTTTTAATTTTACCTGTTCTAGCATTCTAACGGTGTCTCATTTTGGTTTTTAATTTGCGTTTTCCTGGTGACAATAATGTTAAAGAACTCTTGTGTTCTTATTGGCCATTTCCATATCTACCTTTCTGAAATCCCTATTCAGATCTTTCGCCCATTTTCAAAAATGAGGTGGTTTTATCTTTTTTTTTTAACATTTCCTATCAGATATTTATTCCCCCTTCTATACATCTATCAGTACGTTCTATCCCTGACCACTTCAGCATGCACATCATTAACTAGATAGAATTCAGTGTTTATATAGGATTCTTTTTTGTTTTTAGAGGTAAACATTACATACTTCTGTACAGATAGGAGTTCTTTATATTCTTAATACAAATCTTTGCCAGATTTATGTATTGTGAATATTTTCTCCCAGTGCAAGTCTTGCCTATTTATTTTCTTAATGTTGTCTTTTGATGAGCAGTAGTTTTTATTAATTTTGTTTCATTAATTTTTTTTTCTTTTATAGTTAGTTCTTTCTTGGTTCTGTCTACCAAGGTTACAAATATATTCTCTGTGTTTTCTTCTAGAATTTTGGTAAGTTTAGCTTTTACATTTTCATCTATCTCTGATTTTTTTGTCTATAGTGTGAGGTAGGAATCAAAGTTCATTTTTTTAATAGATAACTGGTTGTCCCAGTCCCGTTTATTGAAAATATTTTTCTTCAGTCATTGCATTATTTTGATGCTTTGGTCAAAAATCACTATGTCATATTAGTATAGATCTATTTCTGGGCTCCATTCTGTTGCATTGAGATTTTTTTTTTTTTTTTTTTTTGAGGAAGATTAGCCCTGAGCTAACTGCTGCCAATCCTCCTCTTTTTTCTGAGGAAGACTTACCCTGAGCTAACATCTGTGCCCATCTTCCTCTACTTTATATGTGGGATGCCTACCACAGCATGGCTTGTTTTAAAATCCTTTTCTACTAATTCTGTCATCTCTCTTTTTCTGTTGATTTGTTTTGTTCCTGTTTATGGGTCACATTTTCTTGCTTCCTTACATGTCTAGTAATTTTTTATTGTGTGCTACACGTTATGTATATTATATTGCTGAGTACCTGGATTTTGTTGTCTTCCTTAATAAAGTGTTGAATTTTGTTCCATTAGGCACTTAATTTACATGCCAATCAGCCTGATCCATTTTTGTTAGGGTAGATTTTAAAGCCTTCACTCTAGGAGTAGATTAGCCTTACTCTTAAGTTGTGACCTTTCTCTTCACTGTCAGGGTGTTCACCTTGGTCTCTCTACTCCGGTAAACACAACTCAGACGTTTCCCTCATCTGTGCAAGGTCTTATATTTGTTCAACATACAGTTCCAGGGTAAATTTTCGTTCCCAGGTATGATAAGCTGGGAAATGGTCCCCCAGATAATATCTAGACCTCCATCCCTGGAGCCTGTGAGTGTTACCTTATATGCCCAAGTTGACTTTGCTGATGTGATTAAGTTAAGGGTCTTTAGGTGGGGAGATTATTCTGGATTATCTGAGTGGGCCCTAGGTACAATCACATATATCCTTGTAAAAGGGAGGCAGGGCCAGCCCTGTGGCATAGTAGGTAAGTTCACATGCTCCACTTCGGCAGTCTGGGGTTTGCAGGTTCAGATCCCGGGCACAGACCTAACACCACTCATCAAGCCACACTGTGGTGGCATCCCACATATAAAGTAGAGAAAGATGGGCAGAGATGTTAGCTCAGGGCCAGTCTTCCTCACAGAAGATAAAATAAATAAATAAGAGGGAGGCAGAGAGGTTCCATGCACACAGAGAAGGCAGCGTGTCCATGGAGGCAGAGTTGGAGTGATGCAATCACAATCCAGGAATGCTTGCTGTCAACAGAGGCTGGAGAAGCAGGGACTGAATTCTCTCCTAGAGCCTTCAGAGGGAGTGCAGCCCTGCCTACACCTTGAGTTTGTTCCAGTGAAACTGATTTCAGGCTTCCAGAATTGTGAGAACATAAATTTCTGTTGCTTTAACCCACCAATTTTGTGGTAATTTATTGCAGCAGCTCTAGGAAACTAATGCACCAGGTAATTGTTCTCCTCCGGAAAATCGTTATTCTTCCCTTGACACTGTGGACTCACCCTTCACAGGTACAGCCTAATATCTGGCCAGAGATTCAAGAGGACCCAATATGCAGCTCCCAGAATTCCTTTGCTTATCTCCTTTGCTCTGTTATCTGGACCCGTATATTTCAGCCACCTCTGTAGCCCTGAGCTTCAGTTTGTCTCTTCAGTTCAGTGAGACTGGACTCTGTTTGGGCTCCTGTTCCCTGCTCCACAGTCTAGAAATTTCTCCTGTCAGAAGGCAAACATTCATGGGGCTCACTTCATTTGGTTTTCTTCTCGGCATCACAGCCCTAAACTTTGAGTTGTTAATTGTCTGAAAATAGTTGCTTCCTATTCATCCTGTTTTATAGTTGATTGCAGTAGGAGAGCTGGTTTGGTACCAGTTACTCCCTGATGGCCAGGAGTGGAATAACCTGCTTCATTTTTATCCATGGCATAGTATAAATCTTTTATTATTATCTGGCAGTACTCTGTAGAATGTAATCTCTTACAGCAGAGGCTCTCTTATTTGTGGCTGTCTCCTCAGCTTCTTAGAACAGTGCCTGGTACACAGTTGGGTTTAGTAAGTGTTGGCTGAGTGAGTGGAGGAATGAGTGAATCTTGACAAGAAGCAGAGCCAACTTTCTGCGAAAGAAGCCATAGAGGGCAAGTATTTGCTTTCCTAGCATACTTCCGGTTGATGGCTAGACTGTAGTCAGATATGCTTACCTGGGACTGGAGTCAGGCACTGGTGACTCAAGAGAATCCGTTTTGGAGACCAAAACATCTGCGCCTGCATCCTGTTTCCAGGGCAACAGTGGCCTCCTCAGTGCCGTCCGGTGTCCAGTGTTTAGCCCTGTCAGCAGCAGCGTCATTTTTCCTGGGACAGTTTTGTAGCGTGATTTTGGTTTTGAGTCGACCCCCTACCACCCATGTCCCTGTCCATTTTCCAGTTGTGCTCATCCAGCTTTCCCAGTGATTCTATGAGATACCTGGTATCCTTCCAGTAAATTCCTTCTCTGCTAAGGCATCTAGGGTCAGTCTTTATTGTTTATAGCTAAGCGCTCTGACTAATACACTCGCTTAAAGCTGCCCAGGACTGTCATTTCTGGATATTTAATGAAAATTTAATAAGAACTTGGTCAGACGTGTAAATGTCAGAGGAACTTTGCTTCAGGTTTGGAAGATTCAGGTTTATTATAAATACTTCAGGTCTACATTATGTAGGCATTGATGCAAATCGAATGTAGTGTTTATAAGAGACTGTGCCTCCAGCCTGCAGCTCTTGTCTCCTAATGCCTTTGCTGGCCAAATTAATCGGTTTTTATTTCTAACCCTGAGTTAGAAATCTTGCTGTATTTGATAACCCTAAGATTCATTTTTCATTTGAAATCTTGAGTTTTATTGGCTGTGCTTTGTTATAAGTAGACATGCTATTAATATAGGTTTATTTTCCCATTTAGGAGTTTCATAATAGAAGAGCAAAGTTTCTCACTGTGTGAAGATCTTCTCTATGGAAGAATGTCATTCAGAGGATTCAATCCTGAGGTTGAGGTATTAAATATAATTGCTTCAAATTTAAAGTTTTTCCAGTTGAATTCTTTCTGCTAATAATTGGGTTTAGGTTTTTTCCCACCAGGTGCCATTTCTCCTTATTATGTAGAAAATAACAAGTCTTGAAATATCGCCATAGCTATTTAAAGAAATTGCAGGCGCTGCAGTCTAGTTTTATGGGAGAATTGAGTAGACAATTTAATAGAGCGGTATACCGTCCCTGACAGCACCACTGGAAGTGTTAGAATTTCATCTCGGGTCTTTTACAAGAACATCAGTATTTTATTCATATAATGCTATTATGAAAAATTGTTTTCTGGCATCTATAAATGTATCTTTTCTAGTGGAAAAATTTTACTTAAAAATTGAGTAATTTGACTTTTTAATGGACAGGTTTTAATCCAAGCTTGTAAATAGATTTTTAAATGAATCCTCTGGAAAGTTTGTTTGAAAAGTAAATATTTACCTTATAACTGAGCTATTCATTTGAATTTTCCTACCTCAGGTTTATAGAGAAGCTCAGACCTTCATTTAACAAATATTTATTAGAACTCTGGCCGATGTATTAAAAGCCATCCTATCAAGTACTTAACCAAACAAATAGAGGTTTATGTTGTAAAGCCTTAGTTTTGCAACTATCACTGAAGCCAGGGTTTCTCAGCCCTGGCACTATTGACATTTGGAGCCCAATAATTCTTTGTGGTGGGGCTGTCCTGTGCATCGTAGGATGTTTAGTGGCATCCCTGGCCTCTACCTCCTACCTGCTAGATACCAATAGTGCACACATGTGTGTATGCTCTTACACACATACACACACACACACACACACACACACCCCTCAGCTGTGATAACAAAAAATATATCCAGACATTGCCAAAGGTCCCTGGTGGGCAAAAGTGTCCCTGGTTGAAAATCAGTTCTCTAAAGATACCTGTAGAGAGCCACCATTAACCAAGCTAATTGACAGAGTTTACTTAAAGCTTATAGGTTGATTTTCTTTTTTTTCCCATTTTTGAGGGGGTATGATAATTAACCTGTTATATTTACTTTACACAAAATCAACACTAAGAGTGTTTGTTTTTAATACATACTTTCCCCGCTTCGGCCTCATTAAAGCTTTAGATTGAAAAGAGGAAAGAGGGCACTGGGGTAAAGTGGGAGAAAAAAGCAACAAGTGTGAGTGTGTGACACCCAGAGACTGGGGTTGTGGCTAGGCAAGCACTCCAAAGTATGTCTGGTATGTGGGAAAAGGAGTTGATGTGGCCCTGAGAATTTGATGTGGGCACTCATGAGAAGATAGCTTTAGTCACTGGCACTCTGTAACACTGAATACATTCTCCTGGGAGAAAGTTTTTAACTGTTTGGCTTGCAGATCTGAGCTGCCTTAAAATGTGAGAAAAGTTCAGTATATCTGGTTATGAAAAGAGTGATAACAACTTGACAGCAGTTACTTTATTATAAACAGGATGTACTTAGAACACATTTTTTATATTGTATGTGTTTGACACCTACATGGAGTGAGTTTATTCAATAAATATTCTGTAACTGTGGTACAGTCCTTTAAACGTTGGAAAAGCTAGTCGATACTGGTTTCTCTTCCGCTTTCCCTTCCTCATCCCATTTTGCTATAAAGAAGGTATTATACATTAAAAACAAAAAAGTCTGTCAGAGGGTAACTGTCAAGAAAAGGTTAATGTGAGAAAAATAGACAGAGGGGAGACCCATGACACGTGGACCTCAGACAAGATGTGTTATCCACCTTTGTGTTTCAAGATGAGGCAGGCCCTTCTCATTATACTGGGGCCAGTCTTCCAGTTCTTCCATCCAGTGATTTGCTGTCCCCCCAACCAAAAAGTCCATGTAAAATTACTTTGAACTGTGGTACTACTTCCACTTGACTCGAAGATGGGAAATTGAGAGGGAATCTGAAAGCTTGCTTTTTCTTTGGCCCCCTCTCTAGAGTGTGTCGGCAGTGTGCCTGCTTCATATGTAAGTAACTGATAAGATTTATCATCTAAAATGCAATTTTAATTCATTAACAGTAAGTATTAACTAATGGGGCTTTATCTTATTATTTTAATTCAGAGCTGACTTCTGTTAGCACACTGCGGAATAAAGTATTACAGAGAATCTCTTAGAAATTTTGGCTAGTCCTGTAGATTCGGTGACTTCTGTTTCTCTGCCTTCCAATACATTAACACTAGTTCCTTTAACGAGCCCTTTCCAGCCCTAATAGTCAGCATTGATGTACTTTTCAGAAATTAATGCTTCAGATGAATGGTAAGAACAAAGCAGAGGAAGTTGAAGATGAAACTGTGGAGCTCGATGTGTCAGATGAAGAAATGGCCAGAAGGTAACCATTACTTGGAACAGCGTTACAACCTGGGCGCAGCCTTCACTGGCCTCCCAAAGCGTGCTCCTCTTGCCCCACAGTCTGCAGTAGCTGTAAAGGGAGTGCCCAGCAGGACGATGACCTGCTTTCTCTGACGTGACCTGGGGTGCGTTTACACCTGTCACAGGCTGCCAGTTGAGGGCTCATTTGCAGTGTTGCTTCTTACACACATTTTAAAATTTACCTCTCAGTTTATTTAGGATAATGCAAAAACAGAAAACAGTTAAGAATTTAATCACTTGTAGAGAAATTTGTAAATTTTTAAATCAGGCAGTTTCTTTTAATCATAGTTTTGATTTTTCTTATCTTTGTTGCGTATTTAGTTTGATGTTCTTGACAAGACTTGATTCCTACCTTTTTTATTTGAAATTAAACTTGTGTTATATATCATCTTGACAGATATGAGACCCTGGTGGGGACAATTGGAAAAAAGTTTGCCAAAAAAAGAGACCGTGCCAATTATGAAGAAGATGAAAACGGAGACATAAAACCAATGAAAGCAAAGAAGATGTTCTTAAAGCCCCAAGACTGAAATGGATGCCTAAAGATACGGCTCGGGGGTGCCTCGTGAAAGTTAGCATATTTTGGAACGCATTCTGATAGTTTCTCCATAGTTATTAATATTGTAATGTTTATTTGTAAAGAAATGTATAATTTTGGAAACACGCTGTTTGTGAAACAGCTGTGTGGTGGCTGTTATGCCTCCTTTGCTTGCTGGTGTTCATCACGAATGGATGTTTAGCCCTAGACCTTCAGATGTACATAGGAATATAGTCCATGTTTCCTAAAGATTTTTTTTTGACCTCAGGTTTTTTTTAATATAGCTCTCCAGTCTTTGACCTTGAATTGACTCATAATACCAATGTTTAAATTGCCTTATGTTTATATTTAAATTATTAATCATGTCAAGCCAATTCATGCATACTTTTTGGAATCAAATGTTGTGAGAATTGATTATACGTAAATTCATCAAGGACAACCCTGCCTCTCCACCCTGAAGTATTTGCATTCTACCAAGTCATTGTCAGTTTGTGAAATTATGGTTTTTTGTTTAAAGCCTTTAATTAATAAAAAAAGAAAATTATTCTATAATAAATATCTGTTTTCATGTACTTTCTCTGTTCTCTTATACTTTCAAATAATAATTTTAGTCTAATTCAGTATTGGAACTTTTTATTCAAGTAGTAACTTTTTTTTTTTTAAAGATTGGCACCTGAGCTAACAGCTGTTGCCAATCTTTTTTTTTTTTTTTTCTGCTTTATCTCCCCAAACCCCCCTGTACATAGTTGTATATCCTAGTTGTGGGTCCTTCTAGTTGTGGCATGTGGGACACTGCCTCAACATGACCTGACGAGCAGTGCCATGTCCATGCCCAAGATCCGAACCCTGGGCCACCACAGCGGAGCGCGCGAACTTAACCATTCGGCCACGGGGCCGGCCCCAAGTCGTAACTTTTAAAAACCAGCCATTAATTTAGAATATGGTGATGTATTAGGTTGAACCATGAGAAATTACCTTTTGTGTGCAAAAACAATTATTAATTTCTTATAGTACACCTCAATAGAATTCACACCAACCAGCCCATCCCCTAGTCTGATGAACCTTATTCTAACTACTAAGTACAGAAGCACTTAGAGTTAAGTGTGTATGTGTGTGTCTGTCTGTCTGGAGATACGTACCTAGAACTAAGAAATACTGATTTCATTTGCTTTTGTTCCTAGCCACTAAATGAGATGTATGTCTCCTCTCTCTCAATCTCCTTAGATTTCGATTGCTTTGTGACCTTAGCTCTCTCGTGGTTACAAAAAAAGTCGTGAATTTGATGTTAACCTGGCTCTTTTTCATTGTAAAAGTGAAAGCAACCTCTTCCAGCTCTACGTTCTGGGGCAGAAGCTGGAAGTTCTTCCCAGTGCTTTAGCAGCACCACAATCCATGGATTCACGGAGTGTTAATCACTCTCATGATATTCCGCACAGCATTTCTTCCGACAGACAAGCCCATTTCACAGAAGTAGTGGGGCAATGGGCTTATGTCTCTGGAATTCACTGATCCTAGCACTTACCCCATCACCCAGGAGCAACAGGCATAATCGAATGGTAGAATGGTCTACTGAATTCGCAGTTATGGCCCTAGGTGGGATATAACACTCCGTCTTACAAAATGAAATTTATGCTTTGAATCAGTGCCCATTCAATGGGGCTGTTGCTTTCGTAGTCAGAATGTATGGTCTGAAATCAAGCAGAGGTAGATATAGTGTGGTTCCTCTCACTGTTAAACCCAGTAACCCACTCCCAGAAGTTTTGCTTCCTATCCCTCAATTTTGAGCTCTGTTTGGAGGTCTGGGTTCCCGAGGAAGAAGTGCTCCCACCAGGGAACACAACAATGGTTCCATTAAGGCAGAAATTAAAACAATCTGGGCGTATTACCACTAAACCAGCCCACAAAGAAGGAGTTTACTCTCCCGGCTGGTGCATGTGATCTTGGGAACAAAGGCGCATTTGTGTTGTTCCTACACAGTGGGTGATGGAGAAGGGTATCTGGAACCCAGGGCAGTTAGGGCATTTTTTAGCATTTCCATGTCCAGTGATAAATTTTAATTGAAATCTATAACATCAAGGAAGTGAAAATGATTTGACCCTTTAGGCAACGAAGTTTTGGGCCGTCCTGCCAGGTATAAACCCTGGGCAGCTGAGATGCTGGCTGAGGGAAGAGGAAACATGGAATGTGTAGAGGAAGAATGGAGTTTATTAACTACAGCCTTGTGACCAATTACAGAAACAAGTTACTGAGCAGTTAGGTATATTTTCCTCCTTGGGGGGTGTGTGTGTGCATACTACTTTCTGCCCTCTCCTTCTTCCTGTTACTATTTAATACCTTTTTTAGAGGGTTAAATTTGCTAAATAGTCTTGAGATAACAGAGTATTCAGATAGGTCTGTGACTAAATTCTAGATATAATTAACATCTTGTCAGGAGATGAGATGAATAGGGTGACTGTCTCCCACAAACGGATACAATGTTTCCTGGGAATTTAGTCTTGTTTTGGAGAAAGAGAGAAAATCTTTTGTACAAAGCGTGTTTGCAATTTAAGTAGAAATAAAGAGTTATTTTTCTTGTGGGAAGTTTAGAAGCGGGAGGTTTTGGGGGTGTCCTGAATGGCCCAAGGAGCAGACTGTAGCAGATATTAAGCTATTGTTTCTCAGATTCAAACACCCTTCTATACTCAGCATTTGGTGCTGGGCTGGCACTCAGCAAACCCCATTTGTCCTCTGCAAGCTGGCTGCTTATTAGGATCTGCCCTCAGAGGCCCAGAGGGAGATGGCAGGGCTAGAGGAGGAAGGAGGGGTTTGGTCCTTTCTGCCTGCTTCCTATTTCTTTGTCACCCCCGAAACACCTCTTCACCCCAGCAGAGGCTGGTGTTCAGTAACAGTCATTGCTACCATTTGGGGCTCCCTCTTCAAACGTCTGCCTAGCACCCTGGCCCACAGGCCCCCCACTCAGCTCGAAGACACTGGTTTTAACTAAGCAGCAACTTCTCGCCAGAGGTCTTGAGTTTCAGCCCTCCAGGGCCCCTCCGGGTTTCTAGAATTGAACAATTTTAACCTCTTCCTTAAGAGTGGCAGCTTCCTGCATGATACCTTGAGTATTCCCTTTTTGCCCTTCTGTAATTGCCTTTAATGCCCAATTAACAATTCTTTATATTGAATTTCCCCTGTTAAAGTAAGGGTGGCTTTTATCTCCTGACTAAATTTTGACTGATACAGACTCCCTGTAAAGCAGTAATATGTGTGAAATCATGGATTTGGTGGACTTAAAATGCATCTTTTTCTAATCTGCATTCAAGTTTACAACTATTAAAGTAAAAATGTTCAGCCATTTATAATTTCCTGGAAGTTATCCCATGTCACCAGTAGTTAGCATATCACCTTTTGGAAGATGCTACCCCAGCACACTAATGCCCATCAGCTTGGTTGCTGGGTCATTCACGTTATTCTCCTTAGTTGTCAAGCTACCATCCTCTAGGGTAGGGACTATATCGTGTGTTTTTTCATTTTCCCCTGCACCTGGCAAGGAAATGTGGCTCATGTTAAAGCTTTTATATGTTTCTTCAATAAATGGATAAATGAATGAATGAATGATGGTTGGATGATTCGGAAACTAATGGGCCTGCAAAGCTGGTTTAAACCACATTGCTGTGGAAATAAAGACCAACCAAAGGAGGAGACAGGACTGTTTATTCTGTAGTGGCTACATAGCAAGGGAGTCAGCCACCATCACTTGTGTTTTGGCGAAGACTCAAAGGCAGGCAGAGGCAGGGAAAGCTTCAGAGTGGAAGAAAGGATGGCTTCAGGTACGGCTTGATGGGGGGCTTTGTCCTGGGGAAGGCATAGGTGGCCAATATCCTATGGGCTTGGTTGGGGGTACATGTTTGACCTTCTGTGGTTGGTCCTAAGTTGGAATTGGGGACAAAAATTAGGGAAGCTTTATTAAGTCCTGACCATTTGGGGCCCATTGTTACAGAAGTTACTGTTCAGCTTCCTGGATTGTCACTAGAGATAACCTCTGGCTTCCTGAAAGTCTGACATGGCAGGCTAGCTTCCCGACTTGTTTATTGGAGTGAAAGGGTTGGTTTCTTGGGCAGGTTGATGCTGGTTATGGGTCAGAAGTCCTATTCTTGTATATGATCTGGCCATTGTCCGTTTGCATACTCAGTGCTCAAGTTTCTTTCTAATCATACTATAAAATGCAGCTATTTGATCACGTCTCTGTGGAAATGTGCATTCAGGTTAAGAAGATGCCACCAGTGGGATCAGAGATGTTTGTGGCTCCAGCCATTAGTGCAGCTACCTGTGCTGGAGGCAGACACTTCAGCAGTTAGTGACACAGAGACAAGGCCACCAAATCAGGCAATTAAAACCTTTGCCATCCCAGATCCTGAGGAGGAAAACTGAATATTGGCTAACGGGTATAAAACTCAATTTAACAGATAATCATCATTTCATTCACAGATACACAACCATTCATTCACTGACATTCACCTTGGCTGATGAACTTTTTAAAGTGGGCTATTTAGGGAGGGAGAGAAGTTATAGCTCTAATAGTAGTTTCAGAAAAACCCCTAGAGAACTTCCACTTTTGAATGTATGTTATATGAAGACATCAGTTTCCCCACTTGCCTGCTGAAACACTCTGCAATTTTCCCAATCCTGGCCTCAGAGAATGTGCAGGAGCCTTATCATTTGAGTCCAAGGTGTGTTGGCAGCTTCTTAAGGAAACTCTGTAGTCTGACCTGCCTTCCCCCTGCAGGAATATCCTTACATAAGCAATTTAATAAAATATTTGGTGGCTCTGTACGTTCCTACAGAGCTATAAGCTTCTCACTACACAGCAAGTTCTAATTTTAATTTTATTTTTTATCTTTTTGCTGAGGAAAATTCGCCCTGTGCTATCATCTGTGCCAATCTTCCTCTATTTTGTATGTGGGTCGTTGCCACAGCATGGCCACTGACGGGTGGGAACCAAACCCAGGCTGCTGAAGCAGAGTGCGCTGCATACACTTCAGCACTAGGCCATGGGGCTGGCCCTAATTTTAATCATTATGAAAGTTGTGAAATAATAGAAAATATATATTGGTCTCTGTCCCCAGTTCCTGGCACTGAACTCCTAAAACTCTTGTACTTTCCTAAGTGATAAGAACATGAGGAGCATCTCTTGTCCTAATATTGGCCTTTGACCTCTGTTGCTGACACTCCTGAAAGCCTTGTAATTACCTGGGTGATAGAAGTGTCTTTGTTCTAATGAGGTGACTTTCAGTGGGTTCCGGGATGGCTCCTGAATGAGGGCTGCTCACCAGAAAGACCAAGCCATGAATAGAAGCTTAGAATTTTCAGCCCCAACTCCCATTCTCCTGAGGAGGGAGAAGGGTTGAAGATGGATTTAATGACCAAGCATGCCTACGTGATGAGGCCTCCATAAAATCCCAAAAATATGAGACTCGGAGAGCTTCCAGGCTGGTGGACACGTGGAGGTGCTGGGAGAGTGGCGTGCCCGGACAGAGCATGGAAGCTGTGCGCCCTTGCCCACGTACCTTGCCCTATGCATCTCTTCCATCTAGGTGATCATCTGTATCCTTTATCATATCCTTTAATAAGCTGCAAAACGTGTTTCCTTACATTCTGTGAGCTGCTCTAGCAGACAAATCAAAACTGAGAAAGGAGTCAAGGGAACCTCTGATTTATTGCCAGTCGGTCAGAAATACAGGTAATAGCCTGGACTTGTGACTGGCGTCTGAAGTCCGAGGAGGTTGTCCCTGGAAACTCTGATATATAGCCGGTTGGTCAGAAGCACAGGTGGTAATCTGGACTTGCAACTGGTTTCTGAAATGTGTGGGTTTGGAGGTGAGGGGGGCAGTCTTTGTAGGACTGAGCCCTTAACCTGTGGAATCTGATGCTATCTCTAGGTAAACAGTGTCAGAATTTAGTTGACTTCTTGGACACTTTGCTGGTGTCCAAGAATTGCTTGGTGGTGTGGGAAAACCCTCCCACATTTGGTGATCAGAAGTGAAGTATTCTCTGTGAAGGTAAAGGAGATACATAGTAGGGAAGAATTGGGTGTTTCCCTACATAAGAAGGGGAGAACTGGGGGGTTTTCCCTTTATGAAAGTCATTAACCCGTACATGGACCCTGTTTAGCTCTGTTTGGACAAAGAAATCATTTGCACAGAGAGGATACCACTTTCCAAACCAACAGCTCAATTTTATATCCTAGAGTTTCCTTCCAACGTATTTTTCTTGTTTTCCATATGGCCCTGTGTTTTCACTTGCCCCAGAAAAAAGATGCACAGGGTTTCAGATACTCATTATAAAGTAGGAGTTCCAAGGCTCGTTTGTACAAAGTCGCCCTGTTCTCCTTAACGCACATCTAATTCCGATGGTATCTCTTGCTAACATCTCTTCCATCAGCATTCTCTGGATGGGAGGAAACCCTGACCGCCCATGAGTAGCTGGGGCAACTCTGCGTTGTTGCAAAATTACAGCAGGATCAAACAAGACCATTCAGATAATCAAGATGACAAACTGACAAATACTGGCAGACTGTGACTTCTCTCCCTGCTCTTCCACTCGCGGCAGGCTCTCACACTCCTGTTCCCCTCTCTGATCTCTGCCCTGATCATTGTCCCTGGTGGTGATTCACCCCATACAACATCCATGCCAAATGGATTCTCTCCTTGAATCTCACACTTCTCTACTCCCACCTCAGATTCGTATTTAACCTCATCGGGATGGCAACAACCCAAAAATGGAGAATAATAAAGAACAAGTGTGCAGTTCAGAGCATAGAGCAGATTCTGGAGTCCACAGTAACAGAAAACCGGAGCTACCTCAGGAGTGTGAAGCACAAACCCACACTTGACCAGCAGTGACCCAGCAGGTATTTAATCAAGAAGGGAGCTGATGATGGTGGGACTTTGTCATTTTCCTCTATGATAAGAAAATGGAAGAAGGAAGCCATTAGCGGAGCTGCCTGTGCTGGAAGCAGTTAGTGACGCAGAGACAAGGCCACCAAATCAGGCAATTGAAACCTTTGCTGTCCCAGATCTTTGGGAGGAAAACTGAATACCATTGGCTAGTGGACATAAAATTCAATTTAACAGATAATCGTAATTTCATTGATGATGAAAATAAAGCAAGGTGGTAGCAGCTGTTCTGATGAATGTTCCCCAAAACAGTAACCACTGCGACAGGCAAGCAAAGATCTGTCATTAAATGTCAGCCATGTGGGAGGAATATTTCTGGTATTACTCATTTGTTTGTTTAACAAATGTTGAGTTCTGACACTCAGCCGGGGACTGAATTATGGGCTGGGGATACAATTTATTGTCTCCATTTTACCCACGAAGAAATTGAAGTCCAGAGACATTCAGTGACTTACCCAATGTTACACAGCATTTAAGTGATAGAGCAAGAATTTGAACCCAGATATGCTAACCTCAAAGCCCATGCTCTTTCTGTTATGTCGCCCCGTAGGGGAAAGCAGAAGAATCGAATTGGGAAACAGGCATAAAATAACCTAGCACCATAAGACCCTTATTTGTTCCAAACAGAATCTTTCAGAATTGTGTTTTACAAACTGGCATTGTTTTTAATATTTCCTTTTTTATAAATTTACTTTTTTACAGATGATATGGGTTAAATTTGCATTAACAATTAGCTTTCGACACAAGTGGTTAATTTCCTAAATAGAGTATTCTCAATATTAGTGAAACTATATTAACAATGATTGTCCGTGAGAATCTATGGTAAGAAAAAAATTGGAAAAGCAATTATTTGATGAGTGCTCACTTGGAAGATAACCATATGTCATCACGTATTCGTTTAGGTCATAGTCTCTGAAATATTATCCAATTTGAAAGCAGGGATTAGGCCTCACTCTTCTTTGTCTGGTTCCAGCCCCACGTTCCTCACGCAGGGCTTTGTGAAAGTAGGCGTTTAATAGATAATAGTGAATTGAATGAAAAATGTTTTTGCTATTTACCTAACCTCACGTAAATGTTTTTAGTAACTCTCTTCTGTGAATTAATTTTATAAATATTAGACTCCCCAAAGATTTTGCATACTTCACTGTTTTGCAAGATAATTCTATCTGCAGGCATATACTCTCAAACTCAAAGTCTTCGGTCGTTCAAGGCTCGAGGGTAATGGAGCAGAATTTCAGTATTTTCCCCAGGACGTTAGAATTATGACCCTTCTGGTTTAATCCAGGTACCAGATTCTACTCTCTTCCATCAAGTGGATGGCGCAAGGCATCTGAGGCTGCTTCTTCCCAGAAATGAACTCCAGTGCCCACCGCATCTGGTAAGAGCTAGCTGAGGAAATTCCCAGGTAGAGTGTTAAAAGGGACAGATGGCTTCTTCCAGCTGTCTATGGTAAAATACAAGATAGGGAGATGAACTCCAGAAGGAACTGCTTAGTTTTATAGCAGAATTTAGAGAAAATCTGAGGACCCAGGGTGGTCTTTCTAGCAAGCAAAAGGTTCTCAAAGTAAGAAAATGCAAAAACCAAACCTGGTGTGTTGTCAATAAAATTTGGTCTCAGGGTAAATTTTGAGGTAAATCCTCAAAGTCAAAGATGCAGCTGTAAGACCATTTTCTGATTTTGAGATGCCGGAAAGATTTAAGGGCATGTCTCTTAGATCCTCTTCCCCATATAAGAGAGATTCCAAGAATCTTAAGGGCATTGTCATTAACTTTGGGATGGTTTGTTATGCAGTAACATATAATGAAACATCAACTTTAAAATGTTTGTCATGACTATATATAGAAAACCCTAAAGAATCCACCAAAAGGGGCTGGCCCCGTGGCCGAGTGGTTAAGTTCGCGCGCTCCGCTGCAGGCGGCCCAGTGTTTCGTTGGTTCGAATCCTGGGCGCGGACATGGCACTGCTCATCAGACCACGCTGAGGCAGCGTCCCACATGCCACAACTAGAAGGACCCACAACGAAGAATGTACAACGCTGTACTGGGGGGCTTTGGGGAGAAAAAGGGAAAAAAATAAAAAATCTTCAAACCACAACCATCCTAATAAATCATTAGTTTATGTGACTAAATGAAGGTCACTTTAAAAAAAAAAAAAAAGAATCCACCAAAAAACTTTTAGAAATAATAAATGAATATGGTAAAGTTGCAGGATACAAAATCAACATACAAAAATCAGTTGTGTTTCTGTACACTAACAACGAAAGTATAAGAAAGAGAAATTAAGAATACAATCCCATTTACAATTGCAACAAAAATAATAAAATACCTGGGAACAAACTTAACCAAAGAGGCAAAAGATTTCCATGCTAAAAACTATAAAACATTGTTGAGAGAAATTGAAGAAGACACAAACAAATGAAAAGATATTCCATGCTCTTGGATTGGAAGAATTAACATAGTTTAAATGTCCATGCTACCTAAAGCAATCTATAGACTCAGCGCAATCCCAATCAGAATCCCAATGACATTCTTCACAGAAATAGAACAAAGAATCCTATGGAACAACGAAAGACCCCAAATAGCCAAAGGAACCCTGAGAAAAAAGAACAAAGTTGGAGGTATCACACTCCCTGATTTCAAAATATACAACAAAGCCATAGGAACCAAAACAGCATGGTACTGGCACAAAAACAGACACACAGATCAATGGAACAGAACTGAAAGCCCAGAAATAAATCCACACATCTACAGACAGCTAATTTTTGACAAGGGAGCCAAGAACATACAATGGAGAAAGGAAAGTCTCTTCAACAAATGGTGTTGGGAAAATTGCACAGCCACATGCAAAAGAATGAAAGTAGACCATTATCTTACACCATACACAAAAATTAACTCAAAATAGATTAAAGACTTGAATGTAAGACATGAAACCATGAAACTTCTAGAAGAAAACATAGGCAGTAGACTCTTCAACATTGGTCCCAGCAGCACATTTTCAAGTACCGTGTCTGACCAGACAAGGGAAACAATAGAAAAAATAAACAAATGGGATTACATCAAACTAAAAAGCTGCACAGCAAAGGAAATCATCAACAAAACAAAAAAACAACCTAACAATTGAGAGAAGATATTTGTAACTCATATATCTGATAAGAGGTTAATATCCAAAATACATAAAAATTCATACATCTCAACAACAAAAAAGAATTAACAACACAATTAAAAAATGGGCAAAAGATATGAACAGATATTTCTCCAAAGAAGATATACGGATGGCCAACAGGCACATGAAAGGATGTTCAACATCATTAACTATCAGGGAAATGCAAATCAAAACTACAATGAGCTATCACCTCACTCCAATCAGAATGGCTATAATTAACAAGGCAGGAAGCAAAAAGTGTTGGAAAGGAGGTGGAGAGAGGGGAACTCTCATACATCACTGGTGGGAGTGTAAACTGGTGCAGCCGCTATGGAAAACAGTAGCGAGATTCTTCAATAAATTAAGATTAGAACTACCATACGATCCAGCTATTCCACTGCTGGGTATACCTCCAAAGAACATGAAAACACGAATGCATAAAGATACATGCACCCTTATGTTCATTGCAGCATTATTCATAATAGCCGATATTTGGTAGCAACCTAGGCACCCAGCAAGGGACGAATGGATAAAGAAGATGTCATATATATACACAATGGAATGCTACTCAGCCATAAGAAACGATGAAATCCGGCCATTTGTGACAACATGTTACCGAACCCAAAGTGAGTTCGCTCACCCGTTGCGCAGCAAGCCAATCTCTGACACCAGGTGTGGTGGAAGAAAGTAGGAATTTTATTTTTGCACAGTGCCGAGCAAGGAGAAAGGGCAGCTAACGCTGAAATCCCAAACTCCCTGCGAAGCTAAAAGAAAGGGTTTTTATTTGGGGTTTTAGGTCGGGGAGAGAGCATATGGCCTTCCTGGTCAGAGCTTTCCCACCAGCCTGTCTTTGGCCTTGAGACACTTGCAGAGAGGAGGGAGCCTATGACCTTGCTGGTCAGCAGCTTTCCCACCAGCCTATATCTCTTCGAGGGGAGAAGATAATCCAGGTGCTTGTCCCTTGACGGTGTCTGTCTCCATGGAGGATAGTGGATTCTGGAGCCAGGAAGCCAGAGAGTAAGCAGGGAAAGAGCGTTTTGGTTTTAACCCCATATATGCCAGGTGTAATGTGGGGAAACTGATATTAGGGTCAGTATCAAACATGGATGGACCTTGAGGGTATTACACTAAGCAAAATAAGTCAGAGGGAGAAAGTCAAATACTGTATGATCTCACTCATAAGTAAAAGATAAAAACAACAACAAACAATCACATAGAGACAGAGATTGGATTGGTGGTTACCAGAGAGGAAGCGGGGAGGGAGGAGGGCAAAAGGAGTGATCAGGCTCATGTGTGTGGTGATGGATGGTAATCAGTCTTTGGGTGGTGAACACAATGTAATCTATACAGTATCAAAATATGATGATGTACACCTGAAATTTATATGATGTTATAAATCAATGTTACCGCAATAAAAAAATAAACATATAAATATAAAACAAACAAAAATAAATAAAAATGAAACGTTTGTCAATCTTAGGTGTGCAAGGTGTGGCATTTCAATGTTACTTTCATTTGCATTTCTCTGACTACTAGTGAGTTTGAGAAGCTTTGTATGAATCCCAGTGAACCGCCAGCCCTGTGAATTGGATGACAAGGTTTGGAGGGGAAAAAAATGTCTTCCTTAAATTGCCAGGATAAATCAGCTATATGGGATAAACCACAGTGCAGATATTGCTGGAGAGAATTTTCAAGGGAAGAAAATAATCCCAGAATGTTAGGTTGCTGGCTGACCCATCCTCACACAGTGTGCCGTGGTAACGTTGTAGCTGATTTCAGGAGAAGAAGTATGGCCTATATCTCCTTGATTCTGGGAAAATTGGCATCTAGATTTTGAGAAATTATAATCCAAAATGGCCAAATGTACAATTCTGTGGTTGCTTCTATCATCTCTGGAAAAAGTGGCAGAAGGTACTCCAGCAGGAATCGAGGAGGAAATCACTGGGTCATTAGAGGCCTCACTGGTAAAAGAAAGTGAGGCTGAAACCATCCATCTCCATGTTGAGGCAGCTACAGCTGGGGTGACGGCAGAGGGATTGGCAGTCAGCAATTTTCAAATCAGAAATTTGGGGGGGCCAGCCTGACGTGGTGGTTAAGTTCATGTGCTCCACTTTGGCAGCCCAGAGTTTGCTGGTTTGGATCCTGGGCATGGACCTAGCACCGGTCATCAAGCCATGCTGATGCAGAGTCCCACATAGAAGAACCAGAAAGACAAACAACTAGGATATATAACTATGTACTGGGTGCTCTGGGGAGAAAAAAAGGGAGGAAGATTGGCAACAGATGTTAGCTCAGGGCCAATCTTCCTTACAAAAAGTATTTTTAAAAAAAAACAAGATTGAAAAAACAAAGAAATTTGGTATTCAATGTTTATGCGTGGGAGCAAAAGAGCAAAACTAAGAAATGCCTGAATCTCCCTGAGCTGAATTCTCCTCATAGATAAAAAGATTACAAAAAACAAGAAAGCTACTAAATAGATCCTGGTGATTTCAAAGGTGAGAGGAAGTAGTAATTCATAAGCTAAGAAAAACTCTCTTATGAATGTGAATTATGCATGTTGGAAGCTTATTGGCTTTAATACTTAAAAATGTTAGAATTAATACTGTCTTATTCCAAAAATTCTAATTCATGTTAAACCAACTCTGAATATAAAAAAATTGAATATAAACTCATTTTTCATTTCCTTGATCAAGAATACTTTCATTCTTAAAAAGGCTAGAAAGGGAGGAGGAAAAAAAGAGAGCTCTTTCTTCACTGAACTTCCCTGAGAAGGGGCCAGGGAAGAGATGAGCTTCAAGCTGAAGATGTTAAAAGTAACTCTTCAAAGGTCAGCACCAAATCTTCACTTTATAGGTCTCTTTTATCTTGTCGACTAGTAAAATGAATTGTTGCTTTTAATCAGCATTGAGATATAATTTACATACGATAAGATGCACCCATTTTAAGTCTATGGTTTGATAAGTTTTTTAATTGAAGTATAATTGACATAACATTATATTAGTTTCAGGTATACAACATAATGATTCAATATTTGTATACATTAAGAAATGATCACCCCAGTAAGCCTAGTTACCATCTATCACCATACAAAATTACAAACATTTTTCTTTCTTCTGATGAAAACTCTCTTAGCAACTTCAAATGTGCAATACAATGTTATTGGCTATAGTCACCATGCTGAACGTTACATCCCCATGACTTCTTTATTTTATAAATGCAAGTTTGTGCCACTTGATCCCCTTCAGCCATTTTTAACAAATGTGTTCACCTGGGATGACCATTACCACAATCGAGATGTAGAATGTTTCCATCCACCCTAGAAGTTCCCTCCTGCCTCTCTGTAGTCAATTCCTGACCTCTTATCTTAGGCAACCGTTGATCTGCTTCTGTCACCTTCTAATAGTTTTACCTGTTCTAAAATTTCATATGAATAGAATCTTACGGTATGTATTTTTTGTGCTCAGTTTCTTTTTCTTAGCGTAATGTTTTGATATGTATTCAAGTTGTTGCATGTTTCAGCAGTGTGATTCTTTTTATTGCTCATTAATATTCCATCCTATGACCACACCAAAATTTGTTTTATCCTTTCATGTGTTAAGGGTCTTGTGACTGTCTCCAGTTTTATTCTATCATGAATAAAAATGTTATAAACATTTGTGTATAAGCATTTGTGAAATATATTTTCATTTATCCTGGATTAATACCTAGAAGTGCAATTGTTGGATCTCACAGTGTGTGCTTCTTTTTATAAGAAACAAACTTTTCCAGAGTATGCCGTTTTACACTCCCATATTCAACATAGGAGAGTTACATTTGCTCCTCATCCTCATCAGGACCTGATATTGTCAGTGTTTTTGCTATTAGCTATTCCAATGGGTGTATGGTGGTACCTTATAATTTTTATTTCCCAGGTGAACAGTACCATTCAACATCTCCTCATGCGTTCATGTCCTCCATTGTGCAGTCTGTTCAACTATCTTGCCCATTTTTAAAATCTGATGGTCTGTCTTCTTGTAGAGTAGCAAGTATTCTTTAAATATTTTGGATACAAGTCCTTTGTCAGACATGTATTTCCAATATATTTTTCTAGGTTTTATTTTTCATAATCTCAGTGCTGTCTTTCAAAGAGCGGAAGGTTTTAATTTGATGAAACCCAATTTATTAGATTTTCCTTTGATGGTGTGTTTTGTGTCTTAGCTTTGCCTACCTCAAGGTTATGAAGATTTTCTCCTTAAAAGTGTATAGTTTTAACTGTTATGTCTATGTCTATAATTCATTTTGCTTTTATTTGTGTTTATGGTATAAGCAAAGGGCAGAGATTCTTTTTTTTTATACGGATGTCCGATTCCTCCAGCACCATTTGTTAAAAGATTATCCTCTGCCCTACTGAATATCCTTGGCACTGTCTATATTAATGTGGCTTATTTCTAGATTCTCTGTTCTGTTCCATTTATCCATGTGTCTATTCTTACACTAATATTAGCAGCTTTATATGAAATCTTTAAATCCATCAGTATATTAATCCAACTTTATTCTTCCTTTTCAAATTTTTTTGGCTATTCTGGGTCCTTTATAATTATCCGTAAGTTCCAGAGTCAACTTGTCAATTTCTACAAAGCCTTTTGTGAATTTCTTTGAGATTGCATTGGATCTGTAGGTCAATTTGGCGAACTGACATCTTAACAATATTGGGTCTGTGATTTTGCTAAATTCACTTAATAGTTCTTGTGGGTTGCTTTTGTTGTTGTTGTTGGAGATTATTGGGAATTTTCTATGAACATCGTCATGTTGTCTGTGAATAGGTAATTTTATGTATACATTTCCAGTCTGTATGCCTTTTTTTTGTTTCTTGCCTTATAGCACTTGTTAGGACTTCCAGTTCAGTGTTAAATGGAAGTGGTGAGAGTGGATATCCTTGCCTTATTTTCAATCTTAGAAACCTTTCTTCTGAAGTAGCCAGGACATAGCAGCAATGAGGGATAAAGCAGAGAATAAGTCTTTTCAGAAAGAAATTTCAGGGAAAGGGACTCATCCCAGAGTGTTGGATTGGTTGCTACACGATTCCTGCCAAGGACTGCAATATCTCTGTGGCTGGCATCCAGAGAGGAGTCCATCAGTGGAGTGTGGCTTCTTCTCCTTGATTCTAGGGAAACTGACATCTAGGTTTTTTTAGAAATTACCATCCCAAATTGCCAAATTTACAAGGTTGAAGTTGCTTCCATCATCCCTTGCCAATGTGACATTGGCATGGGAGGGTCTCCAGCACTGAAATCAGAAACCTAATTGGTTAAAAATGAGGCTGAAATCTATCCTGGTGGTAGAGGTTGAGACACCTGAGATGTTAACAGTGGAGATGGGAGAGGGCTTGAAAACACGCCCCAGCACCCATCGACTGGCAGACAGCAACTTTCAGATCAGATATTGGATAATTTCCAAGTTTGAAAAAGAACAACTGGAGAGTAAAATTGAGGAAAACCTGAAGTCTTCCTGACTTACTCCTCCTCACACATAGTCAGAGATCTAGAGATTTAAAAAACAAAACAAAACAAAACAAAAACCTTTAAGTAGATTCCAGTGATTTCAAATACAAAAGGAAATAATAATTATAAAGCAAAGAAAAGCTTTCTCTTGAGTATGAATTATGTAGGTTGGAAGCATACTGATTTAAAATTTAAACGGTTAGAATTAGTACTATCTTCATACAGAAATTCAAATTTATTCTAAATTACTCTTAATTCAAAGAATCTAATGTAGCCTAATTCTCTACTTTCTTGCTGAAGAATAAACAGAAGAATAAAGAAAGGGAAGAGAAGGGAGGAAGGAAGGAAGGAAGAAGGGAGGAAAGGGGGAAATAAAAGAAATAAATAAGAAAAAAGACAAGCAAGAAAGGGAAGAGGGAGCCATCAAGAGGAACAGAAGTCTCCCTCCTTCTATGCTCTATCTGAATATCTGACCCACAGGATCATGAGAAATACTGCAATGTTACTCTTGCATGCTCGAAGGTTTGGGCAGTTTCTTATCCAGCAATAAACAGCTGGGAGAGAAGCAGAACTGGAAAATGAGTTCACATATTTTGACCCCAGGATTCCTGATCTTAACTACTTCAACTAGGCTGCTTCAAGATCCTGTAGATTTTGTTTTGAAAAGAATAGCAGGTTGTGCTGGAAATTGGGCCCAGGACCTGACCGTGAGAATGACGTAAATAGGCTTAACTCCCCACCTCAGTGACTCTCCTAGGTCAAAGTCGGACCCTGATAAAGAGGGCGTGGGGTGGGGACATCTGGATGCATGCACTTGAGAACCTACTGATTTACAACTTAAAGTGTTAGAATTGGTACAGTCTTCATTCAGAATTTCTGATTTGTGCTAAATCACTCTTAGTTCGAAGAAACTAACTCAGCCTAGCTCACTCTATATTTTCTTGCTAAAGAATAATCGGAAAATTAAAGACAGGAAGGAATGCAGTTACCTCAGACGCTCTGAACCTGCAGAATCGATCCACTTATTCTTACTAAACCCATCTTTGTCTAGCTTCTCTCCCCACCCTATCCTGGTTCCTCGCTCCCCTACAGGATTCTCTTGAGAGCACTCCCTCAAGAAGTCGTTTGCACAGGAACCCCTGTCTCAGGTTTGGCTTCTAGGGAACCTAACCAATATCAGAGATCCAGGAATGGAGGGGTCAAGGAAGGAGAGGAGAGGTCCTTCACGCCACCGCTTCCAGTGACCTGCTTGGAGAATTTGTGCTTCCTGTCCTTCAGCTTTAGGCTTTACTGGGCTAGAAGGTCTGGTTCCCAGGGGGAACACTTCCACCAGGGGTCGCAGTAAGGGTTCCACTAAAACTAAACTTACAGCTGCTGATTTTTTCGGGCTCATCACGCCTGTGGACCAGAAGGCAAAGGAAAGAAGTATTATACCAGCAGGAGTAACACACATGGATTATCCCATGAGAACATGAGAACATCCCATGCTAAATAGTGGAGGAAGAGAGCAGGGTGTATGGTACTCCAGGTACTGGGGCTCCTCATGGTACCTCCACATCCAGGGAGAACAATAAATGGGAATTTGCATGAACCACCACCTAACGAGGTCATGGTAACCAGACTCCCTGTTTCCAGAGCTGAAGCTCTAAGTTACCTCACTGGACAAGCAACCTAGATCACCGGAAGTGCTGCCAAGTGAGAGGGGAATCTAGAATAGGTGGTAAAGGAGGGAAATAATGAATATTCATTGTAATATCAGACCTAACTTCAGCAGTGGAGACTGTAATTTGTCTCATTAATCCTCCTATTATAAGTTTTTATTTTTTACATCGTGACTGGCCACCACCTTGAAGAAGCAGGATGGAGGGAATTAATGTGGAGCACAAATAGGTCTGTGTTATGTAAGGGGAAGACTATAACAGATGCTGTTGGAGCCCTGCCCATCTCCCCTAGGTCTGACCATTCAGTGTGCTCCATCTTCCATCTGCCAAGATCCACACCTCTGTGCCAAAGCCTTTTCCCAAGTTCGTGGGATAGCGTTCTGCCTGGGCACAGCACACTGCAAGTGCCAGAGACTTAACTTCTCCTGGGAGCAGCCCTCAACCAATCACTGATCAGAGCTGGTATCAAAACACCCCATCACCACTCAGGAGGACTGTTCGGAAGTGTGTGTGTAACACTATATCAGAGAATTTTCCCAGGAATTTAGCTCCAGTTACGCTCAGTGCTGACTTGCTTGATAAGGCAGCTTATTGGCTGCTTTCCTTTCTCCTCACTCCCCTCCACGTTTTCCTGGACCTCAAAAATTAACTGCTTATACTCGAATCCTCATCTCAGGGTATGCTTCTGGGGAGCTCAAATTAAGATAGCAACTCTGAACCAAACATTTCAACAATTGTTATTGATAATGTAAGGCTAGACAGATGGGCAGGCAGACAGACAGACAGATGATTGATAGGTGGATGGATAGATAGATAGATAGATAGATAGATAAAAGCATGGATGGATGGATAGATAGTTAATACATATAATCAAGAAAAGAATCATTGGAAAAGGGAAGGATCACAGACATTTTTATCTGGAAAGTTTGTATTGATTAAATTCATATTTTCTTACTGAATGTTTAAAAACTGCAAATTGCTTTTCATTTCTTTCAAAGATCTTTATTGAGGAAAATTTCAAACCTATACAAAAGTAGACAGAATAGTATCATAAATTTCCATGTACCTCCTTTCCAGCTTCGACAATTATCTATTTATAGTCATCTCGATACATCTATATTTCCACCCACTTACCCCACTCTATATTATTTTGAATCAAATCTCAAATGTCATACCATTTCATCTGAAAATGTTTTAGTGTATATGTCTAAAAGGTAATGGCTTTTAAAATAACTATTATCATATGTAAAGTAATTAACAATTTCTTGATATTGTAGAATATCCAATCAGTGTTCAACTTGCCAATTATCTAACAAATGTCTTTGTTTTTAGAGTTTGTTTAAATCAAGATCTAAATAAGGTCTCTACACTCTGACTGGTTGATATTTCTTTTAAGTCTCTTTTAATCTATAGGTTCCCTACTCCATCCCTCTCGTTTTCTTGCAATGCATTTGTTGAATGATTGCTTGATATATTTTAATTAGTTAATATATTTTAATAATAACTTGGCCAAATCTAATGTAAATTACATTTTTGCTTCCTATGAGTCATGCTGTTTATAACCAGGGTTAAGCCGGGTCTTTGACACGATTCCTTCTTTTCTACAGACTAATGTTGGAAACTTTAATTTATATTGTGGAAGGCCTTCTCAAAATGTAAATGCTTGGAGGCTGTGGAAACAGACATATGTACATGAAAGTAAAATCAGGAGCTCTCAGAAGCTGGATAAGTAAAGAGAACAAGAAAGCCAGCAATAAATGCCAAATTACTTTTTAAATCTGGAAATTGATCATGTCCCTTCTCTCCTTAAAATGTTTCTATGGTTTTCCATTCCACTGGGAATAAATTCCAAACTCCTTACCCCGGTCCTATGCGACCTGGACCTGTCTTTGCATCTCACCTTATGAGTCTCTCTCCCTTACGACACTGCAATCACAGTCCTTCTCTCCAAAACTTTCAAGAAGGGTTTATGCTCATGCTGTTTTCTCTGCATGAGTAGTTCTTTTTCCTGACTACACATATCTGCTCGAGATGGGGAATTAAACAGATGCAGACTACTCCCCAAGTTTAAAAACATATAGCCAAACCTAAAAACAAGAAATGAAACATTCCAGTGGCCACCAGGGCGTCTTAGTCACAGCATTATTACTTACGCAGGAATCAAAACTGTGTGGCCTGGGAACGCAAAATGGTACCGCCACTTTGGAAGTTTGGGAGTTTCTTACAAAATTTAACATACTCTTACCATATGATCCAGCAATCACACTCCTCAGTATTTACCCAAAGGAGCTGAAAACTTATGTCCACATAAAAACCTGCACACGGATGTTTATAGCAGCTTTATTCATAATCGCCAAAACTTGGAAGCAAGCAAGATGTCCTTCAGCAGATGAATAGATAAATAAACTGAGGTAGTCCAGACAATGGAATACTATTCAGCACTAAAAAGAAATGAGCTGTCAAGCCATGAAAAGACATGGAGGAAACTTAAATGCATATTAAAGAGAGAGAAGTCAATCTGAAAAGGCTATATATTATATGATCCCAACTATATGACATTCTGGAAAAGGCAGACTATGGAGACGGTAGAAAGATCAGTGGTTTCCAGGGGTTAAGAGGAGAGGGAAGAGGGATGAATAGATGGAGGACAGGGGATTTTTAGAGCAGTAAAAACTCTCTGTGTATGGTACCACAATGATGGATACATATTATACATTTGTCCAAACCTGTAGAATGTAGAATGCCAAGAATGACCCCTCAGGCAAACTGCGGACTTTGGGTGATGATGATGTGTCAATGTAGGTTCATCAGTTGTAACAGATGTATGCTGAGTGAGGGATGTTGATAGTGGGGGTGGCGATGCATGTGTGGGGATTAGGGGTACATGGGAAATCTCTGTACTTTCCCCTCAACATTGCTGTGAACCTAAAACTACTCTAAAAAAAAATAAAGTCAAAAACCCATGTGGTTCATGTGAGGCTCTAGACAAGATAAATCCTTTGGAAGCTAGACCTTGAACTGATGTTTAGAAATGGAATCACTCTTGATGACAGTTCATTTGAGTATAGAATTCTGGGTTGAAATTTCTTTTCACAAACCCAGAGGTCAAGAGCTATTACTCTTCACAGAGCATCCCTGAAAGAAGTATTAAAGAATGGACTTAGGGGCCCACCCCGTGGCCTAGCGGTTAAGTTTGGCACACATTGCTTCTACGGCCTGGGTCCGGTTCCCAGGTGGACCTACAACACTTGTCAGTAGTCATGCTGTGGTCGTGACTCACATACAAAATAGAGGAAGACTGGCACAGATTTTAGCTGAGGGCGAATCTTCCTCAGCAAAAAAAAATAAATAAATAAATAAACAGATTTAGGAAAATAAAGACAAAGTTGTGCCATGCAAGAAGAATTAGTGAGGAGAGAGCTTAGCAAAAATTGATTGGAAAATTTAAATATGCATTGATTACAAATTGTGTAATTATTTAGAAAATTTACTTATGCATTGATTGTAAATAGTCAATTATCTGGTTTAAAAAATAACACCAGAAAAAAATAACATGCAAGATGGGAAGGGAGCATTTTGAAGGAAGTTAAATTGTGGTAAGGTCCTCATCTTATTCAAGAGAAGACTAAAAATGCAAATTTATGTACATATTATTTTTAAAGATACAACATTAAGTATACATGTTAAAATTTTTAGTAACCATCAAAGGAATTGAAATAGAATACGGTCAAGTTAAAAACAGGAGGTCAAAAAAAACTTATCCAATAAAAGAAAGAAAAAGAGAAAAAAAGAAATAAACAAAAAACATGTGGCCTTGGCATTGGATAGACAAACAGACCAATGGAATAGAAGAGAGTCCAGAAATCGACCCATAACTATATGGTCAGTAAGTTTTTTACAAAGGCATCACAACAATTCAGTGGAGAAGGTGAAGTCTTTTCAACAAATGGTACAGGAACAAATGGATATCTGTATGGAAAAAAGTGAACCTGGATCCCCACGCCCACCAGGGGGAGCTACACAGTATAGTCATGTCTCAAAACTCATTGAGCCATATCCTTAAGTTGTGTGTGGGGTGGGAGGGGTGAGGGTGTTTATTGTACATAAAACAATACTCAACTTTTAAAATGTCTATTAGACGATTATGTCTAATTCCTCCCCAACCTTTGTTCTCAGCCTAACTGTTGTCTCCTCAGACAGGTTCTCCACAACCCCTCTAGACCGTCAGCACCTTCAGGATTCTGGACTGTACTGACTTCAACCTGAAAAAGGTAAAGAGTTATCCAGCCAAGATTCCCCATCCCCCTCTACAGCCAGCCTCCCCCCCACGCTCACGCACTCCTCTTTCCTTGTTGAGCTCCTTCCCTAGACGTTTGCCCTATTCCTTCCAACCACCTCTAGCTCCTTGCTCCACCATCATCTCCTTGCCTTCCAATCCCAGTCTCACTGTTTTCTTCCAGTAGAAATGCTTGCCTGGCTGCCTGCTGCAACATGTTGAGGATAGCAAGGTAAGAAGTAACGGTAACCACTCCCACTTTTTAGTTTGGACTTTCAGACTCCAAACTTGCCCTGCCTTCTGGGTGTCCTATCAGAGTCGGTGTGCTTATTTAGCACTTAATAAATTGCTGCTCAGGATCCCAAATCATTTCTGATGCCCCTAGAACAGAAGGGGCAGGGAGGTAGAATCAAAGGTAACTACCTTTTCTCCTCCAGTTGCTACTTGGTCATCCCCGTGGTCTGATGCTAAGTCAGGCTTTGTAGGACGCATTGTAAGGAGGGGTTGACAGAAACTGTCCTTGGAGATCTTAGAGCTTGGCAAGGCTGACTCGTGCAGTTGCACGGGTTGTGCATTTCCCAATATACCCTACAAAGGCAGTAAGAGGGGCCTGAAATCCAGCCTGCAGTCCTCTTCCCAAGCCATTCATCCTTGGGACTGTGTCTGTCTAGTAAAATTGTTTACTAATTTGTAAAAGTTGCCATAGAAGCTGGCATGCACCCTGAAACTTAAGCCTGGGCAAGAGAGGAAGGGAAGCTGGCTTTGGCTGGATTCAGGAGTCCTGCAGCATTCAGAGTGCTCAGGCCCCTAAAAGGCCAGGGCAAGGTAGCCCTGTTTTATAGGCTTCCTGAGTGGGTCCAAAAAAAGTCAGCCTAAAGGTATGAGCAGTTTTCAGTGAGGCCCACTATCTGAGGTGCAGTGAGCTAAATGATGTAAAATCAGCAACAGCCCGTGCCCGGCAAATTCCATCCATCCACTCAGCTTTGGCCAGAGATGCCCCCACTCTCTCTTGGGCCTCTGCCACCTGGCCTGCACCCAGATGTTTCAAAACCAATTCCCAGATCAAACTGCAGCTTGTCACCTCAGACCAGAACACAGGCTCCTTCTTGTGACCCAGGGCCTGCAGACCCGGGTGCTGAGTCCCTACATTGAGGCTGACTTTATGAACAGGCCCAGGCAGAACCATGTGTCCCTTGCAGGTGTTGGTTGGGGATTGGAGTTACTTCTTAAGAGTCTAGGAGCAACAGACATCTGAGTTAAAGTAGACTTGCGTCCCCTGGAAGGTCAAGCAGTTGTTCAGGGGAGAGCTTCCATCCTTCTTACACCTCCTGGGGCCTGCTGTCAAGGGTTTCATCCTTCATTGGCTTCTTTTCAGAAGAGCCAGGTGGGTGGTTTGGTGGTCGGAGCCCTGGTGAAACAGCTAAAATCAGACACCCATTGTGATGGGCGAAGACAGTTCCAAGGTCACTCAAACTTAACAGCCCTGATCGCGCGTTTACATCAAACTATTTATTTATTCAGTTGCTGCATGCTTGTCTTCCCATTTATTCTGTCAATTCCCAGGAGAACAGGAATCCACCTCTCTTGTTTCCAGATGTGCCCCCAGTGCCTTGCACCATATCTGGCACAAGGTGGGAGCTCAAGAAAAACCTGCTGCGTGGGAGAAGGAGTCAGTAACGCTGTGGGTGAGAGAGGAAAGAGAAAACATAAGGTTTGGGGTTGAAGCAGGACTCCCTCCTTTTAACAGTGTGGGCTGGGTAGGCAAAGCGGACGTCCATGATCTGGTGTGGCATTTGGATCCCTAAGGCAGATCAAAGAAGGCGGAGTGGCCAAGAGTCACAGAACAGAAACATGTGGGCTCCGGTTGGGGTGTACAGGATGTGTAATATACGAAATGCCCTTAGAGTCTACGTTGGCACCATACAGCTAATCTGACTTACTTCTGACTAGTATTTGCAATGGTGTGTATCTCTCCTTTTGAAGGTCTGTGTGGAAACCCACTTCAGGAGTCTGAAGGAAGTCTTGGTATATTCTTGGCTACTACACAGTGAGTTCTGGAAGGGCAGGCACTGTCTTCTTTATTTTGGACCCACTCCCACCTCCCACAGCTTCTCACTCACCGCTCTTGCTTCATCGTCTTCCAAAGTGGGATTGTCTCCCACCTCTCAACAAGGCAAGAATTTCACTCTTAAGAAACAACGAAGCAGAAGTCACAAAACACCAAGACATAGAGAGGGGTCACATGTTCCACTTTTTGCCTACAAATCACAATGCCAGGCGCTACGTGCTCAGCTTCTAGGCTCTGCTGCCCTGTGCTTTGCTTAGGCTTTTCTCCAACTGGCCATTCACAGCTGTCCTAAGAGGAAAACGTTCTGTCCCCTCTTATCATTTCACTTTGGACAGAAATGAAAGACCCGTGATGACACTGAATTAGTGTTCCTTTACTTTACTTGAAACATTGATCAACTTTTTCCCAATTTTGCATAGAAATGTACAAGTCAAGTGTAATTTTCAAGCAGGAAATTTTGTTGACAATTTAAACACTGCATAATTACAAGAACATTTCAACAAAGAACACTGACACATTGCTTAAGTCTTTTGTCTTACTGCAGATGGACATGCCTTTATTGGAAGAGGCACGTAGGCATTTGTATAGCTCACTTAGGAAACTTGTTACAGAGTAGTACCAGAGGTCTCATGATCCTTTTAGGGCAGAGACTCTCCAACAGCTTCCAGTGGACTTCGATACAGCTTGACACATAATAGGCGCCAATGGATGCCTTGGAATGAATGAAGGATAATTGCCTCTCCTCCTGGGTCATAATCTTCCCATTTCTCGGATTACAACAGGTCCATTTACTGGATGGGTGGACCACTCTTTAAGGTCGTTAACAGCACCCAATGTAACTAAGAACAAGTCACCCAGCCCCTTCCAAGGTCCTCACCCATTTAACACACAACTCTCTACACGTAATACAATCAAAACAACCCATCATCAGTGTGAGATCAAGGGCTCTGAAGTCATGTAGCTTGTCTATGAAATCCATACTTACGAAGAGCAAGTGAATATCATCCAGAATGGAAAAAAAATAGCTTCCCTTGACCTCCCACCTTCTTTGACCTCTCACCTTCCTGCAGCGAGAGAGAATGTTTCTTTAGGTCTTTCCTCATGGCTAAGCCAGAGCTCTGACTGAATCGTTGGAACAGTATCAGCCTGCCGTGGGAGAAGCTGTCCAGAACTTCTAAACCAAGCCACCGTCAACACCAAGGGCTGGATGGCAAATCAGTTTCCTCTCTTGCATCAGTTCTCATCAACTAGTAGCGGCTATGTGGAGCTCAGCGCAGAAAAAGTGTCTGAGGCCTTTTCTAGGCTTGGCGGAAAAGAATTTCTGATTGCTGAGCAATCTGTACCGTGGTTATTGTTATGAAAAAATCGCCCAAAACTTGGGAATAAGGCAAAAAGATACCTATGGTCTTTTTAGTATCATGCCAGAGCCCACCTCAGGACCACCCAACTCTCTAAGGAAATGTGACTTCCCTTGACTTACAACTTATATATTGCCTAGGGACCCAGGTCTGTAAGAGTAGATATTAATTTGGAGAAAACTTATAGGGTGCAAATCGTCTTTGTCCAGTAGAGATGCAGATGATTTCTGATCAGCAAAGAATATAGACCCAAAGATTATGAGTGTATTGCTCTGTAGAACATTAGCCAGCTTTGTAGTTTTGTATCTAACTTAGCAATCTAATTCTAGCATCCTTTTATTATAAGAGCACTGTATTTTATATATCAGTTTCTCATATCCTGTCTGAGGCCAGCTTTGCCATCCTGCTGGTTCTCTCATAAAGGAGTTAAATAAAACTTTGATGCATGCTCATTGTGTGTTTGTACGGGATTTTAACATCTTCCGAAAATTCTTCCATGACACCGTGAAAGGAGGAGGCAGGCGGAGCGGAATCGTGAGTCTTGCGTTCCTGGCCTGGAGTCCAGAGGACGAGAGGGATTTGAGGATGTTGCCTCTACAGGCTTGCATTCTGCAGCTCATCCCAGCTTCTCCATCTGCCAGGGAGCCAGCTTGATAGGTAGAGATGTGCATATGTGATATCAGCGGCCTGCTTGGGCCACCCAGTTATCTAGTGATGAGAGAGATCACATGCCTTTCAACATCAGAGATTTTAGTGACCTACTGAATCTCCATCAATGTGTGTAAGGAAGTGATATATCACCACAAGCCCAGCTTTAAGAAGTCAGCTTGAATAAAACTTTATGTAGTCCAAAGCTCTCTCAGCGTTGCAACTTCTTTCCTAACGCTCTCATGTTCCAGCTCCGCTCCCATTATTACTATAGCACCCTATTGTTAGTAGTATGGAGTAATAATAACTAATGCTTATTGGGTGCCTACTATTTACCAAGTAAGTTCTAAGTATTTAATATAGATTAAGTTATTTCATATTCTAACCACTCTATGACATAGGCACCATTAATTATCATCCTCCCCATTTATAGAGGAAGATGCGGAGGCACAAGTAACTTCCCCATGAGCTCATGACTCATCAGTGGCAGCACTGAGATTTAAACACTGGGAGAATTTCTGCTCCTCACCACCACACAATAGCTCCTTTCACAAATTAGAAGTTGAACAAACTCAGCATCAAAACCTCAACTCTTGGGATGATGAAAAAGTTCTCGAAATGGATTGTGGTGATGGTTGCACAACATTGTGAATGTACTCAATGCCACTAAACTGTACAGGTAAAAACGGTTCAAATGGTAAGTTTTACCACAATTTTTTTTTAAACTCAGTCCTACTACATACCAGCCATGTGACTTTGGGCAAGTTAACTTTCTAAGCCTGGTTTCTTACCCAAAAATGGAGATGATAATAGTACCAGCGTCATGGGGTTGTTGTAAGGATTGAATTGGTTAATCGCAGTAAATTGCTCAGCAGAGTTCCTGGCACATCGGAAGATATAAATGGGATTGTTAACTTAAAAAAACAGGGCAATAGAGATTCTTATCAGGAAGAGTGGGAGGTGTGAGTTTCATCATCCGTGAAAGACTACTTTGTATGGGAGGGAGGAGCATTCGCCAGCTGGCAGGGAAATCCCCCATTTGGATCACCGTGTTCCTACAGCCCTGGCTGCAGAGATTCAGAGCCACGCTGGCCTTCCCACCATCCGACCTCAACCTAGAAAGGACACGGCAAGGTGACCTTGTCTCTACAGCAAATGTGTCCAGATAGAAAGAAGAAAAGAACAGCTACTATTACTCCTATGTTTACGGGCCCTTATTAAATGCCAGGCACAGGCTAAACTCTTTGCATTATTATCCTATTTAGTCATCACAATAACCGTATGAGATTAGCGTTACCACTGCCTCTGTTTTTAGAGTCAAAAGAAAAAATACCCTAAGATACAGAGAAGTTAAACAGCTTGCTTAAGGTCACCCAGCTGTTGAACAGCAGATTTGAACCCAAATCTTTGTGTCTTAATCTGTTCTGGCTGTTCTGACAAATTACCATAGACTGGGGGACTTAAACAGCAAGCGTCCATTTCTCACCGTTCTGGAGTCTGGGAAGGCCAAGGTCAAGGTGCCGGCAGACCAGGTGTCTGGAGAGGGCCCGCTTCCTGGTTTGCAGATGGCCATATATCCTCACAAGGTGGAGAGAAAAAAGCGAGTTCTCTCCTTTCTCTTCTTATAAGGGCACCAATCCCATCACACGGGCTCCACTTTCCTGAACTATTTACCTCCCAAAGTCTCCACCTCCTAAAACATCACATTGGGGGTTAGGATTTCAACATATGAACCGTGGGGGGGTGGGGAGTAGGGACACATTCAGTCCATGACACTGTGACTCTCCAAAATGCCCATACCATACCACCTTGCTGTTCTGCCACCAAGAAGGTGACATGTTTGGAGCAATATTAACCAGAATTCAAAACACAAAACAAAAACAAATCACTGTGCAGGGGGAGGGGAGAGTGGTCCTTTGACCTGAAAGCAGGGAGAGAATAGCAGAGGCCCCCAAGTCCTTTTCATAAGCCTCCCTGGAAAGGTCTCCCCCAGCCACCCCTTTCCCTTTCATCTCTCCCAACCCGCCCAGGTCAAGCCTTAGTCTTGCCCCTTACATTTTAGCCGGAAGCTCTCTGTCTGGGGCGGCTGCTTCGGGACTCGGAGTTGTGAAGATGTTTCTCAGTAGAAACCAAAAAGAAGAGATGGGAATCCAGGTCCTGGCTGGGGCCCCATCCTACTGCATCCCTACAGGTGGGGCAGAATCCTAGACAGAGCAAGAGGAGAGGGCTACCGGTTTGGTGCACACAGGGAAATGGGCACGCCATCCATCTTTGTAGAGGCTGCTGCCTTCTTGGAGCCATTCACCCTGAGGACCCACAAAGACAAGGGCTGTATGTTGGGAGGGGGGGGCCTTTGGAAACATTGTGGTGATCAGCAAGAGGAGGATATAAGTTAGAATGCTTGTGGCTGTAAATAACAGAAACGGAGTTCGGACTGTCTTTTAACAAAATGGGAGTGATTTGAATATAAATAAATATATAGAGAGATGATTCACATAATCAAGGCAAGGCTGGAAGACCAGGCATGAAAACTTGCATCGATGAGACCAAGTATCTCCAAAGGGCCAAGAAGGAGGGAGCACAACAACTATCACTTGTGCAAGCCTGCCACCACCACTGTTCATATCCTTCACTCTCCGTATCCTGGGAAGCTCACGTGTTTGTTCACGATGCCCAAGTCCTAGAGGCTCAGATGCTGGGCCAGGCAGGATTTAGTTCTCTGGCTTCTCTAGTTGGAGCGTAAGCATTGCTTCCACCGAGATCTCCCACCTGGCAAAGGACTTCCAAATAGGAAGGTAAATAGATGCTGAACAGCGCCCCCTGCCCCTAAAATCCAGCATTACAATGGCAATGCCGCGTACTGGCCTAGCCCTCTTCCGATTTTTGAGTCCTGTTTTGCTACTTACCACGGGTATTCAAGATGAAAGTGTGAGCTTTGTGTTCATCAATGAAAATTTCTTGTGAAAATATGTAAGTCTTACCTAAAAACCATACCCAGAGCAGAGAACAGCATTTTTCACGTTAGGACCTTCTCTCTATGGAATTAGCTCATCCTGGATAGTCAGGAGAGAGCACAGGGCAATGCCAAAGAGCAAGCTTACATTACACCCAGTAGTGAATAATTACCTATTACCAGAATAGGAGGAAGAACAGAAAGTCAAGCTAAACAAAATAATCTCTGTGGTAAAATTCCTGAGGCAATTACCTGGTGTGGGAACACTCTCACACGAATAAAACAACCTAAGAAGAACAAATACTTCAGGACAAAAGCCTTGATCTTCTTTGTTGATCTTCTTGTTTCCCATGGTGAGCTGGGATTCTCACTTCAGTCATCTTCACATTTTGCAAGATGGTAAATAAGTTTTGTGATAATGCAGGACAGGATGTCTTATCACGCTAGGCGTGGTGTACCTTACACTGGGATCCTAACCAAGCATGATTCCAATAGTCTAGGACTGCCAGCGAGCAGCTGAAATCTTTGTTTCCACTACGGGGCTCAGCAAGGATTTTGTGTCACCTTGTTCCAGAAGGACCACGCTCACAGACTTTGGGGATAAAACCCTAAAAGAAATTTTAACAGAAATATTGCTTTTCTATGGCAGAGGACCACTGAATAGTAACATCACCCACCCTAACCCCCTCTCTTTTTTTCTTTAGTCTCATCTCTTTCTTTCTCCCCCAGGACGTTGTAGCATTACCTATTTTCTCTGCCAAGCATTATTTTATTCCTCATTCTTCACCGAGGCCTTCCATAGAATGTGCCTTGGTCAGAAATTGATTCTGTTGCAAAAGATAGAAACCCAACTCAAAAGAGTTTAAAGGAAATGTATTGGCTCGCACAACTTGGAAATCAATCCAGATGGCAGATCTGCAGGTATAGCTAGATCAAGGGGTTCAAACTATGTCATCAGATTTTGGTTTTGCTTCATCATTCTGCTCCATTTTTCTCTATCCTGGCTTCATTCTCTACCAGACTGTCCTCTTGGTGGGCTCTAGAAGCTTCAGTTTAGCATGGACATTATAGCAGAAAAGGATACCCCTTTTCTCCCAGTGCCCATTAGTAATTCTCCCACATTGGGAGCCACGATTGGCTCTTCTTGGGTCATGTGCCCACTCCTGAACCTATCACTGGAGCCAAGGGTATAGGCTGATTGGCCCACCTGGGCCACACACCAACCCCTATGATGTGGAGGTGGGAGTCCCTTGAATGACAGTCTCACTAAAATCCCCCCAAAAAGGAATGCTGGGCACGCAAAAAAGTAAGCAACTTCAGACCGCAGATGTATTGGTGTCTCCCTGTCTTGAACCTTCCAATTAGTTTCCAATCTCTCTTCTTTCCTTTTGCTTCTTATTTCTTGACGTGAAATTCTGAGCTGGCTATCAAGCTTGGACTCAGAAACGGCCATCTGGTCCTGCCATGGCCGCCTCTACACCAGAGATCCCGGAGGGAAACTTTGGCTTACAAGACAAATTAGTAGAGAAATACTTTATTTTGAACACTCCAGAACAGGTGTCAGGGGTCCTAGGCCCCTGAATGGACCACTATGTGTGAGCTGGCCCAAGGACTTTTACTGGACAAAGAAGCACCACTACCCCATCAGAACTGTTTGCATGGAATTACTCTTCCTCAGAATTCCACCATCCAAAATGGCAGTCCAAGACATGGTCTTTATCACCAGGATAATGAAACTGATGAAGTTTAATGTTCCATTCGAATAATATCATAAAGTTTACTTGTAGGCCTTTATTGGCTCCCTATGTAATAAAAGAAATCATATTTTCACTGGATGCTCTTCCTAATTTTTCCCCATTATCCGGGGTCTGTTGTTTGGATGGCCTACTTCCTGCTGCCAGCATTGAGAAAACACAGAAAGAGAAGAGACAAAGAGGAGTGGGCTGGGTTTTGTATGCGATTTGCAATGTGATGCGTGGCTAGGTTAAATGAACCTTGCAGCCTGTCTTTGAGCAGAAGAGCAGGACTGGGGAAGATGAAATATATTTCGCCAGGAGTCCTGTTGTTGGATCACGTGTTCATCATGCCTTCCCCCAAGACGAATTGTGGATGTGTGGGGGGCTTCCCTCTGCATTGGCTCTTACTGGTTTCTTACAGTAAACAAGGGACATCAATTACAATGTACACATAGTCAGGGCTTGGAGGTATTTTGTATTTAATACTTGTCTCTTTTGTTTTCTGAGAAACTATAGGTACTATGCTAAAAATGAAATATATTTGAACGCTTATTAATACTTCCAGTTAATTTAGTCTCCTCTGGTTTAAAACTGGGTCTTCCAGGTGAATGTGTGGTGGAATTCAAGATTCTCTCCCCTTCTGCTTCTCTTTTCCTTGCCCTTTTCCTCAGAATCTAGGTTCCTAGGGGCTGGTGTGTTTCCCCAGCACTGAGGAAGCAGCGTTGTCTCGTCTTGACTGGCTTGCAGTTGGATTTCTCCTCCTCACTTCAGCCCCCAGCTCCAGGGTGCCCACCCAGTGGCCTCTGCTACGGCATCCCCCCACCCACCCTGAAGATGCTGTGGGTCTTCATTCCCAGCTCTTTTCCCTACTCTCTCTGGGAGCCTCCGCAACTTTTCCAGACCTCTCTACTCCCACTCAAACCCAAGGGCATCATGACGGGAGTGGTGGTGAGAGGCTGTCAGCCCTTCTCCAGCTAAATAGGTCACCTGGGGTCTCTTTCCCTTCGAGGTAACCCCAAGATAGTGTGGACGCACTCCTGCGGAAAACCAGTAGGAGCTTCTCTGATCTGGAATCCTCAGACTCATCTGTCTCTGTTCAGCACCTTCTCCCCGTGCCTCACAGAGTTTTCAACCCCTAAGGGGCTGCAGAGCAGAAAGTAGGCCCCACACTCAGGTCTCAACCTGATGTCTCCAGCTCTCTCCCACTGTCCTCGAAGAGCTTTCCTCCTCCTTCTGTGGCCTGACCACATAGCATGTAACCTGCTTACTCTACAGTTTCGAGCAGTGGTTCTCAAACTTGGGTGTGTATCAGCTGGAGGGCTCATTATGACACGAGTTGCTGGGCTCGCCCCCAGAGTGTCTGATTCAGTAGGCGTGGTCAGTAGAAGAATGGTCCCTAATAATGATAATGGCACAGGAACCCCTGGAACCTGTGAATAGGTGACGTCGCATGGCAAAAGCGAATTTGCAGAAGTGATTAATTTAAGAATCTTGAGATGGGGAGATTATCCTGGATCATCTGTATGGGCCCGATGTCATCACAAGGGCCATATAAAAGGGAGGGTCAGAGTCAGAGAAGGAGATGAAACAATGGAAGCAGAGGTTAGAGTGATACAGCCACAAGCAAACGAATGCAGGAGGCCTTTGGAAGCTGGAAAAGGCAAGAAATGGATTCCCCCCCAGGGCCTCCAGAAGGAACACAGCTCTGCTGACAACTTGATTTTAGCCCTGTAAGACCCATTTCAGAATTCTGACCTCCAGAACTGTAAAATAATAAATGTACGTTGTTTTAAGCTGCTAGGTCTTTTGTAATTTGTTACAGCAGCCGTGGGAACCTGAAATAGGATTGGGTTGGCTCCTGAGAATCTGCATTTCTCATACGTTCTCAGGTGATACTGATGTGCAGGTCCAAGGACCACACCTTGAGAACCACTGACTCACAGTGAAACACACAATCCTCAGTCTGCTTCCAGACTCCAAACTGCAGGCAGGTACAAACCCTTGGCTGTTTCAACAGCGTCTGAATCACGCAAATGGAAGTTTGATCTTGATAACTCTTATCTCCAAAAAGTACCTATTTTGGAAATCAACACTTAAACCTTGATTTTTTTTCTTTTCTTTCTGTTCTGCCCCTAAAGCGATGGTGGAGAACCCCTGGGAAGTCGGCATGACCAGCCATTGAAAATGGATCATATTAATAATTTCATAACTATTTATCTCACGATATTGTTATCTATTATTTGTGAGTGTGGGGGGAACTGTAGACCACTGTCAGTTTTTCTACCTTTCCCAAATCTCCATGAGGTTGGAGAATAGAAAAAGAAGCTGCACGTTCTAGAAAGGAAATGGGACAAAGAGAGGTTTGCAGCGAGCCAGGTGTCTGGACCTCTGCTTCCCTTGTGTCAAGCTGGGATTTTTTCTGGTTCCTTTTATTCCCACTCTGTTCATCAGCTCCTCCTCTTTTCCCTCCTCCAGGTGAATCTGGCCACATCTCTTTCAATACCTGACATCGTTCCCATCACCAGGGCTTCTCCCGATAACAACACTGGCTTTTCCATCCTCGGATGCTCAGATGGAGGCAACAGGGATGGTTACTATGGATGCCAAACTAGCCAGTCAGTCACATGCCCTTGGTCTGCCAAGAGGCCTCTGGGGTACTTGAGATGGAAGACCTCATCCTAGCATTTCCAGGGACCCTGGAGGAGGTACACAGAGCACTGATTATGTACGACGATCCAATACCTTGGATGCGGTAGTCACAGCGGGATATCAAGGCACAATGAGACAGACTCTGCTTGACTGTGGTCCTTGCCATTTCCTCCTCCTTTTCTCCCTTCCCTCTCTCTTTTTTCTCTTTATCTCTCTTTCTCTTCCTCCTCTCCTGGCAGGCAGTGGAGTCCAATCTGGATTTCAATCCCAGCCCTGCCTTTTGCTAGCTGTGTGACAATGAACTAGGAACTTAACCTCTCTGATCGTTAATTCCCTTAGCTATTTAGAAGGGGTGAAGATACCTACCTCAGCTCTCTAATGAGAACTAGATGAGAGAATATATGAAACATATCCAGTGCAGAGAAGGCACTCAACACTCTCCATGGTGATCGCTTACACCCACCAGCCTTCTCACCGCTAAGTGCTACTCAACCAACAGAGTTCACAGAGAGTGAAGGTAGAAACCACAACTTTAATGGGAAGCTCGGGTTTCCCTCGTCTATAACACTGGGCGCTTATTTGTCTACATGGCCTTATTCTTCCAGTTAGGCATCCTTAGAGCTCTGGGCATGCTCTGTCCATCGTTCTTGAGAAAAAGATCAAATACGCAAGTAGGGACAAAGGAAGCAAAACAGAGGAACAGATAAGACTCCTTCCCCGGTGCGTAAAAGGCGAAGGGGCTTTTAGCGGAGATGGCGTGCCGGATGTCCCGGAGCACCGGGGAGACATCTGGTTGAGACTTCACGTTCAATACACTGAGAAAATTCCGTTCTGCGAGGATATAGTCCTGGCCGTAGTCTTCCTGCACGTCCGGGGTGAGGTGGTCCAAGAGGTTCTTCTCCAGCTTGTCCTGCATTTCACTCGTGCCTGCGATATCTGGGACGCAAGAGGAAAGGGAGGCTCAGAGGCTGGAATGACCAGAATAGGCGTGTCTGACCCTTAATAGGGAGGCAGGCCCTTGTGATGGCTGCCGCTGACAGGCGTTCCCAGACGCCTTTTAAAATATGTACTTTAGAATGGTATTTATTATATATTTTTAAACATACATACAGAAAAGTGCACAGATGACTGAGTTTTCACAAACTAAATAGCTCATGGAACCCGCAATTGGATCAAGAAAAGGACAGGACCAGTCTGCAAGCGTCCCCGCCCCCTCCAGCCCCCTTTCCAGGAGCCACTGTCCCGACTGACAGAACAGAGTAGTTTCCCCTGGCCTTGGACATTATATAAATGGAATCTGACTTGACTTTAAGAGATCCATCCATGTATTGTGTGGTCATTCTCATTGCTGCAGCGTTTTCCGTTGTGTAAATATGCCATAAATTATTTATCCAATATATTGTAATGGACATTTGCATTGTTTTCACTTGGGGCTCTTACAAATAGCGCTGCCACAAACGTTCTAGAAAATGTCTTTTCACGACTATTATATACAATATAAAATATAATGTATACAATATGTTATGTATGAAATATGTATGTACATACAGACACATATACGTATAGACAAATAACTTTTTAAAATATAGAAATAATGCCTGCTTCTATGTGTAAAATTAAATATATAATGTTAACTATCATTTATCTATTTAATACATATAATGTAATTTAATTTTAGACAACAGATATTAAATATAATTTAAATATACATTTAAAATTTAATATATAAATTATATATGACTGAATATATAAATATAGGGGCCTGCCCCGTGGTGTCGTGGTTGAGTTCATGCACTCCACTTTGACAGCCTGAGGTCCGCAGGTTTGGAGCCCAGGTACGGACCTATACACTGCTCATCAAGCCATGCTGTGGCAGTGTGCCACATAGAAAATAGAGGAGGATTGGCACAGATGTTAGCTCAGGGACAGTCTTCCTCACCAAAAACAAATATACATATATATAAATATATTTTTAATATAGAAGTAATGCTTGCTTATTATATAAAGTTTAATAATATATATTTACTTTAAAATATAGTAGCAAAGCTTGCTCATCGTATAAAGTCCATAATAAACAGATGTCTATGTTTTTAAAAGTAATCTCTTCTGAGGGAAGTAACAGTCTTGTGTGTCCTTTCACATTTCTGTGTCCTCCTGTTCATACGAACATATATACACATAGAAGGCTTTGGTTTAATTTTATTTTACCAGGAACAAACAAAACCCAAAAAGGACCACACTATATATATTTTTCAGAAATGCCCTTTTTTTCTTTTTCTTTTTCTTGGTTTTTGTTTGGTTTTTTGCTTAGTAATAAGTGACAGGCTTGCCTCCTGGTCAATGGCTATAGATTCAAGCCAGAGCAGCAGAATTTCCCACTGAACAGGTTTTAGTCAACCTTCCCTCTATCGAATGACTTTCTAGCTGTTCCTAGGTTTACCATTTCAGGTGATGCTGCCCAAACCAGCCTTGCACCAATATCCCGTTGTATTTCAGCATTTACTTCTGCAGCCTACAGTCCCCAAAGTGTGGCTGCCTGGTCAAAAGTCACATTCATCTTGAATTGTAACAGCTGCTGCCAGATTACTTTCCAGAAAGGCTGCAGCACCCACACTCCCTCCTGCAAAGTGTGTGATGTTCAGGGGTGCTGTGGGGATGAGCCTTTGTTTGCAAGCTGGGGTGACTCCTGGATATCAGGACTGTGGGGGAGCCTCGCAGTGAAATGTAAGCCAGAGAAACCCAATTATACTCATGGAATGCAAACAGAGTTTCAGTTGCTCAAGTCTTTTCATGAAGGCGCAATGATTACCCTGACGATTACTCTGGAGGCTTCCAGGTCTTGAAATACAAGTTGGCACGAACTATTGTTCCTCCAGCCACGTCTCCCCCAGTCTCTGCTTTCACAGGCTGGGCCATTCCTTTTCCTCTTCACTTCCTCCCTCTTTTAAAGACCTCATGAACTTTCTACGTACTCCTGTGGGTGCCCTGTCCAGAGTCCCCAAAGCTCTCTTTATTGGTGATAAAGCCACCAGCCTTACGTCAACCTTCATCTACTACTTTTGACGCCCACTCACCCATCCCCTGCCACTTTGGGGCTACACACAATGAAATTAAGATGGCCTGGATCCAAATCCTATCTCTGACTCATATCAGCTCTGTAGATTGGGAAATTCCTTAACTTCTCTGAGCCTCATTTTCTCCCTCGGAGATGGGAATATCTTGCCTAACTGATAGGCAAGGTTTAAGTGAGATGGCGCATGTAAAGTCCTTAAAATCTGCTAAGCATACAGTCTGTTTAGCTATTTTTATTGCAGGGCACTAAAAAGTCAACTATGTCTCCTTGAATGTATTTAGAAGCTCTTTGTGTCCCCGAAGATTCCTTTCCTTGTCCCCCATTTCAAGCGTCCCTCTCCAGACTTGAGTTCTCAGCCCTCCACTGTCTAGCCTCTTGCCTTCAGAGAGCCCATCAAATATCAGCTTTAAACTGAGGGCAGCCTGGTATAAAAGAAAGAATTGGGCACTGCACTTAGAGGTGTGGTTTCAAATTCCTTGCTGTCATGGTGTGCCCGACACTCACACTGGGGTATATATCACCTACCCCACCCAAGTGTCCTTACCTGGTGAATGATCTCAATTAAACCTATCCCTCAAGGGCTGTGGTGCAGATTAAGACCTACATGGAAAGGGTGTGCGCATAAATTGGAACAATATTTTAGAAAATAGCTTGGTATTATCCAGCAAAGTTGAAGATAAGCTCTATGATCCACTCATTCCACTCCTGGCTATGTATCATAGGAATTATCACATACACACACACCATAGTACCTGTGCCAGAAGGTCCATAGCTAAATTGTTCATAATTGTCCAAAGTGACCCAAATATCCCATCAACAGTAGAACAATCGTGGCATGTTCACAAAATACTAGACAGCACTGAAAATGAATCCACACCAAATGGATGAATTGTGAAAACATAATGTCGCATAAAAGAAGCCAGATGCAAAAGAATACATACACATTGATTCCATTCAAGGTAAGGTTCAAAAACCAGTAAAGCCAAACTCTCTTGTTTAGGGGTGCATGTAAGGATGTAACACCATAAAGAAAAGCAAATACACAATTGTTACACAAAGTAAGAGAGTGGTTATGTTTTGGGAGTGGGAGAGGGCTATAAGAGAAGAGGATTACATGGGGGCTTCTGGGTGCTGGCAATGTTTTATTTTTTGATGTGATGTTAAGCACATGAGTTTTTATAATAATTTGTTAAACTATGTGTGCATATGATCTATTTCTCAGTTAAAAAAAAATAAGATCAACAGCATCAAGAAAGAATGTATGGAAGGTAGCTAGTGCCTGATAAGAACAGTTCCCTCATAAAGCTATCTATAACAATTTCGATGAATCCTCGAAACTGTATTTTAACCACAGGGTAGCTCTCTAGTCCAAATGGAGTCTTACATCTGTGTGTTGGAAGTTTTCTTTGGCTGTGTCACCAAACCCTCAATTCTCCTGCCATTTTCAAAAGCAAATTCATCCTTTCCACTTATACCACCCATCGGCTGGCTTTCTTCTTTCTGTGTCACACCTTCTATCCCAGTCTCTCAGTCTGTCACATTTGGCATCATCTTTGACCTACCCACCTTCTCCCTCAATCCCCTCAATTCTCCTCCCTGTCCAGGGAGGAGTCCCCAAGTTGGAAGCCCCTCTCAGGACCTCATCTTCCCTCCATTGCTATCGCCCTGGTCTAGCCTCTCAACCTGGATGGCCCAGGCCTCTCTCTTGGTCTACCTCCCAGAATAGCTGTTGCACCAAGGTGCACTCCTCCTGAACAACTCTGAGATCCCCACTGCCAAATGTTTCAAGAAAAAGTTCAGTTTTTCTCTTTAGATTTTTATCTTGTGAGTTTGGGCTAACCTTCAAACCTCTAGGATTTTGTTGTTTAATGTGTTAGCAGTTCCTCCCAGTTTGTGGTCTTTCATTAGACGTGCTTTTTCACGTCTTCACTTAAATCATCAATTAAATGTTCGATGGCCCAGAACTAAGGACTGAGCCGTGGGGGTAGTCTGCACCTGCCCAGAGTTCAAAAATTCAGGGAGGAGAGAGAGAATGGCCATCACCTCGGGGGGTATAAGGGAGGTGGGTCATATTCTTCAGAGGAGAGGAGAGGAGGTGGTGTTTGAAAAACACATTACGTCAAAACTTGACTCCTACACAAACAACGAAGTAGCAGAAAGAGAAATTAAGAATACAATCCCATTTACAATGCAAGAAAAAGAATAAAATACCTAGGAATAAACTTAACCAAAGAAGTGAAATATCTGCACACTGAAAACTATAAAACATTGTTGAAAGAAAGTGAAGAAAACACCAAGAAGTGGAAAAATATTCCATGCTCTTGGATTGGAAGAATTAACATAGTTAAAATGCCCATACTTCCTAAAGCAATCTACAGATTCAATGCAATCCTTATCAAGGTTCCAACAACATTTTTCACAGAAATAGAACAAAGAACCCTAAAATTTATATGGAACAACAAAAGACCCAGAAAGCCAAAGAATTCCTGAGAAAAAAGAACAAAGCTGGAGGTATCACACTCCCTGATTTCAAAATATATTACAAAGCCATAGGAACCAAAACAGCATGGTACTGGCACAAAAACAGACACACAGATCAATGGAACACAATTGAGAGCCCAGAAATAAACCCACACATTTATGGACAGCTAATATTCAACAAGGGAGCAAGAACATACAGTGGACAAAGGAGAGTCTCTTCAATAAATGGTGTCAGGAAAACTGGACAGCCACATGCAAAAGAAGGAAAGTAGACCATTATCTTACACCATGAACAAAAATCAACTCAAAATGGATTAAAAATTTGAATGTCAGACTTGAAACCATGAAACTTAGAGAAGAAAACATAGGCAGTACGCTCTTTGACATCGGTCTTAGCAACATTTTTTCAAATACCATGTCTGACCAGGCAAGGGAAACAATAGAAAAAGTAAACAAATGGGATTAAATCAAACTAAAATGCTTCTGCACAGCAAAGGAAACCATCAACAAAACGAAAAGACAACCTAACAACTGGGAGAAGATATTTGCAAATCATATATCAGATAAGGGGTTAATATCCAAAATATACAAAGAACTCATACATCTCAACAACAAAAAAACCAACAACCCAAATAAAAAATGGGCAAAAGATCTGAACAGAGATTTCTCCAAAGAAGACATACAGATGGCCAACAGGCACATGAAAAGATACTCAACATCATTAACTATCAGGGAAATGCAAATCCAAACTACAGTGAGATATCACCTCACTCCCATCAGAATGGCTATAATTAACAAGACAGGAAACAACAAGTGTTGGAGGGGATGTGGAGAGAAGGGGACCCTCCTAAACTTCTGGTGGGAGTGCAAACTGGTGCAGTCACTATGGAAAACAGTATGAAGTTTCCTCAGAAAATTAAGAATAGATCTACCTTATGATCCAGCTATTCCACTGCTGGGTATTTATCCAAAGAACTTGAAAACACAAATGCATAAAGATACATGCACCCCTATGTTCATTGCAGCATTATTCACAATAGCCAAGACTTGGAAGCAACCTAGGTGCCCATCAAGGGACGAATGGATAAAGAAGATGTGGCATACATAGATAATGGGATACTACTCATTCATAAGAAATGATGAAATCGGCCATTTGTGACAACATGGATGGACCTTGTGGGTATTTTGCTAAGTGAAATAAGTCAGAGGGAGAAAGTCAAATACTGTATGATCTCACTCATAGGTGGAAGACAAAAACAACAACAAACAATCACATAGAGACAGAGATTGGATCGGTGGTTACCAGAGGGGAAGGTGGGAGGGAGGGGAGGAAAGGGGTGAATTGGCACATGTGTGTGGTGATGGATGGTAATCAGTCTTTGGGTGGTGAACACGATGTAATCTACACAGAATTCGAAATATATTACAATGTACACCTGAAAAAAAATAATGAAAACTTTTTAAAAAGAAGAATTTCACAGTCACTGCCAGTTAGGGATGGAATGATCTGTGCACCCGTAAGTGGAAAGAAACAAGATGAGGTTTACAAAAAATTTACGTAGTATAATGTTGAAGGGCGTGGCAGGCTGAATAATGCCCCTTCCCAAGATGTCCATGTCTTGCTCCCCAGACTTGTGAATATGTTACCTTCCGCGGTAAGGGAAAATTTGCAGATATGTTTACGTTAAGGATCTTGAGAAGAAGGAGATGGAACAATGGAACAGAGGTTGGAGTGATGCCCTTTGAAGGTGGAGGAAGGGGTCAGGAGCCATGGAATGCAGCTGGTCTCTCAAAGCTAGAAAAGACCAGGAAACAGATTCTCCCCCCTGAAGCCTCCAGAAGGAACACTGTCCCGCCAACACCTTTAGCCCCATAAGACTCATTTGGGACTTCTGACCTCCAGAACAGTCGGAGAATAAATTTGTAGTAATTTATTACAGCACCAAAAGGAAACTAAAATGGGGAGAAAAGGCTTCCTCCAAAGACCTCAAAAGCCAAGCAATTATTTTATTATTCTTCTCAACATCCTAGAGAAGATAAAGAAAAATGGAAAAAGAGAGAAGTTAGAGCAAGTCACCTAAGACAAAAGCAAATAAATAGAACAGGGAAGAAAATACCAAGTTTGATACCCAGAGGGAGAGATGATCCTCCCAACTCCAAAAACACATCTCTCTGGAGGGCTCCCAAGCTTCATTTGAGGGAGAGGTTCAGGTCTTGCCTTGGGGAAGCCCATTTCATTTTGAGCTTTTCGGGCTCACAGTGAAGAAGACAGTGCCTCACATTTGGTTACTGTCACTGCCAATAGAATGATGTTCGTGCCACAAGAACAGGTACTAATTGACTCCACAGCCAGCAATGCCCAGCCTGACCCCAAATAAAAAGAAAGTGTTATCTGTATTAGCCACAAAGACAGAGAAGAAATTCTCTTACCCTCTCAGAGCAGGCAAAGTTTGTGCTGATGTTTATGGGAGAAAAAGGAGAAAGCAAAGTCAGGAAGAAAACACATCTGCATCACTCACATCCCAAGGTAGGTAAACAGACTAAGAACTCTGGGGAATGCCAAATTTAGTTCTCTCCATCGTTCCGAACTCGCAGATCCCTTGCAAATACGTTTAAATCAATAACGTCACCTTCTAAAATAAACATCTTTTCATTTATGAATTTTTCCCCCATTTTGACCATGTAAGACCTGCAAGTTGAACAAACACCAGGAGATAAAGGCAAAAGGCAGATAATCTCCAGGTAAGAAATGTGGAAAAAAAAATATATGTGTGTGTGTGTGTGTATAGCAAATAGAAAAAAATTAACCTTTGATGAGAAAAACCCTAACTCCTTTGTGGAATGATGCAGGGCAACAACCATACAGTGAAGAACCTCGCCCTTGCCCCTCTATTCTTAAAAGAGGCCACTCATTCCAACACCTCTTTGGTTGATTAAGGGGGGGGGGGGGGTTCAGTTTGAGCTCTGTCAGAACAAAGGAGCTTCAGCATCCCTTCAAGGACGAACATTGCAGGCTCTTGGGTTCAAATACCTACTTGTTTGGAAGCCTCCGGGCTGGATGACAGAGACTTTAATTCCCCATTTGGAAAGTTCTCGTCTCATGACTGCCGAAAACATGGTCAGAGCCGCCTTGGATGACCCATAAGCTGCCAGCTTTTCCATTGGGACCCCTGCTATAGGAATAATGGGAGAAAAAAAATATCAAGTCAGATGTTTTCATCTGTTCATCTCCTGAGTATTTAAACAGCGCTGACTGCATGCCAGGAACTGGTAGCAGTGGTGACTAAGGCAGAGAAGGGACCTCTGTGCCCAGGTGAGCATGTTTTCTTCGTCACAAGCATGGTCTGGCTTCCTTTGCTTCTGCCTTCCATGGCTGCTCCATCACAGTTAGTCCAATGACAAGCTGAGTGTAAGGCTCAATCTCTCCCAGCATCCAAGCTAAATGTGAGTGAGGCAGGATAAAGAGCATCTGCCCCTGTTTAGGCTGAACTGCATTCTAAGGTTCTGGGTAGACATATCTTTTTGTGTAGGGGTCGCTGTTCAACCCGTTACAGTACATGTAGTTAAACAAATTGGGTTTAATACTTGTTGCAACAAGGAGTAACACACACCATGGGGAACTCTGAGGCATCTCTGGAAGAGGGTGTAAGAAAGGACTTACTCTAGGAGGGCTGGGTAGGGCTGGGGCAGACGCTCTTTATTCCACCTACATCACACTCATCTTAGAACCTTGGGGAAATTGAGCCATACACTGGGTCCATCATTGGCCCAGCAGGGAAGGAGGAGCTATGGAAGTCAGAAGCAATAGAAGCCAGAAAAGTAGAATGACCTTATTTAGAATACAACCTTTACAGTTGTAATTAAGGTACAGACCTCAAGATGAGACCATCCTAGATTAGGATGGGCCCTGAATCCAATCATGAGTGTCCTTGTAAGAAACAGAAAAGGAGAAGACACACACAGAAATAGGAGAGTAGACCATGTGAAGATGGAGGCAGAGATTGAAGCGATGCTCCCACAAGCCAAGGAACACCTGGAGCCACCAGAACCTGGAAGAGTCAAGGAGGAACTCTCCCTTAGAGCCTTCAGAGGGAGGTGGCCCTGCCAACACCTTGGTTTCAGACTTCTGGCCTACAGAACTGTGACAGAATAAATTCCTGTTGTTTTAAGCCCTCGTAATTTGTTACAATGACCCTAGGAAATGAAGACGGATGTGTTCCTGGTGTTCTTTAACTGGAAGACACTGAGATTGTGAAGGGGTGAAGATAGTGAGGGTGCACAGCACCCAGGGGACCTCATGGGGAACCCAGGATGACTGGACCCATGACATTAGGGCTCCCAGCTTTGGCAAAGATTTCCCTGGTCAAAGAAGCATCCACTAGGTGAATGGATAAACGAACGGTGATACAGCCATACGATGAAATGCAACTCAACCATTCACAGGAATGAACTTGATGCGTGCAACGGCATGAAAGAGTATCAAAATAACTATGGTGAATGAAAGAGCCAGACGAAAAAGAGTATGTGCTGTATGATGGCATTTATTTAAAATTCTAGAAAACAAACAAATCTATAGTGAAAGAAACAGATCCGCGGTTACATGCTGTGGGGGCAGGGGAGGGAATAGAAAGGGGAATAGGAAGTTTTGGGGGATAATAGCCATGTTCACTATCTTGATTGTCGTGCTGGTTTCCTGGGTACATACATATGTCCAAATTTATTGAATTGTGTACTTTAAATATAAGCAGTCTTTTGTATGTCAATTATATATCAATTTTTTTAATTAAAAAAAATAAGAAGCTACCACCTGGCTTCAAGAGACCACAGACATTTCAGCAAATGCCAGAGAAGATTTCATGGGTATTTTGCTTTGTCTAAAACCCCCAGGACATTTTCACAACTATCTAGGGCTGGGAAGAGGATCTCCAGTGCGCCCTGGTCTTACCTTTCCATGCATCCCAGTTCCACCAGCTTTCCCAGCCTTCAGTGATTCTCACCAAACCAAACATGGGTCTAGTTTTGCACATGTGCTTGTCTTTGTTCTCTTGACTTCAGATTTTTCCAAATGATTCCTTTTGCCTGCCAAAATCTCTTTTATTCTTCTAGTTGGGCATGCTTCATCCATGGAAGGACATCTTTCTACCCCTAAGTTCTCTTGCCTGTGTCTTACCTCTATCCAAAGGTTAAAGTTTTCAGCATAAGCATTTGAGACCACAAAATATGCCTCATTCCCACATCTAACACTTATTAAGGACTTTATTTATTAAGGGATGCTTATGCCAAAACTTTACAGTCCGTAGTGGGTCAGACAAACCCTTGTTTCTAAACAAGCTTTCAGCAACCTCTTCCTGAACCCCCCGTAAAACATTGAGCTCATTTCCCACACAGGGAAAATATGACTGCAATGACCAGATCTGATTTCTTAAAGGGCAGTCTGAGTAGAGACATTGGCCATTTCCAGCCACATAATGAAACCATGCTTTGAATTCAACTATCTAACCACAATCTGAAAGCCATACAATGCAGTTAAAAAGAAAATGAGATGATAAAATGTATGGAACCAAATACATACACAAGTACAAGTAAAACTGGAAATTTGAACAAAACTGGTAGATTATAACATTAGCTGTAGGCTAGTTATAATATTGTACTCTGGTTTCACAAAATCTTATCATTGGAGGAAACTGGGTAAAAGGTACACAAGATCTCTCTTATTCTTCCTTACATCTTTAGGTAAATCAGCAATGATCTCAGTAAAAATTTCAATTAAAAAAAGAGCATAGTATCTGCACCATCCATGTTCATTACAGCACTATTTATAGGCACCAAGACCCAGAAACAACCTAAGTGACAATTGACCAATGAATGGATAAAGAAATGTGGTATATTTTTTATACAATGGAATATTATTCATTCATAAAAAAGAAGGAAGTCCTGCTTGCTACTTGTGACAACACAGATGGCCCTTGAGTGCCATGAGGACATTAGGCTAAGTGAAATAAGTCGGACAGAGAAAGACAAATACTGTATGACCTCACTTATATTTGGAATCTAAAATAACCAAACTCATAGATACAAAGAACAGATTGGTCGTTACCAGAGGAGGGAGTTGGGGGGCTGGCAAAATGGGTGGTGGTCAAAAGGGACAAATTTCCAGCTATAACATAAATAAGTTCAGGGGATGTAATATATAGCATAGTGACTATAGTTAACAACATTGTATTGCATATTTGAAAATTTGAAAATTGCTAAGAGAGTAAATCTTATAAGTTCTTATCACACACAAAAAATTGTAACTGTAGAGATGATAGATGTTGACTAACCTATTGTAGTATCATTTCACAATATAGTCACATATCAAATCATTATGTTGTATACCTTAAACTAATACAATGTTATATGTTAATTATATCTCAGTAAAACGGGATAGGGGGAAAGAGCATAGAGATACCTAGACTAGTTAATGGCAGTTATCATCATTATTCTTACATCATTATTCAAGCTTTTGTCTGGCTCACATAATTCCCATTATGGGAAATATTCACCCTTACCACCTGTCTTGGTAGGAAGGCCGTCAGTCAATGGTTTTGTCCTTCTCATTAAGAGAGGTAGACTGGCCAGTCATAATACCCACCCCACCCCCAGAGGTGGAGATTGGGTTGGGGTTGGGCGTGTGACCTACACTGAGCCAGAGTCCTGATACAGATGGTGGAAGGGAGACAGCTTTATTATTTATTCCTGGCTACTTAAGTGTGATAACGGTGAAATATGGGAACTCCCAGGGGCCATTTTGCTACCACATAGAAGAAGGTAAGCAAAGGAAAGCAGAGGAGCGAAAAGGGGAGAGTGGTGTTGGAGATGGGTGTTAAGGAGGGAAGTTGGAGTGGCGGCGGGGGAGAGTGAAGATGATCCCATCTTAAAACTTGGTTCCAGTCAGTTGGTGAGTTAACAAATTCTTTTTCCCCTTTTTGTTTAAACTAGTTTGAAGTTCAGCCCTGTCACTTAAAAGGAAGGCTTCCAAGGCTCAACTGACGAAATTTAAATACAGCACCTGGCATCAAATAGCCAACTCTGGTTCCTGTCTTGCCACAGATGACCAGCTGATTCTTATTTAAGTGACTTTGAGTTTCATGAAATCCAACACCTTTCCTTTACTGATGAGAAAGACAAAGAAGTTAAAGCAACTTGTTCAAAGTCACAACCCTGTTTGTGGGCTGGGCCTGTTCTCACATCCCCGTGGGTTCTGTAGATGGGGTAAGCTTGGCCAGCTCGAAGGCAGGTTAGCAGACAGTAGCAGTGAAGAGCTGGATTTTGGAGCCAACACAGCCTCTGCTCAAATCCCAGCTCTGCCGTTGATTAGGAAAATCAATTAAAAGTAGGAAAGTCATTTTTTGTTATACGCCTCTGTCTTTTAACCTGTAGATTAAGAATAATGATAGTACGTGCATCACAGAGTTGTTGTGAAATTTAAATCAATTAGTATATTAAAATAGTGCCTGGCACAAAGAAAGCTCCATATGAGTGCTCCCTATTAGCTCCTTTAGTGCTACTCAAAGTTTTTGCAATAATATCTCAATAGCCCAAAAGGCTCCCTATGTTCAGTGTTTCTTAGAATAGTAAGTACAATTGCTTCAGGATCTCCCACAATACTTATTACGTGGATTATAGGACCGACCCTAGACCTACTGAATCAGAATCTGTATTTGAAAAAAATCCAAGTGTTTCTTTTGAATACTAAATCCTAAACTGTTACATTAGGTTTTGGTCACATATTTCTGCATCTGTGCTTTCGTGGTGATGTACTGCCTTATGGATGATATGACAGGTGGTGAGAATTTATCGTTTCCCACATTACCAATCTAAATAGAAAACATGCTTTGGACCAACCATTTAAGACACATTTGCCTTTTGTATTATATTGAACCCTGTGAAATTGCCAGTATTAGACAATTTTTGACCTACAAAATAGCAGTTCTGCAGGGTTCAACATCATAGATCCAACCTTACTATTAATATTTTATATTAGTATCTAAGATCCCTGATGAGATGAAAAAAGTGGAGGTGTCCCAGGCTGGCTGACCAAGAGCCACAGGGTCTCAGGTCTTCTGACCTTACGCACCCCTTCACAGCCTGTCCAGTTAGATTCTCGAATTTTTATGTTTGTTCCATTCAGGTTAAAATCCTGTTGCCTAAAGGCAGCAAGGCAAAAGGTTGCCAGGAACTTGGTAAGTTTATTTCCATTTCATCAGGGAAAACCTGACTTCCAAAATAGAAGGCTTATCTATCGGGGCATTGAAGAACTGGTGAGGGATGCAGTATGTGGCCTTTTGTGTCTGGCTTCTGTCACTTACCACAATGTTTCCAAGCTTCCTCCACCCTGTAGCAAGTATCAGTGCTTCCCTCCTTCCTATGGATTAATAATATTCCATTGTACGGATAGCCCATATTTTGTTTGTCAGTTCGTCAGTTGATGAACGTTCGGGCTGTTTCCACCTCTGGCGATTACGAAGAATAATGCAATAGACATCCAGGTACAAGTTTTTGTTTGAACACTGTTTTCTGCTCCCTTGAGTATACACTTGGGAATGGAGTTGCTGGGTCACACGGTAACTCTGTGTTTACCTTATTGAGGAACCGTCAAATGTTTTCCACAGAGGCCCCACCATGTGACGTTCCCATCAGCAATTCCGGAGAGTTCCAATTTCTCCACACCCTTCCCACCAAGTGTTATTTTCTGTTTTTTTGATGATAGCCGTCGTAGCAGGTATGAAATGTTATCTCATTGTAGATTTGATTTCCTGCAGTGGTTTGTAAGTAGCCTTTCTGGTGATTCTAATGCATCTGGAGCATGAAAAAGCTGTCCAGGGACTGGTAGCATCCACTTAGGAACTGGTTATAGGAATGCAGAATCCCAGGCTCCCCTCAGACCGACTCAGTCTAATTCTGCATTTTAACCAGATCCCCAGGTAATCACTACACACGTTAGTGTTTGAGAAGCGCTGTTTAGGGGACAGCCATAAATTGCTAACACTTCCTAATCACCAGTTGAACATGCTAGAGTTAGGGTCTGTGTTTTTTTGTTCCAGTTTGCCTGGTATGTTCTTATTTAATAGTCTAATAAAGTGAGAGGAACTCAGAACCAGCCCTGACTCCATCACTTACCGGCTGGGTGATCCTGGGCTAGAGTGTGCTCAATCTAGAAAAGGGATTAATATCTGCATCCTGCAGACATTAGATTTAAATGACTCTAGGCGCATAAGCATCTGATACAAAACTCAGCACAGAGACATTCACTCCATCTTGCTCTACCTTCTTCCCCTTGCCTGCACTAGTTCTGGCTACTGTGTGAGAGTTTTAGGGAAGCAAATCTCAGCTTTGGCTTCCTCGCACAGCACTGAGTGGTGCAAGGACTGGCTGAATGATTTGCCAGACGATTTCCTTAAGGCAGCCAGCTTGGCAAGAAAATGTCCAGGAATGATCCCACAGTGAGCTTCTCTGGACTGTCAGCTAGGCTCAAGGCTGGAACCATGAACTCCACTGGATACTGTAATTTGTAGACTTGTACGAATCTCTGATGCCACTTACTTTGGTGTAAAGTAATTTTAATGCCTTTTAAACAGCTCAGTGTGGTGGGCAACTATTTTATCTCAGTAGAGAGGTCCTTTTGCCTAGGATGCTTTCCATGTACCAATAACTGTGCTAAACACTCAGAATCCACAATGCATTTAAATCCACAGCCCAGACCAGAGGTTCTCAACGGGGGGTGATTTGTGCCCCCCACCCCACCCCTGCCCCAGTGGACATGTGGCAATGTCTGAAGATTTGTCAGCACGGGGGCGTGGGCTCTACTCACATCAGTGGGTTGAGAACACAGATGCTGATAAACATCCTACAATGCGTTGGACAGTCTCTCACGGAAAGAATTAGCCTCCCCTGAAATGTCGGTAGAGCTGAGGTCAGGAATTGCTGCCCTAGACTCAGGTGTTGTGTCACCCTATCATTGGCAAACAGTAAAATGGACACGCAGACAAGTGAGGTGGGCGGCCCCAGGTCGCCCAGCTGCTAATAGAAGAGCAGGATTCAAACCCCAATTTGCTCCAAATGCCTGAGGCCTGAGTTGCTTCATAAGGTTTGTTTTCAACTGTTCTTATTCAAGCACAGCTGGCAACTGTACACAGGGGTTTATTCTGTAATCACTTAAAAGGAAAACTGGTCAGAAAAGGCTTTTAGACCTCTCAAACATAAAGATTTTTCAACTGGCCTTTGTACAGTCAAAGAGGTGCCACCCCATTCTGCCAATCCTTGATTAAATATTTATCCAACTTCCTTGCCAGGATTTGGATTAAAGAGCTATTCTATTTTTGTGGGAAGGATGATAGACATGATTACAGAGGATAAAATTCTCCCAGAGAAGGTATGGTCAAATCTGGAAGTAACGATCTGTTGGGGTAATCTGCCCAGAGGCTAGACTGTGAACACAGGGAACAGCAGGATGGAAGGTAACTCAGTGTCACAATCAGGGGTGGGGAAGCAAGCTTTTGGGTCTCTAAGCCTATTCCTTCCAGGTGTGAGGCTACTGCTTAAACCTGTGCCATTTCATCTCATCTTATCACGGCCCTAAGAAGAAGCAATTATTATTATCCCCATTTTAAATGAGGAAGCTGCAACTCACAGGTTCAGGGCTTTATCCTAAATCATTCAATTGTCAGTAGTAAAGATAGGATCAAAACCCAGGCAGTTTACTTCCACTCCACTTGACTGGCTTCCTCTCCTTTTTGAAACCTGATTCTATCTGTATAGTTATATGACGTCTCTCTCACTCTTTTTTGTTTCTTGTTCCTTTCTTTAGGGATAGGAGAGGTGGAAGGGAAGGGTATATTTACAATGTGGTTGACTCTTCGTGCATCTCCTAGAGAAGAATTTAAGGAAGCGGTGTTTCTCCTGTGCCCCAATCCTGGAACTTCCCATCCATAGCAGTGGATTTAGATGTGGATTATATTGACCCTATTCCCTGGGAACAGAGGTGAGGCCGAAGCAAGCAGCTGGCAGTGGGGCTAGTAGGAAGAGGAAAATGGCGGAGGTGATACCTTTGGGAAGAGCCCCTGAGGCTCTTGGCTTGTGGTTGACATGGAGGTAACACACCATCCAGCTGAATCAGTGGTGGAGGCAGTAGCTTGGTTAGTCAGAACATGGAACAAAAGTTTAAATTCCGGTTCTAACTGAAGGACCAGTCATATAACTCTTCTGAACCTTGGTTTTCAAGACTACAAAATGAGAATACTAATACTTACTCTGCAGGATTATCGGGATCATATATCTGATAGCATCCAACAAATGCCTGAAGCATAGGGGATGCTTCATAATAATTGCTAATACTTATTAGATGTCTACGATATTCCAAGCACTGCTCTGAGTATTTGAACATCAGCTCTAAATGTACTTAGTGGTCACAACTGTCCTGGGATGTAGGTTCTATTATTATCTTCATCAACTCTATTTTAGAAGACGAAAAAACCAAAGTGCAGAGAGCTTACATGACTTACCCAAGGACACAGGAAGTGATAGTTATAGCTAACTCTTACATAGAATTTACAGTGTGCACACAAAAACTTGTACGTGAATGTTCATAGCAGTATTATTCATAATAGCCAAAAAGTGGAAACAACCCAATGTCCATCCACTGATGAATGGATAAACAACGTGGTATATCCATACAGTGGAATTTGACTCAGCTTTAAAAAGGAATGGAGTTCTGATACATGCCACAACATGGATGAACCTTAAAAAGATGAATGAGGAAAGATTTTGGAGCCAGTTAGGAGGGGAAGAAGGAGTGGCAGCTGCCCAGAGGAGAGGTAGCTGGCAACTGAAGACTTTTGGAAGGAGAAAAGAAGCATCTAGAAGGGATTTTCATTAAATTGGGTCTTTGGGGATATAACCCTCTCTTCTATCTTTGCACAAAGTCCTTAATAAAATCTGTGCTTTCTGAAGTCGGCTTTGCTTTTCGGGCGTGTAGTCAAGTGCTAAGTGTTGATTCAACATGGTATGAAGGATGAGGAGAAAAGGCTGTGCACATAGGGTGGAAGCATAAGGGAAGCATAAAAGCGTAAGGGTGGAAGGAATGGGTGTTAGAGTTTGCAGAAAAGGAAAATGTTTGAACTAGGAAATTAGGCACATGTGATAAGTTGTTAATCAGAGATAATTATGTTTGACCCATAGAAAGAGCCCAATCGGGATTGAAAAACATGCACTCATCACTGCAGCAGGAATTGGTGCCGTGTTGCTCGAGCTGAATCAAATGTCGACAGTTTCTCAGGCATTTCTACCATAATACTGGAATTGAACACATTGGCCAAATATAGTTGAAATTAAAAAAAAAATAAAACAGAATTGATGTCTCACTAAGAAGAATATCTGTCTGGTAGCTAAAACTACCAAAAGATGTCCTCCAGGAGTGCTTGGACCAAGGCCTGGGGCAGAGTGAGCCTTGATATAGAGAGCCAAGATTGGGTATTAGAAGGGGAGGCCAGCCCCCAAAGTTGGGTTTTTTTTGGGGGGGGGGGTGGGGAGGGTGGGAAGGAGGCAGGAAAGAAGGGTAGATACATCATCCATTGACCTTTAAAGAAACTGAGATGGGCCCAGAGGCATTTGACCCAATATTCAGGTCAACCCAGGTGTATTACTTTTCTATTGCTGCTATGACAATTTACCACCACCATGTGGCTTAAACAATATAAATTTATTATCTTATAGTTTTGAAGGTCAGAGCTCTAGCTGGGCTAAAATCATGGTATCAGCAGGGCTGTATTCCTTCTGGAATCTCTAAGGCAGAATCAGTTTCCCTGACTTTTCCAGCTTCTAGAAGCCACCTGCATTCCTTGGTTCATGGCCCCTTCCTCTATCTTCCAGTCTTTCTTTGACTCTGACCCTCCTGCCTCCCTCTTGTAAAGACGTGTGTAATCGCCTCAGACCACCTAGATAGTCCAGGATAATCTCTGCATCTCAAGATCCTTGACTCGATCACATCTGCAGAGTCCCTTTTGTCAGGTAAGGTCACATATTTCAGGGTCCAGGGGTTAGAACATGCATGTATTTGGGGGACCACTATTCTGTCTGCCAGACCAGCTGCCTACTCACAGCACGCTGAGACACTTTCTCTGGGGATATTTGCTCTGCAGCAATGGAGAACTGAAACAGAGTTATTGATTCCAGCTCAGCTTCTGCTGGCTGATGCAAACTTCCATGATAAATCAACACCACTGAAATTCTTGTCATGCAGAGGGTGGCAGAGGTGTCTGGCTCAAGACAACTTGATGGGTCAAGGCAACCACGAGCTCCTTTTGGAGAACACTTCTTAGTGACTAACTGCCTTGTCTCTCTCTCCATGCCCCCTGCTTCAAAATGAAAAAAATACCAGAGATGAACTCCCAGATAAGCACGTTTTCCAAAACTGTTATTATGTTAACTTTGCCAAGAGACACATCATCAAGTTGGCATCATGTTGGATGTTAATTTCTGTGGATTGATTGATTATGTATTGTCTTTTACACATGCGTTGACTTTTCTGATCCTTGTATTACAGTCTAGCTTCTTATCCTCTGCTCAAAATCTTTTCCAATGTTTTGCCAAACTCTCATCAGCAAGTGTTAGAGATTTCCTCATTTTGTTTTCTGCTGAATTCCTCTACTCCTCATCAATGAGGGAAACTATAAGCATCATATAAGAGTTTTGTTCCTGTCTTCTTACAAACACTTGCCCTGTCAAGTGCATGTGCTTCCCATCTGTTCTGATTTCTGGCTACTGCTTTAACAACTTCATAAAATACCTTGGGTGTTTCTGAATCCTATAAATGAACTTGTTTCTAGAGTTTCTCTGGGACATAAGGATTCCAAGCTGCATGTGATGAAGGAAGACTCCCCATGTCTAGGTGACTGACAAGGTGGGAGAAAGGAGAGCCAGGCACAGAGAGAAACAAACCTAAGAAAGCTCAAAGCTCTGAAACTCAAAGGACCAGGACAAGAAGAGAAAGAAGTCAGGAGAGCAAGCTTTGAGTTGCTGATAATAAGTTTGGTTTCAGATGTGTTGACTTACTGATAATGGTAAGATAATGAAATGGAAATAGTAAGGCTGGATGTGAAGAATTTGCACATCCAGGGGTGGGAATAGGAGTGAGATGTGTGATTTATTTTAACACTCACGGTTTCCCCCCAGTGGAAATACATGACAAGAGAGTACAAAATCTTGGCTTGGAAAAAGCTGTAGAGGCCAAGATGAAGAAGTATGAATGGGCATCCTCTGTATTGTCAATTCTTCGCTTACCCATTCATTCATCCATTTTTCAGCCATTTGCACATTTGCATTTCTTCATTTATTAATTGAGCTTCTAATACATGCCAGACACTGGGCCTACAGCGGATAGTAGGCATATTAGTGATAAGGAAAGTAAAACCGTATAAATGAATGAGCTACTCAAAGTTGAGAACAAAGAAAGAAAAGAGAAAAAACTCCTTGTCAGCGTGTCAAGGAGAAGACAGCAGTCAGTCATTTCAGTAAATATTTGTTGAATGAGTGAGGCAAGGAGCATGTGAGGCTTTTCCAGAAGTACCAGACTCTGCCAGGGAACTGAGAAAGGTGAGGCTTCCACAGAGGGAAAATATGGAAAGGCTACTCTCAGAAGAAAGATAAGGGTGAAATATTGCAAATGCGTTTTCTCAGAATTTGTTTGCTTCAGCAAGGTAGCAAGAAATTGGAAATACTTCAGGATACCATATAAGTTAAAATATAATACTCATTGCTCTTAATCACCTTAGACTTCTCTCTTCCCATCTCCTCCTCCTCCCTCCCTTTTTTCCCTCCTTCTTTCTTCTTCCTCAGCCAATCAACGACTCTAATGACACACTCACATAGCAGTTAAATTCAAGGAAGTCACTGAGTCAAGGCCGGGAAAGGGAATATGATGGACGAAAATAATTGTCTAGGAAATACAAAGAACCTCTCCCCAAAAACAAAGAAACAAACAACAACAACAAAAATAAGTGGTTGGACCCTTTATTTAAAAAAAAAAAAAGTGTTACCTGGAACCAATTGTCAAACAGTGAAGAGTTATATTCCTCTATTTAAAGGCAGGATCTTGGAGGCCAGAGCCCACCCCTTTGGCTTCCCTCTCACCCATGCAGTGTCCCAAAAGACAACCCAATGGACGCTACCCAAAGCTGAGTAAAGCTCTGAGGAGCCCCAATTTGAAAATGTCTGTCCTAGAAGAAAGGGTGTGATATCACATAGGTGGGCATTGTTTACAGGAAGGGAGATTGTTAAACCCTTGACTCAATTTGTTGACTCTCTCTTCTTTGAAATGGAGAGAGATGAGTCATCAAATGTCACACCCTGACCCAATATCCTTGAGATTGCAAAACGATGCGAAGGATTGTGTGGAAAACACTAGTAGGCAGCCAACCAAGACATGAGACTCTGACAGTTCCAACAGAGTGAAGATATGTGCCTACTCATCTTGCAGAGAAAAACACAGTGTGCTGAACTTAGGGAAAACTGAAAACAGGTTACTTGCAATGTTGACATTAACTGTATGTGGGATTTCCCGTCCAAATCTGGGAAGCTTGTGCGTTGGCAGTCACATTGTGAAGGTATGAATCCCCAAATCCCCAGTAATGAACACATGCTTTAGAAAGTAGGTAAGAGTTTGTACCTGAAAGGATTTGAAAGGAGAGAAAGGTTTGATTGTGTTAAGATCAAAAGTAAACATACAATGTGACTAATCCTGACCCAGCGCTGCATGAGCGTGTCCTGCTTTCTTGTTCATCCCACAAAGAATGCAGCGAGCCATGTCTTGCACGATGGGCACTGCACGGCCTCTTGGAGAAAAGTTAACTCACCTGCCATGCTGCTGATGCTCACCAGCCTCCCTTTGGATCTCCTAAGAAGAGGCAAAAATGCCTTCGTGACTTCCACTGCCCCAAAGAAGTTCACAGCCATGCATCGTTTGTAGTGGGTCATGGGGATGAGCTCCCCCTCGGCTGGGAAGCAAATGATCCCAGCATTGTTGACCACAGCCCACAGTCCTGAGAACAGAAAGGAACAGCCTTGAGGATAGGCGAGAGTGGAGAGCAGGAGGATTTTTAACACTGCAAGCTCTGGAGTCAGAAGGGCTCCTTGGAGATTTAAGATCTAGACTGATCACGTAAACTCTCGCACCTCAGTCTCCTTGAATAACCTAAAACCAACCACCTTGGGGAGTTGTGTGGAGAGTAAATGTGTGAAATATTAAGCAATGGTTTTTTGGAGGTGTTTTCTTTTGCCTCAAAGCCGTCTCCTATATCCAAGAAGCTAGGTATTTGCTCTATCTGGGGAGGTATGACAGCAAGGGGAGGTAATAAGAATCTACCTCATGTTTCTGTAGAGACAGTATAACATCTTTAGGACAACGCAGGATGATATAGGAGCCTGTCTTCCCTTTTCCCTAGACTAGAAAAGTTTCCCTAGTCCAGGGAAACAGGAAGACAAGGGCAGCAGTGCCAAGAGCTAAGGAAACTGCAGAGTCCCTGAGCCCTATTTTCTTCCCCACTTAGCCTGACCCTCTTGACTGAATCACCAGGAGGGCTTGTTCTAACACAGGTGGGTGGGCCCTACCTGCAGAGAATCTGTTTGCGGGGGTGGGGGGGCGTGGCCTGGGGTGGGACCTGAGAATCTGCATTTCTAACGAGTTCCCAGGAGATGCTGAGGCTGCAGGTCTGGATCACTCTTGGAGAACCACAGTCCACACGTGGTGGTATTCAGCCTGGACTGCACATTACGATCACCTGGGGGGCTCTTTAAAAGCCCCAATGCCCAGGCCACATTCCAGCCAATTAAACCAGAAACTGAGGGTAGGGGAGAGAGGGGACCTTGGCATTAGTGGTTTTTAACATTCCCCGGGTGATTCAATGTACAACCAAGCTTGGGAACCAGTACCCTAAATGGGAGGAAAGAGGTACTACAAAACCTCCAGATGTTTTGGGGGAGGAGGATCTGGAGCAGAGGTTAGTAACCTGGGTCCTCTTTACCTGGGAGAAACAGAGGTGACAGGATCTAAAGTGTGTTTAGCTAGACAGACCGGAAACAGATTCTCTGAGTTCCCCAAGCCTCAGCATGATTTAGGACAGTGATTCTCAAGGTGTGGTCCAGAAACAGCAGCATCAGCGTCAACTGGGAACTTGTTAGAAATGCAAATTCTGGAACCCCACCTCAGACCTGCTGGGCCAGAAACTGTGATCAGAAATTGTTACTGAAGCTCAGCATCTGTGATAGAACGTGCCCTCCGGGAGATCCTGAGGCACCCTCAGGTGTGAGAACCTGTAGTATGTCCAGGAACAGAATGAGTCTCAGTGCTAGCAGAGGCAGGGAAATGGCAGGAGGCATCAGCCCTAACAACGTCTTTCTGATGGCATCAAGGAGGTAGGCAGCAGCCAACCTGCACAAGGACCCCACAGAGCATCGGACATCTCAGCAGGGGCAGCACGAAGCATTGATGATCGAAGGCAAAAACGTCCCATCCCCAGGAATTTAGATGCTACCCCGGGGAAATGAAGTGAAGCTCAAAATGACTGACATGGTTTTTGCCATAGGACAGAAAGATGGCTCAAAATAGAAATTGAGTTGAGTTACAGAAAATAAAGCTACATTTCTTGCATACCTGAGTTGGTGGTCCGACATTTACACACAATAATGATTGCGAGCCTTAAATGAGATGATGCCTGGCATGCAGTAAGAACTCAACAGCTATTATGAGGATGGTGATGGCTGGAGAAGATGCCTCCACTAGCACCTTCAAATGATGGTTATAATTCACTCAGCCTGATGCACACCTTGACCAGTGAACATGGAGATGGCAGCTTGAGAATGCCCTAGAACAGGGGCCGGCACACGTTTTCTATAAAAGGCCAGAGAGTAAATTTCCTAGCATTGCAGGTCGTACTGTCTCAACTCTATCATTATAGTGTGAGAACAGCCACAGACTATCTGTAAATCAGTGGGAGTGGCTGTGCTCCAATAAAACTTGATTTATGGACACCGACATTTGAATTTCACATAATTTTCATATGTCAAAAAATAGTCTTCTGATTTCTTTTAACCATTTAAAACTGTAAAAACCATCCTTAGCTCACAGGCTGTACAAAAATAGGTGGCAGATCTACCTAATATTCTTTAAATGACAAAGTTAAAGAGAGAGAGAACAGAATAGTGATTGTCATGGGCTGAGACTATGGCTCTAAAAAGACAGCATGAGAGAGCCTGGTGGTGATGGAACAGTTCTGTATCTTGATTGTGGTGATTTTTGCACAAAGCTACACTTGTCAGAAAATTGCAGAGCAACACACACACACACGTATGCAAGTATAGCTAATGGAACCTAAATAAAGCCTGTGGATTATACTAATGCCACTTTCCTGGTTTCGATCTTGTACCACAGTTCTGCAAGATGCTGCCATTGAGGAAAGCTTGGCGAAGAGTGCACAGGATCTCTCTACATTCTTTTGCAACTTCCTGTGAATCTACAATTATTTCAAAATAAAATGTTTAAAAAAAAAAACAGGGAAAGCCAGAATTTGCCAACTCCTGTCACAGAATTCCAAGCTGACCAATAGCACGTTATACCTATAGGCCTTAATAGTTTTTAAATAATTAACATTAATTAATACATTAATACTAATTTAATAATATGCTGTGTGGGAACACAGCACAGTTGCTGGCCTTCTGACAGGAGCTGAGGTTTTCTGGTTTCTCTACTGGTCCTAGACGATTCTTTAGCAAACATCCTTCCTGGTGACTTCAAACTGCCCTGTCCCACAGCTCCACATTCTCTCTGACTTGAGAGGCTGAAGTTGAAAGAGACTGTGAGGAGAGCAGGCAGAAGGGGTATTAGAAATCCTGTCCCAGAAGAGGACTTCTCTCCAGAAGGCAGGGCCCCAAAACAGCAGGGACTGACACCCTGGAAACTGCCCTTGACACCCTCCTTTCTCCCTAGACATTAGTGTGGTATTTCCATATCTAGAACCCACTGCTTTACCCTTCAATATAGTCGATAGTGCCCCTCCAGGCCTCACTACAGGGGTCTGTATTGAATATCTCCTTGAATAAGACATGGTAAAGTCAAGCTTATAAGAGGGACAAGCTCAACCCTATCAGATAGCAAAAGATCAGCCCACGAAAACTGTCATTCTAGAAAATGACCACACATTGCTAAACTTGCTAAAAATTAATTCCCAATAACCAACCATCTATGTTTCCCTCATCCTATTTATCAGATGTTTATTAAGGATTTACTATATGCCGGGGACTGTGCTTAACGTTGAATGAATGGAAAATAGGAGTCTGTACTGAACACTTGCCTCATGCCAGGGGTTCTTCGAGGTGTTCTCTGTATAACTACTGTTTAACTACCAAATGGAGCAGGTAGCATTACTCTGTTTTTGCTGGGAGTGTCAGCTTTAAAGAGGATGTAAGCAGGAAGTGCCTGAGGCCTCCAAGGGCCAGCAGGTGGTGTGGTGGTTAAGTTCGCATGCTCCACTTCAGCCCCCCAGGGTATGTGGGTTTGGCTCCTGGGCGTGGACCTATACCCCATTCATCAAGTCATGCTGTGGTGACATCCCACATACAAAATAAAGGAAGATGGGCAACAGATGTTAGCTCAGGGCCAATCTTCCTCACCAAAAAAAAATACATAAATAAAGACTGGGTCCTAACGACATTGCTTGAGTGCCTGGATTTAGACATGCCTAAAGCTAACCAGTCTTTTCAATTATATAAGTAAATACATTTCTTTTATGCTTTAGCAATTTTGAATTGGGTTGTGTCACTTGCACCTGAAAGAATGATGATGGAAACATGGTTTTTGTTCTCAAGGAACTTAGTGGTGAGGAGTGGGAGATGGACAGATACTTAAAATAATGCAGTAATATGGGCGTGTGCAAGGTGTAATGAGGGAGTTCCGGAAGAGGAAGTGAATAATGCCACCTGGATTATCAGGTTGATCATACAAGAGATGCTATATTTGAGCCAGGTCTCCTATGGGAGTAGAGTCCACAGGTGGACAAAGGCAAGAGTCTTAGAGAAAAGGAGTGGAGCCAAGAGGGAAATTTTGGTAAGAGGAAGCTGGATGTGCAAAGATGTGAACCAACACCTTCTATTATGGAAACCATTCAGATTTTACTGAGTGGACCTGCAGGTATTGCAGACCAAGGGCGTGGCAGGGGCCATTATCTTGAAAGGCCTTCTAATCCTTGTTAAGGCATTTGGATTTTATTTGGTGGCAGGTAGAGAGCCACTGAGCCATTCAATGAAACAAAGCAAAATACCTACCATAAGCCCGGCTCATGGGAGGAAGCCAAGACGTGGGGGCTCTGTATATCAAAGAGTTTTTAGGAGTCAGATGACATTGTGAGACGTGCACGTTGAAAACATTACTCTCCCCTTGGAAAGCAATGGGGAAGGAAACCCAGGTTGCAAGGAGGCCATCGCGGTAGCCCAGGTAAGAGATGTGGCCACAGCTGCCTGGAGATGGTAGGCAGGGGCTGGGATGATAACTGTCTAAGGTAGAAGTGACAGGACTCAGGACCAATAGGGTGCAGGGATCAAGGGCAAGGTAGGGGTCTAAGTGACCCCCAGGTTGCTGACTTGAATAACTGGTTAGGAAGCAGTGCCAGTGTCTGAGCCATGGATGCAGGAGGGAAAACTGATTTGCAGCCTGGCAGCAGGGGAAATGATAATGAGGTCAGTTTTTGACATTGAGGTGGGATGTCTGGCAGACAATTCTATATACATACAGGTCTGGATGTTGAGAAGAGGGCTAGGTTGGTGATACAGATTTGGAAGTTACTGGCTTAAATCTCAGTGTTTCTCAACTCTGGCATAGCACTGGCATCCCCTGGGGAGCTTTAAAATATACTGCTATCTGGGACCCTCAAGAAGGATCTTCCTTACAGATGACACTCCCAGTAAAAAGAGAGCAACAGCATCAGCCTCCTTGTTGAAGGATTAGCTGAGTTACTATATGTAGATACTGATTTAATTGGTTGGGGGAGTGGTGCCCAGGATGAGTGGGTATCATGGGTGTGCAACCTGTGCAGTCACACGGGACCCGGTGCTTCTGAAGGGTCTCATGCTTGGTTTAATTCTCTGCTGGCACCATTGCAAAGTCTTAATCATTGTTAAAATAAGCGACCCCATGTAATTTTCATTTTGCATTGGGCCCCCCGCATTACGTAGCCGTCCTGGTGAAAATTCCTGGTGTAGGGAGAGAAGAGTATATAGCCCAGGAAAGTTGGAGTGGGCATTTGGGGGATGGAGCCCTCAGTAACATTCACATTTATGCAGAGGACAGAGGAAGAGGCTCATACAGGAGAAGCAAAAAGATTGATTGGAGAACTAGGAAGTCAAGAGGGGGCTGAAGACCCCAATGCCGAGGCAGAGGAGGTGATCGACATGTTTAAACACTGCAGAGAAGTTAAGAGCTTGGTGTTTAGGATAATACCAATTAGCCTGGCCAGACCTGTTAGGGAGGCCTGATGAGAATTAAAAACAGAGGGTGATAGAGTTCCAAAGAGCTCGGCCATGAAGGAAACAGAAGAGAAAGGGCAGCGGCTGAGGGAGGGCAGTGATTACAAAGTTATATTTTTAAAGTCTAACACATGTTCATGTTGGTAGGGGGAAAGATGTGAGGAGGGGACGGGGGCGGTAATTAATGGGAGAGTGACTGAGCAGATGTCGGAGGGAATGAGATGAATTCTGTAAGTTCTGTGAAGACAGATGACTCATTGCTAAAGTCTTCCTGTCTACGAGAGGCCCAGCATGTCTCAGGTACTCAGTACATGAGTCTTGACGTGCAGCTGGCAGCCAGAATGGGTTAGAGGGCAGTGGGTGGAGGGTGGAACCGGAGTGGGGCATTTGCAAGGGGGGTGGAGAGCAATCGAGGGCAAGGGTAACTGAAGGTGGTACCTCTGTTCTGCACCTTCTCCAGGACTTTGCTGTAGGCGTCTTTGATCTGCTGCGGGTCAGTGATGTCCAACTGGAGCACAGACAGGCGCTTGGAGCAGCTTCTTCGTAATTCCTCCGCTCCTGATCCCTTTGCATCCAGAACTCCGGCAAATACTGTGAAGCCCAGCTCATCCAGATGCTTAGACAAAGCATGGCCAATCCCAGAATCGCTACCTGCAAGGGGTCAAGATAATACAAAGTGGACTCAGACCAAAGTGGCAGGAGAATTTTCTTTATTTGCTAAGTGGGAAAATGGGCAGAGAAACCAAAACAGATAACTTTCTCTGCACTAAAAAAACAGACAGGGAAGTGAGGTAGAATTTGGGGTGGGGGCATAAGTGGAAGGAGAAACTGTGATGGGGGGATGGTCCAGGAGTGGCTGGAGGCCAAAGAACTTAGGAGGGCAAACTAAGACATCTAATGGAAATTTTTTTATTAATCTCTGCTGTATTTGCTGTAACCTTCTTCACTCCATAAAATATTCATTACAAACTAATACTTTGGAGTTGCTTTTGCTTTTTAGAGATGTAACAAAATGTCCCGCTTCAAAGCAGACACAGGGTGATAACAGAGGCTGCCCCCAGGAGCCAGATCCTTCTGGACCATGAAAGATGAAGGCTCATAGCCACCTGCACTTCTCACCTCCTCAAAACTTTTTCCCTAGCCATGGCCGTCTCCCAAACCGTTGAATAGACATCAACCCTAGAAAGAAACCTGCAACAAAACCAAATAGAAAGCCCTAAGTGTAATGCTTTGTGAAAATAGAGGATAATATAATATGTAAAATGTGTCAGGCCTCTCAGAATTTGAGATGGGAGTTTACACAACCCATTCTTGAGAATATTATGGACCCTGGAAAAATTGTTTTACCCCCACAAGTACAAAAGATAATATCTGAAATTCTGATGAGGACAACATGAACATAAAATCGCCCTCTGAGCCATACCAGAATAAGTGTGTAGCAGTTAACACATCTCTACAGCTCTAAAGATGAGAAATCATTTTCACATTGGCTATGTCATGTGATCTCTCCTGTAAATCTTAAGGGATCTCTCTTGGCAGCAGTTGGGGGCTATAGTCAGGCATCCCCCTAAAAATCAGAAAATACAGGAAATCGGAGAGCACAGTGTTAATCAGCTCAAGGATCAATATGTAAGCAATCAGAAAAGATGTCTGACTTCCAAGCTAACCAGATTTGCCAAGAATCTGACCAGAAGTGTTACTGTCTCCTATTAAAAAAAAAGAAATGACAGGCCCAAAATGGAGTCGCTTGTGCTAAGCCCCACATCAGCAAACCAAGACCTAATATCAACCCTAATTGCAGTTTCAGTGTCTCTCAGGAATGCAGCATTTAACGAGTCGCTCTGGAATTACCCCGTCAGCACTAGGAGGTAATCTGCCCGTAGGTCCTTTCCACCCCCATAGGAGGGTGACCTTTCCTGAAACAATCCACTCTTTGCTAATAAACTTCCTTTTTCCACACCCTTTCTGCCTATAACAGCCCTTTCTTTTCTGCAGGTCTTTGGAGCTCCTTTCTATCTGCTAAGACGGGGTGCTGCCTGATTCAGGAATCATTAAATAAAGTCAGTTAGATCTTCAAATTTACTCAGTTGAATTTTGTTTTTTTAATACCCCAAAGAGAGGATGATCACCATCAGAAGGCAAAAGGACAGAGAAACAGGCATTCACATACACTGCTGATAAATGTGAAGCACTAAAACCTGCATCCATTTTAAATGTGCATATCCTTTGACCCAAAATTCTCAGTATCTGTCCTAGAGAAAAAACTCACATATGCAGTCATGCATCACTCAACGATGGGGATACACTCTGAGAAATGGGTCATTAGGTGATTTCACCATCATGCGAACATCATAGAGCGTACTTCCACCAACCTAGATGGTATAGCCTGCTACACACCTAGGCTATATGGTCCCAATTCTATGGGACCACCATCAGATATGCAGTCTGTCATTGACCAAAACGTCATTATGTGGCACATGACCGTTTTCAGAAATACATAAATGATGTTCTTTACAGCACTGGATATAAGAGTAAAAGAAGGAATTAACCTAAATGTCCATGAATCCGAGAATGGTTACATAAATTATGGTACATATGATGGAATATGACAAGCAATTTTAAAAGACGGGGAGAGCTATATAAATTGACATGGATATTGCTCCAAGAGACTTTAAGTGAAATAAAATAAGTTACAGTATAGCACTTATTACATAGAATCCAACTTACACTCCAAAAAAAGGGGAGGGATCTGATTCTACACCTACCCGTGATTGGAAATGTAAAAGAAAGATTTGAAAGAAGAGACCCCAAAACAGGCATAGCAGTTACTTTCAGGAGAGGCAGAATGGAGGGGACCTTATCTTCTAATGTTTTCCACTTTTGCTACAAGAAAGGACTTATTTTTCTTGTGTAATTTCTCTTCTTTGAAAGGTCATGCCAATTAGAATGGAGATTCACCAGCCCTGTAAGTGTAGAGAAAGATGCAAAGAAAGGCCAACGTGGCTGGTGTCTGCAAACGCTGCCTGAGAGAGAGCAGCGGCCTTAGCAAAAGATGTGGGCTCTGGCGTCCCTCTGACATCCCTGTTATGAAGTGAAGGCATCTGATACCATCATTGATTGCATTCAACTCTTGCTCCATCTCCTTCTTTCCTATATGTCCATGTGCATCTGTGCCCAGGAAACAGCCCCTGGCATATGCCTGGTTTCCTGACTGGGCCTGGCCAGAGGAGGAAATGATACCCACTGAGGCAGACACAAGTATCTGGGCCATGTGACAGATCTCTGCCTTGGTGTAAATTAACACATTAGAATTCTGGTCCTAACATATAATAATCTATAATAATAACAGTTCTGTGAGCCCAGCAAATGTGGATTTTCCCTGTAGAAATGGACTTGCCACTGGACAAATCCAACTTCTGGGTCTACAGTGGTAAGGCCAGATCCTGGACAGTAGCAAGTTCACCAAATAGTGGGTACAATGTGTGCGACCTCTCCCTGGAACCCCCCACATGTCACCGGTGGCCAAATCTGTTCTGTAAAATTATTTTCCAAATGTCTACAGTTGAGATTACCATTCCCATTTTACAGATGAGGAAACTGAAAACAAGAGAGGCCAAGATCATAGGGATAGTAGGGATGGACCTGGACCTTTTGCCAGAGCCTAAATCCAAGTCCATCACTCTTCGTCATCCTGGACCATCCACCTTCTCCTTGGTGTAGGCAGAAAAAGGAGGTACGGGGAAGCCAAACCCAGAATGATCCTCTTATGGATGAGCAAGGAAGGTTATTAATTAACCTGAAAATAACTATCTTAGAACCAGATTGGAGCCAGGTTATACATACTCAGTTGGGTCAGGCCAGGTGCTCATGGAGGGCCCCTCCCACGTGAGGCACCACACCCTAGGCTCCTTGGCTGTCACAGCTGGACATACTGGGGCCATGGATTTTAAGGCTCCCAGTTCCCCTGATAGGTTTGTGTCATACCAGGATGGCAACCAGGATGTTCCCCCTGCATGGAGACAATCGTTCTATGGTGCAGAGATGAAGGCTATGGCCCTCGGCTCCATGCAGCAAATAAGCGCTCAGCCACATCTAGGAAGGAAGGTGAGAAAAGGTTCCCACCTAAAGGTCCATCAACTGGTGAATCAATAAGCAAAATGTGGTCTATCCACACAATGAAATAGGATTCAGCAATAGAAGGCATGAAGTTCCAATACACGTTACAACACGAATGAACGTGGAAAACATGCTAAATGAAAGAAGGAGGAGACGCTTAGATCCCAATCCCATTTTCTCTGAGTAGACAATGATCTTGCAGACATTTTCAAAGGTCATGGCTTTGACCAGCTTCGTGAATACGGAATCTGACTTTCTTCAGAAAGTTCCTAGGAAGAGCCTGGCATATAGAAGATGCTAGCCACAAATTGAGCAGTGATATTGAAGTTTAGTGAGCCTGTGATACTGGAAAACAGCAAACGTTAAGAAATACCTCTACTCTGCCTGTTTTGGTAAACAGCTTACTGCAAGCAAGTTGCCTTCCCTGTATGACATTGATAGAACTCACGGATGCCCCCCTTGTTTACCTAGGACAAAGCCAGACCCAGGCCCTCCAAATTCCCATTCTTTGCTTCACAAATGATTAGCTGAACTGCTTATCCCGATGAGTCATTGGAACAAGACGCTTGTTAACCAGACTTGAGTATAGTTAGTCTCTTCCCCCAGTCCTGCCCATCCTCAGCCCGAGCCAGCAGACAGCCCCTCCTGAAAACAGGCTGGCCTCAGGGAGAGGCATTCTCTCCTCTCCAGTCCAATTACACCACTTCTGGCCCAGCCCAGTTCCTCTCATCTGATTCTTCCTAGACTTGCTTGCTCCCTGCTGTAAAAGTAAAATTCTCTTTTGCCTAACTCTTGAGCTATCTGCACACCTGTGGTCAGTGTTCCCCTTACTGCAATAGTCCTCCTGGCTCTTGCAATAATGTTTTTGAACAAAGTATCTCCTTACTAAATCTGGATTTGTTTTTTATTTGCAAGTGGATTAGCAAAGCCATAGTTCATGGGAGGCCCTCTGTTTGTCCTTACCTACAAGGAACGGTAGCATAGGGGCCTGGGTGTGAACCTGGCCCCACCCTCCCTACCTGTGCAACCCTGGTCAGATTATTTAACCTCTGTGTGCCTCAGCTTCTTCATCTGTAAAATGGGCCCTGTGGTGCCTCCACTTCCTCATTTGGTAAGTGGGGCTATAACAGGACCTCCCTCCTAGGCTGACCTTGGATGTCAACACGAGACAGAGAATGTTTTGCACAAGGCCCCGCGCGTTGTATGTGGCTGTCATCAGTATTATGGCTCTAACTCAGAAATCATTTCTGATGTAGAGTGTTAGAGATCCGGCTGTGCTAGCCCTGGTTTTTTAAAGCTGTGAGCGTATACAGAGTTCACAGGGCCTTGGGAAGGTATGTGGCTGGGGAGCCACTCCCTGTAGAGATAAGACAACCCTTGTGCACTCCAGAAACCCAAAGACAAGGCTGGGGCCTTTGTGAAAAGGCAAAGTGCTTCATAAGAGTAACCCAATTGTAACCGCTGAAAATAAACATACCTAGTCATACAAATTGAATGCTTACCAAGTTCAGCCAACCTCATGCATATTAATTCATTGAAACCCCTCAACCACCCTGGGAGGCAAGTCATTTTACTATCGTCGCTTTACAGAGGAAGAAACTGAGACACAGAAGGGTTAAGTCATTCAGCTGGGACATGGCAGAGGCAGGCTGGAACCCAGGCAGGTCTCGGGGTATAAACATCTGGGGTATAAAATAGTCAATTCTTCCAGAGCACAGGGCTTAGCATATAGTAGGTGGTCAATAAAAAACATTCAGAGGGCAGTTAAGAGGAGACTGGAAAGTGAATGCCTTAAGAACAGAGACAGAGTCCTATGCCGCTCATGTTGAGGGTACCTGACTCAAAGTAAGTGCTCCACAAACGTTCGTTGAGTTGGATCCCTACCCCAATAGAGGGTGAGGGAGATGCCAGAGCTGGTTTTCAGCCTTGGAGCATACCCTTGAGATCATTCTTTCCAATGGCCTGGAAATCCATCTACTTGGAGCAAGCAATGAGAAGCAGAGTCCCATTTGTGCAAGATTAGAGAAACTTTGAAATCGTGATTCATTCTAAAAACATTAATAAAGTATCAATTTATGTGCAAAATGGAAACAATGTGAATCACTTTAATTCAAAGAGTTAATTAAAAATTGTGTAGTCCTTTCAAAGCTGGCGGGCTAGTTGTAAGTGGATTTATGCTATTGCCACATGGGGGCGCCGTGTTAGCTGGTGAACAGAAAGCCCATTGCATACTGGGTCAAGTCCTAAATTAGGCCAATTGTGAATAATTCCAGTTCAAGAGTTCTTTAGGGCTGGGTCCCTTGAATGGAACACACCCACACTGTGAGGAGGAGACCACATGTGCTCTTGGACACAAGCTGGGTCCCTTGGAAGCTACACTCAGAAAGAGGGATGAAGGGGGAAGAGGTTGCAAGCCTATAAATGATTTCTAGTCACTATTAAAACCTCATATAAGTAATGAAACTTTAAAATCAACAATGAGATTAATAAAAGAAGAAATTATGTGTAATCTCACCAATCTAGCATAACTTTTATAATTTTGGTGTTTTTTTCTTCTAGTCTTTTTTTTTCTATAGACTGTTCTTTGGCAATTACAGTTATATAGCACACATATAATTTGAGAACTAATTTTTAAATTAATGTTATATAAACCAGTTTTACATATTTCTACATAGTCTTCAAACCCATAAACCATCATTTTTCATTACTAGATAAAATTCTCCCTATTAAAATGCAGGAGAGAGAAATGGTGAGAGCCTAGATTCTGGAGCCAGGATACCTGGGCTCAAATTCTGACTCTGCCACTTACCAGCTGTGTGACTTTCAACAGTCACTTGACCTCTCTGTGCTTCAATTTCCTCATCTATGGCGGGGGTGGTGTTACCAGGACTTGCCTCATAGGGTTGTTAGAAGGATTAAATAATTTAATATATTAAAGTAATTAGAACAGGGCCGGGCAAAGGGCAGTTGTTATCTAGGTGTTTGTTATGTAAAAGGAAACTTTTTTTTTTAATCCATGCTACTCCTTTCATTGGCTTTTTCTAGTTCCTGGAACCAAAAGGATTTTCAGTTCAGTTCCTGTCGTAGAAGGTCATCACAGCTTTTCTAAGCATAGTGCTGAATCAGCCAAGGACCACGCTCTGCTTTCTGCCAGTGGTCTCATCTCTCCCACTCCCCCTCTGCCAACGATGCCTTCCACCAAGAGCAGCCTAGAGCAGAGCTTCTCAGAGGTGACCCTTTCTCAGTGGAATTTCATTTCTTTCTTTTTTTCCTAAAGATCGGCACCTGAGCTAACATCTGTTGCCAATCTTCTTCTTTTGTTTTTTTAATTCTTCTCCCCAAAGCCCCCCAGTACATAGTTGTATATTGTAGCTGTAGGTCCTTCTGGTTATGGCATGTGGGACGCTGCCTCAGCATGGCCTGATGGGCGGTGCCATGTCCGTGCCCAGGATCCAAACCCACAAAACCCTGGGCCACAGAAGCAGAGCACACGAGCTTAACCACTCAGCCATGGGGCCGGCTCCTGGAATTTCATTTCTAGTAGTGGAAGATACAAACACAAATTGAGGACCTACTATGGATCAATACGGGAACATGGTCTAAATATGCATTTTGCTTGGCCCACACAGTGTGTTTTGTAATCGTTTAAACCAACACTTAGAATCCGGCAATTTCACCTTAAAATCCAGGTCAACAGCTTCTCTTCCTTAACCAGGAGATGGGCTAACTCCAGGCCTGCATTCCTACAAGGAACCCAAGAGCTGAAGCTGAGGATCCCAATGGCTGCCCCTTTCATGGGCCATATTCTTGGTTAGAACAAGGCTCCCTGCTCCATAGTATGCATGCGCATTTCTACGGCCAGCATTCCTCACTAACGTGACCTCCCCCACCCCTTTAGAACCAGAGACCCCTGATATACTTTGTCCCACTTACAAAAGTCATGGAGTCAAGAGCTGTCTATCTGGAAACCTGTGAAAAACTAAGTAGGAAAGGACTTTCCCTCTCTTGTTTAAGACTTAAGCAATCCGTCATCGCCACCCTCACGTTGACACTGCCTGTTCTCTATAAAATAGATGAAGGTATAATAAAATGGTCGATAAATAAAATAAAACTCTAGTGCACTTAAGACTTCCCCAAGGGCCCTACAGGCTCAGCTCCTAATCCAGGAAGAGCAAAGACTTGACAATTGTACCACCAACACCCCACCTCCCTTGCCAGTGGACTCTTAAGGATAATAACTGTTGGGTGGTGAGGCCATGGGAAACAGCTAGATCTGTCAGGTCAATTTTTTTAGTGGAAATAAACATATTTTTCCTGGGATATAACCTTTATGACTAATTCTCGCATATTATTGTTATTCCCGTGTTAAGATGGGCAACTGAGATGCTGAGGACTAAATACTCATTCAAGGCTATACAACTGGAATGTGCTAGAGTCGGCTCTCCAACCCAGATTTGTTCTTTCTACAGCGTGTTCTTCTACTGCTATGATTCCTCGTCTCCTCGAGCACCTGGGCGGGGGTGTAACACGCAAAGTGGGGACCAACGATGGGAGCTCTGTTCCAGAGAGGGGTCCCCATCACGGGTGCCAGCTCCCTTCAAAGAGGACGGACTCTCATCATGCTTGAAACAGTGCAAACTGGTTACAGCTGCTCTTCCAGAAGGGAAAATGCGATGGATCTGTTCTCAGTGGTGCACAAGGAAACAGCTCCTAGCCTTGCTGCAAAATAAGCAACCCATCAAAGTGGCGCTGGGTTTGAGTAAGCGGCTGGATTCCCAGACCCCAGTCCAGTCCTGTTGCTTCTCCTGACCTTCACCTGCTGCCATCCCAAAGTCAAACAGAATTCTTCACCAATGACCCGCAGTTGCTTCACCTTCTGAAATTCCTTATTCTTCTAAATGGTGTCAACAGCCTTCCAGTCACCCAGAACCAAAGTCTTCTCTCCCAGTCCCCACGTCCATGCAGTACCCATGCTTTCCATCCTAAGATTTTGACATCTATCTCCATATCTGCTTTTCTGTATCTTGTGATAAAAAAAAGACAGTTCAACTCAGCTCAGCCTGCCGTCAGATTGCAACCAAGTTGATGATATACATTCTCAGGTGCAGCAGAAATTGACACTATATTTGTTCAAAATTTCATGTTACATCTGTTGAGGGAGTACCAGTTTAGAAACACTGGACATGACTCTTGATACTGACATCCTTGAAATTGATGCTGATGGGGATGATGTGTGGTCATCTGAGAGGACCAGAATTTCAGAAATCCCCAGCCAAGAACAGAAGCCATTATAAAGAGGCAAATTAAGAATCCAGACAAGGATGGAAAAACTCCCTCTCAGGAGTGGTACTTAGGGGCCTCAGCCAAGACCTCCCAGCCCCATTTCCTCCAAGGGTGTCTTTGCAGAGACCCAGGGAATCCTTTTGTTCTTTTCCTTTTTTTTTTTTTTTTTTGCTGAGGAAGATTCACCCTGAGCTAACATCTGCCACCAATCTTCCTCTTTTTTCTTTTGCTTGAGGAGATTAGCCCTGAGCTAACATCTGTACCAATCTTCCTCTATCTTGTACGTGGGTCACTGTCACAGCATGACTGAGGAGTGGTGTAGGTCCACACCCATGATCTAAACCTGCAAACCCAGGCCAGTGAAGTGGAATGTGCCAAACATAACCACTATGCCAAGGGGCCAGCCCCTCCTCTTTTTTAAATCTATTAAATGCCCACCTCCACAAAAAGAAAGAAAACAGGAAGAATCTAGCCAACAGCTGGTATCCATGACCATAAAAAAAAAAAAAAAGATGATTTTCTGGCTCTCCCTAAAGCTACTTTTAACTTCTGACACTCTTCCTGTCTCTGCGCCTTCACGCCTTCATTCATTCATTCACTACTTATTCATTCAGGGATCATTGTGTTAGGTCCTAGCAATACCACCATAAAAAAGAGACAGTCTTCTCCTTGTCTTCACAGAGCTTACCGCCTAGGACAGAGGTTCTCGATCCTGAATCCCACTAGAATCCCTGGGATGCTCTAAAAAATGTTAATGTCCAGGCCCCAGCCCCTGAGAGTCTTATTTAGTTGGTCTGTGTTGGGGTCCAGTATTGGCAACAGTTTCTAAAGCTCTGCAGGTGATTCCAATGCACAGCCAGGATGGAGAAACACTGATCGAAGGCGGGGATCTCAACCAGGGGTGACTTTGCCACCCCCATGCCCGGGGACATTTGGCAATGTTTGGAGAAATTATTTTTTTTTAAAGATTGGCACCTGAGCTAACAGATGTTGCCAATCTTCTTGGGTTTTTTTTCCCTTCTTCTTCTCCCCAAAGCCCCCCCGTACTTAGTTGTATATTCCAGTTGCGAGTGCCTCTGGTTGTGGCATATGGGATGCCGCCTGAGCATGGCCTGATGAGTAGTGACATGTCGGCGCCCAGGATCTGAACCAGCAAAACCCCGGGTTGGCGAAGTGGAGCGCACGAACTTAACCTCTCAGCCACGGGGCCGGCCCCTGAAGAAATTTTTGTTGTCACAACTCTGAGAGTGCTATTGGCATCCAGAGGGCAGAGGCCAGGGATGCTGCTCAACGCCCTACACGCAAAGGGCAGCCACCACCACAGAGAATTTTCTGGCCCCAAATAGCAATAGTGCTGAGGTTGAGAAAACCTAGTCTGCGGCACAGACAGAAGTTAGGTAAATCATTACAAGGGAGAATGATCAATGTTATAAACAGCAAAGTTTGAGGAACTACAGTTCATGTTTACAGAGAACTCAAGGTCCCTCCTTGAGTGAACACTCCATTGGAAAACAAAAAAAACACTCCATGGGCAGGAAAGAGAAGCAACCAGGTCATCTTTACCAGGACAGTGACTCACTGGGTTATCTAGTTCGTTGTCCTGTCCCCCATGCCTGAAACAGTGCGGGGCGTGTTGTAGCTGCTCAGTAAATATTTGCCGAAAGACTAAAGACCAGCCTATTAGATGCCAAGTATCATAGTCCAGGCCCCATTTCGTCACCTCTCTTGTCCTCTTACACTATACTGTTTTGCTAGACTCACAGTTCCCTCTCCTGGGGTCTGCCTGCCCCTGCCCTGCCCTCTCTGTAGCCCACAGGGCACAATTCTGCATCCCAAGCGTGTCTCTGAGCTTACCTTTCCTCTGCTCACAGCCTCAGTGGCTTCCACTGACTGTAGACTCAAATTCAAGTTTTAAGTTTGGCATCAAAGACTGTATGATCTGATTCTAATCTGCATTTCCAGCTTTATCTCCCACTGTCTTCCACTTGCATCCTAAATGCCACACACAACCATACTTGGAATTTCCTTGATGCCTCCTTGCCCACATCTTTGACCACATCGGACGCCCTGCCTGGAACACTCGTTCACATCCCTTTCACCATTCCTTACCATTTTAATTTTTTAGAGACCATTTCCTACAAAAGAACAGAGAATTGTATAATGGACCATGTGCCCATCTTCCCACTAGAAGTAGCAACATTTTGTTTCATCTATTTCGTCCCCACGCACTTTTTCTCTTGTTCTTGTATTTTACAGCAAATTGCACACTTAATATCATGTTGTCCGTAAATCTGTAAATATGTCAGTGTACACCACTAACAGACAAGGGCTTTTTAACCATAACTATATTGTCATTATAAACCTGATCAAATTAACAATTCTTCTTTAGTGTCCTCTCATACCCAGGACGTATTGAACTTTCCCTGCTTTTTTCAAAAATGTCTTCTTACAGTTGGTTTGACTCAGGATACAAATAAGATTCACACGGCACATTGGGTTTCCATGTCTCTTAAGGCTCATGGGTTCTGTAAACCTCTATTCTCCCCATTTTCCATGCCATTTGTTTGTTGAAGAAACTGAGGCATTTGTCTCTTACAATATCCCGCATCCTGAATTTGGTGAATTGCTTTCTTGTGCTGCCGTTCAGCTTGCTCCTCTGTCCTGTAAACTTCTGGTAAAGTTAGGTCTAGAAGCTTAATTAGATTTAGGTTGTCTCTTTTTTTCTTTTTCAAGACGGCTCGTAGGCGGTGCTGGGTGCCCGCGTTGCACTACGGCAGGAGATGCAAAGATGATTGTTGTCCCACTTTTAGTGACGCTGCTTGATGGTGTTTTCAGGGGCTGTCAACCCAACTGTCAATATGAAGTTCCCCATCAACCTTGCACCTGAACCTTAGCCTACATTAATGACATTAATGATTGTTGCTCCCATTCATTCTTCATTCAAGATTTAAAAATAATGATTTTTCTACTTCTATCATTTCTTCTGCATTTATTAGCCAAAACCGTGAAGACTGACAAAAATTTTAAACTGCATTCATTAGCCTTATTATTAGTGGTAATATTATTGTTATTGTAATTATTATTATTTTGAGCTGTCATATAGAGAGAACAAAGCAAATGAAGTATTATGTCAATGTCACTAGGAGCCAAGATTACAAGTCTAGAATTTAAGTAAAAGTTCTGTCATCTTAAATTTGAATTAAAAGTGTCAATATGAATTCACGATTTATTTTCCTCTTTCTAAACATCACGTATTTCCTAGTTCTGTCCCCTGAAAAGACCTAGAAGCAACGTCAACCCTCTAAATTCATGTGTTGAAACCCTAGTCCCAAAGGGATAGCAGTAGGCAAGGTGATTAGGTCATGAGAGTGGAGCCTCGTGAATGGGATTCGTGCTCTCATAAGGGGCCATAAAGCTAGCTTCCTCTCTTCCTGCCGTGCGAGGATACGGGAGAAGTCGGCAGACGGCAGACTGGAAGAAGGTTCCCACCAGAGCCGGTCCATGCTGGCATCAGAACTGTGAGAAATACGTTTCTGTGGTTTGTAAGGTGCCCGGTTTATGGTGTTTCGTTATAGCAGCCTGAGCTGAATCAGACAACTTTTAAGCTGCCAGGGGTTTAACAACCAGCTTCCAAGACTCCTGAATACCTAACAGTTGACTCTCTGGAGCCTCTAACAAGCCGACTCCGGCACACCACTGGAAATGCACAGCAGCTTGAGGAAACATGGAGTCAGTTACACGGAAGCTGGAAAAGACGCACCTCAGGAAGCAAAAGGAATGTTAACTTGGTTCCGAGAATGTGCCAAGTAGCTCATATCAGAGGGATCAGTACTAAATTTTTTCCCTCCTCAGGACTTCTGCACGTATAATACTTTCTCATCTTTTCTTTGACGTGCTAGTTCATTCCCATCCTCCCCGCCTTGGCTGAAACGTCACCACCTGAGAGAGACCTTCGTGACCATTGTGTTTAAGGTAGACGTCCTCTACCTCCCAGGGTGGACGCCCTGTGGTGTACCGCCCAGACTGCCTTCAAAGAAGGACTCACCCTAGATGCCAGGAGTGCTGGCAGCAGACATCCTTCAGAAGTCAGCTCGTCCAAGGATTGTCTCAGCTACAGAGAGCCACCCTCCCAAATGTGATCCACATCCAAGGATTGATCGACGCAGGAGCACAAATCCTGGCCATTTCAGCCCAACTAGGGAGAAATCAGAGGGGCCATTCAGTCCTAGGGCTCCCCGTGGGCTTGGCCGTCCTGCTTCCTTCTCTCCCTTTCATAGGTGTGCATCCCAGGGCACCCCTTGCACGCTCAGCTCTGCCTCAGAGTCTCCTTCCCAGAGGCTCCAAATTGCACCATTCCCCATCCCCAATCTCACATCCCACTATTCTTTATCTCAGCTTTTTGGTTGTTGTCTTCAATTCAAAAATTATTGTACTTGCTGATTGAATTTCTTTCTTCTTATTCCCCTAGGAGAATATAAAGTGATTATTTATGCACAGAGGCTGTATTTGCTCTTGTATCCTTATGCTGTCACAGTGCTTGACATATAATAAGTGTTCAATAATTTTCTTTTTTTAAAGATTGGCACCTGAGCTAACATCTGTTGCCAACCTTCTTTTTTTTTCCTTCTTCTTCTCCCCAAAGCCCCCCAATACATAGTTGTATATTCTAGTTGTGAGTGCCTCTGGTTGTGCTATGTGGAATGCCATCTCAGCATGGCCTGATGAGCAGTGCCATGTCCGTGCCCAGGATCCGAACGTACGAAACCCTGGGCCACCGAAGCAGAGTGAGCGAACTTAACCACTCGGCCACAGGGCTGATCCCTCAATAACACTTTTTAAACAAATTAAATTCTAAATGTATAACCAATGGTGCACTGATGGGCCACAAAGAGATGCCCCAAAATTCAGATCCTTTTTTACTGACCACATTCATCCATTCATTTTTTTACATGCACCTTACTAAATTTCTCAAATTTTCTATTCACAGATGAAACTAGAGTACACAGATGACTCTAATTCAGCAATCTACTGAGCTCTAGTGGCCATGAAAATATACACTGCCGCTAGGGCATGGGACCCACCACGAAGCTGGTGTGGGAAAGCGAAGACTAGGTGGGCCCTAATGAATTTTTCCCATCTGAAGGAGCTAGGTTCCAAAAGTTTGAGAGCCTTGTGTTTATATATGTTACCTCATTTCGTGCCCAAGATCTCAAAGTATAGTGGATCTTTTTTAACAAATAGATTTTAATTTTTTAGGACAATTTTAGATTTACAGAAACATTGGGAAGACAGTATAGAAAGCTCCCATCTAACCCGAATACAGTTTCCCCTATTGGTAACACCTTACATTAGTATGCTACATTGTCTACAATTAATGAGCCGATATTGCTGCATCATTATTAACTAAATTCCAAGCTTTATTCGGGTTTTCTTACTTTTGCTTAGTGTGCTCTCTTTGTTCCAAAATCCCACATTTCATTTAGTTGTCGTGTCTTCTTTGGCTCCTCTTGGCTGTGACAGTTTCTCAGACCTTTCCTTGTTTTTGACATCTCTGATGGTTGTAAAGAGTATTTTTCAGGTATACTGTAGGAGGCCCCTCTATTGGAATTTGAGGCTTTTCTGATGATTAGACCAGGGTTATGGTTTGGAGGAGGAGATGACAGAGGTAAAGGGCCATTTTTATCACATCATATTAAGAGTACATACTGTCAACATGATTTATGGCTGTTGATGTCGCCCTTGGTCATTTGGAGGAAGTAATGTTGCCAGGTTTCTCTGTTATAAAGTTACTTTTTTTCCCGCTTGCATAGTGTACTCTTTGCAGGGAAGTCTCTACACGTAGCTCACACTTAAGGAGTGAAGAGCTATCTTCCCCTCCTTTAGAATGGAGTATCTACATAAATCATTTGGAGTTCTTCTGCATGGGAGATTTGTGTCTTTTCCCTCATTTATTGACTTATTCAATCATTTATTTATATCATTATGGACTCATGGATATTAATTTTATATTTTGGGTTATAATCCAAAACTATTTTATTGCTCAAATTCTTCCAGCTTTGGTCATTTGGAGCTCTTTCATTTGGTTCCTGTGAAAGTATATTTTTTTATTCCCATTTTACGGATAAGGAATCGAAGCTTCAAAGAACGCAAAGTTGCCATCATCACTTTACTAACAAGAGCAGACATGTGATTAGAATCATAAGATTCTAAAGCACAGGTTTTGGGGCTTTATTTTTCCTGTTCACCATGGTCCATCTGAATATAGCCAATCTTTGTAAATCAATGACTAGTGTATATTTCACCTGATGGAGTTATTTAAGGCAATAACAGTTTTGAGGGTATCAATCTGCTACGTACATTATAGAGAAACTTCCTTAGGTGTTTATCTACTTTTTATAGTGTACATCTGGATGAATTTTCACAGAGTAAACCCACTCATGCAACGAGCACCCACATCAAGAAACAGAACATTACCAGCTCACCGGAAATCTCCTTCGTGCCTTCTTCCAGTCAGCCCCACCCCATAGGTTACCACTTTCCTGAATTCTAACTGCATAGATCAGTTGTGCCTGATCTTTAATTTGAATAAATGAAATCGTACATTAGTCCTTTTTAAGGCTGGATTCTTTCATTCGTTCTGCTATGTTTTCATGTGGTTTGGTTAGTGGAATTTTTTTAAAAGGTTTCAACCATATATTTCACAAGAAAGTTTACAAGTGAAGTAGTACCTGTAAAAACATGTTAAGCAATTACATAAAAAAATAGCACACTACTCCATAAAAAGTAAATTTGCTTAAGATTAACGTAACACAAAGAATGGAAAATATCCAGAGAGGAAGCGCAATTGTCCCATTATCCCAAGGTGGCTTAATTCCTCCTCACCATCATTATCTATAGTTTTATCTACAAAGAGCTGCTGTAATAATGTCTCTGGGGTCTTTTTCATAGGAATAGTGTTTCCTGACTAACAGGGTGTTATTCTTGCCAACACAAAGCCAAAAACTCACTCGGCTGCTTCTAATACATACTGGTGCGAGATTCTACCTGCCAAGTTTGACCAAAATACCACCCAGAAATCCAAGAGATCTCTGATTTACAGAAATTCTCTATTTTCTGTTTCATTAACAATCACTGCCATTGACCTAGTTCCTCCAAAAGGGATGGCAAACCCTTGACACCCCTGCCATCACACCCTTCTAATGCCACCATGAACATGGCTCAATCAAACAATCAAATCATTGTTCCATCTCTTCCTTAGAAGCTACTTGCCCAAACACTCTTAACCAACCAGAGATATCACAGGAGAGGAAAGCTATTTGCCATCCCTGCTTACACACAAAACGTTGTGTTACTCTCTAGCTGGGTCCAGGCTTTCATTGCATTGTTTTCTAGTTGGATTCAGGTTTTTAATTTCTGCTTAATCCTTATCACATTTCTCCCCTACTCATGAATCTACTCCGGCTCCCACTTGTCTGATAGGTAATGGGTGAAGTGCCCTGCCTGGTTTTCCATAATTTATTCACACCCAACCAAGCACAACCTCAGGACCTATCTTTTATTACAGTCAGGCTGGTTGCTTCATCATCTCTCACATGTCCTGCTTTTTCCATCCTGTGTGTTCCTGCCTGTCTTCTAATACTCATACATTTATTCATTAGTTCATTCTTTCAACAGATATTTCTTAAGCACTGGCTATGTGCTATGCACTCTTCTAGATCATGGGGGTACAGCAGTACATGAGACCACCCATGTCCTTGTCCTGTGGAGCTTACATTGTAGAGGGAGATAGGATACATTCAATAAAGAAACAAACAAATGCATATGGTGTCAAGTGGTGATGAGTGCTATGAAGCAGAGCAGTGACTGGGGAGGAGGATGCCATGTTCTGTATGGAGATCAGGGAAGGCATCTCTGAGCAGGGACAAGCTGAACAGGTCTCCCAGGGAAGGCTGCACCAGGCACAGGGAAGAGCAGGTGCAAAGGCTCTCAGTCAAGGACATGATTGTTTGAGGAAGAACCAGGTCATTTTGATGAGAATAGAGTAAGTGAGGAAGAGAATGATAGGCGGTAGATCAAGACAGTAGTTCTGGGCTGCTTCTTGTGGGGCCTTTAAGCCAATGGTTCTCAACTGGGGTGATTTTGCCCCCCAGGGGACATCTAACAATATCTGGGGATATTTTTGGTTGTCACAGTTGGGTGGTGCCACCGGCATCTAGCGCATAGAGTCAAATGAAGATGCTTCATATCCTACAATGCACAGGGCAGCCCCACAACAAGGAGGTATCCAGCCCAATGTCAACAGTGCCAAGGTTGAGAAACCCTGCTTTAAACCATGGTGAAGACTATGGTTTTTATTCTACGAATGATGAGATGTCATTAGAAAGTTTTGAACAAAGGAGTGACATGAACTGACTTGGATTTTAAAAGGATCATTTTAGATACTGTGCCGTAAATCATAATTTGAATAATAAAAGTGAAATAAAAGGCTACCATTTATTGAGCACTTATTATATCTGAGACTCTGTGCTAAACACCTTACCTAAAATATCTCCATAATTTTCTTCATTCTTCCTACCGCTATCTGACATTACATTACATATTGGTCCATTAATTTCTAAATAATTGTCTCCCCCAATAGAATGCAAACTCCGTGAGGGCAACAACCTTGCTTTGTTCCCTGTTGAATCTGCAGCACCTAGGACAGTGCTGGAATAGACACTCTATATGTGTTGAAGGAGTAAACAGTGCCTAGGGTCAATTTGTTTACTTTCATTTCACAGACAAAAGAAGTGAGTTTCAGCATTAGTTGCCTGAACCATGGCTACAAGCAAATCCATGTTTTGTAGTCCATTCCTTGGAGGACAATCTCCAAGTCTGGTGACAATCCTCAGAAAGAAATGCTCCCAGTGGATAATATTCTAGGTGAGCCGTCCAAGTACCGATTGCTACACCTTGCTAATTTTTGACATCCATATCTATTTATGAATTCATTCATTTGCCAAGTTTTTCTCGAGTTGATACTATGTGCCAGGCACTGTGCTAGGCACTCGGGACACACTGGTGAGGAAGATAGATGTGATCCCCATGTGTATCAGTCAGTTCAGGCTGCCATAACAAAATGCCACAGACTGGATGGCTTAAGCCACAAAAATCCATTCTCCCAAAGTTCTGGAGTCCAATCAGAGATCAGGACGCTGGTAAGGTTGGGTTCTGGTGAGAGCCATCTTCCTGGCCTGCAGGAGGAGAGCTCACTGCGGGCCTTCTCACTGTATCCTCACATGGCAGAGAGAGGGAGAGAGAGAGAGAGCTCTGGTGTCTCTTCCTATAAGGACGTTGACCCCATCATGGGTGCTCGACCCTCATGACTCATCTAAACCTAATCCCTCCCCAGAGGCCCCATCTCCACATACCATCATATTGGGGGTTACAGCTTCAACATATGAATTTTGGGGGAAACACAATTCAGTCCGTAGAACTGTTCTCACAAAGTTTACAGTCCAGTGTGGGATACGGACAGTACATGCATGATATAAAAAAGAAAATTATGGTCCAGCCCCAGTGGCCTAGTGGTTAAGTTCCACACACTCTGCCTCAGCAGCCCAGGTTTGGTTCCCAGGCATGGACCTACACCACTCGTCTGTCAGTGTCCATGCTGTGGTGGAGGCTCACATACCAAAAAAAAAAAGAGGAAGATTGGCAGCAGATGTGAGCCCAGGATGAATCTTCCTCAGCAAAAAATAAAGAAAAGAAAAAAGAAAAGAAAGTTATGAATTGTGGTAAGTGCTACAAAGGAACTAAAATGAATGCTGTGATGAGTAATTCAGGTGAAAGGGAGGGACCTGCCTTGAGGAGGCAGGTCAAAGAAGACTTCTCTCAGGAAGTAACACAAACAAATCGTCTAAAATTTAGTACAATGAAAAATACCTCGTTAATAACTTTGACACTGATTACATGTTGAAAGGATAATATTTTGGATATACTGCTTTAAATAAAATACAGTACTAAAATTAATTTTACCTGTTTCTTTTATACTTTTTTTAAATGTGACTACTAGAAAACTTTTAATTAATTACGCAGCTCACATTATGCTTCTATTGGGCAACACTGCCGTGTACTATTCCTTTCCCACTAAAGACACTAACGAGGAAGGACAAAGAGTGACGCTCCAAAGAGATGAGACAGGAGTGGGGATGGGAAGCAACATGTCAGGAGGTTTGGAAGTTAAGTTGGTAGAAATGACTAAGTCATATTTTAAGAATAGAGCAGTCTGCTCGTGGTTACGGGTTTCTTTTCGGGGTGATGATAATTTGGAATTAGATAGTAGTGACAGTTGTATAATCTTACGAATATACTAAAAACCACTGAATTGTATACTTTAAAGGGTGAATTTCATGGTATGTGAATTGTAGCTCAATAAAAAGAAAGATATAAAAAAGAATAAGGCAATCTAATATCTACAGTGTCTGCTATAACAGAAGACCCCTGAATTTTCCGGAAAGCTTACTTCTGTCAGCTGATCTGTGTGTGTGACTTTCTTTGTGTGTGCATGTGTGTGGGTGGGTTGAGGGTGAGTAATTAAGGAAAAGGAACTCTTATATGTTTTGGCTGAAAACAGGGAGAAGAACAAGAGGTCACCTTCATCAGAAATCAGAGCCAGAGAAGACGTGGAGAAAGACAAGCTTGGGAATTTGTGAACCTCTTGTGGAGAGCGTGGATGGACCTCTGACAGTGTGTAGAACATGGACTCAAGCAGATGATATCTTGACTCAATGGGACACGGTGACTCCGTGATATCTCAGTCACTTTGATCATCAGGAACATCTGCTCAATTAAGCATAACCGTGCACTTCTACCTATGATTATGTGTTCTAGGTTAGAACTTCCTTGCATAAGGCAAAGGGAATACCCTGCCCCTCGGGCCCTCCCTCTGTCTAGCCCTGTGCTAGTTCCCCAGCAGCAACCCGAGACGAAGCTTCTTCTCCAGGGACAAGCACACAGGTCAAGTGCACAGTTTCAGAATTGATACAGAACATCTTTAGAAGACAGCCCCAACCAAAGTGTCCCTCCATTCATTAACTCAGCTTCTCTCTGCCCCACACTGGGCTGGGTGCTCGTGCTAAAATGGTGACTGAGATGGACCCACTCCCTGCCCTCAAGGGGCCTCCAGCCTGGTGGGGAACTCAGAGTCCACAGCCGGCCTTATGAACTTTTCCCAGTCTGCTAAATTTATCATTGGTCATGCGGTATTTGTTGTCTTAGTTTGCAATCTCTGTCATTGTATTTTAACTCAGGAGAATGAAAAATGATGGTGATGTCAATGACCTCTTACCTCCTCCGTAGACTCTGCACAAGGACTGTGTCCATCTTAGCCTGTTTGGACTGTGTGCCTCTTCCACATCTCCCCGACTCTTAATTCTATTTGACTTCGCTTCTTTTCTCTGTGATCCAAGTCACTAACTCACTGATCCGTGGGCTCCTTCTGCTGACTTCTGCACCTGATTCACAGCCAAAGCCTGTGCTGCGAGGAAAAGCAGAGAGGGACGCTCTGGCTACTCTACAAAGAATGAGTTGGAGGGGCAAGAGTGAAATCCCAGAGGCTGGGAGCAGCCCCGGAGGAAATGACGACAGCTTTGCCTAGAGCAGAGGTGGCGCAGGAGAGCGGTGGGTGTATCAGGACACACTCTGAAAGCAGCAGTTATGGCACTGGGAATGAACTGGATCTGGGGGAAGAAGGAGGAGAACAGAGCTTAAGGGTGACTCCGAATTCTGGTCTCCACAGGGTGCCAGGTAGTGTGGTTCACCAAGATGGAGAAGACTGAGCCCAGGAGCTCAATCAAGAGCTCACTTTCAGATGCATAAAGTCTGAGACATCCAGTGGAATTGGGTGTATGGGTGCTGGAGAGGGGAATTGCTTACATGCGGCTTTGAGCTGTGGTTCATGCTCAACGAAGGGCTACGCTTTAGCTTCACCTGGGATGGAGGTGCTCTGAGGAAATGTCAACACCCAGGTCACATGCCTTAGATCAGGTAAACCTGAGCTCTGGAAGCAGGCGCCCAAGTATCAGTGTGCTTTAAAAGGCTCACAGGCGATCCTAATGCACAGTGATGGTTGATATCCGCCAGACTCGAGGAACTGCCCGAAGGTGGAGACCTTATCTGTGTGCAGGGCAGCCACAGCAGGCTCAGAAGCCTCATCTTTCTGCCTTATCAAAGGAACTCTCTAGATTGTGTCTATTTAAAATTCTCTCTCTGCTGTTTCAGCGGGTGGCTGAATTCTATGCGTCAAAACAACCAATTGTTCATAGTCTTGGGTGTTCTTGTGTTGCCAGCAGTTCCAGGCCTTTTGTCCTGGGACTCTCGTGTTTGTAGCAATGTCAGTCTCCTGGTGAAGCTCCACGGCTGCTTCACGTCTTCCATCCTTTTGGGGATAGAGTATTTGCAATCTCCTTTGTGAACTTTCTTTCAAAACAAACTCCCAGCACCCTCTGCCACTGTGTGCTCAAAGCAGATGAAAATACATTCAGGCCTGGCCTATTCTTTAAAATCCAGTTCAATCCCCATTTCCTTTTATTATCATTGGGCATCCATGATGTGACTTGCTTTGTACCTGGCACTTGAGGATATCGTGACCAACGAAAACGACATGGCCCCTGATCCGGGGAGCTCGCACTGTAGGAGAGGGTGTCTCAACCTCAGCACTATTGCCATGTGACATCAGGTAATTCTCTGTTGTGGGGGCCGCCCTGTGCATTGTAGAATGTTCAGCAGCATCCCTGGCTTCTACCCACCAGATGGCAGTAGTATGTTCTCATGCCCCTCAGTTGTGACAACCAAAAATATCCCCAGACATTGCTAAAACGTCCCCTGGGAAGCAAGACTGCCTCCATTAAGAAGCAGTGCTATGGTAGGAAGAAGACATTGAACAAATACTCATAAAGGTTGAGAAATGTGATGAGAATGTCATATACAAGAGAGATCTAATTTAACTTGGCAGTGACAGAGCGCTCAGAGGCCAACGTGGAGACTGTTTCTGTCCAGAAAATGGCTAGTATGATTTCTGTCATGATGTTTTCTCTGATTGCTTTATTGTCTTTCGTCTTCTCCAATTTCCTGCAGTAGTATTCATCGATTGTGTACTATGCAGCCAGGCACAGTATTAAACATTTGCATGCCTTATTTCATTTTATTCTCCTAACTATACTGTAACCATAAGCGGCACCACAAACAATTGAAGATGCACTATGTAAGTAAATTGCCTTTTTCACCAATAGCTTGGCATATTAGTCTTGTAAACCAACTAGAACGACAGCTGAGACACTCAGTGGCTTCTACCTTTTCTTTATCTCTTGGATAATAACCTCCTACTTCATCAATTGCCACAATTCTTTTGGCACTGTCAACGTCTTCAGTGAGGCCTTTCTTTAGGGCCTCCAAAATCACTCCCCAAAATTTCTCCCTCCCCAAAACTTCTTTTAATCTCACTATTTCCTAGTGCTAATCTCTCATCTTGATCGTTTTTTGTTCCACCAGGGTTCTCAAAACTTCCGAGTTGCACTAACATCATCTCCACACTGTCTGCGTTGGGGTTCCTTCTTGTTCCATTTACTGAAACAGTTCTCTCTAATCAGTACCCCCAAGGCACTGAATCCAGAGGCATCTTGTCATCCCATTCAATCTGTCCTCCGTGTTGGATGTTATTTATAACTCTCTTCCTTGGAACTTTCCTCTTCCTTGGAATCCTACAGCATCCAGATCTACCTGCCTGTAGATTTGAGTGGACTCCACTGCCCAGTTCCTTGTCCTAATCTCTGTCTACATTCTTGGCTCAGATGTCGTTTTAGCTTCCAGAACTTCATTTGTCTTATCGATGTGGAAGACTAACCTAATTTTATCTCCAATCTTGGGCTCTTTCTTGGATTTAGCCTCACTTCTCCAAATTCATCTGGAGACCTCCACCTGGATACAAACTTGGCATCTCAAATTTAAGACATCTCAGACAAAAAGCATTATCTTCTTCTCAAAGTCAGTTCTTTCCCCTCAGTCTCTCAAAACCTGTTGTTTCTCTTAGCAGTAAAAGTCATTCTCAGACCCTCAGAATAATTGTCTACATTCATTTCTTCATGCATTCATTCCTTGAGCCTGTTGTGGGCACCATGCTTTACACGTTGCCTACCCTCATGGAGGTGACAATCCATCTGGCAAAACAGACAGTCAAGAGGAATTACAAAGGGCTTTGACGAGGTTTACGGTAGGGAAAGTCCAACATTTAGTGGGTCTCTCCTCTTCTTCTCTACGAAGATCCAGTGAGCCAGCAAGTTTGCCCATTCTTCCATCATGAAGTCCCCCCATTAGCTGCTTGCTTTCCAAACTCACGGCCCCCGCCCCAGCCTTCTGGGTGATCTTACCTCCTCCTTCTTCTTCCCACATCTCTGAACTCTCACATGTTGCATTGCCTTTTAATGTCCTGGTTTCTTGTCTATCTCCCTCACTACACTATAAGTTTATTAAATGTAATGAATGCACGCATGCTGTTTGCCACTGTATTCCAAGTACCTGGCACAGAGGTGCTCAAGAATTATTCATGCAATAATGAATGAATGGATTGCAATCCCCTTTCCACACTATCAACTATAGCGCTCCTTTTGAAAATCCTCCTTTGAAAATGGTATCTTCTCTGGCTCCTCCCAAAACTTCACCAAACTCAACAGTACACAGGGCAGGCTTTGAAGTGATAACCTAGAGGTGGCCAAGAGCACAGCTGGGAATATTTGGAAAACAGTGATGGGCTCCATGAACAATGAGAAGGCATCTTGCACAAGGCACTGATGGCTTCTCATTGGAGACATAACAGCTCTGCTATTGGAGAGAAACCCCAGGGAAGTCCCTAGTTGTTCAGTCCCCGAGGTTCTCTGAAATGCCAAGGTGAGCCTTGATGGGTGATAGAGCTCTCCTTCCACTGCTGGAAGCCAACTTTACCGTATGACCCTGGGTCTGAATGTGGAAGCCAAAGATGCTTGGGGGCCACTTAGCAGATCTGAAACACTTGGCAGTCATTGCCCCTTTCCCCCAGAGAAGGCACACATGTCAATCTCCTGTCTGCACTGCTTATATCATCTCCTTGACCTAAAAGAAAGATAGAATAGCCTGCATTTGAATTCTAGTACCACACTTACTTACTTCACATTATGTGACCTTAGTTATGTAAACTCTTGAAAGCCTCCATTTCTTCATCTTTGAATGGGATTAATAATAGAAATTATCTCATTGATATCATGACCATTATTATTCTAGAATGTGGATATTGGGCATGTGGGCCTCTTCACTCTACTTTTCATATATTTAAAGCTTTTCATAATTTTTTACAAATTATCTTATAAGGCCTTTGTGAAGATTAAATAAAATTAGGCATGGAAAGTGCTAATCACAGTGCCTGACACAGTTTCTGACGTACTTCTCAGGAACACCGTGAAACCACCATCCATGCCATCAGAGTCTCGCGGCACTGAAATTATCTTACCTATGTATTGGTTTGCTTGTTTCATGTCTTCCTTCACTAGAATTAAGCTTCTTGAGGGCAAGGGCCTTGTTTGTCTTCGCTCCCCACTGTATCTCAAGTGTGCACAGTAGGCAATCGACAAGTGGTTGTTGAAAGCATGAAATGTGAAAACATGCAGCTATGGCTCCAGCACAGCTCAAATCAATTACAAATCGTCGTCCCTCTCAGGACCCCTTATCCTCCACAGCCTGAGAGTCTCATACAGAGATGGAGACTCACGAGGAAAGACAACAGCTGAACATTTTGCCCAGAGCAAAGGTCTCCATGTTCCAATGCCCTCAAAAGACTCTCTCTCTAATAGAAGAACTGAAAAGACAACTCAGCATAAAGGATCAAGACTGAGAAGAATCATGGGAGAAAACTCAAGAGACTAGAGTGGTCGCATGAGAAACCCTCAGATAAGGTCAGGGCTTAAAGAGGCAAGAAACAAGGGTAGACACAGCATAGAACCAAGGGTCTTGACATGGGAGAAGCCCTACCCATCTGTAAGAAAAGCATCTGTAAGTGAAAACCTAGATTAGACTGAGGTCTGCAGAAACAAGTTAACTACAGAAAGAGAGCTTGCCAGTCAAGTGATGGTATTAATGAGAAAGAACAAAGGCACCAGTGAATGAGGCTGATGACGTAGCATTCATGAATGGCATGGAGACAGAAATACCAAACTCTAATTTTGCTTTTGTCTTCTTTGCAAAGGGGATTAATAGACTGGACAAGATGAGGAAAAGGTAAAAATCATTATATCTCATGAATCACCTACTACATGCCATGCAGCACATATATATTCATAATCTTGTTTAATCCTGAGAAAAAGTATCGATCATGATTTTCATTTTACATATGAGGAAAATTAGCCTCAGAGAGGTGAAGCTGCTTGCTCAAGAGCCCGGAGTTAGTGAGTGGTCTAACACTTTCATTTAGACATTTTGAATCTTAAGAGTGAAGCCGTGTGTGTGTGCGTGTGTGTGTGTGAAGAGAGTTGTGGGCAAACAGCTCACCACTGACCCCATTTAAGTTTCAGTCAAATCTGCCTAGACCTCTGGCACACAAGCTGCAGTTTAGAGACAGCATCTTCCATCCAGAGAGCTGGTTTTCTGAACCTAAGATTAGGGGGATCGCTTCTTCCTCACTTCCTGTGCTTCCTTTAATATGGAAGAATAATTATCAGTGTGACACTCCTGGCCCCTCTCTCTCCTGCTTTCTCCTCTCCTGGGAAGGTGGAGCAAAGTATCTGGTGAGTTGGACAGAAGGAACTGGACAAGAACGTCTCACCCAACATAAAGGTCTCTTCTCTTTCTAACAGAAGAACCCAAAGGACAATTCAGAGCAAATGATCAGGACTGAGAAGTGGAGGAGACAACTCAAGAGCTCAGAGCATCACATGGAGGCTCTCCTCTCTTCCTTGGGAATCTCCTAGCCCGCAAAATGCCTGTGCTATTGGGCTGTGATAGCCCAGCTGCCCCATCCAAGACCTACCTTGTGGGCAAGGCTTGAGACTTTCAACCCTGCCTTGAATGGGTGCACTGTTATTACTACACTTTGAAGACACTTAATCCAATGCTTCTATCAGGAATAAAGCTGACGTCCTGATCTCCACCTGCCTTGTTTCCCTGTCTGTCTCAACTGGTTCTGAACTCAGCTGGGGAAAAAGGGGGATTATGGATTGACCTCACCAAACAAAGCAACAACATCCAATGAAAGAACTTGCATTTATTCTGATTTAATTTCACCTCGTTAGTTCCAGTCTGGTCTGTAGTGCTCATACCAAGGTGGCACATGATGTTAAATCTGAGTCAATGTCTCAAAGGAATGTCAAGAAACTGGAAATGGTCCAAAAGAGACTGAGGATAATGGTGAAAGTTCTGGAAACCAAGACATGGGAAGAATGGTAAAGGAATGAGACAATGTAGTTCAAAGCAGATTTGGCTATGATATGATGCATTCTTCGCATTTTTCAAGGGTTATCATGCAAAAGAGTGCTTTAATTAGATTATGTGACTTCTAAGGGCAGAACTAAGTGCTTTGATGAATATTCCAGGGAGGCATATTTTGGCTCATTATTAGAAGATATTTACAACTATTAGCATTGTATAAAAATGGAAGTATTTCCTTGAAGAGGTGGTGAGCTTTCCATCACTGGGTTTATTCAAATAACCCCAGTCAATGGATGATTCTGAAAAGGGCGTTCAAGACTGGGAGATAGTTGGTTGAAATGAAGTTTATCTCTGACTTGTGTAAAGCCCAAAGTAGCTGACTGGGGTGTTCTTTCTCCTTCACCACTATTTCCCCCCAGCATCACAACTGACTCATAACGAGTGGAGCAGGCCAGCAGAGACTGAAGGCAGACCCTGCCTGGGGAACAGGACCCCAAACCCTACACCATTGTTCCTACGACAATGTTCCCCTAAGATGACTTATTGGTTTACTATCTGTGTTTGAACACATACTTCCTGTGGCTTATTCTAGAAGCTTCTCTCAAACTTTAAGTGGGAAAGGTGTGGGTGTTGGGTGGGAGGGTTCTGAGGAAGTGATTCCCTCCATCTCATATTTCCTCCATTCTCATGATTCTGTTGCAATCATGCTCACTCTCATTCTTCTCTTTCCAGAATTAGGGGTCTTTTAGCAACCTCATCCTTTGACTACCTGATCATCAACCTCGTGCTGCCCTGTTTGGCTAAGAATGAGAAGAAAGAATTAAGGAGAACTCTGAAGTTTCTGATTTGGGCAGATTGATAGGAGGAATCAAAGATGTACTGTGAATTCCCTGACAGGCTGATGGGTGGATGATGATAGTGCCATCAACAGAGTAGAGACTATTGGAGCAATGGCAGGATTTAGGGGAATGTTAATGAGTGCAGTCAGGGACATGTGGATCCTGGGACATTCAGGAAGCAGTGGATATGTGGTCCAGAGTACAGGACACAAGTCTGGGCAAGACATAGAGATTAATCATCACCAGAATATGGTGGCAAGGGAAGATACACATGGAAACAAGAGTACTACAGGAGAATGTGAGAGTGTAAAGAGACCCTAAAGGAAAACACGGGAATTTGAGGGTTAGGTGTAGAGAATGGTGACATTTAGGAAGGTAGACAGAGGAAGATGAATCTATGAAGAAATCATCAAAAAGGGAGAGAAAAGAATCTGTAGAAAGTGGCTGACGCAAAGAAGTGGAAACAGAGATGGGAAATAGGTGGAATAGATAGAATTGGGGAAAAGGTGGGAACCAGAGAAGTTAAGAAAAGGAAAAGGATAAGAGAGAAGGTGATACGTTTATTTAAGAACACGCTGAGTTGAAAGTTTCAGTCTAAAATCCTGGAAATATGAGTCAGGAGGTGAAAAGAGTTTTGGGTGTACTAAACTACCGGTTTTCCAGTCCTCACACAGAGACCATTAACAGCACAGGAGCAGGTGAGACTTACACAGCAGAGGATGTGGCAAGATAAGAGAACTAAGGACAGAGGCAAGAGGGCTCCCTAGGGGCGCGGGTAGGAAGAAGAACCTGGAGGGTCAGGGACAGAGAATTCAGGGAGGAGCGCAGAAGTGAAGTATCCTGAAAGGCAAAGGGGGCCATGTCAAGAAGAAAAATATGGTCAGCAGTGCTCGAGGAGAGGTCAAGCTCTGGTGACTAGGAGGGCACCAGTGACCCTTGGGAGAGCAGTTTCAGCAGCGTGGTGGGAGCCAGAGGATGTCCGTTTGTGCCACATCTTGGGTAAGTAGGAGCACCCTTAAAACCAAGTCATCACAATGATGTGTTTGGGGCCTCCGCAACTCAGCCATGTCACTCTGCCCTTTCTTTACAGGTGACCCCAGCAAAAAGAACCAGCAGAGATAAGTACCTAAGCAAGTGGGCAGATTGGGACAATTCCATTGTGCCCAGCCAATGACCACAAAAGGGGGAGGACATTTCACTGACTTGGTCCATTCACTCAGTGACATTGTATTGGGTCTAATATGCTCAGAGATTGAGAAGGGGTTACATGGTCACAAAAGAGACCTAGTCCCTGCCTTCAAACAGCTTGCAAGATATTTGGGGAGACTTTCATTCCATGAGAATTTCCCCCAACCAGAGCACCCCATCTAGAATGCCTAATGAAACCACCATTCAAACTTTTACAGAATCACCTGGGTTAACAACATCTTTTTATGCTTCTCTGTAGAAGGCTAAGGTAAAGCTTAAACTGAATGAGGAATGAGGATACATGCTTATACAAAAAAAAAAAATCTGATGGAGTAACTGGATTATAGGCTCACTGAGGATTATATCAATTCCTTACTACACAGTCCCATGCCACATAAGGATGTTTCGGTCAATGATGGGCCACATATACGATGGTGGTCCCACAAGATGAGTACCATATAGCCTAGGTGTGTAGTAGCGTTTCTCAGAAAGTATCCCTGTCGTTAAGCGACACACGACTATATACTTGAAAGACCTCTTCCGTTGCTCCATTAACCATCACTCTGTTGTGTTTCTCCAGTCTCCTTCTTCAAACCTAACCAAGGTCTAGTTCTATATTTCCAAATGCCAATGACTTTCCACCTGCACTGTCCTCTCACTGCCCTCAACTCAAACCTGAAGTCAAACTTACCCTATGGCTTCATCACCCTTTTCAAACGTCCCTATCCCTGTCCATGGTACCTCGATTTTATCTTATCTGATCTGCATCTCTTGTACCCAATCAGTTGCCAAGTTCTGTATCAAGCAGAACCTTGTGCACATAATAGATGTCAAATATTTACTTGCCGATTGAATGGACATGTTTTATATGCTGGGAATCTTTACAGGCTACTAGTAACTGTGGCTATAGCACTGATAATGACAGAGGTTGGGAGCATGGCTTCAGGTGACAGATGGATCTGATCTGGGTTTAGTCTCATCTCTGCTACTTAGTAGCTCAGTGACTTTGGACACATCGTTCCTCGTTTACAAGATGTAAGTTATTAGAGTTGTAAGAATAAAATATAAAAGGTATGTAAAGCTCTGAGCATGAAGATGTTATTTCTCTTAGTCTCATAGTCCACTGTCAATGTTTGTCCGTTTCCATAATCTAACATCAAATCAAAAGGAGCCCAAATCCCAAGGTGATGCCAACAGTATTCAATTTTAGAACTTTAATTGAACTATTTAATAAGTCCCAGAAGGGGTCACCCATCACATTGGACCCATCATTTGAAGCATAAAATGAAGACCTCCACATAAAACAGATCCCTCTTGCCTTCCCTGATCCATCCTCCATTGTACCTAGTTTTGAAAATTCCAATTGAAAATTATCCAATTCAACAAGTTTTAATGACTGCCAGCTTTGTGTGTAGTAGCTGCTTAACCAATTAGCCTGGAAGACCTTATTTTCCCTCTAGCAAGCTACTTTTAAATTCCTAACAAGGTCCCTCCTTTGTCAAGCTTTCCCTAGCCCCCCACATAGGAGCTGTGCCCACTCATGGGCTCCACGGCTCTTTGGGAATCCTCCTGGAGGTACCCTCTTTACCTCGTCCCATGCCTATGGTTATGTATGGCCACATCTCTCCTGTTGGACAGTGAAGCACTCCAGGTGTGTGTCCTGCACACAGCAGATGCCAAATCAGTAGTTAACCCTCTAGGTGGGTAAGAAAGACTAGAGGAGCCAGGAGGAAAGGCCTGAGGATAGAAAATCATAGTTACCTTTGCATCTTTTACCAAGTTCAAAGGGTAGGCTGAGAAGGACAATGCACAAACTGGGATGAGGAAGAAGGAACCCCAGTGAATGTGGGTCCAAGATCAAGGAAAACTAGGAACTTTGATCCCATCCCTTGACAGCATAACAATTGCACGGTCTTTAATTTTCTTCTCCCATTGTTTCTGGACCGTACATGGCACATACCGGGTCCTCAATCAGTAGTTGTTGAATGAATAAGTGAATGTTCCTTCTCTCCGCTTTTTTGTCAGTCTTTTCCTTTTTTCTTTTTATTCTCCTTTTGTTCTCCCTAACTTCACTCCTCAACTTTTCCCCGTATCACCCCAATACACAAAATCACCCCCCCAACTCCCACTCACTCTACTTCTCCCTCTCTCTTTCTCTCCTCCACTAATTCCATCTATAGGAGTGTGTGTGTGTGTGTGTGTGTGTGTGTATTATCATTTCCAGTTTACAGAGGAGGAAACAGAAGTTCAAAAGCACAAAACTGGGTACCAAAGACCACACAGCTAGTAAGAGGTATGTAGCAGATAAGGTACCGCCCGGATCCATCGGCCATTTTCGTGCACGCTAATCCAAAGTGCGCTTCACTTCCAGCAGCCAGCACCTGTGACTTTGTCCGAGGGCTTCCCCAGGATGCCAGTGATCACTTTACCAGTGGCACAGAGAGCCAAAAGGGCCTGGAGTTTAAGCTTCCTCTCCTCCCCACCACTGCAGGGGGGGAACAGCCCTTCACTAATGATTGACAGGTGTACAGGTATAAGGGCTACAGCTCGCTGGCCGGCAATGCAGACAGCTCTCACGTGTGACCCCCACTGCCTCCAGATCTTTCCCCGGGTGAGTAAGCCAACGTGACTCTCAGCAGACTTCCCCTGATGCTGCACACCTGCTTGGCCTCCTCCCCTTCCCTGCCCATCTTCCCTACACCAGAACAGTGTTCCCTGGAAACCTTCCTAAGAAATCCCTTTGGCACAGATCCCCGTCTCAAGCTCAGCCTCCAGAGAACCCAGCCCAAGGCAATGCAAACGCAGAATGCAAACCCAAGCATCTCACACTTCAACATTTTTTCCACGATATTGTGCTTGAGACGCTGTTGCAATCACATGGGCCTGCTCTTCACTAATTTTATAGTCATTTTAAAAACTGGATGGCCGCTGTATCTCAAACACTCTAGGCTTGCTTATTCCTTCTTCTTACTACAATTATATATCTCTGAGACAAAAGACCCTTGACTATCTTGGCAAAATGAAATAAGGGACTCAAAGAGGAAAAGGTTTTTTTTAACTTGTCCTAGTAATTGTCCTACACCCGGGCCTATAATCAACTAGGCACCAAAATGGGCTTTATCCTATTAATGCGATCTCTTTTTAAAATGTTTCTACGGAGCTGGCCCGGTGGTGCAGCAGTTGGGTGCGCACATTCCGCTTCGGAGGCCCAGGGTTCACTGGTTTGGATCCCAGGTGCGGACTTGGCACCTTGCAGGCCATGCTGTGGCAGGCGTCCCACATATAAAATAGAGGATGGGCACAGATGTTAGCTCAGAGCCAGTCTTCCTCAGCAAAAAGAGGAGGATTGGCAGCAGTTAGCTCAGGGCTAATCTTCCTCAAAATAAATAAATAAAAATAAAATGTTTTTACTATATAAGTAATATAACCACACTAGAGGAATTCTAGGGGAAAAACAAACCCATCACTCTAACTCAACCATTCGAAAACTGTTTCCTTCCAGTGTTTCTCCTATTCCTGTGGTGTGGTTGGAGCCTTATTCAAACACTCAGGTCTCCTGCATGTTCTCCTCTAGCCCAGTTATCCATGTTGTCACACAGGCCTGTGGTTGTCATTTTTAATGGTTCCCCATTGTTACACTATAATTTGTCACCATTTTGCTTTTGATATTTCACAATTTTAAATAAGATTATCCTGAACAGCTCTGTGAATACACCATTTTGTTCTGTCTACCTTTTTTCCATATTTCAGATTATTTGCTTAAGAGACGTTTCCAAATCTTGAATCATCCGATAAAGGAATAATATTTATGGCTTTTAATGTATACCACCACATTTCTCCCTGCCCCTCCCCCACATTAAAATGTGTCCCAATTTATGACACATGCCAACCTAAAACAAAGTTATTCCAAGTCACAGTGACTCATTTTTTTGTGAGTTCTCATCTAACTAAATGGATTCATTTTAAATTTCTCCATTGAGTATAAAGGTCTTGAAACTTTGTGCAGAATTGTATTACACCTGGAGCGTTCCTCCTGAAGATAGCAAAGAACCTCAAAGGAACATTTCAGTCACCCTTAAATGTATGTGCTTCCTTTCTTAATTCTAAGCTGGCTGATTGGTAAGCATTTTACTGAGGGATCAGTCGCGGCATGAGTTGCCTAATTGAATCAGTCATCTTCCATGCCACTGCACACAAGTCAGGACATTTCAATGGCTGGTGTGGGCTAACTGACTGAAGTGTGTATTTTGTGCCTTTCTGCATGCCTACATCTTCAAACACAGAGGATAAAGAAAACTGACAAGATAAACAAGCAAGAAAGGATTCCTGTTTTCCCAATTATCTTGAAGTTTGCCTGAGTCTATCCTAGGGTTTAGTATTCTTATTTATTAGCCTTAGGAGTGCTGCTCCCTGAAATTGAAGTGCTCCCAGGAACTTTCAGACCCTCCGGGAGATCACGTTTCATTAGAGTCAGCCACGACATCCCGATTATTATTTTAACATGCTTAATTGTTCTGTCTTCTTGCACACAAGAGAAAAAGTACAAAAAAATAGATTCGACCCGGCCTTGCTCTTAAGACCATGAGTACTTGCTACTACACACAGAACAGAAGGATTTAGACTCTTCTTACAGATGCTCACCCAGCCCACCCAGAGAATTCTAGCAAAAAAGTGGAAAACCCAGCCAATCTTTTAGATGCACGATTCCAGGTCATACCAGACATTCACGTGGATAAACATCCCACCGATCAACAGAGTTTTCTACCTTTGTTTTGTTTTGTTTTGCTTTCGCTGAAGAAGCTTGTTTCCCGCAGCACTTCAAAATTCCAACAAGTGCCAACTTGCATTTTGTCTTAGAGAATTTCTTTATCAGGGTAAAGGAAAAGGAAAAGTAGACAAGTCGCTTTAGAGACCACTTCTCAGGGAATTGAGAGAACCTCTGATTCACTTCCATCCGCGCCCCCTGTTTGCTTTCACCCCAGTGGATGGTGGCCTCAGGCTGGGGTGGGGCGTGATGACCTCCCCGCAAATGATTCTGGAACTAATGTTCTTATCTTGGAAGAATTTTCTGGGTTGGGATAAGGCTGGATAATCCTAATTAGAGCCCTATCCAAGTTCAAACTTTGCAGCCAAACCAACCAGTTTTACAACACGCAGGAATTTAATTTGGCCTCACACCTGCAGTGGAAAAAAAAACACAAAAGAGGAAAAAAGCAGGCAGCTGAGCTAACAAGCAACTGTTTCTTGATCCAATTAAGAAACATCGGCAGGCTAATGACAGATTTGAAGACCAAAGATTCTTGACAGAACCCCGGGCAAATTACACAATTTCCACCTTCAATATTTAAAAAACACAGCAAAATACAAGGAGAACCTGGCTTTGTAAGGTTTCTTGCACATCTAGGGAGTAAGAGCCCAAGTCTAGAACGCCGTCAAACATTAATCTCAGAACAAAATTCCGTTTAAGCCTAAAGAAATCTATGGGACTTTCCTGGGTAAAATGAAACGCACAAAATGGCACAGCTTTGCCGATTCCTATTTATCCTGGGAAATTAACAAAACTGTGGCTTAGATGCTCTTCGCCTTCCCGGTCTCTCCCGCCACCAGTCCCGTCAGGTGCACCTCCTGAAGAAAGCAAACCAAAACGGTGCAGTGAAAGACACTTGCAGGTCTGCTTGCATTTGCTCTCTGTCAAGGATTTCATTTTTAAGCCTAATTTGAAAAAGTCCTGCTAAGGCAGAGCAAGTGCCAGGTGCTGCCCTGAGTGAGGGTCGCAGTCTGTCCACTTACCTGTGATCAGCACCGCCTTTTGATCCACAGGTAACAGCTCTTGGCCGGATAAGTAAGTATACATGAGGCAACATGACAGGGAGAAGAGAAGCAAGCCCCAGAAGAGGGACAGGCTGAGCAGGCAAGCCCCTCCCCACAGGCCCACCAAGCAGACCACCTTTCTCCCCTCCTGCCCTGGGCTCTTCAGTTTGCAAAGAACTGCTCCTCCCAGCACTACGGTGACAGCCAGGCAGAGCCCCACTGTCTCAGAGCAGAAAAGACTCATTCTCAGAGAGTCGTTGCACCTTTGTGTGCTCAGGGCCAGCAAGTCAAGTGGGCAAAGACTGGCTGGAGGCAGCCGGGGTTATATGAAGGGACAGGCAAGAAGGGAGGCGGAGATAACAGCCCCGGCACACTTTGAATGAGCGTGGATTAAGCATACTTATGCAGGCACACATTTCCTGGGGGGTAGTTCAGAGCCGTGTGCAGGTTAATGTAAGTCCCAGCACGCTTCCTAGTCCATTGCTCCCCCCACGCCCCCTGCACGTACAACACATACGCATACTCACCCGCAGCAAACACGAACCCATTATTTTTTTAATGACTCTAGAGGGACAACCAGTTGGGTAATAATTGACAGAACTCAATCTGAACAGCAAATAACAAACCCTTAAACCCATAGGAAAACACTGGTCCCATTTAGGAGCCTGTGGTGTGTCTGTCTGAGTCCTTCTGACTCAGAGATGTGTGTGTGTGTGTAAATCCAGGCAATCAGTGAGGTTTGGAAGATCAATTCTGGAAGGAGAAGGCATGACTGGTTTTTGTTCCTGTCCGCAGGACTCCCGCCATCTCCCAGTGGAGGCAGGCGAAGGGTTGGATGGAGAGAGAATATAGGACAAGAGGAAGAGATCCTTGGCAGATGCAAAGTGCTTGGGTCTTGCCAGAGGGAGGGGAGATATGCCAGGGAGAGATAACAATGATAATGCAACCAATAATGGCCCATATCTGTTGGGACCTATTTGTGCCAGAGATCGTGTTCAACTATTTGTTTGTTCATTCTCTTTATTGAGACCCCATTCTCTACCAAGTTCTGCTCCAGACACTGGCACTCCACAGTCAATATGCTCAGTCTCTTTGCATACAATATCCTTACAAAGTAGGTGTTGTTAGTGTCACGATTTTACAGGTGAGGACACTGAGGCACAGAGAGGTTAAGAGACTTACCCAAGACCACACAGAAATGGAGTCAAGCCGCCTTGTTTCAGAGTTTTGTGCTCTTAGTTGCTCTACTCTACTGCCTGCTGTAGGCAAAAAATAAAAGACAATCGGTACATTATATATTAGCCCTGCCCTACTCAAGCCCCATTTGAACCCTACAAAGCATTTCAAGGTGGGTATTATTACACTCAGTTTACAGAAAGGACAACTGAGGCTGGGAGAGGCTAAGTTACGTACATGAGAGTAGTGAATCCCGACCCACCTCCACAACTTCTTGGCTCAAAAGCCAGCACTCTGGATCCTCAACACCTTACTGACCACCGGCAACAATGATGAGATCCCCAAGAGGGCTCTGTCCCACCTGGGCGGATGGTGTGCCTTGCATGTACCAGGCACGTGGCTGGGAGGGACACAGAATTCTGATAAAGGCTGGGCGTTGGCCTATCTGGAGAGGCAAGAAAAGATCTGCCTCTGAGATCAGATTACCTGCACTCCAGACTCATCTGAGCTCTGTTACTCACTAACTAGGCACTCTTGGGGGGGTGTCATTCTATCCCCTAGACCACTTCTCCTCAGCTGTAAAAATGGGAAAAATATCGACGTGAAGCACTTAGCACCTCCTGCCTGGCACACCAGAAGCAGCCTCATAAATGCTGGCAAGTCATGTTTTTTAAGCAAGAGCATAAGAACTAGAGAAGTAACGTACAGTGCCCCGTGGCATATACACTTGTCCCAAAAGATGGTTGAAGTTGGCACGTGCTGAGGGGCAGGGAGGAGAAGGGGAGAGGGCTCCGATCGGACAATATGTATGGGGAAGGCAGGACTTCGGAGGGACGTCGCAGCAGCCTGTCCCATAAGAAGGTAGGGTTTGGGAAAGGGAGTCTGGGAAACTGGTTCTGGCCACCCATGAGCCTTCGGTGAATCGCCCCCAGCCAGTCCAACTGTAAAGGGAGCCCACTTGGGTACACGGCTGTCTCAAGACCCAAGAGAGACTGGGCGGAAGCAGTGACTTGTGGACCATAGTGTGCTGGGGGACCGAAAGAGGTGACAGTAAAGCCATCGTGGGGGGGTCTCAGTAGGGCAGTGGCACCTCTTGCCTGCCCTCCCGGCTGCGCGGACCCCTAAGGTGGGGTGGTATTTTTGTCTCCAGGCCAGGAAGCTGAGAGGTAAGAATCTGGAATGTGATTTGGCTAGATCTGAGATCTCCCTCCCTCTACAAACGCCATTCCTTCCTGTCAGCCCTGCTCACACCCGTCCCGGCTGCGGGTACCCCTCACGGGCCTTGTGGCCTCACCAGCTGGGAGGAGTCAGTCAAGCTAGCTCGGGAGGAGTGTCAGAGGGCTTTCTAGGTGAGGGTGCAGGACTGGTTACAGCTCTTCAGTGGGGGCCTTGGCACTTGGTCAGCGGCTCCCACAGTGGGGCTGGAGCCAAACATCCACATGGGTTCCCTGACTGGTGCATGCCCGCCAGAGATGAAGCAGATCTCCGGGTGGCAGCCCGGGTGCTTCCCAGCTGCTCAGTCCTGGGGCTCCCACGGAGGGGGCAAAAAGTGCCATGACGTGGAAGTCTAGGTAAGGACGCTCCTTGTCCTCTGGCAGAGAAGAGGATGCATAATATTAAGAACGTGAGCTTTTAAGCCTCATGGAACTGAGTTCAAATCCTGGCTCTGCCACTTAATAGCTGTGAGGCACTGAGCAAGTTACCTACCCTTCCTGGAACTCGGTTTCCTCCTCTGAGGAAATGGAGCCCAGCTCCCCATTGTGTGTGTGTGTGTGTGTGTTTTCAGTGAATGATAAAATTCTCACTCTGTGCCTGGCACTGACAGGATGACAGCCAGTTTTCTCGTCGTTGGGAGCACTCACTGCCTCTTGGCCCTCCTCTCCTCAGCAGAGGAGAGGATCTTGCCAGCCTCCCCGTCACTTAGTTATTTCTTCATTCAGCTCATCACACAGCTCTTCCCTTCACTGTCCTTCAGCCGTCTGCTTAAATGTCACCTCCTCACCACCCAACCAGAATACCTGCTATCTTCACACCCTCTTCACTCCCTTCACTGCACTTTGCCCAATCCATAATTCTGTACTCAATTTGTTCATGTTTAAGATTTTTCTGTCTCCCCTGCCAGACCATGAACTTCACAAGGGCAAAAACCTCATCTGCTTTTTGGTTTTTTGGTGGTTGTTTTTTCTTTTTTTTTTAATTTGCTGTGCACCAAATGCCCCATCGAGTGTTGGCATGTTGCGTGTACTTAACTAATACCTGTTGAATGAATACAGGAAGGAGCAAGTATTTATTGAGAGCCATCCATGTGGTAAGCGCTGCACTAGCCACGGGGCAATTCAGCAGTGAATAATAGGGACCCAGTCCTTGACCTTGGGGAGCTCTCCAGAGTAGCTGCCATGGGAGCAATGACTAGTCGGGGTGGATGGTGGTGGAGAGGAAGGCTTTTTCCCAATTTGGAACACAGAGATGGAGTTGCAGAATTAGTGAGAACCAGCCCAAACCCCTATGAGCCCTAAATGTCCACCTTCCAACTGAGGACTTCAGGATCCCAAGCCATCTGAGGGCTGCTCTGCCTCTGAAAGAGGACTTCCTCCATCTGACTGAGCTAAACTCTGTCACCTTTTTGTCCCCATTATCTTGCCCTAGAGCAATGCTTGAGACCATCCTTGTTTGGCTAGAGTCCCATTTCTGGGAAGCTTGCTCTAGCTTTCCAAGGGGAAGAAGCCAATTGGATTAGCTCATGCCTGCTAATGACGCCAGTGGGTCGATGCACTGCTTCCTTCGAATAGCGGAGGTGTCTTTTGTTTGTTTGTTTGTTTTGAGGCAGATTGGCCCTGAGCTAACATCTGTTGCTAATCTTCCTCTTTTTGCTTGAGGAAGATTGTCGCTGAGCTAACATCAGTGCCTATCCTCCTCTATTTTGTATGTGGGATGCTGCCACAGCACAGCTTGAGCAGTGCACACGTCTGCACTGGGGATCTGAACCTGTGAACCCTGGGGCTACCGAAGCAGATCATGGGAATGTAACCACTACATGACCGGGCCAGCCCTAGTGGGGGTGCCTTTTTGAAGTCACCTTCTGAAGACAAGATACCTTACCCAAAAGGGAAGATTTCCTAACCTGGGCAAAAAAAAAAAAAAAATGCTGAAAATCCTAGTCTGTATGTTTTCTTAGAATCAGTGGCTCTTGAATGCAGAAGGGAATTTGAAGAAGTAACTTCCCATCTAAAACAGAGATTCTCTCTGTAACATCCCCACCAAGTGGTCATCTTGTCTACTGCCAGTACACCTCTGATAAAAGGCATTGCAAAGCCTTTGAAGCTGACTTCCCAGTTTAAGACATCTTGAGGCACTAGAAATTTCTCCTCGAGACAGAGCGTGATCGTGGCATTTGTCTTTCCTTTCCCAGAGTCACACAGACCAACTTAATTCCTGTTTGTTTCAGGTATTTGAAGACTGCTATCACTGCTCGCCTTCTCAAGGCTGGTGGTCCTCAGTTTTCTCAGTTGCCCCTCATATACAGTAGGATATGGTTTGTCCGGCGCTAAGTGCCCAAAGCAGCCCCGTTTTTAAGAGTTCAAACACTTCACAGATGACGTTGTTGCAATCACTGAAGAACACGTTGTTTTGGTGAACGTAGCTTGGTAATGGTGTGATTCACCAAGCAGAGAATGACATTGTATTGATGTCATGGTGACCCAAACTTCACGACGTGAACAGGGTGGTACAGGTCATAACAGATCATCTCACAAACATCAGGGTAGTCTTGCTGGTAACGCAAGTTTTGTTATGATTTTCAAGTGTTTGGGAAATAACTAGTGTTTTAAGTGTTGAATTGCAATTGTAATTATGATTCTCTATTTCATACAGTAGGAGGGAAAAAGACCAGGAGAAAACAACCAGAAGTTGCGGTTGGGTCAAGTCTTTTTTCTGTCATTGAAACGTTGTGGGGTGAAGATGTCTAAACTCCACAGTTATCATTAATTCCAAACAGGTCAGATCTCATTTGTTGTATGGGATTTCAAGGACCCCTGGCAGCCTGGCCTTTCTTAGAATGAGAGACAATTACTTACTTCCCCTCTCAAAGGTTGACCCAGAGCAAGGCACGATATTTTCAGTACAACGCAAACAGCACAGATTAGAGCAAGATTATCACCTCCCCTATCCCTGGAGCTATATTTTTACTCGTATATCCAAAGACTCATGTGCTCTTTTGACAGTAGTGCCCTGTGATTGACTCCCATTGTGTTTGCCACGAATAAAATTCTAACTTTTTAGGAGTTTCCTTGTCATTAAAATTTTTTTTGCTGTAAAATATAATACATGTGGAGAAATTGTCCAAAATATAAATGTAAGTAAATATCCACGAGTCCATACTGATATAAATGAATGATTGAATAAATAAATAAATGGAGAAGAGACAAATCTCCCATGCAGAAAAATTCCAAATAATTAATGTAGATATACCTGCTCAAAGAAAGAAAACATAAATCATACTTAAGGAGTATGGGCTGCACATAGGGACCTCCTTCCAGAGAACACAGCATGGAAACAGGAAAACAGAGTAACGCCACAGTGGAGAAACCCAACAAACTTGACCTCAACCAGGTGATCAAGGTCAACGTCAACAGTGATAAGTCATGTGATAAAAATGGTACCTTTATTGATGCAGAACATTCTACAAAACACCTGACCAGTGTTCCTCAAAACTGTTAAGGTCATCAAAAACAAGGGACTTCTGAGAAACGGTCACAGCCAAGAGGAACCTAAGGAGACACGAGGAGTAAGCATAATGTGGAATTTTGCATGGGATCCTGGAACAGAAACAGAATGAAGACATCAGGCAAAAACTAAGGAATTTGAATTAAGTATGGACTTTAGTTAATAACAATGTATCGATATTGGCTCATTAGTTGTGACAAATGGCCCACAGTAATGGAAGATGTTGACAGTAGGGCAAAGTGGGTGTGAGTACAGGAACCCCATATTATCCTCATAACTTTTCTGTAAATCTGAAACTATTCTAAAATAAAAAGTTTATTTAAATACATAACATATAAATATAATACGTAGTAAGAACTTTATAATAAATGTTATATATTTTATATTTATATACAAATATCATATTTATTTCTTTACATATAATGAATGATAATGTAGCTATATCTATAAATATATCTACTTAAATAATCTTTTTACTTTAGAATAGATTTACAGAAAATTATGAACATAGTATGGTTTTATTTATACATATACATATATAGTATAGCAGATAGATACATATACCATAATATATATAAGTATACTTTGTTATATAATATAGAATTATATAAAAATATAATATGTAGTGTATAGCATATAATTTTATATATATACATATATCCCAACAAATGAAAACAAATTATAACACCCCTTAGTCAAGAAGAACATCGCTAGTAACCCCCCAAAACCTCTCTCATGCCCCTTCTCAATCATTGTCCTTTCTATCTTCCACAAAAGTAACCACTATCCTGACTTTTAACACTATAATTTAGTTTTGTACCCCAGGTATAAAAAAAAAAAACCCAGGTTTTTTTTGAACTTTATATAAATGGAATCATACAATAATTAACATTCAGCTTTGTCACGGCACTATAGATTCACGCATATTGTGTGGGTGATTAATTTTCATTCTAGAAAGCAGAGGTTGGCAAATTAAACCCTTTAGAACAAATCTGACCTATTACATGCTTTTTTGTAAGTAAAGTTTTACTGGAACCCAGCCATGCTCATTTACTTTTTTCTGTGACTGCTTTCCTGCTACAATGGCAAAGCTGAGTAGCTGCGAAAGAGATCATAAGACCTACAAAGCCTAAAATATTTACTATCTTGTTCTTTACGTAAACAGTTTGCCAAGCTCTGCTGTAGAACACTCCATTGCATAAACATGCCACTATTTATTTCTCCATTATATTAATGGAAAATTGGGTTTTTCACTTTGCTAGCTGTCATGAATGGTGCCACTAGAAACATTCTTATAAACGTTGCTTGATGGATCTGTGTATCCATTGCGCTTGGGTACATTCAACGGAGTGGAATCCTGGGATCCAAAGCTTATGCATAAATTCAAATTTAGCACCAATTTTTTTCAAAATGATTGCACCAATTCAAAGCAGAGTATGAGAGTTCCGGTTGTTCCACATCCTACCCCAAGTTTGGTTTGGTCAGGCTTCTCAATTTTAGGTATTCTGATAGATTTGTAGTAGGATCTAATTGAGTTTTAAATTTCATTTCTCTGATGACTACTAATTTTAAGCACCTTTTCATATATTTATTGGCCGTGTGGTATCCTCTTTGTGAAGTGCCTTATCAAGTTTCTTCTCCGTTTTGCTAACTTCTTTAGATGTATGATTCTTTAGGCCTTTTTTCTTTTTAAACTATATGCATTTTAAGGCTACAGAATATTTTCTAAGTATGTCTGAGCTACACCTCCTATGTTTGATATTACTATTTTCCTTATTGTTCCATGAAAAATATTTTATAATTTCCATTCTTCTTCTTTCCACAGGTTATTTAGAAGTGTATTTTGTAATTTCCAAACATACGGGAAATTTTAGTGATATTTTTATTGCACTTTCTAGTTTAATTATACTCTCCTTGAAAAATATATAATGTGTGATTTCAGTCCTTTGAGTCTTACTCTGAGGTCCATCATGAAGCCGATTTCTATAAATGTTCACATGTGCTTAAAAACAATATATGTTCTGTGTTGGTTCCACTATTCTATGCAAATCAATTAGGTCTCTTCCATCCCTTTAGTTTCAATTTTGCCGTATTCTTACATTTCAGATATATCTCTTCAGAGTATCACATATTAGGGTACGTTTTTTATCCAGTATAATAGTCTTTGTCTTTTAATCAAACAATTTAGTACATTTACATTTAATGTAAGTATTGACGCATTGATACAATATAAATTAATATTCATAGTAGCATTTAGTTTAAGTCCATCACTTTACTGTTTATCTTGTACTAGTCCTTTTTATTCTATATTACTTTTCTTCTACTTTCTTGACTTTTTTTAATTAACTATTTTTTGTTATTCTGTCTTCCACCCTCCTCCCTCATTACCTTGACAGTTGTACCCTCTTTATAATTCTTTTAATAGTTATGAGGCTTATCAAAGCCCAACAGGACTTGGTATTTTTGCTCCCTTCCTACATAATGCAGAAGCTTTGAACACTTTAACACTATTTCCCCCTTCCTGACTTATATGCTGTTGTTGTCATAAATTTTTATTATCTGGCTATGTCCAATCCCACAAGAACGTTATTATATTTTTTATACAGTCAATGTTCAGTTAGACTTTTCCACAAATTAGTTACCCTTTTGTGGGTTCTTATTCTTTCCCATAGCTCCACACTCACCCCTGATAATTTTTCTTTAGTATTTCCTTCAGTGTGGGCGCTGGTGATGAAATCTCTCAGTTTTTGTTTTTCTGAAAATGTCTTCATTTCTCCATTTTTGAAGGATATTTTCACTGGGTATAGAATTTCTAGTTGGCAGTTGTTTACTTTCAGCATTTTGATGTCTTTGGGGAGATACATTTTATATTTTATCTGGAAATTCTCTATGTTGTCCCCATTTTTCAGGTATCACCCCAGAGCAGTAAAAACTTTGTCACCAACTAGCAGCAGGCAATGCATTGCCATTTGGGAACCAAAATGTGAGGCATGAGAATGTGAGGGTCCCTGCTCTTAAGACAATAGAATTTCATGCTCACAAAATGTAGGGAGCAAGTTATGGATTCTGTGGACAAGAAGTGGCATGCTAAATCCAGATATTTTTACCTCTGCTCTTGTTCTCGGGCCCGTCTCTCAGCACTGACCACAACAAGGGGCAATAATAGCCTCAATAATGGAAAAGTCACAGACATGCACACACAAAATCACACACAGACACACACCTTTCTTTAAGTTCAATAAGTATGTTTAACTTAAGAAAGGTAGTTTTCTTCCTGCCAAGGAGGTTTTTAATCTCAATAAAGAAGATTTAAATATTCCTTTGCAACCCTGATGTTATGTTTGGCTTTATATACACACAGATATATAACCTGAATATTCCAAAGTCCTTGGCTTTCTGGGACCTTCCTTCTCTCTCATAAGGCTGGAGTCCTAATGCATCACGAAGAATCTCTGAGGGTTTAGGGGGACTTACCTTTTTCATGAAGCATTTCCTGCTCCCAGGAGGCCCAGGGAGGTCTGGCTCCTACCAGCAATTCAGTTCTTTTGGACCCCAGCAAGTCCCCCAGTCTCCTATGTCGGACTCTGAGCTCAGAGCCTTTTCTTCACACAACAGAGCCAGCACTGTGTTGACCCTATCAGAGGGGTGAGTCGGGATAGGCTGCACTTCCCTTAACTACCCTGTCCCACAATCTCCCACAGCACCAGTACAACAAGGCTCTTGTTTATAACAGACATTTTACCAAAGGCTGGGAGGTGGGGGCGGGGAGCAAGGGAGCTGTACAAGGAATACAAGAGCACTGATTGCTCACCATGGCTGCTCACTGAGACCCCTTGGCCCTGCCTGCCCCTAGAGAGCTTTCTCTGGCTGACCCTCTCTCCTGGGACTCTGCAGTCTGCTTGTTTCCAAACTTTTTAAGCCATGGACCATGTTGCACAAATGAAATAATTAAGTCGAATAGCAACTGGTGAAACAAAGGAAAGTTTAGCTGTCCTGGTTGAAGCTGAGGTGAGCTGTGGGAAGCCCTTATGCTGGGCTTTTCCATCATGCCCGAGACAATCCCAAGGCAGTGCCACAGGACCCTAGGGCTCCAGGATATGTGATCAGATGATCATTGATTTAGTCTAAACTTACAGTGAGGAACCTGAGGAAGAGGGAGGGGACAACACTTGACTAGAGTCATGCAGACACTGAGCATCAGAATTTGGTGTATAACCAGGGCTCTCGCTGTGTATGTGTGTCTGTGTATGTGTGTATGGGGGTATGTGTATATGTGTGCATGTACACGTGTGTATGCCTATGTAGGTGTGTCTATAAGACTGTGTGTACATGTGTGAGTAAGTGTGTGTGCATGCATGTGTATGTATAAGTGTGTAGGTGTGTGATTATGTGTATGTGCATGTGTATAAGTGTGTGGGTATATGTGTACAAGGTGGGGGTGGGGATGGGGTGTCTCTGTGTATGTATGTGAATGTACATATGTGTGTGTGCATTGTGTATGTGGAAGGCTGACATGTTCCATCCCTGCTCCATTACAGCTTTCAATGCCAGCCACTAAGCAGCTCCTTGAGTTCTGTAGTCTGTAAACTGCAGATAATGTTTAAAATATTTCCTTCATTGTATTCTTAGGAGGATCATGTGAGCTCAATGCTGGTCAAGTGTTTAGTGCAATGTCAGGTCCAGAGTTCTCGTTCAATAATGATTGACCTCAGGAGCCTCAACCGTACTCGCGAGTCAGAAGGCCATCCTGACCTGTGTTTTCTTTACCTTTGCTATGACATTTCTATTTGTGGACATCATACTCAAGCCAACTTTGCCTTCATGCGCCACTTATGACCATAAATCCAAGAATGAAGCAATAAGGGTGGGATGAGGGTAATCTACTGGAATTAAACAGTAACAGATTGACCTAATAATTGGCTTTTAGTCCATTTCATGGTTCATCAATTATTTACTAAATGTCCATTCAATGTCAATAATTGGAGATACAGGCCCCTCCTCGAGGGACTCAAGTGTGAGTGAGGGAGTAAAGAGTATTCATGAATCCATTGTCCTTGCCTCCCACACACTGTGTATCAGAACAGTAATACTAGTGAAGGGCCAGTTAGAAAGATCCCTGAGTTGTATTGATTTATCCACTTGGATACTGGCAAGGGTTCACCATCTACATAGCTCTACCTCTCATGAATACATAGAGGAATCAACACGTATAAAAATCTCTCTGCCCATGCTTCCAAATATTTTTCCCTCTCTTCTTATTCTGCCTCTGAAATTTCTTGAAATTAGTCTACATCCCCTGTCTGCACTTACTTTCCACACTCTTGGGAAGGACCAGAGTGTGAGAATTCTGCCCTGAACAGAGGGGAGTGACGGCCTGCTGCCCTATTCTCATGGGCTGAATGCTTGCCACCTCTTCCCTGCAGCAGAAAGAAGGCTGTGCATCTCCTTCCATGTCAGTCCTCCAGGCCAAAGCAGCCATCCCATCAAGGCAATAATGACAACAAGACCTCTGAAGAAATTCTCAAATGTGGTCTAGAATGAGTGCCACATTTATCACCAGTCCATGGGGAGATGATGGTCCCCAATAAGGAAAAGATACTGAATTTTCTTAAGATTGAATCTGTTTAACTTAAAAGATTGTCTTTGGATAGTATAGCCTTCCTCTCTTTTTGGCCTTAAAATATCTGTTCATGTATGAAATGATGGTGATAGGTTATCACAGTTTTGTTTCTGTTTTGATGCCCTTACTTAGAAAAATTAAGTTAGCAAGACTACATGTCTCCCCAAATTTTGGTCTGAAATCTTACCAGTGTTCAAAATTCAAAAACATGGGACCCTGACTAACACACAACGTGGTGGATTTGAGTTAGACAAACCTTGGGTAGAGATCCAACTCAGCTGCTTACTTGACTGTGCGAACTGCCCTCTCTGCTCTGAGCCACAGTCTGCTCACTAATAGTGGGACAATAATTCGTAACTCATGCTGATTATAAAGATAAGCTATGTAAATGTCCTGGCATAGCAGAGTTTTCAAGGGCAGCCATTTTCATAAGAATCTTTTGGGGTTCAACAAAAACTCCTGCAATGCAATTCTTTCCATTTCTGTCCCTTCTTCTCGGAACTTACACATTGACGACGAAGAGCTGCAGGCAACCAACGCACAATTTGGCATGGCTTCCCTCCTGCAGTCATGACTCCCAGGCTGAAGGCTCACAGAAGGAAACACGTGAGCATCTGTATCTCCAGAAGGGATATAAAGTCTAGGCCAAGTCTATTACAAAGAAGACATTTCAAAATTTGGGAGCACAGCTGAATATCAAAAGTAAATTACGCCATAAGCCAGATGTTCCAGGAACTTCTTTTCCATTTTTTTGTGCCTGAAGGAAAAGTTTTAGTTCATAAAGAAAACAATGAGCAGAAATTGCTATCACAAAATTGTTCGTGGTTATTTAAAATGAGCCCATTTGGAAATAATCAAAGATGTGCACAATGATTTATAGAGAAAGTTGTTCATTTCAGTGTTATTTATCACACATACAATGCAGAAACATCCTAAATGGCCTACCATAAAGGATTTGTTATATAAATTACGGTACTTTCATTTGATGGACTGCTATACAGCCATTAAAAATCATGTTGTTGAAGAATATTTAATGACTTGTGAAAGTGTTCGCAATATTTTTTGAGCAAAGAGAGCAGGTTACAAAGTAGAATATATAGTGTGATCATATTTTATGTCCTTATAACCCAGATATCAGCTGGAACTTCCTAAACTTTGAAATCCAGATAAGATTGGTTCAAATTCTGAAGCTGGTAGCATGGGGACCTCAAAGTCTGGCCAAGATTTCTTCAAGATCATCGGGGCCTTCTTTCTCACAGTTCCATCTGCCTCTTGTCGGTCACCACTTCTCTCTCCCATTCTGGATTCAACGTGTAACTCAACCTCTCTTTTCTGTTTGCCAAACAAAATTGATAGCAGTAAAGTCAACTTTATTGAAGTTCCCCGTACCTTAAGGGGTTGAGAGTTGGAGTGGGAGAGCTGGATGAAGTATTTACATCACTGTAGTAGGGTGAATAGTGGCCCCACTAAGATGTGTTCATGTCCTTACACCTTGAACCTGTGAATGTGATACTATTTGGAGCAAAAAAGGGTCTTTGCAGATATAATTAACTTAAGGGTCTCTAGAGGAGATCATCCTGGATTAGGATGGACCCTAAATCCAATGACAGGAATCCTTATAAGAGACAGAGGAGAAGAAGACAGTGGGAGACAGGGATGAAGTCCATGTGAAGACGGAGGCAGAAATTGTGGTTATGGTGTCATGGCCACGGAAGTCCTAGAGTCACCAGAAGTGGAATAAGCAAGGAAAGATCCTCCCCTGGAGACTTTAGAAAGAGCCTGGCCCTGCAGACACCCTAATTTCAGACTTCTGGCCTCCAGAACTGAGAGAGAATACATTTTTGTTGTTTAAGCCACTAAGTTAGTAATGCTTTGCTCTGCAGCCCTGGAAAACTGACACAATCACCAAAGTGCTTATGACGGTAAAGGGAACTCTAGCTGATAACAAGGTCCTTCATCTTCCACCACCACCACTGTAGTGTCCCCAACCTCATAGATGATTCCTTGAGCTTCTCTCATTATCTCTTTAGCCCCTTCCTCTTCCTTCTCCCCTTATTGTCCCATTGACTCCCACTTCTCCCTCCATCCTGCCAGTTCACAGGTCATTCTAACTTCTACTCCCCAAAGTATATATTCTAAACTTACTTCAAAGCCTTCTGCATCTTAGCAAAGGCAACTTCATTCTTCTAGTAGCACAGCGTACAAGCATTGGACTCCCCTTGACTCTACTTTTTGACTCAACTCACATCCAATCCAACAAGAAATCTTTTTGGCCGTACCTTCAGGATATATCCACTACCTGACCACTCCACTGCTGTTAACCTCCTGCCTGAATTGCAGCAACAGCCTCCTAACGGGTCCCTCTGAGTCCGCCTTGTGTCCCTATGGTCCATTCTTAACCTAGCACTGGAGAAATATTCTTGTAACCTAAACCCTATCACATCACTCATCTGCCAAAAACCTTGCTGGCAAAGTCTCCCCATCTTACCCAGAGCAAAAGCCAAAATCCTTAAATGGCTCCAAGGCTAGAAATCTGGCATCCGTAGCTCTTGGAACACATCTCTGAATGCTAGCCCCACATTTACCCCACGCTAGTCACAAGGGCTGCCTTGCTGTTCCTCACACACTCAGGGCACACTCCTGCCTTGGAGCCTTGCTCTGGCTTTTCCCTCTGCCTGGTACACTCTCGTCCTTTTGTCTAATTCCCTGGCCTCCTATAATTCCTTGCTGAAAGGTCTCCTGCTCGATGCACCTACCCCCACTTTCTTCCCCTTCGCATGCTTTAAATTTTCCTGTGAAAATAATCTAAGTAACAAACTCGTGGCAACAACAACAAACACCACAATCGATTGATCTACCTGTCTACCAGAAATGAAATCGTTGTCATGAAGATACTGTTGTATTTGTTTAAACTGAACTATGAAGTCATATTTTTCCTAACTGCTGATCATTAAACATCACTTGGGGCGTATGACTCAGAAAGAATTCAAAAACTCTGATCTGGCTGATTGATTTGATAATGTGGAATGGTTTGGCCAATTATATGATGAATATTTTCTATACATTGAATGAAGTAAATCTTCAGTTACAAAGTTGTTTTAAAGTATATGTAAGACACATGATAAGATTAAAGTATTTTAGCAGAAATATTGCATTCACAATACTGTATTTGTACTGAAATTAACACTATTTTGATTTACTCAATTCTGAGTACAACTAGTTAAACAAGATGCCTCCGAGTGAAAGAGGAACAGCCATTCCACAGGGCCATGCCACCAATAGGAAGGAAACCTTTCTCCTGGTATTTTGTTTCTCTCTCCTTCCACATTCCTAAGACCCTGTGGTCCATGTTGTGCCTTTGGTCTCCCACACTCTCCCCTGCATTGTGCCATTTCATGTCCTACTCTCTTACCTAACGCTCTCTCTCAGCTTCATCTCATCCCACAGGACCTGGGGGAGGGGTACTAGGGGGAGGTGTCTTTGGACCCTGGGAATGGAAGAAGTCAGTACTGGGGTCTAGCCTCAAGAAGGACTGTCTAAGAGGGGATCAAACCTTGCAGACTGCCAAAACTCACTTGCTGACACTCTGGGGTGTTCTTCTAGTTAGGAAGCCATCAGGAAAACAGAATGGAAGCAGAAGGAATGAAAAAAGAGAGAATGAGTCCAAGAGAATTTGCAAGGCAAAATTAAACTAATATGAGAATGAAGGAAAAGAAGGGGGGTGTCAAAATGGTATGGCCAATGCCAGGTATTGCTGGAGATAAGGAACCCACTTCTGAACATTAGGTTAAGATACTTAGACCATCCCCATAAATACAGCCCAGTGGCAAATTCATATACATTTGGAGTCATCAGCTCAGGGTTCAGAGTTGAAACCTAGAAAGGAAAGGGTCTTTGCAAAAAGGAAAATCTAAGCAAATTTAAATTCATCTTACATAACTGAATCCCTAATGAAACATCTGTGCAAGAATTGCATTTAGTATCATATAATGAGCTCATAGCACGCCCAGTACCGCCTTTAGTTTCGTAGAAGCATCTGAATAGCACGCACATTGCTTTTCAAGAAACGCCACCTGAAAATTCCTTTCAAACAAGGACGGAGACATAAAAGGAGCTTCATCTCCGCACCGTGCACACCTAGTCATGTTATACTGTGGCGCCGTGGTCTCTGAGGGAGGAAAACATCTGGGTCTGCTGTGGATTAGGTAAACACCCACTAAATATTGATGCATGCATAATTAGAATGACTAAAGTAATCCCAGCATAAAATTACCCTTGCAGCTAGAGGAGAGGCAAAATGAAGTAATTTGATCACAAAAATTAATACAAGTCGACTCCCAATTTTCACTGCAGATAATTGAAAACACACTTATTATTCCAATCTCACTCTCCCTCCTTATTTGTACCTTTTTCTCCTTGCCCTGAGAAAGAAGAAGGTGAGAGGAGAGTCCCAGGGGCAAAACCGTCATATTGAGATGATGGAGCAAGAGAATTAAGCTTGTTTTTCTAAGGCACCGGCCCCTAAACTTTTACCTATATCGATTTTGCCATCTGTGACACACAGCCATGGGCATGCTCAGGGTGACAGGCCATCCTATCCTTTCCCACTCAAGCAATGTTGAAATTGCAATGAGAGTGACATTATTGTAGCTGTAATCTCTTGTCATAACAGTTTTATTGAGCTACAATTTACATATCATGCAACTCACCCATTTAAAGTATGCAAACCAATGGTGTTTCGTATTCACAGAGTTGTACAACCATCCCCACATTTCATCACCCCAAAAAGAAACCCTGAACCTATTATCTCCGTTTCACCCCAAACCCCTCAGCTGCTGACAACCATCAATCTGCTTTCTGTCTCTATGGGTTTGCCTACTCTGGACATTTCATATAAATGAAATCATGTAATATGAGTTGTCTTGTGAATGGCTTCTGAAACTGGGTAATAAAAACATGAACATAATGTTTTCTAGGTTCATCCATGTTGTAGCGCGTATCAGTACTTTGCTGCTTTTTATGGCTGAGTAGTATTCCATTTGTACGGAGGTATCACATTTTATTTATCCATTCATCCATTAATGGACATTCGGGCTGTTTCTTCTTTGGAGCTATTAGGAATAATGCTGCTGTGAACATTCCTGTACAAGTTTCACACGTGTAATATTGAACCCGATCTATAACAAGAGCAACTAACACCGCCCAGTGGGCATCTGTGGGGGACGCAGGCATCATTCTATTTCATCATTTCTGAATGCCTCTTTGCAGAGCCAGGGTTCAAATTTCCCTTGCTCTGACTGTAAAGTCCATGACTTCTTCCCTCTTGCTACAGCCTACAGTGCCAACACATGGTCAAGGTCTTCCCCTTCAGGTTAACTGATCTGAGCCGCATACAGAACAGGATCTCCTTTCTCCTCCCAGCACAGACACAGCTAGCACCTCTTCACTCCCCAAACCCAAGACACTCAAACCCGACTCTACGCTTTTGCCCATTACTTCTTCTACCAAAATGTCCCTTTCTTCTCTTCTCCTTGGGCAAACTCATACTCATTCTTTTTTCGTTTGTTCGTTCATTTTTGGTTTTTTGAGGAAGATTAGCCCTGAGCTAACATCTCTTGCCAATCCTCCTCTTCTTTGCCAAGGAAGACTGGCCCTGAGCTAACATCTGTGCCCATCTTCCTCTACTTTATATGTGGGATGCCTACCATAGCATGGCTTCACAAGTGGTGCCATGTCCGCACCCGGGATCCGAACCAGCGAACACTGGGCCACCAAAGCAGAATGTGCAAACTTAACTTCTGTTCCACCGGGCCAGCCCCTCTACTCATTCTTTAGGACTCATGGCACATGCCACTTCCTCAATAGACACTTCAGGAGCTGTGCCCAAGGAAACCACTGGGGTAAGAGACACACTGGATGACAATGCCAATATACAGCACCCTAAAAGGTACAACTTTACAGGATTCTGGTGTGTATCAGATACTACTAATGTCCCACTGCCATCCGCCCACCCCTACCACATCAGTGCCTGCCCACCTAACTTCCAAATGCCGTCACCTGAATGACTTTGTGCTCTGTCATGAGAAGACTGGAAGTGATGGGGAATAAACACAACCACACACCAATACCACAACATACCCTCAACCAGTAACCGATGGCTGTTAGTAAGTAAACAGTGAGCTGCCTCCCCACAAGGTGGGATAACTCTGAGAAAGGTTTTTACACTGGGGTCTAGAATTTCCCAGAAGGATTAAGCTCCAGCTATCCTGATGATAGCTGGCTTCCTTCCCTCTCCTGTGTCAATTCCTCACTCCCCTACTGGCATATCCTGGGTCACTTCCCAAATAAACCATTTGCACTTGAATCCTTGCCTCAGGTCTGCTTCTGGGGAAACTCACACTAGGACGTGGTGGTTATCTCGCAGAATCCAACCACCGGAATTCCTTGCAAATCCTACTCTGAGTTACATCACCCCCATCTAAGAGGACGCCCCACATACAAAAAGGAAGTATTGACGGAGTTTGTTCTTCACTTCATGAAGGGGGTTCAAAAGAAGCAGGTTTGGTTGGTGTGGTATATTCTTTAGTTATGTGCCAAGAATCCCATCTTTTTTGGGAAACCACATCTGACATGTTCTGTAATAATCTTTCTCTGTTCGGTGGTTGAGTGGGACTGAAACCCATCTTTGGGAGGCTGAATAATGGCCCCCAAAGGTATCCATATCATATCTCTGGGACATGTGAATTGTACCTTCCCTGTCAAAAGAGACTTTGCAGATGTAATCACAAGTTAAGGATCTTGAAATAAACAGATAATCCTGGATTATCTGGGTGAGCTCTAAATGTAATTACAAGTATCATTATAAGAGGGACGCAAAGGAAGATTAAACTACAGAAGAGAGAGAAGGCCACGTGACAACAAAAGACGCAAAGAGAGACTGGAAGGTGCTATGTTACTGACTTTGAAGATGGAGGAAGAGGCCATGAGCCAAGGAATGCAGAGAATATGGCTCCATAAACCGCAAAAGACAAGGAAACAAATTCTCCTCTAAGCCTCCAGAAGGAACCAGACCTGCCAACACCTTGAATTTAGCCCAAGGAAATTGATCTCAGATTTGTAGCCTCCAGAACTATAAGAGAAAAACTGTGTGTGGTTTTAAGCCTCCGAGTTTGTAATTTGTTACAGCAGCCATTGGCAGCTTCGGCTGCCATTGAATTCTAGTCACCAAAGGAGAAGAGCCAGCCAAACAGAAGAAAGGTGAGCTGAGAGATGGGGAGACAAACATCTGATGATGTTTGAGGTCTTGAAGCTAGATCTACCTTTTGAGCTTCCGGTTATAAAAGCCAATCATTCCTGCCTTTGGTTTACCTCTATCGGGATGGATTTCTATGATTTGCAGCCCAAAGAGGCCTGATTAACATAGTTGGTATTCACACACTTCTATCTCTGAAAACAGTGAAGAACAGAAGGCAGCAGTAACAGTAAAGAGCAAAAGTGGCAGAGGCAAGCCTTACTATTTCAGGGGGTCCTTCGTGTCCTTCTAAGAAAGCTCCAAATGCTGCAGCCCTAAACAGAGAGCCCTTGGACAAGACACTCAAAATAACATGTAGTTTTAATCAGCACTATTTAACACTTAGTTTGATCCATACTGAGAGAGGCATGGATAATAATAATGAGGTATTTCAAAGATTTTTAAAAGGAAAAAGAAAAACCATTGACCCAAATAGGATGCTTGGTGATTCTGAATCAGTGCTATAAATGCTTATAAAAGAATATTAAGATGCTTAATTGCTGAATAAATGAAATATAAACATTCATTTTGTTACTTGGTGAGTTCTTTAATATGTAATGGGGAAGAACATTTTATTAAATGCACTGCAAGTGATAACGCTTGTTTCCTTTTCTAAAACAAATCAATTCTTAAGACCATTAACCACCATTTAAAGGTAACTATTTTTTCTATTGATTTCTCCCTTTTAATTTTTTTTTTTTCATTTGTGGAAGACAATAGGGTCATCCAGGAGATAAAGCAGCACAGTGGGACAAGCATGGAGTAAGGCGAGATCTCCAGTCAGAAGCCTTGGCTTTTAGCCCCACCTCTGTCAGTTTCATAGTTCTGTGACCTTGGCCGAGTCACTTAACCTCACTTGCCTTCCAGGTGTAGCATGGGACTACTACAAGGAGTCTTCCCCACTCCAGAGAGTTGTAGTGGTAAACACCTTCTAGGACCGTATCTCTCAGCCTTTGCTGTGCATAGGAATCCCCTGGGGAATTCCAAATTTTGCAAGAGTTTTGCAGATTCTTGTTAGGTTTGGCATGGGACCGAGATTTGCATTTCTAATAAGCTCCCAGGTGATGTTGATGTTGCCACTCCACCCTTCTGGGTAACAAGGTTTTAGAGCGTCTTCCAGGCTCACAATGATTTCCTGTCTCTAGAAAACTGTCCCAGTTTATAGCAGGGGGCCATTAATAGTTGTTCCTGTACCCACTTGCCATCCCTGACTATAGTAGAGGTGACTTCTGATCCAACCTGGGCCAGAAGAAAGTCTCACCTGCTAATCTGGTTTTGAACAGAGACAACCAGAGATGTGATGTTTCCTCACTTATTCATTCAGCAATTCTTTTTCAATTCTCTCTATGCCAGACCCTAGTACAGGCAGTGGAGACACACCAGTCAATAAAGCAGGTCTCTGCCCTCATGAAGCTTTCACTGTAGTAATATACAAGATGGGCGATTTTTTCAGATTTCAGATGGGCGAAGCACTGGGTAGGGCTTGGAGAATTTCAAGGGTTGCAGGAGACCTCGTTTAAATAGGCGTGTTGGGGAAAACCAAGCTCTTGCTTCCCTTTCTGCAGGAACCTCGGAGGCCAAAGGTTGAAGATGATGGCACAATGAATGAAAGAAGGCTGGGTGCCTGCGTGATGAGGAGGAGAGCCACTCTCCCCTTCCCTGGAGACTGAACCGGACTGTGAGGAGAGTGAGACATAGGCTTTTACTGCACTAAACCACCGAGATTTCAGGGTTTATCTATTATAGAAGCTAGCACTGCTTACCATGAATAGATAAAAATTGTTCAACTCTTTCCGAGTTTCTAAAAATTGCTCTTTTTTCACTTAAATTAGCTAGAGCTACTCTCTACTACTTGAAACCCAAAGAACCTTAACGGATACAATTTCTGCGAGAATCTGATCAGCTAACAGGTGTGCAAGTGCTTTGTAAAGTATAAGGTGTTGCACACCTGTGAGGAATTATTACTGCAAACTGACTTTTCTGAAATGTACCCGCTGTCCGGATATATTATTGGGGCAGGAGGAACTAAACAAGCATTGATACAAAACTCACACTGAGGTCAGTTTCTTTCTTGGGTCAATTTTATCTTAGATTTCTTCTTCAGAACTTTACAACAGCCACTCACTAAACTGCAGTGAAAAATAAGGAAGTAATTATAAAGTTTGTAATTTTCCTTTAAAACGTAAGTGCTTAGATTTTTGAAAGAGTCCTTGGTGACATAAGAATAGTAACATTTAAATTGGCCACACTTCTTCTTATGTGCTATCAACATGCAGTAAATCTGGGCATCCCTCAGAGGACCTTGAAATACCCCAAAGGAAATGCGTGTTCTGTACTACATCTTCAGAGGGCTCTCTTCTTCCTTGGCTACTGGTCTCAAGAGCATGTCACTGGTGTCCCAGCTCCCTCACTAGCCTTCCTCTTTCCTCTTTTCTAATCTTTGTGCAGCCAGAGCAAAGCTGTTTCTTAAGACCACTTGATACAACCATATCTCAGTTTCCTAAGACTTAAGGATGGGTCACAGCTGAGGTCACAGGCAGACAAGTTCAGAGCGGCCAATGCTGAGGACTTAGCTTTCTTCACCTGGCCTTCATTAATTTGTATATCCCAGGGTTTGAGGTGTGCTGGTGACTGCTCTGAGTGAAAACTTAGCAGTAAATGGCACACTCCATACAAACCTCTTTGAGTCTGAATGCGGCAAGAGCAGCATATGAAGTCAAAATCTCCAACCTTGAGCCGCCAAAATGAAATCCTCCCCAGCCAGGGATCCATTCGTGTGTGTGTGTGTGTACACAGAGTCTGCGACTTCCCAGAGAATCAGACTCCTGATGAGGAGACAAAAGATGGGCCTCTCAGGGAGACCTTTGAATGAGGATGCCAACCTTCTTTTCTATATGGCTTTTAAGTCCTTGGTTCCTTCAGCAACAAAGGGTTAGTCTTGGCATTCTTGCCTGCTCAGTGACCAGGAGTGGAACTGAAAAAAAGCAGGGAAAATCAGGGGCACAGGAAGACATATGGACACACATAAACGTGGAAACTCAGAGATAAATAGAGACTTTAAAAAATAATGGAGAGTGAATATTCAGGAGTCTGATGGAGCCTCATCCATTATCCATGCATCCATTATCCACCCATCTATCCATCCATCATCCATTCATCATCCATCTATCCATCTATCCACCCACCCACCCATCCATCCATCCATCCATCCCTCCATTCAGGCAACACTGATGGAGCTGAGCCCCTCCTATTTATGAGGCACTGTCTGTGCCCAGCATGGGGAGTACGCAAAGGCAGAGGTGGAAGTCTAATGGCAGATAGACCAATATCTGGGAATAGCAGTGGGAGTAGACCCCGAAAGGTCACTCGCGAAGCTGGAATACATGGGGCGAGCACGTGGGGGAGAATGAACCTTCCGCCTCAGCACAGGTGAGGGTGGACGAGAAACCTGCACATCATAGACATGCCTAGACCTCCGGGCTTCCTAGAGAGGCCCAGATGCTGGGGAGGCCGGTCCGAGAACTCGGGCGCCGAGCGGGGGCGGGGCGGGGCGGGGCGGGGTGCTGAGGTCTGAGCCGTCCGCCGCCGCCGCCGCCGCCGCCGCCGCCGCCGCCGTCGCCGACGTCGTGAGTTTGCCCGGGATAGGAGGGGAGACCCCCTGCGGGGACCCGGGCTTGGCTGGCTGCCGCGATCACTCGTCGGGGGCGGCCGAGGGCGAGCCCAGTGCAGCTGCGGGGGTGGCCGCCGCGGTGGGACGAGCCCAGCGGCCGGTGGTCCCCTGCGCGGGTGGCGGGGACATCCTCCCCTGTTCACTTCTTTCGGATTCCAAGGAGCCGGGTTCGGCGTGGCTTCCCAGAATGTCGCGAAAGCCTCAAACGCTGCCTGGCCTCTGATTCCCTTTTTCTTTTTATTAAAAGACAGCAGGCCCCAAGCTCACAGCTTTCAACAGGCACCTGTAACTCGTTAGACTGACCCATATCTTTTGTCACCACCCCACCTTTTGGGAAGGTTACCTTGTCTGTGACAAATGATTCTGGTTTCCCATTTAAGGTGGCAAGGTAAGGTTGGCACTTAAAATGAACGTGTTTCTTGTAAAATGGTGAGTAGATTTAAATAAAACATAATGGGTGAGTAATAGTACCAGAAGTTCCGGTTGTGACGGAAATTGTCAAAGTGGTAAGTCAACAACCTGCATTGTCCCAACCCAGCTGGCGGGTCCTGCAGACCTGGCTTCGAGCCCTGGGTGCTGAGCAGCCACTCACGACCTGCAGGAGCCAGGAGCCAGTCTCTTTCTTCTTTTTCTTTTTTCTTTTCAATTTTTTTCTTCCAGCTTTATTGAGATATAATTGGCATTATAACATGTAATTTTAAGGCGTACGATGATGATGTGATGTCCGTATATATGTGACATACCCACAGGAAGTTTAGTTAACATCTCCCTGACCTCATATAATTAGAACTTTTGTGTGTGGTGAGAACTTTAAAGATTTTTTCTTTTAGCAACTGTCAAGGTTATTGTTAACTGTAGTCACCGTGCTGTGTATTAGATTCCCAGAAATGATTCTGTCTTATAACTGGAAATTTGTGTCCTTTGACCAACATCTCGTTTCCCCCACCTCCCAGCCCCTGGTAACCACCCTTCTGTTTCTATGAGTTCAGCTTTTTTTAGATTCTACATATAAGTGAGATCATATAATATTTGTCTTTCTCTGTGTGACTTATTTCACTTAGCATAATTCCCACAAGTTCTGTTCATTTTGTCAAAAATAGCAGGATTTCCTTTTTTATGGCTGAGGAATATTCCATTGTATAGGTACTGTATGCCACATATTCTTTATCCATTAATCCATTAATGAACACTTAGGTTGTTTTCATGCCTTGGCTATTGTGACTAATGCTGCAATGAATGTGGGGGCACAGATAGACATATTTTTGAGACAGTGACTTTATTTACTTTGGATATATACATGGGCAAGTTTCTTCATCTCTGAGCCTTTTTTCTCATATCTGAAAAGCTGAGGCTAATAATAACTACCCCAGAAGATCGTCCTGAGGCTTCAGTGGTAAACCTTTAAAGCCTTTAGAGCACTTAGTCCATATTAAATCATAAATGTAGCCATAGTTGTTATTTTCATATTAGTGAGGAGGAAACAGGATCAGAGAGGTTCAGAGATTTGCCCAGAAGGGCACAAGGAATTGGTGAGAGTAGCACGTCCAGGACCCACATTTTCTTATTTCTAACCTAGGAAGCTTAATCTTGCATCCTCGCTACCCCTGCCTCGTGGGAGGAGAGGGGGCGCCTCCTCCGTGGCCCTCCAGTAATTGGAGGGGCCCTATGAGGTTGCAGAATATGTTAGCTGTGAAAGCCCCCATAGGACTCAGGTCACCATAGGGTTGCTGCTCCCGGTGATAGACTCTGCACAGCCCCGGGTGCCTGTTGTGGTTGAGACATAAGCTGGGGAGTCAGACAGACCTGGGTTCCAGTGGGTACACATCTCTGCTCTACCATTCACTAGCTGTACTAATAGTAAGTATCGTCTTGGAGGGTCGTTAGGAGCATCAGGGAGAATAATTCACGGAAAGGGCCTAGCGCAATGCCTGGCACACAGTAAGTGCTTAATAAATGGCAGCTGATGCTGCTTTGCAGGGTTGAAGTGGCGGACACGCGGGCCTGGAGAGGAGAGGAAGCACGAGTGTGGTGCTCCTTGCCAACACGGCAGAAAGGGGCGTTTGAAGAGGTTGCAGAGTGCTCATTCCCTTTATGTTTATTGAGTCCACGATCTGCCAGATACTCCTTGGCCCTGCAGATACTCCTGGGGAAACGGCCTCTGCTCATATGGAGTGTAGTTTGGGAAGCAGATGGGAAAGGCAATTATAAAATTATTTAATTACTTTTGTCATAAGCATCATGAAGAATTGTGAGGATCTTTTGTGCAACAAATATGTGGGTAAAAGGAGTTTGAGTGGACAGCTGGACCAGATTTGATACACCTGAGCTGATGAGCATTAGCTGCCCTGGCTTTACCAAACCTGAAGTGAGTTCGCTCACTTGTTGTGCAGCAGGCCAATCTCTGACACCGGGTGTGGAGGAAGAAAGTAGGAATTTTATTTTTGCACAGCGCTGAGCAAGGAGAGAGGGCAGCTAATGCTCAAATCCCAAACTCCTCGAAAAGCTAAAAGGAAGGGTTTTTATTTGGGGTTTTAGGTGGGGGCAGGGGAGCATATGGCCTTGCTGGTCGGAGCTTTCCCACCAGCCTGTCTTTGGCCTTGAGACACTTGCAGAGAGGAGGGAGCCTATGACCTTGCTGGTCAGCAGCTTTCCCACCAGCCTATATCTCTTCGAGGGGAGAAGATAATCCAGGTGCTTGTCCCTTGACGGTGTCTGTCTCCATGGAGGATAGTGGATTCTGGAGCTAGGAAGCCAGAGAGTAAGCAGGGAATGAGTGTTTTGGTTTTAACCCCATATATGCTGGGTTTAATGTGGGGAAACTGATATCAGGGTCGGTATCACTGGCACCTTGATTATATTCAGAAGAGTGTGTGCAAAGGCCTCTATGTTTGGGTATGTCAACTTCCCACTTGATGCTATGCCCATAGTTAATTTTCTTCAGAAATGTGTTTGGCTTTACACCTTGCATCCCTTTTACCTGTATCAGAGTTCCTCTCTTTATCATCTCTAACCACTTCATCTTTATTGCTTTGACTGCTCTTTGTTAAACACAAATAGTTTTCAGATCACGCGTGGAATTTGAACAACACCATTTCTAAGCCCTCTAGCCTCAATGTCCATCCGGTCAGAACACAGCTACCTTTTGCCTCTAGTCAGTACTTGGGGCAGTGATTTAAAACACACCGTCAGGGGCCGGCCCCGTGCCCAAGCAGTTAAGTTCGTGTGCTCTGCTTCAGCAGCCCAGGGTTTTGCCAGTTTGGGTCCTGGGTGCAGACCTAATACCATTCATCGAGCTGTCCCACATAGCAGAACCAGAAGGACCTACAGCTAGAATATCCAACTGTGTACTGAGGGGCTTTGGAGAGAAGAAGAAAAAAGGAAAAAAAACAAAAAAGAAGACTGGCAACAATGTTAGCTCAGAGCCAATCTTTAAATAAGAAAATAATGCTATCATAGGTTAAACTACCTAGAGATATTTGTCTTTTCCTTAAAGTACATACAGTAAATTTTTGTTTTTCTGACAGCAGTCTTCAATTCTCCTCTCTGTTCCATACTCTAGGGGCACCTGGATTTGTATATTACATTATAATACCAGGGAGTTCGTAGCATCGTCATCTTGAACTCGTGGGATGAAGGAACTGTGCATAATCTAAGGTTCTTATTACTGATCCTTAGCATTTAATTAGGTCTTTGTAAATCTAAAGTACTCCTCCTCATTTTTATGACTTTCTTCTCAGAACTTCCCTGTGAGATGTCAACTTTATTGCCCTCACTTTATCTTAGTATTATCAAGAGGTCAGGCAGATTTTAAATTTCATTTTTTCCTGTTTGTAATTAAGGTTCCTTTTTCTTGATCATATACTCAACTTTAACCTATGTCTGCTAAAACGACTGCTCAGGTGAGATGGTGCTACCCTCTCCCCAACCCTCCCCAGAGGAAAGCAATTACTGAACAAAGCCACGTTTTGGAAGCCTTAAAGCTATTGCGATTATAAACGCTGGTCTGAGTGCCCAGCCCTGGAAGGAATCAGATGGAAATTAATTAATAAAACAGAAGCCGTAAAGTCTGTAAAAATGTGGGAGCTGGTTGAAGGAAAACCGTGTATCCTCTTTCTCTCCCCTCTGGCCTAGCGTTCATGGAAATTTCTTGCGGTTTTCCGGGAAATGTGTTTGCTGTGATTTTTCTGCGCTTATTGATGTCGGGAGCCAGGAAGGGAGGGAGTGGTTCCTGGGTAATACCATTAATGGCTGGTAGTCTACGAAGGTTTTACCGGTGCTGTTTGTCTCGCTAAATGATTAGTTTTTCCTTACTCATTGCCACCTTTCTTGTCTGACCCTCCTAATCAGGTCAGTTAAGCAAGCTCTTACCTCAGATCGTTCTGGAGTCTGTTGGAAGGTAATGAGGAGTCGCATGAATAGGCCTGGCAGGTACCCTGAAGCATTAATAATTTGAACTTGTACATTCCTGGCGTGATTAATGTGCACATGAGCCATGATTGACCTGTGGTCTCATGACTGGACTGGAATGTGCAATTTTAGAAACAAAGGATGTTAGAGATGAAGAAGAATTTCTGTTGGAGTTTTCTTAATTGGACTCTTTGAAGGTTTGTCCATTTTCTGAATCCCTTACAGTGGAATTCTTGTGGCGATAATAAGAATATCTTAAATTTTGTTATCTGGCATCCTATTAATCAAAACTCTATTAAGCAGACAGAACATTTCTGAAACCCGTGTGTGCTCTTTCGGTTAATGACATCACCTTCCTCAGACTTCACCTGGACGCTGTCCGCTGTCACCCCATTGAGTACCTGCCAGCTCTCATCGTAATTCAGCTGAGCACCCTGGCATCTCGTCCTGCCTGAGAGCCCTCCAGCTCAGCGCCCCATCCCCCTTACCCAGACTCTTCCGTTTCCAGCCTCTCCCTCCTCCAGGAAGCTTGATCTTTAGCAAGGACCACAGTGAGCGCATCCTTCCTGTAAAACCTACAAACGCTTTCTCTTGTCTGCAGAACAGAATGCAAACTCCCCCAAAGTGGACTTGAAGCTGTCTCTGAGCTGATCCCAGGCTGTCCTACCCCCCATATCCCCCGGTACTCCCTTGGGCTTCAGGTGGCACTCCAGCCGCAGCAGACTCGCCACGCTAGTTGCCCAACACAGCCTTCCTTCCCTGATGCTCTTCCACTCATTTCTGATGCTCCGTCAGCCTGTGGTAACCCTCCGCCTCATCTCAGCCTGCTCACATCCTCCCATTGTCCTGATTCAGCTCTAATGCTCACTCCTCAGGGAGTTATTATTAGCCTCAGCTTTTTGCTGATCTGCCCTTCAGAATCAATTTCTCCCCACCCCACCTCGGTGTTCGCACAGCCCCTTGTTTACACCGACATTATAAAGCACTGTTGTTTTCTCCCTTTTGCCTGGTGCTTTAGATATTTGAGATAGCCTCTCTCCTCCGTCATACCCTCCAGAATGCAGGAACGCTGTCTCACTGAGCTTTATGTCATTTTCATTCCATAACCCAGGACTTTCTAGGAGATAAGTTTAATTAAAATGGCAGTGTTCATTGGCATACACACCAATGACGTTTAGACAATGCGGGGCCCTGCATAATTTGTGCCCATCATAATTTTACTAAATGAGATATATTTCACAGTGTTCAAAATCATCCATAAATTCAGCAAATACTTGTGGAGTATCTGCCGTGTTCTGGGTTCTGGTAGGGACACACCAGTGAAAAAAAGCAGAAGGTCTCAGGTCTCTTGGAAGGAGATCAATCGTAAAAAAAATAGACAAATAATTTTAGGTAGTGAAATGTGCCACAAAGAGAACAAAGCAGCATTTAAGGTAAGGGGGAGCTCTTTTGCACTGAGTGATCAGAGAACCTCTGTGAGGTGAGGAAATGACATTTGAGCAGACCTAAATATTGAGAAAGATGCAGCCAGGCAAAGACCTGATGGAGCAGTTTCCCACTGAGGCAAAACAGGAAGCATGCTTTGGTCTCAAGGCACGAATGAGCTCAGCATCTTTAAGGAAAGGAAGGAATGTCCAGTAGTTGGAGGGTAGAGGACGGATGGAGGAGGAGTGTGAGGTGAAGACAGAGAGGGAGATGGCAGGTCATAGAGGTGAAGGTAAGAAGTCTGGATTGAAATGTCGGTGGCTAACATCTCCTGCGTTTGGAAACAGCATCTGTAACAAAGTCATGTGATTATGTCAAATACTAGAATTGACTACATTTGGTTTTATGGGTACTCCAAATCCAAATGGGAGTGTTCTGCATGCAGAAAGTAATAGAATCATAAGGTCACTGTTAGGCATATTAAAGGATGCTGGTGTGTTCATTCTTGATGAATTTTCTTATAAACACAACTGTGACAATTGCTTAGTCAAACTGTTGGAATCCATCAACCATTCTCCACACCGTTTTGCCCAGTTTTTCCTGATATGTCTTACTCTTCTCTTCCATATACTCTCAGGCCACTGAGACAGTCACTTACTGAATCTTGTCTTCACCCGTCACACCGCTGATTTGTGCATGAGTCATCTGATTAGCTTATCTGGCCATCTGATCTGCTTAGTACGGTTATCCAGAAGAACTTGTCAGACTTTTTTGTAACCTCGTGCTTTTGGGAGACCTAATCATGGTATGGGGGAATGTAATGGAATCATTGAATCCCCAAACTCTAGAGCTTGAAGAAAAGGAAATTTGAACAATGACATCCATGGAACACCTGTACTGTGTCGGGCATTTTATTGGGCATATGTATACACTATCCCATTCAGTCTTCATAAGCCTGTGAGCTTATTATCAGCTCAACTTTTTAGAAGCAGCGGTAGACTCAGAGGGATCAGTAACAGTACTGCATACTTCTTTCTTGCAGGTCCAGTGATCTTTTGACTGCCACATATGGACTCCCAAAAATCTCCGAAGGAAACTGTCCTCATTACCGGAGGAGGTGGCTATTTTGGTTTCCGGTCAGTGCATCTATAAGATATGCCCATGGAATTATTTTACTGGTAGTTGCTGAAAACAGTATAGCTTTCAATTCTGATGTTAATACAAGATAGACACTTACTTGTTTGTGTAATGTTAAACCAGAAATCAACTGTGGGGCCCAATGCTCGGATATTGAAATTCAGAACCACAGATATATTCCACTTTAAGAAAAATTCTCTATAGAGCCGTCAACTTGGGGAGGGGAGATTATTCATGTCACCAAAAATAATTTAAAATAATAGCTATTCTTTCACAGTTATGTTGTCATTCATGAATATTTCAAAGAATAGATGGTGGGTCCTAGAAGTGAGGGGGAAAAATGTAACATCTAGATGCCATGTCTTTGAAGATAAAGCCTCTCTCATGTTAATTTAAGTAGATGTGAGGATTCTCATTTTTTAATATTTGCATAAGTAAGACTTGCACCAATGAACATGTAAATTGAGGAGTCAGGATAAACCAAGAAAACTTGGATCTGCCCCACATTGATTGGTAAATTATTTTAAGCACCTTTCCTAGGCATAGCTCAGTAGTGATTTGATTTAAGTGTTTTTACTTTCTCATCTCAGCCTGGGCTGTGCTTTGAACCAGAAGGGAATCCATGTGATTCTGTTTGACATCAAGAGCCCTACTCAGACCATTCCAGAAGGAATCAAGTTCATACATGGAGACATTCGCCACCTCTCTGACATAGAGAGAGCCTTCAAGGGGGAGGATGTCACTTGTGTGTTCCATGTTGCTTCGTATGGTATGTCAGGGAAGGAGCAACTGGATCGAAAGTTGATTGAAGAAGTCAATGTGGGGGGCACAGACAACGTGCTCCAGGCTTGCAGGAGGAGGGGGGTCCCAAGATTAGTTTACACTAGCACTTTCAATGTCATCTTCGGAGGTCAAGTTATCAGAAACGGAGATGAATCTCTGCCTTACCTACCTCTGCACCTCCATCCTGATCATTACTCTCGGACCAAATCTATCGCAGAGAAGAAGGTGCTGGAGGCCAATGGGACGGTCCTGGAAGGAAGCAATCGTGTCTTGAGAACCTGTGCTCTAAGGCCGGCTGGCATCTACGGGCCTGGAGAACAAAGGCACCTCCCCAGGATAGTGAGCTACATTGAGAGGGGCCTGTTCAAGTTTGTGTTTGGGGATCCCAAGAGCCTGGTTGAATTTGTCCATGTGGATAACTTGGTGCAGGCTCACATTCTGGCCTCAGAGGCCCTGAAAGCTGACAAAGGCCACGTTGCCTCTGGACAGCCCTACTTCATCTCAGATGGCAGGCCTGTGAACAACTTTGAGTTCCTCCGGCCTTTGGTTGAGGGCCTGGGCTACAACTTCCCATCCGTCCGCCTGCCATTGACCCTCATCTACTGCTTTGCGTTCCTAATGGAGATGGCCCACTTCATCGTGCGTCGACTCTACAACTTCCAGCCCTTCCTCACCTGCACTGAAGTGTACAAAACTGGCGTCACACATTACTTTAGCCTGGAGAAAGCCAAGAAGGAGCTAGGTTATGAGGCTCAGCCGTTTGACCTCCAGGAAGTGGTGGAATGGTTTAAAGCCCGTGGTCATGGCAGAAGTCCTGGGAATGGTGACTCTGAGGCTCTTGTTTGGGTTGGGCTATTGGTCTCACTCTTGGTTGTAGCACTTCTCACATGGCTGTCTTCTTCTGTGATTCTGTCACTGTGAAGGAGGAGCTAAAAATAAGGAGCTGATCACATTGGTTTGGATGGTTTTCAAGAAACATGGGTTTTAAAAGATAGATATCTGATGCCAAATTTTGGCTCTTTAGATTGCTGTTTAAGAATAGGTTCTTGGACTAAGTCTTCATTTCTTACCTCTTTGTACTAATCCTGATGGGAGAAAAAAGAGGCAAAGATAAGTTGGGAATTTGGGTTCTTGTGTCCTGCTTTAGAGGGTACAGTATAAGTCATTTGGGAGCCATAGAGCTAAACTTAGATTGGAATTATCTTACTTGAATTTCTCAGAACCTAAAACTGTACTTATTTCCATTCCATAGACTTTGCATCTACTTAGAGTGGACTAAAACCCACATTGATACAGGAATGGCGAAACACTAACAGGCCTTGGGGCCGGCCTGGTGGCGCAGTGGTTTAAGTGCGCACGTTCTGCTTTGGCAGCCTGGGGTTCGCCAGTTCAGATCCCAGGCGCAGACCTACACACCGCTTGTCAAGCCCTGCTGTGGTAGGCATCCCACATATAGAGTAGAGGAAGATGGGCACAGATGTTAGCTCAGGGCCAGTCTTCCTCAGCAAAAGGAGGAGGATTGGCGGCAGATGTTAGCTAAGGGCTAATCTTCCTCAAAAAAAAAAAAAAAACCACTAACAGCCCTTGAAAATGTGTGAAAAACACCAAATTGTGCCAGATCCCTCAGACCAACCCTCTGAGGAAATGATGGCTGTTGCAGGGGAGGCACTGACTCTTCACAGTGTCAGTTTTGGGGATTCCTTTTCACCTTTTCTCTTATAAAACCGTTAAACCTGTGTGACCACATGGTAGTGTTTGATGTTTAAACAGGTAGACCTTTATCTTCTCTCATAGGATTCTTTTGAGGATTAAATTCAACGAGGCATATAAAGTGCCACCCACACACCTAAGCCATTATTTTTCTTAATATTGTTACTGTACATTCCCAATGAGGCTTTTCTTCCTTGGGGTATTCCGTTCAGAGGGTGCTGTTGCTACTAATCTTTCTGGAATGCCTTCGCGATATGCTCTCAGAGTCTGTAACAAGTGTGTTTGAATATCCTCATCTTTGTATAAAGTTTTGGTCTCTGAGATTGAAGTTTAGGAAAGAGCTAAAAATCTGATGATTAAGGATGATGATCAAGCTAATGATGCCATTTGTAATTAAAAAGTGAAGCGTAACTCTAAACTAACAGACTGGTTTTCTCACTGGGAAGAATTTGGGTTCTCTGAAGGCAGCTTCCAGGGAGCAGTGTTTTGAACAATGGCCGCATTGTCTAGCCGCCCCCGGGGACTGCCGTGGAAGAGTTCAGGTTGTACTGTTGCGTAAGAACCAAAGTGGAAAGAAGACAGCGAATCTTTACCCATTCGGTGATTCCAGCTGCAGAAAGGGCAGTGTTCCACCCTTGAGAAGAGGATCGATTGCTGTGGACGGTTACGTTAGAGTTGGTCGGGAAGATGAATACTCCCTGGTGAACGGCGCCTGGGTGTTTTGGGAAAAGTGCTCAATCTGATACCAGAAGACCTGCAACCGTGAATATTTTGTGTGGCCTTAACCAAGTAACTGAAGCCTCTTTAGGCCTCAGATTCCTCATTTGGGAAATGGGAATGACTATTTGCCCTTTCTCTAAACCCACCTCCCTACCTCACAGGGTTTGTTGTGATCGTAAAATAAGATGTGGTGAAAGTACTTTTAATATATAAATTGCAACATAAAAATGAGATGGTGGTGTGTGATTGTTTTCTGTAAACTATTTTTCGAGTCTTTGATTTCATAAGAAGCTTTTGCTTCAGTCCCGGGTTTTCTTGTACGAGCACCCGCTGCGTATCTAACACTCCAGATGCGAATGGGCAGGTTTCTCTATCCTCGGCAGACTTACAGGCTAGTAATGACAGGCTAGTATGTCCAGACGAGAAGGTCACTGATAGACCAGGGGAGTACAGTAAGACCTTTATCTATTGTTGTTGAGAGGTATCACCGACTTCCAAAACATGTTTGTAATGAAGTCCTTCAAAAGAAAGATCCTTCTCAGTTTTCTTAAACCAACTATGGTGGGGTTTTGCTTGTTTTTGTTCTCCACAATCAAGCTATCTGAATGAAATTCCGAATCAATATATAGGCTTTATTGTCATCCAGATATGAGACATTCGGCCATTCTACATTTGACGCAGTTGTCCTCTCTCCTTGAAACATGGTTCGTTTCCTTGTCGCGAACTCACGCTCTTCTGGTCCTTTTCATATTAATTCTCTATCACTATGTAACAAATCACCCCAAGATGGATCATCTTAAAACCACAAATAGTACCTCCTAGTTTCTGTGGGTCCGGTATTTGGGTGTGGCTTAACTGGGTAGCTCTTGTGTATAGTCTCATGAGGGTCATCTCATGACGTCAGCTGGAGCTGCAGTCAGCTGAAAACTTGACTGAAGCTGGAGGATCCACTCCCAGGATGGTTCATCCACATGACTGTTGGCAGCTGGCCTCAGTTCACCACCAGGTGGGCATCTCTCTAGGACTGCTTGAATGTCCTCATGACACGGAGGCTGGTTTCCCACAGAGCACGTGACCCAAGAGAGCAAGGTGGAAGCTGCAGTGTCTTTCATGACTTATCCTCACAAGTCACACAGTGGCACTCCACACTGTGCTGGTTACACAGAGCCGTCCTATGCAGTAAGAGGGAATTACCCAAAGGTGTAAATACCAGAAGGTGGGGAGTGTTGAGGCCATCTTGGACTCTGGGCTCTTGGCTCCATGCTCTGAGTCATCCTTCCTTTTCCATGAAAGGTAGCCCACATTGACAGCTGCATCGTTTTCTCAGCCTGCTTCCTGCCAGGAGAATTTTGGGAGTCTGAAGCCTCTTTATGTTTTGAACTGTATCCCTTTCCGTCCAAGCTGGTAGTGTTACTGTGAATATAATTATTTTGAACACTTTATGTGCCTCTTATGAGTCTTCTTGCAGTTCACTCCATTAGCAAAAGCCACCCCCACAAAACTCTTTAAGTCCTTCTCTTCTCTCTTTGGGGTAAGTTCTCTTGGGCTTCTGCACAGACTGCTGAGGGACAACACGCTTTAGCTTCTTAGAAGCCTTATTGTTTGTACAGCTCTCTAAGGCACCACCTTGGGTATCTCTGAGGTCTTGAAAGGTTTTATAGCCACAATAAAACCTTGGTCGTGGACTATCATTTCCACAATGTCGTATTGGCTACACAGGTTACCCTATTCCACATGGGAAGAGATTACACAAGGACGTAAATGGCAGGAGAGTAGGGATCATTGGAGACCATGTGGGAGCCTGGCTACCGCACTCCTCTGTGTCTCATCACTTTGCTGACCGTCACCTCCACCTCAGTTTTAAACGGTGGATTTCTGCAGTGCTCAGTACTAGGCCCTCTTGTAACACCATACTCTCTCCCTAAGTGATCTCATCCAAGCCCCTGGCTTTAATCCATCTCTACTCCAAATATATACCACTAAATTTATCGTTCCAGCCCAGACCATTCTTTTGAGCTCCATCTATCCAACTACCTCTGCATCTCCACCTGGATATTTCACGTCCATCTTGCAGTCAACATGTCCAAAATGGAATTCACAGTCCCTCCAAATTCTTTCAGGGTTTCTTAGTAAATGTCACCAGTATCCATTGACTTTCTCATGCCAGAAATCTGGGATCTTCTTTGACCCCTGCCTCCCCTTCACTTGACACACCTAATCCACCTTTCAGCCCATTCATTTTACCTTGTATTCATGCCAGTATCAGGTGTCACCTCTCTCCCCTAGACTCCAATAATATGTTTTTCTTCCACCTACATCCATTCCTGCCTCCCTTCAATCCATTCTCCACTTGCCAAGCAGAGCGATCCTATAAAGATGTAAATCTACGTTGCTTCCCTGCTCCAAACTCGGTCCATGTTTAGGTTGAGAATCCTTAATGTAACCCAAGAGGCTTTGCTTGGTCTGGCCCCTGCCTATCATGGCATACTCCTCCCACACCACACTGCCCTCTTTGCCCAAACTACACTGGCTTCTTGCAGTGTCCTGGGTTCCAAGCTTCTCGTACCTCTTGCCCCTTTTTGGCCTGTACAGTGTTTATTTCATGTCTCAGCTTACGTCTCTTCTTGGAGGCCTTCCGTGATCCCAACAATTTAGGTCTGGTCCTCCTGCTGTAAGCTCTCACAGCACTCTGCTTTTCTTTTATAGCCTGTATCACAACTGTAATAGTTTGTGTAATTATTCGCCTAGTGCCTATAAGCTCCATGAGGGCAGGATTTTGTCTTGCTTACTGCTGTATCCCTAACGCCTAGCACAAAACAGGAGTTCAATAAGTATTTGTTAAATGATTGCTGTTTTTCCTCTAAGGGCGAATTCCCCTTTCTGGTGCCCACATAATTTACTGTTTCTAATCTGTCGAAGACTTGGGAAAATAGCCAGCCTTCTAGAATTGCATGTTAACTAAGTCAAGACTAGATGAGGTCTAGTAAATAAGTGAGGGCATTCTGCATGTGATAGGGTGGAAATATGAAACGCTGTGAGATGTTGAGAGAAGGGGAAAGGATGTGGGCAGAGTGGAAACCTACTTGTCCTCCCTCCATGTCGCAGCTGAAAACTGACCAATTTACTCAGTCTATTATCTGAAGAGTGACTCCTTTGCTTTCTAAGGTCAGAAGATACGGCAGTTAAGGAATTCCATTAGTTCTAGGGTTCCCAGCTGCCCTCACCTTCCCTCAACCTTTCATTGAATCCCCCAACCTGCATAAAGCTATGAAACGATGCTCATGCCTGTGCGTATGGGGTGCTCCTAGGCACCTGGGCATAAGCCACCCAGCACGGCCACCCCAACCACTGCTTCCAAGGAGTAAAGGGCGGTTATCCAGAAGCCTGTGGAATGATCGTGCTATACGACAAAGAGCACTGTGGTTGAACCCAAAGGTAATGCCAAAGCTGCCCATGTCTGCAGAAAGGAAGAGGGGCCCAGCAGGCCTGTTGAAATTGTTGACGCAAATAATCAGTAATCATTCTATTGCAAAAGAACAGGAGAGAGTTTATTTAAACTGAGGACTATAACCCAGGAGTCACAGCCTTCGCAAGGGAAGAAAGCGCCCTGGAGAAGTGTGATGTTCAGTACAGTTATATACCATTTCCAAACAAAGAGACATACATCAAGCATGACAGGGGTACATTCTTTCAAGGGTTCGAGGAGATATTTTGTTACAGATTAGCACATACCCAGCGGGTCAACATGACCCTGGTGTCACAGGAAGGGAGACCTATCTTCAAAAGACTACTGGCATCATAAGAAGGGAGGCATTTATTTTTGTCTTCAAAGAGGACATTCTTTAGGCTAATGATTAAAGCAGATGTACAATGTATGTTTGACAGGCTGTAAGTCAGCCTTCTTTGGCTCAAACAAAATTCAGGCCAAATCAAGTTCAAATTGAAATGGCTTCCCTATGTACTTCAACATATAAAAATTTCTTATATCAAAATACTTGATCTCCTTAGTGCTGTTCTGGCAGATGGTGCCACCTTAAGAGCAGCAGCAGTTACTGGTGGTCCAAATGACTCATTCTGGCAGCAGATAATCTAGGCTATAGTATTTCTCAAGCCTACAAAGTAGGCCTAGAGATTCTTTTCAAGAAAAAGTTTTATTTTCCTAAATCACCTAACATGGTCATTATAAGAAAGCCAGTATTGCTTTGGTGTAGTTTTAATCAGTTTGCTAACAATTGTGGGGGCATTTCCTACCTAGTATTCTTTTCCAAATGCCCTGCAGTTCTCTTGGCCTTACAGACAGGGTGGAAGAAGCAGGATTCTACTTCCAGCCCCAACTCAGCTATGCACCCTGGGGCTAATGACCTCGTGTTAGCTGGCCAACACCAGCAGTTCATGCCTTATTAAAATTGTCAGTTTGCTAGCATCCCTTGCTTTGGAGAATGACACTGCACTCTCCTTTTTGATGAGAGAAACCCATTTCCAGCCCTTCCATGAGTTTGAGCTCCACCTGCAAAATCTGGCCAATCAGAAGACTGCCATTCTTCTGACATCAGTCATTGGGCCAAGGTGGGCCAATCAGCATCTTTCAACTTTTCTCTGGGAGCTGTTTGGAGAAACTCTTTCTCCTAGCGTTGCTTCATTGGGAGGATAGTCTTTGGGGCTGCCGTGGACTCTCCTACCCAGAAGGAGAGACTGAGTTCTGAAAATGTTGTTTGGGCTCCTGGCTCCAGCTGTGAGTTAAGTACAGCAGAGCCAAGAAATGGGAGAAGGTCCTTGAAGACATCACTGGGGCCCTGACACCCAGCCGTGCCCAAGCCTAACTTCATTCTGGGTCATCCTGTCACATGAGTCTCGCTCAGTACCTTTTCTTTTCTGCTTAAAGTCTCTTGAGTTGGGTTTTTCTCCGTGAAGTGGAAAAGGTCTTGGCTTATAGTCTCCACAGTCCACTCCTGGGCACAGGTGAAAATACTCTGTGGTTTCCCAAGGCACTGACTCTCCGTTTACCTGGGTGCCCCCTTCCTTACAAAAAAGGAGCCTTTCTTAGCCCCTGGGGCAACTTAACACTTGCTAGAGTTCTCCCAGAATCGGACTAATTTCCTTTTCTAGAATCATGTATATTTGGGTTGCCCCCAAGACACTACGCGGTCTAGTTCAAACTCTCTTGTTCTAAGATGATAAAATTGTTTGACAAAGTGATTTGTTCCCCAAAATTTTAGCATCCTATGAAGGCAGGGACTATGTCTGTTTTGTCAACTTCTATGTCCAGAGAACACAGAACAATCCCTTCGTCTGCCCAATAAATGCTTGTTGATTGGCTGAATGCGCTTATCAGCCAGGTGATCTCATCTGAGATTACAGCTCTTATATCCCAGTTATCCTTTCCTTTAAACCTGAAATAAGAACCCTGGAGGCCCAAGTTAAAAATACAGACGCCACTATTCAATACAATAGAGTGTTATTAACTATAGTCATCATGCCATATATTAGAGCTCTAGATTTATTTCAGGTGCTCTTATCACAAAAATTAACTATGTGAGGGTAATTACCTTGTTAATTAGCTTGGCTATAGTAATCATTTCACTTTGTCTATCAAATCATGTTGTACATCTTAAATATATACAATTTTTATTTAAAAAAAAGAAAATATGGACTCCACAGGAGTGACGTCATGCAGAACAGCAGAGTGGGAAGCTCTAGGAGGCAGTCCTTTTGCCAAAACAACCCCCAAACCGGGGAAAAAAGAATCAGAACCAACGATTTCAGAACTCCTTATGTTATGTCTACTTGACCACAATAGGAATATATAGGCAGACTCCAAATTCATCCCCTGGCAGTTCTGACTCAGAAGGTGTGCATGGGGTGAGAATCTGCCCTCCAGGTGTTTCTGATCTTCCAACCAGGAGGTGAAAAATGCTGCCTGATACCAAATCCGTGCTCCCTTCGCAAGATGCTCAATGAGAGGCTCCTGAATTCGCCATTGCTCTTCCCCTCCCAGTGCTTTGCTAGAGCAGGTGTTCAGCACACTTCTGCTGAATGAAAGAGGGAGGTGGGCCTCACAAAAGAACCTTAGGTTCAGGTGGCCTCCTGCCTCCTCCTCTCTGCAGGCCCAGTTGTTGTTTGTTGACTGGCAATCATTGCCACATATCAGTGCTGGCTTCTCCAGCCCACAGGGAAGCTGCTTCCTTTGGCCAAACGGCGCCTTTTGGGACCCATCTGGTTGGGCCTCGTTACCTGATCTTTTAGCCCAAGACAGCCATTTGCTATTGCAAATCTAACCAGAAATGGAGCCAGTGAAACCACAGCATCTCTAAGCTGTGCAGATTCATACAATGTAACCTGTCTGTATTTAAGAACTCATGCACACCAAGAAAGATACCTTTGTTTTCAAACTCAGGTAATTATGACTGAGGGGAAATCTAGCTCACTACAAAATTACACAGAGCAAAGTGACCCGGGCAAGTGTCTTTCATCCAGCAAGGGGTTTATCTGCAGTAATTTGCAACGTTTATTTCTAGCAGAGCTGGTTGAAGCATGCAAGTAATTAAAAAATTCCTCATTACTAGGATGTAGGAATTTAATCCTGGCAAATATTCTAGATGTCTTTTTCTCCAGTCCTCCAGGGGAGCCTTATTACAGATCTGAAAGTAAAATACTTTCTTACCAATATCTATATTTTTAAATTTTGTTATGAGGATGAGTCTTGTGCTCCTAACCGTCCCTCGGAGCTAGTGTCCTGAATAGCGGATATAGTTCTGAAACTGCCCAGCTGTGAGGAGGCCTTAGCTGCTCTGTTGCTGGGGCAACTACAACACCCCCGCTGAGTTGTGGTCCAGTAACTTTCACAGGAGATTTTGCTTCTGGGTGTATTCAACACTGGGATAATGATGGATATTAACCTGCCACCCTCGTTAACCAAGTTACTCACAGATGATCATTCTTAATAGTTAATTACGCGATTTGTTGAACGTTTCCTCTGTGTAAGGCTTTCGCTATTTCTTAAGCTCATTTAGTTCTCTCAATGACTTTAAGAAGTAGGTACATTTATTATCTCTGTTTTACATGTGAGGAAATGGGGGTCTAGGAACGTAGAGCATCTTACCCAAGGTCACTAGTCGCTAGTAAGTGGGGAAGCTTCATTTGAGCCACGTCCACTTGCATCCAGACACCAAACTCTTGACTACCATGTCTGTGGTGGCTTTATCATTTTAGCACAACGCTATTCAAGGCCAAATGTCACCCAGACTATAATTACAATTAAAATAAACTATTTTATTTATTGCAAAAAACATGTAACTGTGCATAGCGACTTTTGCTGTACAAACTCGTATCAAGTTACATCAACAAGCAAAGCATTGTTTTACCATGTGAACGTGGGTGTGGTGGGGCGTGTGTGTGTGTCTAGGACAGTTAATCTACTGGAATCCTATTCATTTAAAGTAAGGAATACGGCATGTTAGAGCCCTAATAACCCATAGGACATCCTCCAAGAATAGTTGGTTCGTTTTTGCATCTAATCACAGTGTGACGTTAGTCATATTACACGTGTCCTCATCGCCCCTCCCCAAGTTGCATTCTAAACCGGTATCTTGAGAGCAGAGCCCAAGCATTCCTCTCTGCTGATGGATATCTGCCTCCCCTATAGTCTCTTACACCATTCCAGGCATGGAGCATGGGCCTAATAAAAATCTGCCAAAGGAAAGGAAAATGCAAAGCCCAACTCGTAGAGATGCCTTATATGTTTAAATTCTCCTACAGAAAGGTGGACTTTTTTCAAAGCACTTGAAAGCAGAGGTTTGTCTAAGCACTGGGAAGACCTTAGACCTTTGGCCCAAGTGGAAAAGAATTCTTTGGTGGTGGGTGATCTTGGCCCCTCAGTGCTCAAGGGGCACATGCATTTGCTTGCACTGCCTTAGGCCTTTAGCAGGATCCATCTCTTATTTGCAATGAGACTTTGGGCAAATCCATGCCTCACGTGTAAAGAGGAGATAAAGCATTCCCTCATCATCTCACGCGGGAGCTTGTGTGGATCAAATGGCGTGGAGGCCCTTTTGTAACCTGCAAAGCACTATGCACGTAGATCCTTAATTAATAGTGCTTCTGCTGGGAGAGGCAGAAGGGTTTGGAGGCGGAGCTGGTGGGGTACAGGAATAGATGCAAGACGTGCTGGTTGGGTTTGAGGCCTTCAAGTGGAATGCTCAGTAAGTGATGAGCAACGTAGGCCCAGCTTTTGAGAAGAAGAGCTGCATGTTCAGATAATGATGGTGCTACATAACAGGTGCTAGTTTGTTTACTGTGGTTTTAAGTACCTCAATGCGATGATGTTTTGAGCTCGAAACAGAAAATGAGAGGTCTTTTTTTGAAGTTGCAGAGTAGATTACACTATGCCAGAGAAAAAAAATGCTAATCTGTGCCCACTCTGCTTTAAATTTTTATGTATTTAAACACTTGCAACAGTGTGTCTTGGCTTTAAACCATGCTGGGCTAAAAAACAACTCAAAATAACATATCAGTCAACACACTCTGAGTACTTCTTTTTAGTTTTAAAAGTAATTATACCAATAGTGCGTGAATACATTTTCCTTGTAAAAACACTGGATATAAAGTCAAAAAACCCTTTACCAAAAGGCCCCAATTTCTGTATATGTGTATATTTGTACAGAAAATAAGGCCGTAGTGTCCATTTTTCTCCATACTATTTTCTCCTGCCTCACATTTCCTTCTGCCACTTGTGTTTCTCACTAAATAATACATCCTGATGACCTACTGACATTAGTATACATTCCTCATTTGCTGTCATAGGAGGTGTACAGGTGTATAAATAAGGTGACTGTATGACCCAGGTTGCCTAGGACGGTTCCAATTTAAAGCCTGTAGTCCCATCCTAGTTTTTAATAGTGTCCCCTTTCACTCTTAAATGTGTCCCATTTTGTATAATAAATTGTGTGGTCATTCTAGATACAAGATATTACAATTATGTAAAGAATTAGGTATTTTCTCCATAATATACGTATTAGAAGTTATTGTGAGTGATTCTGAGGGGAAAAATGTCATTTGTACATGTATACTAAAATCCAGCAGTAAATCTTAAATTCTGAGTATGCAGCACTATTCTACCACACTGAAATGTCAGTATAAAATTACCTAGCTAACAAAAATTTTGTGTGTATGTTTCTGTCAATGATCCTTTTATGTAGCTAGCAGGAAACACACCGGCTGGTGGAAGAGAAGGTAATCTGGCACACGGCATTTGACTGAATGCTGGTAACTAAAAAAGAAAGCCACACTGTAAAATATATTTGAAGGAATTCCTCTGCAGTACATGCAAAATAAAGCAAATATCAGTAAAAGCTGGCAAAGCCATGTAGCGAACGATAACACATTTGAATAAATTCCTCTGCCAGTAGCCATTGTGCATGTAGAAAAATAAATATTTCAGTAAATATTGGTACAAACTATGCAGCCCAATGATACACTTGAAAGAATTCCAGTAGCAACCTTGTGAATGCAGTAAAAGAAACTATTTCACAGAATACCACAGAATTCAAGCAACAAGAAAAACATTTCAAGAATTCAATGGAACTTGATATTTCGGTAAATATAGCAACGTAAGTCAAAAAGTATTTGTAAAATGCATCGTAAATATTTTACTCTTCATTTTCTGAAAACCTGAAAAGTCTTCTGCACTGCCTGAGTCTTGGTAATTCTCCTTCTAATTGGCCATCACTGTGTTAGTAGTAGAGTCGATAATAGCTTCATGGGGCCTCCTGGTGGCATAGTGGTTAAGTTTGCACTCTCTGCTTAAGTGGCCCGGGTTTGCAGGTTCAGATCCTGGGCATGGACCTACACATAACTCATCAAGCCATGCTGTGACAGCGTCCCACATACAAAATAGAGGAAGATTGGCACAGATGTTAGCTCAGGGACAATCTTCCTCACAATAATAATGATGGCTTCAAACAATGCATTGTCCTTCTTGATATTACGGTTACTATTCTAGTCATTCCATGGCCTCAAACTTGGGAAACAATAAGACACATCCTTCTCGGGCCAGCCCAGTTAGGAACAGAAGTGTTCAGAGCAGTGTTCTGGAGCAGGCCCCGTGCCCACCCCAGGCTGCTCCAGAAGCCGGTAACTCCCCAGATGTGGGAAGAGCTCTTGTTCTCTGCACACATTCAGGACTTTCCTAACTCGTGTTGTCCACCTTCCTCTGGTAGCACTACATTGCCACCTCCCTGCCAATCCCCCAAAGCCACTGGCATGACTCATCTACCTCCGGAGTAAAGTCTGGGAGCTGAGAGGTGTGCTTCCCGGACTGCCTTTCTGGGCTGTAGCAACGGCTCCAAGGGAGAAACCTCAGCACGTGAGCTCAGCGGCCTTCAGCCACTGGATGTGTGATACTTTTTGATACAACAATGGCATGGAATGTGTCTTATTTATGGCCATCAAATAAGGTAGATACACCTAATTCTTTTCAACAGCTGCCCAGTATGCCATCGCGTAAATGCTGCACCGCTGATACAGCCATTTCCTTGGTGGTGTTTATTCAGTTTATTCTACTATCTCACTTTAGAAATGGCACAGCTGTGAATGCTCTCCTACACATCCCCTTGGATACAGATGCAAGTGAGTCTCGACAGGAGACACTTGGAAGTAGAATGGAAATTTTAATAGGTTCAACTGTATCAGACATGCATTCAATTGCTCATTTAAAAAATGACCTCAGAGTAGCTTGAAGAAATGGGGGTTTGTTGTTTTCATGTAACAAGGAGTCCAGAGGTCAGCAGGTCTGGGGTGATGATATCAGGGACCAGGCTCCATCTTTCCACACTGTTAGACCTCACTCTAACGATTCTCATCTCGTGGTCCGGAGAAGGTGGGTGCTCTAGGCATCATTACAGGCAAGAAGAAAAGAGAAGCTCAAAGGGAAATGCCAGCTGCCCCTGCGCCTCTTAAACAGACTTCCTGAAAGCCCACTCAGTGATTTCTTCTTACACCCATTGGCCAGAACTGAGACCCGGAGCTGCCCCTAGACCAGCACTGGAGGGTGGTGAGGGGGGTGGGATCATGGGTGGGGGCTAGGCTGGCCACACTGTTCATTTGCCTTCCAAAATGGCTGTACGAATTTACCCTCCCTCCAGAGTTCCTAGGTCCCTCACACCATTGGCAGAACTTTCTCACATCTAAAGTTTTGCCAAACTGATGAGTAAAAAATGATGTATCATTTTTTTAAATTTACATTTCTGTGATTACTACTAAAGATAGAATCTCATCAGATGCTTGTTAGGCCTTTGGATTTCCTCTCAGGTGAATTACATGGTCCTGTGTTTTTCCCACTTATCTGTTGGTTTGCCCACCTTCTTTGTATGGATTTGTAGGATGTATTCTACATGATATCTGCTATCACAGAGGACATGGATAGTTTCTAGAGCGCTAGCCTTTTAACTTTGTTTCAGTACTTTTTGATGTCAAATTAATCCATCTTCTTGGTTGTTGTTTCTTTTGATATTTGTTTGAGAGTCCCATTCTGAAGAAAAAAGATGTTGAATATTTTAACAATTTTAAAGTTCTGTCTTTTACCCTCTTTATCTGGTATTTAGTTTTGTGAATGACGTGAAGTTCTAACTTGGTATTTTCTAAATGAGCAATTGTCTCAGTATAATTGGGTAATTCGTCCTTTGGCTAAATTCAAGCGCTCTCTCTCCTTCCCCCCCTTTCTTTCCCTCCCCCCATCTCCCTGTTTTTCTCTCACCTCTTTCTCCAGTCAATCTATTTATATCTTTCACTGTGAAGATAACACAGTTTCAATTATTAAGGATTTATAAGATCTTTTATATTTGCTGGGACCTATGTCCCCTTCTGATTGCTTTTCAAAATTGCCAGGCTATTTATACACATTATCCATGTAACTTTTAGAATCAGCTTATAAAGTTCTGTGAAAATCTTGAGGGTTTTTTTTTTTTTTACTAGATTTGCTTTAATATTATAGTTTAATTTAGAGATAATTGACATACACAGTTTTGAGTTGTTTCCTTCACAAACATAGTACATCTCTCCATTTATTTTTTGTTCCCTTTTCCAAAGTTTCATAGTTTTCTATAATCAGGTCTTGAACATTTTTTTCTGAGGTCTATTCTAAGCAACTTAAGGTTCCTATTTCTGGTATTGTGAAGTAGAAAAAAATCCTATAATTCATATGGAACCACAAAGGACCCCAAAAAGCCAAAACAATCTTGAAAAAGAAGAACAAAGCTCACATTTTCTGATTTCAAAATATATTTAAAAACTATAGTAATCAAAGCATACGGTATTGACATAAAAACAGCCATATAGATCAATTGAATAGAAGAGAAAGCCCAGAAATGAATCCATGCATATACAGGAAGCTGATCTTTGACAAGGGAGCCAAGAATACACAATGGGGAAAGAATAGTCTCTTCAACAAATGGTTTTGGGCAAACTGGATTTCCACGGGCAAAAGAATGAAATTGGATCCTTATCTTACACTATACACAAAAATCAACTCTAAATGGATTAAAGATTTCAATGTAAGACCTGACACTGTGAAACTCCCAGAAGAAAACAGAGGGCAAAAGCTTTATGACATTAGTCTTGGCAATGATTTCTTGGATATGACACCAAAAACAAAGGCAGCAAAAGGAAAAATAGACAAGACAGGGTACATCAAACTAAAAAGCTTCTGCATAGCCAAGGAAACAAACAGAATGAAAAGACAACCTATGGAATGGGAGAAGATATTTACAAACTATACATCTGATAAGGGGTTGACATACAAAATAAGAAACTCCTACAACTCAATAGCAAAAAAACAAATAACCTGATTTTAAAATGGGCAACGGACTTCAACAGACATCCTTCAAAGAAGACATACAGATGGCCAACAGTACATGAAAAGTTGATCAAGATTACTAATTATCAGGGAAATGCAAATCAAAACCACAAGGAGATAGCACCTCACTCCTGTTGGGATAGCCATTTTAAAAAACAAACGAACGAAAAAAACCCACAGAAAATAACCAGCGTTGGCAAGAGTGTGGAGAAATTAGAACTCTTATGGACTGGTGATGGAATGTAAGATGGTGAGGCCACTATGGCAAATAGTATGGAGGTTCTTCAAAAAATTAAAAATATAACTACCATATGATCCAGCAATCTCACTTCTGGGTATTTATCCAAAAGAATTAAAATCAGAATCTCAAAGAGATATCTGCACTTTCATGTTCATTGCAGCATTATTCACCACAGTCAAGATGTGGAAACAATCTAAATATCCATAGACAGATGAAGAGATAAAGAAAATAGGGTCTATACACACAGTGGAGTATCATCCAGCCATAAAAAAGGAAATCCTGTCATATGCATTAACCTTGAGGACATTATGCTAAGTGAAGGAAACCAGTCACAGACAACGAATCCCGTCTGATTCTACTTACACGCGGTCTCCAGTCAAATTCACTGAAGCCGAAAGCGGAAGCGTGTTTGCCAGGGGCTGAGGTAGGGGGTAATGAGGAGTTGTTCAATGGGTATAAAGTTTCAGTCCTGCAAGATGAGAAATTTCTAGAGATCTGCTGCACAACATTGTGCTTATAGTTAACAGTACTGTACTGTACACTTCAAATTTTTTGAGGGTGTTTTTTAACGCAATAAAAAAATGTTCCTTTTTCTTGAATGTTCGTTTGGTAGAAGTTGATGCCACCTGGGAGGCAGACCTTTGGCCACTATTTCTGTTTCTTTGATTGCAATTGGATTAGTCAGATTTCTAGTGACTCAACATTCAGTCATTTTTATTTTCCTATAAATATTGCCTACGTTGTCTAGACTCCCAGATAGCTTAGTACGTGAAGCATAATCTTCTTTTTTAATCTCCTCTATACTTATGAATGCTCTTTTCTTTCTTTCTTTTCTTTTCTTTTCTTTTTTTTTTTACTCCGGATACTATTCATTTGTGCTTTCTTTCCTTTTTTTCTTAATTTACCTATTTTATTAGTCTTTTTCAAAGAACAATTCTATCAATTTTGTTAGATTTTACTTCTCTGTTTCATGAATTTAATTTCTTTTTTTACTTTTGAGTTTTTTTCTAGCTTTTGAGTTAAAAGTTTAGCTCATTTTCACTTTTTCTTATTTTAGAATAAATGCACTTAAAGCTCTATTTTTCTTTTCTTGAGCAGTTTTGTCCCTTCCCTTTAACCCAAAAACTATTTTATAAATATGTTTTACAGTTTTCAAGTGTAAGGAGCCTTAGGGGATATCTTTATGTTTGTGACTTACACGCGGCAGTGAGTTTGGACTTGGAGCAGAGCAATTAAAATTGTTCACCCTGCTCCCCGCTGTGGCTTGGTGTACAGTCAATATTTGTAAATGTATACTTTGCTTGAACTGAATGTGTATTCTCTGTGTTCAAAGTTCAGTGTGTGTTTGTAGGAGCCTATGTGTACATTTGATCAAACTTGTGACTTGTGTTGTTCAGATCCTCTGTGTCCTTTGTTCTGTCCCCCAAATCTGTAATTTCCTGAAAGAGGACTCTTAGCCTCTAACTGTAATTGCGAACTTGTTGATTTTCTTTTCCAGTCTGCCCTATGCTTGTCAGAGCTGCGTTGTCAGAAGCACGAAAGTTTGTGTCTATTGCAGTTTGTTCCGGCAAAGTTCTTATCATCGTTGCCCTTCTTAGTGGTAGCTACCATTGTAATTTGTCTGATATTAACATGCTACACCAGCTTTCTTCTTATTAGAATTTGCCTGGTACATCTTTTTTTATAACTTCCTTTCCTTTTTTTGAAAATGAAATTTTTAAAAAATAGGAAAATGGAAAGAATGATATAAGGGCATTTTCTCACTACCAGAATTATTAACTGCTAACGTTCCGTCCTATTTCTCAGTCCCAGCCTCCGTCTGTCTCTCTCCCTGCCTCTGATTCCCCTTCTCTCACTCCTCCCTCTGCCTCATTTATTTTTCATTACTACTTATTTTTCTGTTTAGGTGTTCACCGATGGACAAGAAGCTTGAATATGCCTGTATCCCTTTTTGGTAAGCCTGCGTTTACATTTGTGCCAAGCACGTGACACTTTCAGTACTTAAAAAAGAAACAACAGAGCTAAAACTACCTTTCCCTCTCAGTCACATTGCTTCTGCCTTCCCCACTGGCTCAGTCTTTGTCTTGACTTTGAACAGTTCCTTCCAGCCCATTTTTATACTTTTACCTATCTATGTGTATTTCAGTGACAAGCAATATTGTTTTGTATGTACTTTTAAAAATACATATAAACAGCATCACTGGGTATGCATTGTTCTGCATTTTGCTTTCCTCAAACAATTGAAGTGTATCCATGTTGTGTATATGCACTGTGTGCCATTCCATTTCACATTACATATTCCATCTTACAAATATCTGACATTTTCCTATATGTCCTTCTGCTAATTTATATTGTTCTATTTTTTCCTTCGCTACATTTGTGTGTGTGTAGCTTCTTACACCCAGCTTATGGTTGTGAGATCCATCCATGTTGTTAGAGCTCAGTTATTTGTCATGCCTGTATATACTCCATTGTATAAACACAATTTACCCATTCTGCCATGGACAGTTGGTAGAACTCTTCCGTTTTTGCCTATTGTGAATAATAGTACTGTAAGCACGATTGTACATGCTGTAGGGGAGGAAGACATTTCCTCTTCCCAAACGTGGGTTCGTCTGGCCGGAGAACGAATTAAATTCACATGAGACAGAATAGCAAGAGAAAATTAAACAAAGCTTTATGAGGAACCATGGCCCGGGGCCTTTCTTCCCAAAGGAAGAAAGGGCACCGAAGAAGTGGGGTGCACAGAGTGGTTATATACCCCCAAACAGGGTGTTTCACGTGTGATTGAAATGTCCCTCCCACAATAGTCACAAGATTGCCCTGTTGGCACAGCGCTTGATGGACACAGCAGGTAGTGGTCTGCTATCTCAGAGGGCGTAGCAGAAGGCAAGTCTATTGTCTGGAGCTGGGCGGTCTAAAGGTGAGCGCAGCAATCAGTTCCTAGCCTAAGGAAAGATGCTTAATCCTTAAAGAAATGCCAACGTTGGGAGGGGGAGGGAAGTCAGTTACAGGAGGTTACCAGACAAGCACAATAAAATGCAGATTTAAGTTCTTGCCTTTGATATTGATTAAGAGTTTCTAGAGAGAAGGTCATCTCCCTTCTTCTTCCTGGTACAGAGAGGGAGGCACCTTTTACAGATAGAGATTTACCTTACAAATGTAAAGGTGTCCTAACAAAGGGCAAGTTCTATTCCTCAGAGCCTCCCTCCCTGTCCCAGTTTATCAAAAGCAATCAGCCTCAAATAATCCTGATGCCAAAGAGACATATCTTGGGGTGGCCAATTTCAGGTCCCCACAATGTCTTGGTGCACATATGTATGCGTTTCTATGAGTACATATTTAGGAATGGAATTGCTGGGTCATAGTACGTGCATATGGTTAACCTCAGTAGAGAGTGTCAGTCATGTTACAGTGTAGTTTTGTGCCAGTTTACACAACCAGCATGCCACTTGCCCTACCTTCTTGCCAACAGTTGGTCGAATTATTCGGCTTTAGTTTTTGCCACTCTAAGAAGTGTGCAGTGGTATCTCATTGTGGGTTTAATTTGCCTCTTCTCTTATGAATAATGAGGGAGCACCTTTTCATACACTTCCCACCATCTGGATACGCTCATGCGAGGTGCTTCTTGGCCTGGAGAGAGGGACTCCTACGTGACTGAGGGTCTTTGTCACCTACATCATTGCAAATATCTTCTTCCACCCTCTGGCTTGCCTTTTCACTCTTCTAATTGTCTCTTTTGACAAACACCAATTGTGAACTTTAGTGGAGTCTAATTTAGAAGTCTTCCTTTGCTGTTTGCTTTAAGCAAGTTTTCCCTGTTCCAAGGGTGTGAATACCTTCTAAAAATGCCACCATTTTCTCCTTTACATTTTGATCTATAACCTAACTAGACCTGCTTTTCGCGTGTGGTGTAACGTAGGGATCAGATTTCATGTCCATCCGTGACACCCAAATAAATTTGCTTAATAGATACAAAACTGGCAAAACTGGTCAATATCCTCGGGGCAATGAACAATCCAAACTCCACTGGACACAATCTGCATTTCTGCGGATAAGAATCATCTGAATTATTCAACGAAAGGTAGAATCAGATAATGTGGACAGCTGATAGCCTATACAGATAATCTTCTTTGAATTCTCCTTTGAACCAGTTCTAACAATCTTCTGGTCCCCTTGTTAACAAGCTAAATAAATTTTTTGACGTGCTCATTTTATATCTTTAGGAGAGTTATGATTTTATCCATTTTAAAAAAAGGATTTTTTTAGCAGTTCTAATTCCTTCTTTGCTTTTTACAACTCCCGGTTCATCTTCTAATGCAGGGTCTTAAATTTTTGGACGAGGGTGACTGACCCAATCATCAGTGGCTGAGGGTTGAGGGTGGGACAGTCATATGATACACAACATGGCTTCCTGAGCAATGGGGATTGTTGGCAAGAAAATTCAGTGATTCACAGCATGCCCTACCACTCAGCTGAGAAATACAGGAGCTTATAATAACCTCACTGCTCCTCTAGCACCAAACATTCTTCTAAAGATTGACAAATTAAAGGTCAGAGATTAATTTTATAATCTTGGGTTTCTACATAGCGTGAGTTTTTGCTGAAAGTAAGACAGCCTTGTAACCTAGAGAAAAGCTTAATAGGATAGAAAAACACTTAAAAAAAAGAATTGTCACTGTACCGACCTCACGGCTGAAGTATTTATTGTTTTATGTGGGAGCAAAAAAAGTAAATAGCTTTAAAAAAACAGTCCTGGGCAGATTGCTGCATTCATTCTGATCAAATTTTTATTTTTTAAAAATGCGATATAGCCGTTTAATTTTCACATTAACAGCTAACATTTGTGTGACTCATTCACATAATTCTCTATGTACACACAAGCACACGCTATTCATATAAAAAATAAATTAAGCTTTAATAATGAAACACAAGTTTACAAGTGCAGCCTTTTAAAGCCTAATGAAGAATAAGAAATGTGGAAATTTCCGAGACAAGATCACTGTGGAATCTGGCTCTTCAAGATGAAAATATTTTGAAAATTAAAAACCTGAGACAAATCATTGAGTAGTTTTCAAATGGCAATGTTATGATTCTGCATATTTCTTAATCTAATTATTAACCTTCCGTTGGCTAGAATATGACTCTTTGGGTTGCCGCCAAAAAAACTGTCACGCAAGTTGAAAGTTGTTACTTTTCTTTTAAAATTTAAAAGGATTAAGGCCCATTTTAGCCATCCTTTGTGCCTTCAAATACAACTTTCGTGGCCCGAGATCAGCAATCTTAAAATTTTATGCTCAGATTCCTCTTAAGTGAATTTTGAAAATTTGTGTATCCCCTTGCACATTTCTAAATTGATGTCTAAAATTTGTCGTCATAAATAGTTGCAAAGGATATAAGTGCTGGCAAATTGTAGACATTGCATCTTTATATAAAATTGCTACATTCCTTTCTACATTTAGCCAAGAGGCTCTAAACAGAGTATTTATTTGCTGGCACTATCATCTTTTCAGAAATTACATGAACAAAGCAATTTGTAATAGTAGGAAATGCCACATTTTTCCTTTTACTCCTTCAATTTGTATCTTTCTTCTACTTCCCCCTCAAAATTTTAGCCTAATTATTTTTGGCCTTTTTCTTGCTTGTGTATCTGTAATAAAATTACATAATATCCTGTAATCATAAGGCTCTCTGTATTTAAAATTTTCTTCTGGATTGAGCTTGATCAAAAACATAGTGCACATTTAAATAAATTGTTAAACATAAAAAATTTCATTGGCAATGTATCATTTAATGAGATGAGAAAGGCTCCTCCCCCAATTATTTCATCCACCTGTAGATTGTTATCATCTTTGTTAGAATGGCCACGGCGTAGCATCAATTCTATTCTCCTTTTAAATTTTATGTATGGAGATGTTGATAACCCTTGTTCAGACAGATAAGCAGACAGGCAGGAGGAGTCTTCTGATAGTGGGATAACTGAATTCTTCCAACTCCTCTGGAGTTACATGCTAACCTACTCAGAAATCTGGGGTGTTCCTTCAATTTTGTTGAAAGCAAAGAACCGGAAACCATCAATCTAGCAAAAGGATTTGCACCCTGTGGTTACGAAGCTTTCACCTTCTCAACACCCTTATTTTGAATTTCACACCTTGAGTCATGCTCTACAGCGAGACTGAATGGGGAAAGAGATGTTCTCTTTTCTAAGGGAGAAAAGGGCGCTTTCTCAGGCAGAAGAGTCTTAAGAAAGAGTACGATAGGAAGATAGGGATCTGAAAACTGATCCCCTGAAAGAACTGGAGTCTGTACATTCCCAGGAGAGCATGGGACACCCCCAAGAGCGAGGCTGGCCCAGTTTAAAGACCATTGGCCCTGGTGGCCTAAGTTTAGACTTTTTTTTAACTACGTCAAAAAATATATAAACTATTAGCTTGTGTTGCCTGGCTGCCTTCTTAACAAAACAGCAGGTCCTCAGACATGTTCCACTGTATGCTAGTGCCATGAGACAGTCCTTGGCAAAAGGGTTTTGAGAGCAAATTTGGGAAAGGTGATATTCCATACCACTCTTCACCATGCACATGAGAACATCTGAGTCTAACCCTAGAGGAATTATGTAACTTTGTATAACCTAAATTTCCCACACTCAAGTGATCAAACCAGCCTCCCCCCCTTATTTTTCCATGTACTAACTGATATTCCATATAATACACTTAGGGAAATGGTGAATGACAACACCTTAACACATATGCAATCATGGTTCTGACCCATCAACGCCGCTGCCATCTTTTAGAATGTTCTTATCTCTGTTCTACTTGACTTGAATTGACTGTGGTTATTATATGACTGTTAAACCACAATCTCGGCTAGATATTTTATACTCAGGTGACGTGGCATCCGGGCAGACTCTGGGAAGAGCAATAACGTCATCTGTGCCTTTCACTTTCCCTCTCGGTGTCCTTCCTGAGAGAATTCCTACCACCACCGAGAATCAGATTCATGTGTTACTCTATTAAGGGGAGAATGGAGGAACCAAAGCAAATACTCTCTAATAGTGGATTTGAGTTACTATAGCACCTAGGAGGAGGAGACAGTTTGAGAGAGAAGGTTCTTCCCAGCACCATTTATAGTACAACCCTGCCGCCTGCTTGCTCTTTCTTTGCCTGGGTGTGGCTGGGTATGGGTGTTACAAGGTAGCAGCAACAACTGAGCTCTACTGGGTCAAGGTAATAATGGAGCCAAAAGGGCTTGGGAGTAGGGGTGGAGGTGCAATCATTAGGCTACCTGGCCAATGGCTAATGGGGCACTGGCTACAGAGTCTGAGAATTCCTTCCCTGTGGCATTCAGCTCGGTACCTTTTCCATCCAACCTTTCCCAAAAGCTGCTTTCAACATTTGCTACCATCAGGAATATTCTCCTCTCCGTGGCTGGCTGCCAAATACAACAGAAACTCCCAGTTCAAGGACTAACTAAAACGATGGCACAAAACAGCCCCACGTTGGTCACACTGCTGTCACCTATACTCCTGGCTTTCGGGAAGGTAAAATGCATTTCTTTTAGAAGCACCTGGCTATGTTCCATAAGACCAGTAACCACAGCTTTTTTTTTCCCCCTTAAGAAAACAATTTTTTTACCCTTGTACCCCTAGACCTCAGCACAGTGCTTGACATATGGTTTTGCTCAATAAATTTTTGTGGAATGAAGGGAGAAGGTCTTTGGCTCGGACAGGCTGGTTTTAATGGAGTCTTCAGCTAGACATGCAGGCTGAGCCCAGGATAACAAGGGGAGCACTGAGTGCGTTTCCAGGACCCTGTTGCATCTAAGGGAAGCCACCAGTCTTACTGCCAGTTTGTTCCTCCCCAGCACAATCTTGTTCACAGTTCCATCTTTTTCCCCATAAGCTGGTTCTCGATTTATCCCGAGCACGCTGTGTCTCTACTGACCACTCGCCCCACCCCAACACTATCCTTATCTTTAAAAAGCCCTGTTCAATCATCAAACTGTACAAATCATTAAATTGCATCTCAAGATGCAGAGGAGTGTCATCTCGTCCTAGGTGGCTTTGCCCCTCTGGGGACAGCCGCAGCTGGGATTTTCTGTAGCTTTCTAATGCTTAAGCCATAAGGCTTAGCTTGCTGCTCCAGAAGACTGGTAATCCAGAGAGAGTCCCCGATGGAGCCTAACTTTCATCACCTCGTTTAATCAGTGAACGACCTGTTGTCGGTGGGATGGGGAGCTGCAGACCCAGGGCCTGCCCAGTGGTCACGCAGCCGGCTCACGAGCAGGCAGAGCAGGGGGGAGCAAGAAGCTGGCCGAGCCTTCAGTGGGTCTCTGGTTTGTAACAGGCTTTTTAAATCAAAGAGGCTCTAAGATTTCCATCTCCCACCCCCAATAACTCCAGTCACAAAGTAAGTCTCTGTCATTAACTGGAAATTGTCTTAAGAAACAGATTCCATGTACTCATGTACTGCAGCAGGTCCGTGCAGGAGATCGGTCTAGCCAGCTAGCCAGCTGGTAGTAGTTAAAGTGCATTGAACTGAGCCTGCTGGCCTGGGGCAGGGAAGCTGGGCAGATGTGGCTGTCTGGGGCAGGGTTCCCCTTTGGGCCTTGGTGAAATCCGATGGCCTTAATTGTGGAATCATTTGCCTTTTAGTTAAAATCCTTTTCAGAATCTACTGAATTAGTTCCTTACATTTCCAACTCATCTTCCGTGGAAATCAATTACCTACATCTTTAGAGGCCGGAAAAGGAAGCCTGCTCAGTGTAAGGTCAGGCACAGAGGGGTTAACTGACGGAGACTTTTCATTGCTTTTATTCAATGAGGTTTGGAACATGAGAGGCCAAAAACGATGAGCATGTTTTTGGGATCCTCTATAGAAAATTATAAGTTAAGAAACTGTCCAAGATGAAAAAATTAGCAGGAAATCACCCCAGCTCACGTCAACTGGGCCTTGTTTAGAAATGTCATCTTGACGGCACGTTTGAAGAGACGATGACATCACAGATGAGCATGTTCCCAGGGTCCGAGTACAGCACATTCTGCTACATGCAAACACACACACACACACACTCACATACAACCCCTTACACACAACACACGCACCCTGGCTTCTAGGAGTAAAACTTGCTGTTGCTCACTCTCTTCTCTCTTAACCTGAAATAAAAGAGATTTCATCATCACCTACTGGGCTAAGACACGGGCCTTGGGCTGAACTCTGTACCATTTCTCTGTCTACACTTCTGCAGGCCATTCATGGCTGGAAGGTACAGGGCTGAGAGTCGGAGAGGTGTGCTCCTGGCAAGACATTTAACCTCTCTGAGTCTCAATTTCCCCACTGGTTATTGCACTGGGGTCATTGCTACTCTGTAGGCTGAAGTGAAGATGAAATGAGGATAATAGGGATAAGGCGCTCAGTACCACGTGTCCCACTAGAGGCTGCAATGGGCATTTTCTTTGGAATAATTCTGTGTTGCGCAGGACTGTCTGGCACATTCTAGGACACCAGGCATCTCTGGCTGCCCGCCCCGCCACTCCATGTCCGTAGGACAACCAGAAGCAGCCCTTGTGTGGTGGACTCTGCCCTGATTTAGAACCACTGGGCTAGCCCATTCTTGGGGAAAGCTAGTGGTCATCGTTTACTTTCACTATGATACTGAACAGTCTTTCCAGTGATGACAGTTCTACTGGGGAAGCTGCAGATGTTTAAGACGTTACTCTAAGTTAATTTATAAAGCAAAGAGGATGAGAGTCAAGGGTATCAGTAAAGGATTTCTAAAGATAGCAAGGCAGGGGGCTTTCCTGAAGCCCGGCCACAGGTGCCCAAGGTCACTGGGCTTAGAGAAGCACGACCCCGAGGATTTGCAGTGGGGGGAAGGGCTGACCTACCTCCGGTTGCACTTCTCCTGGTACAGCTGGAGCTGGTTCTCGTTGACGTTGAACTCTTTAACGAGGGCATCCCGGTTGGCATTGCGCAAGTTCTGGTGTGTGTCGTACAGAAAGAGCTGGTTGTTCAGCTCTTCCTGCCGCCTCCGCAGCTGGCGACAGGAGGAGTAGAGTTCCTCTTCGCTCTCCTAGAGAGGAGGGGAGAGAACAAGGGTGTGGTGACACCTTCCAAACCAGAATGTGGGACATGGCATCTGAGGAGCGTGACTGAAGGGAGCACGGGGCAGAAGTTTTGCAACTGCGATTATCCCAGAAAATCCAGGGCCTATTTTAACAAGATAAAACTTGCAATTATTTGTTCTATTGAAAGAAAGCAGTTTACAAAAACCTTTGTTTTTCACCATGTGGCTTTATCGTGAAACACTGAAATAAGTGCATTGCCCATTGGTCCCATTTCTTCATCTGAATCTGGTTTCTTATTGTCTGTGTCACCCTCATCTGAATGCAAAGGCTCTGAGCAGCTATGTGCGTAAAGTGGAACACAGCAGAGGAGGGACAGAGCCGCCTAATATGAGGACACAAAGGAGGGCAGGAGCCAGCAGATCATTCAAGATCTTCTAAGGGCCTTCAAAGGCCAGGTAACGTGCCAGAACATGGATGAACCTTGAAAACATTATACTAACTGAAAGAAGCCAGTTCCAGAAGACCACGTACTATACAATTCCATTTATATGAAATGTCCAGAACAGGCAAATTCACAGGGACAGAAAGTAGATTAGTGGTTGTCTGGGGTGGGAGGAGTGGTGATGGCTAATGAGCAGGAAGTTTCTTTTAGGGGTGATGAAATCCTCTAAAATTGATCATGGCGATGGTTGCACAGCTCTGTGAACATACTAAAAACCATTGATTGTACACTTTAAATCAGTGAAGTGGAAGGTAGGTGTATGACTCATATCTCAATAAAGCTGTTATCAACCAAAAAAAAGTCAAGGTATCATAGGTTTCACCCCCAGAGATGGGCACGTGACTCAGTTCTAGCCAGTAATGACGTTTCACTTCCCCACCATCAGCACCCAGGCCAGGCCACATCGAGGCCTCCCTGGGGCTTTGGCTGGTGCTCTTTGGAAAAGATAGTTTCTTTTCTTGGGGATCAGCTGAAAGAGGGATGAACGTTTCCAGCTGCTGGTGGCCCCTCTGCTAGCATATAAAGAAAGTTGGGAATGAAGCCAGAGGAGAGGAAACAGAGCCAGTGAGTGAGCACCTGGATCCAGCCATAACTGAAACAAGCCCTATCCCTAAGCTTTGCAGTTGTCTGAGCCAAAATATTTCCTCTATTATGCCAAGAAGAAAAAACCCTCGTAGGTAAGGAGTCTGGGTTTCAGTGTGGGAGGAGGATGACGACATCTCAGCTCTCTGATGTTTTTAAAAGATCCCTGACTACTGTGGAAAGGACGGCTACTTGGGAGGTAAGTCTACTGGCTGCTCCTACCGGTACAGTGAGAGACTTCAGTGCTACAGAAACATTCATCAAGATACACAAATGGGCCTCTTCTGTCATTTATTTTTACAAAAAATGGCCTCAGACTGTACCTTGCTCTGCAAATTTTCCTTTCCACCTTAATGACCTAACAAAACATCATGGACATCCCCCAGGATAACAGGCGGAATTCTGACTTTGGAGAGTGGGGAGGGCGATGGTAAAGGTTATTCTGGCCGCTTGCAAAGGTGCAAAGGAGTAAAAAGATGTTTGTCTTTGCACAAGGAGCGGAGTTAAAATGGACAGTCCCTGGTGATGAATGGAATGTACTGAGAGAGGCATGGGGAGAGGCAACAATGATTCCGCTTAAATTTATGCCCTTCCTCAAGGAGACAACTTCCCTCCCTGTAACAAACAAAGCAAAACAAAACAAAAACCCCATTTAAGTCTTAACACTATACTATAAACGGTCTCTTTTCACTTATAACTATGTTACCTAATTTAGTCCTTAGCATTACATATAATATTATATAACAGTTTTATATTTTATAACTTTGCAAAGGTTTATTAGTACTAAATTATCTGTCTTTGTATGTCTGCAAATGCCTCCATTTTGCCCCCGCTCTTGAATGATAGTTATTAGGATTGCAGGACATCTAGACTCACAGCTGTGTGTCTCAAGCATTCTGAAGATGCCCCTTGGTCTCCAGGCTGCTACCGCTATAGTCTTACTGTCATTCATCAATCCTTTGAAGGTAATCTGTCTTTTCTCTTTCATAATTTTCTCTTTATCCTGGTATTCTGCCGATTCAATAGGACATGTCTATACACGGATCTATACCTACTTATACTGCTGTGTTTATAGTTGGAGGACTCACGTCTCTTCAATGCTGGAAAATTCTCGCCATCAATAGTTCAAATGTTTTATGTTGGAGTTTCTCATTCTACTCTCCTTTTTTAAAATAATTCTTCAGATTTTTTATCTTGTCTTGCTGGGTTCAAAGTAAATTCCCCAACATAACCTTCACATTTACCAATTCTTTCCTTAACTGTATCCTTTCTGGAATTTCCCACTTACTAAGCTTTAAAGCAATTTTCTCCAAGATTTTTCAAATTGTATTTCCAGGATTTCTGATTAGTCCCTTCATTCCTACATGTTCTTGATTAATAGTAAGAAGGGTTGTTCTTTTTAAAATGCATGTTACTCATTGGGTTCTCTCTTTATTGGGGACAGCTAGTGGTTAAGTTTGCACATCCTGCTTTGGTGGCCCAGGGTTCACAAGTTCAGATCCTGGGCATGGACCTATGCACCACTCATCAAGCCATGCTATGGCAGCATCCCAGATACAAAACAGAGGAAGGCTGGCACAGATGTTAGCTCAGGGACAGTCTTATTTGTGCAAAAAGGTGAAGATTGGCAACAGATGTTAGCTCAGGGCCAATCTTCCTCACCAAAAAAAAATTATTTCAGAGCCAGCCCTGATGGCTTAGTGGTTAAAATTCAGCATGCTCCAGTTCAGTGGCCTGGGTTCAGTTCCTGGGCACAGAACTACACCACTCATCTGTCAGCAGCCATGCTGTGGTAGTGGCTCATATCGAGGAAGTAGAGGGACCTACAACTAGAATGCTCACAGCTATGCATCACAGCTATGTGATGGGGCTTTGGGGAGGAAAAAAAAAAAAGAGGAAGATTGGCAACGGATGTTAGCTCAAGGCAAATCTTTCCCAGCAGAAGGAAAAAATTATTTCAAAGTTATTTTCAGATTCACTGGAGTGAATGCTCTTGCTTTTACATTTGTTAGCTGTATTAGCATTATTTTCTGGAGTGCTTTAAAATTGTAATGTGCAAGCTCATTGTGCATGGGAAGAGTCTTTCCTCCAGGAATCTGTATGTTGGAATCTGGTCCTCTGAAAGTTCTAAATGGGGGACTCCCAAGGGCAGGGTCGGCCAAGCGTTAGGGTGATGGCTCGGGGCTCTAGGTTCTCATTCCAGCCTGTGTCCTGGCTGCGCGGCTGTGTCTGCTTTTCTCCCAACCCCTCGAGCAAACAGCTGACCACTGGCCCGATGCGTCCTGGGCCGAGTCTTTTTTCTGAAGAAAAGTGAAACCCTCCCAGCCGTAGACCATCTATCTGTGCACAGCTTTCAGTCCCCTCGCATTAGCACACAAAAGATGAAATGAAATAAATGACGTACCCAAAAACAAGCAGTTAAAAAAAGAACAGAAGCCTGAGAAAAGCAGACTGAATCAGGAAAGAGAAACATAGAAATGGTTGAATGAAAAACCCAAAAAATAAAAATATAAAGTAAATGCAAGAGCTGAATTGTTTTGTGGGGAAAAAGTAGATAATCCATTATCTAACCTAATCTAGGAAAATGTGAAAGCCCAAACAGTCAAATAAGACATACGAAGAGGTATACAGCTAGACAAGAAGAAATGGAAGGAACCTGTGAAAGAAAAAACCAAGATGACCATGAAAAGAATGAACACTTGTGTATTTATTTATTATAAAGATCTTGGGGCTTAAAAATATATATTATAGATACATACAGATGTATTTCTTATTAGGGAAAATTATCCCATAAGAGAAAAAAAATTGAACAGACTAATTTTATCCTAGAAGAAAAGGAGAAGGTTCTTACAACCAGGCCCAGAAAGGTTCACAAAAGCTGTCTTGAACATCTGTTATACGTAGGTAGCAGTTAACTCCGACCCTACCCAAAATGTGCCACAGCCTGGGCAAGACGGAAGGCTGCCAAGCAATTTTAATGAAGCCGCCATAACGAAACCTGACCGAAAACTACCGACCGGACTCTCAGGGAACACCAGTGCAAAAATCCGAAATAAAACATTAATGCATACTTAACACATACGTTATAGATGCACATTAAGCAATACAATCCCATATTTTGCTAAGAAATTCTTTTTCCCACTCTTTTAAGATGACTGTTTCACACTTCCGCTCCCCTCAAGCCTCCTCAGTCTCAGCTGACGACCTGGCCTCTTGTTTCATACAGAATACAGAAGAAACTGCATGGGTAAACTGCCCATCCTGGGCCCCTGTCCCATATCCCATGCCTTCTCTCCTGCTGGTCCCAGGGTCCCATCTTGTCTCTCCTACTCAGATCTTCACTCCGGTACATACCACTTCTCCATCCTTATCAGTGTTTCTAAAAAAGAGAATGCCTAAACTGCAAGTTCTTGATTTTTCAGTTTTGAGGGGTTATCTTCAGAGAGAAAGACCTGGCGACTTTCCCCAAACATGCTTATCTTCTCCTTGGAGATATGTCAATTTTGGGTTATATCAATTCACGTTTACGTTGTGATTTTATTATTATTCCTACTTTAAACCCTTGTATCTTCTTTAACCCCTTGCACAATGACCAAAACATTGGTGCAATGTTATTAACTAAAGGGCAGCTTTTATTCGGTTTTCACTGCTTTTTCCACCCGTGTTCTTTTCCTGGTCCAGGATCCTACCTGCACTTAGCTGCTGTGTCTCCTTAGTCTCCTCCAATCTCTGACGTTTCCTCAGTCCTCCCTTACCTTTTATGACCTTGGTACTTTTGAAGAGTACTGGTCAGTAATTTTGTATAATGTCCACAATCTGGGTTTGTCTGATGTTTTCTCGTGATTTGTTTGAGATTATGCAGCTTTGGCAAGAATGCCACAGAAGTGATGTACCGTCCTCAGGAGGTACATGATAGCGACACGTCTTATTACTGATGGCAACATTGATCATTTGGTTAAGACAGTGTCTGCCAGGTTCATCCACCGTAGAGCTGCCATTTTTCTCTTTTCAATTAATAAATTTCTTGGAGGAAGATACTTTGAGACTATGCAAACATCTCATTTCTCCTCTAACTTTCACTCACTAACTTTAGCACCCATTGATAGATCTTACCTACAGCAATTTTTACTGAGGTTTCCAAAGGTGACTTTCTATTTCCCTCATTCCTTCGACATTTATTAATTGGAATTCTTTTATAAGAAAGAGCTCTCTCTTCTCTCTCATTTAGTTATTTATTCATTTATGGACACATGAATTCTGTGGGTTATAGTCCAATATCATCCTTATTTATTTTGTTATTCAAATTGCTCTACCTTTGGCCATCGCGAGCTCTTTGGGTTTGGCTCCTATGCCCATTTGGTGTGTCCCCATGCTTTTCCAGCACTTCTTCACTTACCAGAACTTCAGGTTACTCCAGGCTCATTTTATCCGTCTCAGTTCTTGAATCAAACACTTGAATAAAGAGCTTTGATTTCTTTTATTGGAGAATGATATTTAGAAAGCAAGATCTGGGTGCTTAGATGTGCTCACTGCTAGCGGAGTGTCATTGGTTCTAGGCTCTCTCAGCAGACAGAGCTAGAGTATGTATGTATAGTAACCAATGCAAACACACACTTACATCTGTATTCCCATCTGTCTGTGTGTGTTTTATATATACTATATACTGATTCCAACCAAACATTAATTTTGGAAGGGTTGGTACATATTCCTACTTCTTGTCTTATGTCTTCCAGCAGATTTTATACTTTTCCTTATAAAAGCCCTGTAACCTTTCTTATTTAAATTACTCCTAATGTGTTATAGTTTTTGTCAATATCATGAATGAGATTTTCCGTCTGTCCCTGACTCCCACCCCACATTTCCAACTGTCATTTCTGGAATAGAGAAAGTGGTTAAACTTAATAAGACAAATAAACAAAAATCAGTCTCCTTAAAATTGGAGTCTTTCTGTTTTTTTTAATACATAACCATAATTTATGAATATAAATAATTTTATCTCCTTACTACAATTTATACTAGTTATTTCATTGGGTTACATTTATGCTTTTTCTCACTAAATGTGTTGCTAACTGTGCCAGTGTTAAACCATCCTTGCATTACTGGAATAACCTACTTAGTTAATATATTTTTATTCTAGTAAATAGGTGGAAATGACTTGCTAACTTTTTTAAAGAATTTTAACATCTGTATTCATAAGTGGCATTGATCTAGGACTAGTGGGGGGCAGGAGACAGAGGCATATTATCTTTCTCCAGTCTTGTTATGAAAGTTACATAGCTTCAAGACATTAAGTGAAGCATTTCGATTTTTCTATTGACTTCAGTGGATTAAAACTGGAATTATATTCTTTAAATCCAGGTAGAAAACCATCTAGATCTGATACCAGTTTTATCTGATAGGTGTTCTGTCATCCTTCCAGTGTGTTCTATAAGACTTTTTGTCTTGAAGTTTTCCACTGCATCTTTAAACAATTTTAGCCCATTTACATTCTTCAAGGTGATCATCCATTTGCCCTACTTTTTCAAATTTATTTATCTTCTCATTATTTGGGGTCCAGTCTCCTTTTCAATATTTACTCCTATAGGTTTTTGGTCTTATTCTGTTCCTTTATTAAGCAGGCAGAGTTTATTTAATTGGTCTTTTCTTCTCTTTGTTTTGCGTTTCATTCACTTGGCTCTTATCTCTATTTTGTTCTTCTTGGTGTTTTAAATTTTTTAAAAGACGAATACTTGGTGCGTGTGTTTTCAGTCTTCCGCACAGCTTTAAGGCAAGCCCTTTCCTCTTCTAAACATAGTGACAGCATAAGTGTTTTTCTACTTCCTAGGTAATTTACTTGTTTTGATTTATTTCATCTAGGAATTTTTTATTTTCAAATAGTGAACATTTTAGCCATCCTTTCATTATCTTTCACATTTTATCAGGTAATAAACAAATGCATTAAGGTTTTTTTTGTGACCAAGTATGCAATCAAGATTATAGTTTCTGAAAAAATAGAAGAAAACAGGGTACATTATCCACCTGTAGGACACAAAGTTGTACCTCTCCCATCAAGCTTGTTAGTCATATTAGCTTGATCACCTGTCCTTGCTGATTTTTTTGTATACTAGACATTCCAAATTCTGGGTTTTTTTTAATCATGTAATCTTTATATTTGTAGGAGCTTTTGTTCTACATATTTAGCACAGTAATGTGGTTCCTAATTAAATACCTGCAACTCTTATATCCCTTTTGTAAACCAAACCTTCTATCGTTAGGTCATATAGTTCCTCTTAATGTTCTTGGTACTTTTCATCTTTAATTCTACTTTATTTTAATTTTCCCTTCCTAATTTTTCCCAATAACTCCTCCATTCCTGGGGTTTTTTTTAACCTTTCTTTACTGTTTGTTTTAGGCTTATTTCTCGTAAACATTGCAAAGTTGGATTTCTTTGCTTCCTTTTAAATAGAATTCAGTCCACTCACTGAATCAAATATGTTATACCCATTCCATTTTGATTATTATACATTTTTCTTTGCTTTAATTTCTTCTTTTATCCTCTTTTTCCTTATTTTTACTCTCTTAGTCAAGTTTCTGTATATCTCCTTTTTTTGTCCTCCTTATTTCTCCTCTGCTTTTCAATTTTTACGGTGGTTACCTTCAGTTTTCAATAATCCTGATTAAAATTACATTTTCTTTTTACATCAACATTTCGGAAGTAACTCTCCCCTTGCAGGATGCCTTATGTGTCTACTGATCCCCCAACCATCAAACTGAAAGCTTTCAGGGCACCTTTAATTTACCTCTCTACTCCTGGGTTTTGCTGATAGTATTTTCAGTTCCAGACTATTCATAAATTTTTCATTATAGTGTATTCCTTCTGTTTCAAGAATCCTTGACACTTAACATCACAAAATTTTAATCATCCTGTTGTATCCTGCAAAATCTAACTGTACCACAAAATTATTCATTATTTCCACCTCTTCATCTCCCTAATTGGAAATCTCCCTTCTGATTAAAGTTTCCATTGATTCAGGTGCTTTCTTGGGTGAGATAAATAATATCTAAAATCTTGCATATCCACAAATACATTTCCGCTGCCTTGCCATGTGGGTGGCTGGACACTGAATTCTTCTGTCTTTCTAGACTACAGATGACATTCTACTATCTTCTAGTGTCCAGTGCTGAAGAGGACAAGTCTGATATTAGATCTACTTAAGTTTTCTTTCTGGATAACTTGAGGCATTGGGAAGTTTAGGTTTTTGATTTATCCCTGGAATTCAAAACTTCTACTAAAATACGACAGGGGTGTGGGTGTGATTTCTAGTCAACCCTTCAGGAACCAAGTGAGCCCTCTCAAGCAGAAAATCAGAGAAAATTCCCTCTACTCACTGTTTCATTAATAGCTACCCACCCATCTGTCCCACCTTATCCTTCAGGACATGCTCGCCCGTCAGGTCATTTGCATCTGTCCTCTGAGCCTCTCTTTTCCTTAATGACTTCCATCTCATGATGGTATTGCTTTGGACTGAGAGATTTCTTCCATGTGGTCTTCTGGGTCACTAATGCTGATCTCTCTATTTATATACTAAATTTTTAAATTCAAGAAATCGCTTTTTGGCTTCAAATTCCGGAAAGTCTATTCAGTGCTATACTTAGATATCCTTGAACGCTCTTACGACTTCTGTGTTAGGGTTCTCATCGGATGCTTCCAGCAGCTGTATGTCATCTGCCAGCCACCTGTACAGGTGTCCACCTGAGTCTTTCTTCCTCTTCTTGCTCTCTGTGCCCATTTTTTCATTGCGTGCTCACGGTTTTTGTGAACAGTAGTGACACTGAGTTGTCGGGTCTTAGTGGGAGGCACAGCAGTTTCTGCTCTTTGAGGCCGGCTTTGGGCAAACTTCAGTTGTTGGGGCCCAAGGAGGGCCGTTCTCTGTGCCTCTGGGTCTCCCCGACTGTAAAGAAATCCTCTCCAACCTCAAAAACCAGGACCAGTTGCGTTCCAGAGGGCAGCACCCCATGCTGGTCCTCCAGGACTCCAGAAGTGTGTGCCACAGCCCTTCTCCAAAGGGACTCACACACCTGCTCCGGCTGAGCCCTCGCCAGGAACCACAGAATCCTGTCTCTCCCCTAGGCCGCTCCACCCCTCCCACCGTAGCTCTCATCCAGCACAAAACTAAGCACAGTCCACACCAAGATCAGTTCTCAAAGATCCGGGCAGCCAGTCTTCTCAAACGTACTCTCCAGGTACTGCCAGCTTGGCTATTGACGATGATTAGGATGAACATTCAGGTTTCCATACTTTCTCCTGCCCCATTCTTCTGAATCTCACAAGTTTAGATCATTTGAGTGGAGCCCCTTTTCAATTAATGGCAAGACTGCATGTAATACATCAACTTAAAAGAAACTATTTACTTTCAGAGAACAATTCGACATATATTCAAAACTATAAGGACTTTTTTCCTTTTCTGCTCTATTATTCCATTACTAAATATCTAGCCTCAGGAAATAATTTTAATCAAAAAATGTTACATGAAGCCCTTCATTATTTATAAACTGCAAATAACCTAACTGTCCAACTGTGGGAGGATAACTAAGTGAATTAGGGACCTCCACCTGATGAAACGGGCATTAACGGCTTTGAAAAACCTATCACATCATGGAAAAATGCTCAAAGTCATCTGTGAAGTGGACAAAGGGCACACAATCATAGGTATTATAGGAATCCAACCATACAAATATCATATGCAAACCTTATTAGGTGAAGGAAACATACCACAATGCTATCTGTGGTTATGTACAGGTTGTTTACGGGGGTTTTTTTTCAACCCCCTCCTTCCTTTCTTTTTCTATTTCTCAAATTAAATATAGTAGGTAATAAAGTGGTGTTAAAAATACTCTTTGTAAACCATATATATGGCTAATGGAGTACAGGACTGAGAATTGACAAAGTAATTGTGACATGTGAATGGCTTCTTCAGAGGGGCTGAAAGTGCTTATTGACAGTTTCCTGGGACGTCACTCACAAACATTTGCTGAGACAGAGTTTAAACTCCATCTCGGCCCTCAGCGGATCAATCATTTGCTCAGACCAGCCTTTCCTGAAGGTGTTTACTTTCCTGAAGCTGTCTCTCCCGGGCATCACAGAGGATGCGGCTGACAAATAAAACAAGGTTTGACCTTTGGGTGGTGAGAAAACCCAGGCCTACCAAACACAACCCAGCTCCTGCAAGGGACCCCTCCTCGCCGTGTGGGCAGAATCACCAAACAGTACCTGTGCGTCGCTCAGAACCAGGTGACAGATGTGGAACTAAAAAGCTCGAGAACCGGCAGCTGTAAGGAAATTTGCACACACACAACTTTTCCGCTACAGCTCCTTCAGAAAGCACATCTGGGAGAGTCAACGTTCCACTTAGAACCCCACACGAGGCCCCCACCTCCCCCTACACTCTGCGGCAACATCCCCAACCGCACCCAACCCGTGAAGCTTCCCTCATCAAGGAAGTCAAATCTGGATAAACACATTTTCCTTTAAACGTATGCATTTCCTCTGCCATCAATGATACCTCATCATTTAAATTATTTATATTGTTTTGGTTTGTTTATGACAGCTTTGCGGAGCAGTATCCAGACAAACGCTGTCCTACCACCACCCAAAACCCATTTTATCACTTCATTTTTCCAAGAAATGTCTGCAGGTGGGTTTATGTACTGAGAGAGGAAGTGCTGGTTCCCTTTCCCGAGGCAAGAGAATCCCGCATCCTGTGGTGGGCTGGGGAGACGTAAGCTTGACTAAGCCAAGAGTCTTCAAGCTCACTTATTCAAGGCTTTGCTGAAGGCCTAAGTTTTACAATTTTACCACCCTGCTAAAATCATTGATCCCACTCATTCCATATCTGGGAATCAATCCTAAGGAAATAGTTCTGAATTAAAGGAGGAAAAGGGTGACCACACAAAGACGTTCATGAGAGCCCTGCTTGTAAGTGGATTCCATATAAATGCCCAGCTTGGGTGAATGATTAATCTATCGTCCACCCACTTGACGGAAAAATCTGTCAGTCATTTAAATGCTAATGAACATTAGGTAACAGTATAAAAAGTGCTTCTCTCACTTTCAAGCAGTGGTTCTCAACCAAGGATGATTTTACCACCCAGGGGACATCTGACAATGTCTGGTGGTAGTTTTGGTTGTTATACAAGAGGGGGTGCTGCTGGCATCTAGTGGGTCGAGGGCAGGGATGCTGCTAAACGTCCCATGATGCACAGGACAGCCCCACCACAAAGGATGATCCGGCCTCAACTGTCAAGAGTGCCTAAGTTTAAAAAAAAAAAACTGGCTTTAAAGAAAAAAAATTACGCATGTATACATGAAATTTGTATTATTATTGTTATTATACTTACATAAAGAATGTATTGGCCTAGGACACAAAGGAAGCACACAGATGAAATGCAAACTTTATCTATTCCCTTCCTCCCACTTATAAAACTACACTTTCCAGACCGTCTAGGCTGTGATTGGATTTTTGAACCATTTGTACAAAATATATTCTAACTTGTCTTTTTTTTTTTTTTTGCTTTTTTCTCCCCAAATCCCCCAAGTACACAGTTGTGTATTTTTAGTTGTGGGTCCTAGTTGTGGCATGTGGGACGCCACCTCAACGTGGCCTGATGAGTGGTGCCATGTCTGCGCCCAGGATCCGAACCAGTATAACCCTGGGCCGCTGCAGCGGAGAGCGCGAACTTATTAGCCACTTGGCCACAGGGCCCGCCCCTAGCTTAAGTCTTTTAATAGACTTATTAAAGACCTCAGATAGTCTCATTAATGATAAATTGGCAAATGCATAATTCATTCTAAAAGAGGAGAAATTTAAAACGTGGGCATTCTCAACAAGGACTTGATGATGACTCAGTCACCTGGTAAAAGGAGGAATTTATAGAAACTTTCACGACTGAGCATTTCTGTCACAGGAAGAATCGTGGAAGGTGATTTTTTGATCCATAACTTAAGGTTCAAGTGAAAACTAGAATTTTCATATAAACAGTACATTTATTTTGACAGTCTCAAGCGTTCACATTTAAATTTGTTTCAAAATGGAAAACTTTCAATATCCATCCGCTTATCCTCTTAAGACAGATTTCACCATCACGCACTTATTACATACCAACAAAAAGCGAGGCCTTTGGCTGTCACTGAGGCCCTTGGGCCCCAACTATTGTGCCTTTTAAGTCTCTCCTTCATGTTTTTACTGCTTTCTATCTTTCCTTATTTTTGCATCCGCCTGCATCTCAGTGCTTCTAAAATGCTTTGGAGTGTTAAACCATCAAGGTTGCAAAAACTGTACGTAAGGGAAACAGCTATTCAGAAAAGCCTAATGTTCTCTCCTCTGAGTCAAGTTCATGAATTTTTACTGCGTGGACAATGACTGTTAAAAGGCATCCCCAGCCCACCCCCCATCTCCCCTCCCCATTGGAAGGCTCTCAGCTCTATTCTGCAAATTGCCAAACAAGCAACTTCCAAATCACTGTTTCACCCTTAGAGCCAAAAGAACAACGGTACAGGCTGTGATTTCTCTACTCAGAGGACAACCAAGGAGAGAAAACAAGACGCGCATCTGGCAGCACTGACCAAGCCCACATCAGCCCTCTGGGGGCCAGAACCATAGTTTTTCTAGGTTATCCTAAGATAGGTGGGGTGACCCTTGAAATCCCCCAGCCCAGGCCGGGTTTTGTGGTAGGGGAATGGAAAGATTGTGGGAGAGTATATTGGCCACGTACGAAGCCTTGCAAAAACACATCCCGAGTGGGTTTCATTCTATGGGAGAGGCCATCAGGAAGATCCTGAAGCCCCAGAATCACCATCAATATCCAGATCTCTCCCGCCATCAAACCCAAGACCCGAACTCCCCACAGCTTGGTGCTGGGTCCTGAGCAGCTTCACCTCATCCTCGTTCATAGTTCAAGGTTCAAGGAGGCCAAGCCCTTTCTGCCAAGTCTACCCGAAAATTGGTTAATCAAAGAGGGACTAAGTTATCTTCAAGGCCTTGGCAAACCAAAAGGATCAAGAAGGCCAGCTCCTCCAGCAGCAGAGAGAACCACAAAAGGAGCGCTGCTCACTATGGGAAGTTGCGGTCCACAAAGTTCCTCCCCGGGGACAGGTCACAACAAGGCCTTGTTGGATGCTCTCAGACCTTTTAAGGGATTACCAAAGCCCAACAGGAGGGAAAAGCACCGAGGAAGGATCAGGTTATCTAGAAGAGCACTCTCTTGTCTGGCTCTTGCTAACATGAAACTAAGGAACTTCCACAGAGCTTCACCCTTTCCAACTACATGGCCTACGCACAGAATCGTACAGCAGTCTCCAAGAAGGATGGATGCTGATGTCGACACAAATAATCCATAATGAATCTATAAATCACAATTGGGGTGAGTTTATTATGAGCCAGGTCTGAGGACTGTAGCCCGGGACCTTCTTTTCCCAAAGAAGGAAGGGCACCAAAGAAATGGGGTGTCCAGAGGGGTTATACACCATCTTGGAACAAACAGCATACATCATATACAAGAGGAATGTCCCTTGTACGACAGTCATGAGATTGCTTAGCTGGCACAGCAGATCAGTGGTCACAAGGTGAGCACAGAAGGTCGGTAATTAATCCTTAGTTTCCAGGAAGAGATGCTTATTCTTAAGGAAATGCCGAAAGTGGGGAAGATACATCCCTATCTTTAAGGGCGTCATCCTCGGCTTTGGGACATTGTAAATGTTTAAAGCAGGCATACAATGCATGCTCGACAGGCCACATTAGGCCCTTTTGGCAAAACAAGGTCAGGACAGATTAGTTTTAAACCAAAGAGGTTCCTCATATACTCCAATAGATCCTGTTGCTTTTCATTTATTTATCATTGGGAGGAAAAACCTAGGAGCCCTGGGTAAATCTGTAGCTAAAAGGAATTCCTCTTTAATGATGTGGCAAGTTTGACTAGACAATTTTCAATGAGTTTAAGTCCATCAGCCAACTGAGCTCACTGGTCATTTCCACCCCACCAGCAGGCATAGCTCAGGGAACCCCAACTGGTGTTTCTCCACTCACCAGGACGGGCCGCATCTCACAGAAAACCAGGAGGGAAGCCAGCTCAATGTCTTCACTGTACCCATTCTTCAGAGGAACAGATCTAAATCCTGCAGCAGAATAGAAAAACAACACAAAGGCAGGCGATTATTGTCAGACCTTAGCTTTCCTGGGGTACCCAGGGATCACAAGTCCCTCCAAGAAGCAGAGAGGTCAGTGCCCCATGCTAGGGGCTGACTTTCTGGAAGCCAGAAGTCCCATCCTGACGGTTAGAGAGAGGGGCTCCAGAATGCAGCCTTGACAGGTCTACTCAGAGAAGTTCAAAATACCTGCCATCTAGAAATGAAAATGATTCACTCAGAAGAAATTAAAACCCACAGGACATTACACATTGACTTTAGAGTGACTGCAGCTGTGCTTCAATTCTTTAAATACTCCTGAGGCCAAAAGACTCAAAAGAGTAATGAATCTTCACACCTATTTCCTCCACTTAGTCATTTACAAAGCATAGCCAAGGGTGTGTCGTATCTTTAAAGATTTCCAATGGGAGGCAATCTTCCCGTCCCTTGGCAGTTCACGGCAGTATTGATCATCCTCCTCTAAAAGCCATTCCCTATTTACAATTAGGACCTGTGTCTGACAGTCATTTAAACGTTTCTTTTTATTTAGAGAAGGGCTGAGATGGAGCTGAATTTTTCCCCCAATTAAGTAATGTTTAAGGCAACACATCTCAAAGTTGAGTTTGCTTGTCTTAAGTAAGTAGTACAAAAGAATACACAGTAACAATGAAAGTCTCGCTCCCACCCACTCATAATTCCTTATTCCAGAAGGAACTATTATTAACAGTAGCTTCCCAAAATAGTCTATGCATATGTCTGAGTTTCCTTTAAAACCCGAAAGGATAAGACCCTGACCTAAGCAATTCTGAACCTTACAATTTCCATTTAACATCCTATCATGGGGATTCACTGTATGGCCCTCGTTCGACTTGAAAATTTTTTATTTGCGTTGTATCTACTGATTCTCCAGGACAGACCATGCCCAAATTAGGGCACCCCCCTCTCTTTCCTCTGTGCCCTTCATCATTCAGTTTTTGGCTTGTTCAATGATGATGATTATTTCTCTTAGAGAACCTTTTCACTCTCAGGAGATTTATCACCTTTAAATAACATCTACTGAATCTCTCACTTCCCACTGCTTATGATGAGGAAACTGGCATGCTTGCCCAACCCTATACTGCTCTCCCTTTTCTTCCTCTAATTTGGGTAAACTGTATTATTATTTCTACACCGACACGGTGTGTAATATTTGCGTTCCATTTTGTAACCATAATTCTCCCACAAAGGGAGACTTATATTTTTCTGACATTTATACAGCAAAGCTAAAAGAAGGAACATTTGTACACCCACTGCCTAGATCTCACCATTAACCTTTGACTTGTTTTATCACATTTACCCAGCCACCAATCTATCATGTGTGTGCACGTGTATATATTTCAAAGTAGGATGGAGACATCTGTACACTTCCCTCTGAATGTGTCAGCATGCATCTCATTAAGTAGAGCTCAATATTTGCTTACAGTATTCTTTTTCTGATATAAAATTTACACACACAATGAAATGCACAAATTTTTAAATGTCCAACACTCAGCACCTTTTTACTGAAGTTTTCCATCGATATTTTGCCTGGCTAAGTTTGTCTTCTTTTGTTTTCTTCAATACAAGCTCACGAGACATATAATCCCTGAATTGTGCATGTTCGAACATTTCTGTCCTTGATTTGATACTTGAGTGACAGTGTAAATGGGTATAAAACTCCCAGGTCACATTCTTTTCCCTGGAGGATTTTGGGGACATTGTTCTCATTGAATCCTGCTGTTGAGACATTTTCTGATCTATTCCGCCCTCCAGGGGATGGAATATTTTTGTTGGTTTGTTTGCTGGTTTGTTTTTGGTCTGGACGCCCACAGAATCCTAGCAGTCTAAGCCCAGGGCTTCTTCAACTTTAATGCGAGGTGAATCACCTGTGGGTCTTAATAAAATGCAGATTCTGACGTGGGAGGGTTGGGGTGGGGACCGAGAGTCTGCATCTCTAAGGAGCTGGTCTGTGGGGAAGAAGTCAGTCTACGTGTTGATCAACTATTAGAATGTACTGCAACGCTGAACACTCCTCGATGTTCAGGGAGGCTGCCAAGTGGCCCGTGCCTCCAAATTGGAGAAGTGAGCTCTGTCCGCTTGGCTGGATGTCTCCAGCAACATGTACAGCTGTCCCTTGGTATCCACAGGGGATTGGTTCCAGGACCCTCCATGGCTACCAAAATCCACAGATGCTCAAGTCCCTAAGCCGGCCCTCCACATCCACGAGTTGCACATCCGCAGCCTCCACCAACCACGAATCGTAAACGTGGTACACGCTCTGTGGTTGGTTGAAGCGGAGGATGCAGATGCCGCAGATACAGAGGACCAACGTACCTCCTCTCACTGCCCAAGTCTCACTTTTGCGAACAGCCCTTCATGTATATTGGGTTTAGGGCTGAAAGGTGTTTGCCCATTTCACCAAAAATAGAGTTTGATTCTGTTCTTATCCGTGTTGGTTTTGGTCGTGTCAGAGAGGAAAGGGAGACAGAGATAGGTATCTTTGGAAGTGAGATAGGTATCTTTGGAAGTAGGATAGCATCTTGGCTTATTAGGAGTAGTGGAGGCCTCAAGGGTAGCCCGCAGAGTAGGAAGAACATGGGGTGTGAAGTAAGACATTCCTGGGTTTGAATCCCAGCTCTGGTCCTACAGGTGTGTGACCTTGAGCAAGTTAATTAACATCTCTAGGCCACAAAATTCTCATATTTAAAAAGCAGAGATGATAAAACCTCTTTCACAGGATTGCTGTGAGGATTAAAAGAGAAAGAGTTTAAGGCACTAACACAATAAATGCTGTTTTCCTCCCTTCCCAAGCTCCAGCTGGCTTAAAAGCTTAAGTGCATCCCTGGTGACAATGGGCAAAGTTTATTTTCGAGTTCCGAAGGCCCCCAATGCCTTGTGCACAACGGGATTGTTCATTTTGTTTCGTTCCTCCATGAATATGGATGTACCAGGCCTTGCTGGAAGCTGGAAGGGAGAGAGAGAGAAGGTCCTATTGAAAGCATCCCGCAGTCGGGGGCCACATATTTCATCATCCTTGAGGTTTTGTTCTCTCTCTTTTTTTTAATCTCCAAGCTAATTCATAGCATTTTCTAGATGAATCGACATAATTTGGTGACCAGGGAGGAGAGTCCATCAACTGTGACCTCTCTCCAAGGCCCTGGGAGGGGCTCCAATGCTCACATCCCTCACGCTTCCAGAGGACATCGGCTAGGAGCGGGTAACAGCAGAGCTGCTGTCTGCAGGATGAATCCAGCGGAGGTGGGTTAGCGCGGCCAGGCACAGTGACCATAAAAAGACATCTGTCCTAAGCCTTATTCACTTGGCTAATCTACAAGAGGCAAATTGCAAAGGCAAACTCGGCAGCGAAATTGCTAGGTTTAACGTAGTTTACAGTGTGGGAAAAATGAACCAAGGCGGGTTGCCAACCATCAGGCCTCAGGAACTTACAAATGTATCCTCATTCCTATTAAATTATGAAGATGGGGATTTCTAAACTGCTAAAAAAAAAATCAGAAAGTTTAAACATTTCTCAAGTTCTTGTTTAATCTACCCATTTGCTTAGGAATTTGTTTCCTCGATGATAAGATGGGCAGCCTCGGCCTAGCTAGTTTTCTCAAGGTGCCATCCAAAGGCCATGTGAGGAGCTGGCTAAGCATGCAGATTCCTAGGTTCCACCTCAGACTGGTTGAATCAAATCACCCCAGACGGGCCTAGGAACCTGCACTCTCTAACCAGAGTCCCCAGCATACCTAATGGGGCAAGTGCCCAGTGGTGGAAAGGATCAGATTTATGACACTAGGAAAGGTAGAAATTTAGGGAATATCTCAAGTTTAGGGGGAAAAACACAGGACCCAAGGTTTCTAAACAACATCAAGAGAAAAGACTATATTTGCATATAAATCATTAAAACGATCCTTAGAAAACAGGGCAACAGTGACCTCATGAAAAATCCAGAAGGACCTATGATTTTATGTCTCATGCCTCAGAAATACTAAGGGGAAAAAGGGAATTCAACACGAGTGAGGGCCTGTTCATCAAGTATGATACATAAAATCCAGCAGGAAAGTAAATGAGAGAAACTGCATACAAGATAACGACAGCCACACTGACAAAGTAGCCACGTGGATAAATGGACCTGGAGGCAGCGCCAAGCTCATGGGTCCCAAATCCCCTCCCCTAGGGGAGGCTGTCTGGCTGCGTTGGAGGGGTGGGACGCAGTCTCTTGATTCTTAAGAGCCGATCACATGACCCAGCATGGCTTGGTCCCAGGCACACACAGAATGACCCTTCTCAAAGCACGAAGGGGTTCTGCGTTTTGTTCAGCAGAGAAGAATTAAATCAAGCACCCCAATTTTATAGAAGAAGAAAGTGAAGCTCAGAAAGCTTAAGTAACTTGCCCAGGATGACTCGGGGGAGGTGGACCTAAGATGGTAACTCACGCCAGTTGTTAAGGGCTTTGTCCTTCCCACCAGAGCACGCTGCCAGCCAGGAAGAGGGTGGGAGATCCAACTAGACTTAAGCCCTGGCCGAGAGAGGCAAATAGCTTCTAACTTTTCAGAATGAAATCAAACTACAGTGCCAGGTGGACAATCAATCAATAATCCAAATTTGCATGCAGACGCCTGACTTTGAAGAGCCCAGCATCCTATCTCACCACCTTCCCCATCCCCATGTAAATGACGCTGGATACGGGGCTAGACACGTGGCCAGCTCACGGGAACTACCTCGAGATCAGCTGTCCAAGCCACCCAGTCGGTTTTGCAATGATTTAATAAAAACGAGGAGAAATGCGTCTTACCTGATTTGATCCCTTTAATGGGGTAAGTGGCATGAGCAAGAAAGTTGGGATCACTGAACATATCTTCCTCATAAACCACAAAGCGCAGAAACGCGAGGTTTGGGTCATAAATTTCAAACGTCACCTTCTCCTGTGTTGGAGCCCAAACAGGGCTTAGGCCATTGTCATCTGGAAGGAAATCAGAGCTCATTAGAGGCCTCGTTCATCCTGCCCCCACCTGGTAAAACCATCTCTAACTCCGTTGGCTTTGAATTTCTTTAGCAACCATGTAAATGTGCATCTATATCAAGATCTAAGAAATAATCTTTTTCTTCCCAGTAGCAATCCTGGTAAAGCTGTTGTCCCAGGCCTGGCCCTCAGCAAGCAGGGGCCACCTTCCCTTTATACATCTCCCATCTCAACTCTCTGGGATGTGGATGGCAGAGCAGGAAGAGGTGGTTTGGAAGAGGTGAGCACTGAATCCCTTGTCTGATGAGGGACGCGGGTTAGGCTCTCTGAAGAGGAAGAACAGGCATGGGTTCTGGAGTTGTCAGGGCAGAACGAGCCTCACAGAGCAAGGCAAGCAGTGAACCTGCTGGCCTCTAACAACACCAGTTTCACTGGTCAGCACATGAGCTGCTCATCGCGCTACATTTTACCAGGGGGCAGGCCTGAAAGGGCCCACAGACAACGTCTTCCTGGCTTCATATGGAAGAACAAACATTTCTCTAGGCCTCCCTGCCCTCTGTGGGATAAGATCATGCAGGTTAGGCTGCAGCCCTTGGGTCAGGTCAGCCACATCCTCTCTGTGTCTCTGCTTCTTAGCCTTGAACTCAGTAGATAAAGCAGGTGGAGCCTAATGCAGAGAGAAGACCACCCTACTGTCATGGCACGGGGAGCAAGAGCCTTGCCCAGGTCTCTCGACATGACTGACAGGCAGAGAAACATAGCACTGGGTACCAGTCCAACTATTTAACCACACAGGCCTTTGGTTCCCCTCCGAGTTGAACTGTAGTGTGCAAGAAGAATGAAGTAAAAGACCTGGACAACAAAAGTGCATTACCAAATTCCCAGTGCATCCCTAACATGTGAGTCAGCTCGACTGAAGTTTGAAAGGAGAAAGGACCCAGGCAACTTACTCACAACTGTCGTCTTAAACTTGTTGTTGTCATATTCGGCTCCACATATTTCCACCTCCACAAAGGGACATGCAATACTCCGTCCAAGTTTGGGGAGATGGCGAGCCCCAAGAACCTAGGACATCAAAGGTAAGTACTGGAATTCTCCTGGAGCCATCCTGGGAAGAGCTAACAAGTTCTGCGTGGGTGGTCTAGCACGGAGGTCACTTCGGGTTGTAGAGCCAGACTGTACGAGTTCAAAGCCAGCCTCAATTTCTTCACTGAAGAAGTCCTAACCCCTTCTGCAGTGGACACCACCACTGTTCCCTTCTTGGGGGTGAGGAAATGGGGGCGGAGAGTTGGGGTGGATTCCCATAGCTGTTGAGGATGAGCCAGGATGGGCGTCCCCATGCCATCGGACTCTAACAGGTGGACCTCCCCTGAGCACAGAAACGCACACACCCATGCCCAGGTGGGCACCCAGAGAGGGAGTTTAGCCACTCGATTTCCCAGCTCCCAGGAAATGATGGGGGAGAATACGGTATTCTTTTCGTAACTGGTCTTTCTTTAAACATTCGATTACATATGCTTCATTTTTTTCTTCCTTAATCTTATGAAAACCGCAATTCATTTCTCCACCTTGCATAATTTCCCAAAAAAGGAGAAAACAGAAACTCTTACAAAGAGACAACACATCCTCTGAAAGTTGGATGAATCTGAAAAAAGCTTTTAGCCCAGAACTGGCCGCTGGGGGGATAAACTCTCTCCTCCATAAAGACCATATGGCCACTTCCCAGATATTTTATTTCTCTCCTTATTTGGCCAGAGGATGACCTCACCGGGACCTCAGAGAGACCCTGCTGAACCCAGCAAGAGATGGACACATGGGGAGGTGACCAGGGTGGACTTGGGAAGACCCTCCTTCCTGTTCTTTTCCCCTGAAATGACCTGGCGTGCGCTGTAATTAAGATTCTGAAAATTGTCTGAGTGTTGACAGTTTACACAAGGAGACAGGCCATCACAAGGCAGAGGGCTGGACCCTCTCAGTGATGCGCGGCCCTGGCCCCTGGGCAAGGAAGGAGAGCTGGGCCTTACCTTGACCGTCAAAGTCATCAGGATCTTCCTCTGGGACTCGGGCGGCATGGGGTCGTACTTCTCCGTCCTCATGCTCTCAGGCTGTAGGACGTAGCCCGTCCGCCCATTGAGTGAAAACAAGGCGTGGTTCATCTGCATGTACTTATCTGGGGAGGAAAGAGCACTGTGACAGTGAGTGAGGCAGGAGAATGCTGGCCCCTGGGGCCAGGCCACGCCAGGTGGGCAATGATTTATACCTTCTTCCAAAAATAATTTCAGGCAGTTTTAAAAATAGGTATCTGAGGGGCCAGCCCAGTGGCATAATGGTTAAGTTCATGCGCTCTGCTTCTGCAGCCCGGGGTTCGTGGGTTCGGATCCCAGGCACAGCCCTAGCACTGCTTATCAAGCCACACCGTGGCAGCACCTCACACAAAATAGTGGAAGATTGGCACAGATATTAGCTAAGCGACAGTCTTCCTCAAACAGAAAGAGGAAGATTGGCAACAGAAGTTAGCTCAGGGCCAATCTTCCTCATAAAAATATATATATATATATATAGGTATCTGATTCAAAAATATGGGTTTAAAAAAACCCATTGAAAACCCATGTTACTGGAAGAAAATATGGAATTTTTTAAAAACCTCAGACCAAGAGCCCCTTTCCAAGTATGACACAAAATCCAGAATCATAAAAAAAAGATTAAAACCTACTCAAAACTAAAAATTTCTACATAGAAAACATTTCCATAAAAGTTAAGACATACTATAGAAAGAAAAATCATTTTAACTCAAATGACAGGTAAACGTATAAATTTAACCTACTAAGAGAGCTGATAAATGTGTGCTATAAATACCTACCCCCCATTAGAGACACTGGGTAAGAAGCGGGAACAGAGGGTCTGCAGAAAAGAAAATGCAAATACTCCCTAAATACGTGGAAAACTGGTTAATGCTACAATAAGGAGGGAAGCTGTAACCACAATGTGACATCAATTTTCACCTATCAGATGGGCAAAGACTGAAAAGTTTGAAAAAAACCAAGTTGGTGAAGTTACGCCAAAAAAGGGTGTATTCAAATGTTTCACCAATTTGCATTCCCACCCACAATCTCTACGGAGGGTGGTTTGGCTGTGTCTTCACTCAGGCACAGCTGGATACAGGTGTTCACTGGTTTTCGTCGGGGCAAAGTTGATCAAAATGCCAGTGCTGTTTGACCCACCCTACACTTCTGCGGACTTTGTCCCACAGATGGACTCTCACATCTGTGCAATGATGCTCAAAGAAGGCTACAGAAGGCAGTGCCGTCTGTATTAGAGAATGACGGGAAGTAAGCTGAACGTGCCTCAGCAGGGGGCCAGTTGGCGAAGTATGGTTCCACTCAGTGGAATCCTATGCAGGCATAAAAATAAGATAAAGGAGACTACTGATGACTAGATCCCCAAAAGAGACTTAAAGTGTAAAACACTGGTTTATGCGACCATTCACGTAAAAAAGTTTTGCATGTTGGCTTTTCCCAGCACGTGACTATCTCCGGAAAAAAGGGTCTGAGCACGAAGCCCTCAAAAAAGGATGGGCCCAGAGAAGAGGAGAGAGCGCTGAAGACAGCCACTGAACGCCTGTATCCAGCTGTGCCTGAAGCTGAGTCAGCTCCTGGACTTTAAATGACGTGAGCTAATGCATTTCCTTTCTCTCTTAAGCCAGACTGAGTCAGCATCTGTCACTTGGCGTCACAGAGCCTGCCAAATACAAGTGGCCGCTGTCAGGCGTGCCCATTGGTCCCCTTCATCACGCCAGGCAACTGATGGGCCTCACTCGGGCATGCTGGTTGACCCTGGAGAGTTCCCACGACAAATCATGCGTTCTGGGACAGCGTGTCACATGGGTGGCCCCAGCAGACTGTGCCTGGAATAACGCCACCGTTATCTTAGATTTATAGGACCCAGTCAGTGCCCCTTTACCTGCAGTCTGGAAATTGAGTGCCGCCATCTGGGAGCCACACAGCCAGAAGCGGAAGGGGTCGTAGTTGGAGGAGTCCACCCTCTGTCCCTTGGGGTAAATGCGGGTCAGGCCCTTTTGATTGTACTTCAGGAGATCGATGGGTTTCTGTCTGACCACACTGTCCGCCTTCGTCTCCACAAACGAGCGGATTTCTCGGAAGTCGGGGTTTTCTGCACACAGAGAGGGAGTCGCCGTTTATTCTGTGTCTCATGCATTTTCTCAACGCTTGGTGCGAGGGCTGGATGCAGGGGTTTAAAATGAAACCAGGAATCTCCCTCTTGGACAAGACATTCGAGTGGTTATGATGATATTGCCGTAACTGGTCCTGCTGTGGGCTCCTGCCCTCTGGGGATCCCACATATTAAAAGGGAGCCCAGGGTTCCCACAGCCTTTTAGTCTAGGAATATTGTAATTGACTTTTTGTTTAAAACTACTAACATCCTTGTATAAGAAAACACAAAAGTGGCACAAGCACAGAAAGGGGATGGGGAATGGCCTCAGGGGTCAGCAGGCAGGAGGAGATCTTAGGAGTGGGAAATACAGACGACAGATATGGCTTCCTCATCAAAGACGTTGTAGACAAGACTAGTGAACCAAGCATGCTGGTGGGGGGAGAATCAGCTGCCCACAGGAAGGGATGTGACAGGTGCCCGTGTGGCGAAGGGGAGAATGAATGGGATTTGCTCCTTCCCATCAAACGTGGTGGGACAGCCCACACACACGTTGAGCCCGGCCCAGTCCCATTCTGAGCTTCAGCATCTTCCCCGGTATGCGGAGGTGCCCGGGGTGCAGCCTCCCAGGGACCGCTAACTCTGGAGTTTAGTACTGTTTCCCTGGTCCTCCCGGAATCACAGATTCTTGAGATCAAAGATAGGAGTTGCTCAAAAGGCTCAAAGAAAGGGGGAAGAAAATATGAACAGGATCATTATTAGATCCAACTTGCTACTTTGGAGAATTGGGCAGAAGATCCATTTTTGAATCCTTCTGTGGCAAGCTGAATAACGGCCCCCAAAGTTAACTAGGTCCTGATCCCCGAAACCTGTGACCATGTGACCTTATATGGCAAAAGGGACTTTGCAGATGTGATTAAATTAAGGGGCTTGAAATAGGGAGATTATCTGGGCCCTAAATGTAACCACAGGGTCCTTATAATAGAGAGATTTGACTACATAGAAGGCAATGTGACCACAGAGGTGGAGACTGGAGTGACGTGGCCACAAGCCAAGGAATGCCGGCAGCCTCTAGAAGATGGAAGAGCAAGGAACAGATTCTCTCCTGGAACCTCTGGAGGGAGCAGGGCCCTGCCAACACCTTAATTTCAGCCCAGTGACGCCGATTTCGGACTTCTGGCCCCTAGGACTATAAGATAATAAACATATGATGTTTTCAGCCACCAAGGTTGTAGTAACTTGTTACAGCAGTTGTGGGAAAGGAATCTGCCTTCTAAGAGGGTTTTCCTCTTGAAGGTACCAGAAGGGCCTGTTTCACTGGCACCCCCATCCTGAGGACAAACTCAAGGGGAGGCTCCCACTCAGGGTAGCGAAGAATGAGCCGGAACCACGCTCACTGTGCCCTCTGACGATGCCGGACTCAAAAGGAAACAAGCGTTTTCACCAAAGTCAGGAGGCAGAGTCCCGGGAGATAGTACCTAAATTGTCCTTGGTCTTGCTGGTTGGCTTGCAGTAGACGACCAGGTCCGAGAGCTCGATGGCGATCGACTGGTTCTTCTCCCAGTACTTCATGTTGTTCTCCTGCAGGGAGCCAGTGTCTTTAGTTCCAGCGCTCAAGCCGGCACCGGAGAAGTCCCAGCCTCCCAGCTTACCTGGCGTGCGTCCTCCTCCCCTTGGCGTCCCCTCTCAGCCAACCTGCATGCTCAGATCTCTAACCGAGTGGAATCTTTTCCCTTCCCCCGCGCCCCCCCCTCTCCTTCCTTCCCCTTACTGCTCAAACTCTTGACCAAGTTGTTTCCACCCTGGATGGGCGTCTAGCTCAGTCCCTGGTCACAGCTCTGAAGAACAGATGGGGGTGAGGGCTCTGTGTCACCAACCCTCTCTCCCTAACCCTCTGCTCTTGGGATCCTGCCCTAAAACCACACTGCCACAGTCTGTCAAGCCCCAGTTCTCCAAGCCCGTGCCCTCACGTCCTCGTGGGCTCTGCAGACCAACCATGGCACCCTCACCAGAGCCTGCTGGCCCCTGCAGCGTGCATAGCCTCCTGCCCCTTGGACTTCACCCACCATGGACCTGCACAGAGGGCTCTCCAGGTCCCAGGCCACATGCCATGGACTTGGGAGTCACTGGCCTGTCAGATCTCCAGCCGAGTAAAGATGAGCATCTCACTTCACCCCAAACCAGGCATCCCTCTCAGGCCTTGCCAAATTCTGACTCGCATCCTCCCATTGGCCAAGGGGGGAGCCTTGAGGGAACATTATATGCAGATGATAACATGCACCATTTGGGGGGCTGCTTTGCTTCAGGCATCGCACATGAGTGCTTGATGGATTCATCTAAGGTGCATTTATCTAAGCCCACACATCCCCCAAGAGGGAGAATATAGCTCCACTGACAAAGAACTTGCAGCACAGAGAGGTGGAGCAGCTTATCCCAGGCTACACAGCGAGTCAGTGACAAGACCAGATGCTTAAGCAATGGGCCTCACATGTTACCACTCTGCTTTGTCCCTTATGCACCATCAGCCACCAGGTCTTGAAGATTTTTCTAAAATGCCCGAGTTCTCATCCTGGGTCCCTCTGAACCACAGCAATGACCTCCTGGCTCCTCGCCCTACACGCCCCATCCTCTCTGCTCTGCCGGTCCATCAGATCCCTCCTCATCCTGGACCCTGCCCAAATAATCCCTCTTCCAGGAAGCCTTCCAGGATAACTCTAGCCAGGCCTGAAAAGGGAAGTTGCTTTCCTCAAACTTTCCAGAGGGCTGTCTCACCCTGTCTCTGCCTTGCACGGTCCCTCACGCAACTGTCTCACATTGGTGCCATTCAACACGAGTGCCCAGACCTGTGTCCCCACTGAGACACGTCCCCCTGGGAGCAGGGCCCTGTGGGTAGCAAGTGTTCAGGTAACAGGTGGTGACTTGCTGAGAGGAGCTACATGACACACTGGTTACGATAACGGGAACTGAAATCAGAGACACGGGTTCGAAACCTGGCCATGCTATTTATTGGCTGTGTCAACTGGGCAAGTTATACCATCTCTCTGTGCTTCAGTTTCCTCAGCTGTAAAATGCGGCTAACGTGAGTACTCATCTCCCAGGGAGGGCTATTGGGAGAACTGAACAAGGAGGCCTTCGCGCTCCACCAGGCATGTGGCCAGCAAGTGGGGGCCACTCTGATTTCCCCGGAAACGCCCCCTCTAGGGCAAGAAAGAGAACGTCCCCTCTTTAAATAAGCAGGTGTGGGCACCCGATTTCTTCTGTAAGAACGCCTTCCCCCGTGAGCGCTGACGTGAGTTCTGGGGCCAACGGGGACCTTTGCAAAGACCGGCAAACGAGCCTATTCTGTGGCCTCCTGCCGTGGCCACATCACCAGGACAGGCCTGAAGGTAACTGTAAACCTCCAAAATTTGCCGGAGCTCATCTATGCGCAGCCAACTTCCACCAGCCCCTTCCACACTTTCTAAATGTCCTTGGGTACAAAGCAGGCCACAGAGGTCAGGCTAGAAGGGGTTGTTGTGGTTGGGAGGGGCACAGAGCGAGAGGCAGAGATGTCGGCCAGACAGTCGGCAGCATAATGCCGCCAGACAGACTGAAGCTTACTTACTTTGAAACCTCAGGCATTTTCTCCTAGTCCGTGTATCAACTTGGCTTTGCACTCTTGGGGCACAGTTTCCACCTTGGGGCTGTCTGGGGACAGGAAGCCCCAGCAACAACACAGCTCACCTCTAATGACAACAGAATTGCTTCAAACAAGGATGGGGTGGGACATGCCACACCTGTGTCAAATTATGGAACTTTGGCCTCACAAAGCACAGACCAATGACAAGTTATGGGGCGTCACTTTTTTTTCCAACCTCAGCAGAAAACAGTATTAGCTCAAGATGAAATACCAGTTGCTTCTTCAAAACTGTAGAACAGTCAGTCTCCAGACCTACAGACTCTGCCCATCGGGCCATCTCAGAATTTGAAGTCACAGCACACTTCACTGGTCAGGCTCTAGAAACTCACTAATTAGACGGATCTTATGACTGGTCTTTTGCCCTTGACTGAAGGAAGATATGGCGTAAAATTACAGAGCCCAGAGCAGATGCTTAGGGACGGGCACAAGGGTAAGGCCTTGGTGAGGAGCCCCCGGCAGTGAGCTGAGAGCTCATCTCACGCTGGTTTCCCAGAGGCAGGACAGGACTTCCTTCTTTGTTCCCACGCCAGTTCCTCCTAGAGCTGGCAGTGCCCAGAGCGGCAACTTGGTCGACATTGCTGACTCTTGTTTTTTAACCTCCACATGTAATAACAAGACTTAAAAAAAATCTTTTTCTCATGAAATCTTAGCAGATGTAAAAACCAATTACGGAGGAATGCAGATCAAAGGGAGAGAATTGCAGCCTTGAAGAACTAGGCTTAATTTCAGAAAGCTTCATGCGAGGAGGGCGGGACGACTTCTAGCGAAGTTACATTTTTCTCCATGAAGCGAAGTGGAGAGGGCCAGGAGGCACGAGGCCGAGGGGGTCATCGCCATGCCCCCTCTCCTCTGAGCCCCATGCGTGGTCCACTCCAGAGGAGGCTTGAGTGCCTGAGAATAAAGTCTACGGGGAACAGTTGCTAAGAGCTTTCTCACTAGTGTTTTTCTCCATTCTCAGCTAGAGGGGCCCAGAATCACAAATGCTGAAATATGCTCAGGAGGGTCACACGCTGGCAAACAGCGCCATACAGATCATGATGACAACCATTCAACCGGCAATGAGAACACACCTAGAAGATAGGGGAAAGGATCTTTCAAAGGAACCCCAGGACAGTGGCGCCCCCGGTGCCTGGGAGCTGTACTGCATCAGAGGCACAAGAGGGCAGATAAGATGGTGCCATCAGGGAAATTGGGAACAGCCTTGTTGGCCACAAGCTCAGGGTTCATCCTAAGTGACTAGTGATGGTATGACAAGCCTTGGGAAGAACGAGGACCCATATATAAGGCCTCTGACTAGATTCTGGGGCAGGGAAAGGGCAGGCCCTGCCAGGGAGGGTGCCTATCTGACCAGCCGTTTGCAGACAGTCTTCTAAACAAGAGGACCTCCCTCCAGGGTATTGAAACAGTGAGTCAAGGGGCCTGCAGTGACCAGAGACTGGCCCAGATTGAGGCCCCCAGAGGGAAGGGAAGACCAGGCCACTGGTGGATGACCCTCCAAGTACCTTGCAGGAGAGAGACTCAAGAGTCCGGGAGACCCAAGAGGTCCTGGTAAAGCTTTAAGATGAGCCCTTTGGGTCAAGATCTGCCTTAGAAGCAACTGGGTACATGGGAAACTCTGAAATTTCTTCCCAGTTCTATGGCCACAAGATAGAGCAAATGGCATCTGACACTTCCCCGTGTCCTCCTGGTATGATGACAACGTGACGATTAAGTGCCGTCATGACCTGAGCCCTTTCTGTGTGTCCGGCAGTGGGCCTAGCACTTTCCACGCATCATCTCATTTCATGTTCACTTCATCTCGTGAGTCAGGTATGTGGTTCCTCGGGTTACAGACAAGGAAACCGAGGCCCAGAGAACCATGGTTACTTGCCCAGGGTCCAGCCCCACCAGCCTGCGAACTCCAGCGTGCCTAACTCTAAACCTCCTATTCTTACCCAGAACCTCACCCTCCTCAAAACACTTCCAGCCAAACACTAAGGCTGCATTCAGGATACCGCCTGAAAAGTTCATTCCCATCTAGGGTGGAAAGTCCTCCTCAAGAATAGAAAATTCTGGAGGGGAAGAACTGAGTCTTGTCAAGTACAGAATTCCCAGAGCCCTGGACTACAGGTACAGGGAGGTGGCCCCACTGAACGCTTGCTGTGGAAAGGCTCCTTTGAACAATCTTTAGAAGCAAGAAAACATTCAAAATGAGGAATGCAATACTTTCTGGTTAAGATATGCAGGGCCAGACAGGCCCCAAACATCGAGTGTCACTGAACATACTCTGAGCCTTCCGAAGGTTCAGTCCAGACCCAGCTCCCCTGGGGGACTGCCAACACCCTTTTCCTCTGCATAATGATGGTGCTCCCATTGTCTGAACCCATTCCATCCCCTCCCTGATTTCCGTGTGGCCCCCTGGCCTGCTCCTCCTGCCGCCCAGGCCCACCCACAGCCTCAGCAGAGTGCCAGAGGCCTGAGAGTACCAGGCCCACCTGAGCCCAGGTAAGCAGCATGCCTACCTTGGTGTCGATCTTCCAGGTGATCTCCCGGATGCTCTGAAACCACTCAAAGAGCTCCTCCACCCTGTCCGTGGCAAACTCCACCGGAGGATCGCCCTGCTTCTTGGGCTCCAGGATAAAGACGAAAGGCTTCTGGTTTTTCCCCTGTGGGGCTTTCACTTTGAGAGACAACAACAAAAGTTCCGCTCAGCCTGTTAGAAGGCCACGAGGACCAGACTTCACACTGCCCAAGCCGCTTCTCTCATGCACCCAACCAAACCGCCATTGCTGTCATCATGGTCAGCATCCACTGGGACGTCTGCCTTGTATCAGGCCTCTTGACACACACCACTGCCTAAGGTATACAACTGGGTGAGACGTGTTCTCCAAAAAGATAGGTCCACATCCTAAGCCCTGGGCTCTGTGAATGTAAGCTTCCACGGAAATAGGGTCTTTGCAGGTGTACTGAAACTAAAGATCTTGAGATGATCTCAAGGTCCACCCTAAATCCAAGAGCTAGTCCTTCTCAGAGAAAGGAGAGGGAAATCAGAGACACAGACACAGGGAAGATGGCCACGGAAGACAGAGCTGAGATCGGAGTGATGCACGAGCCAAGGACCACCAGGACCGCCGGCAGCCACCAGAAGTGAGGAGAGAGGTACAGAATAGATTCTGCAGAGGAAGTATTTTCCTTAGGAAAATTTAGGCTGCCAAATAGTTCTGTCAGCTCTCTTGAAACCAACCTAGTCCCCATCAGAGGAAAATTTTATCTGCCAAATAATACCGGTAGCTAAGATCGCTGTGCTCCTACACACCAGGCAACGTTCTAAGCTGATTACACGCATTGTATCTTATCTGCTCCTTATCACAAGCTTTTGGGGGTGCTACTCTTGGGATACCCATGTTACAGGAGAGGAAACGGGGACTAGCTGAGGGCAAGTAATGCATGGAAGGTCACGTGGCTAAAGTGGCAAAGCTGAGGCTCAAAGCAGAGCTGACTCAAGCTCCTTCTTCCTCATCCCTGAGCCATGTGCCTGTGCTCTGCAAACACGGTGCAAGAGACAAGAGAAAGAGCGACGTAAGTGAAGACACGAGCCCTGAATACCCCAGTCCCAGCTTGCCCGTTAACTCACAGGCAGGTCCTGTGGTCACTTGCAGGCTTGGATTTCTCATCTGTTAACTGGAACAAAGAACCCCTCTCCTGCCTACCCCGGCTAATGGGCTGATGGACGGCAGGGAGCGTGGAGGCCTGCTGTGGAGACAGTGGCTGCTCACCGAAGGGAGCTGCTGGGGCTTCTTGCCCAGAACGTCTCCCTCACTGCCCCTTCCCATGGAAGCTTCCATGTGCCCACTTTATAGCGGGCACCATCAAGGCCCAGGAAGCCCCATGCAATCACGCCCCTGCCACCGCTGTATGAGCCTGTGTGCGGGCCATGCCTTCACTCCCCTCCTTGCACCAGACTCCAACGTGAACAGGCCAGGTTTCCTGATGCCCAGCTGAGTGGCCAGGAAGCTGCAATTCAGAGAGAAGTGACAGCCCCAGGGCCTTGTAGCAACTTGGAGGCAGGGCTGGGCTTAGAACTGAACACTCCCAACTCCATGCTGCATTGCAACCCGGCCAACAGCTCAACTCCTCTTACAATAGCAGAGGAAACCCAGGTGGGTCCCTGACAGGGTGGGATGATGCTCGAAGAACAGCTAACATTCATCTAGCACTTGTTATACACCAGATTCTGTTTTGGCACTTTACAGATATGAACAGCAGAAACAAAACTGCAATCATTGACCAGCCTGGCCCGATGCTCGGTTTCAGCACAGCACTGGGGGCCAAACCAGCGTCCATGTCAAAGCTAGACCCAGCGACAGCCGCCCCCCCCCGGCCTGGGGAGGTTCTGAGGCCAGGCTGGGGGGATCCGGGTGGAAGTGCAGGCTAAGACCACGTGTGCACGTACCAACGTTATAGGTGTTGAGATCCAATATTCCTCTGCAGAGAGACCCTAAGGGATTGTCTTCAATAATCTGTGAAGAAACAAGACATAACTCACGTTAGCCTTAACGGGAATAATAAAAAGACAACCGGTTTCCAAAGCACACCGTTTAGCAGAGACGCCGCCTGCGGACCTGTTTAAAATGCATTTTCATTACAGGAGACGTCCACCGGAGAGAGCTAAATAATGAAGCATGTTGCTGCTGGGGACCTAGCAGCGAGCAGGTGCCATAGGTTCACGTTTCAGTTTCCAGTCGGTGAAAATGTGCCCTGTGAATTCCAGAACACGATTTGAAGCTCTCCATGGGTCTGCTTTAAACAAACATCCTTGACCCTTTATTCTGACATTATCATGAAATGAAACTATTTGGCCTCCTAAAGTCCAGCTCAAGAACCTTCTGTGGCTCCCCATGCCCTGTGGGAGCAACATCCAGGCTCTGCAATCTAGCTCTAAGGCTTTCCTCGGCCCTGGTCAGCCTTCCAGCTCTACCTGCCACTGCACATTTGAACCATCCCAGGGTCCAGGTGAGATGGGGACTAGGTTGGTCTCAAGAGAGCTGACAGAACTGTGTGTCTGCCCACTGCTTGTACTACCCCACCCCTCCACTAGGCTAACACCGACTGTGTGGGTAAGGGCAATGCGGAACAGACACAGCAAGGGGGGTCAAGTCTTTGCCTCCGACCGAGCACGATGAACACAACCACGTTCCCATCACCACACTTTGCTCAGGCTGTACCTCCCACCTGGAATTCCCTTCTGCTAGTCTCCTGCTGTTGAACTCTAACTGGACTTACAAGGCTCAAATGCCCCTTCCTCCATGCAGCCTTCCCAGATTGCCCTACCTCCCTTAGAAAATTTCTTGGGCTCTAACAAGACCTTATTAAAGTCCTCATGACAAAGAGGCCATCCTTGGTGCAGCACTGTCACACTGAAAGTAGCTGCTCTTTGAGCCTTCTGGGCAAGAGGAGGCGGGGCACAGACACCAGGTTTGGCACGTCACCAGGAGGGCCTCAGCTCACCTTCCACTTAGGCCTGCTTGCTTACTCATGCCGAGCACGTTCTGGTAGTCTGGCTGGCCAAACAAAATGCGTTTCCTATGCAAGCTGCTTGAAGCACAGGACAAAGTCGCCATTTGGCCATTTTCACTCCAGAGGGGCTTCTTCCGCATAAGCAGAGCCTCCCAGCCCAGCATGGCCTGATTACAACAGGACTGCCTGGTCACACTGATTTTCACCCCTGACAACTCTGGGCACAATCCCGATGTCACTCTGTTGTCCCTGTTCCAGGGCTTCACAGGGACCACACGGCAGTACACATACAACGGATCCACCGAGACGGCTTCCCCGAAGAACAGGATGGCAGGTCCCCCTGTGGTGACAGAGACTCACCTGCTTTTCCAGCTCCTCCACGTCAGCTGTTGAGATGTCCTCGACGTAATTAGACGGAAAGTATTGCTGGATTCTGGTCCCATAGTCTCCTTTCCACCTAGACAAAAACACAGGCATCCGAGAGCCTGCACTGCACGTGTCAATAATCCACCACTGCTCGGCAGCTCCCAGCTGCTGGTGGGGGAAGTCGCACGTGGACGAGGGCCCGGAGGAGGTGGTCATTATCTGTGACAACGGAGCACTTCAAAGGGATCCTCTGCTTTTTTATCAGCAATGAGTGATGGGGAGGGAGGTCACAGTCCTCCCCTTCACAGGATCCTAATAAACTTTGGAAACCTCTGGACCTAGCACCTAAGTGAGGTTAAGAATGTGGGCTCTGGAGTCAGAAGGCCTGGCTTCAAATCTCAGCCTGCTGTGTGGCCCCGGACAAGTTACTGCATCTCTCTGTGCCTCAGTTCCCTGGTCTGTCAAATGCAGGGAGCAACAGAACCAATCTTAAAGGGTCATTGTGTGGATTCAATGAGTTATTTCAAACCAAGTGTTGAAAACAGCGCTTGACACGCAGAGGCGCTCAATTGGAGCTGCTATTCAGATTTCTAAGTCAGGTCCAGCTATCTTGTGGGAAGAAGAGAGGCTGATCCTGTGAGGTGCTTGAACTCTACCAGGGCTCATGGTTATGAACAAGTTCTTATTCCTCCAAGGGAGACACCATCCCACAAAATCACCTGCCCAGGGGCCTGTGGATGGGCAGCAAATTTTTGTTCCCATGTGAAAAGGTGGAAGATGTACCTAAACCCTCACACATCCCTGTGCCTTTGGCCTAAAAACGTACCCTCCTTCACTCCAGGATGGCGTCACCGCATAGGGCACAGGACTTAGAAATAGCAGGAGAATTTGAACGTAAAATCACGCCCAGGCTTGTGCAATGGGAAGAGCGTATGCTATTTAGTGGCTGTGTGACTATGGAAAGCCCCAGCCACCCCATGTGTAAAGCGGGGCTAACCACAGTCATAAATCCTCGGGTTGTAAGGAGGATTTGGTTAGATGGCCTATGAAAGCAATCAGCATAAGGCTTGGCACACAGTAAGACCTCAATAAATGGTAGCTGCTATTATAATTAAAATAACATATAATATGATGTGAGTTGATATATGATGATATATGATATATAATAATCGTTATTGTTTTTGTTTATCCACTTTTCCATATAAAGCATGCATCGAGCCACTTCCCAGAGAAGGTACAACAGGTCAAAGCCAGTCTAGAAGGCAGATAAAGGGGTCAGAGGTCAGCCAGCACTGGGGTCTCACCACCAAGAAGGGACCAGTCAAGCTCGTCCACCAAGCGGCCCAGCCCCCACTCAGCCTTACCAGCCCCCGGGCTCCTTGGAGACGTTGTGGATGAGGGCGCCACGGCAGAAGCTCAGCTCATCACTTCGCTTGGCTTTGTAGTCATACAGAGCTTTCACGGTTCTCTGAGGCTTCAGGGAAAACAAGAAGGAAAAGGTCAGGCGAGCGACAGGAGCAGAGGAGGCGGCGGCATTCCCCGGCACACTCGGGTTTTCTCATTAGGGAGCAGCCGGCTTCAGCCCGAGGTTACAGCGCCATCTGCTGGCGAGGGGCTGGCATTGCAAACGAGCCGTGGCCTCAAAAAGTCACCAGGGAGTGCGGATGCGGACTGGCCTGGTGGGAGCCAAGGGCACCTCAGAGTCACCCAATATGGCTCAGTTTCCTCAACAAAGAAAAGATATGCCTTTCAGACTAAGCCACAACCACACCTCTGAAGTCCTCAGTGCCCAAGCTCATGTTGGAAGTTCCAGATCAACGCCATCCCTGGCCATCGCCAATTATTTCCACCCAGCCAGAGGTCCCCTAACTGGACTCCTGCAGGACACCGACACTTTGCAAGAGTAACTGAAACTGAGGTGCTCCCCCAGGAAAGTCACCAGAAGGGGGTCTCTGCATTGGCAGAAACAAGTAAGCCGGAACGTGGCATGAAATTTTTCTGGAAGGAATTTGCTTCAATGCCTGCTGCCTGGCAAGCATCAATCCACGAACACGCACAAAGCAAGCGAACATGAACGGGAAAACCTCTGAAACTGTCACACCTGTTTAGATGGGCAGCTTCCCCCTCCTCTCCCCACGGGGCCCCCCTCCCCAAGGAAACGGGAACAGGGGTTTTACAAGGAAATGCAGTAAAACTGCTCCTCAGAGCACGGGCTGTGGAGTCCAGCCTGTGGATTCAAATTATTCCTCTGCTCCTTCCTTTTATATAACCTTGAGGCTCTCTCAGGCTCAGTTTCCCCATCTGTGAAGTGGGAATCAAAACTTTACATACTTCATAGGGTTGTTGGGACTATTAAATAAGATAATGCATGTCATGATGCAAATGACAATACCTAGCATTTCTTAAGTGCTTACTCTAGTGAAAGCACTGCTCTAGGCCTTTCATCTGTAGTATCTCCTTTACGCCTCACTGTGACCCTAACAGGTAAGTAGTGGTATTATTACACCCATTTGATAGATGAGGAAACTAAGGTACAGAGAGAGAAGCATCCTTGCCCAAGATCAACCCCTGGTAAGCAGCTGAGCGCAGAAATGAATCTATTAATGTGAGTTATTGGTACATTTTATGATGTTCCATAAGAAACAGCCTGGATTTTACAAGCTCTGCCCTAGGAACCTCCAAGCAGGGGCTACTCAGAGCTCCTGCCACGGTCTCCCCCACCTGCACCTGCAGCCCGCTCCACCTGTGCATCCCGCTTCAAAGCTGGACGCAAGGACCACACCGCATCCTTCCCCATGAAACGCTATAGGTCACTGCCAGGCTCCACGGCCACAAGGAAGGGACCACCAGCAGCAGAGAGGGATGCAATATAATGGCTTCCACGAGGAGGAAGTCTCCAGCCTGACAGCTGGCAGGAAAGGTCCTCATGTCAGGTCCCCATGAACTACACAGAAACAAGCCATCCATCAGATGACCAAATTGGCATACGGCACAGCAAAGTAGCTAAGAGCACAGCTCTCGGAGCCAGACTGCCTGGGTCTAAAGCCCAGCCAGCCCCACACTTTCCTAGCTATGTGACCTCAGCAATGACTCAACCTCTGTTTTCCTCATCTGTACAATGGGCACAAAAATAGTACCTGCTGCATGGGGGTGCTGGGAGGATTAATGAGCTCTCAAGGGCTTAGAACAATGCTTGATTTACGGTCACCCATATGTGTAACCTATTCTTATCGATCCACTCATTCCATTTCTAAGAACTCATTCAGAGGAAATGACGCAAAAGACGCCCAAAGCCTGAAGTGTGAAGTTCATTTTAGAGTTAACTAGAAGAGCAAGGACTAGAAATGACCCAAATGGCCGTTAAGGGGACATAGCTAAGCTGGCACAGCCACCTAGAATACTCTGCAGCATTAAAAATATTTTTTTCCGGTTGAAATTCCAGTCCATGTATTCCATCTAAATTACTTGGCCTACCAGGTTCAACAAAAATGGTCATTAAGAAAAGGAGAGATGGAGAAACGCACGTGTGACCCAGCGGCAAGTGAACAGAGTAGAATAAAAATGGCGGGCACAGGTGGTGGAGACTGTCAAACATGTCTCCATGCAGGTAAAGACCAGAAGGGATGGACCATCCAAAAATGCAGATGGCCACCACGTTAGGATGGCAAGACTAGCACTGACCATTTTCCTTGTTTTCAAAGTAGTTTTTTTATTGTTACATCACTTTTCAATCATAACAGCAATGATTGTATTTTGAGGCACTCGCCAGAGCCTGGTGGCTTGCAATCAAATTCAGCATGCAATTGTGTTTTATTGGCTCACTTAGTATAGGACGATTTCTCTCCACAACTTGGGTAAGTTGCCAGGATTTAAAAATTGGGAGATTTCACGTAAAGCATCCAGATGATTGGCTTTTCTTAAGAAATCAGAAGACCCAGCCTGCTCTCTGGAAAGGCAACAATTGACAGCTAATGGGGAGGGGCTGCCGTGGAGATGGCGTGCCTGTTCCTCCGTTTACCAGTCTCCACCCTCCCCTGACATCGGGCTGCCATGAGGCTTGTCATTCTCATTACCAAAGGATTCGTCACTTCTAGTAAGAGCTTTTGCTATTAATAATGCTAAGTCCCCTAAAACACCTCCCAACAGCTCCATTCGCCCACAACTTTTCAAGACTTCATTTCTTGCGCGAAGGGATCTGCACTGGCCAAGGACTGTAACCTTAAAAACGAAAAAAAAAGAAACTTATCTCCGAATTTCTACAGAGCCCACCAGCAGGGCCCCTCCCTAAGTGAGAATTGTACACTAATTGGGGGCCAGACACCCCCGCAAACAGAAAATTCGCCATCCTTCTTCCTCCACAGGCTCAAACGAAATTTGTGATGAAACCAGAGCCAGGAAGAGCTGGAGGCAAAGAGCAAAATTCGTGTCTACCTGCATGAAATTACCCAACCGCCGGGGTGAGAATACAAGATAGCATTTGCACTGCAAGGAGGTCAGTGAACCAAACGGAATTTATAAACACCACCGGCTCAGTCAGCGAGCGAGAAACATTTGAAAGACTTTTAATTAGAAGCTGTTTGGCCCAAAGGTGGTTCATCAAACCTCAAATTTTAGCAAGGCACGCTTGCTTTGGGATGGAATTCTATTAACCTTTTCCCTGAAACCAGACGTGGTTTTGTCAATCACCATTTCTTCTCCAAACAAAAAAAGAGAGAGAAAATTTTTGGCCAAGTTTTCCAAAATGTTTCCTTGTCCTGTTACAACGGGGGTTGGACTCTACGTCAATCTAGTGACTACGAAATAGCCTGACTCGGAGGGTCGGTACTGTACCATGGAAGGATTGATTTCGCTGGGATCCACATACATTCTGCTGACGTCATAGAGGGAGTTTATATCTCTTTCCTGAAAAAGAACAAAGGAAAATAAATAGAACCATCCACGCTCCCGGGACAGCACTTACATATAAGAAGGGCTCCAGGCATCCTTGTGGTTTCCTACCTTCTGGTGGAAGAGCTGAAACCTCACAGTTTACTCATGCCTCGTGGGTAGAGACAGCAGGGAGCTATAAAGAAGTTCCCCAAAACTTGGAAACCTTACCCTAAAATGAGAGAGGCCCCTATCCTGGTCTACTATGTTCCAGGCACCGTGCTCCTTTGCGAAAACACAAAGTCTGAGACCCAGTGGTGTGCTGGAGCCAGCTCACTGCTCACACGAGCCCATTGTATATCTCCTCCTGACGTCATGTTCAATGACGGCACATCGGTAGCTTGGAACTGGCCCCCATGGAAGTATTCACGCCAGGGAAACTGGCAGATGCCACAAACTGGGGCTCCTTTCTGCAGAGAGCTGGTAAATATTTACCAGCGCACACTGAAGACCCGTCCTGCCCGCCTCTGCCTCTCTCCCTGGGCTCCTGGCCCACTGGTCAGCTTTCGGTCCCTCAGTCACCCCAGGGCGTGTACCTCGGCTGCTCCCCAACCTAGAACCTGCTTCCTTCACAGCTCCCCAGGGCCAATTCACTCCGTCGTCTTCTCTGACCTCCCCCACCGCAATCTAACGTAGCGCCCACCCCTTATGGCCCCATCCCCTTGGATCGTCTCCACTGTAGTTCACACTGTCGAAGGCATCTTATTTCTGTGACTGTGTGTTATCCAGCTCCCCTCCCCTGAACCTAAATTTCCCAAGGGCACACTCCCAGTATCTACAACAGCTCTTGGCACATGGTTGGTGCACAGTAAATCTCTTTCCAACACGCTAATGAAAATATCTGATGGGAACTGAGACATAGTAATCAGATCAGGTCTCTTGTCTGCTCAGAACCCTCCAATGGCTCAGAATAAAAGCGAGGGTCTCACAATGGCCTACACCAAGCAGCCCCCTGTTAATCCCCATCCTTATTTAGTTCTACCATGACCCTGGCTCACTCAATTCCAGCCACACGGGCCGCTTCTCTTGCCTCCAGGCATGCCCTCACCTCAGGACCTTTGCACTTGCTGTTGTTTCTTCTTCCACCTGGCTGCATGGCTCACTCCTTCACCTCCCCTAGTGTCTGCTCAAATGGCTCCTTCCCAGTGATGTCTTCCCAGACCTCCCCTTGAGAACAGCAACCCCTTCCCCATCACTCTGCATTCACTTATCCACCTGCCCAGTTTTGTTTCTCTCTATAGCACTTATCACCATCTGACACATACCCTGTATATTTTTTATTCATCTCATTTATTGCCTGTCTCCTCCACATTAGATTACAAGCAGCACGAGGCCAGGGTCTTTGTCCACCACGTCCAATTTTGTATCCCCAGGACATAGAGCAGCACCAGACACATGGTAAATGCCCCAGAAAGGTTTGCTGAATGAAGGAACAGATGCATTCTAACCTCAGACAAGCTATTCCACCAAATCACGAGCGAGTCAACCACCCACCATATTGTAGCGCTCCAGCAGCTCGGGAGTCACGGGGTAGCGCAGCCTCATCTTTCGGTAGAGCGCATGCTTCTCGTAGTAACTGACGAGCTCCACGAGGCTCTCGAAGTAGGCGGAGGTCCCCAGCACAAAGTGCCGGCCGTCCTTGTTGATGCGACAGTGCTTCACTTTGCCCCTGGCCCTGGAGGGGGAGGACCACACGGGGTTGACAGGCTGAGATCGTGGCAGCCAGACAACTGCTATACAAACGCCACCAATTAGAAACAACCTAGCTATCCAGCCTTGGGGGACCAGATGAATAAACAGGGCACAGCCTTCCTATGGAATGCAATGACGTCAATCTTTGCAAAAGGGATACAGAAGAACACGTACCTCAGAAGAGAAATACTGCTGAGCAACTCAACAGCCAGCCCCTCTTGCCCTTCTCCTCTCCTCCCCAATTACATGACTTGACTTGGGGAACATCCTAGTGTCCAGACCAAGGTTGGCAAACTACAGCCCACAGGCCCAATCCGGCCCACCACTTATTTTTATAAATAAAGTTTTATTGAAACAGCCACGCTCATCCATTTACGTATTGCCTGCGGCTGTTTTCACTCCACAACAGCAGAGCTGAGTAGTTGCCACAGAGACCGTCCGGCTGGCCTGCAAGGCCTCAAATATTTATAGAAAACATTTGCCAATCTCTACTCTAGAACTCTGGGCCTTGATCCTGAAATCCTTAAATCTTATCTTCAATGGTCCAACTAGTGAAACAACAGAATTTTTTTTCCAAAAAGGAAACAAAGTCTTTTATTTCTTCACCCACTTGAAGCAAGGCAGAAAAAATCCAAAACAGAACGGACTCCTCCGTCTTACTAGCTTTTATCAGCAAGAACAGAAACATTTGGGAAAATAAGTTTTGACCCTAACTTTACAGCCAAGAGCATCTTTTTACAACTGTCTAAAAGCATAGTTACAATGGGGGAACCACGCATCTTTTAAAACTTTTGCACCTGAGAGACATTTTTTTATTGTTTTAAAAAAAACACATCCTGTCAAGCCATTTCTTCAAAATGTCCTGTTAAAAAAAAAAAAAGCTAGAAGACTTCTGCTTCCGTGGCTTCTCTGCAGTATATTTTATTAAATTAAATATTTATTGAAAAAAGGAAAAAAGAAAAGAAATACTGCTCAGTAGAAAAACAAGTTGCAGAATGAAACTAGAGTATGATTCCATTTGTATTTTGATGAAATGAAATGGAATACCCACCCACAAAATGGATATTTTCCATAGGTGTATATATATATGTATATAAAATTATTTTTTAAGTCTAGGTGGAGACATCAGTTAGAAATTGTGTTTTCCACCAGGACAAGATCTGAGATGAGAAGGACCACAGGGGGCTTTAGCCTGTACTGCAGTGTCTTAATTTTTTATAAGAAGAAAATATTTATGTAATTAAAAATTAATTTCTAAACTTTTTACAAAAGCTCCCCAGGGCAGGGAGGTTCTGGGGTGTGGAGGTTAAGAGTGTGGGTCCGGTGCTGGCTCCATCCTCCGGCAACCTCTCTGAGCCTCAGTTTCCTCATCCCCACCTTGGGGATTCGCAGCTCCTGGGGAATGTCAGGACCGCCGTCCGTCAGTAACCCAGGGTAAGCCGTCTGCGATGTGTCCGGCACCCAGAGGGTACTCAATAAACAAATGGTTGGGAGAATATAACCAAAATCAAGACAAAACAAGCTTCCCTGGGAGACAGAAGAATCAAAAGCAGAGAGGAGAACAGGCTGGAGTCTGAGCTGCGCTTTCCAGCCTCCCGGGGCGTGTCGCTACCAGTCAGTGGATGCCACGGCCTGTCTTAGCCCCTCGTCCCACCGAGGGATGCCTCCCACCAATCACACCAGCAACAACTTCATCTCTGTGCGTGGACTTGAAAGCAGACGCCTCGCCCCTCCTGTGGAAACCTGTCCAGAAGTTCAGTGCCCATTCCCAGAGCCTAGGACAGCGCCTGGCACCGGGGAGATCCGCCACAAGTATATGTGGGGGGACAAATGCCTCCAGACCCGTGCACTCCCTCTGCCTGGAATGCACCCCCCACCCCATTTCCTGGAACTCCTAGTCACCCTCTGTCACCCCGCCTGACCAGTCTCTCTGTGGCACTTATCGCACAATATTACAGCAATTTGTTCATGCACCTGATTCTCCCGCCAGAGGCAACCCTTGTCAGCGAGGGACAGCGATGCCCACCCCACACCCTGACCAGAGTGGATTTGAGAAAGTATGTGTGTCCAGGGCAGGCGGAGGCCATCTGTGACTGCGGCAGTGACTGAGGGTCCCCAGCAGGCACGCAGTGCGGGGAGGCCAGGGAAGTTCACAGCCCAGCATGATGGAAACAGCCTTCCCCTCCCCTCCTCTGAGACACACGTGCTGGACTAAGGATGGCAGACACCATCCTCTTCGCTGACTCGTGCAGCCAGCATTTACTGACCACCTGCTGTTTCCCAGCCATGCTAGGTAAGAGGGAACCGGCCAAGAGGACGAAGTGCTTCTGAGTATTATGACGACTCTCATTCCACCAGACCGCTGGCCTCGTGAGAGCAGGGACCAAGCTGTTTTTATCACACCAGTATTTCTGGAGCCCAGCACAGGGCCTGGCACACAGCAGGTGCTCACTGAACATCTTCTGATTCCTAAAGAATAGAACCTCCGGCTCTCAGGGGTGCCTCCTACCTCGTGGCGGGGACAGACGCACAAGCAGATCGGTGGGTGTATGTAAATAGAGCATCAGTCTGGGGATTCCCCATCTTCATCCACGTGGTTCCAGTAAAGTGACCCCAACCCCATCGCCAGCTTGAAGGTGCCCACTCAGAATCATGTTACCCGGCTCAAGCAGGGGCCAGTGGGAGTGCCTCACAGGACTCGTCCTTTCTGTAGGACACTGTCCTGGCACCCCAGGGTAAAGCCATCTGAGAACAAAGCCAATGGAGAGTAACACCAAGACACACAGAGCTGGTCTCCTGAGGGTCTTCAGGTGAGGCTGGATCCAGGCATGTTGGAAGCCTGTTTCATCTCCCGGCTTGTAGCCAATAAATCCCCACCGTTTTGTGTGTGTGTCTCAGCCACTGAGTTTGGTGTCTGTCACTTGCACTCAAAAGCATCCTGACTGAGTGACAGATCCCCAACACCCAGTCCAGCACCTGGCACAGCAGGTGTTCACTTTACTGCTAGGAGCTTTGGGGGGAAAAGCAAACAGCAAAGGCCCAATGCCAAGAAGCCCAGGGCCTCCCTGTTGGCAGCACAAAAGAGCCACACTGGCTAGAGCCAGCACACAGTAGGTCCTCAGTCAATGGCAGCAATGCTGCCCATCACCACCAGCTGGAAGAAGCAGCTCAGGGATAACTCGGAGGGGGAGGCGGAGGGCAAATACAAATGCTCGGGGGGCAGCCTGGCAGGGTAACCAAGAGGAATGGGCCAGGGGCATGGGAACAGAAGGAACAGGAGCAGATGGGCACGCCAGGGCCCCTGCACAGATGGTAACCACCGTCACCACTCGGGAACATAGGCCCAGAGCTTCCACCTCCACCCATTTTTCATAAGAAACAGACTGAATTTTCAAATGAAATTTCTCAGTTTTTAACATCACCACGCAGACTGAGCAAAACACATCCACAGGCCTGAGCTGGCTACGTGCCTCTGGCTCCAGACCTCACAGGGAAGAGCACAGGCCTTGGAGGTGGACAGGCTCAAGTCTGAAATTCTGACTCAGCCCAGGACTAGGTTGTGTGGCTCTAGAGAGATCACTTAACCTCTCTGGACCTCCATTTCTTTACTTGTAATAGGTGGATCTACTCCTCATGGGCTCTAATGAAGGATTGGATCAGATGAGGCCACAAAGGCAGCCCAGTGCCTGGGACACAGTTAGGAACGAAATATATGGTAGCCAGCATTCTATTACCATCCCCAAGAAAACCCAGGGAAACCCTGGAGCTGGGGAGATGGAAGGACAGTAAGAATTGGGTCTGAACCCCCACCAACATCGTCACTTGGGAAATTGGAGAAATCGGGTGTCTCGGGGCCAAATTAAAGTGGGGAACCACAGTCCTAGACGTGGCTGGGCTCTATGGCCTTCCCACTGGCAGTGCTGGGAGGTGCGGACCGGAGGAAACTAGGTTTATATCATCACCCATCTGGGCTGCCAGGACTGCCGGGGTCCGAACGCCAGCCCCACCACTCACTGGCTGCATGCTGCAGAGCGCGCGTGCAGGGGGCTCCAGTCCGTGCACTTACCTGAAGGTGATGGCGTAGGAGTCCGTGCCTTCCCGCTTCCGGATCAGGAAGGCCCCGTCCCGGGGAACCCTCATCAGCATGTCCTCTGCTTCTCCGCGGCTCAGCCCGTCGTAGTACCACCTGCAGCACAGGGCCAGGAAACAGCCAAGTGAGGGGCTACCACGGAGGAGGAAACAATGGGCCCTGAGGATGCCTGACACGCGGCCCCAGAAACCTCGATGGGACCTACACACGGGGCTCCCCTCCAAAATCACCTGTGAAGACGGCAAGTTTTTAAGAGCCCACCAAGACGCAGCTTGGGTGAAAGAGTCACGGAGTGGGTCTGTTTGGAGCACAAGAGAATAAATGGACTTATCTTTAGCCCCGCCACGGGACCGGGTCTGAAGGGCCAGCATCAGAGGGTGGCCCAGTCACTGCTGACGTCCCAGAAAATCAGAGCAGAGAACACAGAAACATAGAGTTGTAGAGGGGTTCTTTGGTTACTTTTAAAGATGTGGAATAGCAAATTTTAAAAGGCAATCCACATGAATATAGACAAGAAAAGTAAAAAGTAAAGTTGCCCTTAAGTTATATGGCTTCCTCAAAATGGGCATTTTAGTAGCCTTTGGCTTAAAAATTGTTTCTTTATTTCCAGAATTGGTGATCCCTTTGCAAGACATAACTGGTAATCCCTTCACTGGATAAAACAAATGAAGGGGAGGGGCCGGCCCAGCGGCACAGTGGTTAAGTCCGCTGTTCTGCTCTGGCGGCCCCGGGTTCACAGGTTTGGATCCTGGGCCTGGACCTACACACTGCTTATCAGACCATGCTGTAGCAGCGTCCCACAGAGAAGAACTAGAATGACCTGCAACTGTGATATACAACTACGTACTGGGGCTTTGGGGAGAAAAGAAAAAATGAAGGGGAAACCTTACTTTTTCCTTGTTCGCTTTCAGAACAAACAGGAACGAGCTTTGACAAACAGAAAGACATCACCAGGCCAAAACTAACTTCTAAAAATCAAAGCCCAAGAGCTGAGGACCAGGAAGATAAAGAAGGAGAAAGGGAGGGAGAGGAGAAGGGAGAGAGAGAGAAAATGGGGCAAGAGTACCAGGGAGTAGATATTTGGACGCTGGCCGCCCTGGGGATGGTAAGAGACCGCGGGAATCTGGGCCCCAGCACACGCGCAATGCGGGCTTTTCTGATTCGTAAACACGATCCCCACGGGTGTCTGAACCCACGGGGATGCCCCTGAGATCTGCCTCCCGAGAGCACGGGCACACGTACGGCTTTGCCTCGTGGGGGTTGGGGTTGGGCACGGGGTCGGTGAGCCGAAGCTCGAACTCGGCGCAGCGCAGGTGCGTCTCGCGGTAATGCTGGATGAGGGCGTAGATGCTGGTAAACATGAGGTTGTCAGTCAGGTAGTACTTCATGGTCCCGCCCTCCATGGTGGAGCGGATCCGGCAGTGCTGGACGCGGCCCGACCGCCTGCGGGGAGAGGGACCGCATCAGTGCCCAGGCCGGGGGCCCCTTCCCACACCCCAGGCGTCAGAGAGCACAGGCCAGGGCCAGAGCTGCAGCCAGGGCCCCAGGGAGTGGACACTAGTGTGGCCACACAGGCCTCCCTCTGCTCTTAGAGCAGCCCCGGGGCTTTAGCACGGGCTGGTCCTTTGGCCTGGATTCCAGAACATTCTACCTACTTCCTCCATCCACTGCCCCCTTTGACCTACATAACTTCTACTCTGGACCAGACGGCTTGGGTTCAAATCCTGACTCTACTACTTTTGAGCCAAGTGATCTTGAACAAGTGACCTGTCCTCCCTGAGCCTCTCTATTACTATCCTAGTGGTCAAACAAGGATAATAATAATAGCATCCACCCCACAGAGTGAGATCATGCACAAAATGAGCCCAGGATGCTGCCTGGCACACAGTAAGCATCTTAGAGGGTTAGCTATCACTGTCATCTGATGTTGTTATTATCACCATTTCTATCCTTCAGGTCTCCTCTTAAAGCCGCTTCCTTCAGGGAGTCCTCCCTGATCGCCCCTCCACCAAAGCATCACGTCAGACCCTCTCTGACAGACTTTCCTCACACCCTGCATTTCCCTCACTGCATTTCTCACAACTACCATTACGTTATTTGCATGATTCCTTTCTCATTGTCCATTTTCCCCACCAGACTATCTCCATCAGGACAGGGACACCGTCTGTCTGGTCACTGCTAAATCACTGTGCCTAGCACACAGCAAGCACTCAATAAATATCTTTTAATGAACGAAGGCACAGATGAGTGAGTGAGTGAGTGAGCGAGGGAGAAAGCTCAAGACACGACAGCTGCATAAGGCCGCCTCCAGAAACTCTATTTTAGAGGCAAGGAAAAAGAGATTCTAGAAGGTTGAGTGAATTGCCCAGGGTCACACCACGTGTTCCAGGGCCCGGATTAGGAAGAGGTGAGTGAGGCCACATCGTCTTAATTGCAGGCTCAGATCCTATCTTTACATAAATGTTGGTGTTTTGTTCATCCCAGATTTCTTTTTTGCATTACTTTTGATTTTTTTTAAAATGATGCATTGAAATATCACTAATCTTGATTAGTGAGTTTTTTGGGTCTCAGCCACCTCACCCGAGTCCTGCCCCACACAGCTCAGTAAATCAAGTCTGGCATTCCGGTCCAGGCCCTCCAGAGGCCAGCCTGAGATCACATTGCGTGCCACATGGCCTCCTGTCCGGCCAGCTCGAGGGGAAGGGGGCATTACCAGAAGGACAGGGTGTAGTCATTGGGGAAGGTCTCGCTCTCTCGCACCAAGAAGGTCCCATCCTTGCCCCCGGTCTCGGCACAGTATTCCTGTAGCAGCTTCTCGGCACTTGTCCTCTTCTCCACCTTCTTGTGGAACCACTTCTCCCCAAAATGCAGCTCTGTGGGGGGTGTATCCTGGGCCACAAAGAGAAGAAGAGTTTCTGAAAACCTGCACCAAACCCCCAACATCACCAGACCTCTGCACATGCCAACCTGGGGGACTGGACAACAGACAGAGGCTGGCCTTAGTCTGCCCTCACCCCAAGAGGTCTGGAAAACAGCTTCCACTCCCTACACTGCTTGCCATCTGCTCCTGACAGGCCCCCTCTGTGGTGGCCTCCTGGAGTCCTGAGATATGGGGCAAGGCATCCCCAGTACACCCCTCAGCTCTATTGCCCAGGAAGTCTGAGAGCCAAGTGTCCTGGCAGGTGCACTCAAGAAACAGTACCAAGGATGGCCAGCAGCCCAAGGGGAGAGGGCAGGAAAGCCAGGAACCAGGCCAGGGAACGGGGCTAGACAGAGCATCCAAATGTCTGCATCCTCTGGAGGGAACGCAAGCCAATCAGGCCCTTCAGAGAACAGGAAGACCCTTGAACCTCATTGGTTAAGCACCTGGGTCAGCCAGCCAATCAGAGAGGAGCCAAGCAGGCCTTGGTACCCAAAGATACAGCTCCTTGGGCTGAGAGGATGTCTAGGCCTGCTGGCCACAGGAGGAGAGGAAGAAGTCTCCACCTACCTGGGGTGGCTCCTCTTCCCCGGTCTGTTCAATGTCGTCGCTAAAGGACAGCTTGGCATCAGCAATGGCACAGTAGTGCCGAGTCCATTTCTAGAAGGCAGAATGAGCATTAGGTCTCCCCAAAGTTTTTGCCCCATCACTCTGGGGCCCAAGGCCCCTGCCTGGCATCGCCCCAGCATTCCCTGGGGACTCGCCTTTCCCACTTTCATAGACACTTATGGTGGTTTCACAGAATTCAATCCCCTTCGAGATGCTTCCTTTAAAACATCTATTTATTTGGGAATTCTTTTGGCATTTTCAGGACTTTTTTATTCAGTGTGTCTAAGGATAGCTTAATATCAAATTTCCATTTCACATGTATTTAACTTGAAGCCTTTTAGGAACGATGGGACTGTTTTTGTGTCCTCATCACTACCTTTTCCTATTTCATCCACTTTTTAAGACTTTCAGGATTTCTCAGCCAGTTTGTCTAGAGACCCTTTCTGCAACATTTCATTGTTACTTAATTCTTTATTTAAATTTTAACCATTTTTAACGTTTATTTCTAGCACATAAGAATAGACATGGGAAAATATACTCAAATGGATTCGCAAGTTAGGTTAAGGGACATGAGAAGTGCTGTTAGTTCAAAATGTCACCTCTCATCAAAAAATGATGTTTCCTGGGGCCAGCCCAGTGGCGCCGTGGTTAAGTTCGCACATTCTGCTTTGGTGGCCCAGGGTTCACCAGTTCAGATCCCGGGTGCGGACATGGCACCGCTTGGCAAAAGCCATACTGTGGTAGGCATCCCACGTACAAAGTAGAGGAAGACGGGCATGCACATTAGCTCAGGGCCAGTCTTCCTCAGCAAAAAGAGGAGGATTGGCAGCAGATGTTAGCTCAGGGCTAATCTTCCTCAAAAAAAATTAAAAAAATAATAAATTTTTTTAAAATGATGTTTCCAGTGACTATCCCAGATTGGAGGACACCAAGGAGTTAGGACAGCTAACTGCATTGCTGAATCCTGGACTGAATCTTGGACCAGAAAAAGGATATTAGTGGACAAACAAGTGAACCTGGAATAAGGTCCATAAATTAATTCGTGGTAGTATTGTACCAGTGTTCATCTCCTGGTTACGATAATTAAACTCTGATTAGGTAGGATGCTAATATTTGGGGGAGCGTATATGAGAACTCTCTGTACTAGCATGTGTGTGTGTAAATATAGAGTATATTACATTGAATAAATAGCTATTACAAAATAAAACATTAATAATGCAAAAGAAAAATAATGATTCATTATCATCATAAATTCACTCAGCACAAAATGGGATTAAGACAGGAATATCCTGTGAGCTCTCCAGCAGCCTCGGATGCACTCAAGGCTCTGAGAAGGGCTGTGAGGAGACCCACCTGGTCAATGGAATCCCACATGTACAGTTCACCCTGTTGCTTGTGTTCATCCTTCTTGTCCTCCATGTTGACATCCACGTCGCCTCGGGGGCCCAGCTTCTTATGCTGAGGGAAGAAACACACATAGCCTGTCTCTCTCAAGACCCATGTTTAGGATCTTTGGGCCAATAAGCATCCATCAGCAGCTTCCCACCTCAGGGCCTTTGCACTGTCTGTTCTCTCTGCCTGGCTTCTCTCTCACTACAGTCAGCTTGGTGCTTGGTGTCACCTCCTCCAAGGAGCTTTCCTTAACTGATCTAAAATAGCCCACACTCCCCTTCCTGTCCTTGTCACTGCCTGGCCCCTGGTAGTCGTTTTTCATATTCTTGGCCCTATGTGTATCTATGTATCTATCTGTTTATTGTCTTCTGTCTGTCTTCCCTGCTGGAATATAAGCCCCACAAGAGCAGGGACTTTGTGCTGTTCCCTGTTGAATCTCCTGTGACAGCTCAGCAGATAGTAAGCACTTGATAAATATTTAGTGAACAGTGACACCACCCGCAGGCCCCCGCATTCTCCAGGAAGATCCCAGCCAGGCCAGGGGGCACAGGCTGCACAGGGCAGCAGAAGGCACACTGGGATGAAAATTTAGAAGCCCTGGGAGCAAACAGCACTGCTGCTACTTGATCAGCTGTGTGACCCTGGGCAGGTGGCCGCACTTCTCTGAGCCTCACATTTCTTATCTGCGGGACTAAGACAACGACTACGACAGCGTTCGCCTGTGGGTGCGGACCGCCCATCGAGGCAAGCATCTGTAAGTCTCGGATTGTGGTGACCTGGATTCAGAGTCAGGCTTGGCTTCAGGGCCTTGCCCCTCCCTAGCTGTGTGACCTTGGCTGCATGACCATCTGTGCCAGTCTCAGTCATTTCCCTGTAAAATGGGAGTAATGACAGCCTCGGCCGGGTCCCATAAGCCCATGGATGTGTAAGATTCCTGTAAACAGTGAAGCACGACATCAGTGTTCCATTTTGAACGGCCTTGAATTACTTTTTTGTCAGGAACTAAGCGTGTAACGTCGGCTGAGTCCACCTCCAGACCTCAGTGTCCACACCTGTAAAGTGGGCTAGGGGCCAGGGATGACCGTCTGGCAGGGTTGTGATGAGACTGAACATTTATGACCATGCCTGGCCCAGGGTGTGGCCCACGGTGACTTTGTCACAAATGCTATTTCTACCCGCTTCTTCCTGAAACAGAAGGGGGAGCCACGAAGTACCCCTGGTGGGCAATGGGTGCCCCGAAAGGGGCCTTCACCACTTCACACCCCCAAACAAGAGCCGGAAAATCCCTGGGGACACGCAGAGAGCTGTCCTAATGGAAACAGCGGGAAGGCACAGATGAGCTGGGAGCAGAGAAATGCAATGAGGTCCCCTGAAGACTCAGTGACCCAACGCCTGGGAAGCCACGGACCCTCCCCAGCCGAGGTCCCCTCGCCATTCGTCCTGCCTTCGCCATGCTGGCAGCTTCCCTTGGAGTCTCAGTGAAAATTACCCCAAATCCCACAAATGTGCTGATGCTTTACTCGGAGGGCACCAACACCCCCTGCTCTGAATGGGCCCCCGGCCAAAGCCCCCTCACACCGTCTGGTGCTTCTCTGTTGATGGGGCTGTCTCCCCACCAGACAGTGAGCTCCTTGGCACACAGGGCTGCTCCCAGTGCATCTCGGTGGCCCAGTGACAATCTAGGGAACGTGCCACGTGTTCATACCACCTCACCTTTATGGATGTTATTCCCGCTACCTGAAGGCCATTCCTCCTCTCTGCCTAGTAAACACCTGTCTTCCACAGGAGCCTGCTAGCTGTCGATGAAATCCACCCCACTCCTTCCACCAGCTAGAGGCCTCATAGTCACTCCCTTCTGTGGCCATGTGGCTACGTTCTCACGCACGACCAGGACAGGCTGGGACGTGCACAACTGACACCCCACCTGCTTACAGAAATCACTCGCCCGGACACCCTCACCTTCTCCTTACTCTGAGCCGGAGCCCAGACAGCCCACAACCCAGCGTCCACCACACAGCCCAGGATGGGGCCCTCAGGCAGAGCCCTCACCATCTCTGTGCCACGGGTCTCCTTGGAAGTCTGGGGAAGGCTGCAGACCCCTTTCTCAGAATAACGTTTAGAATGCATAATATTATAAGAGAAATTTGAAATTTTTTATATTGAAATACAACTATTCAGATATTAAATAAAAAATATTTGCAATATGCTAATAGACGTGCTCCTTTAACATCTTACATAAAATCTAGAGGCAGATCTAATCACCACCGCAATTTCAAAGTAGTGCCGAGTGCAGCATTATTTTGAGGTTCTGCAATGGTAAACGTCATACGAAAATATCCATGATTTTGGCGGGTGACAAAGCCCCAAGGCGCTTGTTACCAATATTCACACTGGAAGGAAACGTTAAGTTTTACTTACAGGTTAATAAAAATGAGGCAACATTTTTTTCCCGAAGTCCATACACCACCGCCCCCCGACTTCTACGTGTGGATTCTTTGGGGGTCTGCGGAACCCCATCTGAAAACCCCTTCCCCAGGAGACTGCCGAACAAGACAGGAGGATCCTGGGTCCCTGGAATAAGCTTTGGGCCAGAGCTCAAAGCATCGAGAACTTTCTCCCTCAGATGAGGAAGACGTCAACTCTTTCATTCTTCAGGCCACTGTGTGTCTTCTCTCTCCATCCTAATACGAACACCCAAATGTCGCCCTCCCTGTGGCACCCCTGGCACTCTCAGACACTCCTCTCTCCCCACAGCACTTGGGACCCACCTCCATCACCCATCAGCACACGCAGCCTTTCTGGGCAACTGTCCACCTCCAGTCCATCTCCCACACTAGCCTGGGAGCTCCCGAGGGCAGGCACCAAGTCTGGGTCCCTGAGCACCCCAACACCTTGCACAGGCCTGACTCAGAGAGGGGCGTGGTGAAGGTCGGCCCAGAGAAAGCGTGAGCAACAAAGAGCCGGTACTTACACGTAGCCCCTGCTAGGGGACAGGTGCGATTCTAAGCTCTTTGCACACGTTTTTGCGTGTTAGGCTCATAGCAAATGCACTGGGTTCTACTATTAACGCTCCGAGACCAGCAAGGACCCAGAGGCACCAAGAGGTTAAATGACCTTGTCCGGGCTTACAGTGTCCGTAGGGAAAGCGGGTTTGAGGCCGGGACGCCGGGACACGGAGAGGGCACCCTGAGCCACTGGCCCTCCTCAATGATTGACAGCACCCTGAGGCACCCACCTTGATGATGATCTTCTCCCGCAGCTGGCTGGGCGAGGGCAGCTGGTCAGCACTGGCCTCCGTGGGCTTCATCAGCAGCTGGTCGCCAAACACCTCCTTGAAGACCCTGGCCATGTGGCGCTGCTGCTCCACGCCACAGTGCTCCTCGATGGACAGGATCACGGGGAAGCTGCGGGCGGCAGGGGCCGGTCGGCTCAGCAAGGGGCGCGGGACTCCCTCTGTGCCTGCCCACCAGAGGGGCCCCTCTGCTGAGACGGCTCAGCAAGGGCCGGGGGGCAGAGGTCACCGAACAGCCACAGGGTTTCCCAGCCCCAGCCGCCTCTAGAACCAGGGAGTGACTTGTGCTCTTGGCATGTAGGGGGCGCCAACACTCGGCTGAGGTCTCGTTGGCAGTGACTTTGGCCAAGATGGAGCCCAGGCTGGTAGTGAGGCTGAGGGTTGTAGGGTACGTGGCCGTGTGTCTGTGTGTGTGTGTAGAATGTATGTGTGTAGGGTGTGTGAAGGGTGTGCGTGTAGGGTGTATTGTGTAGGGGGTGTGAAGGGTGTGTGCGTAGGGGGTGTGAAGGGTGTGTGTGTGTGTAGGGTGTATGTGTGAAGGGTTTGTGTGTGTGTGTAGGGGGTGTGTGTGTGTAGGGTGTATTTGTGAAGGGTGCATGTGTGTGTAGGGTGTATGTGTGAAGGGTTTGTGTGTGTGTGTAGGGTGTATTTGTGAAGGGTGCATGTGTGTGTAGGGTGTATGTGTGAAGGGTTTGTGTGTGTGTGTAGGGGGTGTGAAGGGTGTGTGTGTGTGTAGGGTGTATGTGTGAAGGGTTTGTGTGTGTCTAGGGGGTGTGAAGGGTGTGTGTGTAGGAGGTGTGAAGGATGTGTGTGTGTGTGTGTATGTAGGCGGTGTGTGTCTGTCCATGCAACCTTAGCTGCCTTCCCCTTAAAGGCAAACCACCAGGAAATCAGCCCACCGACCTCGAGGTGACAAAGGCGTGGTCTTTGATGGCCTGCACGACATCATCAAACTTGATCTTGGTGGTCCGTGTCCAGCCGTGGTAGATGATGGGCTTCCCATCGGGCCCGTCCCAGCAGTCCACTAGGGGAGTAACATGTGGCCTCAACACCTCCATCCTCTCCGCCTCCCAGGTCCACGGAGGGCAGACATGCTGTGCCCACAGCAGCGAGATCAGCCCCGACCCCGCGGCCAGCTCAGTTACCAGGACATGGGGGCCAATAATTACCCTCAGGGCCACCAACCTGAGGACATGTGTTACCTGTGTACATGCATCACCTGTGTGGTTACAGGACGATTTTGGTTGTCAATTAGAGGCCCCTTTGTAATGCAACACAATTGTCCAAAAGAAGCTCGTGTATGTTTCTTTTTTAAAAAGATATTTATAATGTGTTTTATTTTCTGACTTCACTTGTCTAAACCTTGGCTTGCTTTTTATGCTGGTGGAAATAATACACAGCAGTAAGAAATTTATCTTTAAAGGTTCACGGTAAAATATTCAAACAGAACTAGATTATATAGAAGGTAAGTGTCCCCTATATTTTCAACCCCCAGAGGTAACAGGAGCCGACAGTTTCAAACTTAATTTTCCACATTTGCTTTTTCCTGAGGGGGAAAAATATATATAAAGTAGGCACCAGTCTGTAGGAATAACTGCCATTGAAGTTTGATACCGTGATGAATGTTTTTGATAAAATTGGAGCCTAAATCAGTGGTTTGTGCCTTTTCTCAGCCAAATACACCTCCAGGCCTTTGGCGGTCAAGTCAGGCTGGGAGGGGGAGAAGTGAGGAGAAGGGAGGAAGCAGCTGGTTCCTGGCATGTCCAGGGGCCTGGAATCTCCTGTACTGGGGTGTCTGTGAGCAACTGTGGGAAGAACGGACAGGGTGGCTCCCAGGTGGGCCAACTGCTAAAACAGAGGGCGTTTGCCTTCCTCTAAAAACAGCCCAAAGGGAAGCTGGGGAGAAAAGCAGCATAATAAAGCCATCTTTGCTACTAGCCTCCCAGCCCTTCCGTTGTATCAGGATACTTTCTAGATGCCCAAAACCACAGCCCAAGGGTTTACGGCTCCAACCTGGCACCAGGCTTGACAGCACTCCTTGTCTGGGGCACAATTTTCTTCTGGGGAAAGGTCCTTGGTGGTTGATGGCCACATCCCTCACCCCAGATGCTACGGGCACCTGGGTTCTCCCTCAGCCTGTCCCGCCCATCCCCACTATGCAGGCCTTTAAAACTAAAAAAGCATCAAGCAACGATATGGCTAGCCTCGATGTGCCATAGTGTTCTGTCTGCCAGCAAAAGCACTCACGCTCGATGCAGCGACAGCCCATCCGCAGACAGCGGATGTACGCTTCCGTGGACGACTCGCTCCGCAGCTGGTCACCTGTGAGGTACCTGAAGGAAAGGAGGTGGGCGGCCGTGTGGCAGCAGGCCTGCACCTCAGGGCGTCCTTGGGGAACTTCTCAGTCCAAGCCCCCAAAGTCCTGAGTCCTTCCTGTCTAGAAAGACCCACGGTTAGGATCTGGGGCAGACACACGCTGTCGTGTGGCCACGCCAGTCATGAGCCTTAGACTCAGGCCACATTGTAGGATTTGAACAATAACCACCTTGGCCATCCAAGCATAGGGAAGAGACCGTGCGGTCTTTGAAGAACTGGGTCAAAGGGTGTGAGGAGTAAGATAACAGTGGATGATAAATTAACAACCCCTCCACGGCTGCCCACGAGGCTCTGGGTCTAAACAGCAGAGATGGGCCACCATTTTGATATCAGGCTCCAGGCAGGCACTGAACAGGTGTTCAAAGACTAAGGGTGGAATTTACTACGCTAGGAACTATGTCTGCCAGAAGTGACAATGAAATACTTTTTATGCATTCTCCTCCTCACCATGACTCCTCTTTTCTAAGAGTTGAAGTTCCTTAACTATCCTGGTTTGGTAGAATTCACCATCCTAAGACACAAACTCTTAAACCAAAGGACATGGTGGGGAAGAGGGAACCATGAGATCAATTTGCCCCTGAAAAAGACTTCATCTTCCAGAAAGCCTGGAGCTGAACTGAAGCGCCTTCCCCTGACTTCTGACTGGAACGACACTTGGGGACGTACCAATCGACAGCTCTCTGGGTGCCCAGGGTCCAAGGCCTTCACCCTCTCCCTTTAGAAGGATGCTAATATTGACACTTGAGTGTACCATCCACTTCTCTCTTCCAGTCTATTCTCTTTTGTGCAATCATGGTAATCTTCCGAAGATGTCAATTTGAGCATGTTGCTCTCTGGCTTAAAGCCCATCAGTGGCTCCCGCTACCCTCGCTGTCACTTAAAAGATTCCACTCAAGCAGATTCTGCCGGCCTCCTCTCCTGCCACTCACCCTCCTGGAGTCCACAGTCTAGTCTTAGCCTCCTTTCAGTTCCTCCTACCCCTGGGCCTTTGCATATGCTGGTCCTCTGTCTAAAACTCTCCTCCTGGCCTCACCACTGATTCTCCTCTCATCCACTCTTATTTTTCACTAAGATTCAAAGGAGGTCTCTTCTCCTCCAAGCACATGAGGACAGTGCTGTTCATCCTGCCCTGTTCACTGCTGTATCCCTGGTACCCAGCAAGCAGGGCAGACACTCAGTAAACATCAGTTCCATGACTAATTCCATTGCTTTGCTGTGGCTACTATGCAATGCCAAACCATGAAAACCAGCTCTGCGGATTTGCTTCTCAGGGCCGCAGAAAAAGGGTTATTACTGCAATGCCAACCGGGAAAGAGAAGTACACTTCCTCACCCCTTCCAGAAGCTTCTGTATATTCTCATCTCAACAGCGGCGCCCTGCACTCCACCCACGTCCCGCACTCTTTGCCAGAGCAGCGCAATGGAACACCTGCCATATTGCCCTTCATCTGCCAGACCCATTCCAGGCTCATGGCCAAACTCACGTATTGTGGGATGAGGAGATCCAGTAATGTGACAAGGGGTTGTTCATGTCCTGCATGTCCACCACGTCATACTTCTCATCCCAGATGCTGTTCTCCCGTGAAAACAGGTACGTGAGGAACTAGGAGAGTCACAAACACACAGATGGGGTCAGCACGATGGGGACAAGGATGGGTGGTGCCGGGTTCTTCCTGGCTATGTCAACCCGGGGGACTGGTAGCTCTCATACGTCAACTCAGCAGGTGGTCTCCAGGCCTCAGTTACCCAAGTTTTCAGTGCAGAAGCTCAGGCTGTAATAGGCTGTATCGATGCACGTTTCATTGACCTATACAACATTTTCCTTTTTAATGTGTATCCTAAAATATGTGACTCTACAAGACCATATGCTTCCCATATATAAGTTTTAAGGCATGATAATACCATGAACATTTGTGAACCCACCACCCAACTTGAGAAACAAAACATTAACAGTATCATAACATCTAAAAGGCAGGAAATGTCATATTCCAATTCCTGATCCCTTTGAAAAAAATAAAGAAAATTAGGAGATCGAGTGACACTGGGGTAACATTCTGCTTCCTGGGAAGAATGTTAGATGGGACAGGAGCTCCCCATTTCTCCCTCCGTCTCACCTCCCCTGATGCCTCACGCAGAGCCAAACACAACCATTTCGGGGGCGCACAGGCTGCCCATAAACCTCTGAATTTGTGGCGCTTATAATGCGCTCCCCGGCAGCAGACGCCCTCTATTGACGAAAGCAAAGAACACACCCAGGCAGCAAGGTCAACAGAGAAGGATGAGAAAAATGAAAGGCTGAGATAATTCAAAACCTGGAAAAAACCAGCCCTTGTCTCACAAGGAACGCACTCACCTCATCGACGAACAAGAAGGGCTCAGCAGTTTCCCTCATCGTGTCGTCGATGAACTTTGTCATCCGCTCACGGACTCTGTTCAGATCCTGAGCCCAGTGTTCCTTAGAATGACAAAAAGAACAAGAATTCACCAAATAGAGGACTGGCCAAAAAGTTATGACAGACCACCGAGGTTACTCGCCTGGCTGACCCCGGGCAAACCACACACCCTCTCCGTGCCTCCTTGTCTGTTACATGGAAATCATAATATCCATGCACAGAGTTTCTGGGAGAATACATAATACAAAGTAACTTCACTGGCTTCCTCTCCAAACCCTAAAACCCCAAATATTCCTCAGGCAAAGGGATGAAACATGACCCATAAATTCAACTTTGACTAATGCTTTCTGGGTTTCAAATATTCTGGAACCTCAATCTTTATGTATAATAAAAGCAAATGTGCTACCAGATGTGTGTGTGGTTGGGTGGGAAGGGTCAAACCAGGATGTTTGAAAGAAAGAAAAGCGTAAGGACAGATACAAATGAGGTGTGGAGAAATGGCCCCCTGGCACTAGGTGCAAATCAACAACGAGCCTGGCTGTTGATTCTTGCAAATCTACTTGGATAAGGGACACAAAACAGCCAGGAGGCTGGGAACAGCCAGTTCATTTACATAGAGAGGTGTTACAATCTTTGAATACTAGAACATGAAACTCAAATGGTAGGATACTGAATGCAAACACTTTGCCAGGCCAAGATGCCCCCAAAATGCCAGAAGCTTCCTCCTTCCTTTTTCTACAGAGCTTTTGCACAAAAAGCGTGGGTACTTAACTGATATAACCAGGCACTAGATGGCTGTGAATAAAAAATCTTCTGCCTAAAGGAGTTTAAAATGTGAATACTCTGGGGGCTGGCCCCGTGGCCGAGTGGTTAAGTTCGCACACTCCGCTGCAGGCGGCCCAGTGTTTCGTTGGTTCGAATCCTGGGCGCGGACATGGCACTGCTCATCAAGCCACGCTGAGGCAGTGTCCCACATGCCACAACTAGAAGGACCCACAACGAAGAATATACAACTATGTACTGGGGGGCTTTGGGGAGAAAAAGGAAAAAATAAAATCTTTGAAAAATAAAATAAAATGTGAATACTCTGGGGGTTAAAAAAATGTATCTATTTAATGTGGGGTATTGTGCAAGGCATCTATAATAATAAAAATGATGACAAGAATAATGGTGAAAGGAATAAAAATGGTGATGTCAGTCCACACCAGGCAGGGACTGTAGGCCAGGCTCTGTGCTAAACCTTTTCCACACAGTGGCTCACTTTGAACTCACACAACCCCAGGAGGTACCTATTATTTTCCGTGTTATATAAATGGGGAGACTGAGGCTTCACGTGATTAAATAATTTAACTCAGTGATAAGCCCAAGACCAAACCCAGGCACATCAGTTCCGGGGGCTTCCTCAACTCCCTTCTTATAGTGTCACTCAGCTCTCCCAGGGCAGGACTGTAGCACATTTAACCAGATTAGTTCCAAATTTTCACTTCTATTAAAAATGCTGCCATATTTCTTTAGGATAAGTTCCTAGGAGGGCAATTATCTAATCAAAGTATATGAACCTTTTTTCAGTTTTCATTTTAATTGCATATTGCCAAAGCACTTGCTAAAGATTTGTACTCATTTGCAGACCAAGTGTTGCCATGGTTATTCCACCCATGAGCAACCATCGCCCCAAACAAATGTCCTAAACGACTAGCTCTGCTTCATGCCAGCATCCTCCAGAGCACCGAGGATACAGGACATCACAGGTCAGCCAGACTGATGGCTCAGGGTTCCCATCCTTGACATCCAGCCTGTGGTTCCTACCGAGCACACTCACACGGACACTTGTGAGCTGCCTGGGTCCTAACTCCCCACACGCGGGGAGAGAGCTCCTGCACTTTGCTCCTGGCCCAGCTCCCTGATCTCCGAGGGCAGCCCAGTGAAGGGGCCAGGGTGGGGAAAGCCTGGGACTCTCCCTGTAATAAATGAACCAAAACTGGGTGGCAAATTCTAGGATCAAAAGCTACCTGTCCCCAGGAATTTAACCATTTAATGCCAATAGCTCCCTACAAAAGCAAGTCATTCAGGGCAAGGAAGAGGAGGGCGAGAAAGACAGAAACACCTGCCTCTCTCTGCTTCACGCCCCTGGCAACACGGTACCCAGCAGGTAACGTGTCCAACAGAATTCATTCATTTTACCTGCCCTCAGGCACAGCCTCAGGCTGGGTAAATAAGCCTTCTCTCCATCACTGTCATTCAACCCCACGTGGGGAGGTCGTGACACTTCAAGTCCTCGGTCACCATTTATCATGTACCACAGGAGCCATCATCACTGCCTGGGCCTCCATGTGGCTGGCCTCGTGAAAAGTCTGTGTTTCTGTTCATTATTCTCTCTGTAATCAATTAAATCTGAACATGGGCCATGTATTGGATGACATTAAGAAATCAGTGTTTATTGAGTAAGGTGTAAGAGGAGTATTACGGTTACATTTATAAAAAAGGAGTCTATATCCGTAAGAGAGACATATTGAAGTATTTACAAATGGCATAATACATAGTCTGAGGATTACTTTAAAATTTTTCAGCAAAGAAATGAAGAAGGGAGAGGAGATGGGAGGCACATGGGTGTGGACATGGAAGACAGGTGAAATAAAATTGTCAAAAACGTCCGTAACTTTTTAATCTGAGTGATGGGCACATGGTGGCTCGCGATGCCCATCCATGTACTTCTATGTATGTTTGAGATGCTCTGCAATACAAAGATTTCTAAAAACAAATGAGCTGAATGTTGCTGTGAACCTAAAACTGCTCTAAAAAATACAGTCTACTAAAACCAAAACCAAACAATTAAATGAGGAACAAAAAGTAAATGAGACTCTAGCGATATAAAGAAAAAATTTAAATATACACGTGACTATGCACGTACACACATACTCATACACACAGCCAAAGATCAATACTATCTTCTCCGATCCCCACAATTCTGAGAGGTAGGGCTCTCATCTCCATTTAAAGAAGGAGAAAATGGGGTACAGAAGGGTCCAACTACCTGCCCAAGGTCGCACAGCTCGTAAGAGGATCTCAGGTTTATCTCCCTCAAGCTGAGGGTTTCTCAAGCCCGGCACGACAGACATTCGGGGTTGGGTAATTCCTTGCTGTGGGCAGCGAGGGGCTGATCTGTGCATTTTAGGATGTTGAGCAGCACCCCTGGCCTCTACCCTCTAGATGCTAGTGGCAGCCCCCAGTTGTGACAACCAAAATATCTCCAGGCATGCCCAATGTCCCCCCCGGGGGGCAGAACCGCCCTGGCGGAAACCACTGCCCCACATGAAACTCCCTGCCTCTGCCATGGGCTCGGAGCCCGCACATAAACATTCAGGGAGACCTCCCACACGGCATCTGTTTAAGAACAGCTGTGCTGGTTTATCCCCCAAAGGACCTGGCTGGCTTTCCACCTAGTCACATCCTCCATCAGTCAGGACAGGCTTCCTGGGGAGGTGACTCCTGAGATGAGCCAGGAAAAGGAGCAGAAGCCAGCCAGGCGAGGACGCCCCCGCCCGCAAGGCCCACCCCTGCCGCCCCATGATTGTCATTCTTCTTCCTCAAAGTGTGCCTTGAAAAAAGGCTGATATGAGGCTGTTCTCATTCCAGAGCCTGAGGTGCCAGAGCAGCCGTGGACAGGGAGACCACAGTGGCAGCCAGGGGAAGACAGGCGGCAGGTGGGGAGAAGGTGAGACACCGCCCCAGGCAGCTCCCCCAGCCCTGCTGTGCTCTCACCTGCTGTTCATGTAAGAGAAACCGCTGGAAGTCATGCAGGTGAACAGCGGAGGCATCCGGCCGGTCGGTGTTGCTGTCCTCGGGGAAAGGGGGGGCATTTAGAGATGGACACATTCAACAGAGGAGTCGAGAGGGCAGCCTGCCACCCAGAGAGCCCTGCCACGTCCCTCTGTGGTGCCAGGTGCCAGGCTGACCAACAGGAAGACACAGGTGACCGAGACAATGACTGACCCAGAAGGATTCAGAGGGGCCCTGGAGCCAGAGTCTCAGAGGGCGGAGGCCCTGGAACCTGCACCTAGCTGCTCCCGGGGGGATCCTGTGCACCTCGCCCTGCGATGGGGAGTGTGGCCTTGGGGGAGACCGGCAGAGCGGGCAGTCAGGGTACAGTGTGGTATGGAGAGGAGGTGGCAGCCCAAGCAGAGCCCTGGAGGGCCAGGGGGGCTTTCTGGAGGAAGAAGCATCTGATGGAGTCTCCAAGAAGGAGGAGGGTTAGCCAGAGGAGGTGGAAAGGGTCCCAGGCGAAAGCAACCATATACGCAAAGGCTAAAGGAAAAGGGGAGGGTGGCACGGACACGCGCATGCACAGCTAACTTGCATAGGGCTGCACGTGGACAGCATTTAGGGGGAGCCAATGCAGAAGTGAACAGGGCCCACATCAAAGGGTCTCATCAGGAGCCGCAATCCACAGTTTTCTGAGCCATCGAGGGCTCTGAGGCAGGAGTGGGGGCCAGATGAAGCCCCCCAGATCCTGGGCTGCCGGGGAGAACCAGCTGGAACATGCAAGACACAGGCCATGGAGCAATCAGAGGCCCACGGTGGGAGAATTTTCCATTTGAGATGAGGAAAACCCTTCACCCTGAATAAAGGGACACTCCAGCTCGGCCAGCAGCTTGCTGACAGATGGCCTCATGAAGAGGATGCTCCCAAGAAACCAAGACCTCACCAGACTGGCACAATTGACCCTGGTTTCTGCGGAAAGTACGTCCTGTAGAACAGAGCTGCCCAGGGAAGTCTGTACTTTTCCCTGAGCTCTCACTGGTGAGATGGGGGGAGGGGGCGAGCGTCTTTTTAAAACACAGGAGACCAAACATGCTTAAGGTTTCTCCCTTTACTAAACATCAGGGTCCAAAAATCTATGGAAGTTCATTACAAGTGCATTTCTAACTTTCCTTCCTAACCAGCCTCACGGTCTCACACTAATCTTTTCATTAAAATACTACATAAAAATCAGATTCATTTTATATATGGGTCCTGGGTGTAGAAGCAAGAGCAGGAAGTGTTCTCACCGGTAAGGGCTGGTTCCAAAAAGCAGACCTAGGTCAGTGGGCTACAAATCATGTTATAGGTGCTATTAACTCCATGGCAACCATTTCTCCCAGACAGACAGGCTTGGGAATCACAGAACACTTTATAAACCCCCGACTAGGGGAATCAGGTAAAGGATCTGACAAGTCCTGCAGCACTTAATGTTTTAATAATATCATTATCACTATTTATGAGCCCTTGCCATGCACCATGTAAAGCCCTTTATAAACCTCAATTCATTTTAATTCAGTTAACCCTGCTTAACCAGGGTTTCCCAAACTCATTTGGCCACTAACATCCTTTGAATTTTGGTAAAAAAAATCTATTAACGTGTCATGTTCTTCTATGAAGCATGCTCTGGAGAAGGAGGTGCCAATGCATGCCACCTTCTCTACAGAACCTTCTGGGCCACCCTCCCAACACGCCACACACCCCACTGTTGCTGGTCATGTTTATCCACGTCACAGGCTCGAGATGGCCAATCCCCCAATAGGAGGACCCTGTCCCAGTGGAGATCAGCACCTGCCAACAGAGGTGGCCCTCCCAGGGGCCAGGTGGCCGGGCTGGGAGGACCCACAAGAGCACCACGCCTCACACAGCTGCCCTGAATATCAACAACCCAGAAGAGGTGCCTCACCCCAAGATGAACACAGAAGAATCCTTTTTGAATTCGTCAAGAATCTGAAATAGAAAATAGAAAAAAAAAAACACACACAAAAATAAGAATGTTAGACAAGTCAAGCTACTTAATGCAAATGAATAGATCTTTTCTGTGGTTAAACAATTATCATTGTAATTTGTATGACTTGTAAATATTCAAATATAACTGAAATTTATGAAGCAAAAGACGGAAGTCTTTTCTCACCCATTCCATAGTCTTATTCTTGAGAAGCAACCATTCTTAATAATTTGGTAGGTTTCCTTCTAGAATTTGTTTTATGGATATTCGTTTAACTATATCTGATCATAACATATTACATCCATGTCTCCCAACTATTCGCTTTTGTTTCAAGCTTTACCATTATTCTGCAAACTCAAATAGTCCTGCCTTGCTACTTTGAAAACCCACATTGTATTCCATAATAAGTATATTATCGATTTTCTGTGATTATATCCACTATTAGAAAGAATGTCCTTGTCTCTATATCTTTGCCCACTTATGCCAGTATTTCCATTGGGTCGATTTCTAGACAGGAAAGTGCATGGACACGGGGTGTGCACATTGACTTTGACAGATTCACCAAATTATTCTCCAAACAGTGTCCGGATGGAAACCCGCACCAGAGAATAATACACAAACTTTCCGACACCCTCACAGCTACACTCCAAATCCTTAATATTTCAGCGAGCTGATTTCCAATCTTTGAATTCCAGAGGAAGAAAGAAACACTGGACACATCCACACACCACACACACACGCACACATACCATGACCATGTCTGGTGAGGTCGGATTACTTTGAGAGGTCTGTGATTCGATACGGGTTTGAATAATTCAGGGCACAAATGGAAATGTGGCCGCTGTCAAGTCATAAATGCCAACGATATGGAACGACTCCTGCTCTAGTTCCCCAGGCCACTCGCCAAAGGGCTTAGAGTCCAGAATGACATGTGGACAATCAATGTTCTAGAAAGGGCATCCACAGGCCCCTAGAAAGCATTAGGAATTCTGTGGAAGTCTGGGCATGTATCTTTATTTTTTTTGGAAAGAAGATCTGTAGCTTTAATCAGCATCTCAGAGAAGTAGGTCACCCACAAAAAGTTAAGAGCCTCTCTTTTAGAAAAACTTAGAGGTACTTCCTTCCATTTATGTGCAATTTACAGCACAGCTATTTCTTTATTTAAAAAAAGAAAAAAGAAAGGGGGTAGGTTTTAGGTAATGCATGCTGTTTGCTATGTGGATACATCTGGTGCTTAGATCACCAAGTCAATCTGGTGCTTAAAGCTGAGAGGCCAGAGCCCTTCCAAACCCAAACCCCGAAGCTGGTTCCTCACATCTGGAGAAAGCCCAGTGTCTGGCCCCCCATCAGTGACCCACCCCACGTGGTCCCTGAAGCCAGCCCAACCCTTTCCATCCCTTTCAGCAGAGCGCAGAGAAAGCTCCACCCCATTTCAGCCACACGGGGAGCTGGGGAGCTGGGACGAAGGAGGTGCCCCTACGGCACAGACGCTTCCAGAGCCAGAAAAGATGGCGAGAAACACCCCGGCTCCTCCTCTCGTCTGCCGCAATCTCCCTAAGGTGACCCCATTCGCTGAACCGACTGGAAGCCCCTTGGCAGAAGCGCCTGGGAACGTGTGTGCGAGAATCGGGCCCCTGGGCTGCAGAGCAGGGAATGCATTGAAAGCAAAGAGGCAAATATTACCAGGCCGGTGCTCACCACTCGGGCAGCACAGCGGATTCAGACCCGATTCTCTCAGAATTCAGAGGCCACGCTGCTGGAGACTATATTAGAATATTGGCTGAATGCAATGGGGCTCATGGAGAATGGAAACAGGGCGTCGAGGTGACTCCTGGGCTCATCCAACAGGGTGGCCAGTTACACAGCCACTGCAACAGAGACAGGCGTGGGGGAGCATCACGAGGCCTGGACATTCCAGGGTGAGATGCTGGCTAGAAGCACCTTTGGAAAAGCAAACTGGCAGGTAAAAAGGAGAGAGGCATTTAGGGGAGAGGTGGGGGCTGGAGATATCTTTCTGGGAGGAGTCAGCATAAAGGCGTTGTTTGAAGCCAGGGGACTGGATACGATCGTACAGGAGGTGGCAGATAATGGGAAGAGCTCTGTGGACTGAGATCTGGGGTGGGATGTACGAAAGACAGCAACGTGAAGGAAACAGTGTGGTGGGTCTTTTCCCAAAAGCAGCTAGAGGCCACTCTGAGGGTGCAGCAGGTACCAGGCATTTGTCCCTCTGGCGCCAGCACAACTGCAGGGAAGGCGGGGCCTCACCCTCTCTGGCCAGGACACCCGAGGACACGGTTGGTGTGTATGAGCAGTGGGCTGGCGGGCATGCTGGCAGGCACTGGGATGGCCCCCCACTGGGTCCACTCAAGACTCCCCGGGACGGGGGGGGGGGGGGGGGGGGGCGGGTAGAGGGCACTCAAGGGCTCCCTCTGGCAGTGACTATTTTAACAACTGGGATGGCAGATGCCAGCCAAGCACCGGCTCTGCCTGGGACATGCAAAGGTTCAGATGCCAAGAAACGGAAGAAGACCCAGCCAAAGACGCTATGAGAGGATGGATGACAGCAAAGTAAGAGAAGAATGAAGACAGCGAATTATCCAACAGCCAAGTGACAAAACCAAAGAGAGAGGGACCATCTGTGTGACCCCTGCCACTGAGCAGACAAGATAAAGGCCAGAGGACTGACCACTGGATTTGTCAACACGGAGGTCACTGGTGATGTGACAAGATGCACTGCTATGGGGTGGCAGGCATGGAACCACGATCGGAAGGGGCTCAAGAGAGGGAGGGAGGGAAGCGGAGACAGTAGGGTAGACGGTGTCCCCAGAGTAGGTCACTCTATAGGGGCAGAGAAATGGGGCAGCAGTTAGAACGGGAGGATGTATCGAGGAGGACATTACACAGATGGAAAGTCGCACGTTACGGGCAGAATTGTGTCCCCCAAAAGATATGTCGAAGTCCTAACCCCTGGTAGCTGTGAACATGACCTTATTCAAAAATAGGGTCTTAACGGACACGATCAAGTTGAGGCAAGGTCATACTAGATTAGGGTGGGCCCTCATCCAATGACTGAGTCCTTACAAAGAGAGGGAGAGCTGGAGACAGACACACATGCGGAGAAGGCGGCCAAGTGACGACGGAGGCAGAGACTGGAGAGATGCACCTACAAGGTAAGGAGCACCCAGGATTATCGGCAAACTCCAGGAGCTGGGCAGGAGGCAAGCAACAGATTCTCCCTTAGAGCCTTCGGAGGGAGTGTGGCTCCTCCAACACCCTGATTTCAGACTTTGAACCTCCAGAACCGTGAGAGAAAACATTTCTGTTCTGGTAAGCCACTCAGTTCTGGTCCTTTGTCACGGCAGCCCTGGGAAACGAATAGGGCCTGTCTGTGAGCTGGCACAGGGCAGCCACGAGCCCCTCACACCAATCTTATCAGGAAGGCAGTAAAATAAACCCCATTTCAGAAACAAGAAACAGGCTCAGAGAGGACAAGTACTTTCTCCAAGATGACACACCTAGCAAGTCGAGGGGCCACAATTTCAACCCAGGTCCACCTGGTAAATCTCTACTGCCCCACACAACACGAGCAAATGCACACAAAGTAAACAGTGGCATCCTAGCAATAAGAGAAGAATATTCTAGATGCTACAGGCACACAGTGGAGGCAGCAATTAATTTATTTCAGCCTTATTGTGTAGGCTTATGGAGTCAAATTCTACCAAACCAGGGCGTTCATCCTGCCCCACCATGCAACTCTGGGCGACGTCCCTGACCCCTTCAACCGCAGCAAAGGATCAATGAGATCAGGGGCCGTGTCTGCTTTGTTAACCACTGTGCCTTCTCAGGTCACTCAAACATTTATTGAATGAATGACTAAAATAATGGATAAATTAATATTCTCTGGGGAAAATTCAAAGGCTACCTGGAAAAGTCACCTATAACTTTCAGTCCCCAAGAGAAGGGGCAGTCACCACCCAGGGAGGGGAGCACAGAAGCAACAGCCCAGAGGTCCCGAGGTCCACCTGGGGTCAGGGAATTGACTTTTCCATGTGGCCGTAACTCATTTTACACACTATCTGTGCTGAGCAGGTCATGTGAGCCATTTGGTTCCAGGAGGCCAAAGGGAAAAGGGCAGTGAGAGAAAAGCTAACCAGAGATTATGCTCTGCCAAATTCTGCACTGCAGACACTTCTCCCCAGGCCACTGATTAAAATAATCTCAGATGTTTTCCGGAATCCTCCACCAAAATATCATTACAGAATGTTAATCATTCATCTCCCACACACTCACACCCGTGTAACATCTGGAAGAATAAACATTAAACTTCTTCCTGAATGTGTAATTGCAGATATAATCCTGGGTACATTTGCAGGCATTTTAATTTTCTTTTTATTTATGTCACTTTCTACTTTTAGGTAATGAAGACACATTACTTCGCTTATAAGAAAATTTATTCAAACATCAGAAATGGATTTCCCATCAAGAGCTGCCTGGTCTTCTGCATCAACACAGTGAGATATCAAGACACTCCGAGAAAGCCACTATTTTGACCACGTTGGTCTTTTTGAAACAGGACAGGGACCAGGAGCGCCAGAGACCAGCTGCCCTCGCTTCCTCCCAGGGTGATTCTGCCTCATGAAAGGAGAGGCTGATGATAGTAGTAAATACCATGGTCTGGGGGCCACGTGTGGGCCGGACACTCCGCTGGGTGACTGATACCTACGAGCTCCTTTAATCCTCTCAACAAGCAACAAGGATGGACACTGTCACCCCCATATGACAGACAAGACTGAGGGTCAGGAAATTTAATATTGCTCTTACCTAAAAGTAACGCTAAAGGAAGATTAGTGCCACCTTAAAAACACTCATAGCAGAGTTGTTTTCTATTTTAACAGGCAAACCAGAAGCAGAAAACACTTGCATTCGACTCCAGGTGGATAGTAATGGGATGGCAGACGGTGTGTGTATTTATGTTCTCTGGCATCTTTTGGGGTTGGGAAGGCATTTGTTCTCTGAATTTCACTGGACATAATTTGCAAGTTGATTGTTGATTACTTGTGAGCCGCTGGAGAGAAACTCTGAAACATGAGTTCATGGGAACCCATAGTGGACAGACTTTTAAGATGGCCCCAGGATTGCCACCTCCTGGTATTCACACCTTTGCATTAGTCCTATCACTTGCAAAAGTGATCGGATGTACACGATTACGTGTACGTGATTACATGATGATGTTACATGCAATTTAGGCACCCGTCTCGCTGGCTTTGAGAAAGAAAACAGCCACGCAGGGGAGCCCCGTATACTAAGGAGCTGTGGGCAGCCTCCAGCCAGCAAGATGCTAAAGCCCTCAGTCCTCTGGCTGCAAGGAACTGAATGCTGCCACAACCACGTGAGCTTGGAGGCAGATCTTTGCCCATCTGGGCCTCAGATAAGATCACAGCCCCAGTGGAAATCTTAAATGCAGCCTTGTGAGACCCCAAAGCAGAGAAGCCAGCTAAAGTGTGCCTGGATGCCTGAGCCCAAGACACCATGAGAGAACAAATGTGCATCGTGGTAACTGTTAGGCAGCAACACATAACAAATGCAGAAGCCTAACACATTCCCAAAGTAATTATATTCCCAAAGTAATCTACTAGAGAGTACCAAGAAGAGATCATATGAAATGGCAAAGGGCAGAAACATACATAAATAAACAGGAACCCAACCACCTCATCACACAGGAGTGAACTCAAGTCCTGGACCAAGACCAAGACTGAAATGAGTCAGCCACCCTCACTCATAACCAGGGCCTGTAAATGCCTGACCCCCAGCCTCCACTACCCAGCGAGGACTTCGCAGGTTTGGTGGGGAGGCAGCAAAGTAGGAGTTATGAAGCTGGGTACCAGGTTAAAATATTTAAGGAAGAAATAATACAATATCTTAGGTTTGCTTCCAAGTCCTTCATGAGAAGAGGGAAGCGGGTAAGCACCTAGATGAAATAAGATGGCCATGAGTTGACCATTGCTGACCCTGGCTGACGGGTACACCGGGGGGTTGTTATACTATTATCGATGCTTGTATATGTTTGAAATTTCCCTTAATACAAAAGTTTAAAAAATTAAACAGAAGTATCAGTGGCTAGGCACTAAAGTGGGGCAAAGGAGAACTCAAATCCTAGCTCTGTCGCTTACTAGCTGCATGACCTCCAGCAAGGAAGCTCTCCGAGCCTCAGTTTCTTCATCTGTAAAATGGGGATCATAACAATAGCTTTCTCACAGGGCCGTGAAGAGAATTAAATGTATGTAAAACACTTAGTGTGGCAGCCAGCATATAGTGCACACTTAGGAAATGTTACCTATGATCTTTATTCATAATACGGTTATTACATGGGGACACACATGCAATTAAATTTCTTATCTTCCCGCTGCTGCCAAACTTTTGGAAGCTTCGAGGCTTAAGAGCAGCAACACAAGCAGGTGGTCAGACACAAGAGGGAACTGGCAACCTCAAGCTGGAAACCTCTAGCAGGAACCCACTCTCTGGATTTAGGTGTGGGGGTCATCAATCACCACACACAGCCCTGTCTCCCCAAGGAACCTGAGAAATCCAGCGGAGCCCCTAAAAGCACGCAGCTAGTGCTTTTCTCTGCCCTCGTGCTGCCAGTGAGGAGCTCTGGAAGGAAATTATATGCTAACAGTTAGGGGAGGAGCATTTACCTACACAAGAGCAGTGAGGTTTCTCAAGATGGCCACTAACTATAGAGCTGGGGGCTTGTTATTCAAATTCCAAGTCAGTGGATTAAAATACCAGCGGCCCCACTGGCAAGTTATACCCTGCAATGGTGGAAATGAGAAGATGATGACGGAAAAAGTCTCTGGGGCCAGGAAGGCAGCATCAATTAGTAGAGAGAGCTGGGTAGGCAGTAGGGGGTCTGGGACAAACCAGAGACTGTATGCTTCCTTCCTACTCAGAAGGCACCAAGGGGAACTCAGGACCCATGTATAGCCACATCTCAATTTTTTTCAAGCCAAGCCAAAAATCTGGATCTTAATATGAATTCCCCCAAGTTTTAAATGTAGGCAATTCATTTTAAAAATGTTTAAACCATTGGACAGACCAAGTACAACCGACTACAGGCGGAATGTGACATTCTGGCCACTAGGGGCAACCTCTGGTCCAGACGAGTTTCTCCCAAACTAGATTCTACAGTGGGCAACCTCAGGGTTCTACAGTGGGCAACCTTGGCGGCTCAGGGATTCTGCAGAAATCTGACTCCAATTTCTTTTTCTCCTCTTTCCCTTACAAACACGCACACATTAGTTTTAAAGAGAACCGTAAGAAAAAGCACAGGTTGAAATACATCGTACATGGAATTTTTTTCACAGTGGAGCCCATCAACGGGTTAACTCGTGCTGGCAGGTGAAATAACCTTTGTGCAAACCCTATTCTCAAGCTTTGCCTATCATCTGTCTGAGGAGAGAGCATCCTGAAACTTCACAACAAACGATTATAAAAATTGTTATTTGAAGCTACTTATCTTGAGTGAATCAAGCTTTCTCAATCCTGATCAACTGCATAAGACAAGAACCGTCATTTTTCTGGATTTCATATGTACACTGTCATCAAAACATTTTCATTGTCCTCCAGACCAATTATAAACAAAAGTCACAGATTTTAAGCTAAAAAAGAGTTTTGATCAGTTTTTATGCAGCAGAGGTTTTGGTTAAGGTTTCATAAAAAAAATGAGGGAGGGGATTTATAGCATTTCAAAAGTTTTATAACCAATGATCTGATTCAATACCTTCACTTTAGAGAGCAGCCTGAGTGAGAGGAAAAAAGAGGGCTTTTTCCAAAATCGCTTGGTCAAAGGTCAAGTTGGGGCTGGAATCCAAATCTTTCAAGTCCCAAAGCCTACACTCTTTCTATTCTATGTGGCAAACCAACAACTAATTATCATATACAGGAAAAAGTGATCACACTGCAATTGAATTTTTTACTCTATAAAATAATGTGTTTCCCCCCAATCTAGGCAGTCAGGAAATGCTTCTCCCAATTCTCTACCTCAGATACATGCAAAATCCCATGGCCAGCCGTCACCTATCAAGAGGCCTCACCCTGTGGCCAGCCTGCAGGCCTGCATGCAGAAGGCAATTAATAATTGTTTCCTAGCAACTTCCACACTCATCACTTAAAAATACCCGCACTCTCGACCCCCAATCCCTCGTTCAGCCCTCCTCAGAGCCTGGTGGGGCAAGAATCAGCACCCTCATTGCACAGATGAGAAGACTGAGGCCAGGAGAGGTCAGTGGCTGGCCCAAGATGACACCGGTAGTGATTTCTCTAAAACGAAGTCCCCAAAATGCCACTGTCAGGTCAAAATGCATGCACATTTAAATTTAAAATAACATATTATCTTCAGCAAAAACTATATTCTCATTAAAAAATGAATGAAAGTAAAAAGAGAAGCAACACACATAAATCCCTCAACCCAGAGATGGTTACTATTAACGATCTGATAAATTTCCTTCCAGAGTGAGACAAGGCAGGAGAGTCCGTTGAACTTTTTTTACTTTAACAGACTCAGATTAAATTCCAATTCGACTAATGGCCATTCATGTTCCCACCAAGAAGGTCCGTGAGCACCATGTCCCCACATTTTCCCCAAAATCACATTTAAAAACGTCTGCCAGTCTAATAGGTGAAAATGGTGTGTCATTGCCATTCCCACTCTGTATTTCCTTGTCTAGGAGGGAGACCGAACACTTCTCGCGGTTTTCTTAGGAACATGCTGGACTCTGAAACACAGGGGAAACAAAAACATCATTTGATCATTTGCTCAAGAATCATCTTACCGACTTTTGCTGTTCAAACATAAGTTTTTTATAGAAGAGATGGAACTGTTCAAAGCTGAGTTCATCTTTGTGCGCGCCTATTTCCTGTAAATATAAAAAAAAGTGACCACACGGACTTTTGGTGTCCGCCACAAGCATGCCTGCTCCCTGTCGACAGAAATAGAACAGCTTTTCTACAACACTGGCTGAAATCAGACTCGCATTCCTCTGAACCCAAAGCGTCCACAAGTTTCCTAATTTATCTGCCTGGAGAAGATACCCACAAGGGACCCCAACAAGGAGAACTCTTCTCTTGAGCCCCAAAAGGGAAGAGCCTCAGCCAGAATTCCAAAAGCCATAATACAGAACTCTTCCCTTTTGGGGGCAGAAGATGCTTTCCAATCCAGATGTATTTATAGGATATGTATCTAAAGGTCATTTTTAAAGCATAAGCAAACGAACCAAGACTTTGGAATTAGATAGAGCTCAACTCCAGTTAAGGCTTGTCTCCTGAATTTCTCAATGGCTTTGGGCAATTTACTTGACCCTTTCAGACTCTCAGTTTCTTCATCCGTAAAATGGGAGAACCACCACTACCCTCCTAGGACTTTGCTGAAACCAAACCAGATAACAACTATGTAACACCTGCTCAGTAAAGGCTCAATAAAGAACAAAATGGTGATCAATGGTAAATGCCTCTCCCATCTCTCCTCTCTTCTTAAATCCCCACCCTTCTCTGTTTCTGCCTTCTTGGATTAGTCGGAATGTTGGGGGCAGGTCAAAAGATGGCTTCATAAGCCATAAAGCGGGTTAACCCTTCCAGAAGCTCATTGGTACAAAAATGAATGAGCTTTTTCAGCTGAGGAATCCTGTGACTGAGGCTGCTGTTGACATGGCCATGTGAGTCCTCCACCTGGGGCTACTGAGATGGAGCATTGTTGGGTTCTTTGACAAGAGTCAGTATCTCTCTGAGGGCCAGAATGGGCACCTGTACAAAATCTCCAGCCTTGCACTGTTTGGAAAAGCCCCACCTGACCTACTCTATCCCGTCACTTAGGGAGTGGCTTTACCTGACCCAGATCTACCAGGAGCTTAATTACACAAGAACATAAATTGAGGGGTGGGTAGATGGAGGGATGTGTGGATGGGTAGATGGAGGGATGGGTGGGGGGAGGGTTAAGTGGGAGAATAGATGGGTGGATGGAGGGATGGAAGGGAGGATGGATGGGTGGGAAGTTGGGGTAAGGGCAGAGAAGAGCCAACTCTGACAACTACACTACCAGGACTTGCATCTCAAAATGCCACGTCCCTGGCAACCTACATAAGGAATCTTTCATAATATTTTCCAAAAGAAACACATTTGTTCATATTACTAGAAGGAAAATAAGCTGCAGGATGGTGAGGGAAGGCAAAGTTGGACTGGTGGAAATGTTCCAAGTCAAGCAGCTCGGTAAACACCGTCTTCCTTGATGACGTCCACTGCTAGGATTCAGAACGTGGTCCTAAGATCTCCACATGACCCCTCTGTCTGGACTAAGACGGATGAATCTGGAGGCGAAGGACTTTTCTGGGTACCATTCGATGGAGCTCAAAGGCACACAGGGGCTTCACGTGAGAGGCACAAGCAGCCCTGAGTTCACAAACTCACCAGGCCGAGCTCTGAAACTTACCACAAACTTATCTTTCAGGAACTTGGCACTGCTCACTTTGAAGTTGACCAGGGGCAAGATGGTCTTCAACTCTCGGAGGCTGATGCTGCAAAAGAGGGAAACCCCAGCTCCGTCAACCTCGAGGGGTCTCAACCATGGAGGGTTTAGCCTATCGGCCTCCACCTCGGACAGCCCTCCAGGAGACAACCCGGAGAACAGCTCTTTAGTGAGCATGAAGCGGGAACAAGAGACCCTGGTTTCAAGGTGGGGGTGACATCTCGATGCACAAGGCTGGTCTCCACCCTTCAAGGATGGCCATGGATGAGGGTCAGAGAGGGGAGTCACAGTGTGGGCAGAACACGGTCTCGGATAACCAGATAACCTTTGCAGACATGAAATGTCACAGGGGTTCAAACCAAGGGGAGGTCACTGAAGGCCAGCGAGGGGGAGGGGAAGGAACCAACCTCATTTGAGCCCCTACCGTGTGCCAGGCTGCAATAATGTTACCTAACCCCTCACGACATTTGCCCCCCTGGCACAGTATGCATTATCAACCCCAGGGTTCAGAACAGGCAAGGGCAGGGGTTGGGGGACGGGGAGGGCACTGCTCAAGGTCAGAGCTGAACAGCAGCAGAGGCTGAGTCTGAATCAAATCCCCAAAGATCTAGTCATTTGCCCACATCACAGAGATCTTCCTGAGTGTGCTTCACTGGGGCCAGGCAGCAAGATGCAGTTTAGGAGGAAAGAAAGGGAGGGATAGCACATTCCAGGCAAAAGACAGAACAGTAGCAATAATAACAACCACAGCAATGATAACAATAACAGCTGAAACGTAAATAATGCATATTCAACACCAGGATTGTCCTAGGGACACACACTCATTTAAGGTTCCAACGACCTTATGAGGTGGGTACCATTATCACCTCCATGTTCCAGGCGAAGACACTGGGGCTCAGAGAGATTCGGTGCTAGTATGGGTGGAGTCAGACTCCAGCAGTGTCTGGTCAGACTCTGTAACCACTGCCCTTGACTGCCTCCCGGGGAACGGCATGAACGGTGGGCAGGGGTGGGATTAGAGTGGCGGGTCAAGGCATGAGATCCCGACCCTTGTGGCTGCAGAGCCGAGTGTCCAGCGGAGGGAAAGAAGATGGTCTGGAGGGTAGTTGGTGTGGTCAGAGAACACTGCTCCGTGTTCTTGGAGACGTCAGACTAGACGCGCGCTGTGCATGGCCAAGGAAGGAAGCCCGCCCAGGCTGTGGGCAGAAAACGGCCCGTTTCCTCCACACTGTCAACTCGGCCTCTGCTGGTACAGCCAGAAGAAAGCAGCGCATTACACTCAGCAGCTGGCCCTGGAGATGACCGAGTGGGGCTCCTGGCCATCCCAGTGTGCCCACCTCCAGCCGTCTCATCTCTAGTCTAATGGTCTGCCTAACATCAGACACCTTTACTGGCAAGATGCTTCCTTACCCCCTACTACCGCCAGGGCCAGCACCAAGGGCTTTTCCAGAGAGATGTTGAGAACAACAAAAAGCCTCCCATGGGCCAGGTAGGGCTGGCCAGGCAAGAAGCAAGCAGGCTGGCTGAGACCCCCTTTCTGACCCAGCCCCAGGGGTGTCCAGGAAGAGCCAGGGCAGGATGAAGGGAGAGGAGCAGCAGGAGCTGGCACTGTAAGACGAGGCAGGGAGAGGGTCTGGCCAAGCCAGTGGCCCAGCGGGGCTCATGCAGGACCAAAGGAGAGGTCAGAGTCCCCTTAGGGACCCAGAACTTCCACAGGCGGAAACAAGGCCAAGAAATCTTCTTACATGCAGAAATAAAGAGATTGCGGGGCTGGGGGCCAGTGGAGCAAACACAGGCCTGGGGCATGACAATCTGAGCACTGGGAAATTCGAGCCCACCCGCTCCAAAAGTCCCACCCTACAGTGGAACAAGGGGGTAAAAAAGTAAAGACGGCAGCCAAAGAGCTTCACTGGACTCCTGCGCCAGGACCTCGCCACACCACGGTCCATCCATGCCCCAGCTCCCCAGTCCTCCCTCTGGGCGTGTGGATCTGTGCTGCACTGCCTAACCCCGAGCCAGGACCGGGACCCTGATTCCCCCGCTGCTGGAGGGCAGGAAGCCAGCAGCTCCCAACTTTACCCCCTCCCTGTCCACGACTTGTCATCGGATAAAGACAGTGCCTCGGACAAAGTCATATCCAGTATCCAATGACTGGTCCGAGCGCCTGGCCCTCTGGCCTCGATTCAGGACAGCTCTGCGGGGCCAAGCCCGGGGCTGCCCGTGGGGTCGGCTGAAGCCGTGGCTGTGACTGCATCTCAGCCCCACTCCTCCCCCTGCCTCCAGTTCCACAGGCATCCGTGCCTCACGCACTCCCCAGTAAGCTCCCTCACACAAACCCACATCTCAGATTCCGCTGCCTGCGGGCTCAACCTGAGACAGCCGGTTAGGAACCAGGGCAATCCCTTTTGGAAGAGATGGTAAAAACGACCCTCCCACCATCGATCAGAAAGGCCCCCCGCCTCCATGACAGACATCACTGAACAATCATAACGTGCATCTTCCCTTCTCGGCCTGGCATGGTCCCAGCTCCTGCAACACCGCCCCCCAGGCAGCCTTTACCAAACAGACAAGGGTGCGGCCCCAGGAAACCTACCCTGAGACTGGACCAAAACCTTTGCCACCCCAAGCTTCTTATTACAATAATGCCAACAACAAGCATTTATTAGTGTTTACCATAAGCCAGCCACGGTTCAAGCACTTTTCACAAATCAACCCACTGAATCGTCACACCAACCCTAGGAGGTAGGAACCAATATCCCTCTTTGACAGACAGGAAATTAAGACACAGAGAAATTAAATAATCTGTCCAAACTCATACGACCGGTGTTAGAGCTGAGCTTCAAACCTCAGCACTGCCCAACAGAACCTTCTAGGATGATGCAAATGTTCTAAATCTGGGCTGTCCAAGGAAGTAGCCACTAGCCACATGCGGCTACTGAGCACTCGAAATGTGGCTAGCTCCACTGAGGAACTGAATTTTTAATTTTATTTAATTTTATTAATTTAGATTTAGTGGCCACCATTTGGGACAGTGCAGCTCCAGAAGCTTGTTCTCTAAGTAGGGTCCCCACACCAGAAGCATCAACCTCAGCTGGGAATTTGTTAGCAATGCAAATTCTTGAGCCCCACAGCAGACCTAGTGAGGCAGAATCTCTGCAGGGGAGGCTGTGCAGGCCTGTGGCTAAAGGCCCCGCAAGCGGTCCCAATGTGCTGGAGCCACAACTATGAACCGCAAGAAACCTATTTGCATTCCTGCTGAAGGAGAGAACTGCGCCCACACACCTGCCTCCCACCTGCACCCCCACCCACTTCCGCCTCCGGAGGCCCAACTCCGTCTTCCCTGTGTCCCTGTCAGGCTGAAGAAGAACAGGAAGTGAACACAGGGCTTATGCAAATTCAGCTTTATATGGGGCAAAGGGCAAAAGAGGGAAAGAAATGTCCACAGGAGACAATATGCTACCAGTCCTTGGGGCCCCTGTTCCCTCTGTGGGACTTGGCCCCTGGGAGCCTCACGCTAAGGGATGCAATTCCAGTGAGCCTCATAGAAGGTTCTGGGGCTTTCTCAAAGGGTATTGACCAGAGAAATTTCCTTAGAATCTCATTCCCAGATAAGAGACAACTAAACTCTAAAGGCTCAAAAACAGGGGTCTCTGGAAATCTGGCCAAGATTACCATTAACATATTCAGGCCTTTGACTCAGTCTCCCCAGGCCTGGAAATGTCATAAGGAGGACTTTCAAAAAACTAGAATGTTCCATTTGCCCGGTATTATGTCTAGGAATGAAAAGGGAGGACTTTCATTCATCCAACACACACTATTAAGACCGAACCAGCCACATCCCTGACCTCAAGGAGCCCCCAGCTATGTGAGCAGCAACAGCAAGAGAAAGATTCAAAGAAAGCCCAGTACATCCGTCCAACGCATGACAGGGGAGTGAGAGCACGAAGGCCGAGAACCCTACATTGACCCCGAAAATGCTTCTCGTGAGGGTCACATCATATGTTCGATTTGAACACAATTCAGTAAAAATGTAAACATAAGGAAAAACTGGACACAAATAAAAAGCAACTTTTCAAGTCAAATATCAAATTCCCTTTGGTTGAATTATGACGCAGCCATTGACATGATGTTCTTGAAGAGTTGCAATGAAATGTAAAAGTTCTTAGGGTTTATCGTGAGGTGAAAATAGTTTAATCCTCCCCTCCTTTAGTGTGGGCTGAATTTAGTGATTTATTCCCAAAGAACACGGCTGAGGGGGCGTTACCTTACAAAGGAGAAATCTGGAAGATGCCACCTCAGCCAGGTAATCAAGGTTGACATCACCATTGACGAGCCATGTTGAGAGCACGGACCCCTTTGATACGCTGTGCTGAAAAACACCTTCACCTCTGTGACATCCTTCCCCAACACCCACAACCTCGGACCACCCATAACTCCAGACTAATCTGGATAAAAAGAGCAGACCATCACAAATCGAAGGACGTTCTACAAAATACTTGAGACGTACTCCTCAAAACTGCCAAAGTCATGAAACACAAGGAAAGACAGAAAATCTATCACAGATCAGAGGAGACCAAGGGGACAGAACAACTAAGTGTAACGTGAGCCCTGGGGTGGATCCCAGACCAGGAGAAGGATGTTGCTAGAAAAAATGGCGAACTGCAAATAAAGTCTCGGGTTTAGTTAATAGCCATGTACCAATGTTGGTTTCTCAGTTTTGACAAATATCCCATGGTAACGTATGATGTGAACATTAGGAAAAACTGGGCAAAGGAGTATCTGGGAACTCTCTGGACTCTCTTTGCAACATCTCTCTAAATGTAAAATTAGGGGGCCAGCCCCATGGCCAAGTGGTTAAGTTCGCGCGCTCCGCTGCGGCGGCCCAGGGTTTCGCCAGTTCGGATCCTGAGTGCGGACATGGCACCGCTCATGAAGCCACAGTGAGGCGGTGTCCCACACGCCACAATTAGAACGACCCACAACTACAAAAAAATATACAACTATGTACTGGGGGGCTTTGGGCAGAAAAAGAAAAAAATAATAAAATCTTTAAATATAAAATTATTCCAAAATTTAAAAATTAAAGAAGAACAGGATTAAGATCACACATGTACCTGGATTTTAACAAAGCAAAATGAACACATGAAAAAACAAAGCTGAGAATGGAAATCCACCAAAAAAAAATTATAGCTGGAGCTAACAGTGTTTATCCCTTAATATCAAATTTATACACATTTTTTTCTAGTTTTCAGTATTTCTAAAATTTTCTATAATGGACATGAGTTACTTTCATAATTTAAAAAAGTCCATGTGCATTTTTTAAAAGGTAACAATAAATGAAAGTGTAAAAAAGAAAAATAAAATGTTATGTAATACCTAGCCCTGGGTCAGAGCTTGGAAGTCGAATAAAGATTAAAATCATACAGTGAAATTGTAAAATGGGCAAAGGACTTGAACAGACATTTCTCCAAAGAAGACATACGAATGGTAAAAAGCACACGAAAAGATGTTCAGCATCCCTGGCCACTAGGAAAATGCAAATCAAAACCAAAACGAAATACTACTTCACACCCATTAGGATGGCTATTATCAAGAAAAGAAAGAAAGAAAGGAAGTGTTGGCAAGGAAGTAGGAAAAAATGGAACCCATGTGCGCTACTGGTGGGAATGAAAAACGGTCGCAGCTGCCGTGGAAAACCATCTGGCAGTGCTGCCAAATATTGAACAGTATGACCACTTGGTCCAGCAATTCCGCTTCTGGGTAATGCACAAAAGAACTGAAAGCAAGGACATCAACACCCATGTTCACTGCAGCAATACAACAGCCAAAAGGTGGAAGCTATTCAAGTGTCCATTGACAGATGAACGGATAAACAAAATGTGGTGGATACACCCACTGGAATATTATTCAGCCTCAAAAAAGAAGGAAATTCTGACACAGGCTATAGTGACACAGATGAACCAGGAAGACATGATGCTAAGTGAAACAAGCCGGTCACAAAAAGACAAATACGGCATTATTCCACTCATCTGAGGGACCTAGGGCAGCCAGATTCAGAGACAGAAAGTAGACTAGAGGTTACCAGGGGCTGAGGGAGGAGGAGATGGGCGTTGTCATTTCATGGGGACAGAGTTTCAGTTTACAAGTGAAAAGAGCCCCACACCATGAATGTACTTCATCACACAGAAGCGTACACTTAAAATGGTTCATTTTATGTGATGCATATTGAACCACAATAAAACAAATGAAATAAATAATTTTTAGTCACAAGTCACAGTGGAGAAGGGAAGATTTCTGCCTTTTACCAGCTTCCAAGAACACAATTTGAAAAAAAAAGCAACATCAGTTGGGCAGCCCCATGGCCGAGTGGTTGGGTTCGCATCTTCTGGTTGGGTTTCGCCTGTCTGAATCCTGGGCACAGACATGGCACTGCTTATCAGGCCATGCTGGGGCAGCATCCCACGTGCCACAACTAGAGGGACCCACAACTAAAAATACACAACTATGTACCGGGGGGCTTTGGGAGAAAAAGGAAAAATAAAATCTTGAAAAAAACAAAAAAAAAGCAACATCAAGTGGTGACGGGTGAGCCTCCAACCCTGGTGTCTGACACCTGGCAAGCTGGGTTGTGTAGACAAGTTATTGAGCTTCCCTTGGCCTCAGTGTCCTCATAAAATGGATCAAGGGGTTCATGGCTCACCGTCTGGGAGCATCCCATAAGCATCCTTATTCCATCAGTATGTGCAGTGCTCAGCACATGGCTGATGCAAAGCGAGCTCTCCACAAACGCCAGCCGCTTCCATCTGCCTCCGCAGCTGCTGGAAAGTGAACCAGGGGGCTCAGGCCAAGGAAAACGCCTGGGGGCTGGGCCCGGCCGCTGGGCCAGCAAAAAGCTGCCTCCTCGCCTTGAGGCTTTGCTTCTGTGGCTCCTTTGTTTTCCTTCAGGAAACAGGATCAATCGTGGGCGACAGGAAAGGAGGGGAAACTGGCAGAACAGAAGTCCGTTGCCCCTTCGTTGGTACCTTGGTCAAAGCTCCTACAGAAAAACTCCCTGCGAGCCTCACAGCAGCACGGGAAAGGTGGGGTTTTCCACACGTTAATGGAGCAGAGGACTCTGCCCACTGGGAGGGAGGTAAGCGTGGAACAAGGACTCAAGTCCAGAAACAGACTTCCTCTCTGCTGAAGGTTCCAGACCCGCCGACGGAAAGACAGATCCCCAAGAAGAACTGGCAAGAATCCATTCAGAGCAAGAAAGTCAGAGGGAGGCTTCCATATCTTGACAACGGAATATGGAGAAGCACACTTTGGAACCAAAGCAACAACCCTGTACCACCACTGACCGCGTGCAGAGAGGAGGGCTCCACCTGTCACCTCTGTGCCAATCTCAACTATGAATCACCCCATAGCCACAGAAAAAGGAAGCCCTTGTGGGAGGCACCACCTCTGAGGCTGAAAGAGACCAGTGTGTAGAAAATCCTCTGTTGTGGGGACCTTATATGACCCACCTGGGTAAGGCCAGGGCGTAGCCCAGGGTGTGGGACCACACAGTGAACGCTGATGAGGGGAGGGAAGGGTAGATGCACAGAGAAACATGGACGAGCTGCTGGCTGACCTAATGTTACTAAACTTCTCACCACGTTGTGGTTACTGTCTCCAAATGATCCCGTCAGAGGTGCACAGAAGAGATCACAGAGGCCACCCCAACTCTGAGATCAACACGTGATGGAGAACATTGGCCTGACGCAGAGGCATCTCACAGATGGAAAGACTTTCAGGAACAAAACGGGAGAGCTGTTGAGGTCAGGTGTTGCCTCACATACGATCCTGACATATCTTAGTGTAGAATGGAAGGAAGGAAAAACATTGAACAATTTTTAAAAAGGTCTGATGTGCGGCTAAAATGACACCATGATGGTAAAGCGCTTATTAGCAGGGTCCCAGGGATGCTGACTGCTCAATAAATGGTAGTTTTTATCCCTACATTATTGATAAGAACTGGATCAACACCCAAACAAAAAAAAAGGCATGAGAGGATGTTTGACCTCACCCATAGATAAGGAAATGCAGGTTTAGGCATAAATGCATTGTTGCCTTTCACCCATCAGATGAACAAAGGTTTTCATAGTCTGTCAACACAAGGTGCCTGGAAACCAAGGCTCTCTTGCACCACAGGTAGAAATACAAATTGCTACCACCTCTTTCAAAATGTTAGACCGGAAAATGCTTTGCTGCTGGTATTCCTCTTTGAGGAGTTTCTCCTACTCATACGCTCCTCACACAAGTTTACAAAAAGGTGAACCCAAAGGTTTTCAAAGCAGCACTCTTCACCATGATAATCAAGGACCAGGAACGACTCTCTGTCCACCAAGAAGGAAATGATTTCTCATCAGTCATTTCCTGCATCCATTCAAGGACAAACCACATTTGTCACAAAAATGTCTGGCACACGTGGAGGGTTGTGTGTACCCACAGGGAGCCTCTCCAAGATGGACCGTTACGGAAACAAGTCAAGTACACTGAAATACATGTTATGGCATCGCCCATCTCATGTCTGCCCAGCCCTGCTGAGCATCACTATTTAACTTGGTTTACTTCTTTGTGGCCAATCTCTCTCCCACCACGAAGGAAGGGCAGGTGCCATGGGGATCCCGTTTCTCCCTAGAACACAGAAGGTGCTCGAATGTGAAGGCCTAAATGGTGAGGTCAAAGTGCTCCATGGCAGAAAAGTCGCCCTCAGCAGACGGACTTCAATTTTCCCCTGAACGAGGCTCGACGAGGGTGGAGGTATTGTTGCCCCCGACCTCCAGCACCCAGCACGGCGGCTGGCACCTTGTAGGTAAAGTGACCCCAGGGGACCCTTTCCAGACCACAAAACATGCTCCGACCCCCTTGGAATGTTTAGAGAAACAATGAACATTGGCGTTCACAATGATCCCGAGAAAACCACAAAAATGTGAATAAATCTTACCTGTTCCTTCTGGTTTGATCCACAGAATAAATCTGCTTTCTCAGCCAACTGGGAAGAGAATTGAGACCAAAAAAAGAGAGAGAGAGACAAAGTTAGAAAACAGCGCAAGTCTAAGTGAGTTCTATGGGATGGGGACAAAGGAGACAGGAAATGAAAAGGAAGGCTTTTCCAACTTTCCATCTCGGCGGCTTGGGTGGCAGCTTTCTCCTTGTGGCTGAAACACCCAGGCTGAGCCAGGAGGCCCCGACTCTGGGAGGCTGGCTTTCTCTAACCTGACAATTCCCTCTGACAGGATTCACTAATCCCCGAAAAGCTGGTAAGAAAATCGGTGGAAATTGGAGGGCTTTGGTTTACTAAGGGGACAAAAATTCAACACCAATTCCACCCAGACATCCATGGCATGGACGAGGCAGCCCTGAGAAGGCCTTCATCACCCCATAAGGGAGTGGCAGGTGGAAAATTCCAGACCGCGCATCTGCTCTCCTTTGATCTGTCAGCTTCGTCCCTTCTTACATGAGGAAGCCCTCCGGTCCTCCCTTCAAACACAGCCCCAGTGCACGTTTCTGTCTCAGTTTAACGCGCGCCTCCCCCCAGCAGGCCCAGGCCCCACAGTGAGCGAGGCGCTTCTGGGAGACATGGGGCGACCATAGCCGCTACCAGGTGGACACTGCACACGGGACGCTCAACGAGCCTCCAAGACGAGATGTCCCATTGCTCTTTCTTTTGCTTGTGTTGGTTAAAGAGAGAAGAATAAATGAAAGAGTGAGTGAAGACAGAGAGAAACAGGCAAAAAAGCCAATACCTCTCAATAATGGTGGGTGTGGACGCACTCATCGCTTCCTGGTGTAAGATTTTCAAGCCAGACAGCCACTTAGTTGCATCTTCTCTAGAGTCAGCTGGAGAGACAAACGGGAACAGAAGGGCTGTGTGAGTCCCTGGAAGACCTCTGCTCAGAGACCTGGGTCCCCCGCCTCCCCAGCCCTGCACAGACCGTGGGGATGGGAGAAGCCTGCGCCCGCACCAAGTTTTGCAGGAGGGAGCAAGCAGGCATCTCCTCCGCACTCCATGGTTCTAAGACCTGCTCTGTGTCTGAGATGAGGCCATGGGTGCCCATGACGAGCCTTCCACAGCAGGGGTGACGAGGGGGCAATTTTGTTTTCAGAGTTTTAGCTTTTAGCCCTATGTGAACGAAGATGCAGGACCTGGGATAACACGCCACAACCCTGAGCAGCCCTCAGCATTTCCCCTGTTTCCAGTCAAGGCCAGAGAGAGGGGCAGAAAGCAAGTAATGCTGATGCGTGCATGGGAAGTGGCAAAAAGCAGTAGTTAAGAGCTTCGTATCATTGCCAAGTCCCACTGCACCACTTCAGGGCTGTGTGACAGGCATCTGATTACTTAACCCCTCTGTGCCTCATTTCCTCATCAGTAAAATGGAGCTAGCAAGGCGAACAACTCGCCGAGTTACTAAACATCTCCTAACCAGCAGGCACCTTGTTAGTCCGGACAAGCAGCAAGCGAGGTTGTTGCTCTCACGCCTCCTGTTCAGATGAGGAGAAAACTGAGGCTCCAGACGGTTGAGACATGTCCCAGAAGCAGGGAGTGAGAAGCTGGGATCTGAATCTAGGTCCTGCCCATCTCTCTACCTGACCTTGAATTCCAGGGCTCTGGAAGAGGGACCCCAAAGTGGGACAGACACCAAAGCTGGCATCCTGGGCTCCAAGTCTTGCTTGGGGTCTCACGGCTTCCTACCAAGAACAGTGGCCAGGCCTCACCCTATACTGGGGCTAAGTGGACGCAGCTCTGAAGGCTCATGGTCATGGGCCCCTTTCTCTCCTGCCCCATCTTTGCCACCCACCACACACCGTCAATCAGACATACACTCACATCATTTCCCACATCCAGCTTGCTATTCCCTTCCTCCAAGCCCTTGCACATGAAAAGCCCTCTCCCTGGATCATCCTTCCTTTTTCCTTCCAACTCCTACTGATGCCTCAAAACCCCAGTTAAAAGTCCCCTCCTCTGCAAAGCCTTCCCTGGAATTACGCATTCTGTGCTCCTACAGCACACTGTTATGCTTCAACTATAGCTCTTATCACAGTCAACTCTAAGTCTCTGTCCACACATCTATCTCCCCAAGGAGACTGGGAGCTCCTTAAAGGCAGCGACTGGGTATTATCCATCTTTATAGCCCCTGACATCTAGCACAATGCAGCACAGAACATATGCCCAAAAGATGAAATAATGAATGAGAAATGAAACCAATGAGAGCTATCTGACTCTAAATTAAACATCCCTACCATTGCTCAACCATCATCCCTTCCCGCCACTTTGGTCTACTTTTAAGGGTATTCATTTTCTCTCTCATCAGTCATGCCTACACAGACAATTCTAAGTCATTAAGTTCTAGGATTGGACCTGAAGGTAGTGACAAGCTTCTGCCCCTGAGCAAGGGCTGAGCTCCTTCACAGCTCTTCTTCTGGGCTCTCAGAGGCCTCTCTGGCTTTTTGGTGGATTCACAGAGATGCCCAAAAATCTCACCTCCACATCCCTGTGTCTATGTGTGTGCATGTATGTGTACTGCATGTGTGGACAGTGTGTGCATGTGAATGCATGTGTGTCTCTGCGCTGTGTGTACATGCATGTGTGTATGCTGTGGATATGCATGCATGTCTTTGCGCTGTGTGTACATGCGTGTGTGTGCTGTAGATATGCAAGCATGTCTGTGTGTGCCGCATATATATGTATGTGTATGTTGCGTGCACATTTATATGTGTGAGATAGAAGATTTCAGGACAGTTCCTTCAGGACAGTTAAGTCAAGTAAATGGTATAAGCCAGACTTTCCTGGATAAAAAGTGTAAACCGCCTTCAGCTCTCAGCATGAACCAGGCAGGCCCTTAACATAATCCTTAAACATCCCAATGAAGTAGGCATTACCATTCTCCCTGTTTCACAGCTGAACAAATAGCAGCTCAGAGAGGTTGAGTAGCTTACCCAAAGGCACACAGCTAGAAAAGGGCAGGATTAGGATTCAAAACTATGATGCCCCCAAACACACATTAGTGGGTAGGCAGGTGTGACCATCCTGCTGCTGGAGAGCATCCTGGGGAGGAAACTAGGGCACACCAAGGAGAAAAGCACGGTGGGCGTGCACCCACCTGCCAAACTGAGTGTGCTGAGGACGAACTGGGTGCCGTACAAGATGGTGAAGCAGCAGTCTTCCTTCTGGCGGACGGCTTTCGCACGCTCAAAATCCTTGGAGCTCTTCCCTGGGCGGATTTCCTTTATTTCCATGATATCCACTGAAAGAAAATTAACATGAGCCAATGAGAGGCTGGAGTTCACACCACCTGAGGATGCAGCCACACACCCGCACCCCAGACACGCAGCCCGATAAATTTTCCTTTTGCTTTGGTTAGTGTGAAATGAGTTTCCGTCACTTGTGACCCTCAGAGTCCCGGGACATACATCTCAGTTCTTGCACTGAACAGAGCAACGGGAGAGTGAGGTAACCCTGGAAATGAGGGAGTTGGGAAGGAGAGCTCAGCTTTGACCCGGGCTAAGGAAGAAGTCAGACCCGGGTCTAGACAGGAGAACAAAGGCATTTAGTGTCTGGGGTGAAACAGCACGGAAGGTCCAAGGTCACTCACACGTAGCAACAGGAGGAAGGGGCAGAGAATGAACTTAGGGGGGAGGGTGATGGCATGCATGAAAAGCTTCTGCTTTCTTACCACGGGTCTAGCTAAACTGAAAACAGCTTGGGGGACAAGAGTCATGAAGGAATGTGAAAAGACTTTCAATAAACAGCGTTTGCTCTGCATCCTGTGTGTGGCAGTGGTTATACAAATCTACACATGTGATAAAACTCTATAGAACTATGCACCAAAATGAAAACACAATAAACAAATATCAAACACATGTCAAAAATGGCAAAAACCAATCAAGGCCTGTAGTTTATTTAACAATTTTGTACCAGTGTCAATTTCCTGCGTTTGATAACTATGGTTACGAGAGATGTTACCACTGGGGAAGCAGAATGAACGGCACACAGAAACTCTGTACTACTTTTGCACTGTCAAAATGAGTCTAAAATTGTTTCAAACTAAAAAGTTTTAAAAACCACTTATCAATTATGGGGGAGGAGATGTCTCTACACTTTGCGGTGTAGAGAGTTATGGGGGACACATACCCACTCTTCACCCACCCCCCAGAAACCTGGGAGTCCTTTTATCTTCACTCCTCAAAAACAACACAACACCGATCCTTTGTGTGCGCCGAAATTCACACCTTCTAGGAGGAAATTAGCACTGACTTAACCATCTCAGCAGTTACCCAAGAACATTAAAAGTATTAAGGTTTGTTCTCAGACATTACCCACTTACCCAGCTGACTGCCAGTCAAGAGTCTAGCGACTTTAATGACAAATATGTGGAGACCAAACAGCATGCTCCTGAACAACTATTGGATCAACGAAGAAATCAAAACTTACCTGGAGACAAAGGAAAATGAAAGCATAACATGCCAAAATTTATGGGATGCTGCAAAAGTGGTACTAAGAGGGAATTTTATAGCAATACAGGCCTACCTCAAGAAAGAAGAAAAATCTCAAACAATCTAACACTATAGCTAAAAGAACCAGAAAAAGAAGAGCAAACAAAGTCATTAGAAGGAAGGAAATAATAGTAAAAATCAGAGCAGAAATCAACGAAACAGAAACTTAAAAGACAAGAGAAAGAGCCAGCTCTGATGGCCTAGGGGTTGAAGTTCGGTGCTCACTGCTTCGGTGGCCCAGGTTCACTTCCCAGTGACAGAATCGCAGCTCCCGTCAATCGATAGCCATGCTGTGGCGGCATCCCACATAGAAGAACCAGAACAACTTACAACTAGGATATGCAACCATGCACTGGGGCTTTGGGGAGGAAAAGAAAAAATAAAAACAATGAACGAAACTAAAAGCTGGTTCTTTGAGACGATAAACTAAAATGACAAACCCTTAGCCAGACTCACTAAGAAAAAGAGAAGGTTCAAATAAACACAATCAGAAATGAAAGAGGAGAAATTACAACAGACACCACAGAATTACAAAGGAGGATAAGAAAATACTATGAGAAGCCATACGCCAACACATAGGAAAACCTAGAAGAAACAGATAAATTCTTAGAATCGTGCAACCTCCCAAAACCCAATCAAGAATAAACAGAGGGGCCAGCCCTGTAACCAAGTGGTTAAGTTCACATGCTCCACTTCAGTGGCCCAGGGTTTCATCAGTTCGGATCCTGGGCGAGGACATGGCACTGCTCATAAAGCCATGCTGAGGTGACGTCCCACATAGCACAGCCAGAAGGACCCACAACTAGAATACACAACTACGTACTGGGGGGCTTTGGGGAAAAGAAGAAGACAAAAAGAGAAAAAAAAGAAGATTGGCAACAGATGTTAGCTCAGGTGCCAATCTAAAAAGAAAAAGACAAACCGTTTCTAAAAAAAGAAGAAGAAACAGAGAATGTGAGTAGACCAATCACAAGGAAAGAGATTGAAACAGTAATCAAAAACCTCCCAAAAAACAAAAGTCCAGGACCAGATGGCTTCTCTGGAGAATTCTACCAAACAGTCAAAGAAGACTTAATAATTATCCTTCTCAAACTCTCCCCAAAAATTGAAGAGGATGAGATGCTACCTAACTCATTTTACAAGGCCAAAATTACCCATATACTAAAACCAGACAAGGACAACACAAAAAAGGAAAATTACAGGCCAATATCACTGATGAACATAGATGTAAAAATCCCCAACAAAATATTAGGAAATCAAATACAACAATACACTAAAATACCAAAATCAAATGGGATTTATTCCATGGATGCAGGGAGGGTTCCACATTTGCAAATCAATCAATGTAATACACCATGTTAACAAAACGAAGCATAAAAATTACACGATCAACAAATGCAGAGAAAGCATTTGACAAAATCCAGTAGCATTCATAATAAAAACTCTGAATAAAAGGGGTATAGAAGGAAAGTAGCTCAGCATAATAAAGGCCATATATGACAGACCCACAGCCAACATCATACTCAACAGGGAAAAACTGAAAGCCAACCCTCTGAGAACAGGAACAAGACAAGGGTGCCCACTCTCACCACTCCTATTCAACATAGTGCTGGAGGTTTTAGCCAGAGCAATTAGGCAAGAAAAAGAAATAAAAGGCATCCAAATTGGAAAGGAAGAAGTAAACTGTCACTGCTTTTGCAGACGACATGATTCTATATATAGAAGACCCTAAAGAAGCCACCAGAAAACTATTAGAAATAATCAACTACAGCAAAATTGCAGGGTACAAAAATCAACACACAAAAATCAGCTGCATTTCTATACACTAATAACCAACCAGCAGAAAGAGAACACATCCCATTTATGATCCTGACAAAAAGAATAAAACACCCAGGAATAAATTTAACCAAGGAGGTGAAAGACCTATGCACTGAAAACTATAAGACATTATTAAAAGAAATCGAAGAAGACATAAAGAAATGGAAAGATATTCATGCACATGGATTGGAAGAATAAACATAGTTAAAACGTCTATTACCTAAAGCAAAATACAGATTCAATGCAATCCCAATCAGAATCCCAATGACATTCTTCACAGAAATAGAATGAAGAATCTTCAAATTTATATGGAACAACAAAAGACCCCAAATAGGCAAAGCAATCCTGAGGAAAAAGAACAAAGCTGGAGGCATCACACTCCCTGACTTCAAATATATTACAAAGCTATAGGAACCAAACAGCATGGTACTGGCACAAAAACAGACACACAGATCAATGGAACAGAACTGAAAGCCCAGAAATAAACCCACACATCTATAGACAGCTAATCTTCCACAAAGGAGCCAAGAACATACAATGGAGAAAGGAAAGTCTCTTCAACAAATGGTGTTGGGAAAACTGGACAGCCACATGCAAAAGAATGAAAGTAGACCATTATCTCGCACCCTACACAAAAATTAACTCTAAATGGATTAAAGACTTGAATGTGAGGCCTGAAACCATAAAACTCCTAGAGGAAAACATAAGCAGTACACTCTGACATTGGTATTAGGAGCATCTTTTTGAATACCATGTCTACTTGGGCAAGGGAAACAAAAGGAAAACTAAACAAATGGGACTACAGCAGACTAAAAAGCTTCATAAAGCAAAGGAAACCATGAACAAAAGAAAAAGACAACCCAACAACTAGGAGAAAACACTTGTAAATCATATATCCAACAAGGGGTTAATTTCCAAAATAGATAAAGAATTCATACAACTCAACAATAAAAAAATGAACAACTCGATCAAAATATGGGCAGAGGATACGAACAGACATTTTTCCAAAGAAGATGTACAGATGGCCAACAGGCACATGAAAAGATGTTCAATATCACTAATTATTAGGGAAATTCAAATCAAAACTACAATGAGTTATCACCTTACACCTGTCAGAATGGCTATAATTAACAAGACAAGAAATAGCAAGTGTTAGAGAGGATGCGGAGAAAAGGGACCCCTCATACACCGCTGGTGGGAATGCAAACTAGTGCAGCTACTATGGAAAACAGTATGGAGATTTCTCAAAAAATTAAAAATAGAAAAACCACATGATCCAGCTATCCCACTACTGGGTATTTATCCAAAGAACATGAAATCAACAATTCAAAGAGATCTCTGCACCCCCATGTTCATTGCAGCTTTATTCACAACAGCCAAGACGTGGAAACCCATCAACAGACGAATGGATAAAGAAGATGTGGTATATATACAATGGAATATTACTCAGCCATAAAAAAAGACAAATCCTGCCATTTGTGACAACATGGATGGAACTTGAGGATATTATGCTAAGCGAAATAAGTCAGACAGAGAAAGAAAAATACCATATGATTTCACTCATATGTGGAAGATAAACAAACAAACAAACACATAGATAAGGAGAACAGATTGGTAGTTACCAGAGGGGAAAGGAGTCGGGGGTGGGCAAAAGGGGTAAAGGGGCACATATTTATGGTGACAGATAAAAACTAGACTATTAGTGGTGAACACGACTCAGTCTATACAGAAGCTGAAATATAACAATATAAACCTCAAATTTACAGAGTTATAAGCCAATATGACCTCAATAAAATAATCTTTTTAAAAAGAGTCTAGTGACTTTAAGGAAATATTTTTTTTCCTATCTAGTCTAACAATGATTATCTAACCATCTCTTTCTCCATAAAATATCTCTGAGAGAATATTTCAATTGGCCTACTGTGAGCTTTTATCAAACTTACAGCAAAATTATAATAAAAACTTGATACATGTACATAACTAAAGAAAATATTTCAGATAATGTAACACTGTCTTCAGGCAATCACCAAGTCTTATCAATTCTACTTTCTAAATTGCTCCTGAATCTGTCAACTTGTATCCATTTCCATGGTCAACACCATAATCCCAGCCACCGTTATCTCCTGCTTGGTCTAGTGAAGTAGCCAGAAGTTACCCCCAGCCATCTTTATGAAATACAAATATGCTCAGGCCACTCCTGGGCTTCAAACCTTCTGATGGCATGCCAGTGCCCTTGGGACTAAGAACAAGGCCCAGTGTTAACCCTCACTCTCCACGCTCCAGCCACCCTAGCAAGTGCATGGTGCTCACTCCCACCACAAGACATCAGCACGTGCTGTTGGATCTGCCAGGAATGCTCTTAGCCCGGTTAGCTCCAAGCTCTCCTTCCAGTTTCAGCTCCATCATCATCAAACTCACAGAAAACCCTTCAACTCCTGCTATGCTACATACTAAGCCCCTCTCCCCCATAGCACCGAACAGAGGCAAGTGCTTATTGGTGTGAATCATGGATTCACAGTGTTTACCACGGATGGTGCTCCTTTCCTCATCACTGTATCCCACCCCTGGCAAAGTAGGTGGTACACAGTGGAGCCCAATAAATAGTTGTTGATAGAGGAAGAGGACAGAGTGAGATGAGGACACAGGGACAGAACTGGAAATGGGACAAAGAGGGAGAGAGACACATACTGATATGAACATAAATGGAGACACCCAAACACGGTAAAAGAGGGACAGACACACCAGACATGAACAGAGGACAAGCCACCCAGATGAGGAGGGAGAGAGACACAAACACGCACACATACAAAGTCAGAAAGAGAGAAAGAAACATGGCAGATGGAAAGAGAATGAAATAACAACAGCCAGTCTAATGATGCAAGTGGCCCCGATCATCCATACACTGCCTTTCTCATCAGCACAAGCAAGCAACCTCACTTTGGAAGCCAGTCCTGTCCCAGGAGCGGGCAGGCATCCACCCTTATCAGCCAGGACTGGTCGCCTCCATTGTGTCATCTTGACTCCTTCCCTCTTTCTTCTCCCCAGATGTGTTTGGCTTATTCATCATACTTCTGAAAAGACTATGCTTTCTCCATTGGACTGCCTTTGCTCCTTTGTCAAAGATCAGTTGACTCTATTTATGTGGGTCTATTTCTGGGCTCTCTACTCTGTTCCACTGATCTAACTGTCTATTACTTCACCAACACCTCATTGTCTTGATAACTCTAGCTTTACAGTGAGTCTTGAAGCCGGGTGGCGTCATCCTCTGACTCTGTTCTTCAGTATTGCGTTGTCTATTCTGGGGCTTTTGCCTCTCCATATAAACTTTAGGATCGGTTTGTCAGTATCCACAGAATAACTCGCTGGGACACCGACTGGAATTGTGTTGAATCTATACATCACGTTGGGAAGAAGTGCCATATTGAGTCTTCCGATCCATGAAGGACTAGCTATTCATCACACGTTCAACCGTTAGCCAGACATTCTGCTAGATGTACTTGGTCCTGGCCCTTACGAGTCTTAACAGACACCTTGGCCTCATCCACAAGGATAAAAATAAAGGCATCAGTAACCATGTGAAACTCTCATTCATCAGCACAGTGCTGATGCTTTGCATGTTGTCACAGGTGAGTTCCCTGGAACCCAAGCCTGAGGCAGAGACATTTGTTCAGGTGTTGGGGGGCGGGCGGGGCCTCAAAGGAGAAGGGACTGCGGGAGCAGGATGAGGCCAGAGAAGAAAGCTAAATCAGGCGGTAGTCCCAGTAGAGGATGGGCTTCATTCAGCCTGGTCACACGGAGCCTCTGGAGCACGGACCACACCAGGGAAGTGGGTCTTCCTGGAGGCAGGGAGGCTGGCCTCTTGGGAGAGAGGTGCGCGGGCATGGTAACCAGATCTGGGTGGGGCAAGACAGCACCTCTACACTGACTCATCGGTCCTCACAACACTATGAGGCAGGTACAGTGACTGTCCCTATTATACAGATGAGGAAATGGAGGCATGAAGACGCGAAAGACCTTGGGCCAGGGTCACCAGCTGGCAAGTGGAAGAGCCAGGATTTGAACCCTTCTCATGGTCAAGCAGGTGACTCTGAGAAGCAACACAAGGCTATGCGATCCTCTTCCCACTGTGCCCCGCCAGCAAGTCCCACCGTGCACACACGCAAGTGCACACACGCACAAGCACACAGCTGCCTCCTGCCCGGCACGGATCTCATTTAAGAGACTTCTCCTCCACACTGCCTTCCTTCTCCACCTTGCTGCACTGACCCATCCTGTCATTTCCACATCCGTCCTGTGAAGTCGCTCACCAGCACCATCTCCGTTTATAGGGTGATTTGTTTACCCGGGTCTCTGCGCTCTCCTCTAAGCCCCAGGGGAACAGGAATCGTGTCTGTCCCATTCACAACTGGAGCCACACTGCTGCCTACGGAAGAGCCTGGCTCGGAGCAGAAGCTCAGATATCCAGGGAATGAATGAAGGACGTTTCTCGGGTATCTTGGTTTGGCTTTCCCCAGAAGCAGACCCTGAGACAAGGGTTTGAGCACAAGCAGTTGGTTTGGGAGGTGATCCCAGGAAACTGGTAGAGGAGTGGGGAAGTGAGACAAGGAAGGAAGGAGCTGATAAGGCGGTTGCTATGTTAACAAGCTGGTACCCAGTAGGCACCTGGAGCTGACCCCATGGAGGACTCTCAGAGTCCCTCAGGGTTTGCCCCACCCAGGAGGGAGGGACCTAGGGGATTCATCCCCAATCCCATCTGCTTTTGACTGACGGCTGCCTCCAGGGGCCTTAACTCCCAGCCCTCGGACTGAGGGCTGCAGTGTTCACACCGAGCTGCCTTCAACACTCAGAAGCAACCGCTACTGAGATCGGGTCAGCCTGCGGCAGCCTCTGCGACATCAGGTCACCGACCTGGTAGTTTCCATGCTGCCCCCACGGGATGCAGGAAGGAGCAGGTGTCAGGGATCAAAGGCCCAGCATCTTTCTAGTTCAGGCAGAACAGTGATGGATGCAGACCAATCCCAGTGATTGAAGAGAACAGGTTCTCCGGGCTCCCCCAGGAGAGCCGCTACATGGAGACGGGACGAGCTATTACTGCTCCTGTCCATCCAGCACCCCAAGGGGATCCTGGGCCAGCAGGTGGTTCTGGGAGTACAGATAATGAGCATGCTCTCTCTTCTTTAATATAACAGCTTTATTAAGATACAGTTCACATACCATACAATTCATCCATTTAAAGTGTACAATTCAAGGGCTTTTAATATATGCACAGACTTGTGCAACCATCACCAGAGTCAATTCAAGAAAATTTCCATCATCACAGAGAGAAAGCCACACCCTTGAGCGATCCCTCCCCAGTCCTCTCTCAGCCCCACACCAGCCGCTGGCAACCATGAATCTACTTTCAGTCTCTACAGATTTGCCTGTTCTGGGCATTTCCTATAAATGGGATCACAGTCCTTTGTGTCTGGCTTCTTTCACTTAGCAGAATGTTGTCAGGGTTCACCCATGTTGTAGCACGTGTCCGTACTTCACTCCTTTCTACTGATGGCCAGTACTCCACTGCACGAGAGACCACCTTTTATTTATCCATTCATCCATCGATGGACATTCGGGCTGCTTCCACCTTTCAGCTACCGCGAATAGTGCAGCTATGAACACTCGCGTACAAGTTTCTGTTTCCAATTCCCTGGGGTATCTCCTAGGAGTGGAAAGCAGTCCTTTACCCACTACATGCTCAGGGCTGCAAGCATAATTGTGAGGTGCCCCCTTCATGCCATGGGCTGTCCAGCCACCAACCCAGGCCAGGGAGGATGCTCACACGTGTTTAGAAAGTCACCTGCTGAGCGTGCACCTGTGGCTGGGGCCTCTGTGAGGAGAAGGTGGTGGTGGAGCCACCGCCAAGCGCTTCGCAACTGTCACTACCCCTTTCCAGGCCTTCTGAGCAAGCAAGGGTCAGCTCCAGAGGCACGAGAGGGCTGCCCAATGTCCGGCCACCCCTCTGACTACCAGGAGCCCCAAGGAGGCAGGAAGGAAATGTCTCGCGGGGGGTGGGGGTGGTTTGCTATTTGGTAATCAGCAGAGTCTGAGGGGCCCGCTGAGCTCTTTTGTTGATGTGCTCAGCACCTGATCCTGCTTCACACAGGGGCACCTCGCTGAACGACAACCCACCGCCCATGGGTGTGGAGTGCGAGGCGGGAGGGGCGGTAAAGCCGGCTGCACTCATCCAGGTTAATCCCAAGCCGCCCCTCTGACCTGCAGCAGGAAATACAGTCCTAGTTCTGGGGTTGCAAAGTCACATGTTCCCAGGGGAACACGAGAAGCGTGTAGCTGGTGATCAGTGGATGAACTCTGGAACCAGCCCACCTGGGTTCAAATCCCAGCTTATAACGGGAGGCTGCGAGCAGGAACTTCACCTCTCCGTGCCTCCATTTCCTCGTGTGACCAACAGGAGCACTGACAGTCTCCCCACACAGTGCTCTTGGAGGATTAAATGAGCATGTGTCTGTGTACACGAGTGCGTGTGCACATGCGTGCGTATGAAAACGGCACCTGGTAAATTTAATAAAGATGCAGTACTTCTAAGCGCTCATTAGCTATTACTTTTTAAATAATTTTTTAAATTATTAATGAATTGAATAAAGCTGGACGCATATAAGGTGTAAGACAACAGTCTCTCAGTTTATCTGATGTGGAAATGGAAGAGGCGGATCCATAGGTACTGATACGGAAACAACTCCACAACAAATTATGTAAATAGGATACTGGATGTATGTGCCTGTGTCTGTGCGTGTGTGTCCACGTGTACGTACACACATGTGCATGCACGTATTGATACAGGTGTCCATCACCATTCAAATGCTCACTCTCTGAATAGCCACTGTAACTTGCAAACAGTTTTTACCCCAAATGCACCACCCAGATGACATGCCTGCCAGAGGACATGCATGTGCAGGCGCCGATGAAAGTACTGCTGTGCGTCAGTCTGCAAGAGGCGAGGAGCACGCCCAGTGCTCTCAGTGTTGAAAATCATCACACATCAAATGCAGTGTCCTGCCCACCCTCCTGAGTCCCTCCTGTGTCCTACAGTTTACTGCTGACCGGCAAACTACCAACCGGGGTACAATTTAGATGACGCCTTTAGTTTTTAACTGATTATTTCATTGTCGTTTCTATTAAGTTACAAAATAGTTAGAGGACAAAAAAAAAAATCAAAATTCAAAACCAATACTATACAGTATCCTACGTACTATTTGCAAACACGGCCAGTAACAAGCTCATTAAAGCATCAAATACTTAGGAATTTGTTGTTGTCGATGCTTTGTATTTGTGCAGAAACATTTGATGGGTTGGTTTCTGGGTATTTAAGGGTGTTAAGTATTACTGGGGAAATCAGGTGGATTTTTTACCATTGGTTGGTTGGTAACGCATCACCAGGTATATAATGTAATATACCACTATCCACAAATGATGCTTCCATCATGTTTTCAGGAAAGCACTAGGCTCAGCTAAGAAGGGATGCTCGTATTTGCGCATCTGTACATATGTGTGCAAATGCATGAGAAAAGGGGTAAAAAAAAACAAAGATTCCCACCAATTTGTTGACAACAGGGGTTACTGGCGGGAAGGGTGACAGGCACGTGGTGGGCCAGGGGGACTTGATCTGCATTGGTCGGAGTTTTTGCCAAGAGCACACAGTCATGAAGATGACCGACTTTATTTTCGAAGAAGGCTCCAGTGGCCAGAGCTCAGACGGTGCAACGCTCGTGCGGTGGGGCTCAGCAGCCGTGTTTCCTGCTTGACGAAGTGAGATAACACCACCACAGCGGCGGTCTCTGCACAAACCCCTTCCCAGCACCACCTTGGGTCTTCCTCAGTCCGGCCACCCCTCCACGGCCCTCCCCACCCATCACCTACAGACACATGCTTGGGGTTCTCAGCCCCTCCCACTCCTCGCCTCACTCCACCACCCCCTTTGCCCATTGTCCCCATGACCCTGTTCTTCAAACTCCTATTTCCTTTCTCCTCCCACTCTTGATTCTAGGCCGCTCTCAGGCTGCTCCCCACGCCTGGAACATCCTCCTGGCCTCGCATCAGGCATGCAGCCTTTTCCCCAGTTCCACACTCGACCTCAAGTGGCACCATCCCCAATGAGCTTAACAAATATCTTCAAGGAAGCTCCCCAGGTATTTGGGGGAAGACAGACAGACAAGGCTTGGACACCTTCCCATTCATGCTCCCACTCAGATCTTTCTTTAAGTCATTCAACAAACAGGTAGTTACTGAGCATCACCCTGAGTGCCAAGATGAAGCAGAGAGATACAGTTCCCATCTTTGGAAGCTCAGAGCCAGGAAGGGAAGACAGACACTGTGCAGACCAGCACACGAATGCGTAAACCTACAATTGCGCTGAACACCTCAAAGGTGCAGAATAAAGTCTACACTGGCACTTCTCCCCCACGAGGGGGAGAAAGGCTTCCCTGAGGGCTGGGTCTTGGCTGAACTCTGAAGGCTGGAGTTAACTTGATGAAGTGGGAAGGAGGCCCTGGGAGGAGTCCTGGAGTGCAGGGACCTCGGTCCGAATCCTGGCTCTGCTCCCCAACCGCGTGTGGGAGCCTGGGCGAGTCACCTGCCTCCTCTCTGCTCTTTCCTCCTCCGCACAGACAGTGAGAACCACACCTCCTTCACAAGATGAAAAGACATTAAATAAAGACCGCAGAGCCCCCGGAGGTCTCAGTCAAGGTTTGTTTAGCTATTGGGATGAATGTTCTTTCGTACCACCTTTCCATAACACCACCGCTCCTGCTGGAGGTTTCATTTTGTCTCAGTGTTGCTATGGCTCAGTGGAGGACCCTGCTTTAACCAACCCAGCGTGTTGGGTTACTTCACACACAGAGAAGCATCAGACCTCAAGGCCAGATAAATAACTGAGATGTACCACAGAACACCCAATTATAAAAGGTTCAACGGATGGGGAGCCAGAAAGAGCCCAGCTTTAGAAGAACCTAGCAGACACGTGCTTAAAGTCCACCCCTACCTGTCAAAGCCATACTTGGGATGCGTTTCTTTATTCTGGCTTAGCCTCTACTTTCTGACCTGTAAAATGGGGAAATAATATCCATCCCACAGGTAGACAGACCTGAAAGAACTTGGCAAAATGTAAACTTTTCTATGAGTTTTAGATAGCAAAAATTATTTTAAAGCCTAGAAAAGGAGGGTGGGGCAGCTGTCTTCATCTTCTGTGTTAAAAAACAATAAATAATTGTGGAGACTGTGCTGATGGCCAGCAGAGAATATCCCAGCTTCCCACTTCTATACGAAGAGATTCTTCCAGAAAACGACACTCAGATAACTAGGCAGCTGTTCCTATAAAGCTTTGTAACCATGCAGAAATGTCTGATGGATTGATTCATACGTGTTTAAGAGTTGTAAGTGACACTGGAGAAATCGATGGGGTTTCTCTTCCCTGTGGGGACTCTCTCTCCCCCAGAAGCAGGGAACACTCTCGGAAAGGAGAGTCCAGAAGAAGGAACTAGGCCTGGCCAGCTCAGCTTCCTTGTCCAGTTCTGGTCCAACCCAGCCCCCAGGAACCAGATGCCCTGCCCTCTGTAAGAGGGGGGCTGCCTCTAATACGCCTGTGGGCATCCAACAGGGCTCGACAGAGTGAACAGGTCAGAGGTCAGGGGCCAGAGATCAACTCTAAGCCAGACTCTCGAGGGAGTTCAAAGAGTGGACCTTCTCAGAGCCATTGATCAGTTACCTCAATTGCTTCCAAACTCAGGAGAAGATGAGAAAAAGAGCTTTATGAACTGGCCAGCTGAAACGCCAAACACTGACCATCAAATACTTCTTTAAATATTCATTGTTTTAGTGTCACTTAAATTCGATGTTTTCTCTCTCCTACTGGAAACTAAATGACAGTGATCCCATGCATGTTGACATGGGAGATGACTTAAATGGCGCCTACATTTTGTTATGTCTTAATTGTGATGTATTTTATTATGAATTGGAAAAAATACACATCTAGCAGTTCCTTCTATATAAATTTAAATTAAAAACAGTGAGTCAATTTTAAAATATGGATTAGTATAAAACAGGTGATATGCAGATATGATAAAAATTGTCACAGCATTAAAGGAAGGACTCACTCACTACCTTACACATGGCCTATTTGTAATTTGCTTTCCTTTAAACCAGTACTGCATACCAAAATTATACAGAGGGACTTCATTGCACAAAAACCAAATGTATATAGATTTTTTTTCCCCCGCTGAATCAACCAGTTTTTGGTTTGGGGCTTTCCTGGAGCCATATATGCTCCTGACACTATTTCTCCAATTTTGGTCACTTGATTATCAACTTGGTCAAGCCTGCCACCTCTGCAGGGTGCTGGCACTGTCTGTGTAATATTTGTCTTTAAATCGACTCACCTTTTTCACTTGAATAGACATATTTTAAGAATGAGTTTATGTCCTCAAAAGATAACCAGTTCCACCCACCATAATAATAGGAACTGTAAAATAACAAAGTCAGTGGAAACAGAACAATATTATTAAACTCTGCCTAGAAATAGCCGATGCCAAAGGCAAAGCCTCCAGCGTGGGTCTGAGTTATGGAAGGAGAGAAGCGACTGTCAGAGGCAGTGAGGCCATGTGACACTCCTGGATGGAGACAGAAGTCAGAGCGGTGTTCACCTCGTGGGGGCAGCAGGTCTTGGAGGTTGGTGGGTGGTCTAGATCCGATCTGGGGGGTGGGAGGCAGTGGTCAAAGAGGTGTACACACGTGTAAAGTTGAGCGTACACTCACCATTTGTGCATTTTACCACGTACGTGTTCTACCTTATTAAAGGAAACTATGTCATTCAAAAAGAGACATGAGAAAACTTTCCAAACGGAGGTGGGTGTGGCTATTAAGAGGGAACCCGAGGATCCCTGTGTTCATGGAACTGCTGGATATCTTGACTGTGGTGGGGGATACGGAAACCTATCCAGGTGACAAAACTGTCTAGAACTAAACACACACACACACAGAGCGCAAATAAAACAGGGGACATCTGAAAACCCGTGGGCTGAACGACGGCAGTATCCCCAGCTGTGACGTCATACCATAGTTTTGCAAGATGTTCCCATTGGGGAAACGGCGTAAAGTCTACATGGGACCTCTCTGTTTTGTTTCTTACAACCTTATGTGAATCTACAATTATCCTAAAAACATTTTCAATTGAAAAATACAGAGTATCAAGAAGGAAAGGAAAAAAACCATGTTAGTACCAAACAGGTGTTTTCCTTGACATGATCCAAAAGGCCAATGAGGAGCCGAGAAGGGAACCGTGCTCCCACCATCAATTCACACCATCAATTCACGTTCCCTGAGCCCTGTGGAAACCATGCTTTGCCGTGGCACCTGAGCCAGGGTCTCCCCTGGGGGACACGGGAGAGAGCATCCCAACCCTGTCACTGAGATATTTCTCCCTTCTAGAAGCCAACTCTGTACCCCGCCTTCCGCCAGGATCCATACTATTTCCAGCCAGGCCAGAAATAGATGCTCCTGCAGCCTTCTGATAAGCCGGTGACGGAGCCCCAGAGGAAGAGGCCTGCAGGGGGCCCATAGCTGGGCCTGGCTTGGAGGCGCACTCATTCACAAAGGGCAAAGACGACAGCCGAGAACACGATTTCTACGAACCATCCCAAGGCGTCTGCCTGCTCACGGTCCCCGCAGACGGGCACACGTGGACCCCCTCTGAACGACAGCCTCTCATTTCCTCACACCCCACCCTGACCTCCATCCAGCGAGCAGCACTGCACATAAACATGTGCCCATTCTTTGAGGCTGATGGTTCATCTTTTGCTGTTGTTTTTTTATAGGAAAAATAAGGTTCTAATAAGCACATAGACAATTATCTCAACTTTGACCAGCAGGGGTAGAGAAAATTCTAAAGGTTGACTGATGCTGAATCCTCCCATGGAAAACGCCGGTCCTCATCTTCCTACCAAGGACCTCTTGGCTTCAGAGGAAATCAAAGAGGAGAAAAGGGAAAGGAAGCCACATTTATAGAAACATCTGGTACAGCCAGGCAGCACACAAGAGATTTTGTTTTTTTTGAGTGGGAAGATTGGCCCTGAGCTAACATTTGTTGCCAATGTTCCTCTTTTGTTTTTTCTTTTTTTCTCTCTCCAAAGCCCCAGTACATAGTTGTATATCCTAATTGTAAGTCATTCAAAGTTCTTCTATGTGGGATGCCACCACAGCATGGCTTGATGAGAAATGCACAGGTCCACACCCAGGATCCAAACCGGCAAACCCCAGGCCACCAAAGCAGTGTGCAAACTTAACTGCTCGGCCACGGGGCCGGCCCCCTACACCAGAGATTCTGGCACACGCACGCTCATGTGAGGCTAAGACCATCACCTGCCTTCCACAGATGGGGAAACCGAGGCAGAGACTCAATGGCTTTCCAAGGCCATAATGGTCGAGCCAGGATTGGATCCCCAGCAGTCCAGCTCCTAAGCCTGCACTCTGAACCACAACACAGGGAAGATGAGCTCTTTTCCATGGAAGACCTCCCCCGTGCTCACAGCTTGCCGTGGCCAACCGGGTCCTGCTGGATTCCTCCTCTCAGGAGCATCCTTGCAAAACTCTCGGCCCCAAAACCCCTACAGGCAGGGGTGGCTCGTGGAGTTTCACAGTCTATGGACCACCAGCCAAGTGCCTGCTGTCCATCATCTCAGTGTTGCCTCCTGCACCCCGAAGAGGTGAGTGGCTGCTGTTACCAGCACCTTCATTTTGCAGAGGAGGAAACTGAGGCTCCAACAAGTTGGGTGAGCTGGGGTCCGAGCCCTGCTGGTCCAGCCCCAGAGCTGGCATTCTCCGACCCCACCCGCACCGGCTCCTGTGTTGGGGCTCTCGCACAGACAGACCTACCAGTTCTGCCAGCAGCACAGGGAGCCCTGCCCAGGTCAGGTCCAGGGTGGAAACATCTGACTTGGAGAGAGAACAGACCGGACCCTCCTTACAAAATATTTATTAGGTGCCAGAGCTGACTTCACTGTCTCCTTAATCCTCCCGCCAACCTTGGGAACAAACCCCCATTTTCCAGAGTCGGCTCAGGAAGGTGAAGTCATTCACTCAGGGCCACCTGGCTGGGCCTTGATGCCAAAGTCATCAGGGCAGTGATGCAGGGGCATCTCAAGGTGGGCCTGGTTCTTCCTCTCCCAGCTCCGCTTCCGAGGGGGCTGCTCACACAACGGCTTCTCAGAAAACCCTGGGGTGAATGGGCTAGATTCTGGCTAAAGGTGGGTCCTTTCTTGGGAGCCAAGTCTCAGCAGGCGGACAGAGATGCCAAAAGTATTGAGGGCTCCTGTTGCCAGAGTCAGTCGTTAGATAAAACAGGTGGAAATACATTTTCACCTCGTTAGTGATCATCAAGACAGGCCAAGGGTTTCCAGACGCCTCCCCACGGCAGGAGGCCACGTTGGCCAGAACACTGGCTCAGGACCCTTCGGACTGACCGACAGAGTCATGATCAAGGGAATGGGCCCAGAGGGATGTGGACAGACTGCCAGAGAAGGCCTAGGTTGTCCAGAAGCCCCTCCCAGAGCCTGGGGTGAGCGTTCCACAGGCCAGGTCACAGACCACTTGGCCCTCTTGGCCTAGAAAGTCCTGCTCTAAGCAGCAAAGCCCTCATTCCTCAGAAGGGTGACTTCATCCCGGGGTTCTTGAACACCAGCCGCAGTAGCCTCGAGCCAAATGCTCCTCTTTGCAGACCAGGAGCAGGTTCTGCGAGGAGCCCATGACCGGGAAAGGAAAGGCCTGGCTCAAAGGCCCCTTCTCTGGGACGGCTTCCCTTCCTCTCCTCGACTTCCCCTTTCCTGGTTCCCATCACTCTTATGGTAACTACTCGTTTCACAGCACGGCGCAAGCTGGGCACCCAAGAAGGCTTCAGATAGTTCCTGACCGTGGATGCCTGGACCTCCAGCACGTTAACACTTCCTGTGCGGGCACTCAGCCTGCTCCCTGACAGCTAAGGGGCACCCGCGGGCTCCCCTACCCGACCCAAAGCAGGAGGGCCGGCTCCATCTCATTCTTCAGCCTCATAGAAACGGGGTCTGGCCCTTACTCTGCCCTCAGTCAACTCAGTTATCAGACTGCTCACGGAAATTTCACTAAAGTGGGAACTTCTGCTTAAAAGGAAAAAACGAGCAAGCATTAGGAGAAAGTCCTTTACCCCCTTGTTGCTTAACCTGAGGATTATTCCTAAAAAGCAGCTACCGTGTGGAGCGGAGGCCAGGAGAGAGATGCCGACCGCGTCCTCCACTGCCACGATCACAATGGCTAACATCCCCCAAGTATTCACCCTGAGTCAGACACTGAGTGAAGGCTTTACATGCATTTCCTCATTTGAGCCACATGCTATCACCACAATATTATTATTATTACTCCCATTTAACAGAGGAGAAGCCTGAGGCTGAAAGACGACAAACCCCACAGCTGGTAACTGTCCCCAAGCTCCCAAGCCCAGTGGTGGGGCGTGACCGGCTCCAGCAAGACAATGGCCTGCAGAAGTTGGTCCCTTCTGCTGGGGACAGAGAAGGGCCCCGCTGGCCCTGCTTTGCCTTTGCAAATAAGTCTTCACTGTGGTTAGCAAGCCAGCCCTTCATTTCCCCACCAGGCTCAGAGTTTTGCAAACCAAGGTTGGGGGGTGGGGGGTGGCAGTTCCTGTTACAGCTGAGCTAGAAGGTGAGAGTCTTCCTTCCCTTTTAGAGAAGGCGGGATTGGGGCAAGAGGGGTCCCCCAATAACCTCCAGCCCGGGCAGGTCCCTCTCGAGTGCCCCCTGCACTAGGATCTGAGTCCAGCACGGGTGGTATGAAAACATGTCTGACTCCACAGCCTGGGGCCAAAACCCACAACCTGCCTCCCCCTTTCCCAGCATCTGTCAGGGACCCAGCCTGGGCTCCCAACTGGAGCTCGGTGTCAGGCAGAGGTCCAAATCCCACACCACCGCGTCACGGCCACCCACCCCCTCTGGCTCCCGTTGCCCCCTGTACAATGGAGACACAATAAGTGGGGCTGCCTCGCAGAGCTGACGTGAGGATTTAAGGAGACAACAGTTCACATCAAAGAGCTCAGCAGAGTGCGTGACACACAGCTGGTGCTAAATGTTTGCTGTTCTCATCCACAGACCACCATGGTGACGATAAGGTCCATCCACTCATTCAGGCAACAGAGGTGCTGGGGGCCCACGGGCCTGGCACTGTTCTGGGAGCTGTGGATACCAAACAGACCAATCCCTGCCCTGGAGGAATTACGTTCCAAGGTGGGCAGACATAAGCACATCAATGCATATTACTTCTAGTACCGGTAAGTGTTATAAGAATTAAACCAAAGCAGAGTAAGGCATGGTGGGTGACAGGACAGGAAAGGAGTTCTGGTAACAGGTGTGATCAGGGAGGCCTCCCCGGAGGAGGTGCCCTCCAAGCTGAGGCTTGAAAGGAAGTAAGGACAAATCCATGAGGATGTCTGGGGGGAAATATTCCAAGAGCAAAAAGCAAGTGCAAAGGCCACCTAGAGGAAAACGTGCATGGGGTGTACTAGGAAGAGCAGGAGGTCACTGGCTGGGACAAGCTGCGTATGTTCCCTGGAGACTTCCTGGCCGCAGTGCCTGCCCACCTCACCCCTCCTGCCTATACATTCTGATCACATCAGCTCTGCATCTAGACATTCAATCATTCCACCCGCCTGGAGCCTGCACCTGTACAGTCTTTGCACCTGCCTGGAGCCCCATCCCCTCATCTTTCTCATCCCTCTCCACTGGCACCCACTGTATTCATCCGGCTCCCTCCGGGGTCCTCTGGAGTCTGCCGTGGCCCTTGGTGAACGTTCTTACCATTATTTATTTAGTTCCACCTCCCTGCTCCTGGAAAGCAGGAAGTGTCCTGCTCGTTTCTGCATCCACGCATTGAGGCAAGTGCCTGGCGCCAAGAAGGGACTCCGTCAAGGGGGAGAACAAGGCCCCTGGAGAACATCTGACAATCCAGCAATTAGGCTGGAAATGTGCATTCCCTCCCACCAGGCGAGTCCACCTCTCAGGCTCCACCTGCAAGAAGCTCCCACCCATGCCGACCGCGGCACCGCTTGCCACTGCAAAGGAGACAGGGAACCCACATGAATGTCCAGCATCAGAAGAGTGAGCCAACTGGCTCTGGTCATCAATGGATCACTCCACAGCAAGTGAAAAAAGATCGATCCATACGTGTTGTGGTATTCTAGACGGAACATGGAACAGAAAAAGAAGATTCGTGGAAAAACTGGTAAAACCCAAATAAAGTCTGGAGTTAACAGTCATGTACCAACGTTGATTTCCTGGTTTGGGCAAATTCATCATGTAAGATAGGGGAGCCTGGGGGAAGACTATGTGGGAACTCTCTGTGCTACCTCTGCAACTCCTCTGTAAATCCAAAATTATTGCAAAATTAAAAGTTTATTTTCAAAAAGTGTTGAGCAGGAAAAAAGTTCCACAAAGTTTAAAAATTTATACAAATGGTAATGACTTATTTAAAAGACACAGACCAACTGTCATGGGTACCTGGGATTCTAGCTATCCTGATGGATGAAAAGCATAAAACAGAAAAGAGAAGGATACACACCAAATTCAGGCAGTGGTTATTTCTGGGAGAAATGACAGAGGGCTTTATAGTCATATCTGTAACATTTAATTAAAAAAAAGGATCTCAAGCAAATATGATGAAAAAAATGATAAGAGTTGGGTCACAGTGCATAGGTATCATTAATATTATTTTCTATGCTCTGCTGCATATGTTTGAAATATATCATAGTTTAAAAACTCAAACATGTATAATTAAAATAAACAAAATTTATGAATAGATGGAAACCACAGAACAGAAAAAGGGCAGAGCTGAGGCCCAGCCGTCATCATCATTAAAACCCAGCTTCTATAATTTTCTGACTATCCCTGAGACTAGAAATGTTTGAGAGATTCAAAAGGCACAACAGAGAATTCACCCAATGATTCCTCTAAAACCAGCTGCAGTGGGTGAGTGACAACCTCCTCAGGAGGTAACACGATGCAGTCCATTAACACGTTCCATGTGTGCACCCAGGATTTCCACTTCCGGGAACCCATCCCACAGAACCATCAGCGCAGGTGCACGAAGGTGAAGGGACAGGCGGTTTCTATTCTGGTGGTTGGAAATGTCCTCCTGTCCACCAGCAGGGGACTTCAGCAGAGCCACCCTCTGGAACACCAGGCAGCCAGCAAAAAAGAGTGGAACAGACCCACACATGCTGACAAGAAGGAAAAAGGCAAGCTGCAAACAATATGCGTTGTGTGGTCCTCTTTCTGTTTAAAAAACTGTACATAAATTTACGTACATGAGTGTGTGTGTAAGAACAGATATAGATGCTCACAGGAAAGATGCAAAAGACACACTACATGGCTCATACTGATTACCTCCAGGATGTGGGGGAAGGAAGGACAGATCTTTTTATTCTCACTTACATCATGTGAGTTTGTTATAATGAGCAGGTATTAGTTTTGTAATAATAGGGCAAGAATGAGGCCCCTTTAGCCCAATGTTTGCAGTGGCTAAATTAAAAAATAAAAACCTGGAAACACAGTCAAGGAAGAGAAATAGCTGAATTAATTGTGGTTCAGCCACACTGCGGGTTATTACGCAACCGGTAAAAAGGGCGCATTAGACTATCTGTGTCACCTGAATTGGTGAAATTTCCTGAGCTATTAGTCAGTGCCAGAAGCAAAATGCTGTGTACGTAGATGGTCAAGCCATAAAGAAAAGCAAAGAGCCAGGTGGGAAGAGAGGAGGGGTGATGGGGAGGACACAGCTGGGGCTTCTGGGAGCTGGCAATGCTGTAGGTCTGGATGTGAGGGATGGTTACACAGTGGTTCATCTCATAATTATGCATTATACTGAATATTTAACGTGTTACTTCAAATTAAAAAATAAAAAAGATTAAATACGCAAGACAAAGTCAATGCAGCAGAGTATCATGGCCACGTGCCCACAGCTCACTGATTTCATTTCCAGCCACTCTGCTCCCAACACCCTGCCCTTGTCTTTTTTTCTTTTTAACACAGCAAACGCTCTCTGACCACAGGGCCTTGGCACTTGCCGGGATTGGGAACCCATTCTCTCGCAGCACTCACTCTTCTCGCTTTGCCACACTGCCCCAGTGCATCTCCAGATCTAGGCCGAGTCTGAACGAGACCAACACAAACCCACCAGACCCCTAAACAGTGGACCCAGCGTCAGGACACTTGGTGACGTGGCAGTGTCATCCTGGAAAGAGGCCTCCGGTGATGAACCCCGGCTCTGGCCTCTCTCAGTTCCTTTTTTTGTTTTTTAATCCAAAATTTGGAAAAGAGAAGGACTGCAAATTGAGGGGAAGGAAATCCATATTTATTGGAAGCTTCTATGTAACACACCCTTCAGTAGGCGTTCTGGAAAATGCTGTACTGTCTGCTCTCCACGGCAGCTTCAGAAGGCTGGGGCCATATTGGTCAGCTTCTGTAAAAGGAAACTGACTCTTGGACGAGTTGTCTAACTTCATAGGGGGTGACCTTATGACCCCAAGGTCATAAGGACCCACCGATCAAAACCGTGGCTGATACAAGCAAACGAAGCACCCCATACCACATGACAGAACAACAATCGCCAAAGTCCTCAACAGTCTAAAGCAGACTTCATAAATCGTGGGCCAGGGAACTGCAACTAGCTGCAGAAATATTTTCTTAGGTCAAGATCCTGTTGTGTATTTATTTGTTTAAATGAGTCAGCACTTTTTAAAAAGGAGGAGATTTCACAATAATGACCTATATTTTCAGCGGCAGGTCTGTCGCCCCCGAGTCTGCAGCGTGGGGTATTACCGGCCCACCTTGCACCAGGCATGCACGGTCCCCCTGTTAACGAGGGTTCCCACCTGCCCCGGCATGTCGCCCACTCTGCAGCCCATGCTTGTTACCAGCTGTCCCCTAGAGCCAGCCCATTCCTCTTATGTAGGTCACCTGCCTGGCCTCCTATAGGTAGTTGAGTTTCTGATCCCTCATCTAGAACAGAGGAGGTGGATTTTAAAGGAATGATGCAAGTCCTATTCTTGGGTCTGAAAACTTAATTGCACCTGTACAGAAGCAGCCGGAGTCCCAAAACAGCACTGACCCTTTATAACTGTAGGAGATGTTAATTTACTAGGTGCCTTTCCATGCGTCCCATCCAGGGGTCCCATGAAAAAGCCCTGTGAGCCTTATCTCAGCACAAGGTCAAGGAAATGCAGCCTCACACCACACGGGCATCATGATAGAGATTCGTGAGCACGGGGCAATTCCTCAGGGGAACCGAGGAGGCTGAATCAGAGAGGATTCAGGGCCCAATGCCCTGGCTTCAGTTTTCTGACCAGCTGCCTAAGGGAAGCAGGAGGCTGGTTCTGCAGATCTCTAGCATAAAATCCACGACTTCCAAATGGATACAGGAAGAACTTTCCAAAAACCCAAGAGTCACTCCAAATTGTCTCAGGAAGAAATCACGGCAGAGCTATTCCAGCTAAGTGGCTTCAGGAAGGTCATGCCAGGTTTTCGTTTTTTGGGGTTTCTTCCCCAGTAATCTTATTGAGATCATAGTGGCTTATAACATTGTGTAGTTTCGGGTGTACATTGTTATTTAACTATTGCTGAATAGACTTCATCATGCTCACCACCAGTCACCTATTTTTTGTCCGTGACCATACATATGTGCCTCTTTACCCCTTTCGCCCACTCCCCAACCCCTTCCACTCTGCTAACCACTAATCTGTTCTCTTTATCAATGTGTTTGTTTATCTTCCACATATGAGTGAAATCATGCGGTATTTGTCTTTCTCCATCTGGCTTATTTCACTTAACATCATACCCTCAAGGTCCATCCACGTTGTTGCAAACGGGACGGTTTTGTCCTTGTTTATGGCTGAGTAGCATTCCATTGTATATATACCACATCTTTTTAATCCATTCATCCATAGAAGGAAAGTTGGGTTGCTTCCACGTCTTGGCTATTGTGAATTATGCTGCAATGAACACAGAGGTGCACAAATCTCTTTGGATCATAGATTTCATGTTCTTTGGATAAATACCCAGTAGTGGGATAGCTGGATCATACAGTGTTTCTGTTTTTAATTTTTGAGAAATCTCCATACTGTTGTCCATAGTGGCTGCACCAGTTGGCATTCCCACCAGCAGTGCTTGAGGGTGCCTTTTTCTCCACATCCACTCCAACACTTGCTATTTTCTGTCTCGTTAATTACAGCCATTCTGACTGGTATGAGGTGCTATCTCACTGCAGTTTTGATTTGCATTTCCCTGATGATTAGTGACGTTGAACATCTTTTCAGGTGCCTATTGGCCATCTGTATATCTTCTTTGAAAAATGTCTGTTCATAACCTCTGCCCATTTTTTGATCGGGTTGTTTGGTTTTCTGTTGTTGGGTTGTATGAGTTCTTTATATATTTTGGAGATCAATCCCCTGTCAGATAAATGGTTTGAAAATATTTTTTTCCCAGTCGATGGGTGGTCTTTTCGTTTTGTTCATGGTTTCCTTTGCTTTGCAAAGCTTTTTAGTCTGATGTAGTCCCATTTGTTGACTTTTTCTTTTGTTTCCCTTGCCTGAGTAGATATGGTATTTGAAAAGATGCTGCTAAGACTGATGTCAAACAGTGTACTGCCTGTATTTTCTTCTAGGAGTTTTATGGTTTCAGATCTTACATTCAAGTCTGACATTTAGAGTTAAATTTTTGTGTGTGGTGCAAGATAATGGTCTACTTTCATCCTTTTGCATGTGGCTGCCCAGTTTTCTCAACACCACTTATTCAAGAGACTTTCCTTTCTCCATTGTATGTTCTTGGCTCCTTTGTCAAAGATTAACTGTCCATAAACGTATGGTTTTATTTCTGGGCTTTCAATTCTGCTCCATTGATCTGTGTGTCTGTTTTTGTACCAGTACCATGCTGTTTTGGTTACTATAGCTTTGTAATATATTCTGTAGTCAGGGATTGTGATGCCTCCAGCTTTGCTCTTTTTTCTCAGGACTGCTTTGGGTATTCGGGGTCTTTTGTTGCTCCACATAAATTTTAGGATTTTTTCTTCCATTTCTGTGAAGAATGTCATTGGGATTCTGATTAGGATTGCACTGAATCTTTAGATTGCTTTAGGTACTATGGACATTTTAACTATGTTTATTCTTCTGACCCATGAGCATGGAAAATCTTTCCATTTCTTTATGTCTTCTTCAATTTCTTTCAACAATGTCTTATAGTTTTCAGTGTATACGTCTTTTACCTCTTTGGTTAAGTTTATTCCTAGATATTTCATTCCTTTTGTTGCAATCGTAAATGGGACGTTGTCTTGATTTCTCTTTCTCCTAGTTTACTGTCAGTGTATAAAAATCCACCTGATTTTTTTAATTGGTTTTTACCCTGCAACTTTGCTGCAGTTGTTATTTCTAATAGTTTTCTGGTGGATTCTTTAGGGTTTTTTATATAGAGAACGCCATCTGCAAACAGCAAGAGTTTCACTTCTTCCTTTCCAATTTGGATTCCTTTTATTTCTTTTTCTTGCCTAACTGCTCTGGCCAAAACCTTCAGTACTATGTTGAACAAGAGTGGGCACCCTTGTCTTGCTCCTGTTCTCAGAGGGATGGCATTCAGTTTTTCCCCATTGAGTATGATGTTGGCTGTGGGTCTGTCATATGTGGCCTTTATAATGTTGAGGTGCTTTCCATCTATATCCATTTTATTGAGAGTTTTTTTATCATAAACAGATGTTGGATTTTGTCACGTGCTTTCTCTGCATCTATTGAGATGATCATGTGGTTTTTATTCCTCATTTTGTTAACCTGGTCTATCACCTTGATTGATTTGCAGATGTTGAACCATCCCTGCATCCCGGGAATAAATCCCACTTGATCATCATGTATGATCCTTTTAATGTATTGCTGTATTCGGTTTGCTAATATTTTGTTGAGGATTTTTGCATCTGTGTTCATCAGCGATACTGGCCTGTAATTTTCCTTTTTTGTGTTGTCCGTGTCTGGTTTTGGTATCGGGATAATGGTGGCCTCATAGAATGAGTTAGGAAGCATTCTGTCTTCTTCAATTTTTTGGAATAGTTTGAGAAGGATAGGTATTAAATCTTCTTTGAATGTTTGGTAGAATTCTGCAGAGAAGCCATATGGTCCTGGACTTTTGTTTTTTGGGAGGTTTTTGATTACTGTTTCAATCTCTTCACTGGTGGTTGGCCTATTCAGATTCTCTATTTCTTCCTGATTCAGTTAGGGGAGGTTGTATGAGTCTAAGAATTTATGCATTTCTTATAGGTTATCCAATTTGCAGGCATATAGTTTTTCATAATATTCTCTTATACTCCTTTGTATTTCTGAGTATCTGTCATATTTCTCCTCTTTCATTTCCAATTTTATTTATTTGAGCCTTCTCTCTTTTTTTCTTGGCGACTTGGCTAAGGGTTTGTCGATTTTGTCTATCTTCTCAAAGAACCAGCTCTTAGTTTCATTAATCCTCTCTACTGTTTTTTTTTAAGTCTCAATTTCACTTATTTCTGCTCTGATTTTTATTATTTCCTTCCTTCTGCTGACTTGGGGATTTGCTTGTTCTTCTTTTTCCAGTTCTGTTAAGTAAGTCAGGCTAGTTTTTGAGACTCAGTTTCCCCATCTGTAAAATGGGTAGACTTGTCAAGAGGCATAAGGAGGACTTATCAAATGCCAAGGACAGAGGTTAATATAACACGCAGCTGCTGCTGTTCCAATTTTCAGTGGCTTCTCCATCCACCGCCACCATCATTTACTGAGTGTGTTATCCTAAGTGCTTTTTCTATATTAACACATTTAATTCTCAAACATCCTTACGACACAGGCACTACTGTTATTCCCATTCCATCAGTGAGGACACTGAGGCACATAAGATGAAGGAACTTGACCTCAAGGCCACAATGGTGAGGGCAGAGCTGGGATTCGAACCCGGGAAGTCTGCCTTGGTCACGACACTTACTGCCTCCTGCTACCTGTAGGAGGAAACAGGCCGCACTGGCTGTTTTTCTTGGCCCTCTCCATCTCCGGGCTGGGATTCCAGCGCTCTGCCCCTGGCAGGAGGGAAACACCTTCCAACAGGGATAAAACCCACAGACCTCGGGGGTGGATTTGACGTAGGAGGTGAAGGAGAGAGGGGGGTCAGGAGGACTCGAGTTTCCCGGCGTGGATAACTCGGTGGGTGGCAGTGGATCTCTCACTGAGATGGGGAAACGAGGAGGAGTAGGCTTTAAAGGCAGAGACCTTAATTTTTTTGGTGACGAGTTCCATTTTGGTCGGGTTGGGTTTGAAGGACTTACGTAGGGAGGACCAGGAGGGACTGAACATTTCCAGAGTTCCTCCTCCACTTCACACTTCTTCTCAATGACTTTTTCTGAGAAACCTTCCGTGGCCCCCAAGTCCTATTTCCACACCTTTCCCCATGACCCCACGGCACCCTGCATGTCCCCAACACAGCATCGTCACCTCGTCTAGCTCCCCCTTACACTGTGCACCCTCAGGGGCGGGACCTTGCTTTACTCAACTTGGGAACTCGATGCCCAGCAGAGCATCTGGTATGTGGTCAGTGCTCAATAAACATCCACCAAATGGACCAGTGAAAGGGATCTCGACGGAGACACACATTTGAGAGTGATTCATTTCCTATTACTGCTCTAACAAATTACCACAAACGCACTGGCTTAAAACAACACAAACTAATTATCTTTCAGCTCTGCAGGTCAGAATTCCAAAACGGGTCTCACGGGACTAAAATCAAGGTGCCCCAGGGCCACACTCCTTCTGCAGGCTCTGGGGAGAATCTGTGTCCCTGTCTTTCTCAGCTTCCAGAGGCCGTCTGCGTCTCTTGGCTTGTGGACCCTGCCTCCATCCTCAGAGCCAGAATCTTTCAATCTGTCTCTGACTCAACCTTCCACCCTCCCTCTCCCATCATTTTTTTTCTTTTTTTTTTTGAGGAAGATTAGCCCTGAGCTAACATCTGTCGCCAACCATCCTCTTTTTGCTGAGGAAGACTGGCCCTGAGCTAACATCCGTGCCCATCTTCCTCTACTTTATATGTGGGACGCTGCCACAGCATGGCTTGATGAACGGTGAGTAGGTCCACGCCCAGGATCCGAACCAGCAAACCCCAGGCCGCTGAAGCAGAGCATACGAACTTAACCACTATGCCACCAGGCCAGCCCCTCTTCCATCTTTTAAAGCCCTTATGACAAGATGAGGCCCACCCGGATCATTCCGGACAATCTCCCCATCTTAAGCTCCTTAATTTAATCACACCTGTAGAATCGTTTCTGCCATGTGAGGTCACATACTCACAGGTCCCAGAGAATAGCACGTGGACATCTTTGGAGGCCACTATTCTGTACACACAGGGAGTCACCATCCAATGAAAGGGAATGTCACGGGGAAAGGACTTAGAAAGGGCAGAGGTCACACGATGGCAAGCAGCAAGATGACCCCAGCCATGAGATGCATTTTATTTCTCAGCCCCAGTCTTGTGCCTTAATTATGACAATTATTATTGAATTGGAATGTCCAACCCCCACCCCCCCATCACCTCACAAATGTGGCACGTGAGGAACAGGGCAAGAGGGCCCGAGACAGACCCAAGCACTGTCCCAACACACAGTCACGGTGAGACCCGCAGTCTCACTCGGAGCCCGGTCCTGTTTCTCCACGGAAGCTGGCGGTGTCTCCAACACTCACAGCTCCGGGGGGCATCTGGCGCCAAATCACAATGCGACAAGCATTTAAAAAACTTCAACACAAACTCACACCAGCCAGGGAGGAGCTGGCCTCAGAGAACACATGGGCAGCGGGGCCCCATGCCCCACCCCACCTGGACCCCAGCGCAGTGCCGGGCAGGCGGCAGCGCACAGGAAGCCTGGCCTCCACCAGCACGCAACTCGTTCCTCTTCCTGCTCGAGAGAGGAAGGGAAAGGAAGGCTCTGTGCAGCAGCCAACCCGGCCACAGGGGCCCAGGGCCGCCTGACCGCAGAGAGAGAGGCGCTGAGACCAGACCCCGGGGGAGCCAGTGCACCCCAAGTCCCGAAGGCTGGCCCCAAACAGTCCAAGTCAGATGGACAAAGCATAAAACGAACGCCAGGTGCCACGATCTGGAACGCTACCTTCCTGTGAAAGCATGGTAACATAATCTAGCACTCTATGTAAGCATCCTCTCGCTGCTCTAACAAATCACCGCAAATTCAGCGGCTTAAAGCAACACAAATTTATTCTCTCAGTCCCAAGGTCAAAATCAGTCTCCCTGGGCTAAGGTCAAGGAGTGGGCGGGGCCGGTCCCTTCTGGAGGCTCCAGGGGGAGTCCGTTTCCATGCCGTTTTCAGCTTCAAGTGGCCTGGCCGCCTGCACCCCTCGGCTCGTGGCTCCTTCCTCCACCTTCAGAGGACGTCACTCCGGCCTCTGCTCCCCTCAGCACATCGTCACCTCTACTCACTCGGACTCTCCTGCCTTTCTTATAAGGACCTTTGTGATGGACGACACTGGACCCACCTGTGTCCATCCAGGATGGTCTCCCATCTCAAGACCCTTAACTTAATCACATCTGCCAAGTCCCTTTAGCCACGCGGGGAGCATATCATATCCATGGGGTTCCAGGGACAAGGACGTGGACATCTTCGGGGGCATTATTTGCATGGTGGACATATGCCTACGCTTCACCTCCCTGTGCAGTGATCTGCAAAGAGGAGTGTCTTATTTCAAAGATGGCTTTAGAAGCACCTTCCCAGGCAAGCCAAAGCCTAGCCCGCCCCTCTTGCCTACCACAATTAAAAAGATAATAGAGGGGCCGGCCCCATGGCCAAGCAGTTAAGTTCACATGCTCCACTTCGGCGGCCCAGGGTTTCGCTGGTTCAGATCCTGGGCGTGGATATGGCACCACTCGTCATTTCGAGGCGGTGTCCCACACGCCACAACTAGAAGGACACAACTAAAATGTGCAACTGTGTACCGGGGGATTTAGGGCAGAAGAAAAAAGAAAAAAATATTGGCAGTAGTTGTTAGCTCAGGTGCCAATCTTTAAAAAAAAAAAAAAATAGAAACTGAGGCACAAGTTCTGGGACAAGGAAAGAGGAGAAAATGAAGCGAAAAAAAAAAAGACACTCCATATTTGCAGCACCCCAGCATGTGTCAAATGCAGTACAATGTGCTTTGCATATACACTTGAGAGTCTGGTCTCATCTTTGCCAGGTAACACAGAGGAAAACTGTGCCTCAGAGAGGTTAAGGAACTTGCCCAAGAACACAGAGCCTACAAATAGTGAATCTGGGATCCAAACCCAGGCCTGTCTGGCTCTTGCTCTGTGCCACGCTGAAAAAACTTGGATTTAAGATTTTTCTTTTTTCTTTTGGTCCCCAAAAGCCGTTCACAGCAAAACCTTTCCTTTTGGGTAGGAAATTATGCAAAGCATTTGCCACTGCCCCCACTCACTTGGCAACTCAGCAGAGAAAGATCTATTTTGGGGCTTTGCGCTCCAGTGATCTGCTCACTTGGCCTAGAGCTCACCACTGCTTCTACATTTTTTTTCTACAGAGGCCACTTCCTGAGGCTCAAATGAGGCAAGCTGGTGGGTCTGCCCAGCAAGACCGGAGCCGGGCTCAGAGCAGGACACAGGGCGAGAAATAGGCCAGCGCTGGGGAGATCAGAGCTCCCAGGACCCACCTCAAAAGAAAACCCACCCATCGCAGAAGAGGCAGCGGCTGCCTGTGAGCCTGCGCTCAGACACAGCGTCCGAGCCCGTGACGCAGGCAGCAGCCATAGGGCCACCCTTTTCATCATTTCCTTCACTCATTCATATTATTCACAAGAGCCCCAACCTGAAAACACCTCCAACGTCTACCACTAAGTTTGGGGGCAGTCGGTTACTCAGCAGTAGATAAATGAAACCATTCTTATCACCATCAGTAACAACCACCGTTCACCGAGCATTCGCTCTCCGACGGGCATTCTAATCACTCACAGGAACTCATTTAATCCTCGCCACAATCCAGTGAAGTAGACAATCTCCCCCCGCTTCACAGAAGGGGAAGCTGAGGTGCCCAAGGTCACCGGTCAGGAGAGCAGGTGAACAGACTTAGGCGCATGCAGACAATGCAATACCACTCAGCAACTGCAGACGCTAAGACCTGCGACAGCATGGATGGACCTGAAGGACATCACACTGAGCAGAAGCAGCCAAACGTGAAAGGGGACACACCGTGTTATTCCATACGAGAAATTCCAAAACAGCAAAACAAGCTTAGAGCGGCAGAAAGCAGATCAGGAGTCACCCGGCGTAGGGAGGGAGGGTGATTGCAAAGGTACATGAGGGAACTTGCTAGGGTGAAACATTCCTTGTCTTGATCAGGGTGGCGGCTACAGACATGTACACATGTGCCAAAATGCACTGAACTATGTACTTAAAATGGGTGCATTTCACTGCATGTAAATTATGCCTCAATAAAGTTCATGTAAAAAGTTAAAAAAAAAAATGGGGCCTAGCAGTTAAGTTCTGCGCACACTTCGGCAGCCCAGGTTTGGTTCCCAGGTGTGGATCTACACCACTAGTTGGTCGCCATGCTGTGGCAGTGACCCACAAAATAGAGGAAGGCTGGCATAGATGTTAGCTCAGGGCAAATCTTCCTCAGCAAAAAAAAAAAAAAAAAAACCAAATCCAGACACATCTTCTATCTCCCAGAAGATCATAATCCTTCAAGATGAAACATGACATCTTCATAGAAAGCAACCAAATGCTAGCTTGGTTCCAGTGATCCCTGGATGGCAGGCAATGGGAGGTATTTTTCTTTTATCTGTGTTTTTCTGTATTTTCCAAAGGTTCTACTATAAACATGTATTCCTCTTGTAATGGAAAATAAAATCAGAGACACTGTAATTTCAAAAACTCAAATGGGATATAGTCCAGCCTTCCTGAGATGGCTTCGATAACTGCTTCCCCAGAGAAGGGTGAGAGAGACTGGAGGAGGAGCCAGGAGGTGTATGTGGCTCAGTCTTGGGCTCCTGGGTGCCTTGGGCCCAATCCTTGGCTTCTGTGAGTCTGGCCGTACAAAAGGGACTCATATGAGCCCCCTTGCCAACTCTGCCCAACCATCTGGCTCTGCAAGGGACACAGACCACTGCCCACCCACCCCATGCATCCTCAGGAGGAGCCCGGCACCCAACAGGGTCCTTATGGTCCACACCCAAGCCCTGCCACCCCCCACCAAGCCCCAGAGGCAGGTAGACCAGGATTTGGATCCCGATTCTGCTGCTCCCTGGCTGCGTGGCCTTGGGCAAGTCACTGGACCTTTCTGAGCCTCAGCTTCCTCATCCGTAAATCAAGGGAGTTACACTTGCTTATGAGAGGGGACTAGAAGGAGGAAATGAAATGATGGTATTGGGTTCACCCTGAGTCTTCACTAAAAGGCTATATATGTCTTTACTTTTGATTCAAAGACTTCCCACTCAAAAAAAAAAATTCCTATGAGTTCCCACTAATTTATGGAAGAGGAAACAAACCTTGCCCATTCGTGCTCCATCTGGACACCAACTCCCGTGATGCTCCCCTCCACACTCCTCCCCGAAGCCAGGGTGACGGGTGTAGGCAGCCCCCGGCTCCCATGCAAACTCATGACAAGGAACGCCCTCCTAGAAGCTACCACAATCGCTTCCCTCTGCTTGCGAGCGCCGACCAGGCCGCCACATCTGATGACGGCTGTGTCCGGATGGATGGCTCCGGCCCGGCTGTCGTGCAGGCCAGCGAGGCCTCCAGAAACACAGCCCCTGCCGGACAGATGGTTCCTGAAGCTCAGGCTTCTAGGACTCCAGTTGACTGCAGTTCAAGGGTATCCCCCAGGCCGGGCAGGGGAAGAACAGCATTCGCTCAACGTCTGCAGCGTAGCCGGCTGTGCCAGTCACCACGCAGCGCAGTGGAGCAGTGAGCAGAACAAACACGGCCACCCTTCCAGGGGCTGGCACCAAGAGAGAGGGCACCAAAGGCCCACAGGAATAGTAAATAACCACAAGTATGACAAAGCTCCCAAAGAGAAGGGCATGATGGAAAGAGAGAGACTAACGGGGATGGGCACTGGACAGAGAGGCAGGAGGCGAGCAGCCAACTGAACCCATGGATTCTCTGAGCCAGACAGGCCCTCGCCAACGACGAAACCAAGGCACAGAGGATGGAAGGGATCAGAGTGATTGTGAGAGCTCAGCACCAGCTCTCTGAATCCTCACCACAACCCCATGAAGCACTGTAATCCTCACTTCACAGATCAGGGACTCGGGCCACAGAGAGGAAGTGACTGAGCCCAGGTCACGGGGTAGGAAGGAACAGAGAGTAGATGATGACCAGGTCCCTCTATCTTGCCCTCCCTCCCAGAATCTGACTTCCCCTTTGAGTTCTTGCTCTCAGCCCCAAAGGTTCACATAATCCCTTTTTTTCCCCCTCAAGGAATAAGGGACATTAGGCTATACGCTCCACAGGGGCAGGAGCTCGTCTCGATTTTGTGTACCCCCACCTGAGTCTGACACATCATAGGCGCTCGATAAATGTGTTAAGTAAAAGAATCGCCAGGCACCCTCTGATAGTACGCAAACACACTCGGAGTCTTCTGGAAGGGCAGGTGTGTCTGAGAACTTCTCTTCTACCAACAGGGTTCACAGAAGCTGTAGTCCCACAAAATACAGTTGACAAAGGGCATTCAAAACCACTGCAGTGCCTTGCACAAGAGTAGACAGTGACCCTCGCGACAATGACGATGGATGAACAGGACACCGTGGTACACTGAAAAGCACAGCCATTCCATCTCAGAGCTCCGCCCACCAAGAAGAGGGGTCTATTTCCCCCTCTTTGAATCCGGGCTGGCCTTGTGACCTGCTTTGACCAATAAGACTAGACAGGAGTGACACTGTGCAAGTCCTAGAGCACAGACCTCAAGAAACCTTGTGGCAGGGCCAGCCCAGTGGTGCAGTGGTTAAGTTCGCACGTTCCACTTCGGCAGCCCGGGGTTCACCGGTTCAGATCTTGGGTGCAGACCTGCATACCACTTGTCAAGCCATGCTGTGCCAGGCATCCCACATACCAAATAGAGGAAGATGGGCACAGATGTTAGCTCAGGGCCAGTCTTCCTCGGCAAAAAAGAGGAGGATTGGTAGCAGATGTTAGCTCAGGGCTAATCTTCCTCAAAAAAAAAGAAACCTTGTGGTTTCTGCCTTCTGCCTCTCAGAATGTTTGAGACTGCTGCATTAGGAAGCCAGGCCAGCCTTCTGGAGGATGAGAGGCCGTGAGAGGCCATGCGGAGAACAGAGGCGCCAGCCCACAGCCAGCACCTGCTGCCAGCACATGAGCGAGGCCATCTTGGAACTTCCACGCGAGTGAGCCAGCCCAAGCAGTAAAGGAACTGCCTCAGAATCATGCCAAATAATAAACCCTTGCAGTTTTAAGCCACTTAAGCTTGGCACAGTTTGTTTCACAGCAATAGATAAACTGAAACCAGTATTACCACTATCAACGACAACCACCATTCATTTAGCACTTACTATGTGCCTGGCATTCTTGTAATCACCCACATATTAACTCACTGAATCCAAACATCATCCTGGGAAAGTGGATAGTATTTTCCCCTCTTTTAAACAGAAGGAGAATCAAAGGTGTTGAGAGATGAAGCAGTTTGCCCAAGGTCACAGAGCCGAGAGAGTGAGCACGCCAGGATTTGGACAGGATGTGGTTCCCACGAGCCGGTTCTCACCACTGCTCTATACTTGCCTCTGTCTATAACAGTAAAATTCTTGGGGTCTCCCAAACTGATCCATTCATTCTGCAGCCACACGGCTATCTGCCTTTTGACCAACACTGCCCACTTCTTTGTCAAATATGCTGAGAGGACTCACCGTGTCCCCACTCTGTAACACAGCCCCCCTCCAAGCGTCATAAACTGGCCAGAATGCCATTCGTGGTCTTCGGGCATCAAAACGACAGAATGACCCAACTGTAAACTTGGATGAGGACCTCATGAGGACCCTGTGTGGTCTTATATAGAGACAAGAACGACAGTGTTACTTCTTTAATTGATATGGTGCTCGTGTGTGTGTACCTGTGTTTGTGTGTGAGTGTACTGGTGTTTGTATGCTCGTGTGGGAGCTCATGCATGCACGTAGATGCAGTAAGAATAGGGAAATACAGAGGCAGCCACATAGGCAGCGTTCCAGACGCCTGCCACAGGTGCCCCGGACAGGAGAGCTGGAAACTGCGCACAGCAGGTCTGAGATGTCCATCCTCGGAGGGCAAGAGCCCCAGTCAGGGCAGACAGTGGCATCTCCCCTCCCAGTAGCCTGGACCCTGCTTCCCCACCTCCAAGTGGCCCAGGCTACGACAGCTCATCTCTCAGGGCTGCTGGGCTGCTCCGCTCTCCTGACCATCCTCTGGGAGGCAGCCTTCCGAGAGGGGTTCAGGAGGGTAGCAGGGAGAAAGGGCGCCCCAGCCATCACCCTTAACCTCCTCCTTTCCGATCCAGCACTGCCTGAGCCCGCCCCCAGCACCTCTGCAAGATGGGATGGCAGGCCCCCTTCCCTGTCAAAAACGTCCAGACGGCCCTAAAATGAACAATGGAAGAAAACACACAAACACCCAGGCAGGGTTTCACACGCGCACACACACACACACACACTCACTCAACTCTTTTGAGTTTCCTGAAAGAAAAAATAAAGCTCCTCTCTAGCCACAATAATAACAAAAATAATAAGATCTAAAACAGTTTTTTGTTTTTTGTGAGGAGTACATGCTTTACATATACTAATTCATTTTATCTTCATAACTGCCTGACATAGGTACAAAAATTATTCCCCTTTTATACGTGGGGAGACTGAGGCCTGAACGTCACACCCTCAGAGAGGCCTCTGCTGAGCACCCCTGCGTGGGTCCTCCCCGCCCCCGACCTGTCCTCACTAGTAAGGGCAGGTCTTCATCTTCAGGTCCCTGTAATTACCCATCTCTTCCCACTGGCAAACAAGGTGCATGAGAAGGACCTTGTCACTGTCATTTGCCTCCACTTACACAGCATCCAACAGACGTAGGGCCTGTCACCTCCTAGGCCCTAAACGGGTGGTTATGCAACAGGCACAGGAACAGAGAAACCCGGCTCAGAGAAGACCCAGAGCCCGGGGAGAAAGAGGCAGAAGCAGGACGTGGCCCTGGGCATCCGAGTCCTTCCCACACAGTTAACAACGCAAGCACGCTCTTGGTTCTGGAACCCCATCGCCCCAGGAGTAAGGAATCATTTCCAACAAGGGACAAGGTCCCCTTCTCAGACTTGACAGATGGCCCCAAACTGGGTAACGCCTAATCATTATCTGAAGACTAATTTGAAGGGCGCTAAATAATAGGCATTGAAGACCTACAAAGGCTTCCACCAAGAAGAGCAAGATGACCGAAGGAGCCACCTGCTCGGGGGCTGGAGCAACATCAGGCAACAAAACTGGGTCCCGCAAGAAGGCCGGGTCCTCTGGAGCTCAGGCCCCGCGCTGCCGGAGAGCGCCTGTGCTCTGGATGGCTCGTGAGCCCCTGGCCTTCGAGAGGGCCAGGAGACCTTCCGATCGACAGGAGTCCACAGAACCCAGGCAGGGGACAGGCAGAGGGGAAAAGAGCCCCGGACCATGGCAGTTCTAAAGCACAAACTAGGAAGTCGTGGAGAGTGGTCTCACAGCCCCCCCAAGGCCTCCTCCTGGAGGGACAGGGCCCCCTGGGACTGTATCTTCTGACCCTGGGGTCCCCAAGGCTGGGCCAAGCAGAAGCATCTTGCTGTCCTGTGTGGCCCCGAAGCTGCCGAGGCCACGACCCGTTGGTGACGGCTGGGAGACCCACACCCTAGCCTGGGCCCACCCGGGAGAGCTGAGACCCTCCAGCTGAAGGACCGCTCCCCCGCGCTGTGCAGAAAGCCTTCCGTGTAATAGAACCGCCTCCCTTCACACAACCACCCTCAGCATTAACGCTCATTGCAGCAGGTGGTTTATTTCAAGCCTTCTGAGTTCCCAAACTGTGGACAATGACCGCTCATTCCTTTCATAACTGAGAAAAAAGAAACGCTTAAACATTAACCTCAGCAACTGGAAGGTTTCGTGCTGGAAGATTTGTCAGGTTGGAACCACCTCTGAAACCAGCAGTCACGGCAATAACAAAAGTGACGACATGTTGGCATTCTCCTTCGCAGCTGACATCTATTGAGCACTTACTCTGGGCCAAACCCTGTGCTATAAACCTGGTGTGTACAAGCTCATTTGACCTGTACCCCAACTCTATGGGGTGTGGCCATTATGATTCCCATTGCATAGCAAAGAAACTGAGGTTCAGAGAGGTTAGGTCAACTGCCCATGGTCACACAGGAAGGGAGCAGTGGGGCCAGAACCGGAGCCTGGATCTTTGCCCTCCAGTCTCCCTGTGCTTCACCTCCCACTGCATGTCTTTCCGTCTGACCCCTGCTACACCCTACCCTGATGACCCCCCAGGTCGGGCCTCCACTCCTAAACATTCTAACAAAAGACTATATGCCTGCCCCTCATCTCAGCTAAAACAGGTGGGTGCCCTCAAGAGACTTTATCCCCACTGAGAGCACAGTGCAATGAACAGCAAAAAGACATTCCATCCCTGGATCCTGACCCCGCCCCTCCCACTACGTTTTAAGACATTTATACTCCAGCCACAAGAGTCTGGCACAACAAACAGCCCGGGTTCCCCACCCCTACCTCCCACTCTCTCCTCCAGGGAGGGGGCCCTCTTAAGAGCCACCTACCAGAGCTGCCTTCTAGACATCTGGACACATCCAAGGAGAGTTGGCCCTGGCCACCACAGTCTCTATCTATGGGGACTAATTCTGTGCCACAAATTCTTTGCCACTTGTCCCATTAAGAGGTGGAATCTATTTCTCTCCTCCTGCGTCTGGGCTGGCCTTGAGACTTGCTTTGCCCAAGAGAATGTGGCAGAAGTGACCCTGTACCGGTTGCAACCCTAAGCCTTAAGATGGTCTCCAGCTTCCTCTCTCTCTCACTCTCTCTCTCACTCTCTCTTTCTCTCTCTCTCTCGGAAGCCAGCGACCATGTAAAAAGTCCAACTACTATGAGACCACCGTGCTGTGAGGATGTTCAAGCTAGTCACTGGGAGGGAGGGAGACAGACAGACAGACAGAGACAGAGAGACTGAGTGCAGGAAGGAGCCAGAGCAGGTAGACGAGGAAGGAGAGCCTTCTTGGGACCCCCAGCCCAGCCATGAGCTGAATACCGCCCAGTAAGGGATTCCAACCAACACCAAGAGGGACAGGACCACTCCCGGCGGGGCCTGCCCAAATTCCTGGCGCACAGAATTGTTTTAGGTCCTGTGTTTTGATACGGTTTCTTATACAGCAATAGATCATTGAAACACCATCCTCAAACTGGCTTCCAGGCCTGGGGGCCGAACTGCCTTCTCAGGAGCCTGACACGAGGAAAGGCCTTTCCCTCAGCGAGTCCTGGACGCGGGGTAACCCAAGCCACCCCCTACTGATGATTCTGCAAACAAAAGCACTCAATTAAGGCCTGAGAGACAGGCTTCACATACAGGCTTCTAGTGTGCACACCAACCCACAGGCAGAAACCCTCGCTCCCCCACTTACAGACCACACAGAGTGGCAGAAGCAGGGGTCAAGCCCAACACTGCTCTTAGATGTGATGTCCCGTGACCTCCACAGCCCATCAACCAGCCACAGGCACCCCAGGAAGTGCACACCCACGACCCTCTGGGGCACAGCTGAGATGTGGCCTTGGGCCACAAAGCACTGCCTACAGGACCAGAAAGACCACTGTGAGATCATTCTGGCTGCTGTTTCCTGGGGTCCCATCAGGTACAAAACCTCCCATGGTCCCTCCCAGAGAGCGACAGAACTTATCTCATTTTTATTATAAATGCATTCACGTGAACGTTCGACCAACGTTTGCCAACCCTCCAGACAATAAAGTCCACGAAATTCAGGACCATGTCTGTTTCAATCAGAACGCAACACTTCTTTGCCCTTAGATGACCAATAAGTAGTTATTAAATAAATGAATAATGGGAGGAATGAATGAAGCAACGATGACTGGAAGCAAGGAGATGACCAGTTAGTGACCGCCATCTTTGACGGGTCTTCAAGAGCTACACTCCAGGACGTGTTCTCCCGACCTCACACTTCCAACGCAGCAGTTCCCAAAAAGCTTTCACTACCATGCAATAGAAAAGGCTAATTCTAAAGAAACAGATCTTCTTCCCTCTCACACCTGAGGTCTGGTATCTCCTGGAAAGCAGGATCTTGGGCCACAAGTTTCATCATGAGGCTTCCCATGGGTGGCTTTGGTGGCAAGAGTCTCTTTCTCTCTCAGGCCTAGAGGAGAAGCCAGGTGCATGCTCTCCCACCCATCCTCTGGCCTCTGCAGACCTCGTTCTTCTAGTATTCACATCATTGGTCCAAGCGGTGGGCCTCTGACGAAAGCAGACCCAGTCTTACTCCTGACTTGACATGCACAGCCAATTCTCATCCTTCAGGGAAGTTATAATCTATAAAGTCACCATGAACACCGAATTAGCAAAAGTTGAACCACTGCTCCTGAGAGCAACACAGGGCTAGGGTCCTACCAGCCTCTGGTCACGACATTTTCACCAGCCAATCAATATGTGACCTCATTTCATGCATGTTTCTGTTTAAAGATACCTTATTTAATATATCACGCATCTCTGTCTCTATGCATGTCCACAAATGACTGCAAAAGTGTCACGAGATTTGGTTTAAGGGTTACAAATAAATTTTATTGAGTAGGCGAATTTGGAACTATAGAATCCAGGAATAATGAGGACCAACTGTGGATGCTCTCTCAGGGCTGCTGGGCTGGGGCTGCTCATGGTCTCACGATCTGCTCTGTAGACGAGGTCTGTCTGCGAAAGGAGAGAACAAGGACGGAATGCAAAGGCCGGCAAAACGATGAACAGAGACCGAGAGAGGCAGTTCCTGTTTCTGCTCCCCAGGGCCCTGGCTCCTTGGATCCCACGAGTTACAGAGCATTCTTCTCGGCCACAGGTTCCAATAAATTCTCCTTTTTGCTTAAGCTGGTTTATGACTCCACCAGCCAAAAAGATCCCGACTTGTGCCCTGGGCAGTGGTAACGGGCCATCAGACACACTCTGTAGAATCAGGACAGAGGTGAGAGAAAAGACTGGGCAATCAGCAGCAGGAGAAGAAAGGCACACCTGCATGGACACGCACACGCACACACGCTCCCCAGTCTGCAAGATGATCGGTGCCACTTGGGACGCAGGCCACCCCCAGGAGAAGGTTCTATGGGGACCACCAGGCAATGTGCAGAAGCAGAGCTGGAACCGGACGCTCAGGCCCAGTGATCAGGTGTCACACCTAAATCTAGGACAGACGGCCAGGCAAACTGCAAAGCCAGCAGATATGCACGATTCCACATTTTCAGTCTGTGTGGGAAAATAAAGCCACCTGACCTCATGAAGTGGGGACACAGATTCACCACCGTGATCATGACAGCAGCTGCCACACACAGAACACATTTGCTGCTTGGGGAAGAAGGCAGAAGACGGAGATAACAAAGGAAGTGGGTAACTCGAAAAGAGGAAGGAGCCAATATTCTAGAACTGTGCTGTCCAATACAGTAGCTACTGGCCAGATGTGGCCAAATTGAACTGGTCCACATTGAGAGATGGTCTGTAGGTATCAAATACACACTGGATTTTGAAGTCTCGGACCAAAAACAAGAATGTAAAACCTCACTAATAATTACATTGTGTACATGTTGAAATAATAATACTTTGGATAAACTGAGTTACACAAAATTATCAAAATTGGGGGCAGGCCCCATGGCCTAGTGGTTAAGTTTGGCGTGCTCCACTTCCGCGGCCTGGGTTCTCTTCCCAGGCGCAGACCTACATCCTTCGTCAGCAGCTGTGCTGTGGCAGCGACCCACATGTAAAACAGAAGAAGACTGGCATAGATGTTAGCTTAGGGTGAATCTTCTTCAAGTAAAAAGAGGAAGATTGGCAACAGGTGTTAGCTCAGGGTAACTCTTCCTCAGCAAAAGAAAAAAAATTATTAAAATGAATTTCACCTCTTTTTTTTTTCTTTTTACCTTTTTTAATACGGTGACTAGAAAATTTAAAACTATACATATACATGTGGCTGGCATTGGTGGCTCACATATTTCTTTCAGACAGCACTGGCCTAGAAGTAGCCCAGTTTGGCTACAGCAGAATGGAGTGGGAGATGGATGAGTGGGCAGTGTAGGTGGAATGGGGAAGACGGAGTACAGTGTGTGTTCAGATCTTTCGCCCACCTTTTAACTGGATTGTTTATTTCCTTATTGTTGAGTTTTAAGAGTTCTTTGTATATTTTGGATACAAGTTCTGTATTAGCCCGGTGTTTTGCAAACATTTTCTCCCAGTCTGTGGCTTGTCTTTTCAACCTCTTAACCTAAAGTTTTTATAGCACGTGGTGATTGGGGAAAGCTGGCCTGATGCAGCTCCTCTAAAAAGTCTGGTAACCTTGAGCAAGTCACCCAAGCTCACTTAACTCACCAGTAAAAGGGCTGACTGTGATACACGAATATCTATACACACCTTCACATGGATACATCTGTGCTTGTAGTGCCCAGCTCAACAACGAATCATGGCACTTGCTCAATAAATGCAATAATTACTACACCTTCAAGAACGTTCCTCTTCCTGGTGCCAGCAGCACCCCCCAATTCCATTTCCTGCAGTCTCCCTTAGGGGGCGGCTGGGAGCCTAACAGCAGGCAGAGGGGCCCAAGAGGGCAGTTAGGAAGCGAGGAGGCATTTCCAGGCCTCTGTGAAAAGATTCACTAAGTATGGACAGCTTCGCCAAGGCATTAAACCCTGAAATGACGGAAAAATCTGTGCCTCACCTCACCCACAGCATCTGGGTGAAACTGAATATTTACTAAGGAAACTAAAAGGGGCTACCACCTTCAAACAATGGTCCTTTTGTTCTGCAAAAGCAGAAGCAATGGTTAAAATTTATGGTTCTAGACTCGAGCCAGGAATCACAGCCCTATTGATCAGCGTCTATGGCCATGTTCTCCGTGCTGACCTTTTCAGAGCTTCTTCACTCAGTTCCCCCCATAGTAAGGACCCAGATGGCAATGCCAGGCACCAGGAAAGTGAACATAAGGACACCGCCCACAGAAAGCAAGTGTTTACAGGAAAACAATGCATCAACTAACAAGCATCCAATGAGTTCTATCTAAAATAGAACAGTGAGCCATCAGGGAAATGCATAACAGAACCACATGAGACATGACTTCACTCTTACTAAGACAGCTATCCTCAAAAAGACTGACAATAACAAGTGCTGGTGAGGATGTAGAGAAATTGGGACTCTCGTTTACTGCAGGAGAGAATGTAAAATGGTGCAGCCACTTGGGAAAACAGCCTGGCAGTTCCTCAAACAATTAGGTCAATGAGTTACATGTGACCTAGCAATGCCACTCTTTGGCATATATCCAAGAGAATGAAAATATATTCACACAAAAACCTCTACATGAGCATTCACAGCAGCATTATTCACGGGAGCCACAAACAGGAAACAACCCAAATGTCCATCAACTGATGAATGAGTGAAGAAAATGTGGTCTATTCATACCATGGAATATTACTCGGTCATTACAAGGAGTGAAGTGCTGACACGCTCCAACATGGACGAACCTTGACAACACTATGTTAAATGAAAGAAGTCAGATGCAAAAGGCTACAGGTTGTATGAATCCATTTATAGGAAATGTCCAGAAAAGGCAAATCTATAGAGAGAGAAAGTGGATTCCTCCTCAAAAAAAAAGTGGCAGCTCATGGCGGTAGTTATTCAATCAACAGCACGCATTTATTAGGCACCTAATGGGAGCGCCTGGTGCCAGAAGCTAGAAGGACAGAGATGAACAAGGCACCACTTGCCTCAAGGAACTAGAGTCCAGGCTTTTCATTCCAGACCTAATTCTGGTCGGCAACTCTGCACAGTCAGACATCTTTGGAACCAACTTTAAAATGGGAGGTCATGCAAAGCCTCATTCTCAAGAAAGGAAAATGACACCCAACTCATACCCCAGAAGACGGCCTGTTCTTCTAAGAAATAAATGAGCTGAGCAATCAAACAACTGGAACTAAGTCCCAGTGGTCAACTTTGGAAATTACTAGACTTCCCTCAACGTCAAATTCTCATCGAGAAGATTAGGAAAGTATCAACTTCACGGGGTTGGTGTGTGGATTACATGAGGGCACATCAGCAGCCTTGGCCCACAGTTCGGGCGCCACCCCACGTGGGCATGTTGACGCCATGGCGAGATCCACAGCCTTTAGCCAACAGCAGAACCGAGCTGCTGGTATCACAGCCTGGGACAGAATTAACGCCAAACCAGGAGAAGGAGCACATGTGACACTCACAAGACCCTCCCTTTGTGGATGAATTCCATATCTGCGGGAGACGTAAAAGCTGACAGACGTCCAGATGCCAGCAAGAGTGGTAGGAGGGCACACGAGTCGGCACAGCTTTCCTGGGGACAATTGAACACTGTGCCCAGAGCCCAGGACACAGCCTTTCCTTCCTCCCAGAAATTCTTTTAGAAATTTATCCTGCGAAATGGCCAGGGACATGCCTAAGAGTCAGCTATAAAAATGCTCCCAGGATCACTGTTTGAAGAGCAAAATAATAAACTACATGATGTCTGAAAATAGGAGACTGGCAAACAAATAAATAAAAATTAAAAAACAAGATAGAAAACGACAGCCACTTAAAACAAAAGGGAAGCCATATGCTTAGAATGGAAAGATTTTCATAATTGGAAACAACCTAAATGTCCATAATTAAAAGCTCAGGGAAGGGCCGGCCCACCGGTGTAGTGGTTAAGTTCACACACTCTGCTTCGGTGGTCAGGGGTTCGCAGGTTTAGATACTTGGCATGGACCTACACACTGCTCATCAAGCCAGCAGACCACATACAAAATAGAGGAAGACTGGCACAGATGTTAGCTCAACAACAATCTTCCTCACCAAAAAAAAAAAAAAAAGGACAGGTAAATCTATCAAGGTGAACTCGCTGAGTAAGACCACTAAGGGCAGTTAAAGCTACCGAGACTAACATGGATACCTCACAAACAATACATTATATATTAATTATAGATTAAAATTTTTGAAACAAATGTAAAAAATATATATAGGAATGATAATTATCAAATCGTGATACTGGTTTCTCTAGGGAGGGGTATACATAAGGACTATATTTATAATATTTTATTTCTTAAGAACAAACAAAACAGATCTAAAGCAAATATTATGATTTGTCTAAGTTGGTTAGAAAGGTGTATTCATTTCCTGTATTTCCTATAACAAATTACCAGACTCAGTGCCTTAAGACAACACAAATTTATGATCTTAAGTTCTGGACGTCAGAAGTCCAATGTTGGTCTCACTGGGCTAAAATCAAGGTGGCGGCAAGGCTCCCTTCCTCCTGGGGGTCCAGGGAAGAACCCGTCTCCTTGCTTCTCCCAGCCTCTGGAGGTGGCCTGCATCCCTTGGCTCGTGCCCCCTTGTCCACCTTCAAAGCCACTGATCTCATCACTCAGACCTCTGCTTCTGTCATCACGTCTCCTTCTCTGACTCCCACCCTCGTCCGTTCCTCTTTCACTTACAAGGATCCTGGGATGACACTGGGCCCACCCAGATAATCCAGAATAACCTCCCCATCTCAAGATCCTTAACTTAATCACACCTGCAAAGACCCTTTTGCCATATAGGATAACGCAGTCACAGGATCTGGGAATAAGGATGTGAACATTTGCGGGGGCTTTATTCTGCCTACCACAGAGTGTACAGAAATCATCGTCGTCATCATAGCAGCAGCCGCAGGTAACCCCTCCCGAGGGCTTTGGGATACTCATGAGGCACTAGCCCTAAATGTGCTACATAATTAGTCGCCTAATCCTCATGAGAACCCAGCGAGGAAGGCACTTCTAGCATCCCATTTTACAGATGGGGACAATGAGAAGCTAAATCACCCGTCCATGCTCACAAACATTGCAAGTGGCAGAGCCAAGATCTGAACCCAGGCAGCCGGACCCTAGAGGACATGCTCTTGAGGATACACGTTCTGTTGTAGTCCTTACACCAAGCTCAACATTTAAAATAGAAGAAGATGTCACAACGTAGCACAAAATAAAAAAGGCAAATTACTACAGAGTATTATGAAAGGACGGCATTTTGTAAAAGTGTATTTACATCTTGCAAAAAAAAAAAAGATCTGGCAGGGCGAGCACCAAGTGTTAACACGCCCCGCTCTGGGTGTGAGGAGAAGGGGTTGTTATGCTCATCCAGTTGTAGTTAAAATGTTGCTACTAATGAATACATGTTACTTCTTCAAGGAGAACAAAGTCAGAGTTGTTTCAATTAGGGGAAATAAAACAAGGTCAGAGGAGACCGGCCCAGAGCGGTCTTAAACAGGAAACCGGCCTGACGTTTGCCCTCGGCCAGCCCAGCTTGGGCCCTTCTTGCCTCCCGAGGACACAGGTCCTCCTCCAGCCAGGCCCCAGGGCAGCAGCGGGGAGCTGTTCCCACTAGCAGAGGCTGGCATGGGCCAGGACGGCCTGCAGCGGCTGGGCCTGGTGGGGAGGCGACACCGGGTGAAATCCAACCAAGAGGAAAGATGAAGCCAGAGGAAGCCAGCGGGACCGCTGGTCCTGAGGCTGGCGCCTCCGCCTGTGAGCCCCGCAGGGTCTTCTCCTCCTCCTGCGTTCTCTCTACCATGCTGCGCTCATTGTGACTTTGCTAGTCTCCATTCTACAAATTAGTAAATGCCCATGTTTTTCTTTCTCAGAACAGAATCCTTCTTCACACACACAGACACTTCACCCCCGCAAAACCCACTCCCACCCCCGGCCACCAGCAGGACTGTGTAAGATGAGAGCAGCACCTTACAGCTTCTTCCCAGCTGTTCTGGGAGCATGGAAAAGGCCCCCTTTGCTCTAACCTGGCATCTTTACCGATTCTGTTTATAAAACTTCACCACTGCCCTGCTGACACAGCTCCTCCCCCAACTCCAGGCTGCCCCAGCCTCGCAGAAGGAGAAAGGCGAGGAGCTGAGCTGCCTGCCTACACCAGGCTCAAATCCAAGGGACCTTAACCCCAATAGGACCCCTGCCCTGAGCCGCAGAAGAGCAGGAGGCGGCCGCCTGCACACAGGTGGGCTACACCGAGGCCTCCAGGCGCACGCAGACACAGGCACTGACAAGCCATCAGGGCAGGACGGGCATGAGGCAGACTCTGTCAAGCGCACAGCATGCACGTTACATGGTATTCACAAAAGTAATCGTCACACCCATCCTATGGGGCAGCTCTGCCATCACCCCACCCCACAGACGAGAAAACTGAAGCACAAGGAGGCTAAGTGGATTGCCCAGGGCCACACAGGCAGTAAGCACAGGGCCAAGACGGGAACCACGGTATATGGTTAAAAGGGAAGTTGTCATGGAGATGCCCTGTGTCCACCCCAGATACTGCCATCTCCGGGGAGAAGGAGGCAGGCAGAGGCTGAGGGGGCATCCAGGTCCTTTCTCATCTGCTGACCTATCTGCGTGTCTGTGAGGCACCCGCTGTGGGCCAGGCACAGGCCAGGTGCTGGGGATTCCTCCCTGGTGAGCTGGGAGGCCTCACTCTGAGGGCAGGCATTGCCAGAGGGCAGGTAAAGTCGACACTAGGATTTCTGGCTTCAACGTCAAACTGCACAGCATTTAAATCTCTTGCAAGACAAAACAAGACAGCATGACTTTGCTGGCCTGATAGGCGAAAGTGTACATTTATTATCTAAGGCAGACCGGGGGTGGGCGATAGGGATGATTCTCTTTCCAAAAGGATTCACCAAGGGATGCCTCTTATCAGCTCCCTCCCCTAGGTAGACACCCCTGAGAGAGCTGACTTGCACCAATTTTTCAGGAGCCTCTAATTACACGAAGTGGGGTACCCCTGCATCCCAGGGCTCACCACTACTGCAGGGGAGAGATGCTTGTCCCAGACGCCTTTCTTGGTGATTTACCTCCAGGAGCTCATCTGATCCTCCTAGTGACCCTATAAGGTAGGTACTATCATTCTTCCCATTGAAGAGGACACAGAGGCACAGAGAGGTAAGTCTCTTGCCCAAGGTCACACAGCTAACAAGTGATAGAGTCAAGATTCAAACCCAAGCAGGCTGGCTCCTCAGTCCCCACGTTCAACCAAGATCCTAGACCCCCTCTAAGGCCCCGTCCCAGGCCAAGACCACTGCAGCTAGGAAAAGAGATGACACCGGAATACAGCAAGGGCCCCTCAATTCCTTTACGACAAACTCCAACTTGTCTATAATATCTGCAGCCAAATGGACACATCAACTGCTGTGCTCGCCCCCAGTGTCCCTCAAGCCCCTTGTAAAGGGGAGTATACTCATTTGTTAGGGCCGCCACGACAAAAAAACACAAACTGGGTGACTCAAACAGCAGAAGTTTATGGTCTCAGAGTTCTGGCAGCCAGAAGTCTGGGATCAAGGTGCTGGCAGGGCTGGTTCCCTCTGAGAGCTGGCAGGGAGGGTCTGTCCTGCCTCGCTCCTAGCTGCTGGTGATGGCCGGCAAGCCTTGGTGTTTCTTAGCTTGGAGATGCATCACTGCAATCTCTGCCTCCATCATCGCACGGCCTTCTCTCCGCGCGTGTGTGTGTGTGTGTGTGTGTGTGTGTGTGTGTGTGTGTCCTCTTCTTATAAGGCTTCGCCACATGAATCAGGGAGGGAGACACAATACCACCCATAACAGGGACCCACCTCTGCCCATAAGCCCCGAAGAAGCCAGGCTACGTTCCCCAACAGGAGACCCACCTAAACTGCCCCTCACACCCAAGGTGACCAGAGAGGACACTGGCGCCAAAACAGCCAGTCCCCGTGCACTGGGTCCAAAAGAGCCGGCCGATCAGAGGCCTCTCTTTGGAGCCTGGAGAACCAAAACCTTCTGATGGGGCTGCACAGAGTCAAGGTGGAGAGGGGCTTTGCTGGGGAGGGTCTAGCCACAGCCAAGAGGACACCTAAGAGGGCTGACAACACCTGTCTATAGAGAGATGTCACCACCAGTGGTGCTTGTCACAGACAGGATGGGAGAGTCCTCAGTGCTGCCACCTCCCTTTCCCATGAGGCCCCGTGGGAGGCTGTTCATTTTCCTAAATTCTTACAGGACCCCCACAAATCCCTACAATCATTCTATTCTCCAGCCATCAGCGGGGTGCCAACAGCCACCTCTGCATCCTCCAAAATTAGGGGCCACAGAAGAGCCCACCAAACCTATTTCCCTCTCTTCCCGGCGCACAGCTAGGCCACGTCTCCCAGCATCCTTTGCAGTTAGTCATGTGCATGGTTCTGGTCAATGGAAGGTGGGAGGAAGAGGCACACTGGCTTCAGGCCCGGCCCGTAAAATCCTCCCAAGCTGTCCTTCACTCTTCCTCTTCCCCCAAGTGCTGGCTGCACACAAAGGATCCTGCGGTGGCCTCAGATGCCTTCGGGGATGGTGGTGCCCTCAGACAGCAGAGCCCCACTCCCAAATCCCACTGGATCATAGACTTGAGTGAGAAACTTGTATCATATCAAGAAATCACTTGTCACTGCAGCTAGCATACCCTGACTAACGTGGAAGCTTCACTGCTGTGCCCTCTGCCTGGAATGCTCTTCCCCCACAGCTTCCCATGGCTCCCTCCTTCTCGCCTTTCAAGTCTCAGCTCAAAAGGTCACCTCCACACTGAGGCTTCCCCAAGGCCTGCCCTCCTAAAATAGTGCTCTTCACTGTTACTCTGTCCCAGTGCTCTGTTACTTTCCTTCCTGCATCCACCACAATCGAAAATGATTAAATGACTAGTTTGGCTTTTTCTGTATTTCCTATGAGACCGTACGCTCCTCTAGGGATCTCCTCTGTCCTATTCACTTTATCTCCAGTGACAAGCATAATACCTGACACACGCCAAGTCCTCTTTGAATATCTGCTAAATCAACAAAGGAACAAACGCTAAGAACATCAAGTGATTGCATCCAGGTCAGAAAACAACCCTTGAATAACCACAGAAACCAACTCCTCCACCGTCCAACATACAAGCAGGCCTGTGTCAATGTCAAGAATAAAAATGTCAGCTCCATTTTTCACACCAGCAGGCTCCAACGTGGAGAACCGGTACCCCAGACGGGGAGCAGGACAATCCACTGGGTGCAGGAAGGAAAATCATTATATAAGTGGAAATTCTAATATTTAACTCATCCTTTCTACAACGCCATTTCCATTTGATGCTAATGACAACGATGATGACAAGAGCGGCTAACGTTGAGCGCCTGCCTCCTCTGCGCCCAGCTCTGTTAACAGCAGTTTACATACATTACTTCACTTAATCCTCACAACAACCTGATCAGGCAGGCTCTTTAATTATTCCCATTTTACAGATGTGGAAATAGAGGCACAAAGAGGTGACATGACTGGTCCAAGGTCACATCCCATTTAGGTGGAAGGGCTGGGATCTGAAATCGGGCTGCAAAGTCTGTGCTATTGTAATACATAACTGCACGTCTATAACCAAAAATTAAATAAGTTTACAGACGTTGGGGACACTGGCTGAATCTTATTTCTCACGGGATGCTTGACTGAAAGAGCTTGGGGACCACTTTCAGACAAGGGATTTCTTCTTAGATGGAAAATGCCAGTGAAAAAAAATCTACTTCTCCATTGTTCAGAAAACATTTTGATAAAATAACACTTTTCAAAAATATTCATTTTTAATGGATAAGAAGCGCAAGGATGGTTTCCTGAGATCCAGCTATACAGATGGGGCTGAGACACAGCACAACCTCCTTTCACTGCTCCTGGCTCTCTCACCACTTGTCCACACCGTGCGGTCTCCTCCTGGCACGTCGGTCTCCCCCACTAACCAGCCATCTCTAGAGGCTCCTTCTTCTTGGCATCTCGGCACCCGGCCGAGCGTGTCCTCTGCATACATAAGGAAGAGGTGCATTTCCCTCTTGTAGCAAAGAAAGCCTAAACGATGCTGTTGTTCTTGGATTCCAACCGGGGTGCTTCTCTATCACACACAGAACTGAAACATCTCTGAGATCACAGAGGAGGAGAAAGCAACACAGAGTAGGAAGAAGATAGGAGACTCCAAAGGCAGACAGACTGAGCACAAATTATAGTTCTGCCCCTTGCTGGCCGTGTGGCCTTGGCCATGCCACCTAGCCTCCCTGGGACTCGGTTTCCTCATAAATAAAGTGGGGATGCTTCCTGCTTCACAGGGTCACTGTGAGGACTTAATGAGCTGTTATAGGTGACGGGCTTACACTGGGACTAGTACACATGGAGCAGCTCTCATCAACAACAACGTCGTCGTCGTCATCATCATCATCATCATCATCAGGCAGACAAGCGAAGAACCTAATACCAGGAAACAGAACAGCTCCTATTTTTGAGAATCCCTCATTCATGGGCAGCCACAACTTGCCAAAAATAAGCAGATGGGGAAAACATGTGTAAGCGAAAGTGAAAACTTCAGGATAAAAGCTTATTCAGTGGAAATGGACACAGTCCAAAGCCTCAAAGGCAGGTTCTCGCCGCTCCAGCCCTATCCAACTCCCCAAACAGGTGGCACCACATTTCAAGCCTCCCAGGTGGACTAGACAGTCCCGAGACCCCGAGGGGTCAACTCAGAAAGGCCCCCCGAGTGGGCTCCTTTCCACCTGGAGACTGCTCAGCTGGGGCCCGGGAAGAAGAGAAAAACCACACAGGCAGCACTTCCCAGCAGTTCCACGAGCTCCCTGCCTACATTCGGAGGCTCTCAAGGAGGCCAGTGGGGGAAGGAATCCCGGGCACCACCTTATCCATCACCCCTGGAAAGCAAGCGGGAGACCAAGGGCCAGGAAGTGAGTGGCTGGCTGAAGATCCAGTCTCCTCCATTCGAAGTCAGGCCATGTGACTCCCGCCCATCGCCTTTTTTCTTTTTTCTCTTACTGTATTATGTTTCAATTATGCAATATTTCCCGCCTAAGAAAAAGTACATGAAATAAAATCCATTTGATTCTCACCCAATAAGGTAAGAACTATTATTATTTCATTTGACAGATAGGGAAACTGAGGCACAGAGAGGTCAAATAACTTGCCTCGGATCGCGCACCTTGTAGGTGGTAGAGCTGAGATCTGAACTACGAGTCTGGATCCAAGTCCAGGTGTTCTCATGGTCTCTTGGCTCCAAGGTGGCTGCCATCAATCCCTTCCCACCCTGGATGTGCATGCCACCCCCTCTCCCAGAGAAGGCTCTCCATACCTTGAACCTGAGCTGGCCTTGGTGAACTGAGCTGGTACAAGTGACTTCCTGGGACTCTTGGAACACGCACCCTAGGGGGATGCCAGGTGCCATGTAAGAAGTCCAACTACCATGGGACTGCCAGGGGGCAGGTGCTCAGTCAACTGCTCCAGTTGAACCTAGTCTTCCAGCCATCACCATCAAGGTAGCAGATGTGGGAGTGAAGATTCTGGAACCTTCCAGACCAGGTGACATACCAGTTGAGTACCACCAAATGACCTCAGTCCAGGCCACAGAGTAGAAGAATCACCCAGCCAAGCCCTGCCCAAACCTCTAACCCACAAATCTGCTCGCTCACATTCAATGGCACCTGCTGAGCCCACTTAGGGATGGCCAGCCAGCCGGCCACCCGGCAAGCCCCTCCCTCAACTCTCTACCCAGGCAACTCCTCCACTAGGAGGCCCCCCCAATTCCTCACCACCTCCCCACACCCAGATGGCTGAGAGCCCTCCTTCCTCACACGGAACCCTCACTGTGGTACTGCTCACACCATCCTGCGATGGCCGGTTGCTGATCTGTCTCCCTTCCAGGACAGGGACTCCATCCTTCCTTCTCTCTCTCAACAGAGTCTAGCACCCAATATGATGGCAAATATGGACCGACCACGTGAGACAGCTCCATCACGACAGGGTCCAAAGAGAAACCCTATTATAGCCAGCGACATCCTATGGCTCTAAGCAAAGCAACACGTGACGTTAGACGAGGGTTTCTCAACCTTGGTACCACTAGCATCGTGCACTGGATAATTACTTGTCGTACAGGCTGTCCTGTGCCTCGTAAGACGTTTAGGAGCATCCCTGGCATTGACCCACTAGATGCCAGGGGCACACCCCCATCCCAGTTAGGACAACTAAGAATATCTCCAGGCATTGCCAAATCCCCCTGGGGGAAGGGGGAAGACAGCCCTGGATGAGAGCCACTCACTGCTTTAGACAATGGGATTCATGCGTGTCTGCCCTCACCCAGGCCTGCACAAGGTTTATGACACCCATCCAGAAGTCACCTGCCACTTGCGAAGTACCCTAGAACTGCACGCCCGTGCTCCTTCATGCTCGCCTGCCCCTTCTAGACCTCACAGTAACCTGCAGGTTCCTGCTAACTAGGCCCCTGAAGAAACGCTACAGCTGGGGGTTCCCTCAGGAATCACCCTCACGACAGAGGCTGGAAACGTGGCCCTGGGAGTCCCCATCCTGGGCCCGGAGGCCTGCGCTCTCACAGTGCTCAGGCGAGCACCACTGCTAAACTCTTTACCCCACACCTGGCTTTCACTGTCGCTTTACAAACACACGAGCACAGCCCCCTCACACAGGATGGCCAGAGCGAGTTCAAAACCCCAAACCCAATCACATCAACCCCCTTCTGAAAACCCTTCAGCAGACCCCTGCTGCCCTCCAGAAAGAGCCCAAATGCCTAGGCGAGACTTTGCCACCCCGGACAAGCCGGGCATGGCCCATTAGCAGCAACAACGGCAAAAGTAATAGCAGCTGCTCCACGGGTTGAGTGCGTACCCCACGCGAGGCACCAGGTCGAACCCCTCTGATGTATTTAGCCGCTTATCCTTTCCCAACCACAACCCTGTGAGGTGGACACCAGTATTATTCCCATTCTACAGACAAGAGAGTTAGAGCTCAGATAGCAGATGTAACCTGCCCACGGCCACACAGCAAAGTTCATCCAATGATGCTGGACAAGCCCCACGCTGCTCAGACCTAATGACACAACGACGGCTCCCTGGGAGTAGAATCCAGTTCAACTCCTGTGGTATCTCAGTACCTAGCACAGCACCGGGCAGAGTCGGCATCCAGATATGGGCGGATGGAAGGATGGACGGATCTTCTCTAGAGGAGTAGATAACCAAACGCAGCCAGTCACCAGGACCACCTGGGGAGCTTCATAAAATACCAACCAGCTAGCAACTGACAGTCATCCTCAGCCTCTCCAGGGAGAAGGAATAACTGCTTTGTTAACTGAGTGGGGAAAACTGCAGGGCATGGATTTCAGGAGCCAGAATCCTGTCTTGCGCCCCTCGGAATGTGCTTCAGGAGACGGTTCCAGTAGGCTGTACTTTTAAAAAACCCCAGGTGTTCCTGATGGTCAGCCAGGCTTGGGACCCACAGGTCAAGAAGAGAAAGGACCCCCCGACCCCTCTCAGTGTGGCACACCTGTATTTACCATCAGCGGCCGTCCGCCCCCTGAGGCCCCCACCCCCGCCCCAGCTGCAGCAGGTCTCTGGGCCACCTGGGAGGTCGAGCGGGCCAACCCAAACAAGACTGGGGGGAAAGCTGGCCGTCTCCACACACGGGCATTTTCAAAACAGGGCTTGTGGCTCTGTGCCATTTGCGACCTGCTTGGCTCCGAAGCCAGGGGAAACCTTCTGGAAAGCTGTTTAATCTCACCCATAATAAGAGAAACCAAATGAAGAACTTTGCCAAGCTACCAGAGTCTTCCCATGAATGGCCAAGTTCAGAACTCCATGGCAGTGTGGAGAGAGTGTGGGCGACAGGGCCCCTCACACCTCGTGGGCTTTTGTGGGGCGTTGCCAAATTGCCCTTGAAATTTAAAACACCCCATACCCTTTAACTCAGAAATAACACTTATAGGAAGTTCTCCTTCAGATATAGCCCTATGTGTGCATAAAAGAATAATGCAAGGGTAACCCTCACACACTGCTGGTGTGGGGTGTGCTGGTGCTGGTGGTGGGCATGTAAAATGGGGCAGCCACTTGGGAAATAGTCTGGCAGCTCCTAAAATGAAAGCATAGAGTTACCACATAACCCAGCAATTCCACTCCTAGGCAAATACCCAAGAGAAATGAAAACATACGTCCGCACAAAAACTTGTACACGAATGTTCACAGCAGCACTATTCATGATAGCCAAAAAGCGGAAACAACCCAACGTCCACCAGTGAATCAACGGATAAACAAATTGTGGAATAGCCATATGATGGAATACTATTCGGCCACATAAAGGAAGGAAGTCCTGAGACACCCTACAAAGTGGATGACCCTCGACAACGTTATGTTAAGTGAAAGAAGCCAGTCACAAAAGGCCACATATTATATGATTCCATTTATAGGAAATGTCCAGAACAGGGAACTCTATAGAGACAGAAAGTGGATTAGTGGTTGCTTAGGCAAGGGGAGGAGGACGGGGAATCCAGGATGACGGCTAATGGGGACAGGGGTTCTTTTGGGGGTGATAAAAATGTTCTAAAATTGATTATGGTGATGGTTGCGTATATCTGTGAATAAACTAAAAACCACTGAATTGTGCCTTTTAAATGGGTGAACTATACAGTATGTGAATTATATCTCAATAAAGCTGTTACCAAAAAAAAAAAAGACTGCAGGCATAGCTGCTGCAGCTAATAGAAAAAACTGGAAACAGCCCCAATGTCCACCTCCAGGGCTTAGCCTGTGATGCTGCAGCTAGAACACTCTGTGGCCGTGAAAGAACAAGGGAGAATCATGTGTTGATAAGAAACCACCTCCAAGATAATTATTAAATTCAAAAAAGAAATCAAGGCGCAGAAATGTCTGCAGCAGGTACCCATTTGTGTAAAAAACACGGTACACACATGATACAAGCACAGAACAGTTGTGGAAGACAAAAGAGCTTGTCTCTGGAGCACAGGATGGGGTTAGGGAAGAGAGACATTTAGTGATGAATTGTTTGATTTTCCACCAAGCGGACATTTTAATTTTTCCATCAAAAAACAGTCAATAAAAAAATGCAAATTAAAGCAAGTCTCTGCAACTGAAAATTGCTTAAGTCTCCTCACTCTACTAAAAACAGTTTAGAAACTTTAGGAATGGAACCAGTTGCCCAATCTAAGGTGGGGTGGGGAAAAGAAGAGACCCCCCACCAGGACCAGAACATCATCTGAAATCTACAGAACATTCAATGACGCGCTGCGTCCACATGGAGCTGAAGGCGAGGCCTCTCAATCTGCGGTTTGCAGTAAAACAAAAAGGCATCTGGCTACCAAGCTCTAACTTTCTGCAAGCTCCGGCCAGGTAGCCCTCCAGAGGGCAGACAGCTTGACCATCACTGGGAACCACACGACTCCTGATGCCGGCAGACCAGGAGCGCACCCCCTGCCAGCCCAGGGGAGCCGTGTGCATGTCATTTCCCAGTTGGCCCCGAGAACCTCTGCTGCCTCACCAGCTTTCTGGCTGAACTGCCCCTCTTGCTCCAAATGCCATCACAGACCCAGACAAAGTGGCCACGCTTTTCATTTTCAGAAGAGAAGAAGGTATCAGACCAACAACAATGGAGTGAGCGCGGAAGGCAGGAAGGTGAGACGGCGCGGGGCCGCACCGCCCCGTCCGCTGGTACTCACAGAAGCCCTCGATCTTGTCGGCCGTCTTGCTCCAGGCCACCTGCCGCGTCTCCATGATCACCTGGACGGTCCTGCGCTCCGGCGTGGACTTGCGGAAGCTGAACACGGTCATCACTGTGCCCAGCTCCAGGGCCCTCTTGATCTGACTCTTCTCGTATTCCGGAAGGGCGTTCACATTGACCATGGTGTTCATTGTCGGCCACTCCAGGGAGAAGGAAGCAGTGAGGGAACAAGGAGGCTGGAGGGCAGAATAAAGGAGTGAATTGGTTGTAGTTAACAGAGGGGATTTAGTTAACAGGGGTTGGATTTCAAGAGCCAAAATCCTGTCTCATGTGCATCAGGACGAGTTTTAGAAGGTTCCAAGGGCAGGGAATCACTGACCACTCAGAGAACCCAGGCAGGACAAACAGAGGTTTAAATGGAAGTGGCGGTGTGGGAGGAGCCCCCTCACCTCAATGACCCAACCGTTATCCCGGCTTTGAATAACCAAATCGCCCCAGCCTGGCTGTGATGCCCCCCACCCCCACACACACTTCTCTGCTGTAGAAGATTTGAATAACCAAAGCAGCCAGACAGCCAGCTCCCACCACCCCCAACACCAGCATCCTTTTCTATCCTGCCTAGAGACTTCTAAGCATCCCTTTACTTCGTAAGTGAATACGTCCCTGGAGACCTCTGCATAGAAATGGGGCCAAATGGACAGAAAACATCAGGGCCCAGCAGCCTCCAGCTCAAATCCTGGCACGGGTTCCTGCGGACGTGTGGGCAGGCTGTGTGACCTCTGCAAGCCTCAGTTCCATCCTTTCTAAAACGGAACTGTAAGGACCATTAGGAAGCCTGAAATCCGACACCACCAGCAAAGCCCCCAGCGTGCGGCTCCGCGTCCCGGAGGTGCTCTAGATGGCCACTTATTCCCACGCACGGTCAACCTTCATCAGAGAGGGGCTGGGGCCCAAAATCTTGGAGCCATCCTCATCTGGTCTCTCTCACATCCACATCCGATCCTTCAGCAAATCCAGAATGCAATCCGTCTCGTCCCTTCACTGGTTCCTCCTAGGATCTTACATTTGGATGATTCTAATCACCTTCTAACCGGTCCCCCTGCTTCTGCCCAGCCCCCTACAGTCAACTCTCAGACCAGGAGCTGGAAGAATGCTTCTAGAACAAGAGTGAAATGACATCACTCCTCTGCTCATCCCTGCACTTGCTCCCTGAGCCCTCTCTCTGCACCCCACCCCCCAATTTTGCCTCCCAAACATCCAAAGACACACTGCCTGCCACTCAGAGGGGACTTGGACTGCAGGCTAGTGAGCTGCAGACCCTACGCCAAGTCACTTAAGCCCCCTGGGTCTCGTTTCTACACTTGCAAAGGGGAAGAAAGATTATAAGAATCTCCAAAGGTTCTTGTAAGGATTAAAGCAGAGAGTATCTCACGCCCTGAAAACTTGATGCACAGTCAGTGCTCCTACACTTAACTATTGTTACTGCTGCTATCAATTATTCTGTGTGTCTTTATCTCCTCCGCTTCCTCCAATCCCTTTAGGAGCCCACACTTGTTACTCTGCAGGGGCAGGTGTTCAGCCAGGGCTGTCTGGGTCTCCACTCTGACTCTGCCTCCCCACAGCCTCCTGCCAAGCTGCTCACAATCGGGGCCTCGGTTCCCTCATCTGTCAAATGGGGATAACAATACCACCTCAAGGGGCACTGGATGGACTAAAAGCTACAGTGTATGCACAGCCCCCAACATCTAGCCAGGCCTCCATCATGCTAATCAGCCAGCTGGTCAATGCCTTAATCCAGCGTCAACTCTAAGCCAGGCACTGAGCTGGGAACCACTATGCAAATACAGGGGGATGGGGAGAGGCCCAGGCCTTGCCCTTTGCCCCCTCCTCCCTCCACCTCACACCCAGAGCCAAAGGCACCTCCCCACATGTGCTGACAGCTGGAGATAAAATCGTGAATTACACCTGCTCTCTGCCCTTTAGGAAAGAGACGAGTCAGCTCAATGATTCTAATGTAAAGAGGTAAATGCGGCAGCGGAGAGATGGGGGGGGTGTGCCAAGGGAGCAGTGGGAAGGGGCCCCGAACTTAGTCTGAGGTGAGGCTGGGAGCTTGGAGCGTTCCAAGAAAGCTTCTAAGGGAAGAGGGCATCTGAATCCAATCTTTAAAACAGATGAAGCAGGAAGGAACAGGGTTCTAGTCAGAGCAACAAGCTTAAGCAAAGATCCAGTGGTAGGACCAATAGGGTGCACCAAAAACTCTGCCTGAACTGAGCCCCCCCCACCCCACCCCCATCCCCCTCTAATCCAGGTCAGAGAGATGCACAAGGTGCCCGTGGCCAGTCTCACCCTGCTGAACTTGCTGTTGACTGGCCCTCTCCAGTTCAGCACCTGCTGTATCTGATTCATCTCATTTATCTCGGCGGGAAATACTGGAGGTGAAAACCGAAGTCCTCGGGGCTGAAATCACGTGCTCAAGGTCACGCAGACAAGTGGCAGCCCCAGGATCCGAACCGTGGTCTGAGTCCCATGCCCCTGCTCCTTCGGCACCTGCCTTCTGGAATTCAGAATTGCGTGGCAGCACTTAGCCAGAAAGTAACTAATTGGGCAGCCCCCGCCCCTCTCAAGAGAGCTTAAAGGACTTTCCAAGGTCACACAGCTGGCAAGCGGCAGAACCAGGCTTTAAACCAGGTCCCAGCTCTGCAGCTCTACCATGCTGGCAGCCCCCCGCCACGCGCCTCTGGAGTTCCCCACTCCCAGGTCTCAAGGCCAGCACGCAGCAGGGCATGAGCAGGAACCACAAGTCCTCCACCTCCAATTAAAGCAGCCAGCGGGGCGGCCCCAGGGCCCTCAGTCCTTCCTGACTCTGGCTCTGTGGAGGGTCGTGGACTCAACCTCCCCAGGATTCCAGTTACTTCCAGCTCAGAAGCCCAGTAGATCGGCTCAACCATAAACATCAAGTCTCTCCTGTTGCCTCTCGCCAAGAACTGGAAAGACATCCTCCTGGCCGCAAGATCCTTGGAGGCAACCACCAAAATCCAGCCAGCTCCCAGCTCAGGCTTCCCAAGGTGATGCTTCTGCAACTAAGGCAAGGTCTCCGAGCCCTTGACCCCAGGGGAGGGCACTAACCATCACAGGCAATTTCCATTTTGCTTCTGCTTTCAAAAAAAAAAAAAATGAAATAGGCTTGAAATCCCTTTGTTCCTGTTTCTCAGCCTCCCTGGGTTACTCTGTAAAAGGACTCGTGTTGATACAAATGTGGCTGGGGTTCAAGAAGAGGTTTTACCATTTCTACTTTTCAGGTCCCTCTCTTCGAAATAAACTTCTGGGATACAGGACCCAAAACCAGGAAACAGGGAAATTGTCCTCTCTTCGGTGCTCTCTGCACACATTAGGCCAGTCGAGGATTTCAGACAAAATCCCACAAAATAATTCTGAGTTAAATTCAGCACAGTCGCATCCCTGAGAGGGAAACGCCCCTTTGACAGCTTGAGGGATGTTCTTGCTGCACCGACCCCCACCTGCTGCATCAGGGGACACACATTTTCACCGGAGGAGTCCGGCAGCATCAGCCACTGCAGGCAGGAGTGTGAATCGGTTCAACTTTTTAAGGCAACCTGCGAGCATCTATTAAAACGTAAAGCACGCAAATTCTTTGATCCAATAACCACGTACATGCAGAAAGACACACGCACCAAGATGTTCACGGAGGCATCATTTGTAACAGAAAAAGAGAACAAAAACTCAGGAAACGACTCAAATGGCTCCCCAATGGGGGTGGGGGGAGCCCCTTCAATAAATAATAGGACATGTATGTAGATACTGGAAAGAATGAGGATTTATTAGCAATTAGATCTGGAAATATTCAAGAGAGAGATGAAAAACGAGTTGCAAACAAATAAGAATAAGATAATTACTTTTGTAAAGTCTGTCTACTTATAAATCCAGAGAAGGGTGGAAAAGGGTAGAAGGAACGACTTGACTTTTTATTAAGTGGTAACATAACAGATGAGCTTTTCCTTTTTGCGTTTTTACTGTTTTCTAAATTAAGAAGTGTTTTTAAGTTTTCTCACTGACAATTTGCCACTGACTTCACCCAGCAAAAGGATTATTCACGGGGGTCCCCCCTTTGCCTCACAAGGGCAAGGTCAAGCGACGGGGAGGGTGGGCAGTGGGGGGAGGCAGCAGCATCCTTAGGCAATTTCAGCATCAATGAAGCTCGCAGCGAGCATGGTCCCTGAGCTGGTACACACCTTTCTAAGAGGGTAACTGCCTGGCGCTGGGTGAACCCCTAAATTAATAGGGCCTCCACACAGAATTGTAGCTAAAGATGATGGCCCAAGCATCACGCCGGGCCCTTAACGAGAGAGTCAAGAACTGGCGGGGGCACCTCTTCGCCACATAAGCCCCAATTCTCAACACGGGCCTGGAGCATAGGCTTGGGTGGCTCCAGCATCAAGGGAAAGAAAATGAGACTCAGAGAGGTTCTTCAACGTGTCCAGGGTCACACCGCTGGAATTGAAATTCAAATTAAGTTGACTGAGAAGGCCACCTGTTTCCCTTGAGCCACGTCACCCCCTTCACCCCACCATATTCTCTCAGTCCAGTTCAAGGTCAGGGTGCTGAAAGAGCCCTCCCCAGCCTCCACCGCAATCCAGGCGCCAACCCCCAGGTCCTAAGGGGACACATCTCTCCCTGGAATTCTTCCGCTGTGGGGGTAATGACCTCCTTGCGATTCCAAAACATAACCAGGAAAACGCACAGACGTGCACACCCGATTACGCATTCAGTCGTGGGATGGGAGAGGGAATCACGAGTCCCCGGAAAACTGTCCTCGTCTCCCCTGGGGACCGGCTGCGCCTTCCGTGGTATCGCTCCGCCACCCACCGCAGCCACCTGTGTAATACGGGGAAGTGCCGGGGGCGGCACGGCCGCGCGAAGTCGGCGAGCCCTGGGCACGGAGGTGGCCGGCAAACACGGCCCGAGCCCACGTCGGACCCAGCGGCCACAGGAGCCTTGAACGCCGACGCCAGCGCTCCCGCGACCCTCCAACCCCAAGCCGCGCCGCTTCCTCCCGGTTCCCATTCAAAGCCGGGGCCGCCCAGGGCCCCGACCGGCGAAGTGGCGCCGGTCCAGGGTGAGATCGCAGCCAGCGGCCGGGATCGGACCCCGCCGTGGCCGCCCTGGACCCCGGCGCGGCGGGCGGGAGCCCCGACGGCGCGCCCCGCCCCTGCGCGCGCCAGCTGCGCCCCGGCGCAGGTCCCCCCAGGCCGGCTCCCCGCGCGCCGGCTCCCCCCGGCGCGGGTCCCGGGCGCCCCGAGCGCTCCCCCGGGGCCGGGCCGCTCACCTGGCCGCGCCCGCCGCGGTGCGGGCTCCGGGCTCCGGGCACTCCCTGCGCGCACGCCCTCCGCCGCGGGCGCTGCCACTTCTGCTTCGGCCGCGGCCGCGCGCCACGTGACCGCGCCGGGGCCGCCCCCCGCGCCCCGGCCCGCCCCACCCCGGCCCGAGGCGGGCCCTGGCCGCCCGCAGCTGCGAGCTCCCCCGGCGAGGCGGCCCCGCGGGGGCGGGCCGGCCTGGGACCCCGCCTCCGCGGGCAGAGGAAGAAACTGAGGCAGCTGATGGGGAAGCGACCTGTCCCCGGTCCCTGGCGAGGTGGAGAGAACTTTCAGACAGCGTAGCATTTATGGAGCGCCTGCGGCATACATGTGTTTTACGTACATTGAATAGTCTCCTCATAATCGCCAGAGTTGGCTGTGCAGGGCCCTAATTTGAAATCGTCCCTGAGGCTGCACAGGTGTCAGATCACCTCTTACTTCCTGGGGCAAGCCACTTAAATACCCTCAGCCTCAGTTTCCCCATCTGTCAGGCGGGATCAAAAGAGTGCCAGCCCCAAAAATTTGTTGTAAGGAACGGAGAATACTGGGGAATTGATCTCCCACTTTCCCAAGGAAAAGATCTTTTTATGGCTCGTTTTATAAACCTCTGGGCGTAAAGATGACAGAGATGCCTCGTTATGGTGTTTCGTGGTGATTCGTTTAGCTGCGCATGCCTATTTCAAGTCTCCTACGTACGAGGTCACATATTCTTTGGGCGAAATACTGCTTTTTTCCAGTCTCCTGTTTCATGAAGCAATTTTATTCAAATCTTTCATATGCATCTTTGACACAAGTGTCTTCGTGGTGACTAAAGGAAGCTTGAGGAAGCTTGACAGAGCTGTCAGAGCACATCAGTGTTCCTCCTAAGTTGCTTGACTTTCAGCATGTTTTGCATCCATGAGTGTTGCTCTGGCTAAAATTATTCCAACTGAAGCCACAAGGGCTCATTTGCTGATTTCAGAAAATCCATGGATTCATTGCTTTTGCTGCCCCTTCCTCAGAGGTGTACCAGTTGCCATTCACCACAGATCACTTACTGCACTTTTTTTTTTTTTTTTTTTTGAGGAAGACTGGCCCTGAGCTAACATCCGTGCCCATCTTCCTCTACTTTATACATGGGATGCCTACCACAGCATGGCTTGCCAAGCAGTGCCATGTCCGCACCCGGGATCCAAACCGGTGAACCCCAGGCTGCGGAAGCACTTGACCAGTGCGCCATCCGGGCCGGCCCCTGCACTGTTTTTTAAAGAGATCTTTGAAGGGCTTTAACTCAACCACTTGGAATCATGGGGCCAATTTCCAAGCAATAATGACTAAATCTGGGTTGTTTCTTTTTTTTTTTTCTTTTAGAACTTCAACTGATGTTTATTTCCACCAATCCTTTCAACGCTTCCATTTCGGTACACGTTATATAATGTACGTGATATATGAGTACGACCATACACGTGTATAATTTATTATTACAAAATCTACGTGTACAGGGAAGCATGTGAAATCTCTTGATGATGAGACGAGACGGAGTGCCGTCATAGGTTTTGGAGACCACTATAGGAAGCTTTGGCTCCTAACCTCTGTCTAGACAGGTGCTAACTCTGGCTGGAGTTTTCTCTGGTCCCGGGGATCAAGCAAGAAAAGAACATGTAAAACACGCTTCCAATTAAAGAACTTTCTTTTAATCTGTGATCACAAGCGTCCAGCATTTCTGGAGCTAAAATATCTGTTGTGTGTGAGATGATGGCCATAGGAGACGGCAATTGGCTTTTTTCATATTTTTAATTACTTTTCTTCTTTGCCTAATTTTTGACCCTCGGGTGAATGGCTGAAGAAATCCAGTGCAACGCATGGGAGGGTTTGGGGCTCCTCATCTCTTTTTCTCAAACTTCATCTTGGTTGTTCAAAATACGGTAATTGAGACGGAACCCCCATTCTGGAAGGACCTGAATACAAAATGACACATCTTTTCCAAAGCATGATGGGTAGGGGGAGAAGCCACCCTGTATATTCCGGCATACACGGCAGGAAGCCCCTGTCAAAGGTTAGCTGTGGGAGGACTCGAGGGCGTCACGTTGGTGGCTGGTGGAGACAGGATTTGAACCCAGGTCTGTCTGGTGCCAGAGCCCGTGGGCACACAGGCCCGCTGCCCATCCCCAGTGTTAGGAGGAGGCATTCAGACAGGGAGAAGGGAGTTTGTTACCATTCCACATAGATTCACAAATGGGTCAGGAAGTGACCTCAAAGGGTGGAGGGAACTTTCTTTTCCTTTTCATATAAAAAGAAAGAAGACGGGGGAAGGGAGAGTAGCCCGAAAGAAAATTGTCTTTTAATCAGCATTGTCTAGACTTTTCTGTGTCCCACACCAGTCCTCAGGTATGCATAAGCCTCTTCCATTTGCTAGCAGTAATGGGGCAATGGACCCTTCACCCCTCGGTGCCTCAGTTTCCCTCTCAGCAAAATGGGTATAATAACTGTGCCTACCTCCCAGGGTGATTGTAAAGATTCGAGGAGACAGTGGAGGTAAAACAGGCCCCTGCTTCCAACCATCAGGGCTGGGACTATTTTTAATACTGTTATTGGGAAGAAGAAGAAAAAGCCCCAGGGTGTAGCGAGAGAGTACCGACTCAGAGACCCGAGAGAGCTGGGTTCAAGTCCCAAGTCTGCCACTTCCTTAGCTGTGTGAGCTTGAACTGGTCACTTACCCTCTCTGAACCTCCCAACTTCCCCATCGTGCCACCCACCTGTGGGGTATCCAGAATAGGCAAATTGTAGAGACAGAAAGTAGATTAGTGGCTGCCCAGGACTCATGGGAGTGGGGGTATGGGAAGGTGATGGCTAAGGGGTACCAAGTGTTCTAGAATTGATCGCGCTGATGGTTGAACAGCTCTGTGAGTACACTGAAAGCCAGCGAACTGTACACTTTAGATGGGTGAATTGTATGGGATGTGAATTATATCTCCATAAAGCTGTTCCCAAAAAAACTCCTACCTTAAAAGGGTGTTCAAAGAATTCAAGATAATGGGTAACGTGGAGCTGAGCTCAATACAACACAAGAAGTAAGAGTTGCTTATTATAACAATCATTATTATGCCCATGGGCCTTCCAAACCTGGGCCTCCCACCACCCTGGGCAGCGGCACCCCACCCAGCCCCAAGGGCCCTGCCGACCTCCCCCTCCACCCCTCCAGCCGAAAACCCCTGGGAGCCTTTGAGTTTGGTTTCCTTTCCCCACATTGTTCAGAGAAGTGCAGGTCCCCTAGGGACAGGCCAAGTTTCAGATGCTGGCTGGCAGGCCCCTGTGACAGGAAGTACCACCCAGCCGGCTTCCAGACCTCGTCCGGGGTAGGCCCGGCCTAGCGGCTTCTGCGTGGGGTGCTGGCCCCTGTGCTATTTTTTTTTTTTTTAGCTTTATTGAGGTGTAATTGGTATACAAAAAAACTGCACATAATTAATGTCTGCAGTTTGATGAGTTTGGATGTACGCATACACTCGCGTTACCGTCACGACCATCCTGAAGGCGATGAGCATATCCGTCACTTCACATGTTTCCGTGGGTCCTCTTTGTCATTACTGTTGCTTTTTGTGTTGTATCGTGTGTGCGTGTGAGAACACTTAACATGAGATCCACCCTTTGAAATTTCTAGGGGAACACCACGGAAGTGTTAACTCTAGGCACAATGTTACACTGCAGATCTCTAGAATGACTCATCTTATGTGACAGAAACTTTATTCCCATTGAACATCGCCCGCATTTCCCTCTCCGCCCAGCCCCGGGCAGCATCGTTCTACTCTCTGCTACCGTAAGTTTGACTATTTGAGATGCTTCGTATGTGTGGAATCCGACAGGATTTGTCTTTCTGTGACCGGCTTCTGTCACTTAGCGTAATGTCCTCCAGGCCCATCCATGTTGTCGTAAATAGTAGTATTTCCTTCTTTTTTTTTTCTTTCTTTCTTTCTTTTTTTTTCTTTATTTCATTTTATTTTTTTTTTTTGAGGAAGATTAGCCCTGAGCTAACTACTGCCAATCCTCCTCTTTTTTCTGAGGAAGACTGGCCCTGAGCTAACATCTGTGCCCATCTTCCTCTACTTTATACGTGGGACACCTACCACAGCGTGGCGTGCCAAGCAGTGCCATGTCCACACCCTGGATTCAAACCAGTGAACCCTGGGCAGGTGAGAAGTAGAACGTGCGAACTTAACCGCTGTGCCACCGGGCCAGCCCCTGGATTTCATTCTTCTTAAGGGCTGAATAATATTCCATTGTGTGTATCCACCACATTTTCTTTCTTCATTCACCCATCAATGGACATTTAGGTTGTTTCCACATCTTGGCTATCGTGAATAATGCTGCAATGAACGTGGGGGTACAGATATCTCTTTGCGATCCTGCCTTCAATTTTGTTGGCTACGTACCCAGAAGCGGGATTCCTGGATTATATGATAGTTCTATTTTGAATTTTTTTAGGAACCTCCTCATTGTTTTCCACAGCGGCTGCATCATGTTACATTCACACCAACAATGTATAAGGGTTCTGATTTCTCCACATCCTCACCAACACTCATTAACTTTTTTTTATAATAGCTATTCTAACAGGTGTGAGGTGGTCTCTCATTTTGGTTTTGATTTGTGTTTCCCTAATGATTGGTGATGTTGGGCATCCTTTCATATACCTGTTGGCTATTCGGATGTCTACTTTGGAGAAATGTCTATTCAAGTCGTTTGCCCATTTTTAAATCAGGTTATTTGTGGGGTTTTTTGCTGTTGAGTTGGAGGAGTCTGCTATTTAAACTGAGGCCTGCTTTGAAGAGCCTCTGGTCCCATGGTTTTTCCTCTGGGCTTCTCAAGCCTCAGGTTCCTGCGGGGGCTCATTTATTCATTCAACAAAGACTTGTGGTGTACCCGCAAGGGGCCAGGCACTGCTGGGCTCAGAAAACGAAGCAGTAGTCATCAAAGTCCCACCCAATGAGCAGCCAGTGTGGTTGGGGGGACACATGAAAGGGACTCTAGAGTGAGTCTGCCGGGGTTTGAACCCCACTTCTGCCCCTCACTGCCTGCGTGGCTCTGCACAGAATGTTTATCCTCTGGGAGGCTGTGCTGTGGAGGAGCGAGTCAGCTAATGCACGTCCAAGTCCTGGGCACTGCTCCTGGCTAAATGGGACCCCAGGGCCGACATGGCAACCTGCCTCTAACGGCTGGAGTATCAGTTAGGATGTGTTTAGCTTCCACGAAAAGGCTGTCCATATTCTCAGGTCTCTGGAAGCCCAGGGTGGGTCAGGAGGGGGGCACAGCAGTCAGAAGTTCAAGTACTTCAACACGACCAAGATTCTTTCCATGTCTGCCACTCCTGGCAGCCAGACCTGAAAAGGAAAAAGCCAGAAAGAGGAACCCTTTCCCCAAAGCCCCGGGGACGCTTTCCCTGCTGTGTCCTTGATCAGAATCGGGTCACCAGCCCGTTCTGCCTCAGTTACTCTCCAAGGAATGGGATTCCACGTCTGGCTGGATGCTGGAGACAGGGTCAGCTTTCCCCCAAGTCACATGAGGGTGCCCGAGGGCATGTGGCAAAAAAAATGGGAGCTGTTAGCAGGAGGGAGGGGAAATGGTGTCACGTGAGCTGTCTGCGGGGGTCCTGCAGTTGTCACAAAGCTACATGGGGCGGCTAGCCCAGAGAAAGAAACCATCCAAGGACCTCCCTTTTGTTCCCATCACAGGCCAGCAAGCCCCCTAACCCAGGTCCTTCATTCACTCAACAAACGCTGAGCTCTTCTTCAACACCAGACCGTGTATGTTAGTTTCCAGGGGCTGCGTAACAAAGTATCACAGACCAGGGGGCTGCAGACAACAGAAATGTGTCCTCCCACAGCTCTGGAGGCCGGCACCAGAAATCGAAGCATTGGCAGAGTTGGGGAGGATCTCTGGGAGGGAACCTACTCCATCCTCTCTCGTAGCTTCTGGTGGCTGCTGACTGACGATCCTTGGCATTCCTTGGCACGGGGCTGCATCGCTCTAACCTTTCCTCCATCTTCAGTGACCTTCTTCCCTATGTCTGTGCCTCAAACCCCCCTCTCCCTTCTCTGATCAGCTCCCCAGTCACTGGATTTAGAGCCCACCCTAAATCCAGGATGATCTCCTCTTGAGATCCTTAAGTTCATTACATCGCAAAGACTCGATTTCCAACTAGGGTCAGATACGCAGGTCCAGGGTGTTAGGATTCAGACAGATCTTTGGCGGGGGGTGGGTCACGATTCAACCCACGATACCCTGTACTAGGTAAATAAGGCAGCCCACTCACCACAGGAGGGAGAGACAGCAGAAGGGGCATTTACTACATCAAAATGACAAGAGCTGGGTTAGAAGGATCAACCAAGGGGCTGGGAAGACTTCTCGGAGGAGGTGACCTCAGAGCTGGGTCTTGAAGGATGTGCAAGAGTTTTCCAAGAGCACCAGAGAAGGCGAAGCTTTGTTATAGACAAGACTGTTTGGGCAAAGCTGATTGATATTCCTCAAGTCAGAAGAATGGTTCTCTTCGACAGGAGAGGGCAGAAGGAAGGCTCTTGGGGGGCTGTGATGGTCTCAGTTTTGATCTGATAGTTACAAGGGTGGTCACTTGATGAAAATGTACTGAGCCTGACACTTACAACTTGTGTGTCTTTACCTACAACTCAACAAAAAATATTTTTAAAAGGCTGCTTGGTATGTTAACAGGTTGTCTCTGATTTGTTTTTCTGCCTTCAGTGGTTTCTAAATATTCTTTTTGGGGGGGGGGGGGAAGGAAGATTTGCCCTGAGCTAACACCTTTGCCAATCTTTCCTCTTTTTTTGTTTTGTTTTGTTTTCTTCTCCCCAAAGCCCCAAGCATGGTTGTATATCCTAGTTTTGAGTCTTTCCAGTTCTTCTATGTGAGCCACCACCACAGCATGGCTGCTGACTGACAGGTGGTGTGGTTCCGTACCCAGGAAGCCAAAGCAGAGGGCACAGAACTTGAGCCACTAGGCCATCAGGGCTGGCTCAGTTCCTAAATGTTCTTTACTGAGTGCATCTTAGTTATACCAGGAAACCAAAACCGTTTCAAAATGCGGGCTGTTGGAGGTCAGGAGAGTGGTCCCTTCACGGGGTGGTGATGAGAGGCGAGCTGGGGGGAGCCCTGGGGATGTGGGGACGTTCTGTTTCTTGATGGAGCGTTGGCGACACGGTGAGGTCCATGTATGAAAATTCATCGAACTGTACACTTACATTAAGTGCACTTTTCTGGCTTATGTTATGCAGCAATAAAAACATTAAAATATAAGTTAGCTAAGGCGGGGAGGATGCGGTTTACCAAAATCAGTCACATTTATTGAATACCTGCCTTGCACCAGGATCCTTCATGCAGTAAACACATTTAGTCCTTGCTCAAAGTTGGGAAGCTCAATTATTTTCATGTCTAATTTACAGATGAGGAAACTGAGGCTCAGAGGGGCTGAATGACGAGCAGAGGTGACCACCAGCTGGCGGGAGAGCTGGAATCTGAAGCCTGGTGCCTTCTTTGAGATCCAGAGTTATTTCCGCTCCCACAGAGGACTCTGGCCTCTCCTAGGGGGTTCTCAAGGAGGTGTGAGATGCACCCAGAGGTGCTGGGCCTACTGAATCAGAATCTTGGCGGGGAGGGGCCTAGGGACCTGCATTTCAACCACCGCTATCCCCACCACTATCCCCACCCCATGATTGTTTTGAACCCTCTAGTATGAGCACCAGTCCATTCACTGAAACAACAAGGAAGAAACACACGATGAGCCTTTTCAGAGGGGGAAAGCAGTCTGGGCACTTTGGGCAGATATAGGTAAGTATGAGCCATAAAGCTAAGGAGGTTTGCCTAGCAGATTCCAGAAAGACCACCTCATAATGAGTTTCTTTGGGAGAGGGGGGCATTGACTAACCCTCCCCCCATGGAATCCAAGACAAATTCTCCTTAAACACCAATTCAACCGATCACTCATTCAGCCCACAAGTATTTACTAATTACCTTCTCTGTGTGAGTCACTACTCTCGGCTCTGAGGATAAGGAGAGGAAAGATTTGTTCTCTATCGGGAGGTCACAGCTGGTGGGAGACACTGGCAGGTAAAAAAATGATTGCTCACCCGTTAAAATGGCTAAACTCAAAACGACTGGCAATACCCCATCCTGGAGAGCATGTGGAGTAGCCAGCGGGAAGGCCAACCCGTGCAGCCTCTTTGCAAAAGAGCCGGGCAGTTTCTTAAAAAGTTAAAAATACACTCACCGTACGACCCAGCAGCCCCATGTCTAGGTGTTTACCCGGGAGAAATGAAAACATATGTTGATGCAGAAATCGGTTCGCTGGTGTTTAGAGTAGCTTTATTCATGATCAGAGAAAGTGGGAAACGGTCCAAATGTCTTTCAACAAGCAGATGGATAAACAGACATCCACACACCGGAACAGCCTCATCGATCAAAGGGAAACCACTGCTGGGCACAGCACCAGGACGCATCTCACACGCACTGCGGAGGGAAGAGGCCAGAATCAAAGGGTCCAGAAGGACGATTCCACGACACGACATTCCAGAGGAGGCAAACCACGGGGACAGAAACCAGATCACCGGTCGCCAGCCGCCGGGGCTGGGAGGAGGGGTCGACTACGAAAGAGCATAAAGGAATCAGGGGAGGGGATGGTGGAATTGTTTTACAGTTTGATGATCATGGTGGAGATTCCACAACTTTATGAATTTGCCAGAACTCACAGAACTGAATATCAAAAAGGATGACTTTTACTGAATATAAATCATATTTTAGTTTAAAAAGACAATGATTACAATACAGGTGACAAGGCAGAGGGGAGTTGAGAGAGAAGGAATCATTAAAGCAGGTTTGGAAAGAGGGCCAGGAAGGCTTCCTAGAGGTGGTGGTCCTTACGCTGAGATTAGTGAGGATGAGGGCTGTCGGCTGAATGGGGAGGAGCGGCGGGCGGGGAACTGCCGCCAGCGGGAATGGCATGAATGACGCGCTCTGGGGAGTGACTCAGTTCTGCTGAAACGAAGGATGTGAGTGCCCAGGAGGAAGGCAGGGCTCCACTCACGAGGGCCCGTTGAGTCTTGCTACGGTGATTTGACTTCACCTGGGGGCAATGGGGAGCTCTCGAAGATCTTAGAGCAGAAGAGTGACCTGGCTGATTTCTGGTTTGGAAAAATCATGGTGTGAGCAGTAGGAGGGTGAGAGGAGGGAGCCAGGCTGAAGGCAGGAAGACTGGGCAGGACGTTCTTTCTCTGTGGCTGTAGATTCCTGGCTGAGACATTGCGTCACCAACAAACATTAACCTGCCATGTGCCAGGCACGTTACAGAAGCTGGGGAGCCAAGAATGGACCAAAAATCCCTGTGGCTGTTCCATTCTAATGGGGAACACAGACCCTAAAGAAGCAACACATGAACAAGGTCATTTCAGATGGGGGTGACGGCTCTGACAAAGCAGATGAAGACGGGAGGGACCTGAGGGAAGTACTTAGAGATGGAGGTCACAGAGGCCTCTTGGAGGAGGTGACATTGGCACAGACCCAAGGAGGAGGAGGAGCCGGCTAATTGAGGGTCTGGAGAAGGAACTTCTCAGGCAAGTGAAGAGGCCCCAGGAGAGACGCCCGATTGCTTTCAAGTGTCACACGGGAGGTGCAGAACACAGATTCCCTGAAAATGGTGGTGTTGGGGACCTTGCTGCAGGTCTCCATGCCAGCAGAAGGGGAGCAGAGCCTCCCTTTGGAGCGGCTGTGTTTCTGCCCCCAGCCCCGTGTCCTTCATATTTTGGTGAACAATAGTTTATGGCCCCAAGTGTAGCGAGCATGACCTGAATCCATAACTGCGCCTTTCCTCCGGGCTCAAAGGGCACAGCTGTCGCCATCATCAACAGTGCCCGTGTTGACAGAATCACACCAGCTCCCAGAGACGGGGACACTCAGAACACACCTGGAAGGGCCTAGCTGGATTTTCAAATCTAAAAAAATAAAAAAAGACCAGAGCAAGCAAATACACGTCAGTGTCTGATGACTCCTCCACTGCCTGGGTCCTCCCTGTCAACAGAGCTGGCCTTGCCCAACTCTCTCCCGGCGTGTTACCTCCACACAGCACAGCTTCCACTGGGGGACAGTCCTTCACAGACGACCTTGGCATCAAGTCGGAAGTAAGCTGCCAACCAGCCAGCCAGCCCAGCGATTTGTAAGGGGCCAAAATGTCACTGACAAGGTGCCTTCGTTTCCTGGGGCTACTGCGACAAAGTCCTGCACACTGGGTGGCTTAAAATGACAGGTATTCATTCTCGCACAGCTCTGGAGGCCAGAAGTCCGGAATAAAGGCTTGGGCAGCGCTGGTTCTGCCTGGAGGCTCTGAGAGAGCGTCTGCTCCAGCTTCTGGTGGCTGCCAGCAACTCTTGGCGCCCCTTGGCTTGTAGATGCATCATTCTAATCTCTGCCTCTGTTGTCAAATGGCGTTCTCCCTGTGTGTCTCTGTGTCTTCACAGCATCTTCCTTTTGTGTCTCTCTGTGTCCCTGTTGTTATAAGGACATCAGTCATTGGATTTGGGGCCCACCCTAACCCAATATGACCTCGTCTTAACTTAATTACATCGGCAAAGACCCTCTTTCCAAATATGGTGATATTCTGAGGTTCCAGGTGGATGTGAATTTGGGGTGGACACTAGTCAACCTGGTACACAGGTTAGGAACATGATGGAGAAAATTGGGCTCGCCACAGGCCTCCTGGAGAACTAGAATGGCCAGAGAGCTCAGCTTGCGGCTGAAAACGTAGCGACATGGGATAAGGCAAGACCCCCACAGGACGTGCTGGGATGATCGTCCATGGTGGCTCAGCTGCCTTTTAGGAGAGTGAGTCTATTCAAAAGCCAGCTGTGGGCAACTATATTTTCCAAAGACACCTGTCCATGCCATCTGCTCTTCCACAATGTGACACTGACTTTCCTCCGTGGAGAGGTGGGGTCTAGGGTCTCTCCCCTTGAAAATGTGGCCAATCTTTGTACCTTTTTGTAAGTGTCTCAATAGAATGTGGCAGAAGGGAGGATGCATGACAGCATCTGCCTGGCTTGGGACACATACTTTGGGAACCCCACGCTGACATAAGACTAGCTACCCTGAACTCACCATGCTGGAGAGACCGCATAGAGAGACCACCTAGAGACAGAGAGATGCCCGGGGGCCCCCAGCTGCTCCAGCCCGCTCTGGTCAAGTCTTCCCGCCCAGCAGCCAACACGAGAGTGAAGAAGGCTTTGAGACGACCCCAATCCACGTCAGCACCCACCTGCAACTACATGGGACACCCTGAACCAGAACTGCCCCACGACTCCCAAATGCCCAACCCACAGAAACCATGAGAGAGAATCAATACGTATTGTGGTTTTAATCCAGTAAGTTTCAGAGCAATCTGTTACACAGCCATCAATAACCAGTACAAGGGGTTTGTGTTGCTGTGTAGAGCTTGCAAGTCTGGGGCAGAGCAGAATTGTCCAGGGCTGCAAAAGAGAGACAGGGCTCTGGCATCTGGAATCCTCCCTCTTTGCCCTTCCCTGTGGCCTCTTCTTCTGCCTCTCCCCTAAATAAAATCTGAAAATATATTTGAAAATGTCCATTTGAAGGGACACTGTACGATCAGCCTGCCTTGGGGGGCCCTGTACTCCAGTGTGGCCCTCCTCTGCACAGGTTGTTCTCATGTCACAAAGTCCCTGCCCCACACCTGATGAATTGTCTCATCCCAGAGGACTCAGCTTGTTATGTTAAGGGGAAGGACAAGACAAATTTTACACACATGGTATTTAAACTAACAGTTGGTAGCTGCTCTAAAAAAATAATAGCGACCAGGGCTGGCCCTGTGGCTGAGTGGTTAAGTTTGTGAGCTCCACTTTAGCCGCCCAGGGTTTGCTGGTTCAGATCCTGGGTATGGACCTACACACTGTTCATCAAGCCACGCTGGGGCAGCATCCCATGTAGAGGAGCTAGATTGACCTGCAACTAGGACATACAACTGTATAGTGGGGCTTTGGGGAGAAAAAGAAAGAAGAAGCTTGGTAACAGATGTTAGCTCAGGGCCAAGCTCCTCAAAAAAAAAAAAAAAGACATATGTATATATTTGCCATTACTCCAAAATGCACTAAAATTAAGACACAGTGATTGGAAAGAGACACAGATGGATAGAATGCAGCAAAAACAAACACAATAAGATGTTCCTGGGCAAATCAGAAGTGGTAATTCTACACGTGCTGGTGGTACAGTTTGTTCAAATTTTCTTTGTGTTCTAAAATGTTTGTAATAAAATGTTGGGAAAATAACAAGAGCAAATAATGACACTGCAAGACGATGGGCCACATATGGTTCTAAAGCCCAATATCCAACTTATTCAGTCTTCAGCCCAACCCTCTGAAGGAGGTTCCATTATTACCCCCCTTTTATTAATGAGGAAGCCGGGCATAAAGAAGGTCAAAGCTTGCCCAATTTTACAAGGCTGGTAAAGGACAGAGGTGGGACTTGAACCTGGGCAGACAGCTCCAACACTGTGCACACTTCATCATTACAACATATCACCTCTCGCTCAGGTCCTGCTTTTATAATCAGAAGAATTATAATTTTATCATTAAGGCATACTTACATTAAATTTGAACGTAGTGGGCTTCTGACATTCTTTTTGGCTACCCAGTGAAATCTGCCCTCCCACGTCTGGGCCATCCCTCCTTAGGTGGACGCCAGAACCTTGCTTTCCCAGACTCCCTTGCAGCTAGGGTGCAGGCATTTCCGTCTGCCCCATCAGTCAGGTGCACCAGCACCAGGGTTGCGTTCAGGAGCTGATGACAAGAGGAGCAGGTGCCAGAGGGCACATACTTGCAGAAGCAGTGGCAGAGACACCTGCTGTCCAGTGGCAGTAGGTCTAGAGGCTGCAGACTCCAAGCCTAGTGGAACCAGATGTGCCGTCTGCCCAGGCCGGGCAGGGACAGAGCTCCACGCCAGTCACCATGCCTGGTTTCGCCTTGCTTTTGGCGATGCACATTCCAGACCTGGATCTCTGCCCTGTCAGTGAGTCTCGTGCCACTTAATATCCTTCAATAAATTCCTCGTTTCTGCTTACACCAGGATGGGTTCCTGCTCTGCCTCCGACAACTGACGGATACAGTGTATCTTCTGAATGATTCCTGACTACATAAAGAAAACTTGGAAGAGCTAAAAGACTGAAAAGGAGCTGTTGACAAGTGCTGAGTGGAATGGGTAATTTCCTGAAACTTAAGGGGAAATTGACACGTGTATGCCTCCAGGTGTAAACTATCTCTGAAAAATCACCAAGAAAGTAGGAAGAGTGGCTGTCCCTAAGGAGCAATTTGGGTGGTTGCAGCTCAGGGCAGATGACATTTTAAATCTTTAGAATTCTGTACCTGTGCAAATATTACCTGTCAAAAAATAAATACATAATTGAATTGATTAAAATGACAACAATGAAACATGATTAAATGCTAATCATGGTGATCTCTTGGTGATTATTTTCCCACCTGTTTCTACATTTCTGTATTTTTCAAATATCTTAGCATGAGGATGTGCACTTTAATAATCAGAAAAAAGGTACAATGAAAAGGAACTGGAGCCCACAGAATGAGAGAAGATATTTGAAAAGCATATATCTGATAAGAGAATTGTATCTTGTATATAGAATATACAAAGCAGGCTTACAACTCAATAATAATAAGATGAATATCCCAACTTCAAAGTGGGCAAAAATCCCAAATAGATATGTTTCCAAAGAAGATATACAAATGACCAATGACCACATGAAAAGATGCTCAACATTATTAGCCATCTGGGAAACGCAAATTGAAATCACATGAAATACCGTTCACATGCACTAGGATGGCAAAAATAAAAAAGACAGATAATAACAAGTGTTGACAAAGATGGGGGAAAATTGGAACCCTCCTACCCTGCTACTGGGAACGTAAAATGGTGCAGCTGCCTTGGAAAACAGTCTGGCAGTTCCTCAAAGGCTAAATATAGAGTCGTTATATGACTCAGCAATCCTACTCCCAGGTGTACACCCAAGAGAATTCGAAACACAAGTCCACACAAAAACTCGCACATGAGTGTTAATAGCAGCATTATTCATAACAGCCAAAAGGTGGAAACAACCCAGATGCCCATCAACGGATGAACGGATAAACAAAACGTGGTCTATCCACACAATGGAACATATTCAGCAATCAAAAGAAATGAAGTCCTGATATTCTCTACAACACGGATGAACCTTGAAAACCTCACGCTAAGTGAAAGAAGCCAGCCACAAAAGACCACGTAGCACATGATTCCATTTACATGAAATGTCCAGAATAAGCAAATCTACAGACACAGAAAGTAAATTTGTGACTGAAAGTGGTTGGGGAAAAGGGGAAATGAAGACTGACTGCTTAATGGGTATGGGGTTTCTGCTTGGGGTGATAAAAATGTTCTAAAATTGATTGTGATGATGGTTTTACCACTCTGAATAAACTAAAACCCACTGAATTGTACACTTTACATGGGTGAATGGTATGGTATGTGAATTAGATCTCGACAAAGCTGTTTTTAAAATGTGAAAAAAAAAGAACTGGAGGAAAACATCAAACAATAGCATTTTTCTATGAGGCTTAGTCTTTTGTTTTTCATTTGTTTGGTGATATGTGTGTGTGTGTGTGTGCATGTGTGTGGGTGTTTTGTTTCCAGGGCCTGGCACAAAACTGGAGCCCAGCAAATGTTTATTGACTGAATGGACAGATGACAAAAAGATGCTAGATGGATAGATGGATGGTGGTAGCCAGCCTCCAAGATGGCCCCCAGTGGTCCTCATCTCCTGGAATTTATACCCTTGTGTTGTCTCTTCCATCACTGAAGAAGCATTGACTGTGTCACTGACAGAACTCTGTGAAAGTGGCAGTGTATGGCTTCCGAGGCTAGGTGATAAAAGGCATTGTAACTTCCGTTTTGGTCCCTTGGGCTGCTCTTTCAGGGGATGCCAGCCACCACGCCGTGAGGACACTCAAGCAGCCCTCTGGAGAGGCTCATGTGGAGAGGGACTGAGGCCTCCCCCCAATAACCAGCATTAACTAGCCAGCTCTTCCTGAATTCCGGACCCTCAGAAACCACGAGATAATAAATTATTGGTTTTTTTAAAATCACTAAGTTCTGAGGTCATGCAGCAAAAGATTACTAATAGAGATTTATAATAGATGGGTGGATGGATGGATGGTTGGGTGGACAGATGGATAGATGGATGGGTGAATGGGTGGGTGGATGGATGGATGGATGGATGGATGGATGAGTGGGTGGCTGGATGGATAGGTGGATGGTTGGTAATGGGTAGATGGATGAGTAGATGGTAGATGGTAGATGGATGGGTGGGTGAATGGGTGAGTAGATGGATCAATGGATCAATAGATTGATGGATGGATGCATGGGTGGGTTGACGGATGGATGGATGGATGAATGGATGGATAGGTAGATGGACAGATGGATGGACAGGTGGGTGGACGGATGGGTGGGTGGATGGATGAGTAGATGGTAGATGGGTGGGTGGATGGATGGATAGATAGATGGATGCATGGATGGTGGATGGATGGATGGATGGATGGATGGATAGGTAGATGGACAGATGGATGGACGAGTGGGTGGACGGATGGGTGGGTGGATGGATGAGTAGATGGTAGATGGGTGGGTGGATGGATGGATAGATAGATGGATGGATGGATGGTGGATGGATGGATGGATGGATGGTGGATGGATAGTAGATGGATGGATGGAATTTTCAATTTGTTTCTCTCCTAGAACTTCCTTTTTTTCTCTCACTCACCCAAAAGTAAAGAAGATGCAATTACTCCAACATGATTCTCATTTTGAAACTCTCCATTCCAGCAGGGTTCGGGCTTGGGGAAACATCCATGCCCAAAAGATGCGAGGTCACTACACTTCCTGCCACATTTCCTCTCCCTCGCCCAAAGTAGCAGCAAGTGGAAACGACTGGGATCTCTTGCATGATTTCAGAAAACATGTGTAGAGGCCTAGCTCTGTCTGCTCCAGGCCTGGGCTCCAGATCCCAGAGCTCCCAAGACAGATCAGACTTGGAACAAATTGCTGAGGACGCAAGAGAAGGTGGCGGGGTCACGGAACGAGCAATGCTCTGCAGTAGACACATCTGGTTCAAAACACAGCTCCCTTGCTTGGGCAACTCACCTCACCTCTCTGTGCTCCCAGTTCCTCATCTATAAAATAGAGCCAGGGACAACCTCCTCGTGAAGTCTGTGACTGCAACACCAATATCAATTAAAGGTTCCCGCAGGACCTGGGGCCTCGCACTTATCTTCCTTCTTGCCCCTACCTAGCTCTCTGTTTGTCCTCCCCTGGCCCATGACAGTATATGGCATGGTCACCTGCACAGCTCTGGCTTCAGGTGACTTGGGCTGGAGTCCAGGCTGGGCTCCTTCACTGTGTGACCTTGGGCAAAACACTTAACCTCTCTGTGCCTCCATTCAATTATCTGTAAAATGAGGGATAATAATAGTAGCTGCCTTATAAATTTGTTGTGAGGATTAAAAGACAGAATCCTACAACTCATTTTCCTCCCAGAAATAGTCACCATCCCTGTCTCCATGGCAACCACGGGTGGACTTCATGGAACATTTTTTTCCTGATGGCCTGGAGCTCTGGAGAAGGGCACAGTTTCCATGTCCATGAGGAGCATCCTCGGAGCTTCTGCAGATACGGCTTCAGGAGCTGAGGGCAGAGGCTTCAGTTAAAGGCCCGGGATGGGGCTTCTCTCCCATGGACGGCCACCTCTCTGCTCGGCTGGGCAGCACTTCCCTGCCTGCCAAGAATGATCACATGTTTTATCTCATCTGATCCCCACCCCAATAGTAGGGTCAGGGGGATTTCCAGCCCCATTTTTCAGATCAGGAAACTGGGGCTCAGAGAGGCCAGGCAATTTGCCTAAGGACACAAAGCTGGTTGCTCCTCTTCCTACACTTCCCTCACTTTGTGCCCTTGCAGAGGCGTTAACTTCTGTGGGGGTCACCACTTCCAATCCAGGTTCCAAAACTCAGTTTGACTCCCACTGTGAAGTGAAGTGCACTGCTTTGTGAATTTCCAAATCACTTACCACCCAGTTTGGTATGAGGTGAAAGGAACGGAGAAAACACAAACAGGAAAGGAAAAAGGATGAGAAAGGAAGTGGTTGAGGGGATGGGGAGGGAGGGTACCCCGGAGGCTTCTCTGTCCCCACCTGTCACAGATGGAGGTGGCAAACCTAGAAGTGGGTCGCCAGGATCACCAGGTCAACCCCCAGGCATGTTCCCCAAGGACCAAAGTCCTCAGCCTGCCAGGTCCGGCCTTGACCTTCCTCCTGGAATCACCCCAGGTCAGCAGAAGCAGCTCCCCCGGGGCAGGGCTGTGATGAGGACCCAGACCAGGCCAGACCTACTGGCCGGGCAGCACCCTCACACTAGCTCAGCCTCCATCCGAGGTGGGACCGTCCTGACCCCGGCCATGGGGCCCTGGCTGCTGACCCAGCGATGGGGGTCCTCCCACGCCCACAGTGGCCCCCCAGTAACCCAAGCCCTCCAGCTAACTCTCCTCAAGAAGAGAGCACCAAACCCCTGGTTCCTTTCATCTCGGTCCAGAGCGCCTCTCCTCTGTCCTATCTAATGATGGCTGTGGGCTCTCTTCCGTCATCCTCCCAGCTGCCCTCATCTTCTCCCAAGACTCAGGACCCAGACAACCGTGTCATTGAGGATGGTACGGTCCAGCTCAAAGGAGAGAAGAAAGGGCTCCTCTCCCCCCGTGCCCGTGCCAGCCTGGTAGTCAGCGCCCTTGGTTTCTGCTCTGGTCCTGGCTCAGGCTTTCCCAGGGTTGGTCCAAGGCATTCCTTCCTTGCTCTTCAAAAGTTTAAGCCCTGGAGCAGGAGAGAGGAACTCTCTCCAGATGAAGAGAGATTCCCCGAGCCCCGAGAAAGGGGAAAAGAAACCTGAGTCCTGGGTAGGGATCAGGGCCAGCTCCAAGGGGATGCTCCATGGAGGGGCCAGGCAGTGTGGTATCATGGAAGCAGTAAGCTTAAAGGATCAGATCTCAAGAACACAGATGCACCAGTAACTGGAGCTAACAGTCACTGAGCACTTCAGGTGTGCCAGGCAGCATTCTAAATAAATACTTTTACATCCGTCAAACTATCTAATTACCACCACAGCGCCATGAGGCAGGTACTGCTCTCATCCCATGTTACAGCTGAGGAAACTGAAGCACAGAAAGGGTAAGTGACTTGCCCAAGGTCACACAGCTGGGAAGCAGCAGAGCCAGGATTTGAACCCATGATGCTTTGCTCCTGAATCCATACCTCCCTGTCCACAGTATGGCCAGAGGGGCCTCCCAAAGCCTGGGTCTAACTTAAAATCCTAGGGCTTTGGGAAGTTTCTCAAAAAGTCAAACAGAATTGCCATAGGGTCCAGCAATTCCACTTCTGGATATATTTCCAAAAGCACTTAAAACAGGAAGTCGAACAGGTATTTGCACCCCCGCGTGCATAGCAACATTATTTACAACAGCCAAAAGGTAGAAGCAACACAAGTGTCCATCAATGGGTGAATGGTTAAGCAAAACGGGGCACAGACACACAACGAAATACTATTCCACCATAAAAAGGAGGGCAACTCTGACACGTGCCACAGCATGGACGGACCTCGAGAACATTATGCTAATTGAAAGAGGCCCATTGCAAAAAGACAAATATCCTAGGATTCCACTTCAACGAGGGACCTGGAGCAGTCAGACTCATAGAGACAGAGAGCAGACGGGTGCAGGGGCTAGGGTGGGGCAGGGGGAATGGGGAGGTAGCGTGAAATGGGGACAGAGCGCCAGTTTGGGAAGATGGAAAAGCTCTGGGGATGGATGGTGGCAGGGGTTGCAGAACAACGTGAATGTACTTACCGCCGCTGAACTGCACACTTAAAAAAATGGTTCAGATGGTGAATTTTATGCTATGTATACCTTACTGCAATAGAAAAAACAGCCGAGGACTTTGGCCCAGCTCTGCGCTGGGCACACCCCACAGAGACTGATGGGGCCGTTTGACCAAACTGGCTAATGGGGCTGAGAGGCTACAAACTTAAGAGAGGTCGCACTCCTTGTCAACCTGAGCTTGAGGGCCAGACCTGCCAAAGGCGGGAAGCCGGGGCCGCCGGGACAGGTTGGGGTGGCAACAGGGCGGAGGCTGAGAACAGACTGTGACTGTGATTGGCTTTCCTCAGCAGGGGCTTGGGGTGGGGGACACCCAGAGGGGCTCAGGCTGAGTCACGGGCTCTGGCTAATAATAGCTAATACCGTTATTAAGCACTTGTTGTGTATCAGGCTCTTTGCTTGGCACCACGTGTGTAGCACCTGATTTATTTCTTACTACAACCCTCTGAGGTATTATTATGTCCATTGCACAGATAAGGAAACTGAGGCCTCAAGAAGACCTCCAGCTAACAAGCAGCAGAGCCAGGCCAGAACCCACATGTCTTTTTTATTTTTAATTTTTTTGAGGAAGATTAGCCCTGAGCTAACTAACTACTGCTAATCCTCCTCTTTTGCTGAGGAAGACTGGCCCTGAGCTAACATCCGTGCCCATCTTCCTCTACTTTGTATGTGGGACGCCTACCACATCGTGGCTTGCCAAGCAGTGCCATGTCCACAGCCAGGATCCGAACCGGCGAACCCCAGGCCGCTGAAGCAGAACGTGCGCACTTAACCACTGTGCCACCAGGCCAGCCCCCAGAACCCACATGTCTTGACCCCCAGCCTCTGCCCAGGCTGAGGCTCCTCTGCCCACATAGGGGATTCATCTTTGAGGTATCCGCACCTGGGCTGGGGCTTCTGCCCAAAGCCGGGGGCCTCGCCTCCACGGGCATCCTGAGGGGTCTGGCCATCAGGCAGGGTCCTGGACGTGGGCCATGTCCTTCATGGAAGTTGCTGGAAGTGGATGCAGCCCGGGAGGAGCCTGAATGGAGGGTGGGCAGCCGCAGGGTCAGGGAGGGTTCTGGGGACGACCTGGGGGAGGGGAGATGGAGGTCAAGCTGGAGAAGCGCCTCAGGGCAGCGGGAGGAGCCCTTCCAGGAGGTCTCAGAGGCCTCCTCGGCCACCGCCTGGACGGCTGCCATTAGTGCGGCCACAGCTGCCTCCACCCCAGGGAGAAGAGGAAGTGGTCAGAAGCAGCTAGAGAGAAACTTAGAAGAGGACATGTCCCAACCCCCAGGGCCCTCCCCTTGGGGACAAGGGGACAGCTGAGCTGTCCCCACGCTTCTTGGAACCTCCCACCTGGGGCAGAGGAAACCTGCTGTAACCCCACAGTGACATCCTGAAAACACTCTAGATTCTCAGGACCTCCAGGGCCTTCAGCCTCCGGGAGCCCTGAGGTCCAGGGGAGGGGGCAGTGGGAGCCCCCAGCCCAGTGCCCGGCACTCAGCAGGCTCACAGCCCTTGACTAAGGGAGGAGTGGGGCATCGTGGTGAAGAGTGAGCCTCTGGAGTCATGGGTTCAAATCCTGGCTCTGCCTTTTACTAGCTCTGTGGGCAGGGACAGGTTGCTGACCTTTTCTGGGCCCATTGCCTCGTCTGCAACATGGAGAGAACAACAGTGCCTCCCTTGTGGTGAGAATTCAAGGAGGTGTGAGATGTAGAGTGCTAAATGCAATGCCTCAGATGCGGTAAGAGTTTACTAAATGCTAGCTCTTGCTATGTCAGGGGAATCTCTGAGGACCCAGGGCCCACAGGTTGCCTCTCTTCTCTCAGAGGCTGGACCTAGGGCTGGCAGCAGGTACAGGCTGGGCACAGGGTATGTCCAGAGGAAACCGGCCGGGCTGCTACCACGAATGGAGAGAGAATCAGAAAAAATCTTAAGGACAAACATGGATGAACCCCATCTCTCCAGAGGTCCACTCTGAACCCCATTCATAGCACATTCTAATCCTCAAACACCTCCAGCATGCTAAAGGGTACAGCCCAAGAGGTCTGGGACACATCTCAGGAGCTCAGCCAAACTCTGCTGCTTTGCCCTGGATGCACAATTAGTGTGTCTGCTGCCCCCACCATCTTAAGTCGAGTTCTGCAGAAAGATTCATCCCCACTCTAGTGTTATATGCAATAGCTGTTTACAGAGCTTTTACTCTGTCATCAAGAAGCAGCCAACAGGGGGCTGGCCCGGCGGCACAGTGGTTAAGTGCACGTTTCGCTTTGGTGGCCCGGGGTTCACTGGTTTGGATCCTGGGTGCGGACATGGCACCACATGGCAAGCCATGCTGTGGTAGGAGTCCCACATATAAAGTAGAGGAGGATGGGTACAGATGTTAGGTCAAAGCCAATCTGTCTCAGCAAAAAGAGGAGGATTGGCAGCGGATGTTAGCTCAGGGCTAATCTTCCTCAAAAAAGAAAAGCAGCCAACAGGGGTGGCACTGAGTGAGGGGAGTGAAGTGCCCAGGGTGGGGCCCTGAGAGTGAGTGCCTCCTTAAATTTTGCAACTCCTGAAATGTTCCCTCTCAGGGTGAACCCTGGGCACCCTCTGCATGTCACCCTAGTCCTGGCCTTGCCCACAAATCTCCAGTTCCCATCGCTCCTGCCTCTTTCAAACATCCCAACCACCTCCACTTTCAAACTATTCACCGAGAACCAAACAAAATACTTTGTAAGAACCACCTAGAATTAAAAGAAGGGAAGAAATGGGAGGCATGCTTTTGGCAGGGAACTTCCTTATTTTTCAGAGCCCTTCATCTCACAGGATAACTCATTACATCACTGGGGAGGGCGCTCTGTGACTCAAGTTCAGAAACCTCTTTTCCAAAATACCCTCACAAAGGAAACTCTTATTATGAGACACGGTGCCAGAATTTCACACCACTTGTGTGTGACAAAAGAACAAGGGACAGTAATATTTCAGCAGTTCACACAAGAGGAAACACATTGGCCAACTTGAAAAAAAAAAAAAAAAGATGGTCAATCTCACTCATCAACAAAGAAGCGAAAATGAAATGGCAATTGTACATTCTAGTCAAAAATTTGCTATCTTACCTTATAAATGGTTTCCCATGTTTGTTCAAACATATGTATCTCTACGTGTATACATTCTTATAGCTAACTCCTTTTTTCAAAGTGGGATCTTTTTTCTTACTTAACACTATATGGTGGTCATCTTTTTAGAACAGCTAATCCAGCAAACCTCAGGGTTTTTTGTTGTTGTTGTTGTTTTGTTTGTTTTTAAATCAGCCATCGCAGTTTGCATTCCCCTGTGTGGAAGGAGCCCAGCTGAGTTACCCTGCTGCCTGCTGACAGGCTTACAGGTTGTGTCATTGTTTCTCTTATAAGCAACGCATGTCTCCACATGTATCTTTGAACACTTGGGCGAGTATAGTCATAGAAGAAAATCACTTGTCATTGTCAGTGCTGGATCATATGCCAAAACATACATGTATGCTTTAAATTTTGACAGAAATGCCAAATTGCCCCCCAAATACATTACTGTTGGAGTTGGTAACAATATCCATCTACTGCTTTAATTTTTTTTTTAATTAAAAAGACCACTTTGTTGACGATTACAGAGAAGGCAGAAAGCAGCCCAGAAGGGCCCGAGGAAGAGGTTCTTTGGCTGAGTTAGCTCCCGGTCCCCCAAGTAAACCCCTAAACCATTTGTGCGTGAACATGTAAATCAAACCCATGCTTTGGGCACCCAGCAGCGACTTCTGTTTCCTGCCCGGAGAGCCCCGTGTAAAAGAAGCAGCAGGAAGGCGGTTGGGCGGAGCTTCTGGCCCCACTCAGGGCCTCTCCTGCCACCCCCAGGCCTCAACGCTTGAACAGATCAGCTGCAGGGGAGAGGAAGCCTGGCTGGGTCCCTAGAAAGGACTCAGTTTCAATCCCAGCTTTGACAATGTCTTGACTTTAGACAAGTTGCTACGACTGCGAGCCTCAGTTTTCCTAACCTGTAAAATGGGCCCGATAAAACTGGCCTGGCTCACTGGGTCATCACGAGGATCAGACGTGGGAAAGGATGTGAAAGTAACTGGTTTTCCTTCCTTCTGTTTTGGGTTTGCTGTCAGGTCTACAGCTGGGGAGAAGGGGAGCCCAGTCTGGGGTTTTCTGACCACAAGTGCTTTCCCAGAAACAGTCTTCCTTGAAGTTGTTATTTTTTTTATCTGAATAGGTTACACATGCACACGATACAAAATTCGAAAGGTCTAAAAGGGTTAAGTGTGAGAAGGAAGCTTCCTTCCCACTCCTGACCACCCCCTCGTCCACCCAGTCCCCTCCCCCCGAGGCTTTGTCATCTTTTTCTTGTGTCCTCTTCCTGGCTCAGTGTTTGTTCATTTCCACAAAAATGCAGCATTTCACACATAGTGCTCTGCAACTTGCTTTTTAAAAAAATTTACTAATATTTCTTGAAGCTTTGCCCCTATCAGTGCATATGGAGCTTCCTCATTCTTTTTCCTCCCTACTTTGTACTTTGAAAAATTTCAATATTATAAAAAAAACTTGCAAGAATAGGAGAATGAAAAACCATATTTTTTAAGTTAGCAATTATCAATTACCAATGTTTCATATACGCCACATTTGCTTTCTCTCTTTCTCTCTCTTTTTTCAAAACTATCCAACAGTTAGGATTTCAATCCCAGATACTTCAGCGGGTATCTCCTAAGAAGAAAGACATTCTCCTACATAACCACGATACAATGAACACATTCAGGAAACTCAACATTGATACAATGCTATTATCTAATGTATAGCCCATAATCAAATTTCCCCAGGTGTCTAACTAAAAAATCCAGCCTCCGACTAAGGATTACCCATTGCCTTTAACTGTTACGTCTCTATAGTCTCCTTTAACCAAGAACAGTCCCCAAAGACAAAAGTCTTTTATGACATTGACATTTTTTTAGTGCCCAGGCCAGTTTTGCAAAACACCCCTCAGTTTGGATTCCCTTGATTCTTTCCTCAAAATAGACTTAGGTAAAACTTTTTTTTTGCAGGAATATTACAAAGCTGATGTTATACCTCATTATTTTAATGGCAACAGAGTACTTATGGATGTACCACAATTTATGTAACCCAACCTTGATCTGTAGATGGCTAGATGATTTCTAGTCGTTTGTTTTATAAACAATGCTACAATGAATATTCTTAAACTTCTGTCATTTTGAAAGTGTCTGTAGTATGTCTGTAGGATAAATTCCTAAAAGTGGAATCCTGGACTGATATATATATGCATTTATAATTTTGAAAGCTATTGCCAGATTGCCCTTTATAGAGGACATATTTATTAATACTCCCACTAATACTGTGTGAGGACGCTAGCCCCAAAAGCTTGTTTCATTTTTTAATTTTCATCTCACTGTGTCCTAGCTAGTAAGGCCACGTATCCTTGCTGAGCCTCTGTATGACAAGATGTCCTTATATCTTCCCCTGCGAGTTTTGGCTAGAATTGGAATGAACTCCTACCTTCCAAGGACAAAGTCTGAAGTGCTCTCCTGGAGCGGAATTCTTGCTCTTTGTGACAAAACACGTCCGTTTGCTCTGTAACCTGCTACGATTCAGAGAGAAGAGGGATTTGGTAACCAAGGAAGGTGTGTTAAGCTTTGCTAGTTGCTCCATCGATGTAATCCAGCCTGCGAAGTGGGATTTATTAAAATGCCCATTTTACAGTTAAGGAAACAGAGGCTGAGGGAAATTAAACGACTTGTTTACTCAAGTCTGAGTAAGGATTAACCGATCCGGACCTGCTTGCCATCACAGAAGTGTGTATAGCTTTTATTCTCCGCCTCCTTGGGAGTTGGGAGTGGAGAGAGAGAAACACAAATCATTTAACTAAATGCAAACACTGTTCACCCGCTGCCGCAGCGCTGGGCTCGCGTAAGATCATCTCAGCTCCCACCTCCTGGCTCCCGGACCACTTGAAAATTACCTTCCCCCGAAGGCACGCTCTCGGGGAGCCTCTAGCCTCTGTGGACTACACTCCCCAGAATGCAATGCGTCCCCATCCGCCGGCGCGCTTCCGCTCCCGCCCCACGTGTTTTCTGGGAGTTGCGGTTTCTGGGGCGGAAGGTGGGGACGGTAGACCCGGGTCGGGCGCTGTGCGGGGCACAAAGGCGTCGGGTGGGAACAGGTGCCACGCTTATAAACCAGCAGACACTGGGCAGGCCTGAAAGCGCTTCCTGCCTCCCTTTAGCCAGCACGCTGGCTCTGTGGCCGCACCGCCCTGGGGAGCCGTCGGTTGAGACTTTCTCTGAGGTTCTTTTAGGATCCTGGCATTCACTTTACTGAGTTTTCTAGGGGCCGTTATTCTGTGACATCATGTCGCCCCAGGAGGGCACCCATTTTCTTCCTCCTTGAGACCCCCGCTGCCTTCTAAGCAGTAAAGAAAAAAAAGGAAGGAAGTACCTTTTAATGGGCTGTCTTGTCCCTACAGACAGGCAAATAGTTGTATTATAATAAGAATCAAGTCTGGCCGCCCAAGTCGGCTTCTGAATCAGAGCTGAAAGCGGAGGTTCTCAGCCTACGGCTTCCCGCGCCAGCCCCGAGCCCCGCATCTGCATCGGGGTCTGCACAGAGCGCCCACGTGACTCCAACCTGCAGCCAAGCTCAGCGCCTCAGGTTTATGGGGCAAAGGTGAAACGTCTGTCTGCTAGATTTACCTGCTTTTTCTTTTAAAAACGACCAGACTGTCTGCTTTGAGAGCAACAAATGTGCATCATTTACCTCTGTATCCCCAAGACCCAGCCCATGCTGCCCACAATGGGGAATGACCTTGGCATGATATCCAGCCGGTATTTACCGGATGGCCAATTGTCCGTGGCCGGGGTCCGTTCATTAGTCAGTGCCCATGTTATCCTGGTTGTTAAATATATTTTGAATATGGCCTCTAAGTTATAGTTGTTGGGGTGGGGGGTTGCATGGAATTCAGCAAAATTTAAGCTGGGAGAGAGAGAGGACAAAGGGCAAACAGATTTGGTGGCAATACTAGCGGGTATTGGAATTCAGAGAAAAGGAAGATTGGTGTGGCCACAGGTCATGGAAGGCTTCTGGCACCTCTACTTATTTCTCATAGGTCAGCACTCGGTCACATGCCCATCCTTTCCAACCAGTGGAAGAGGACTAGGAATGCGTAGCTGCTCAGAGCAATCAAGATTCAGTCTCTGTGGTCGGGCGCCCTGCCGTTTGGTCAGCAACGACAAAAGGGAACCGATAACGTAACTGAACAATCTTTCTCTACTTCAGCCCTGCAGTGACCCGGATGCAAAACCCAGCCCCTTCCGTGGGGTTCATTTACGACAAGCATTTAATGATTCCTGTGTTCTTTACTGAAAGTTTGTGGAATGATGGGGAAAAGGTTCCACTGCACAACATCCTTTAAAATCCATATTAGCATTGGCGTTAAGACTAGACACTTTTGTTCTAGAAAAAGCAGCACTCCCTTCACGTACTGCCCAGTCTTGCTGGCTCCTCTTTCCTCCTCTCCAGATTTCTCTCAAAAATGCAAATTCCGTTTCCTGCTATTATTCAGAGCAATTCAGTTCTTTCCCAACTCCTTTTCCACACTGGCTTCCTTATCACCCCCATCATCACCATCACTATTACTGTTTACGGAGACCGTTGCTGTGAAATTGGAATCTTTGGGTTGCAAGTGAGAGAAAAGTCAACTCAAAACAGGCTTAAACAAAAAGGGAAATGATCAGCTCATGTAACTAAAACTCTAGGGCTGCAGTCACAGCTGGATCTAGGAGCTACAGTAACATCGTCAGGACTTAAGTCTCTCTCCCTCTGTTTCCCTCTGAGGATGAGGGGTGTGGGGCTCATGTTCGGGCAGACTCTTTCTTACAGGAGCCCTTCATAGCTCCAGTTTTCCTTTCTCCCAGCTTCCCATCCACAAGGAGAGAAGAGCTCCTGACCCACCAATTCCAATAAAAGCCTCGAGCCCAGTTCCCATCAGCTCAGCATGGATGAGGTGCCTGTTCCCAAGTCCCCATGCGAGTGGAGATGAAATCTAGGGACTAGCTTAGGTGGGATTGGGTGGTCACTCCTAGAACTGTGGGCGTCTGGGACAGCCAGCACCCATCAGACCATGGACCCAGAGTGGGCAAGAACCGGTTCCCTTAAGGAGAGTGGGAGACCATCAGCAAAGAAAGGAGGATGGATGTTGGGTTAGACCATGAATGTCCCCAGGACACATGTGTGTTAAACACTTCGTGCAGGCTACCCCATTAATCTTCCCATCGACTCTACACAGGAGGGACCATTATGCCTGTTGAGTTGATGAGTAAACTGAGGTGGGTAGGTAGAGGCAGTGAGATTTGAACCCAGGCAGGAGTAGCTCCAAAGCCGAGTACATTCAGGTGCTGCGTGGAACCAAGGGTCCCCCTGTCAACAGGCCGCCCCTCCCCAGCTGTCTGTGCTACTTGAGCACGTCCTTTGGGCTCTCACTTTCCACCCTGAGCAGCTTACCAAAGTATTTCTGATAAACACACGTGGCCCTCTCCACTAGAGCAGAGGGTCTCAGCCTGGGGATTGAGGACAAAGGGCCCATGAACTTGGATAGTGTTAGGGACTGAATGTCTGTGTGCCCCCAAATCCGTATGTTCAAGCTCTAACTCCCATGTGATGGTATTTGGAAGTGGGGCCTTTGGGAGGTAATTAGGGTCAGATGAGGTCATGAGGGTGGGGCCCCTATGATGGTATAAGTGGCCATGTGAGGACCCAGTGAGAAGGCAGTGTCTGCAAGTCAGGAAGTGGGCCCTCACCAGGAGCTGAAATGGCGGGACCTTGATCTTGGCCTTCCAGCCTCGAGAAACCAATGTCTGTTGTTCCAGTCCCCCAGTCTGCAGTATTTTCTTATCAAGGGAGGCTCGGCTAAGCTATCATGTTCAGTAGGTTCAGTGCATCAAAGGCACTTTCCACTTACAATATTTTCAACTTACTGTGGCTTCATCGGGATGTCACCCCATCGTAAGTCAAGGAGGATCTGTAACTGGTTTGCTTAAGCCTCCTGTAAACTTACTTTATGTAAGTTGGGGCAGAGTGGCACAGGCGCATGCCCAAATGAAGCCTGAGGAACAACCTGTTCTCTTTCTTGTTTCGTGTCTATGAGACAATCACTGAGGGGACTAGCGACGTTCCGCTCAAGGCAGATAAGACCTGGGGACGTGAGAGCCGCCATTGAACCCTATAGGGACATTTGCAGGTAGGAGCTAGGACCCACGATGGCAGCAACAGGAATGCAAGTCGGGGGTTCCCAAAGCAGGCTGCTCCTCCCCGTCAGAGTGACCCCACCCTGGCGTGAACTGCTCTGGGAGGTGATGAGCTCCCCAACACTGCAGGAACCTCCTAACCCTTCCCGGCACCCACTCCTGCCCCCTCCAACCAGTTGGGCTCACCGCAACCAAGGCAATCTTTGGGGAGATAAATCAGATCACATTACTCTGTCACTTTACATTCCATGGCTCCCCGTTGCCCTCAGGATCTCATCTAGACTCTGTGCCGTGGCCTACAAAAGCCTACCTGTCCAGCCTCACCTTAGTCTACGTGCCACCCCATTCACTCCCTCCAGACCCCCGGCCCCGGCTCCTCGAATGTGCCTCGCTCCCTCCAGCCTCCTGGCCTTTGGCCGTGGAGGTGCCCCTGCCTGGACCGACCGACCGCGCTGCCTACTGCTCTTTGCCTGGCTTCCAGGCGTGCATCCTGTGTCACTCCGACTCCTGCCAGGAGACCAAGAACACTCCAGCTCTCTTAACAGAGAGAATGTAATGCAAAGAAATGTTAACCAGGGGCTGAGAACAGAAAAAGGTGACATGAGGATACTAAGGTGTCACGGGTTAATAATGACCCGGAGCAGGGCTGGAGGGACAAAGGAGGTGGGCCGATCATGAAAACTTAGAAGCCTGGGGGCCCCAGGCCTCTGAGGAGGAGCTGGCCAGCTTATAAACTGCAACTTAAGCATCACCTTGCCGGAGACGCGGTCCTGGTCCTGGTCCAGGTCCTGGTCCTGGTCCCGCCACAGCACCTGTCGCTTCCCTTCAGAGCAGTGTTCATATGTGCTGGGGTCTGTCCGACCTCAGTCTCCCCACCGGACGCCCAAGAGTGGTGATTATGCCACGTCCTACGTCATTGTGCTAAGTGCCCCCCAGAAACCTCCTTGACAGAATCATTTCTCGGGGACAGTGTGAAGGGACTGGCTGGACTGAGGCTCTGCCAGGTTCTCTAAACTCTCCTGATCTTGAACCTGGGCTGGGGCTAGAGTGACCGAGAGGGGCCAAGCTGGTCTAGGGGTCCAGGACTTAAGGTGCGCTCCCTCTCAGGGCTGAGCAGGCGCAGAGGCCACCCCTGAGAAGGAGCGCCGCCTTAAATGCTGTGCTCCGGGCACCTCATTGCCTCACCTGCTCCCCACCCCTGCCCTGCCTTGCACACTGCCTGGCACCAATCGGTGCTCAGCAACTTTGAGGTGAATGAATGAATGAGAATTAACCTCGGTTTTCCAGGAGTCCCAGCCCACCTGGAGTAATGAATGCTCTAGGTCGTCTTCGGCTGAGAAGGGCTATACTGCCCTTAAAAATTTCCCAAGATGGCAGATTTTATGTTCATGTGTTTTTCGTAGTGAAAAGCATTTTTTTAATGGGAAAATAAAAGTCTCCCCTGCAGGTAATAAGCCACTTGGTGCAGTGGGAAGTGGCCCTGCTTTGGGGCCAGATAGTTGAATTCACAGTGAAGTGATTCTACTTCCTGGCTGTGTGGCCTTAGCAAGTCGCTTTACCTCTCTGAGCTACAGTTGTCTCACCTGTAAAATGCAACTAAACACCGAAGCGCCCAGCACACAGTAGGTTCTTTATACAGGTTTTTTTTCCTCTTGTTGTGAGCCCTAATCACACTTCAAACACAGAGGACCTACCTCCCCAAGTGGGTCACTCGTCCAGTGGGGGACTGGATTAAAACCAAGGCTGAGGGTCCTGCACCATGGGAGAAGGGGTCTGCCTTGGGGGAACCGCTCCTGCTCTATGGAGCAAAGAGGGTGTATGGGTCAGAACTCTATTCAAACTTGCTTAAGCAAAATGGGAGATTTATCGTCTCACATATTGGAAATCCCAGGGGGAAAACCTGGCTTCGGGTTAGGCTGGATCCAGGGGCTCAACAAGTCCTTCATTGTTCTCACTCTTCGACCCAATGACTGTTCAGGGCAATAGGGTGTGGGGATTGGCCTTGCTTGTGGGGTAGGGCAGGGGTGGTGGCTGTAATTGACAGCCCCACTGACCCAGCTCCCAGAGGAAGAAGGGTTGATGTAGGCAGAAGAAGGGAGGAAAGTCAGATAAATATAACCTTACTACCTGCCAACAGTGTCCTAAGCACGCATTCTTGTTAAATCACTGAATCCTTGTAACAACCCTGCAAAGTGGGTGTGATTTTCATCACTCCATTTGACAGATGAAGAAGCCGAGTGAGTGAGGGGCAGAGCCAGCATCCAACCCCAGACTGTCTGGCTCCAAGTCCAGGTGCTTCACCTCTTCCCCACGTTGCCTCAGACACAAACAGGAGATGGTGGTCGCAGGGGCAGCCCCGGAAGAAGGGGTCCCAGCGCCCCCCCCCCCCGGAGTACTATGGGGAGCAGCTGGGGACCACAGGTGGCCCAGCCTCAGCATGACATCTGTCTTGAGTGCGTCTGTGTCTGCAAAATGCTGGGGGCTCCCAGAGAACTTACCAGAAATTGAGGACACTCCCAGGCTCCACCCCAAAGACAAAAGTCCCCAGCCTGAAGACCCCGATGCCAGTCCTGCCGCTTCCACAGCTGGCTGTGTGACTTGGGGCCAGTCCCTGCTCCTCTCTTGGCCTGTTTCTTCCTCTTGCCAATGAGCAGGCTGGGTCTGAATCCCCGCCACCGATGGCCTGGGCTCTCCCTGGGGAAAAGCTGGCTGAACTGCTCCAGCTTGTGGTCAGCCACAAACTGCTGTCCCCAACAGCCCCAGGTGCTGGGAAAACAAGGGGGCCCCTCCCGCAGCCTGGCCCCCGGCATACCACCGAGAAGGCCCAACCGTGAACCCAGCTTCCTCCCCTATGGTGGCCCTTAGTCTACCAGTGGTGGGCCTGCCCCCCACCCCTCTGCAGGCCAGCACATTCTGCCTCTGCTGAAGCTCCCCGCGCCCTGACCCACACCTCAGCCTCCTACACGGGTGTCAAAATCCCATGAGGGCAGGGGCTCTCAACAGGGGTGATCTTGTCCCCCAGGTAGGGTTTCAGGTTTAGCAAATAAGAATGCAATCTTTGGGACATAAACTAAAAAGTTATGAGTTGCTTATCTGAAATGCAAATTTATGGAGAAAGGTGTATTTTATCTGGCAACCTTACACCCAAGGACATCTGTCCGTCTGGAGACATTTTTGATTGTCACAACTCGGGGGTTCTATTGGCATCTAGTGGGTGGAGGCCAGGGATGCTGCTCAACACCCTACAAGGCACAGGATGGCCCCCCGCACCCCCAAGAATGATCTAGCCCCCAAAGTCAACAGTGCTGAGGGCAGGAACCCACACCCCAAGTCCTTCCCAGTGCGAACACATATATATACTCACCTGCGATCTCTGGGGCTTGTCAGAGGGAGCAGTGGTTATCCTTATGTGAAGGCCAGGGAAACTGAGTTACAGGCTAAGTGGCTTGTTCAAGCTCACACAGGTGGCAAGGAGCAAAATGGAGTCTTGGCGTGTCTGTGCCTTCTCCTCTCTAATCAACTCCCCTGTTCGTCTAGATATGGAGCCATGTGAGGTCAGCCAGGAAGCACAGTGGTGGGGTGGGGGGACACAGGTAAAGCCTTACAGGGTCCCCACACCCTCCGGGACTGTCCCATCTGGGCTCCTACGGGCAGGCAAGCCAGGCCTGGAGAGAGATGATCCCCGGCGTCACTACCAGGGCTGTTTTCAGTTGTGCCACCAGGGGGCAGCAGAGACCTGGAAAGGAGTCTGCACGCCTGAGCCTGCCACGGCTGGAGGGAACACGACTTTCATCCAGACTCCTGGGTTCCCCCCCAGAGATGCTGATTCAGTGGGCCTGCAGTGGGTGCCAGGCACTGGTATTTTTAACAGCTCTCAAGTGACTCTCATGTGCAGCCAGGACTGAGAACCACTTGGTGTTCATCCCTGATTGCACATCAGATCACCTGGGAGCTATAAAAAATACCAGTGTGAAAACAGCCCAGATGTCCACCGACGGATGAATGGATAAGCAAAATGTGGTCTATACAGACAACAAGATGTTACTCAGCCATAAGAGGAATGAAATTCTGGCCCACGCTACAACATGGATGAACCTGGAAAACACCGTGCTAAGCGAATTAAACCAGACATAAAAAGACAAACACTGTAGGAGTCCACTTATATGAGGGACCTGGAGTAGCCAAATTTGTAGAGACAAAGTAGAATAGAGGTTACCAGGGCTGGGGAGTAGCGGGGGGTGGAGTTAGCGCTTAATGGGGACAGAGTTTCAGCTTGGGATGAAGAAAAAGTTCTGGAGGAGATGGTTGCACCACAATGTGAGTGTACTTAATGCCACTGAGTTGCACACTCAAAAATGGTTAAAAAGATAAACTTTACATTACATATATTTGACCACAATAAAAAAAAATGTAGCAGAAACATAAATGCTGAGTTTCACGATTAAAGTTTATCATTCCTCAAAACAAAACTCAAACGTCCAAGTCTGTAGCTAATTGATTAAATAAGACGGTCTGGGGGGGTCTGAAAGTGTCCCAGATGAATTTCACATGCAGTCATGGTGAAGCGTGCTTCGTCTAAGATCATCCTCAGATTCCAGCATCCAGGAAGAATAGTGGGTGTGCCATCCATTTGCCTATTATGATGGCTTAAAAATCTGTCGACAAATTCTTTGATGCTTTTCCTTCAAGAGGAGGACTCTGTTTCCCTTCCCCCTGAGTGTGAGCGGGACTCAGTGACTTGCTTCTAACAAACGGGAAAAGAAAAAGCAGACGTGATGGTGGTGGAGAGACTGAGGACTCCTGTCAACAGCCACGTGAGGGAGCCACGGTGGAAGTGATCCTCCAGCCTCAGTCAGGCCTTCAGAAGAGACCGCAGCCCCAGGTGACAGCCTGATTGCAACCACAGGTGAGACCCTGAGTCAGAATCCCCCAGCTAAGTCATCCGCAAATTCCTGTCACACAGAAATGGTGAGATAATAAATGTCTTTTGTTTCAAGCCACTAAATTTTTCAGTGATTTGTTACACAGCAATAGATCATTAATCTACTCATTCAGGAGTCATTGAGCCATCCACCCATCCCTGTACACACCTACCCATCCATCTACCCAACCACTCACCCAGCTATCCATCCATCCATCCATCCATCCATCCACCCACTCATCACAGAACCAGGGCCCAGCACAGACTAGACTGATGGAAATATTTGTCAAGTGAGTGAATCAACATTTTCTAAATGTCTCCTCTGTGTCACCGGCTGAGACGGGCCAGGGGACTCACCCAGAAACATGTCCCCACGATCAGTGTGGGATGGGGCTGGTGCCCGGTCCTGCTGGCAAGACTGGGCAGCCCAGGAAGGTGCTCCGGCCCACAGAGACTGTTGGCCACCTGCGGGGGAGGAGCTTCCCCACTCAAGCGCCACAAATCCCTCAGGCCTGCCTGATGCAGAAAACCTGCTTTTGTCTCTCTGCCTCCCCACCCCCCCCCCACCCCCCGACCTACCCACCACGGGGGCAAATGCTAAGGCTGCTGGCTGCCACTCAGGAGGGCCCTGAGCCTGGAGGAGGGGAGACTTGGGGACAGCAGAGCTGCCTGCCCTAAGGGGGAGTTTGTGATGAGAAGATCCGGGCTTTCCTGGAGGCCGAATGGGGCAGCCACAGAGAGAGGCCAGTTTCCTTCTGTGCGGCTTCACCGTCTCTTCCCTGAGAACATCACAGAGGCCTGGGCCTCTCCCTCCCACCATACCCTTTCCCAGCCTACTCTCTTCTCATCCCTCAGGGTTTGCCCTACATGTGAGGGCTCAGTTTTCTCATCTATAAAATGGGAACGAGGAGGATATTTTGGAGATGAGACGACACGGTGCCCAGGAGGACCCTCTGCAAAGGGCCAGTGGCAACAAGTACTGCAGTGTGCCCGCTGAGCTGCTATGAAAAGAGCGTAGGGTGACAGTGAAACCAAAGTCCTCCCAGCAGTTGGCAGGGCCGTAGGTGACCCTCCTCGGATCCCTGCTTTGCTCACTCTGCTCTGGCTGCATCATCTCCTCCTGTTCCTCTAACATTCCACATCCACTCTCACCTCAGGGCCTTTGCACTGGCTGTTCCCTTTACCTGGAATGCTCTTCCCCCAAATCCCCACATGGCTCCTCCCTCCCTCCTTCAGGTCTTTGTTCAAATGGCACCTTCTCTGGTGTGAGGCCTTCCCTGGCCCCCCTTCTTCCACTCTCCCCATCCTCCATTTGGATTTATTTTTTTCCATTACATACATCCTTCTAAGACACTACATCTTTTCCTTATTGATTTTGCTTATTGCCTGACTCCTCTCAGAACAGAGGCTCCACAAGCCAGGATCTGCTAGATCTCCATGCCTACTAGAGTGACCAGCACATGGTAGGTTTACAAGATGGCTAGATGGATAGATGACGGATAACGGATGGATGATGGATGGATGGATGACAATGGATGGACAGATGAATAGATGGTTAAAGGAAGAGGCTACTGGGTGGGACTTTTCCAACAGTCTTGAAATCAGCATCTCGGTGTGAGTTCCCCACATTCTAGACAAAGCTAGAAAACTAGGACCAGACCCCAGGGCTTATTAAAAAGTGGCTGGAAAGGTTTTGTTCTTCCCACATACCATCCCAGCACCAACAAAACACTGGGGTGGGATGAGCGGGGAGAGAAAAGGAGGGAAAACTCCCTTCCCCAGGTCCCAAGTTCACCCCCGCCCTGCACCCGCAGCCCCCGCCCCCCGGTAGGGCAGGTGTTCCTGATCTTCACACTGCACCTGCCCGAACTAGGGCAAAGCGCCATGGCAAGACGTGTCCACGGCCTGTCGGCGCACGTCAGGGAGGTGTGAGTTTCTGGGAGTCACACGGACACCACGAAGGAAGCGGGGCCTGGGACAGTTTCCCAGTGTCCCATCAAAGGGCTGGCCCAGGGCCAGGAGACCCCAGCAGGAAGCAATGGGAGGTGGGCGGTGAGCCACAGGAGGAGAGAACTGGGAGGGAACATGCTGTGGGGACCCTCAGCTCTGCCCCCACCCCACATGGTACCCTCCAAAACACACACTTGGGCTAACGTTGGAACACATCTGCGGCCAGCCAGAGAAGCAACTGACAAATAAAAATGGCAAGCAATAGGATATATTGGAGTATATGAGGAAGCCATTTGGTGTAAACCTAATTCGGCCTGACTTTGTTTTTTCCCAAAGGGCCTGACTGTGGCTGTTGAGCACGCATTGCATATCTGCTTTAAAACATTTACTATGGCAAGAACAAATGGCCTTAAGATAAAGGTGCAACTTCCCCCCACATTGGCATTTCCTTAGGGATAAGCATCTTTCCTTAGGCTAGGAACTGATTGCTGTGCTCACCTTTGACCACCCAGCTCGGGACAACAGACCTGCCACCCTGCTGTGTTCACCGAGACAGCAGACCCACCTGCTGTGTCCGTCAATCGCTGTGCCGACAGAGCAGTCTCTCGACTATTGTAAAAGGGACATTTCAATCCTATGTGAATCCTGTTTGGGGGTATATAACCACTCTGTGCACCCCACTTCTTCCGTGCCCTTTATTCCTTCAGGAGGAAAGGCCCCGGGCCATGGTCCTTAGATTTCAGCTCAGAATAAACTCTCCCAAATTTTCATTTATAGATTGGTTATGGATTATTTTTATCAACACAACAATGATCAAACAAGGACAACACCGGGGAAGTACGGGACACATGTCCCTTTCCACTTTCACCCCCTTGGGGAGGAGGAAGGGGCTCAGAAAAGGGAAGAGGTGTGAAATTGGATGTGAGGCTGAAGTTTTCAACTCGTCTGGACATTTTGCTACTGAAGGTGTCTTTAAGAAACTGGAAAGGGGGGCTGGCCCCGTGGCCGAGTGGTTGAGTTCGTTGGTTTGAATCCTGGTTGCGGACATGGCACTGCTCATCAAACCACGCTGAGGCAGCGTCCCACATGCCACAACTAGAAAGACCCACAACAAAGAATATACAACTATGTACCAGAGGGCTTTGGGGAGAAAAAGTAAAAAAATAAAATCTTAAAAAAAAAAAGAAAAGAAACTGGAAAGGAAGATGCCAGAGAACAAGGTTTAGAGGCAAAGGAAATTCATGCGTGTCCTCCATGGAGTTCTGCGGGCAGTAGGCCAGCTACGGGTTATGATGCCCCTTCCTCCGCCCTGGGTGGTGCTGAGGATTATGTGAGTTCGGCTAAGCCTTTCTGACACGGCCTGGCACCAGGAGGGCCTCAGGGAATGTGGCTGAATGCAGGGGCATTGGAAACAAAACAAGGGAGCGGGGAGCGTGGGGGTGGGACGGGGTGGGTGAGAGGGAGCATGGCCCCCCGGTCCACTGCGGTGGGGGAGGGCCATGGGAGGCCGCGGGGCGTTTGTATGTCAAGGCATCTCCCAGACGCAAGAAAGGAGCTGTTTGGGGGTGACAGGGGTGGGGCAGGCTGGAGGGCAGCACGGAGCCCCTCCGGGTCTGGTCGCCGGCCCTATCGCCGGGCCGGGCCCTGGGGCAGAGCCACAGGCCTGCAGGACTAGATCTGTTCTTTCTGCGTCGCTCCATCCTGCAGAGCCTTCCCAGCCCGGGGGTCTCCGGCAGCTGGGAACACGTGCGGAGGGAAGCCGGGGTCTCCATGGCAACGTTGACGTCATGGGCCTGGGGCCCGGAACGCTGCCTCCCGCCCCCAGCGGCCGGCCTGGCGCAGCCCCAGCCCCGATCTGCAGCAGCTGCGACATCAGGGACGTTAGAGCTGCCACCCTGCCCTCTGATCTGTCTGGTCCTGGCCACCACAGGCAGACAGGTGTGAATCAGGCCAGCCAGGTCTCACCTGCCTGCCGCCTCCCTGGGTCCCGCTTCCTCCTGCCCCTTTGTCCTCAAATTGCTCTCAGCTGGCTGCTCGCTAAACAGACCTTACTTCCTGTTTCATTAACAGGAAGCCCCCTCCCAGGGAGAATGCGCATTTTAATAGGAATGTGGGAGGTGATGCGCCGCCCCCTCTCCCCTAGCCGTCTGCCTCCCTCCGTCTGTTCCACAGTAAAGCTGGGGGGGTTATTTAGACAACTGCCACATTATCACACACCCTAGCCCGCCACTCTGCCTCCTCCCCTTAGCGGCTTCCCACTGCCCAAGCCCTGAGACCAAGAGGCCTTGCCGCTCTCTCCTGCTGCTCAGGCCCTCCCCATGCCTCCTCCTCCTCCCTTCTAGTAGTTGGTTCCTCCCAAGTCCCAGGCGCTGCCTCAGGGCCTCCGCACAGGCTCTTCCCTCGCCTAGAAGGCCGTTCCCTCCTCCACCTCCCCACGGGGCTGGTGCTTTCCGACTCCTGCTCCAGGTCTGGGCGTCTTAGCTCAGCGCTGCCTCTCCTGGAGGCGCTCATCCCAGCCTGCACTTCCTTTTAGCTCTCTCTGTCGCTGTCATGACGAATGACTTGTGGGATTATTTGTCTGAGGGCTGCCTCCTCCCTCAGACTGCATGTGGCAGAGGAAAGCTTTTGTTTTATTCACTCCTGAGCGTCCAGTGTGACTGGCACACAGTAGGTGCTCAATACACTTTAAAAAAAACCCTGCTTTACTGAGCTATAATTCACATATCATACAATCCACCCAAGTAAAGTGTACGATTCCACAGGTTTTCGTATATTTACTGAGTTGTGCAGACATCACCACAGTCGCTATTAGACCATTTTCATCACTCCAAAAAGAAACCCCGTGTCCTTTAGCCATCACCCCCTGTCCCCTCACTCCCTCAGCCCTAATGGACCATTAATCCACTTCCTGTCTCCGTAGATTTCCCTGTTCTGGACTTTCATATGACTGAACCGTATGTGGACGTTTGTGACAGGCTTCTTTCACTTAGCACAGTGTTTCAAGGCTCAGTGCAACACATTTTTGCTCAATAAATGAATGACTGGGTGGTGGGGGGAATGGAAGGCTGTGGGAGGTGAAGGGAGGACGCTCTCCTGGCGGCTGCTGGCCAGTGGGAGGAAGGACGCCAGGTGCCTTACGAGATCCCCGTCTAATAAGGGGCAGAGCTCTGTGTGAGCCTGTGCCTGGCTGCCCCAGGGCCACACTTGACGGCCTTCAGCTCAGGGTCAAAAATCCAGTCTTACTGCCCAACCCCTGATGCTAGATGTGTGGGTCAGATGCCCAGCCCCTGCCCTCATTTCATCAACAGAGACGCTATCTTCACATTGGAGTTTTTCATTCGTTCATTCATTCATTCACTTATTCCACAGAGATGCACAGTTATGATCTACAAGTCTTTCTCCTAGAAATGAATATACTCTTCTTTTGAAAAATCAGTTAAAATAGATGCTTGCTTTCCAGCAGGACTGGCGGCTGGCACTGCGAACCCGGGATGTCTGCAAGTCACTTCTGCAGGAGCTCCCCCCGAGGTCCGGCCCGAGCTCACAGGCGGCTCTGAGGTGGCCTCTCTAAGGAAAAACCGTTTCATTGGTGCGTAAGTGTTGTTTCAAGTCCTGTCCCTTGCTGCTCCCTACTTCCTACCATGTTGCCCCTGCCCCAGCTCGGGGTCTATAGCAATTCTAGAACTGTGCTGCCCTGCAGGAGCCATTGGCCACATACGGCTGCTCCCGAGCCATTGCAATGTGACAGGTCCCAGCTGAGATGTGCTGGAAGTGCAAAATGTACACCAAGTTTCAAATATTTCATACCAAAAAAGAAAACAGTGTGAAACATCTCATTAATCATTTTTATATTGACTACATGTTGAAATGATAATATTTTGGGTATGTTAGGTTAAAGAAAATATATCATTAAAATTAATTTCGGCTGCTTCATTTTACTTTTTAAAATGTGCTACTGGAACATTTTACGTTATACATGTGGCTTGAATTCTATTTCTATAAGACAGCACTGGTTTTCAATAGCCACCCACCAGGGGAGACAGCCCCTTAACCCCATGCCCATGACGGACCCTGCTGGAACTTCAGGGCTGCAAGGGGCTTAAGATGCATTACTGCTACCCTTGAGAAAGCCCAGGAGAGAATTGTTGCCCCACCTCCCACCCCAGCAAAGCCCCTGCAGCCTGTGCATGTGTGTGTGAGCCCCAGGGAGGAGCTGCAGTGAGGGCTACGCTGTGCCCGGGAAGTGCCTGAAATCTCAGTGCCCCATCCCTGAGCCTCGTGCTCCCTGGATCCAACAGCCCCTTCTCCCCCGTCGCAAATCAGAGAGGAGACACAAGCCAGTGTTTTAGGGGACCAGCTCTTTGTTGCTACCATCACATTTACAGGAAAAACAAACAGCCAAGTGGTCTGCTGCCAGGAGCTTGGCGGAAAACTTCCAGCCCGTGCCAGCCCCCTGCTTCTGTGGAGTGACCAACCGTGCTTCTGGAGGGGGCTCCGAAGGGCAGGTGTCAATACATGGCTGAGTGGCTCAGGGACCATGTGGATTTCATCTCCCTGACAAATCCTGGTGAAGCTAGCCCAGGCCAGCCTTATTCAGCCTTAGAGCAGGAACAGGAAGGAAGCCAGCACTGAGGTTTCCAACGCCCCATCCAGATCTGGAGAGTGCACTGAAAAATGTAGTGAAGTTACAGATCCCAGCATGCACAGCTGTGCAGGTTATGCGTTGCACAGGGTACCACAGCTGAGGAGTCCATCATGGGTTTGGACTACAATCATTATGACAACTTTCCAGCAGATGGCAGTAGAGTGTTTTGAGGAGGGGACACTTAAGTGGCTGGACGAGTATGGCTCTGCCAGTCATCTCTCACCCTCCCAGGCCCAGACACAGCAGCAGCCATCTTTTTGTTTAAAAAATTCTTTTTTGATGCCATTTTTTTAAAAATTAAGGCAAAATTCATGTAACATAAAAGAAACCGTTTTAAAGGAGCATTTAGAACGTTCACGTTGTTGCACAATCACCAACTCTATCCAGTTCCAAAAAGTTTTCATTACCCCCAAATAAAACCCTATACCCATTGAGCAGTTACTCCTGGGCCCCTGGTGAACACCACTCTGCTTTCTCTCTATTCAGATTTGCCTATTTTGGATATTTCATATAAATGGAATCATACAATATGTGGTCTTTTGTGTCTGCTTTATTTCACTCAGCATAATGTTTTCAAGATTCATCCATGTTGGAGCATGTGTTAGTGCTTCATTCCTTTTTGTGGATGGCTAATAGTCATTGTCTCTATATACCATGTTTATTTATCTGCTCATCCATTGATGGACATTTGGGTTGCTTCCACCTGATGTCACTTTTAAAAAGTCGATGTGTAACATATATAGGAATTTACACAAACCTTAAGTGTAGAGCTCCATGAGCGTGTAAACATCCACATATCCACAGATCAAGACGTACTGCATTCTCATCACCCTGGAAGATTCCCTCCTACCTTTCCATCAATAACATCCCCACACCCCTTGCAGAGGTAACTACTATTGTGACCTCTATGATCACAGATGGCTTGTGCCTGTTCATGAACTTTATATAAATGGAGTCGTACAGCAAACCCTCATATGTATCCAGCACCTTTCGCACAACGTAATGTCTAGCCAATTAATTCATGTCATTGTGTGCATCGTCACTGGTTCTTTTTCTCTTTTCTGCAGAATCCCATCAGATGACTATGTCACTATGTATTTATTCATTCTCCTGTTGATGGAGACATTTACGTTGTTCCCCCGTGTGACTATCCCACAGTTTATTTATTCATTCTCCTGTGAGTGGATATTTGAGTTGTTTCCACTTTTTGGCTATTATGAATACTGCTGCTGTAAACATTCTTGTTTGCGTCTTTGGTGGACACGCGAGCTCAGGCTCTCGGGCGTACCCCAGGAGTGGAGCTGTGGGGTCACGGGGGCTGGGGGCAGATGCTCAGCTTTCCTAGATACCCTTTCCAAAGTGGTCAGACCAATTTCTACTCCCACCAGCAACGTATGAGGCCTTCAGGCGGCCAACACCCCCATCTCTGAAAATGGGTGCAAGCTGACTCCCGGGCCCCCGGCTGCAGAGTCCTTCGGCTCTGTTGCTAAGGTCAGGGCAGGAATACCCTTGTGACCATGCAGTCTCCTTGGGAGGGTTTTCCCAGCCTGTCATGGAAGGGTGTTGTGGAAGGGGCTTCCCCTTCCGTCCCCAACCTGTCTCTTTGTCCCCTAGCATGGTCAGTCACTGTCTTAGTTTGGGTTTCCCCAGAAGCAGGCTCTGAGATAAAGCTTCCAATAAGCACAGGTAGCTTATTGGGGGAGTGGTCCCAGGGAACACAAATGGGTCCATGACACCGTGAGGGGGAGAAGGGCAGGATGTCCTAACAAGCCAGGGAGCCCTGGGGGCAGCTGGAGCTTAATCCCAGGGAGGGACTCCAGGAGTCAGAGGAGAATGGGGCCTCAGCGTTCTGCATGCCCACTAGGAGCGAGGGAGCTGGGACATTTACACACCAGCCCCGCCTGTCGTTGAGGACCTCTGCTAGGCAGAGGTGCTAATTCTAGACCCTCACAGCCTGCCTTGGGGAATAAGCCAAGAAACGGAGCATCATCCTTGACTCCTTCTGGCCCTCCCTCCACACTGATCCCCATGTTCTGCAGTTTTGCTCCTAAGCTTTATTTGACTCTGTTTCTCCACATGGTCCCTACCCTGGTCCAAGCCCCAGCCTGATCCATTCACCAGCCAGCAATGCAGAGATCTTCCCATAATGCTTGGGTTATAAGCTTGGCTCTGTCCCCTGCTCCCCGTGTGACCTTGACCAAAAGCCGCAGCCTCTCCTGGCCTCCACTTCCCCACTGGTCAAGAGGGACTGTGTTAGCACCTCCTTCATAGGCTTGCCAGGAGGAGTAAATGAGTTCAGACCACAAAACCCTTGTTCCTGCGCCTGGCACGTAGTGGGTGCCATGTAAGTGTTTTGTTAGAAAACGGGTAGGATGACTGCAAGCTCCTTGCAATCATTCACAGCCCTCAGGATAAACCCCGGACTTCGAAACATGAGTACCCAGACACTGGCTCCCCTCAGCCCCCAGCGTCCCCTGCAGCATGTGGAATGGTGGCCCCCCAGAAGACACACTCATGTGGAACCTGGGACTGTGACTGTATTTGGAAAAAGAGTCTTTGCGGAAATGATCAAGTTAGGGACCTGGCCGTGAGCTCCTCCTGGATCATCCAGGGGGACCCTAAATCCAACAGCACGAGCCTTATGAGAGAAAGGCAGAGGGAGAGGGGGAGGCAGACGGAGGAGGGGGGAGGCCGGGTGGAACGGAGGCAGGGATGGGAGGGCGCAGCTGGAAGCCAGGATTGCCTGGAACCACCGGAAGCTGGAAGAGACAAGGAAAGGCTTCTCCTCTGTCTTCGGAGAGAGCACGGCCCTGCGGACAGCTGAATTTTGGGCTTTTGGCTTCCAGAACTGTGGGGGGATACATTTCTGCAGTGCATGGCAGCCCTCGAGAACTGATACACTGTTTCCCTGGGCTGCTGTAACAAAGTACCGCACCCTGGGGGCTTAAAATAACAGAAATGTATGCTCACAGTTCTGGAGGCCAGGAAGCTGAAACCAACGTGTGGGCAGGGTTGGCAAAAATTTCACTGGGGGCCAGTCTGTGCCATGCCTGTCCCCTGGCTTCTGGGGGCTTATTGGCCATCTTTGCGGTGTAGACGCATCACTCCACGCTCTGCCATCATCTTGCATGGCCTGCTCCCTGCCCCTGCCCATCCGCTCCCTCTGTGCGGGTCCGCCTGTGTCCAAATCCTCCATTTATAAGGACCCCAGTCATACTGGATTCGGGCCCACCCATATGATGTCATTTTAACTTGATTACTCTGTAAAGACCCCATTTCCAAATAAGGTCACATTCTTAGGTACCAGGGGTTGGGACTTCAGCATCTCTTTTGTGAGGGACACCAGTCAGGCCCAACGATCACACATGCCCCTCGCCCCGTGCATACTCTACTCTCCATTTACAGGTTCCGGGCAGATTGCGCTCTGGTCTGTGGCCACCTCTTGGCACAGTCTACTTTCCTCTCTGATGAGTTGGTAAAGTCCTCATTCTTCAGTTTCAACAATACCACTTCCTCCAGGAGGCCTCCCTGACCCCTAAAGCCTGGGTCGGTTGTCCCCCTCTGGGCCCACCATAGCTTCCTGTCAGAGCATTTGCCATGCAATAGCGGGGCAGCTTGACTCCTTGCCCGTGGGCACTAGGACCCTGGGCCCTGGACCACGAGGGCCATGTCTCGTGCTTCTTCTTGCATGTTTTCTAGCAACACCCCCCCCCCCCCCCCCCCACAGGGCCTGGTGGAAGCAGGTGCTCAATAAAGAATCGTTGAATGCACGAACGCATGAATGAATGAGTAAGGCCAGGCCCTTTTCCAAGGCTCTCTAACCCCTTTCCCTGCTGACCTCTAGAGAAACTTCCAGGAGAGCCTAGCTGCTTTAGAGCAGTCTGCCAGACATAAATGACAGCTTGGCTAACCGGGCTCCCACGTGGTGCAACTCCAGGGAGTACCATTCACACTGTAGTGTAAGTGACTGGAGGACAGCTCATTCTAAAGCAGGCACTGTGAATGGGACAATAGTTCCTAAGAGAGCTCAGTTCCTAAGAATCCAATAGCCACTCTATGTGCCCCTAATTGCAGGATTTGCCTTGCAATTTCCTGATTAATATCCCTCTCCAGCTCAAGGGCCTAGAGCCCCACTGGGCTCTCGTTGGACCCCTCTGGGGCCAGCAACATCAGCTGCTGGGGTTGCTTCTGTGTTGGGGGGAGGAAGAAGGGGGGTCCTGGCAGGAAGGGGCGGCCTACTCTGGTGGGATTCTGGAGAGAATGGAAGGAAGGGCAAGCTACGGAGGCATGTGCAGGGCTATAGCTCAGAGAACTGACAAGCGGAGCCAAGGTCCCCAGGAACCAACCTCGAGGAGCTGTTACCACCTGCAGATCTGAAGGGCGAGGGAAGACGTGGTGTCACTCGGCTGTACCAGGAGGAGGGACATTCCAGGTTAAGGGCGGTAAGGCCTCTGACAGCAGGGGCAGGGGGCAGGTCCCACCCTGAGGGGGTGGGGCTGGGAGCTGGAATCAGAGAGTGGCTACGGAGGGAGCGGGGCTCACCAAGGGGTCGCCACTGCCAGAAATGAGCACTGAAGCTGGGAAACATGGGGAAGAAACGCCCTAACCTCCTTCTCTTCCCATCTCCCGACCTCCACCAGGGAGCCTGCGTTCTCCAGGCTCCAGCAGAAGCCAGGGGACAGAGCCCAGATGATGCAGGACAGAGTGGGGAGGAGGGCTGAGGACAGGACAGCCGGCAGGGCCCCATCTTCTGTCTGTAGTTATGAACGTCTGTGAGCCAGGCCCTCTGCCAGGTGGCAAGGATCAGAGATGGAGCAGGTTGCAGTGCCTTGCACGGGCACGTGCATGTGCACACACACATCTATACTTGCAGCAGGTGATGGTGAAGCCAGGGTTAGGCTGACCTCATGGAGCCTAGGGCTCTTTGGAACATTCCCTTTAGATTTTCCCTCCTCGACAAGGCCTGCCTGCCACCCAGCAAGTCCAGGGCCGTCCTTACCCTTTCCCCTGGCACCTGCTTTCCCCGTGTGGCCAGCGGTAGGCGGATGGAGTGTCCCACACCCCATCATGTTCTTAGGCTGCCTACTTGAAGGATGTATACAGGCCTTCAGAGCAAGGAGAACCAGGGGAGCAGCGGGGGTGGGGTGGGGGCCTGCTCCTGTCATCCAGAGAGAGTCAAGGGGCCTGGCTTAGGCTGGGGGAGGGGGAGGTGCAGATGGACGAAGAGGAGACTCAGGAACATTCTGGAGTCACCTTGGCAGGCCGGCGATGGGGTGGATGTGGGGCAGAGCGGGGTGAGTGACGGGCCGCTGGGGCCCCACCCAGACTTTAGGAATCAGGACCTGCAGTTTCCAGAACCCCAGAGAGGAGAAGGCACCTTCCTCTGAGAGCTCCGGACTAGAGCTTCAGTAAGGCCCTGCCGCCCAGCAGTCTAGATGGACGGCACAAGTTCTCCCCTGGGGTGACTGTCCCCTGGGGACGCTGGGCAACATCTGGAGACATTTCTGGTCGTCACAACCGGGGCAGGTGGGTGCGACTGGCCTCTAGTGGGTCGAGGCCAGGGGCGCTGCTCCACGTGCTGTGATGCACAGGACAGCCCCACCACGGATGTCAGAAGATCGGGCCCCAGAGGTCAACCGCGCCCAGGGTGAGAAGCCTCGACACTCAGGAGCGGGGATTCAGGCCCTGCTGGGAGCCCCCCAACTCTCGGCCTTCCCGTCCCCCGCCCCGAGAGGCCCCCTCGAAGCCACACAGAAAGGCCAGATGTCAATGAGTCACTTACAGTTTATTTTTGCCTGAAAGTGTTTCACATGTCTGAACACAGCTACGTGACAGTAGTATTAACCATCAGGAAAAGCAACGGTGCGAAGGGGAAAGGTGGCATGTCTCGGTTCTTCTTTTTTTTTTTTTTCTTTTTCTTTTTTAAAGTTTTTTGCTTCTGCTTCTTCCTGCACCAGAGTGCTGTAAAGTATAGGACCGGAGGGGAGAGAATAAAACCAAACAACGGAAAACGACGACGACAACGACAAAAAAAAAGGACCGAACACAAAACGGACACACTCACGCACACACGAAATAAAACCTGGCACGTAAAATGAATTAAGACTGAAACCCAATTTCTTTTTTTTTTTCCTTTTTTAAAAAAATGAGGGCGTAGTCGGGGGGTAATAAAGTCTACCTAGCAAAGTATAAAACGACAAAAGCATGGTTTCCATTGAATAAGATTAAATATATATAAAACAATTACATCGACAGGGGCGTGGGTCTGGAGGTGCCGAGGGCAAGTATTTGTGCTAAACCAACAGAATGGGGCTTGGGGGAGAGGGGACCCCAAGTAAACCATAAAGGGGCTGTTCTGTACAGTGAGGGCTTGTTAAGAAAAAGCCGACTGTTTACAAAAGAAACGGAGGTTGGTTTGTCTTCGGGACAGGTGTGGGGGCGAAAGGGGCGTCTGCGCTGCAGTGGCCACATCCATGGGGGTGGGGCGGGCAGTCAGGATGGTGGAGGCAACGTCTGTCTCTTCTCCCAAGAGACCATGCAAAGAGGCGGGCATGCATGAGGAGACCACGGGAAGCACAGGATGGCGGGGAGGCCACAGGTGGCAGAGTCTCAGTCGGGGACGGGAACAGCAGAGGCCCGCGGAGATGGGAGCTCTCCGGGGGTGGGGGCGGGGCAGCTCTTCTGGGGGATGGACCAGGGAGGATAGGTTAGCACCCCCCCCTCCAAATGTGTCAAAGGGGGCCGAGAGAAAGAGTTGGGGCCCTAGGGGAGCAAGACTACAACGTGGGGACCCCACTCCTGCTCCTCCCCCCAGCCTGACCCCCACCCCATGGGGCGGTCGGAAACATCGGGGAATGGGAAACACAGTGGCAGGTGGGCGGGAGGACAGACGGACCGACAAGAGAGCATTAGCTTACAGAATCCATTACGAAAGAGCAATTAATTTTCCAAGGAGGTTCTTTTTTGTTTTTTTTTGTCTGTTTGTTTCCTTTAAAAAAATAACAATAATACTACCACTACCCCGACAGCTGACTGGCTTATACAGTACTACAGGCCAGGGGCGGGCGGGCGGAGGGAGGGAGGGTGAAAGACTTCATAAATAAGAGGCAGGTCCCAGACCCGCAATTTGTCAACATTTCTTAAATAGGAGCATTATTTAAATCTTATGTACAACAAGAATCACTTTGCATAGCAATGGCGAGGACACAGGACGGGTGTGATGACTGACGGGTCTTCTTGTCCCAGTGGCGGGGGCCAGTTCTCAGCCGGAGCCTCTGAGGAAGAAAGCATCCTCGGCGGCCCTCGAGGTCTCGTGATGGTGGCATCAGAGTTGACTTTTCCCACACGGCATTAAACACAAAGGCAAAGAAAATCCACGAAGGGTCCCTCCCTCCCCAAGCCCCCCACCCCCACCCCCTCCCCGACCCGCTGACGCTCCGCTGTTGCTACAAAGTCCATTTTAGATCAGGTCAAGGTTTCCAATTATGAAGCTAAAAGAATTAGGCGGGGGCTGGGCGTGCTTACGGACCCCCCTCCCCACCCCCTCCCCCCTCCGCCCTCTGCCCCCAGAAAGACTCCCCCATCTATCTCACAGCCGGGACGCTGGGGGTGGGCCCCCAGGACCGGCCGCTCTACGGCTAATAGTTGAGAGTGCTGCGGCTGCAAACTCCGCCCGCCCGGCCGAGGCTTCACCAGGCTTCTGTGTAGCGCACGTCCACCTCCTTCAGGTTGGGAAGCTTGGCCTGCGGGGGAGCAAGAAGCATTTGGTCCCTTCCTGAGCCTGGCAGTGCCTAGCTCCACTCCCCACCTGGTCACTGGGGGTTCCTTGGAGCTCGGAGCTGGGTGACCTCAGGGAGAATCTCAGGTGGGATGTGCCCGGCCCCAGAGAAAGCAGGCGACAGCTAGAGAGGGCAGGCGATGGCTCCTGGGATTCCATGCCCGCCCCTCAGAGAGGCTTCGGATCCCTGGCTTTGCAGGTGGGAAGCCCAGGGTGTGAGCCCCAGCCTTGCCACTTGCTGGCTGCGACACTGGGCAGACGATCCAGCCTCCGGGACCCTCAGTTTCCCTATCTGTGGAGTGAATTCCAGTCTAGCTCCAGGACGGCCCCCAGGATGGTGTTAGGGATTAAATACCAAATGCACAGCAAGCCCAGAGCACCCCCGCCAGCGCAAGGTTGTGTCTACAGACGGGACCCCTCTCACTTCTATGGTCCTCATCACCATCAGAAGTCAGGCAGGCGAAATAACACGGGATCACCACAAGCTGCAGGTACCTGGGGTCTGTGGATTCTTCCCACCCAGCATTCCCCCAGGAGGATGTCGCTAGGCTACAGACTCCACCTGATACTCCTCAGAGCTGCTTCTTGCTCTCCATCCCTCCACCCAGATACTGCCTCGCTTCCCTCTTTTATAAACGGTGGGCTTTTCCTTAACGAGCCTTCACTGTACAAGAGGCTGCTCACTGGTCTCCTGCCTTTCCTCCTCCCTTCCCAACTTTCCCGTGCACTGGCCAGTGCACGCACACATACACACATGTGCACATGCGCACAGCTATGCACATACATGCACACACACACAATTCTTCACTGCTTCTCTCCTGTGTTGCATAACCCTCCATGGCTCCCTATGGCCCAGACACAGGTTACACACGGGGTCTGCACTCACCAGTGTGGCATTGTAAAAAGAACGTTTAAGGAAACCTTTCAAAATTAGGAGACTGCCACAGAAGAATCCAGACTTCCAGGGTCTCATGAAAAAAAAAGGGAAGATCTAGCTGGACTGGGCAGTGAACTCTGTGACCTTACCTGCCTGGTGCAGAACGGAGGCTGCCCCCACCACCCTGCCCCCTCCAAGGCGGGCAGTCTCCAGTCTGCCCCCAGTCCCCGCAACACAGAGTCTGGGCGTCACTGACCAGTACCATCAAGCTGGCACCATTGTGAGTTTCCCGATTGTGGGAAAATAACACATGGACTGAAAGTGACTTCTTCATGGCGGCTCACGCCCACCTTTCCTGCTTGGTCTCAGGAGTGTTTGCATCTTTGCTTCCTCACCTTTCACATGCACGGGAATCCTTGGGGGAGGGGTTAAGAGGCCCATTTGGATTCAGCAGGTCTGGGAGCCCTGGACCTTCTGACTAGCCCCCAGGGCGGGCACTGGGCCGACTCCAGCCTGGCTCCTTCCTGCATCCACTGCCTCCCCTCCCCTGTGCTTCTTGGGACCCTAGCTATCTCTTCTCCTCTGCTTGGCAAACTCACTTCTCCAAACCCCCTTTTGTGGAGACCCTTCTGGCCCAGTGAACGGAGCTGGCTGTCCCCTTCCTGCTGGCCCCCGAGCCCTGGCCTGCCCTGGTGGGCTGCTCTTGTCTGTCTGGCAGGATTGAGCTTCTTCCCGGGCAGGGGGGAGGCAGCTGCTCCTCGGCGGCCCTGTCGCCAGCACAGGCCGGGCACACAGTAGGTTCTCCAAGAGCATCTAGAGGCTTGGCCAGTGAGCAAGCCCAGGGCTACAGCTCTGGCTGAGCTGGAGGTGGGAGTGGAGAGGGGAGACCCTGCTGCAGGTGGCCTCAGCCAAGGCTGCTGCAGGACCCCCTCCAAGTGGCTTCCAGGGTGCCCAGGCACTGGCACACTGGGGCACCATCTGGCCTCCTGGCCCAGCCCTCGTTCCCAGGGCGCTGGTTCCCTGCGGCCTCGCCCACTCCTTCTGGGGCAGCTGGTGCGGGTGCAGGATGACAGGGCGGCAGGAGGCTGCTGAAGGCCCAGCCCTGCCAACTCCCCAAGACAAGCTTTTTTACAAAAAACATGTGACCTGCCTTCTGCCACTCAGATCCTCCCTTCTCCCAATTTTATCTTGCCAGTGTCACCTGGGCTGCCGGTCCAGGCTCTGACCGGGGTGACTGCACCAGCCCCATGAATGTTCTCCCTGCTTCTACTCTTGCTCGGCCCCTCCCCTCAAAAATTTTATTTTCCACGTAGCAGCCAGAACAAACCTTTAAAAGCATAACTCACCACCCTGCTTAGAGTCTCTGAAAGCTTTCTTTCTGCTGGACTTGGAGGAAGCCCAGGGTCCCCCCGTGACCTGTGAGGGCTTATTCAGGCTGGCCCCAGTCGGCTCTCTCTCTCACCTTTTAGTTCCATTTGCCACAAAGTCCGTTTGCGTCAACTCTTTCTGCCTCAGGACCATTGCACTGGCTCTTCCTCTCGCCTGTTGCATCCTTGGCCTTTTAACTTTTGGGTCTCAGCTTATGCAGCCTCTACTTCAGAGGGACTGTCCCTGATCATCCCATGCCTGACAGGCTCCCTATTTCCAATCGACCAATTCCCTGCTGGCTTCCTCTTTGTCATTCCTTTGAACCTGCCAGTATTTTATTTATTGGCTTATACGCTGATGTAATAGCCTATCCTGCTGGAGAATGAGCTCCGTGAGGGCGAAGTGTTAGTATCTAGATGCTGGCTGGAGGGAGGGAGGGAAGGAGGGAGGGAGGAAGAAAAGAATGAATTACCTTCAGATCTTCGTAGGTGTCAGCCGAGAGCTTGGTGCTGTTCATGTTTAAACTACAGAGACTCTTCATGGCTGTACGAGAACAGACAGACAGACGGTCATTAGATCAGTGAGACCCCACAAGGGGCAGCTGCAGGTATGGGATGGTCAAGCTGGGGGACTGAGTGTGGTCGCCAAGGCCCCTGTTTAGGAGATGGGGCGAGGGAGGCGGAATTTGAGAGGCTCAGCTGGGGCTCCACTAGGTACAGAAAGTCTATTTCAGGCATGTGCTGGTCTGAATTGGGTCCATATTCTCCACTGCCCTCAGCCTCCCTCCCTCTGGTCCCTCTGTTGTGCCTCCCCACTGCCTGGACCCCAAACGTCCCCAGAGCTTGAGAGCCACACCCCGGACCAGCCCCAACAGGCCAGGCCTGGCCCTTCCCCCAAGCAAAGCCTGGGAGCTCTTCCAGTAGGAGCTGACTCAGGGCCTGGACTCTCAGATGCAGGCCTCAAACTTCGGTTTGCGTCAAGAGTCACATGGGGAGCCTGTCAAAGACATGATGTCCTGTCCCACTCCCGGAGATGCTGAGCAGGGGGTTGGAGTGGGGCCCAGGAATCTGCATCGTTACCCAGGCCCCCCACCCTGCTGTGTGACTCCAGTGACAGTGTCCAAGGGGCACACTGGCAGAGAAGTGGCTCCAAACCTCACCCTCTCTGCTCTCCATTAGCCCTGTCACCCGCCCCCACCCCCTCCCACGCCATCGGGAATCTGCCAATGACCTTGCAGGGGACACGGCCACCGCCCAGCATGCCTCCCCCTTGGCTAACTCCTCCATGGGTGTCTTGCACACCCAGCCCAGTCACCCCCGTGGAGAGCCTTGCTCAATTCCTCCAGCTGAGGCACGGGCCTCTCATCTAAAGCAACGGGTCTGAAATCGGGAAATGCAGATCCCCAGCCTCAATGCCACCCGGAAGCTTAGTCCAATAGATGGGGATCAGGGTACAGGATCTGGCATCTCAAGGGCCCCAGAGTATTGTGTGGCTCCTTCTATTAGGGCTGCGCTTCTCAAACTCTAGTGCACACAGGACGCACCCAGGTGCCTTATTAAAATACAGTTTCCGAGTGAGGGGGTCTGGGCAGGGCCTGAGCGTCCGCATTTCTAAGGAGCTCCCAGTGATGCTGCGGCTGCTGGTCGGGAAGCATGGCCACAACGTCCGGGGACACTTTCCTTGAACTTGGTCTCTTGGGCTGACAGTGTCAGGAGGGTATGGGCTGGACCTTACTCATCTTTTTCTTTCTCCCCTAGACTAGAAGCTCCATGAGGACAGGGAGATTTCCTCCTGGTTTGTCCCAGGACCTAGAATGGCCCCTACACACAGTAGGTGCTCAGTGGACACCTGTTCAATGAATAAATGAATACGCTCCAGCACACAGCAAAGCGCACAGTGCCAAGTTGGTGCTCAGCCAGAGTTCACTGACTGACTGAGCGAGTGAGTGAGTGAATGGATGGATGGATGGATGAAGTGGGCCCGCACCCTCCCCGGCAGCCCCTTCGTACTCACAGCTGAGGGCCAGCAGGCCGGCGTCGGTGACGGGCGTCTCGCACAGGTTCAGCACCTGGAGCATGGTGAGGTGTTCCGACAGGAGCCGCAGGCCGGCGTCTCCAAACTGTGGGCACAGGACCTCTCAGCCCTGGAGACCGATTCAGGCCTCCCCCGGGCACCCCAAGGAAAGGACCCGAGGCTGGGGCAGTGGGAGGACGGGGTGGGGACAGAGCCCAGCTCCTGGGCCCACGGCCCTCCAGGTATTGGGTCTGGGTTGCTCTCGCTTCTCTGCAAAGATTCAAACGCCTCTCCCGACCTGGGTTTGAGTCTGGCTTCTGCCTGTGGACGCGGGCCAGACCATGGCCCTCCCTGGGAGTCAGCTTCGCCTCTACGGAGGGGGGCTTTGAACTCAGCAACTCCCGGATGCGAGAGGGAGCTGAGGCGGCCGTTCCCCACAGCTGGGACAGTGGGATGGGGAGGGCCGGGCCTGGAAGGCGGACTGCTGGGAACGCCCAGGTTTCTCTGCTATAAAATGAGGGCGACGGTGGCCCCTACACTCCACACGTGCTGCACGAGTGCTGACCCATGAGAAGCGCTTGACAGCTCGAAGTACACTGAGCATGGGCAGCAAGCACAGCGGTCTTTATTACAACGAAGAGACCCACAGGCTGCCCGCGCTCCCCAGGCAGGCTCGCAAGACCCTGCTTCTCAGCTCTGTCTCCTGGTGCCTCTGACACCGCTGGGCATGTCCCTGCCTGGGGCCTCGGCGACTCCAGCTGCAAAATGGGCCACTGGGCTTCGTGAGGTCCCAAACCGCCTCTGGCCTGGGGGAACTGGGTGCTGAGCCGGGAAGGGTGTAGTAGTCAAGTGACTGGGCCCGTGGGCTCTGGGCAGAAAGGCCAGCCATGGAGGAGGGCACAGGGTGGGCACGAGGCTGGGGTGGAGGGCGGGCAGGGAGGCGGGGGCGGGGGCGCAGGCACGGGCGGGCGGTCGCACCTGAGTGGACCACAGGTTCAGCTGCTTGAGAGAAGGCAGTTTGATGAGGTGCTCGGCGCAGGCACTGGTTACGTTGGTGAAGGCCAGACTGAGGTTCTCCAGGTTTCCGAAGGAGCCAGAGCTCAGCAAACGAGCCAAGTCTGCATCCTGCAAACAGACCGACAGGCGGGGTCTTGGGGAGGCCGGGGGCTGCCGGGGGCTCCCAAGACCCTGAGCCTTCCCAACCCCCTCCCCACCTCCTTTCCCTTGACCCCCAGAGAGCTGTCGCTGGGGGCGGCAAATCCCCAGGAGCCGAGGCGATGGCACAGCTTGGTGGGTTGGGCTGAGGGGGGTGTCAGGGAGGGAGGGGCTGCCTCCATGTCCCCATGGGTGGCAGCTGCGGGCGGAGGAGAAAGCCTTCAGTGCCATGACTCACACCTTGAGTCACGAGCTGGGGTGTTCCAAGGCCACAGCCCTCCCTTGGGCGTGCGTGTGTCTCCCAGGCAGCAGCTTATGTCCATTTCCCACATACAAACACTGAGGCCCCTCAACTCTAAGGCCTGAGCACTAGGCTGTGAGATTCTTGAGGGTAACATACATTCTCCCTTTCATCTTAGTGATAGAATCCTTGAGTTTTAGCTGCCACCTGGCTGCCCTGAATTAAAGCTCATTTCCCAGCTAGGTGTGGCCATGTGCTAAACCTGGACAATGGTCTAAAAGCAGGCAAGTCAAGCAGAGCTTCCATGAAGGTCCTTAAAAGGAAGGGGCATGTTTGCCTCTTCCTCCTTCCTGATGGCTGGCATGGAGACAAGATGGCTGGAGCTTGAGCAGCCTTTTTTGGACCATGAGGTGGAAGCCATGTGCTAAGCATAGTGGGGCAGTAGGATAAAAGGAACTAATGTATCTGGTACATTAAATGTTTAATGTATACTAGCTCCTACTACCATTCTGATTAATAACTGGTAACATGTTACTATTAACAATAATCTACTCCATGTTTGGTTTCCTGTAGCCTGGTTCCCTCCTGGAAAAGCTGTCCTGGCAAGTATCACAGGGTCCTTGTTCACCCGCCATCACCTCCAGCAGACACTGTCTGCCGCTGCCAGCAGGGAGCACAGACCCACCTTCCTCCCTCCACCCGGCCCGGCAGGAGAAGGAAAACAACTCACTGTGGACTTGGAGGGCAGTGTTAGCCTTGTGGGCCCGCCTTTCCTTTGCTGCAACAGAAACCAGGCTGATTACGACCCGTCCTTCTCCCTGAGCTTCCTCCCTGTGACCCTACCTCCACGACCACCACGCATGGCGCCATTCTCACTTCTTGGTGGTAGGAAGCAACGTGGTGGTCTTGGTCTCAGGGGCGGACCCCAGACAGGGTTTGAGCACAGGTGGTCTATTCCCAAGACTCGCTAGCAGGGGAGGGGGAAGAGAGATGGCAAAGGCCCCTGAGGGAAGGGGGTGTTATCGGTCCAGCTACCATGGGGGCCTCTGGGAGACGGGGGAGGAGTCACGTCTAGGGGATCTCCCTCTGGAGGGGAGGGAGCTGGAGGGTTTAGACACCCTCTCCCATGAGTCAGTGGTTCAGAGCTGCTCCAGGAGACCAGGCGGCGGGAATTCCCGCCACTTCCGTCCTGCTGTGCATGCGTGTGGACAGAGAAGGCCCTGTGGCCAAGAGGTGCAGGTGCTGCATTTGGAGGTCAAGCCCCCATGCATGAGATGGGATGTGGGGATGAGGGGGAGCAAGGGTGGGCAGGTGACTGCCATGCACAGCTCTGGGGTGAGGCAGGATGCAGTCCTGGCCAGGCCCTGGACAAGCTGTGGGACTTTGGGCCACTGACTTGACCTCTCTGTGTCTCTGATCATCTGGAAAGTGGCAGGTGCTAATCCCGACCACTTTGGGTCTGGAGGAGGATTCAATGAGATAGAGGCCCAGGGAGGTGCAAGTAACAGTCCCCAGGCTCTGCTCTACTGCACCCCAGCCGCTGTCTCGGCCGGCCTGGCACGGGAGGCCCCGGGAGTTGGCTGTGGACTCACCAGCTCCTTCAGCTCCCGCTGCCGGTCGCACAGCTGCTCGTACATGCGCTTCCCCACGCCCGTGCTCTCCAGGGTTGAGATGATCTGAAGCTGGGTGTCGTTGTTGTCGATAATGTTGTATTCCAGCATCAAGCACAGGATCTGCCCGGGAGCCAGGGATGTGTTACCGCCGGCCTGCGACTCCGGGCCGGGCTGCCCCGTGTAGGCGTAGAGGGCCAAAGAGCCCGCCCAACAGCCCCACTCTCCAGAAAGGGGGCCTAGAGATCAGCTCAGCACACCTCGTGCACCCCAAGGGTCTTATTCCGAAAATCAGCAACCTGCTCTTCGGTCTGCAATGTCGTGTGACATTGGACAGATCACCGACCTCCACGGCCCACCTGTACAAGGCGTGTTAGTGGACACCCAGCTGAGCGCACAGTAGGCTCTTGGCAAATGCACATAGAAACGACATATGCCAGGCCCCTGAGGGTTGGGAGAGAGCCCAAAGACACAACACCTGTTTCTACCCCTGGCTCTTCCCCTGGTGCCTGGCACACAGTAAGTCCTCCAGACGTGCGCACTGCACTGCACTGCAGCCCCGGGGTACACGTGCACTGCGCAGCCTCCTGGAGGGCCTCGCCTGCTGCGCGTGCACAACTTCCTTCCCAGCCCCGCCTGCCCGGATCCACACGCCGACGGCCCTGCCTCCGAGATCCCCTTTCCCATGGCTCCTCACTCGCCAAGCAGAGCCCACTCGGCCCAGGTCCTCACGCCACCGCTCGCCTGCCTCCTGTCCTCTGCTCACCCCCTGTCCCCACGTCCCCCTGCACAAGGCAGTCAGGACCAGCATCTGGACCAAACTTCAAGCTCCTCACCAGGCCTTTTCAGGCACGTCCAGCTGCATCCTGAACTTCTTGCCCCCTTGACTCACTATATTCTCGCCCCCCCGGCCCTGTTCTTCCACCAAGCCTCTTGCCAGAGGGCCTTGGCACGTGCTGTTTGGAGTGCTCTGCTCCTGCCTTCTTGCTAACTTCTCCTTGGTCCTCAGATCTCACCCTAACTCTCACTTGCACAAGAAGCTCTGGTGGTAAATTCTTTGACACTCTTCCCGCTGAGAGATGAGGCCTGATTCCCATCCCTTGACTATGGGCCGGCCTTGGCGACTCCCTCCCAATGGGCAGACGTGGCGGAAGTGCTCCTGCCTGACTTCTGAGGTTAAGTTAGGAAAAGTGACATGGCTTTCGCCTGGTCTCTCTTTGGACAGTGGCTCTAGGAGCCCCAGGCTTCTGGGACTTCGGGGCAGATGGTGAGGATCGGGTGACAGGTGATGTCAGGGGCTGGGGCCGAGGGTGTGCTCGCTGGTGAGTGGGAACCCTACAACCCTGAGGCTGCTGCGTGCAGAGACCTGGCAGCCCAGGCTACTCCAGCCTCCACTGGGTGAGTGCCCTGAGGCAGGGGCCGGGAATGCGGGTGAACAAGCCTCGGAGATGACCCAGCCAGCCCGTGTGACTGTGACCAGGGGAGACCAGAGCGAGAACTGGCCAGCTGAGCACAGGCACCCCACGATGCGTGAGCAAAATCAAGGAGTATTGTTATTTTAAGCCCCCATTTGGGGTGGTCTGTTATGCAGCAATAGACGAGCAGAACAGAAACCTTCTGGATCCCTCTGACCAACACAGATCATGAGGGAAACTGAGAAACTGTTGGACGAAGGCCGCTCGCTCCCGCTAAGCTCAGGGGGCTGGGACGGCACCCGCCTCCGTATCCCCAGCTCCCGTAACAGCTCTGGGCTCTCAGAAGGCACTCAGTCAACGAGAAGGAAGCACCGGGCGAGCCAGCAGCCCGCCGGGGCCTCGGGCCGGCTCCTTACCTCCACCATGGTCTGGTTCCCCCTCAGCGCCAGGAGCATGCAGGGCCCCAGCTTGTTTTCCGCCAGGGAGAGCAGGAACTTTTTGGTCTTGTAACAGGAGCCCATGAGGATGTGCACCTGCGAGAGGAGACGGACCAGCTGAAGGGCAGCGACCGCGTGGGGCTGTGGCCCTCGGCACCTGCCTCTAGCACACCGGAAGGATCACAGAACCAGACGTTTATCAGAACCGCCCCCCCCGCCACACCCCCTCTGGACACCAGATCTGAAATAATCAGATTCAAAAGACCCCTCTGACACGGAGGAACCTGGAGGACACTGTGCTAAATGACATAAGCCAGTCACAAAGGGGCAAATCGTGTAGAATTCCACTCGTGAGGGACTACACCAGTCAGATTCATGGGGACAGAAAGCAGAATGGTGGGGGCCGGGGGCCAGGGGCTGGGGCTGCGGAGTTTGTGCTTAATAGACATGGAGGGTTTTCCGTTGGGGAAGGTGAAGAGTTCTGTGCATGGATGGTGGCAACGGCTGCACAACGTGATTGTACTTTATGCCACAGAACTGTACACTCGAATACGGTTACGATGGTAAAATCTATGTCATGTACATTTACCACCCCCGCCCCCCCTCCCCAAGCCCTGCTCCCCTCAGGACTCTGCTGACATTTGCCCTCTGGCTTCTCAGCACTGTTCAACCTGGCGGAAATTTCTGGGCAGCCCTTGCTCGGGGGTGCATGAGCCCAGCCTCGCACGTGGGACAGGGAACATCACGGAGCCCCAGCTCCCCTTCCCAGGCCCTCTGTGAGCTCCAGAGGCATTGTGAGCGATTGTCTGCCCCAGAAATCCAAGAACTGGCAAACTCTGCTCCATCCTGGCTTATATTCTTTCTGGTGTATCTAGAGGCCAGGCCAAAGGGCAGGGGTCCCCAAGCAACAGGGCTGGGCGGGGGGGCCCAACACCTCGTTTGCTCCCCTCGCCACTTCAAGCAATAGTGAATGCCCTTCCGTGGTGGGAAACGGCAGCCTAATCAAGGGCACCTTTTCCGTGCCATGTGTCTCCATGGAAACGAGGCAGTGCCATCCCAGGGGCTGCCTGCTCCTTCCCCATGGATGTTTCCTTCTGCTCCATCATGAACAACTCTGGCACACAAACGCCACCTCTCTGGCTGGGAAGCTGCCAGCTCGTTGAGTTCTCTCTCACACTCAGTCCCCACAGCCAGGGGTGGGGGGACCACCAGGCGTTGCCATGGCGATGCTGTGACATCAGAGGCGCCTCCGTGAGCGGTGAGAGAGAGGTGGCACAGGCAGGCAGGGCCAGCACTTCCAGGATGCACAGGGCACTCAAAAGGGACTGGTCAGGCAGCAGGTGAGGAGGGGAGGGCAGGTACGTTTAAGGAAAAGGACCTAAAAATAAGTTCCTTTCAAGAATGGTTCCAGGGACAGTGCCGGAGTTGTTGTCACTGCACAAACCTGGACGCTGAGTTCACTGCTCGAGCCTGATGAGCAGCTCACCCCCTGAACCGGTTTCCCGGAGGGATGAGAACAACTGCAACTGTCACTTCCGTCACTTGCGAGCCCTCACTGCGCGAGGCTCTGGCTCAGCCTCTCGCATCTATTATCGCACGCAGTCGCCATGGTAACCCCGTGAAGCCAATTCCACTCTCCCTGTTCTACAGATGAGGAAACGGAAGCCCAGGGAGGCAAGTCAGTGGCCCAGGGTCACCAAGCTAGCACGGAGCCGAGCTGCGATCTGAACCAGGTGTGGCTGACGCCCAGGCTTTCTCATGCTTGGGAACACTCCTGATGGCAGAATGGAGCTGGCGTTGGCAGCAAGCCAGACAGCTGAGGTTGCTGGCCACCTGGGGGAGCATCTGCCCTCGGGGAGGGGAGTCTCTGCCTCCTTTCAGGAGCTGGACACTCTGACAGTGGAAGAAGGGGCTGGCTCTGGACAGCATGGGCCTGGGTTAAGGGAGGGACATGGAGGCTGAAGGCCTGTGTGACCTCAGGCAAGCCACTGTACCTCTCTGGGCCTGTTTCAACACAGATGTAGTTAAGGGATAGGGTACTGTGAAGATTAAGAGATAGTGCCCGTGAGGGATGCCCGGCACAAAGAAAGTACCAGAAGTCACCACCGCTGCAGGTACTGGTTTGGTGACCTCGGATCTCTCATCTCCAGGGTGGACGATCACCCTGGCCTTGGCTTCTCGTTGCAAGGATTGGATGAGCTGGTAGATGCGCAGTGCCTTCTAGAATCCCTGTGCACGCGAAGCACTCAGTCCCTGGGACCTCACACTGCTGCTGTGATAAACTGTGAGCTGGGGCAGCCAGCGCCACACTCCTCAGCTGCCTGGTCTGTACACTGGGGTGACAGGAAGCGACAGCTCCACACAGAGCTCAGTGAGACGGAGGCATTTCATGCCCTTGGCTCGGCGCAGGCTCAGATAAGAAATGAGGAAGGGACCCTCGTGGTCCTCACCACCACGACCTTCACCATCAGCATCGTTTTAGCCTAGAAATTCCCGGGCTAGCCACGGCCGGCTCTTCACTAGTCGGGAGAGGCAGAGCCAGCGCAGGGGCCCGCTCCACGTACCATGCTGGCGAACAGCTCCCCGTCGTCGTCGCAGGCCACCCCTCCGGGGCTGTAGAGCTGGAACCAGCCGTCTTTGCCGGCCCGCACGCTCAGCAGGCACGAGTGGACCTGCCGCAGAGGAGAGGCACCGGGGTCAGACCCTCGAGGCCCCGGCGAGAACAGCGCCCTGTGTCTACACACGCGGCTGCCGAGGGCCGCAGGAGTCCTGCAGGGAAGGACCTGTTTCACCTTGCTTAGTCCAGCGCCTCCCAGCCTTCTATCAAATTCCACGGAAGGCCTTTTGGGAAAAACCGTGGTCCCCATAGACCAGGGAGCTCCAGCCATCAGCCACCAGCTCCGTGGAGGAGGGTGGGGCCGGTTTGGTTGGTTGCCCTGAATAAAAGCAGCCTGTGGCCCAACCGAGGGGAGGCTCCAGGCCACTGCACAGACGTAGCCCCCTTTTGTGGGGGGGTGGCATTCCTTTTCTCTCCCCTCTCTGTGTCTCTAACCCTTCTCTCTTGCTCTCTGCCCCCCTTTCTCTCTGAACCTCCGCCCCACTCACTCTTTGGGTTTCTGCTCCCCCCACTGCGGACCCTTACCCTCCGGGGGACTGCTTTCTTCCCTCCTTGAGTTTCCTATCTTCACCCTCACGTGAGAGCACGGTCCCCCTCTCCAGTTGTCCGCCCCCTCACTGGGTCTCTGTCCCGCTACCTGCTCTCTGGGACCCTGCCACCCTCTCTTTGGGTCTCATCTGCACCTCCTTCTGAGTCTCTGTGCCTCTCCCTGGAAGGGACTCTGTCCAGGGCGGGGGGCAATTTCAGTGCCGGAAGCCCAGCTCTCTCTCTGCCTTTCAACATCCTCCCCAGTGCCTGGTGTGTCAGTGTGTGGGTGGGCGTGTGTACGTGTGTGCAAACACATGTGCGTGTGCGTGTGTTTGTGTTTGGGAGGAATCCCACATCCACCCTGGCCCCTGCTGTGACTGCAGAGAGAGAGGGAGGGAGGGAGGGAGGGAGAGAGTGAGAAAGAGGGAGGGAGGGAGAGAGAGAGAGAAAGGAAGAGAGAAAGAAGGAAGGAGAGAGAGAGAGGGAGGGGGGCAGAGAGACAGAAACGTGGGCCTTTGTTCCTCCTATTCCTCCTCCTCAGAAGACAGAGGAGAGAACAGCCCCACCATGTCCTTCAGGAGAGGACAATCTGCTGCCAAGAGTCACTTACTCACAGATACTCAAGTGATCACGACTCACACACAAGTAAACAGAAGACAGAGGTGGTGGGGCTTGGATTTTCCCTCTGAGTTGGAAGAATATCAAACGTTAATTTATCTACTTCAAAGAAATACAGACCCAAGACTATGAAACTCCATTCAACAAATATAGCAAAACGCTTATAAAACAACTTTGGCTCCACTCAGGAGGGAGAAGGTGGGAGGGGAGACAGAGGAAGAGAAGAGGAGAGAAAATCAGAGGCAGGCCCAGGGAGGGGAAGGGAGGGGAGGCGAGGCGCCAGGCTGGTCCAGGAGCGGGTCCTCTCCCAGGCCCTCCTCTCCTCACGGATGTTCCCGGGGCCTGGAAACCTCGCTCCCAGCTCTTGGCTCTGAAGCTCTGCTGTGGGAAGCAGCTGGTGCCACTTTTATTCCCCAACTTCAAAGTCTGTGTTTGAAATAAAGGCCCACTTTCCAGGGGAATTCTGAGAATCTGTCTTCATGCACGGCAAGGAAAGCTAAGGTTTCGGAACCACGGAGACCATCACTGGTATCTGACCGTTTGAAAGCTGCCCATCCACCATTTCCGCTTTTTCCCATCGCACCCGAGGATAGCCTTTGGAACCCGGGTTTGGAATCACAGTGTTTTAGAACTAGATCCTTCTAGAGTAGGTTTTACAGCATGGCCTGAAGACAACATATTTTGGCTCCATTGAGAATAACTCGCTCCCTCCTCTGCCCATCCTTATCCTCCTGCTCCAGTGGGGTGCATGTGGCTGGGTCTGTCCCTGCCTGGGAGCCAGACCCCCTCACATCCTGGAATCCATGCACACAGAGAAGGGGGCTGGGAGCTCCTGCTCATCTCTGCAGCCCCCAGCCCAGCGTGAATGCTACAGAGCCAGCTTCAGTACAGGCTTGGGAGCCAGACTCCCTGGGTTTAAATCCTGCCTCAGCCATGTACCAGCTGTGTGACCTTGGGGATGGAACTCAACTTTAGTTTTCTCAACTCTCAAAGGAGGGTAATTCTGATATAAATCCTGAAATATAATGATAGAACTGACTGAAAGCGTTGTGCGCACGGAATGTGCCTGACGGGCGAGCACCGAATAAAGGCTGGTTGTTGTCATCACACTGATGCAGTGGAAGGAGATGGCTGCGGTTGGTCCCCAGTCTGCTCTGAGTCCTTGCTCACACACACAGACTCAGATGGAAGGCTTCCCTCTCCCTGAAGCCCAGCTGTCTGAGGGACAGAGTGGCCCCTCAGGGAGGCCCTTGGCCACCATGCCCGGGAAACGAAACCCCGGCTCAGATCTCAACTCAGATTCCTTCCCTGCCTGCAGATTCACAGAGACTGGCAGGACCAGAGAGAACCGAAAGCTGTCTTGCATCTGGCAGGGAGCCCCTGTGCCAGCCGGCCCCCAAATCAAGGCCTGGGATTCGAGGAGAAACCGCCTCTGGTTAGCCTGAGCTGACAGTACAACTCTGACATCCCAGGCTGGCTCAGACGCTCACGGCGGGGGCTGTGTTTATGCACAAGGCAAGAGGCCTTTGTAAACTGTTCTGAATGCCGGTGGGTGACAAGGAGGCCCTGACAGAGCCACAGAAGGCTCGGAGAGGGCTGCGCGAGTCCTGCTACGGCCCTGACAGCATGCCTTCTGGGGGGCCAAGGGACACCTCACCTCTTGTCGTGGGTCTTCAGCGAACCTCTGAATCACGTACTTCAGTTCCCTGAAAGAGACGGACGGGAGTGGGGTCACGCCTAGGGTCCCGGCTGGTGTGGACCAGGACGGGGGTCAGGGTTGGGGATGGAGGAGGGGCCAGGAAGGGCCAGGGACCCCGGGGGAGCTGGCAGACCGGGAAAGGCCTGGACGGGCTTGGACACGTGCTGCAGGAGAACTTCCAAGAGGAGCCATCGTTGCCTCCTAGAATGCACGTGACAGAGAATGGGCCGGAAGGAGGGCTGGCTGCTGGGGGACGATCTCAGGACAGAGGACACTGGTACCAGGGGGAGGCAACGAGGGCGCTGCTGAAATACTCACTTGGTGAACTTCTCGTGTGCGAGTGCTCTGCAACAAAAGCGAAGGGAAAGGGGGTTAATGGGGCGCCTTTGAAACGGCACCGTGACCCACAGACCTCCTGGGGGACCGCTCGGCTTTACGTGTGATTCAAGGAATGAAGCGGGAGTGGAGAAGGGAACACGGACATGTTGTCCCTGCTCGAAACTGCAAAACAAAGGCCTCCTTTGATGAGGCGACAGATCATGGTAACGTGAACAGACTGAGCGCCCCCAGGTCCCGCACCTATAAACAGGAGTGGCGCTAACTGGGGTGAGTGTGAGCATGTGTGCCTGTGCGTGGGCACTGGGGACCCAGGTGTGTTTGTTAATTGTTCCACAGTTAAGGTGCGGCCGCACTAATTACCGCCGTACATCAGAGCAGCAATGAGGGACCATTCTCCAGGCGAATTGCATCATGGGTCCACTGTCAAGTGTGTCCCTGGGGCTGCAGAGACAGCGGCTGCAGCCAGCGATGCCACTGCTCTTCGGAGATGCGGTGGCTCTCAGGAGTCGGATTTCTCTGGTCTCGAGTCCTGGGGGCCTCAGGGACACGCCAGGCCAGCAAATGGGGCAATTACTGAGTGTAATGTCCCCCTCGGAGAGCCGCATATCATCAACACAGGCTCGGTAATGGGCTCCTGAGAGAGCCCCTGGCTGCCCGGGGACTGGCTTCTTCACATCTATCAAAACAGCGACCTGAGGCATTTTAGGGCCTGCTTATTAGACAGAGCCTTCTCCTCAGGCCATTATCCGCCGGGCTGTTTCTCCCTATTTTCCTGTGACAGATTCAATATTGCGATAAGGGCTGGCAAGAGAGACACAGAGGGAGGGTCCATTTCTGGCCCAGCACACTGTGGAGCGGGAGCTAATAACCGTAATGGGTGTAATGGGCGTCATAAGACAGCTTTCAGCTTAGAGAGCAATTCCACATGCATTTCCTTCTGATTTGTACTGGGCCCTGGAGAGAGGAGAGGCAGACGGCACGACTCCTTTCTTCTGATGGGCAATAAAACTGCTTGCTCCTGCGTGGGGGTGTGGTGCGGGACGGGGGCTCTGCTCACATCCTCAGCTCAGTGAGTCCCTCCAAAAACTCGAGGAGGTGATTCTCCCGCTTTTCAGAGTGTGTGTGTGGGGTGCCTCCCCGGGGGTCCCACAGCTGAGGACCAACATCTCCATCTCCCCCGTCACCTGTGGTGCTCCCAGGGTGGCTCAGTGCATCCCGTGACTGGACGTGACCAGGCCCCCCGCTAAGGCCTTGGTGGACGACTGAGGTTTCCCTCACAGGTCAGAGGGTTCTGGAGACGTGAGTGGGACTTACTCTTTGGGGAATGGAATGGGTTGAAGCAAGCTGGCCAGAGACGGTCTCCAGTCATCGTAGTCCGACCTGGAAGGAGAAGGGGCAGTGGTCAGGTTTGGTCTGGACCAGGAGAGGTTTCCGGCACACTGTCGTGGATGGGCTGAAGATGAGGCCAGAGTCTGGTAGAGACTCACGTGGCACCAACTCTGCTCCAGCCACTGGGAAGCTGGGAGGACCAGCAGCCGGTGCCCAGAGCGCAGCCACGAGGCCTGACAGAGCCTGTCCGGAGATTTCCTTAAGGGCAACTGAAAGGACTAGCGGCCCAGTTCCCGGGGTCTCACCCGCTCCTCGCCTCTAAACCCAGGCTGCGACCACTGTGCCTTCCATCTTTTGAACTATCAAGGGTATTACGGGCTGACTTGTGTCCGCCCCTCAAATTCCTATGTTAAAGAACTAACCCCCAGCACCTCAGAATGTGACTGCATCTGGATGCAGGTCCTTAATGAGGTAATTAAGGTAAAATGAGGATGGGCCCTGACCCCTGTGATAAGAAGAGGAGGTTAGGACACACGCGCACACACAGGGAAGACCACGTGGAGACACAGGGAGAAGACGGGCGTCTACACGCCAAGGAGAGCACTTCAGAAAGAACCGGCCCTGCCCACACCCTGATGTCAGAGCTCCAGCCTCTCGAACTGCGAGAAAAGGCGTTTCTGTCACATAAGCCCCAGTCTGTGTAAGTCTGTCACGGCGGCCCGAGCAGACCGATGCAGGGGGCTGAGGCTGGGAACGCAAAGCTACTCTCATCTTTGAGTGACCAGAACTGAGGAGCAAATTTATAGACTGATTCATAATAAATGAAAATTATATCTGCTTATTGTTGTTTGGGTCAACTCCCACGATTTATTGGATACTTCTATTATTGTGTTCAGACAATAGCCTTTTTTTTTTTTAGTTGCTGCTAATGACAGTAAAAACAATGGTGATGATAAGAAGTAGTAAAATAATAATAATGATGTAATAAAAATAAAATAAAAAATGAAATAAAATAACAAAATAATTTTAAAAAAGTAAAAATGAAAACAGACCTCGGCTGAGGTCTTGGGGGAGACCAGGCACCGGAGGGTCACGTCCCGCCTGGCCTGGGGAGCCGATGATGTGACAGTAGGAACAACGTCAGCATGAAGAATGATGGCTGCCATGTGCTGAGCACCCACTGTGTGTCAGACCTGCTAGGCCATGGAATCGGCCCCATGTCGTACACAAGCCCTTATTACAGCGAGGAGTGTTAAGTAGCTGGCTGAGGTGACTGCAGAGCTGTGTGGCCAAGAGGTCACCGGAAGGGAGGCAAGAGCTTCTCGCGGCCATTGTGGAGTCAGCAGGGCTGCTCCCCCCTCCCGCCGGCACAGCTTCCTAAAGAAGCGGCTTTTTCTGCCAACTCCCCCTAAGGAGCCAGGAAGGGAAGGGGAAGGAGGGTGTGGGGCCTCAGCGCCTCAGCCTGCGGACAGAAGGGCCTTCGCCAGGCCCTGGAGCATCCACGCACCCCGGTTAATACAAACATCCTACGAGGAGCGTGTTAGGATAGCCCCATTTTGCAGGGGAGGAGAACTAAGGCTCAGAGACGTCGTGTGATTCACATGAGTTGTCGACCGCCATCGGGAGGGGAGTGCGAGCAGCGGGAAGCGGGATGCAGGACTCACAGCCAGGTCCGCGGACTCCAGGCTGTGCCGCCCGGGGGTGGCTGGGCGTGGGGAGCACGTCTGGACTCGGAGACCCCTTTTGACCCCACACCTGTGTGCTGCTTTCTCGGGGCGGGTCATCTATTTTTGCGACTAGCTTGGCCTCCCTCTAAATGGCTCCCCTCCCTTCCCCCCACCTGTCACCAACTCTGACTCGTGTGTTCCAGAAAATCTAACAGTAATAAGAGCAAACATTGTAGACAGCACGTGTTGTGAGCCACGGGTCTTCCTGGTAGACACATGGGTCAGCCACGCAGTCCTCCCAGAAACCCAGGGAGCGGGCCGCGCTTGCCACCCCCATCTGCAGACAAGGAAACAGTTGCGGTAAGAACACGTGCTGGCCCAAGTCGCACAGCTGGTCAGAGCTGGGGCTCGAACCAGGAGCAGCTTGTGCCCCTACCCACTGAACATCACCACCTCTCAGGAAGCCGCTGGCCTGGCCCTACCTGCGGAGGAAGACCATTTCCCTTTATCACAAAGGGCGCTTACTAGCTTTTCTTTAAAAAAATAAAATATGTTTTGGGGCCGGCCCGGTGGCGCAGCGGTTAAGTTCACACGTTCCGCTTCTCGGCGGCCCGGGGTTCACTGGTTCGGATCCCGGGTGCGGACATGGCACTGCTTGGCAGCCATGCTGTGGTAGGCGTCCCACGTATAAACTAGAGGAAGATGGGCACGGATGTTAGCTCAGAGCCAGGCTTCCTCAGCAAAAAGAGGAGGACTGGCAGTAGTTAGCTGAGGGCTAATCTTCCTCCAAAAAAAAAAAAAAAAAATATGTTTTATGTAGAAATGTCACCAAATACAGAAAACCCTAAGGAGACTTTAAATCACCCATAATCTGAGTGGGTGTCTGAGGCTCTGAAGCTGTGGCTGCGCCCCGGCCCGGCCCAGGGTCACTCCTGAACAGAAGGGGATGTCGACAAGCATCTTCTGCAGAACAGCGCGGGCCGCCTGTGTTCCTGGGCGCTAACTCAGTGGGAGGCGGAGGCCAGGGCCGGGGGCTGGGCGGAAACCCTGTTCTTCCCATGTCTCCCCAGCCTGGAGCTCGGCCCCCTGTCGGCTCCATCACAGTGGCTCCCAGGACCAAGAGAGGGGATGTGGGGGCCAAGAAAGAGGAAGAAGGCAAGCAGACTTCCTTCCTCGCCTCGGCCCAGCCAGCTCCGTCTGTGGTTGGCTCCTGGCCCTGCTCCAGCTGCCTGGTGGTGTGAGGTGGGTGTGCTGGCCAGAGGCTGGGAGGCTAGGTGCCTGGGGCTGGCCAGGCCCGAGGGATGGGGCGTGGGACTCCTGTGGCCAGCAGAGCACCTGCCATGAGCATCTAAAGAGCAGTGCCAGCCTCAGGGTGGGTGGCCTGGCTGCCCTGGAGCAGGCAGGTCTGTTGTCCCAGGGGGGCTGCCTCTGGCTATCAGGCATTCTCCCCCTGGCCATGCCTGGCTGGGAATGGAAGGGAGAGCAGCAGGCCAGGCTGGGAGAGGCCTGAGTGCCCACCTCCAGGAAGGAGGAAAGACAGCCAGGCTTTCCCTGGGCTCAGAGAGGGCAGACGAGGTGCCTTAAGCATCCCCAGGGCCTCAGGTGTCAAGCACTCAAACACTTAATCCTTATGTTAATGGGGCCAGGCTGGCTTAGAACCCTCATTTATAGAGGACAAACGGAGGCCCAGAGAGGTCTGGACACCTGCAGAAGGTCACAGAGCTCGTGAGGGGAGAAGCTAGACCTGAACGAGGTTCTGCGCACGAAGCCCAGGCCTCCACCTCATGCTGCCATCCATGAGTGGTTTACAGCCCATATGGCTGAGTACTCCTGTCTCTTGCTGGGGTGGGGGTAACACCAGGGACAGGCTGGACAGGTGAGCGATGGACATGGGGCAGCCTCCTTGGCCTGGCAGAGACACGCATGCTTGGCGGAACTGTAACCCAACTTGACAGGTGTCGCCTAAACCCGAGCTCTGAGCTGTCTGTGGACAAGATGCTTCCTCCCAGCCACGCCATTTCCTCCACCTTCACGGCATCATCTGCACGGCACGGGGAGAATGCTGCCCTGCCTGGCAGGACAGCAGCTGATGCACTGGCCTGAGGGCAGCGGGGCCCCACGAGCCTGGGAGAAGCCAGAAGTCCCCAGCCCACTGGCTGGGGTCAGGCAGGCCTCACCCTGACAGCTGCATGCACGTGACAGCATCCAACCTGAACCCCAGCTCTCTCGGGGCTACAGCCCAGAGAACCGCATGCTGCTGGCCCCCGGCGCTGTGGTGAGCGGGGGTGAGCTGAGGGTGGAGTGAGGCTGGGAGACCAGAGAGAAACCCATCGGCCTTTCTAGAACACCGTGAGAGAAGCACCTCAGAAAGGCCCAGGGTGCAAGAAGGGCATGTGGGGACACATCTCATTCTGCTTCACTCTTGCCATGCACATACATTTAGAAATATCTGCTCCCTCAAAAGACAAGCCAGCTGGCCCAGGGATTAAAACCCAAGGTGAGAAGCAAGTGGCCATCATCTCTGAGGGTGGGGACTTGGGCAAATCCCCTCCTTCTCTCTACCTGCCCCGTCATCCCATCAAGGACCTTCCAGGGCCGCAGAGCAGGTGCACTGGCCTCAGTTGCTCCAGGGAGCTTTGAGTTTCTACAGAGTGGCCTCGTGCCCCAGGAATTGGCATTTGAAAGTTTCCAAACAGATCTAGCTATCGATCCATGCATCTACCTACATATATGAACACATATACACATATGCAGGCATCATTTAAAACCCTTACCAGAAGCCTACAACGGAGATGCTAATGATGGAGATAAGAGCACCTGTCCTTGTCGTCAGCCTGCGGGGTGCCAGGCGCTGGGACGAATGCCAGGCACACACTAATTTATTTAACTCTCAAGGCAGTCCTGGGAACCTTGACCTGTGCAGGGAACAGTTTTCCTTTTCAAGGGTATCCAGGGAGCTTTTATTGCAGCTTACATTACTTTTCAAAGGTGTCAAATTCTAACGATGCACAGGCCTTCCTATGGCAACATGACTCATCAGGGGCTGAGCCTGTAGGGTGGGCCCACTCTCACTGGGACCAGCAGCGCCTGCCCCCCGGGACGGGCTTGGCCAACTGGGCCAAGGCTCTAAGCGTGGCTTCCTTGGCTCCCCCACTGCCTCTTAAGACCCTCCATTCCCATGAGATCCTCTGCTCTTTCATTGTTTACGCACCACTCTCATTTGGGGGGCTCTCCTTGATAATAGAAGTCCACTCTTGTCAAGAACCAGCACTGGGCCAGCATGGAAAGGTCCTAAATTCTCACAACAGCCCTGAGAAAGACACCCATTTTACAGACAAGAAAACTGAGGCCCCGGGAAGTCACGAACGCCACCTGCGGTCACACAGCAGATTAAGTGATGTAGCCGCATTTCCTCAATTCTCAGATTGCGCGCTTCTTGCCATCCGGGGTGCACTGAATGCCATATTCAGCTTTTTTTCCTTTCAAAGTGCGGCTACTAAATCAACAATACATCTTCCTCTCAATGGCATCTTAAAATAGAGGACACGGTTGTAATCAGAAAGCGTGACTCCCATTTGCCCGGTGTCTACACCTGCAAGGTGTCTACTCTGCGCTGGAGCCCGGAGCCAGGCCCTCCACCTCACTCCAACGCCCGGGGGCAGCTGTGACTCTGAGAGGACAGGAACGCACCCAGGGTCTCAGGCTAACACTGGTGCCTGTGGCCTGTGAACCAGCACTGTCTGGCTCTGCATCTGTCCTTCTTCCATGGCATCACACTTTGGAGTGCTCTGAGCCACTGGGCCAACATGTCTGAGGCCCCCAGCGGCCCCCAGGCAGCAGCAGACTTGGATGAGGAAGTTTCTAGGAAAAGAAGTGCTCAGGCCCAAATCCTGCTCTGACCTCCCTCAGGGTAATAGAAGCTCCGAGCAGTATAAACCCCCCACTGCGTGCAGCCCTCGGGGCACACTGTGAGCTGCTGCTCTGAGCAGCGGCCAGGAACACCTCCGGTTCCCAGTGGGCAGCCCCTGACCCCGCCCACGCCCTGGCAGCTGGGCGATGCGGGCAGGCAGGAGGTCAGCAAGAACAGAGTCCTCATTCATGAGCGTGTTTATGAAGAAGGAAAAAAACCGCGTGTCAACTGCATGATGAAACGCAAGCCCTTAGTGCTTCATGAGAAACACGAGTCGGGGCCAGGCCAGCAGAAGGCCTGGGAGTTCCAGGTGTTCGCGGAAAACAGCGGAATCGGAGGCCGTCTCCTCCAGGGCAAGGAGGAGAAGGGGGCCAGGGCTGACCTGTCCCTTAGAGGGCCGACAGCCACTGCTGGGAGAAAGTGGGACTCCCGCCTGCCCTGAGGAAACCGACACGTGTTCTCGGAGATGCTCTCTGAGCAGACTCTAGAATGTCCTTTGACTGGCAGGGGCCTGGGGGGAAGGCTGCTAATGCAGTTGTGCCTCGGCTGGCTCTGCTACTAGAGCCACGGGCGAGGCTGGACCTGACCGCCCGGGAGCCCTCACCCTCTCCTCACCGGGGCCGAGGCAAGGGCAGAGGACAGTGATAGGAGCTGCTGCATCCGGAGTCTCTTTTCAAACCACAAGAAGCCAGTGTGTGACATGCACGTGTAAGGGTGTGTATGCATGTGTTCACCTTCACAGACACCACAGGCCTTGCTTTTAGAGCACGGGGGCACCCCTAGGCAGCCCCCAGCCTCATCCGCCATCTTGCCAGGCAGCCGGCAGGTCGCCCCCACCCCCCAGCAGACCCTAAGTGTGCTCTGGGAGCAACAGATTCATGAGGAGAAGGAACGCAGCACAGCCTCGGAGACGTGCTGAGACGGACGGGACCCTGGAGCCGGGCCTCCCCCCGGATCGGGCAGCCCTGGTGCCCCGCCTTCAGACAGGTGCCACGCATCAGTCAGACGTGACCTCGCCATCATACCCCCAATTCCTCTGAGAAGCCCACCAGCCACCCCCAACTCGCCTGGCAATGCCAGCTCCTGGCCCCGGTCCTGAGAGTAGGGCCGAGCTCTGCTCTGAAGGACAGGGCTTGTGGGAGGCAGGCGAGGTACCTGCTGGGCTCTCCAGCCCAGGCCGGCCCACGGAAACGGAGAGCTCAGTGCAGGGCAGAGGGAGCCAGCCACGAGGTCCCTGGACCCGGGGCTCCAGGAACCAGGCGCACGTGACTGTGAGACAGGTCTGAGGTGGTACAAGGTAAATGGCACTGCTGGCAAGACTCTTGAGGGTCAAAGATTAAGATGTTCCCACTCTAGAGTCACACAACCGAGGCTCATGGAGGGGCAGGGACGGACGGGCCTGAAGCACCCGGGCCAGAAGCGGCACCACCTAGAGGTGACCCGTCTTGTTTCCTAGCTCCTTTTCCGGAGCTTTCCTCACCAGCCAGGCCTGCAGAGCCGGCTCCTGCACACCACTCGCTCCCTGCCCATGGGAGAGCTCAGGAGGACGAGGCGGGGGCCTGGGCCGCGGCACAGTCCACAAGGGCCCTACACAGAAGACTGCTATGTGCACACACAACACCAATGTGCACACACAACCACAGAGACACCCAGGCACACGGGCCCAAGCGTGCACAGCCACACACACGCCAAAAGAAAACAGACATCCGTATACAGACATCCACACCAAGCACACCCAGCGTGCAGGGATCACCCAACACAAAACCCACTCACACTGGCTCACAGGTGTACTTGCATACGCACGCAGAGAAACATGCACACACTCAACTCTTGTGCACAAACACTCATAACCATACACATGCACTCAGAGCCACTCATTCACAAAAGTAGCACAAGTGCCAAGACACACCCACATTCGTGCACTTGGACACACACACTCAGGCAACCACACATCTGCTGTCACGTCACACATACCCAAAGCCACTTGCACACATACAGACACTCGCAAACTCAGAATGAGCCCACACCCTGCACAATGCACAGAGGTTCACATGCTTGTAGATGTACTTGGGCACCCGTGTGCTCACGCACACCCTGGCAGGTGAAGGCAGACACTCACACACACGTGCTCAAACTCATGCACACATGTATGCTTGTGCATAGACCTACACATGTGCCCACTCAAGCAGACATGTGCACACATAGGCCTGCATGCACCCCACACATGTACACACACACACACACATGCACTCGGCATATGTTCACAGACATACACACCCAAAATCTGTGCCCTCATAGTCTGCATCTGCATCTTGTGTATCCACACTCACACTTACTCACACCCCAACTCAAGTGTGCACACACACTCATGCATGTGTGTGCACACACTCCGCATGCCTCGAACCAGCGAACATGGCCACACCCAGCTGTGAAGCCACGCCCCCGCCCCCTCGCGGGTGCCAGGCGCGCACAGGGGACACTCACAGCAGCTTGAGGATTTCCACGTAGCAGCCGAGCGTGCGGTCGGCCTGGGGGCCCAGCTCGATGCTCATGGTGCTGCAGGCAGGGCTGACCATGAGGCAGTCGATGAGGTTGGGCTCGCTGTCGTTGCCCGCGCTGGCTGTCAGCGCCGGCTTGGCAGTGCTGGTGTGCTCCACCTCCACGTGGATCTCGCTGGAGGCCACGACCACCGACTTGAGCCGCGCCTCGGACAGTGTGGCTTCCTGAGACACCAGGTCCGGGCTGGGGTGCAGAAGGCGCAGAGGTAAGGTGGGCTTCCGGTCACAGGGCTGCTGGCAGCCGTTCCGGATCTCCTTCAGGCTGGGGGAGTTGTCGCGGCTGGGGGAAGAGGCGGGAGAGGCTGTGAGGACGGGTGGCCAGCACATGGCCCCGAGAAGTCCTAAAAGCTGCACGCCACCATCGAGTGAGCGCTTCTGACGCGCCACGCTCCACCGCAGTGAATGCCTCCCTGAACCCTGGGGCCCGGCTATGAGCCAGCGCTGGCATCTCCCACTGCACAGGGGGACACCGAGGCTCGGTCTGGGCGAGTGGCTTCCCAAGGTCTCAAGACAGGGAGGGGTGGAGATGGCATCCAAACCTGCACACACTGGCGCTCAACACACGTCTGTTGAACAAATGAGTGAATGTCAATTTCTAGAGACACCTCCACCAGGGTCTTTCCTGGCTACCTTCCTGACACACCTATGAGACCCACTAAGGGGTTTTACCTCTGGTTGCTTCCTATAGTCTAACCACTTCCTCCACTGAGCCTGATGCCATCCTGTCCTCCAGGGCAAGGCCCAGGCCCCACCTCTACTGCCCCCTCCCCAGCAGGTGAGAAAGCTCAGTGTTCCCTCTACCTGAGCCGTCACTCCAAGGGGATCCCAAACCCCAGAATTCTAGTCCTCTGGAGTCTGCAGTCCCTCCTGTCCAGAGCACCCCCACTGCTCCTGGCTAACACCCCAGGGGCAGCCTCTCCAACAGCCTGGAGGAACGATGCTGTGCAGGATGTTAACAGGTGTTAACTGAGGAAAGGGCTCTGTGGAATCACTGATGTCCCATTTGTTTGGGAAATGCTGGGCCAAGTACAATGAGATTAGGCTGCTTTACAGCAGGACTTGTCAGTGCCTTGAAGCTGGTTAAAGCCCTTCTCTCACTGAGGGCTCAAACTTCACAGGAGAAGGGAGGTGCCTCAGGAGGAAGGTAATTCCAGCAATGGGTTTCCTTTGTTGCTGCCCCTGGACCCTCACAGCTCAAGAAAGACGTGCACCTAGGGGTCAAATGACCTACCCTGGCTCACGGGCTCGTAAATGGAGGGGTCTGGGACTTGAAACCAGGTCTCGGACTGCAAAGCCGGGGCTCCTCACACCATGACCATGGTGGCTTCCAAGATCCTGGACAATCTCATGCAGGTCCTCCTCTTCCAGGAAGTCTTCTCTGATTTCTTCCACCCCCCGCCCTCTCCTTTCCCGCCCCTGAACTAGAGTTTTCCATCCCTGGCTGGATACCAGTGTCCCTCAGGGCACTTCTAAACATCCTAAAGCCCAATTAGATAGGAGTCTCCGGGGTGGGGTCCGGATACGACTAACTTCTAGGTCTCCCTGTGGGTGCAGTCAAGACTGAGTCCGCTGCTCCCAGAGACGCAGCACAACAGCACGATCACAGAAGCTGCTGGTCCGGTCCCTGCCTCAATGTGCCACACGCATGCGCCCTGTGCTTCCAGAGAGACACACGTGCTCCTTGTGCACAGGGCCAGGCCGAGTGCAGAACTCGGACCCAACACACATGGAGGGCCTGAGTTTATCCAGCACGTGCCACGGGCCAGGCCTGAGCTGAGCCCACCAACGGAGTTTAATAAATACACTTTAAACTTCGCTGGGGAAAAACAAAAGCCATCAGCTGAAGTCCGAGAATTCTACGGTTGATGGAAAACTGCGTGTGGTCCGAGGGGGGAGGGCGGTGTGACCGTCTCCTCCGTTCAGAGCTCACTTGCTCCCCAAACGCCCAACGCTCCGTCTCCCTTTGTTTGCCTCTGCCAGGGTTTAGGAGTGGATTTTCAAGGCTGTTTGGCTCAGACCGGGTGATTTTCCGGCGAGCTATGCTAACCTGGGTCAAATTGTCTGTTCTTCTGCGTGTGAGTACATCACGTACCCACCGAGAGCACTGAGGACGCGCCCGGAGAACAGCACAGGGCTTTATCTTCCAGGGACTGACCAGCGGCCGGGATGGACCTGAGCCCAGGAAAGGTCACGGCAGCTTAGCAGCCCTCGGGGCGATTTCCTGGAGGGAAATCGCCTGCCGCATGCCGCCACCCTGGGCACCTGGTCGCATTCGCTGTCTCGGGGTTCCCCCAGTCACGTGTGCCACCACCCCCCAGTCCATCCTGCAGCAGCTAGGGATCATCTGGAAACTGACATCTCCTCAGGTCCCTTCTCTGCTTCAAACCCATCAGTGACTCCGATGCCCTCAGAGGAAAAACTCACAGCTCAAACACAGGCACAGCTCTGCCACCCCAAGCGTGGTCCCCGACCAGCGGCCTGGGCAGCACTGGGAGTGCTAGACAGCGAGTCTCGGGCCCCACCCAGACCTGCCACACCTGCATTTTAACAGGACCCCCGGAGCGGCTCAGCACAGGAGCTTTCAGAGCTCGGCTGGACACGGCTCTTCACGGCTGGCCAGCCTTCCTCCGCAGCTGCATCTTCTGCCTCTCTGTCCGTCTCTCTGCTCCAGCCACACTCAGTTTCCTCCACTGCCCCCTGCAGGGGCCTTCAGCGTGGCTCTGACCCCCTGTGGCGTTTGCCAAGAATGTGGATTCCTGGGCCCCATCCAAAATTGCTGTGCCCAGGAGTCTGCGTTTTAAAGCAGCAGCACCCCGGGTGACTCTGCAGCAGGCGGCTAAGGACCGTAACAGAAAACTGTGACTCACGGCGGCTCCGTCTGCACCGCCAGGCCTTTGCACGTGCCGTTCCCTCTGCCTTGACCACCTTGTCCTGCCTCCCGCCTTGCTAACAGCCAGGAGGTCTCAATGTAAATGTTACTTCCCTAAAGGACCCCTCCTTCACCTCCCCCTGGAGCAGGGGTTCTCAACTCTGGCCACACAACTCAACTTGCCTGGGGTGTTAAAAAAAAAACAATGCCCGAGCCATCCCAATTAAATCAGGATTGCAGTGGGCCGGGCCCGGGGAACCTTTCACTTCCTCATACAAGCTCTAACCAGTGGGATGCTGCTCAACGGTGTCAACCAACTCTCCAGAAAAAAAGGAGCCTTGGTTTGCAGCGTGGGCCAGTTTGCCGGGTGTAAATACATCCACCAGGACCGACTTCGAGCTCCCAGCTGCGATCACTGGCTGCGGGGCCGGGAAGAGGTGTGCTTCCAGATGCCCCGGCTCCAGCCCCGCCACGGGAACTTAAATGCAGCCCAGGCTGGTCCATGAACCCCGGGTGCGGGGCCGTGGGAGTTTTCACACATCCCTGGTAAGAACCACCCACCCGACCAGGATTCCCCCACCTTGGCACCACCGACACTTTAGGCCCATCAGACGGTTCGGCTAATTCTCTGTGGACGGCTGTCTTGCGTGTGGTGGTGGGTTTGACGGCGATCCTGGGTACCAGGAAAACCCCTCCTCCCCAACCAAGTTGTGGCACCCCAAAATGTCTCCAAATGTCACCAAATATCCCCTGGGGGCCAGAACTGCCCGCGGCTGAGAGTCACTGACCGGGATATCAAGCTGTGAAATGTTTCTGGGCACCCAAAGTTTCTGTCATGTCCTTCCGTCTAACTCCCCACCCCGAAGGCGGCCACCATCCTGGCCTCTGTCATCAGATTCGTTTGGCCTGTTCTTGAGCTTCAAGGAAAAAGGCTCACACAGCAGGGACCTTTCCGGTCTGCTCCTCTCTCAGGGTTCCGCGCGTGAGATGCGGTGTGGTTTGCCTGTTACACTGTTGTGCGCTCTTGCTGCTACGTGGCATTTCGTGTGAACGGACCACAATTTACTGGTCCACTCTACCACTGTAGGATGCTGGAATCGACGCAGACTTGAGTGCCGGGCTGTTACAAATAACGCTGCTCTAAACTTTCGTACACGCCTTCTGATGAACATGCCAAAAGCCACGATGCGGGGAACTGCTGGGCCGCAGGGCAGAGTATGTTTAGGCTTCTGTTCTGACTGTGTGAAGCCTTACCCGGTGACTGACGTACAGCTGGGGCTGACACGCCCTCCTGTGAACCAGGTACATGACGCCTCTGGCTCCTTCCATCACCCCCTGAGCAAGCTGCCCTGTATCTGCGTGCTTACTGGCTCCCACCCGGCCCCTGCTGCTCGGCCATCGGCTCTGGGAGGGCGGGGCCCCCTCCGGCTGGTTGCCTTTGTGCCTTCAGCACCTGGCACAGGATGGGCCCTCACTGAGGGAGCGCTGAGCGGACGGGAGAATGGAGGCTCTGGCTGCTGCTGGCTCTACCTCTGTCTGTGCAACAGTGTGCACGGTTCCTCATTCTGGTTCTTCCCACCTCCGCCCTTCTCCTGGGGTGGGAACTGGGAGAGCGATTTCCAGTGTCCTTGTCTTTCTGCTTCCTGCTCCGGAGTCAGGGGAACCTTGGCCCAGGGCACCCGGGCAGAGCTTCAGAGATGCAGAGGGGAAACTGTGGGATCCGCCTTTCCTGCTCCCGTGCCTGCCCCCAGCCGAGTCCCAGCTCGGGCGTCCGTGAGCGGGCCCAGGGAGGCTGCCACGAGTCAGAGGCTTCAGGAGGAAAAGGAGCCTGAGGGTGTGTGTGGGGGACACTCCTCAGGCCTTTCCTGCTCCCTGGGGTGACCTGGGTTTGAAGTGCATGCCGATCAGCTCCAGAGCCAGAGTGCGCGAGGCGGTGGCAGGTGCCCATCTGCGTCCACAGGGACGCCGGGATGGCTGTACAGGCCACGCGCTACCCTCTGACCTCCCTCTTCCTCTTCTTCTTTTCCCCTTTAATAGAACATGCTGTAGGGCATGGAAGAGGCACTCGGGAATGACCAGCGTGACACCTTCATGCTCTGGCCCCAGGGGTACCATCACCTTTTTCTAAACAGGGAAATGATTCAAGAATGGACATGATCCCCTCCGAACATCAACACCTGGGGCTGAGGACACTAAAAGTAGTAACCCTCTCTTTTCATGCCCTGTCATAAGAAAATACTCCCTTATGAGGGTTCTTTTGCAGCCCCTTCACCAAGAACTCAAAGTAGTGTTGTTACAGAAGCCCCATTTTCACAGGTTTTTAGTGACTCAGAATGTTCCACCGCCTTTTCTTTGAGAAAACACTGAAATATAATCCTGTGCTGCCCCCAGCTCTAGCAGCGCCTAGACACATTTTGGTCCCCTTGGAATTGTGCAGTGTGCCACCTGAACAACTGGACAGGATGGCCGCAGCAGGTGCCATCTGTGCCCTACATATCATATCCTCTCCAACAACCCCAGAGGTCACTGTGGAAAGTTCTACACAACTAATGGCATCCGCGTCACTCCGCATCCCAGGAGCAATCCTCGATCAGGGAGGAATGGGAGCTGGTGAGTAACTATCCCAGCGTCATCATCCCTCACGGGAATGACTCTGAGATGTGTTCCACATGGTCTCCCAGGAGGCCCCAGTGGAGGATGCACAGGTGCCTGCAGCAGTCACCTGCTTAACACAGACCCTACTGGCTGTCCTCCCTTCCCAGGCTCCCTCCCAGTGCTGCCTGGGGTCACGGCCCTAATAAGCTGCTGGTGCCCAAAGCCAGGGAGACCCAAAGCAGTGGTTCTGCCACGCCCTCTTCCGGCCACTCGAGACCACAGTGCCGTGTTTGATGGTTTTCATGTTTCTCACATCTGACACAATCCTGCGTATCTACTGGTCCGTCACCTCCCAGGTGTGGTACGGCTCCAAGGGGACAGTGAATCCGAGCTCTCGTTTCCTCCCTGGTACCGAAGGCCGTGCCTGGCGCGCAGTAGGCACTCAAGACGCGTGTGAAGGCTGCGGCTGTGCTCACGGATGACGTGGAAGGGAGGAGCCCTTATCGCACCCCTAGTGCACACCCACACATGCACAGGTTACAGGCATCCACACTCACAGATATTCATAAACATGCGCCCACATGTGTGTACACACACACGCCCTGATGTGTCGCATGTGCCAGGCGGTGAGAAATCTTCAGAATAAAACACTTGTTCCCGAGGCTGGGTCAACACAATGGCCTCGTGGCGGCTGGTGTGGATCCACGGGTTTGCCTTTCCAGTACCATCCCTGGGTGTGAGCCCTGGAACCAGGGGGCACACGGGACTCGGCAGCCATGCTGGAGGCAGCGTCGCCAAAGCCACTCCACCTCCCCGGCCTGGTCAGGTGTGTGCCGGCCACCGAGCCTGCTGCCTCGGCCCCTCCCTGTCCCCACCCAGGCCCTCCGTGGCGGCGGTTACTGACCTGTTGATGAACTCTTCGTAGCAGGAGTAGATGGCGGCCAGGCACACGGCCACCAGGTTGGGCAGGACCCGCGGGTGGGGGCAGTGCCCTGTGGGGCCATGCATGCTGGAAAAGAGCAGAGGGCAGGTGAGACGGCAGCCGCAGGAGCGAGGCCCACGGAGGAGGCCGGGGAGGCCGGGCGCTGGCCTCGCACAGCTGGCAGGGGGGACTTTGGGTCCTGGGTTTGCACACGCAGGCAGCAGGGCGCCACTCCTGGCCGCGGGCTCCAGACCCAGGCTGCCCGGGTTTGAGGCAGCTGAGCGGCCTGACAGCTCCTTCAACTCCCTGCTCTCCGTCTCCTTAGATTAAAAATGGGACAACAGCCCCTCCTCAGGGGTTTAGAGTAAAGACCCCACTTTCTAATTTATGGGAAGACAGCACATGGTGGCCAGATGTCCTGGGACAGATGCCTTTATGCCTGGTGGTTCTGGAATAATTATTCACAACAGCTCATTTTACTCCTCAAAGTGGCCTGCTTTGGAGGGAAAATGATTATGGTCACCCTGACCTAGCACAGGGTCTGGGGACACAGCTGCTAAGTCCTCCATAAATGCGAGGTACTGTTATCTGTCATGACTGTCTCTGTGCCTCAGTTTTCCATCTGTAAAATGGGGCTGATACCCCTACCTCCAGGGCTGTTTGGGGCCTGGGGACAGTCCCCGTCACGGGCCTGGAAAACTGCGGTGGTCTCGGGGACGAAGGGAGGCCTGGCCTGAGAACTTGCACAAACTCCCCCGGGTGCTTTCTAGGGGCCCTGCGCCGCCAGGCTCCCCAGGAGGACACGCCGTTCGGGTTTGGAAACGCTCTGTGACTCCATGTGAGTGCATCTATGAAACGTGTCGCTTCAGAACTGGCGGGAACAGGCTCTTCTGACTTTCTTAAGAGCTCAGAAGAGCCGTGCCGACAGCCGCTAAGGCTCCCGGCAAGCGTATGCCTTGTTCTTAGTGTCTCCCGCATCAGCTCACCGAGTCCGCGTGTTAACCGGATCGAGTGGGAACTATGGTTCTCATTTTACACATGGGGAAACTGAGGCAGAGAGAGAAAAGGAAAAATCCAAGAAAAAGCAAAACTCCCACAAACGCCAGAAGGGAGTAAGAACCAGAATATTTGGCTTCCTCTGGGCCAGGCTGGGGAGGCGGCTCTTTAAGTCCCTGACGTTGACCCTCCGGGGTCACCAGGGGAGTGTCTCCTACACATCCAGCACCTGCAGCCCGAGGGGGTGGCAATCCTCACGTTGTTCAGGGCTGTCACCCTTTGCTGACTGAGCATCAGGCCCTGTGCTAGGGGCTTCCTCATAGATGATCCTGTTTAAGCACACAACAATTCATCCTCTGTGAAGAGCAGAGGAAACAGGAGCAGAGAGGTAGAGTGACTGGCTCAGAGTCACACAGCAAGTAAGTGTCTCAGACCACACGTGGTCGGGAGGAGCCAGCGGAGACCCTGGTAGAAATGGGACGCTGGGGGCCTCTGACCAGCCTCCTGGCTCCCCGGGGCCCCGTGGAGTGAGCATCTCTGGGGGAGCGGGGCTGGCTCGAGGGCCGGGTCAGGGGCCGGCCGGGAGACCCACCTCTGGACGAACTTCTTCACCACTTCCATGCCCGCGTTGAGCTCGTTCAAGGCGAGGATGTACTCCTGAGTAAAGAGCCGCAGGCGGGGGCACTTCCCAAAGTCCTGCAGGGAGAGCGAGGGAGGGGCTGGGACCCACGGGGCCGGGGCCACGGGGGAGGGAGGGGGCCACGCGGAGACACCCTGTCTCGTCTTTCTAGAAAGCGGCTGGCACCCCTTGCTCGTGCTGGTGATGGCCGTGTCCTGGCGGGAGGGCACCCACGCCCGGTGGTCGCTGAGTGGCGGGGCACCACCTCCCCACCCAAGGACGGCGGTTGCACCAACGTGCTCCGAGCACCGGCCAGCAGGCCTTCCCTGGGCATGGCCAGGCCGGGCGCCAGACCCTGGGCCGGACACTGCTCTGTGAGGCCGCCGAGCAAGGCCGCGCTCATGGCAGAGGCAGGGCAGGCGCGGGCTGGGGGCCTGCGGCGGGTGGGGACATCCTGGGGGACAGAGGAGGCAAAGCCAGCAGGACAATGTAGCTCCCCGTGTCCTCAGCCCGGTCGTCCTCAGTGAGGAGCCACCAGTCCTTCTCCTACCCAGGGCAGGAAGGAGCCCAAGAACGAGACATGGCCTGGGGAGGGAGCGGTTCCCAGATGTAGGCTCCTGCTCCACGGGGACTCCGGCCCTGCACGGGGCCCAGAACCACACTTAGTGACCCTGCCAGGACCTGGGCCTTTCGGCTGTAGAAAAAGCCACCCATAAAAGGCACGGGGGACCAAAAAGGCAGGTGAGACAGACGGCCAAGGTTGAAGAAGGCTAGCTGGACAAATAAGGGTGGGTGTGAGAGGGACATGAATGTGGGAGAAGGCATGTGAGAGAGATGGAGTATGGGGGGAGGTGTGTGAGAGAGAGATGGAGTATGGGAGGAGGTGTGTGAGAGAGATGGAGTGTGGGAGGAGGTGTGTCAGAGATGGAGTGCGGGAGGAGGTGTGTGAGAGAGAGATGGAGTGGGAGGAGGTGTCTGAGAGAGAGATGGAGTGCGGGAGGAGGCGTGTGAGAGAGAGATGGAGTGTGGGAGGAGGCATGTGTGTGAGAGATGGAGTGCGGGAGGAGGTGTGTGAGAGAGAGATGGAGTGTGGGAGGAGGCGTGTGTGTGAGAGATGGAGTGCGGGAGGAGGTGTGTGAGAGAGATGGAGTGTGTGAGGAGGCCTGTGTGTGAGAGATGGAGTGCGGGAGGAGGCGTGTGAGAAAGAGATGGAGTGTGGGAAGAGGTGTGTGAGAGAGATGGAGTGTGGGAGGAGGTGTGTGAGAGAGATGGAGTGTGGGAGGAGGTGTGTGAGAGAGATGGAGTGCGGGAGGAGGTGTGTGAGAGAGAGATGGAGTGGGAGGAGGTGTCTGAGAGAGAGATGGAGTGCGGGAGGAGGCGTGTGAGAGAGAGATGGAGTGTGGGAGGAGGTGTCTGAGAGAGAGATGGAGTGGGAGGAGGTGTCTGAGAGAGAGATGGAGTGGGAGGAGGTGTCTGAGAGAGAGATGGAGTGCGGGAGGAGGCGTGTGAGAGAGAGATGGAGTGTGGGAGGAGGCGTGTGTGAGAGATGGAGTGTGTGAGGAGGCCTGTGTGTGAGAAATGGAGTGCGGGAGGAGGCGTGTGAGAAAGAGATGGAGTGTGGGAAGAGGTGTGTGAGAGAGAGATGGAGTGCAGGAGGAGGCGTGTGAGAGAGATGGAGTGTGGGAGGAGGCGTGTGAGAGAGAGATGGAGTGTGGGAAGAGGTGTGTGAGAGAGAGATGGAGTGCGGGAGGAGGCGTGTGAGAGAGATGGAGTGCAGGAGGAGGTGTGTGAGAGAGAGATGGAGTGTGGGAGGAGGTGTGTGAGAGAGAGATGGAGTGCGGGAAGAGGCGTGTGAGAGAGAGATGGAGTGCGGGAGGAGGTGTGTATGAGAGAGGGAGTGTGGGGGAGATGTGTACGTGTGAGAGATGGAGTGTGGGAGGAGGTGTGTGTGTGACGGAGCGCCGAGGGCGGTGTGTGAGAGTGGTGGAGCACGGGAGGAGGCCTGTGGTGCGTTCAGCCAGGAGAGGGAGGGTGTATCCAGGGTGGTGGCTGGGGCAGAGGGCAGGGCTGGGCAGCCGGGAGCAGGGGGCGGGGGGGGGAGGTGGTGGAGAGAGCAGGTGGAAGGAGGATCCCTCAGCAGGTGATGGGACAGGCTGGCCCCCCCCCCCCCCGACCCCGTCCTGAGGAGCCCAGGCTCCCTAAGTGCCCACATGTCCCTGCAACTGAGGCTACCACGGGGCTGGAGCAAGGACACTATAGGAGGGGCATTACTGGAAACTGAGGTGTTCTCAGGTCCCCAAAGGCCCAAGGCAGTGGGGCGGGTGACGGAGCTGAGCTAAGGGTGGAAGGCAGATCTCCCTGGTGGCCAGTGGCTCGGAGAAGTGTCAGGAAGACCAGAGCTGGGGTCGGAGAGAGCTTTGTCGCCAGGAAAGGACCCTTACGCCCTCCGCGCCGGCCACTAGGGCCCCGGAGCGCTGGCCTGTCAGCTTTGGGACCTGCCTTCTCCCCAGGGCCTCTGCCCCCTGAGCTGTGGGCAGGGCAGTCTGTGGTGTGGTCCTGGGCCTCTCCGGAAGAAGACCCCGGAGGGCAGCCCCGTGGCCTCCAAGCCCATTCTGCTGTCCCCCTCCTGCCGCTGCTCAGCGGAACCCATTTAACAAAAGCAACCTGAATCAGGACTCAAATCTACAACAAAAACGGCAGAGACTTTCCCTGCGGATGGTGACCCCGAGGGCCCTCATGAAAGGGCTAGAAGCAGGCCCCCCTCACGCTCGTAGGAGGTCTCTAGAGCTGCCTGGTGCTTCCTCACCTGGAGTCCACGGGGTCAATCAGGACCCTCGAGACAAGGGGGGCTCATCTGCTTACGCCCCACCTACAGGATTACTCCTGTAGACACGGAGGGCAGCAGAGCCATGGAGAAAGCTCAGAAGGAAGACACACACGTGCGTGCACACGCATACACGCCCACACCCACACACATACACAGACATGCATGAAGACAAGAACGAAGCTTGACTGCGCTTTCACATTGAGGAAGACGCCCCAGGGTCCCTGGAAAGCTGTGCGGCCCCTGGCTGCCGTGCTCCTCTCTGGGCTTCCATGTCCCTACCGTGGAATGAGGGTCGGAAGAACCGACGTCTAAGCCCCCTTCCACCTCTAGGGATTTATGATTCTATGAAAACAGCTTCAGCTGAACCCTGCAATTGCTGTCAAGTTTTCTATTTGATTTCTGAATAGTCAAGGAATTTCTCCGGAAACAAACATTATGAGTGGATCTGGTGGCATTTTAACATGTGCATAAAGGGTATTTCACCTCTTTGGAAGAGTCAAATACGCTCCTCTTGGAAAGTAAGATGATGCAGTGGTCCACTAGGGACCACTGCCACATCTTCTTGCCTATTTTGCCACCAGAACATTCCAATGAGTGGCATGTGGGCAAGGGGACCACAGTCATACTTGGGGATACAGTTTAAGGAGCTGTTTGAATCAACTCTCCAGGGGGACACACTAAAGGAGTGCTTCCATCTGTATCTAATTTTCTTTCAGCCTAGCAAGAACACCCCTGGAGACTCTTAACCTAGATCTCTAAGCTTCAGTTTGCTCATCCACGAAATGGGCAAATGATATTTTTGCAAGAGATGCACTCCGAGAATAGGGGAAGCTCTGAGATCTCGGAATACCACCGTGGACTATGATTGCTCCCACTTCCAAACGTTCAAGCGCCTCCTTAATGGGAAACACTGTACGCTGAGGAAAGAGCAGTCACCGTCCCCGCCACACAGCAGGAGCGTGGCCGGTGGCAGCCTAGGTCTGCCGAGCCTCCTGCATCTGGGACAGGCCACGGTCTCTGCCCGGCACACATCCGTTCTGCACGAGGCACTAGCTGCCCTCGGTCCTGTCTAGTTCTCTTGCCACAGTTCACAGACAGTTCGGTCATCAGCCGAGGGCAAAGTGGGATCACGCTGGTTGACAGCATCCTCACACGCTGAGGGTCACTGGGGGGGAGTCCTTTCAAAGTGAGGTGAGGATTCGTGCCGGAGGGTCCCTGATGGCTGCCAGGCCAAAATGAGGCTATAAATTCTGGATTTGCCTTGGAGCTGTTCTGATTTTTACCCAGAAACTTATAACATGGTCAACACTTCAGGCCTATAAAACTAACCAAATATAAGGGAGATGCCGTACAGTGACGCCGTGGGAGCCTGTCTGAATTTTGACTTTTTCCCCTTTGGAGTCAGATGTCCAAAAGACCCCTTTATTAAACAGTCTGTTGACTACCATGGAATCTGCAAAAATGTTTATGGGCCTCAGGAAGCCGGTCAAGTATGCTGGGGGTGTGGCTCGGGCACTGACAGGTGATGGGAAAAGTCCTTTGCAAAAGAAACTCTGGACTCACTTCACGCCATAGTGATTTTAAAGTTAACGGTCAGAGTCCCTTTCCTCCCACTGGCTGAAGCCACACAATGCCCTTGAAACTATTAAGGCCCAAATTAAGGCAGACCCCTGCCCCCGCAATGGGGAGTTTCTTTGTTAGTCCTGGAGAAACAATCAGATGGAGTACCCCTCTCCCCTGTGTTCAGAAAACAAGAAATGCATTTATCACAAATCAAGGAGGATCTCAGAAATAAGCAACAATTCAGTTAGGGTGTATGATTGCTCAGGGTCGAGATGGGTAAACGGAATTCGTATGGTACCAACACGGTTTAATTGGTAGTGGCTGCCTGGAATGCTGTGTTGAGAAGGATCTGAAGCTATCTCTGGGTTCTGCAGGAAGAGTGCTGTAATTGATTAACGATGTCTGCCATGAGTGTGGGCTTGGGGAGAGTTGCACACATGTCATGTGCTTCCATTTCTCATTGGGGAAGGAGGGGTAGGTTATACAATATTCTTTAGGGTCATGGGGTGGAGATAGGAAAGCCACCTCACCAACTAAACTGTTTGCAGGCCCTTCTTTTTCAGAGCTGTTTTACATGCTGAATCTTGACAGGGCAGGGGGCAGTAGTCCTGGGCACCCCACAACTAATTCAGCGGCCCCACCTGAGCGGCAATTACACAGATGCCTCCACGTCACCCAGATGACTTGGCTCTAGGCCTGAGGCTGGTGCAGTAGAGCATGTTGGAACAATGGCCCTCCTTTCAGACTGCCTGCTCCTGAGTGCCGCCCATCAGCACACACAGCTGCTCATAGTTTTCCCTGAGTAACCTATGAAACCTTCTGGGTCTCAGCCTCCTCATTGCAAAAGGTCACGGGGCTGTCATGAGAGTTGAATGACACAATACGCTCGAGTGTCTGGCTCTAAGGCAGCGCTCAATGAACATCTGTGAGTAGATACTAATCATGCTTATTCCTAGCTGTGGCCCCTGGGGCCTGTTAACAGACCTGGCTAAGCCTCAGTTTCCCCACATGTAATACAGGGAAAACGATATTTGCTTCTCTCATTGGATTGATGAGAGAATGCAAAGGGGCACACAGATTAAAAGTGTAATTCCACTGTAAGTGTGCACTAAGTTCTGCCACTGTATTTTCTTTTTTTAACCAAAGCCCGTACTTTATTCAGATTTCCTTAGTTTTTCCCTAATGTCCGTTTTCTGTCCCAGGATCCCACACGACATTTAGTCGTCCTGTCCCCTTAGGCTCCCCTGGGCTGTGAGTCTTTCTCAGACTTTCCCTGGTTTTAACGACCTGGACAGTTTTGAGGCTTGGCCAGGTATGTTGTAGAATGTCCCACAACTGGATTGATCTGATGTTTTTCTCTTGATTAGACTGGGGCTACAGGTTTGGGAGAGTGCCCTTCTCCTCACACCGTATCAACGGCGTACGCCATCCACATGACTCACTGCTGGTGTTGACTAGATCGCCAGGCCAGGCCGTGGCGGTCAGGGTTCTCCACCGCACAGTCCCTCTTTTCCCCTTTCCACACCGCACACTCTAGGGGGACGTCACTATGGGCGGCCCCCCCTAAGGAGAGAGGAGTTCCCCCTCCTGAAGGGCAGAGTGTCTTCAGACTCATCTGTGACTCTACACACGGGAGCCTTAGCTCTTCTCGCCCAGCCAGAGTATTTTTGTTACTTGTACCTACCGTGAAAAAGATTCTTCCTGTTGCCTTAATAGAAAAAGGACATAGCCAAGGAGACCAGGCTGCATGAGAACCCCAACTCAGAGAGAATCCCGACCCCAAGTCCTGGCTGCGAGGCCAGCCAACCCCATCCCCAAATTTTTGGAAAAGCCGACCAGCTGGCATCTGTCTCCCCCGGCTTTGCGGCCCGGGTGTCAGGGGAACTCACCATGTTATGCTTGAGGATTCTCTGGACCACGGGGGTGAACACTTCAATGACCACCATGGACCGGGGCCGTTCTCTGCAGTGCTGAGGAGAGAGGACACGGTCAGCGCCGAGCCTGCGTGGGTCCAGCCGGGGCCGCTCAGCGACACTGTCTGCGGCTCCGAGCAGGGCTCGGGGCAGGGAGCCCAGCAGTGGGGCCCGGGCTCCCTTGCTGAAAACTGTTGCGTAGCTCTCTTTTCACTGTTTTGGAGCAAGAAAAGTGGCAGGAGATGGGGTCCTTTGTCTGCTTTTTGTCTGGATCTGGAAGTCTGAGACTGTTTCAGACGGTCCAGACAGGCGTCTGTTTGGACACGCTTATTCACAGAGCGAGGTTTTTGCAGCACTAGGATTCTCCTAACAGAGGAGTCTCTTGAACGCCTGGTGCATGAACACCAGGGGTCTAGGGTTTGGACGGCAGAATCTCGAACATTCTGTGACTTTTCGACTCTTGGCTTTGATGAGCCAGCAGCTCTCAGCCGTATCTGATTTCCCCAGCATGGGGGCTTGTTTTTCAAACTGAAGCTGAAGGCCCCCAGGCGGAGCGGACAAGGCCCTGCCACACTGACACATCTCTAACCTGCCCGGACCTGAGGTGCGGGGTTTCCAGCCCCAGGATGAGGACATCGGATCTGGGATATTAGAAATCAGGGAAATCCAAGACAAGTACACTTTCCTCAGATCCTGGGGTCTCGGCCCTGAAGTCCGGCAGGAGAGCCTGCCCCAACATGTCCAGAGCACCTGCCCAGGGTGGACCCAGTGGGGGTGGCTCTGTTCCCCACAAGTTCCCCTTGTTGGGCAGGCCGCGGCTCTGACGCCCCAGAGGGAAAACTGCCCGAAGGCTCAGGGGCCCGCGTGGCAGAGACCCCTCCCTCCAGAGGACAGGGCGGTCCTCTATATTAGGACCAACGCGGGCGGGGTTCTGTCAGGGAATGCCAAAAAGGATGGTTTCTTCTACATCACTGTTTCTCAAACAGTGCTACCCAGAACCCTCCGGTATGATTGACTTTGAACAACGGTCCATTGTTCTAGAACAAAAGTTTGAAAACTGAGATCTGGGAGAAACCATACAGCTTGAGAAGAGAACAAGGAGGAGATGTGCTGGACTCAACCAGACAAAATGTCGAGAGAGGAGATGACCCTCCGTGACAGGCGAGGGAGCAGCTGGCCATGCTCTCAGGAGCCCGAACACTGGGATGTCTGACCCCACCCTGCCCAGGGGTGTGACGTCCTGGAGCTGAGGGCCGAGAAGGCCATGTTAGTTGTCTCCAGTCTCACAAGCTGTTAGTTCTTCCTCTCGTGTGCCCTATGGGGGCGGGGGCCTTGACACAGCACAGGACCCGATGCCCGTGTGTAGGCTTGCTCTTGCACACACACACACACACGCCGAACTGGACATTCGGGTGCTCCCCGTCTTGCACCCCTTGTGGACCAGAGGGCACACACTGGCGGATGCACACATTAAGAATGGGGGTGGGTTCCAGGCCTGAAATGCACCCTGGGTGCTTCAGGCCAGCAGGCCGGGCCGCCCTCTACTCTCTGGGTCACTGGAAAGTCTCCCTAAAGCTCATGTCCCCTGACAAACAGAGAGAGCACGCTCGCTGGGGTGCGGGTCAGGGAACACAGGGCAGGGGGTGGGGGCAATAAGGGTAGCAATAAGGGTAGCAGAAAGGATCGTGCCTTTAAGGGGCCTGCTCTGTCACGCCACGTGCTTGTCTTGCTGGTGGACACAGCCCACACCCCTCAAAGGACAGTGTGGCTGTGGCAGGAGGCTGGGGCCCCGCATTCTGTGCCCATGGGAGCGAGGGAAGGGATTGAGTTTGGGTGAAATAAGTCAGCAGGAGGCAGACCAGAGGAAGCAGCAAACCCAGGCCCTGCATCTTTCAAGGACATCAAATCGTTACATAAAAAACCACGCGGTACAGAACCAAACTGAAGCGTGTGCTGGCTCGGCCCTCGGTCACTGAGGTGTGTTCTCGGAATGAGGGATGCCTGGTGCCCCGCCTGCCCTGGGCATGTGCCGTGTAATCCCCCGGCGAGGCTGGCGCTGCATCCCTGGGAGTGGTTGTCCCGCTCGGGGGTTCCTCCACGCTAACCTGGCACGCCCTGCCCGCTACCTCTGTTCAGGGAAAGCCCCACAGCCGTGCCCCCATGGTGGGCCAGCCGGTGCTCAAAGGAGCCCTGGCTAATAATAACCCGGCTCTGACGTCAGGAGCCCAGAAAATCTGCTGCCAACTTCCTAAGAGAGTCACAGAGACATTCCACAGAAAAGCCGGCCTCCTCCCTGGCCCACTGGGCCTCGTGTCCCACCGGGCCTCGTGTCCCACCTGTCTGGAAGAGAGCAGGTGGTAACCCTAAGAACAGGATGCCCGGCTCGCCTCCCACTGTGTCCAGGGCCCTGACCCCAGTCCACGGGGCCCGGGTTTTCCACAAATCGTGCAAAGCCAGCTCTCAGCGCGCACAGGCAGAGGCGGGCGGCCCTGCCAACACTGCCCCACTCCAGCAGCGCCGTACCTTGCAAAAGAATTCACAGAGATCTGGTGGTGGATGGTTGTTTTCCAGCAAAGGAGCGATGGCCTGAAAGAAAAAGGGACAAACATCAGTCAGAGACACTCGGAGGGAATCGTACTGGGGGGTGGTGGGGGGGGTGGCTCCATAAGACTCACGACGGAAAACACCACCTCTCTCTGGCCCCTCTGTCACCCTCTGGGCCATTCGCTAACTCGCAGGCCTCACTTTTCAGGTGTGCACGGCTCTCACCGGGAAGCTAACAGAAAACTCTGGCTGCCCCCTGAAGAACAGACACCACAATAACGTAAGCCACTGCAGGGCTTTCATGACCTGCTGACGTCCATCCGCATTCCCCTCAGACAACAGTCCCCGACCAGGAGGCAGGGTAGCAGAGTGGTTATAGCCCAGTCCGGGGTGAGCCCAGATGGAGCGGTTACTACGGGCGTGACCCCAAGAGCAGGTTCTTCCTCTCTCTTAACCCCCAGCTGCCCACCTGCCCGGGGGAGCAGAGAGAGTCACTGTGAGGGCTGGAGAGGAGAGTATGTGCACAGAGGGTTGTTTCCTCGCCCTGGAGACATCTGGGGCCAGTGGTTCCTGTGTGGGCAGCTGTCCTGGGCATAGGAGGATGTTCAGCGCATCCCCAGCCTTGACCCACTAGATGCCAGCAGCCACCCCCAGCCCAGTTGTGACAACTGCAAATGTGTCCAGACATGCTTCATTTTATATAAGGAGGGCTGACCGCCTAAGGCCCTTGAACCCACTGCTTCCCGAGGCTTCTCAGGCTGGCTGCATAGTAGACACCAATTCCCACCACCACTCCTGTGCAAAGGTCCTGTGGCCTGAAGGAATTTTGATTCTTGGTTTTCCTGCACCTTTCATAATTTCTGTTTTAATGATATTGCTAAATTTCCAATTCAAATTAAGAAATTCGAACAATTAAAAAAATGTGTCCAGACATTGCCAAATGCCCCCTGGGGGACAAAATTGGCCCTGGCTGAGAACTCCTGGCATAAAGTACCTTTCACAGAGCCTAAAAAAAGGCCAGCTCTCAATAAATGTTAGTTATTGGATGGTTAATGCCGACGTGAAGTCCACTCTCCTTCCTGTTTGCCACACTGGCACAAGATTAGGAAATGGGAGACCCAGGACCAGCACCGAGACTGCCAGGCTGTGTGACTTTGGGTGAACAACTCAACCTCTCTGAACATTAATCTTCTGGCCTACAAAATGGGGAAAACTAAGAGTTACTGATTCACAGAGTTGTTGAGACGGTTTGAGGAAAGAAAACTCTAGAAGCTCCAGAGTCTCAGGCTCGGGATAAGCCCATTGCCTGGAGCACAGCAGGTCACTGACAGCATCACAGGGGGACTGTCTTGGGCTGTACTGGGCACAGAGCAAGGGGTGACGGTTTTTCCTAACTCCCCAGGGAGGTTCTGTGGGTCTCCCTCTCACCGACTCCCCCTCAGACCCTGCCTGCCTGGTTTCAGAGGGACTCGTCGATCTGCTCCCCCAACAGCAATGCCCTTGGATCCAGGTAGGGACCTCTCAGTCAGACCTTCCGCTTGTCTCAGGACCCTCAGGAAAAAGAAAGCACAGCTGCATGCCAGTAAGAGGTGACCCTTAGTTGACCAGCTATGTGAGTGAGTACACCTCTGTGAAAAATGAAGTCACCTAAATTAAGGTTTTGCTTCGTGGCACCAACAATCAGGTTGACAAACAGCTGGAGACGTGGCCCAGGGTCTGGCTTGTCTGGGGCTGTGCTGTCCAACGCAGCAGCACCAGCCACACGCGATGATTCAAATTTTAACTGACATGAAATAAACGATTTAAATGAAATAAACCTAAAAAATGCAGTTCCTTAGTCACAGCAACCACATTTGAAGTGCTCAGTAGTCTCACGTAGCTAGTGGCTCCCGCCCTGGACAGCATGGAGAGAACTCCCATCGCTGTAGAAAGTTCTCCCAGGCGGCGAGGGGATGGGGTGGGTGGGCTCCCAGCTAACGGTGAGGCTGAGGACACCCTCCTCTGTCAACCCCCACAGCCACATGAACCGAGGATCATACTGATGGTGACAACACGCCGAGAGTGACATCGGCCACAGCAGCCACGCTCTGGGGCACCCTGGTGGCGGGCTCTGTGCTAACTGCATCTTGTCACCTCATCTTCACCCTGCACTGGGAGGCGGGTGTGAGTATTGGCCCCTTTTCTCAGAGAGATTAAGTCTGCGGCCCAAGGTCGCAGTGAGAACGTGGCACAACCAGGAGCTGAGCCTCCGCCTGAGACTCGGGAGCCCGGGTTGTTCTCATGCCACTTCCCAGCCCTGGCTCTCCACACCACCCGGAAACAACCTATCTGGTGGCAACAACTACATTTAAAGAGAAACCGGGCAACGAAAGACAACAAAACACCCCAAGTCAGCCCGGCCCGTGATTCTGGCTCGGCACACTCATTCCCAGAGGCTGGGCGCCCGGCCCGCTGTGTGGGCATTCTCTGCTGCCCCATGCCGAGCCAGGCCCGCCAGCCAGTAAACACAGGGAGAGGTCAGGGCCCAGCAGGGGCGGCAGGACGGGGCGCCTCCCTATAGGCTGGGAGTCACTGCCTGGCTGGCCCGCTGTGCTCCCCACACCAGCTCTGGGACCAGCTTGGGGGGAGGAGGGACCATACGCAGGGGGCAGTTCCTCTGGGTCAAGGCCCTTCAATCCTGCCAGGCCCCCTCTCTCATGGGAAGGAGCCAAGGAATAAAGGAGTGGGAACAAATTAATCGCCCACAGTGGGCATTAGGCGTGGGCTCTGTGCTTCCATGGCTATTATCTCATCTGATCCCATGACAAATAGGAGGTCAAGCATTAGTTATTTGCATTTGTACAGATGAAGAGACAGAGGGTCAGGGAGGTTACAAGGCTGCCCCGGTCACAGAGTAATGAGAACTTTAAAATGCACAGTTAATTAAAAGAGCTCATATTTTTGTAGAATCTTTCCATGAGCCTGGCCCTCGCTAAGCGTGTTAGGTGCATGAGCTCATCCAACCCTCCCAACAGCCCAGTAAGAGAGGCACTGTTGTCACACCCATCTGATTGATGAGAAGACTGAGGCTTAGAGCATCGAGTTAGCTGGAAACCACCTGAATGGCCATCTAAACAAAAATCTTCTAGAGCCAGCAGAAAGAAGGGGGTAGACCAGTGGTTCTCAAGGAGGGGCGACTTTGTCCCCCGGGGGGTATCGGCATGTCTGGAGATGTGTTTGATTGTCATGACAGGGGAGCGCCAGTGGCATCTAGTGGGTCTAGGCCAGAGATGCTGCTCAACATGTACAGGACAGCACCCCCCACAAAGAATTGCCCATCCCCACATGTCACCAGCGCTGAGCATGAGAAACCCTGGCGTAGGTATGCCCGAGAAGACGTGAAAGATCCCAGACACACTGTTAAGCGAAAAAACAAATGCAGAACAACACATCCAACATCACATCATTAGTGTTAAAAAACAAAAAATAAAAATACAGCTGTATCTGTCCGTGTGGGTGTGTCACCACCTGGAAACCCCTGGGGCTGTCTCCGAAGACGGCGCTGGGATGGGGTGAAATCCGTTCTGGGATTTTTTCTTTTTTCTTTTTTTACAACGAAGATATACTCATGAAATACTTGAAATGAAAAATGAAAGATAATTTTAATAAAATTTAAAGTTCTTCCACAACTCGCCCAAGCTCACGTGTACGGGCTGGGCCCCGGGTCTGTACCAGGCTCTGGACTCGAACCCCCATTCAGCTTGGAGCCCACGTTCTTCACCAGCACGCGGGCCAACAGCTAGGGCCCGGCCTCAGGTCCATGCTTGCCCAGGGACACGCCAGCTGTTTCCAGCCGCCGATTAATTACCTATTGCAGAGACCGCCTGATGGGCAGACTGAATAAAACCAACTCCAGTGACTTTTGAAAGTCCTTAGAAAAATAAGTACATTAAAAAAACACCAAGCCCCACTGGGAGAAGACTCATGGCCAACAGGTCACATCACAGAACGTAACTGTTGGACCAAAAGGAGGCTACGGAAGGTTCATAATAATGACAACAGCACTGGGAATAAAGAGGAGGCTGAGGGTCAGAGCCTGGGATCCAATTCTTCATGTTCTCAGCACCCCCGCAGAGCAGGGAGGCCGGGCCCGGATGATGAAAGGCTCAGCCTGGCCAAAGGAGCCCGACAAATGCAGCCGGGATTTCTCAGACCTAGATTCCTCTCCCAGGCTCGTCCCAAGGCCAAAGCCGCCTGCCTGCCTTCCAGGGCCGAGGGGCACCGTGGGACCCACAGGGGTCACCAGCAGCAAGAGGAAGACGCCGACTCCTTCCCCAGCAGCCATGTGCCCACCTGCTTCTCCACCAGCCGGAGGCTCACCGCTTTCCTGTGCACGTGCTGGGCCCCCTGCCTGGACTGCCTTTGCCTGCAGCCCTCCTAGCCATCCTTTAAGACTGCTTGCTCACCTCCTCCTGGAAGCCCTCCGTCATCTTCCTCCCAACACCCTCCCTGAGGGAGGAGCTTGGTGCCCGCCCTCTGTGCTCCCCTAACACCCTGAGCAAACCTCAACCTCTGACCATGATGTTTCTTGACAATTTGTTGACCTGCCAGGTTCTCCCGGCAACAGTAAATCCCTCGATGGAGGCTCTGTGTCTATGGAATGGAGACTGGTGCCTGGCACATACTTGTACTCACATGTCAACAAACGTCTGTTAAATGACTTTATTAATTAACAGTGTACCAGAGAAAGGTGGTGGTGGGTGATTGGGGGTGCCTGAGTTGAGGTTCCCTCTGTTCTGGCAAGAGAAGGCAAGGGGGTGCCCAGGGTGGAGCACGGGAAAAACCTCTATATTTTTAGCAAACACCCACTGAGCATGTACCGCATGCCAGACACCGCGGCTGCCGCTCTGCAGAAGCTGCTGCCTTTACTGCAATAAAAGGCCCAGGGCTCCCCTCCTGTGGTGCCTATAGGACCCAGCTAGGGCAAGGAGGGTGATTCTCCAGTCTAGGGGGGCCAGGGCCTAGTGGGCCCCTGAAGCCCTCATTCAGCTCAGAGGGACACAGTGTCTGGGATGCTGCCCTTGTTTCAAAGGCTGCAGCTGCAGGACTTCTGGGTGGGTGAATGTTCCAGGTCCTTTCCTGGACACCGGAGGCTCGGCCTCTCACTTCCACCTCAGGTCCTACCTCTCTGCTTCCCACTTCCTTATACTTTATGCTCCAGGAGTGCTGAGGCTTCCAGAACATACCATGTTGCTTTAAATCTCTGTGCAAGTTTCCTCTCTCTGGAATGCCTTTACCATGTTTTGCCGTCTGGCAAACTCCTATTGATCCTTCAAAACCCAGCTCAGGCATCAGTGCCTCCAGGAAGCTCTCTGGCTTCTTTCTCAGGTGAGTTTATCACTCCACTCTCTCCACTACATGCCCCTATTTTTACAGGGATCACATTTGTCTTCCTACAAGAGATGATGACGTCTTAGGGAGCAGGGGCTGTATTTGAATCCACAGAATCAAATATACAGCAAAGCGGTGGATTCAAATACACAGCATGGTGCTTGGCACCCAGTAGGTACAACTTCATTTCTTTCTTCTCTCTAGTGAAAGTCATGTTTCATAGCTTAAAATCACCCAGGAAGATATTTCCCCCTAAAGGATGTTTAGATCATAGTCAAGTCCCAAAAAATATCATCTCATCTCAATTTGCATATCAGAGGGAATTAAATCCAGGTTCCATTTGTGGATTAATTAGGAGACATGTCCTGGGGCAAGAAGGAGGACGTTTACCTTTCAGCTAATAGGCTTAATAGCCTCTGAACAAATTACACCGTCTCTGCCACCTCCTGCCTTCAGCTCCCCACGGCAGACCCAGGAAGGAGGAGGCGATTAAGACCCATTTGCTACAACCTCCCAGACTGCTCATTACTTCCCCTGATCGATTGGGGCTCTGAAATGTGCAAAAGCAAGAGGGAGACACATGTGGCTCGACAGAAAAGACAAAGCTGAGCAACGTCGCCGTGCTGGTGGATGACGCTGGCGCCTGCAGAATTAACCGGGCGCGCCAGGGAGGGACCGGGCGCGCCAGGAGAGGGACGGCGAGAGACTTACCACAATGATGTTTTCATGCTCCTGGGTAGTCAAGTTTGTGTTCTAGACGATGGAACGGGGGACGCGGGAGGAAAAGAAAACAAAGCAAAACAAAACAACGTCAAGAAAATGGAACATTTGTATCTCTAAGGTCCACACACTTTCAAAACACTTACAGCCCCTCAGACAGAGGAAAGCTGTCACTTTTTCTTAATTAAACAGATCAGAAGACCCTCAAAGGCAGGGTTGGGAAGGGGGAGAAGTATGGCTTCGGGGCAGGAGAAACTGAGTTCCAAGTCCCTGTCTCGCCATGTGTACATTATGTGACCTTGGGCCAGTCCCTTCCCCTCAGTGAGGCTCAGTCTGGTCCTCGTAAGCAGACATCTTTACACTAAACCTGTGCTTGGCCCTGGTCGGAGCACACGACCTGGAAGCCAGAAGGCAGGTTTGTAATAAACACGCAAAGAAACAGACTTTTGAGTCTTGACTCTGTGCCACGCAGTCCATCAGGAGTAGCAAACATATTATTTCTGTGGTTCTCAAACTAGATCCCCAGGGAACACTAGTGTTCCATGAGTTGGCCCAAGATGTTTCAGCTAAATTCAAATTCTAGCAATTTAACGTGCAAATATAATATTAAGTTGAATGGATTAAACTTGCTTAATTTTTAGGATTTTCTTCCCTCCCAATCTGGAATTTTCTTATACAACTGGTACCTGTTGCTGCTATCCTGTGAGCATGCAAATGAGGAAAGGGATGAATACGTAATAAACGAGAAATTGTGGGAAAACACAGAAACAGCCACTATTGTCTTTTTTGCTAGTTTCGTGGCGTGTTCTGCTCTGTCTGCTTGTCTTGGTGGACACAGGCTTTCACTGGTGTCAATTCCTATTTCCTAGCAAAGCCACACTGGCTGCTTGGAACGCGCCTCATGATCTGGTCAGTGAACTGGCAAGATCGACTGTTCCTGGGTTCTAGAAAGAGCCCTACAGCGCCCACTGCCTGAACAGGTTTAAGGAGTGTCGGGATCTAACATGTTTACGCCAGCCAAAGCGCGAGAAGAGCGAGTGAGCCGTGACGTTGCTTTGGCTCAGTAAGCTGGCCGCCTGAAGGATGAAGCCGGCCATGGAACCAGGGTCAGTGCCTGAGGTCCTCGGGGCCCCGGTTTCCATGGCGACAGCCTGACCTAGGTGCTGAGGATCCAGGAACATGTGGAAGGATGTTTTTTGGATTCCAACACCTTCTTCTTATTGTGGATGTTGGTGGAGTCTGAGCAGCCTAATTTACGGCAGGTTATTAGACATCAGTCATCTTTCCGCCCAGGGTAGATGAAAGCCTGGCTCTGGTCTCTCCTTATGACTGACAACAAGCTCATTCTGCCCCAGGCACTGTGTCAGAGCTTTGTAAGACTCACCCCACCCATCTCTCTCCCTTATGATAGGTTCTCCCACTACCCCGTCCACAGACAGACAGCTACCTAAGAGTCAAAGAGGTGCAGTCACTCGCCCGGAGCACAGATGGTGGAGTAGGGACTTGACCCCCATCTGTCCCGATTCCAAAGCGTCTATTTCCAGCCACTGAGCTATACTGCTCGACCTACGCACCGGGCAGTTCCATCTTTCAGGCAGCTCCAAAGGGACCAGCCATCCCTCACCCTGCCCCATGCACCTTTCCAGGAAGAGCCCTTGGCAACCAAATGCCATTTCCTTTGTCCCTGTCACCCCATGGCAGCCCACACCATTTTGCAGGAAAACTTCCCTCCACAAGCCCACTTCTGACCCGGGGTGGAGAGCGCTCACTAAGAGCCACTGCATTGGAGGGGACACTTGACACCCAAGCTGAGTGGCCACTCCACACAATCAACTCAACAAAGGCCCGGGAGGTCGGGGACACTGGCTTTGCTTGGCCGGTGGATGGACGGTTCTTTCTCAGAATGGTTCTGCTACCTGACAGTCCCTCCTCTGCCTCCCTTCCCCTCCCCTGGGATCCTGCCCACCTTCTGGTTGGTGAGGTGATGCCTGCAGTCCCTTAGGAGGAGGCCTCGGGAACAACTTGAGTAAAGAGAGCAGACAGGGGCCGGCCCGGTGGTGCAGCGGTTAAGTGCGCACATTCTGCTTCGGCGGCCTGGGGTTCGCCCATTCGGATCCCAGGTGTGCACATGGGACCACCTGGCACGCCATGCTGTGGCAGGCGTCCCACATACAAAGTAGAGGAAGATGGGCATGGATGTTAGCTCAGGGCCAGTCTTCCTCAGCAAAAAGAGGAGGATTGGCAGCAGTTAGCTCAGGGCTAATCTTCCTCCAAAACAAAAAAAAAAGAGAACAAAGAATCTAGCTCATCTACGCTAAACAAAAAAGGGTAAGGAGGAGAGACGATTTATTTGTTTTTCCACCTATGCCCTCTAGACATCTAGATGAGGGTGCTTCAGGTCAAGATCACAACCATCTCCTGTGACAATAAAAATGTGACCATTTATCAAATGCTCCCGTCTTCAGGCATAGCGCTGGGCAGCACTGTGTCTGTATTGGGTCATCTGATCCTCAGTGCTGTGAAATGGGTGCCAACCTTGGCCCCCACCTCACAGATGGAAACTGGGCCCTGAGAGGTCTCGTAACTCGTCCACGGTCAGTTAGCCCCTGAGGGCAGAGCCAGGTCCTCTGACTCCACACGCCTGCTCTGAACCACCGTCCCACACAGGTGGGTCTCCCCACTCACTGGTTCAGGTTTATGTCACATCTATGCACAAGCGATGAGCTTCACAGTCGGGCAGACCTGGGCGTGCATCCTGGCCCACCACTTATCCGAGCGACCCTGGGCTGCGAGGGAACCTCTCAGAGCCTCGGTTTGCTCTCTGTGCATGGTGACACTTACCCTGTGGGGCCCCCGGGAGAAACGCAAAAGATCGGCTCTAAATGCCTGCCAAAGTGATCGCCACGGAGCACGTGCTCAAAAAACGTCAGCGTCACTCAGAGAGGTGTCAGGCCTTATGGAGGGGACGCTGCCTGGGCTGCAGTCCCAGCTCCGTCCCTTACCAAATGGCAGTGCTTATCAGTAGAATGGGGTGAATATATCGACCCCTTGCCCGGCACACAGTAGGTGCACAACATATATAAGTTGCTTCTGGTTTTTTTTTTCTTTAAATGCCTTTGTCTCTCCAGCCTAGCACTTGGGGGTCAGCTGACTTCGAGATCCTTGATTTAAAGCCCAAGAAGTGATGCAAAGGCCCATGGGAATGTGGTCATATGAAACGTATCTGAGATGGGAAAGAAATCCCGCCAGAGGCGGGCAACAGGGCCCATCTGCCACCTTCACCTTTGTCCTGACGACGAGCCTGACCTGATAGTGGGATGGTGGGGCCGCAGGGGTGGGCCATGTGGTCTTGCGGTAAGAGCTAGGCAGTCCTGAGGGGCATTTCCAGCCCCACTGCTTACCTGGCAGGTCACTCGGTATCTCTGGGCCTCAGTTTCCTCCTCTGTGAAATGGAGACGGCACAGCTCACCTCTCAGGGCGAATGTGATACTAAGTGAGATGCTTTGTGTGTAAGGCACCTGACACAGCACGTGTGCACTCCTCCAGATGAGAAGCCAGCCCCTGGCCTGCTGACCGGGCCCCTTCTCCTGCTCTGGGCGGGGCACATGGCACCCGCCTTGAATTCCAGACCTGACCACGACTCGTCTCAGAGCTTGAGTCTCCACTCCTCTGTGGAACGAGGCTGGCCTCCCCGCCGAGGACACATCCTCTGCTCCTCTGCCTGTGACCCAGTCTGCTGCCCACTTTCTACCTCCCGTCCCCACCTCCTCCCAGGACGAGGGACCCTCTATTCAGCAGACATGGAAGGCCTGCACCGGTCTCCTGGACCGACGGGCAGTGACCAGCCTGCAGAGAGGGCCGGTTCTAGGCAGCAGGGAACGCGTGTGGGACGCGGCGGGGTGTGTAGGAGCTCCCCAGGGAGCCAGGGGTGGGAGAAGAGCAGGGGCCACTCCCAGGGGAGGAGGACAGAAGCATCACTCTGGTGGCCATGCATAGTTTAAATCAGGAGTCATCAACTCCAGTGTCCCAGGAGGCCAGGCAGGCAAATAAACGAGAGAGAGAGAAGTATTAACATTTCTAAAGAGCTTAGAATAGCGCCTGGAGCAGACTAAAGAGAAGGATGTGTCCTGCTACCGAACAGAACAGTGAGACTGGCTCGCTGATTCAGTCTCATTGTTCCTGTCTGCCTCTCCTGCCTGAACGGGAGCTCCAGGAGGGCAGGCTGTCTTCATTCAAATGTCCAGAACAGTGCCTGGCACACAGCACACGCTCAAAGCGTGGGGCCGCCTGGCAGAGCAGATGGCGTAGATAGGCGGCGCCGGGCAGCGCCAGCTGCAAACTGCTGCTGGGTTTTCTGAGTGTTTTTTAAAAGAGAAGCTGGAAATTCCCATTTTGTTGTGAAATCTCCTGATTTTTAAAATCCCGTGTGAGATAAAGTACAGCTGTAGGCTGTGGGGGGTGATTAGGGCAGAAAGCCATTATCTGCTTGGACCTCTGAAGCTGATGCAGGCCAGTGCTGGGGGAAGACGGAGGTGGGCTGGGACTACCAGCCCCAATGCCACGGGGGCAGCAAGGACGTGCTCCTGCTCGGGAATGAACCAGAGAACTGTGTAATCAGCTGCCATCATAGCACCACCAGCCCAGCCTCAGGGCCAAGACCAATAAGCCCCCTTCTCCAGTTCGGTTGTGGGGTGTGGCAGGGCCTTCATTCCTGGACGGCTCAGCCGGAAACACTGGGGGCAAACCTCCTTCTCAACTCCCTCAAATCGCTGGGGGGAGTCCCTCACCTCCTTCAGCAATGGGGGGACAACACAACTCGAATCCAATTCTGCTGTTTGGTGCAGGGTTGGTGTCCAGCAGAGGTAAGGGAAAGTGACTTAAAGGGGGGAGCACGGTGCAGAAACCAAGCGGGGGAAGTGTCTTACCTCTGAGAGCAGTTTTGAGACAATTTCCAGTGGGGCTTGGTTGATGGAGTCGTCCTGCAGGGGGGACGTGAGGGCCATGTCCACCAGAGTCCGGATCTCCTTCAAGACCACTTCCCAACGGCTTGGGTTACTCAGGACTTTCTTATATTTGTAAATCTTTTTCTGGTTGGGAGAGAGAAAGAGACACAAAAAGTGTTACCGATATGCCGAGGGTGCAAGATATGAGATGATCAAAGAATCAGCTGCGTTCGGATGTGAAAGGCCCTGAGAAACTGCCAGTGTGCATTGCTCTCTCCCCCGTAAGGAAACTGACACTTGAGAAAGGAAGAGCTGTGCCCAAAGTCACAGGTGCATTTGCAGGCAGCCAGGCCTCCCGGACACTAGAAGAGTCATTTCCGATGACTTCAAAGAAGAAGGAAGCAAGTGCTCTTTCAGATCAGCTTCGGCCACACTTATCCCCCAAGTGTTCAAATGCCGTAAGAGTGGAAGCACACCTGGGTCCACATAGGGGCTTTCTTTGAGTTGGAGGCACTGTTTCTGCTCATCTTGAGCCTAAGAGGTCCCCTTGGAGAGTGGTATTCAGCTAAGAAACCAGACAGACAGGCTTGGGGCCAGGAATTCAACCCCAGCCAGGTGGGGAAAGAGCCCAGAATGGCCCCCGGGGAACGTAAGGCGGTCCTCAGCTCACCTGCGATCAGGCTTAGGCACTGTGTCAGAAGCTGGGGAGCGACTGGGGCAGGGGCTGCTGCCTCCCTCGATTTGAGGCAGAGTTAGTTCCGCCTCTCTGACATCATGGAAACAGAAGCCCTTGGAAGGCAGAGGTCCCAGCCAGATGCTCCCTCCCGGCCCTGCAGCCGCCTGCCCCACTGCTGCCCTGGCTTGCTCGGGAGTCTCTCCTCCTAACTGGATGAACTCCTTCACTAAGTGCTCTGTTCCTTGGGGAAAACCTAATTTTAGTGTCACTGCGCCAGCAGCCAGCTGGGGTGACATGTCACCATCTCTGAGCCAAAGTCTGATTGAGGGAAGGACCAAGGAGGAGGTCAGGGCCCCTCACTGGCTTGTGAGGCTGCCGGGGTCTCCCTGACCACCTGGTTTCTGAGTTAAGAATTACAAAGTGGTCTGGGAACCCAATGCCTTAAAGGACATATTTAGGGGGGACATATTCCATATCAAACTGAGCAGTTAATGGTGCTGAGCAAGGCATCCTGGTGGAACAGGAGGCAGACTTTGGAGTCAGACAGACCTTGAGCTGCCTATGAAGTATTTCACCTCCTGAGCCTCAGCTTCCTCTTCTGTGAATTAGGCGTGAAAGCATCTCGCAGCCTCTTCCGACGAGTAACCTTTATAAATCCTGAACCCACGTGGTCTGCTCTCTGCATGGAGCTACGTTCCAAAGCACAGTCCACAGAGGACAGCTGCCAGTAACAAGAAGGGAACCTGGATACTTAACTAGTCTCCTTTGAAGAACTTTAACAGGATGAAATGAACAACCCACTGCGATACAAATCGTATCTTATTTTCTTTCTCCCGTTTGTTCACACTCCCCAATTTTTGGAGCCTTTTACTTGTTAATCATCCCCTTATCACCACCACCATCACCCACAACGTTAACTCACACCAGGGTTTATTCCCCTCATCATCCTGGATCTTTCTCATGTAAGTCAACATAGCTAGTCTCTTCCTCCTTCTCTCCCCCTCTCCTTTCACCTCCCTACCTGCCTGTGACAGCCTCTCTCCTCATTCCACCTCTTGGTCTTACTGTTCTCTGCCCATTCACCATCTCGCATCGAGATCCAGTGCGAGACAAGCTCTCTCAGAGGGCCAGCAGGGCAGAGGAAACAAGTGGTTAAGTGGAAGACGGCACAGTTTCCATCAGGTGGGGGAGGGGAATGACCAGAAATATTTACTTGTCCATCATTTTGGATCCTATAAGGACTGGAGGAAATGCATGACAAGTTCTGTCGGGGGTGAGTGTTTAGCGAATAGTAAATATGCTTTTGATGGGGATAATGGTGACAATGCGCATTTGCTGAACTCCACGACTTTACTGACTAGATGCCCCCAGTTCCCTAGGACTATAACCAGCGTCGGTGTTAGTTACGGTCAGCTGGAGCCTGGAGCCTCCTGGCCCCACTACAGCGAGCCAGAAGCACCGGCTTCCTGGCACTGCCAGGTCTATGCAAACACAAAGTGCCCGATATCTAACACAGTAGAGACACTTCCCAAGGCAAGGGCCCAATCCATCCCGGGAGATGAATGCTCCTTTGAGTCCTGGACACTGTGGTTTTGCTCCGTACCCAGAGAATTGCTAAATTTTTAAATGACCGTGAAATGGTCACAGAAACTCGCCATAGATTAAGCCCCAGAGAAAACCACAACGAAGCATACCCGTGTCTTACCCACAGTAGATTCTAGATTTGAATACGGTCTGAGCTTTAAGTGCCCTCTCTTCTGATCAGCTGCAAGTTATTTACTTTAGAAACAATAATGGATTCACTCTTTTTGTGAAAATGATGCATGCTCATTATAAGAAATTTAAACCATGCTGAAAAGCAAAAAGAAGAGGATAAATGAAAAAAGCCCTCAAAAATCCCACAACCTAGAAATAGCCATCATTAATTCTTGGTGAACATTGTTCCCGCCAACCCTCATTTAAACTTCGCTGAGTCCAGCCCGCCGGTGGGGGTGGGCGGCTGTGTGTCGGTCCCCACTCTCCACACACAGACATCACTGAGGCTCAGAGGCAGCGAGGCCCAGGCAAAAGGGCCCCCTGGGCGCAGCCAGTCCCTACCCAGCTTCCAATGAGCCCCTTCACGGGTGCGCCCAGCCTTGCGCTCGCCACCACAGCCCCCTCCTTAGTGCACGAGGACAACAGCTCTCTAGCAAGCACCTGAACCCCTGCTGAAGAGGTGTCCCCAGGACACTAGTCACAGAGGCTGCATTCAAACCCAGAAGGTCCCAAGGTTTGTAACAAGGGCTAATGTTCAATGAGCATGTACCACGCGCCAGGCACTGAGCATCATCTCATTCCATCCTCACAGTAATCCTAGGGGCTGGGGACCTGCCATAGGCTGAGCAGCCCTGGGACAAGGACCTGAGTGCAAGTGGTTTATTTACATGCGAGGCAAGGCAGGAGACACAAGTGCAGGGTGGAAGGGAGACTGCAGAAGGCAGGAAGAGAAGGCAGTCAGCTAGCGACATCACCAAGCATTATGATGGTAACGGGCAACGTCACCCACCGTGGGAAGTCTAGGAGACACTGCGGGCCATGCCCTAGAGTTGACCCACCCAGGGAGCAAGGACGCTGCGACATTTATCCACAAACTTCCTCGACACTCTGTACTTCTGGCTGCCCCAGGCCCAGGCCACAGTGCTCCCAGAGCCAGAAAAAACCAGAGTGGTGCATGTTCACAGCAAGCAGCCTTCAGAGCACAGTGATGCTGAGAGGGCAAGGTGCCTGCAGCTTCTACTCTGAGACTCTAGCATCCTATTCACACATCAGACTATCTGCTGGAGAGGTGACATGACTTTGCCCAAGGTCACGCAGCTAGAAAGGGATCAACCAAGAGTCAAAATCAGCTCTGGGCAATTCCAAAGGTCTCCCTCTTTCTATCACATTGGTCAGGGCCAGCACAGATGGTGGAGAGGAGGGTCAGATTCGCCAAGAGACACTGAGGAAGGGCTCAGGAATGCTGGGTGGCATGGGATGAGGCCAGGACAAGTCCACAAGCCTCTGAGAGCCAGGGGCCAGGTGACCAACGAGTGGGGGAGCCGTGGGAGGGTCTGCAGGAGAGGCTGATGGGAGCAGCAGGTGGACAGTGCAGGTGTGACACAGTGGCCTTGGGGTGTGGGCCTCTGGTTCCCAGAAGAGGCTGTGAGCCCTGGGGCAGGGCAGCCACAGGGCAGAAGGAGGCCTGTCCGGGACCACAGGGACCCAGTCACTCGCCTTGGGTGACAAATTAGCAGGTTCCATCCCAGGAATTGCGATGAGCTCATCTGGCGATGAGTCACAGCGAGGCTGGGACGGGACGTCTCTGGAACCCTGACTCCCAGGCCCCCGGGCTTTGCAGTGTGGTCCTCCCACTGAGCCCACCTCACCAGGGTGACCTCATGTGTGTCCAGCAGGGAGGGGTTGCTGGATTCCTTTGACAGGGGCCTTAGAACTCTCTCCCTGCTTGTTTTTGTGTAAGGAAGCCAAGAGTGGTCTTATGTTTTTTTAATGGTTGTGAAGAGAAAAAACAAAGAATGTGCCAGAAATCGAATGTGATCCTTTTAAGGCCCAAATATTTGCTATCTGGCCCTTTAGAGAAAAAGTTCGCCAACACCTGGCTGAAAAGGTCAAACCCCAGCCTAGAAGTAAGTGTGTAGAAAGCTGAGCAACATCATGGGCCCTCGGGAAAACGCAGGTTCAAACCAGAAAGAGCCACCACTTCACACACCCCAGGCTCCCTAACCAAAAAGACAGACGATAGCAAGTGCTGGTAAGGATGTGGAGAGACCGGGATCCTGGTACACTGCTGGTGGGAATGGAAATTAGCACAGCACCATGGGGAAACAGTGTGACAGTTTCTCAAAATGTTAAACATAAATTTACCATACGACCCAGCAGTTCTGTTCATAGAAATCTACTCAAGAGAAACAAAGCCAGACTCTACATAAAGACATGTGCCCGAATGTCCACAGCAGCATTACTCAGAAGAGCCCCAAACTGCAAACAACTCAAGTGTCCATCAACTGATGATGGATAAGTGTGTATCTTGACAATGGAATAGTATTTGGCAGTAAAAAGGATGGAACTACTCACGCCTGCCACAATATGCATGAGCCTCACAATCATTATGCTAAATGAAAGAAGCCAGATGCAAAAGAGATACTGTATGATTCCTTTGATATGAACTGTCTAGAAAAGGCAAATTTCCAAAGACAAACAGTGGAACAGTCATTGCCTGGGGCTTGGGGCTGGCAACAGGGAAGAGACTGCAAACAGACATGAGGGCATCTTTTAGGATGACGGAAATATGCTAAAACTAGATGGAGTGACGGTTGTACAACTCGATAAGTTTACTAAAATCATTGAATCATACACTTACAATAGGTGAATTTTATGGTACGGAAATTACATCTCAATTAAGGTATTTTTTAAAAAATCCCAACCTAGGCAGGCAGAGGAGGACATCAGACAAAGCCAGTGGCAGTATGGCTTAGTGGTTAAGAGTGCACGTTTTGTAATCAGCAGATTTCGGTTAAAATCTAAGCTCTACTTCATCCACCCATATCCCCATCTCTCCATCCATCCATCCATCCACCCATTCATCCATCCATCCATTCACTTATCCATCTACCCATCCACTAATCCATCTGTCCGTCACCCATCCATCCATCATCCATCCAGTCACTGAACAAAAATTACTGGGAACCATCTACTATAATGTACCAAGCACTGCGTTAAGTACTAAGGACACCGGGGTGAGCAAAGCAGATGGCCCCTGTGCTGGTGAAACTCACAGTCTATTACTCGCTCCCTAGTTTCCTCGTCTGCACTGTGGGATGAGAATAACTACTGTCAAAGCCTTGCCGTGGCTGTTCCACGAGATAACAGATAGAAAACACTTAGCCCCGTTCCTGGCTACACAGCAGCTCTCGTTCTTATCACCTACCAAGTGCTGGGAGTGAGGGGTTCAGAGCAGGCAGGACTTAGGAGGGCTCCCAGGATCCGTGACTAAGCCCCACCAGCTCCCGAAATGACAAAGCCAGTAGGAAAAGGCTCCTGCCTCCTGTGCGGGAAAGCCAGTCACTCCATTGCGGTCCTCGCCCTCTGCTTGTCAGGGAGGGATGTTACCTGGGCAACATCCGCCATCTCTCCGGCAACTGCTCCCACAGCAGAGGCAACCACAGACGCCCGGGTTCTCCGCCCTGGGAAAGCGGAGCCTGTCGGCTCTTCCACAGGAGACGAGACAGCCGGGAAAGTGCCCCTCACCAGGAGAGGCGTGACTCAGAATGTGCCGGAAGCACGCCTCCTGGTGATGGGCTGTTGCTCTGTCTGCTCTCTTGCCGCAGCCTCTGAGGCTCAGACTCACACAAGCACGCATGCTCCCCACCACCTGTCATTAAAGGAAAGGCTGCCCAAGAGCTCCAGGGGCCATCAAGAAAAACGAGTCAGGGAGGAACCAGACTGGCTCTTAAAACTTCTCTTCAGTGGATGTCCCAAAGCTGTGCTGGCCCGTACGTAAGCAACCAGCCCCAAGTGCCTACTTATGCTTAACTTAATTAAAAGGAAATACAACTTGGGGCCGGCCCCATGGCCGAGTGGTTAAGTTTGCATGCTCTGCTTTGGCGGTCCGGGGTTTGCTGATTCGGATCCTGGGCGCAGGATCATCAGGCGCCACTCATCAAGACATGCTGTGGCAGGCGTCCCACATGGAAAAACTAGAATGACTTACAACTAGGATACACAACTATGTACTGGGGCTTTGGGAAGAAAAACAAAAAAAGAGGAAGATTGGCAACAGATGTTAGCTCAGGGCCAATCTTCCTCCCCCCCAAAAAAAAGGAAAAAGAAAAAGAAATACAACTAAAAATCCAGTGCGTTGGTCCCACTAGCCACATTTCAGTTGTTCCTCAACAGCCACACGTGGCTAGTGGCTGCTGTACTGGACAATGCAGATAGAGAACATTTTCATCACTCTGGGAAGTTCTTTGGGCAATGCTGTCCTAAAGTCTTGGAGTCCCCTCTGTCACCATGCTCCCAGAGGACAAGGAATGTGCTCATTGCTTCCGCCCATCACTCAGACAATGCTCACGTGCTGGGGCCAGTATGTGAGCGGTACCCTGCCTACCTGCCCAGCTCCTCCAACTTTCCCTCCAAGGCGTACAGGGTGGTGTCTCCGAATGTCCCTTGCACGCCCAGGGACAATGACCGGCTGGGTGACTTTTCTGGCTTCCCTGATTCCTAGACAGGGGGCCTATGACCTCCTCATTCCTTCCAGACGTGCTGTGGCTGTGGATGCGGGTCTGCCAGCTGACTTGCCCTCCCTGCCAAGCCAGTGTGCTTCTGGGGGCTCCGACACTGGGGTGGGGGGAATTTTTGGTCTTCTCTTTGGTCCTCCAAAATGGCTTTTCTTCAATCCTTTTCACATCAAGCACCATCACTTTGCCTTCAGACACAACCCAGGCCTGTGATCGGCTCATGTGTCTCAGCCCCAAACCGCCCATTCAGCCCTCGAGTCTTGATCATTAACCTAAGACCAGCTCATAACCTCTCAGCCCCTCTTGTGGACTCTGTACAGAGACCCAGCTTAGCCAATACAATTCCCCAACCATTACTGCTGGTCCAATTAATCAATGGATGGCTTAACCAATGAATACCCTCCAGGGACTCAGGCTTTTCAAGGTGGGTGTAGGGACACCTATTCTGAGTGGAGCATTGACTCTGCGGAGGAGCTGGGAGTGGAGGAAATGACGCAAAATGAGACCCAAGCCCAGCCCTGGCACTTCCCTGTCGGCTAGAGGGTAAGGCTGGCTCAACTCACTCTAACAAAGCCACTAATTATAGTAATACTGGCTACCACTTATCCACTGCTTCCTGTGTTCCAGAACAACCACCCAGCATAATGGGTTGTGACAAGTGCATAAGGGCATAATTGTTACCACGTTTGGAGGGCTCTCCATAGGTCAGCCCCTGTGCTATAAAAGCTCTTTGTATAAAATAACTTCTTTTAATCTTCACAACCACTCAGCGAGGTGAGTGGTAATTAGCCCCATTATACAGATGAGAAAATCGAGGCCGAGAGCGGTTAAGTCACGCGGCTAGTAAGAGCCAGAGCTGGACGTGGGACCCAGGTCTAGTTTTGGATCCTGAGCGCCCGATCGTCATGCAGCTCTACTCTGAGAGGCACACCGGAGTGCTTTCTCGGCCTCCATCAATGCTGCTGCCTCCTGCTGAAACGAACGAGACGTACTTTAAATTGGAGGGTTGAGCCTCGCCTCCCTGGCTGCCCATGGCAGTTCCAGACTGGCCACAGCTGGGCGTCCAGCTGACATCTGCCTGGAAAGCCGAGTCCTGGGGAGACAGGCAATTTGTTTGCAAGAGGGGAAAAAGCCTGGGCACTCAGCCCGCTAAGTGCCCACCGGAGGCGGTCTCCCCACGGTCATTACCGCTTCCAAGGAAACAGCAGGAACTTGGGTGCAGTGTCCTGCTCATCGTCTCTGGGGCATCAACTGGCTGCCTGGGCAACCAGTCATCTGGCTGGTGAGGAGATGAACAGACCGTGGTGCCAGGCTCCCAGCTGGGTACCACGTCCTACGTGGTACTTAGGGCCTGCTTGCACCTTTGGCAAAATCCAATCACCATACACATCCATCTGACAGCTTGAAAAAATTCTATGTGGTCGTTTTCCTCTCTGAGCTCTGGGCCCCTTGTGGGCAGGGATCACACCTCGTTGCTTCTTCAGTGTGGTGAGTGGAACCACTTAGGGTGCATGGAAGGTGCTCTCAGTGTTTGTAAAAGGGAGGAGAACAAAAATCAGAAATAATGGCTATGGCATATGAAGTGCTTCTGCTGTGCCGGGCACTGCACCGAGGCCTTGAACCCTCCCAGCGCTCCTCCAACGCTGCTGTCGGGGGAACCACCTGGGGGGGTCTTGTTAAAAGGTGGATGCCAACTCGGTAGAGCCAGGCGGAGCCTAGGAATCTGCACTTTTAAGGAGCTTCCCGGGAAGACTGATGCTCCTGAGCCCTAAACGGAGGGCCTCGCTTACTCCTCCCTTCCTCCCAGAGGAAGCAGACAGGCTTACGCTGTGCCTATGATACCCAGGAGAAGGGGGCACCGAGGGATTAATACGTTGTCTGAGGTCACAGAGCTGGTGCTGCGTCCTCCAAAATGATATGTCCTAGTCCTGATCCCTGGTATCTGTGAACGTGACCTTATTGGGAAACAGGTCTTTGCAGATGCAATCAAGTTAAGGTGAGGTCGTGCTGGGCTAAGGTGGGCCCTGGATCTAACCGCTGCTGTTCTTACAAAAAGGCCATGTGAAGACACATACACACATATACACACACGGGAGAGAAGGCCAAGGGAAGATGGAGATTGGAGTGGTGTGTCTACAAGCTAAGGAATCCCAAGGACTGCAGCAGCCGCCAGAAGCCGGAAGAGGCAAGGAAAAGAACCTCTCTTTGAGTTTCTGGAGGGAGCATGGCCCTGCGACACCTTCATTTTGGACTTCTGGCCCCAGAACTGTGAGAGAATAAGTTTCTGTTGTTTTGAGGCCCCGGTTTGTGGTGCTCTGTTACAGCAGCCCCAGGACTCTCACACAGCTGCTAAGCAGCAAAGCAAGGACGGACACCGGGAAGCCTGGCTCCCATTGCCCCGTTGTTCTGCTTCAGCCATTAGAGTCGACCCTTCCAACGCTTTTACTTTATGAAGGTGGCAGCTGGGGCCCCTTGGGACTGTGGATGGGAGGGCATTAGCACCCAGGCCCCCTTGCTCTCCGCAGACTCTCCCAGCTTATCCTTGGATTTGAATTTGCTGAGTTTTCTCTCCCTGGGGAGACCTTAGCCCCCTTCTCTTTCTTGCTCCCTCAGGGGGAGGAAATGCTGGCATCCACTCTCCATGCCTGTCCACAGCCTATGACCTGAGTGCATAAGCCCTGGTCTTGTGCTGCGTTGGGAAAGGCTGGGGGGGGATGCCTGCACAACCTGGGCACCTGCACCATCAGTGATGTGGGGAGGAGCAAGTGACATCCAGGGAAGCTGCAGGGGACCTCCCAGGAGAGTCAGGCAGAATGTCAGCGCAGGGCTGGCTTAGGATCCTCAGCCAAGAGGAGTCCTGAGGTGGACTCCAGCCCAGAGCAAGCAGAGCTCCCTGTCCTCTTGTGAGGGTCACACATCAGCCAACAGCAACCCCATCACGCCAGCTGACAGCCCAGATGGCCGGGCTCTGAGCTAAGCACTCATCCTGAAAGCTGTTTCAGGGTTCTCAAGGCTGGCTGTGCATCGGAACCACTTGGGGGCTTAACAGCACACCAATCACAGACTCTACCCCAGGCCAACCTCATCACAACAGCCAAAAGGTCAAGTAACTCAAGTGTCCACCAATGGATGAATGGATAAACAGATGTGGTGTACCCACACAATGGAGTATCACTCAGCCATGAAAAGGAAGGAAATTCTGACATGTGCCATAGCATGGATGAGCCTTGAGGACCCTATGCTAAGTGAAATAAGCCAGTCACAAAAGACAAATACTGTAGGATTCCACTTATATGAGGGGCCTAGCGTAGTCAGGTTCATAGAGACAGAAAGCAGAATGGTGGTGCTGGGGCCGGGGAAGGGGAATGGGGAGGTAGTGCTGAATGGGGACAGAGTTTCAGTTTGGGAAGGTGAAAAAGTTCTGGAGACGGACAGTGGTGGTGGCTGCAGGACAACGTGAGTGCAGTTAACGCTATAGAACTGTACACTCAAAAAAGGTTAAAACGGTAAGTTTCATGTTATGCATATTTCATCACATTAAGAAAACAGTATATTTAAAATCCCCCGGTGATTTGAGCGGGCGGCCAGGGGTCAGCACTGCTGGTCCAGTCCAAGAGGGCAGGTTTGAACCCCGCTGCACAGACGAGGAGACCTTAACGCAGAGCGAAACGGGAACCCACTCCAGGTCACAGCTGGCTGTTGGAACCAGGACTCTCTCTCAGGGTCGCCTCACTGTCCCGAGTCCCGCTCCTAGCATTCTGCATGTGGCCCTGACCCCAGCGAGGCCAGGTCTCCCGGCAGCCCCCTGCCACGAAATACCACCAGCCGTGCCCAAGGTGGGCTGCACGTGCCTTCCAGCCTGGCAGCCGCGCTCTAGGGAGCCCCGTGCTTGGCACACTCAAATCTACGCTCTCACCACCCGGGCTCACCTGCCTCCCCCTGCAACCTGGCAACTCCTGGGAACTCAGAGGCTCAGGTCAGGCCCTGTTCTGGCCCTCAGGGGTGTGCAGGATAGTAAACTGAGAGGGGGCACATCCATATTTGGATTTCTGTTCTGCTAGTTACAGCTGTGTGACCTCTGGCAAACTGTATTGCCTCTCTGAACCTTAGCTCCCTCATCTGTAAAATGGGGATGACAGTAGCCCCGGCCTCTTGCAGCTGTTGATAAGATGAAATGTGATATTTCATGCAAATGCCCCACACTTTCTAGGTCTTAATAAATGGCAGCCATTGAATTTATTTAATAGGACATTGATTAAAATAGTTAATATTTGAGAAAAAATAAGGGCAACTAGAAACTCCCTAAATGCCTATCAATAGAGAAATACTTAAACCGTGGTCCATGTGCACAGTGTAATTAATACTAGACAGCAGTAAAAAGAATGAAGAAGAGGGCCGGCCCAGTGGCACAGCAGTTAAGTGTGCACGTTCTGCTTCTTGGTGGCCCGGGGTTCACCGGTTCGGATCCTAGGTGCGGACAGGGCACTGCTTGGTACGCCATGCTGTGGTAGGCGTCCCACATACACAGTAGAGGAAGATGGGTACGACTGTTAGCTCAGGGCCAGTCTTCCTCAGCAAAAAGAGGCGGACTGGCAGTAGTTAGCTCAGGGCTAATCTTCCTCGGGGGAAAAAAAACAAAAGAATGAAGAAGACAGAAAGATCTGCCACGGATTCCATCTCCACCGTACATTAAGCATAGACATAAACACACACACATGTGTACATATATATTTACACGCCCATCCTGCACATATATGGATCTAACACGGCAGGGTGGGGGGAGGCGAGGACATGAGTCAGGCTGATGACAGCTGTCTTCCCTGGAGAGGGAAGTGGCTTGAGGGAGGACGAAGGGGGGGCCAAGGAGGACCTTCTGCTTTATCTGTGATGTTTCAAACTGTCACAGGAAGCCATATCAATGCAACGTACATTTAATTAAAAAGAAATAAAGAAAAAAATCCCCAAAGATTTTAGAAATTGGGGATCATGGAGTGGTACTGTCCCTTCCACAGAATTCTCAAACTGGTCAGAATCCCACATTCTTAGAGCTGGAAAGTATGTGAGATCCTTTTTTTTTTTTGTCTTTTCAGTGTTGTAGTAGATTACCTAGGTTTTTTTGTTTGTTTGTTTTTTGGTGAGGAAGATTGGCCCTGAGCTAATAACATCTGTTGCCAATCTTCCTCTTTTTCGCTTGAGGAAGATTGTCGCTGAGCTAACATCTGCGGCAGCCTTCCTCTATTTTGTATGCGGAACGCTACCACAGCATGGCTTGATGAGCGGTGCTAGGTCTGCACCTGGGATCTGAACCCGCGAACCCCAGGCTGCTGAAGGGGAGCGCGCGAACTTAACCACTACGACACTGGGCTGGCCCATAGATTACCTCGTTTTTGAAATAACACACGTCCACTGAAGAACTAGAATGGTACAGAACAGCGTTTGGGAAGAGAGCAAAGCGCACAGACTCCCACCGTGTGGGCTCACTGACTGCACATCTGCATGCCGGTGACCATCATTTCAGGGATTCTGTTTCCACGTGCACGCACACACACACCCCAGTACAAAAGTGCACATAAATTTAGCCCATATCACACATTCTGGCTTTTTTTTGGCCTCACCTCTGCCCCCCATCCGACCTCCCTACTCCCATACCCCCAAATCTATATAAACATCACAACGTATATCAGGATTCAGCAAACATTTCTGCAAAGGGCCAGATAATAAGTATTCCAGGCTTTTCCAGCTACACTCGGCTGTTGTGGTGTGAATGGGTGCGGCTGTGTCACCCCCAAGCCCCCTTATTTATAAATGGAGGCGGGCGGTGGGCCACACAGTTCGCTGACCCCTGGCACACATCAGCTCAGATCTTTCTCCACAGCCACATACAATCGAATGCAGGTGGAGAGAGAGATTTTTTCGGTCCTCAGTTTTTGTCGTTTTGTCCCTCCTTTTGTTCTGCACAAAGGGCATCCCATTATACACCGTCTCTGCATCTTGCTTTTTCTCTCCTAACAACTGGTGGAAGTCACTCCAGATCAATTGCTATAGGTTTTCCCACACTGTGTGTTTTTGCAAGCCACCTCAAACATCCCTGGGCAAAGGGAGCATAAACATTTAGAAAATTAAAATGAAGAAAACACAAGTCCTCCCGCCTGCCCTCAGGCCTCTGTGCAAACCCTCTCGATGGTCTACCCGGCAGTGGTCATCAGCTGCTGTGACCGCCAGACCTCAGTGACTGTAGCTTCCCTCCTGGCCAGGCTGCTGTGTGTCAGAGAGCTCTTCCTCAGGGGCCCCTGCCTCCCCTGAGGTAGCCCCCTGGGTCCGGCGCCCACCTCCAGGGTCCCCAAAAACACAGCCCCCTCGTCCTCCCCAGCCTTTCAAACACGAGAGATTGCCAGAGATTGCCCTGCCTCTCCTTTGTTATAAATGTGACAGCCCTTTACACCCCAGGAGTGAGTGAGACGCCACCTTTAAAACATCCTGTGTAAGAAGATCCTATTATTTCTCAACAACGAACTTTTCCAATGACATCACCAGTGCCGGGAGCCCCTGTGCAGAACCTGAACCGAATACTAAAGACTGCGGTGGGGACCTCTCGCTAATCATTAATAGGAGATGCCATTTTCTCAGGAAACACCTCTGACATTAATCAGCAACCCACCAAATACATTTAAAAATGCAAATACTGTACCAGAGGCTGCTCTTCCTCTGCCACGAGGGAGGGGCCGGCCCCTAGTGAGTCTGGCTCCCTTGAAATGCAGAGGACAGCATCGGGCTGCTTCCTTTCGCCCTGATAAAGGGAAACCTCTATCCCAAATAAGGACATCCCCTGTTGGGCCTCAAGACAGTAGCATCTCAAGGCGGGTGGGGGGTGGGGGTGGGGTGGGGGGGGCCTCCGCTGTTTGACTGAGAACTTTATCGAGCGCCAGCAGTGCTTCGAAGGGCATCCAGCTTTCATCTGTTTGGGAAGCCTCCTTTCCTCGTCGTCGGGCTGTCTCCTCTGGGCTGGAGCCTTGCTGCTTGCTCCTTCGACAGAGGGCCTTAGTTTACGAGCACCCTGGAAAAGGATCCAGTCCCCTAGGGGATTAATTTACGGTTGATCTCCAGTGTGTGTGCCCAGGCAGCTAAGGATGGCGCGCTTGAATCTAGAGGAAGGGGGACACCTGCCTCCCTGGGTAGGTGGTCCGGTGGAAAGGCAGGCATTACAAGGGGGCGAGGAAGACCCCTCAGACAGGCAGGCCGAGAACTCGGCTCGCCCAGGGGAAGTCCGAAATGGAGCCCAGGAGTCGGATTTCCAGGATGTTCATTGTGGGGACGTCTCGGTTCCCTGAACAAAGGGAGGAGACGCTGGCAGAGTAAAACCAAAAGCTACAGATATGTTCAGCCGTTTATCCCTGACCTCAGGCCAAGAGGGACCCAGCCACAGGGCCTAAGGGACACAGGAGGCTCAGGCCTGGGTCTGAATTCTGGCTTGGACCCACAGAAAGTTATTTACTCTGAAAGCTGTTCTCGTCTGTAAGTGGGGATATAATCCCCAGGTCCCAGGGACACTGCATGGCCTAAACAGGATGACACAGATGAAGTGGATGGAAAATAGGAGGTGCTCAATAAATGCCTGCTGCTCCTTCCTCTTCTTCAAGCTACTGCAGTGGCTCCCGAACTGTGGTGTGTGTCACCATCACCTGGGTGGGGGGTGGGGGGTGGGGGGGAAACATGGCTTGCTGCACTCTCCTCCCCCACCTTTGAGTTTATGAGACTGATTTGCATTTCTACCAGGTTCCCAGGCCAAGCAAATGCTGTTGGTCTGGGAACCTCAGTTTGAGAACCACTGAGTGATTGGTTCAAAACCCCCGTGTTTCCCGTTGTGGGGAGGCCTAGAGGAGGTAAGGACCATCCTTGATGGAAAGATCAATGCAGACGGTGACAAAGCCTTCAAGAGCCAACAGACACCAATGGTCTGCTCGAGTCCGCCATCTTTGGTCGATGTTGAGTTGGGCCCTGACCTCCTGGGTGTGCTTTTCAGGGTCCGCCCACTCCCGACATCTGCTCCAGCCCAGAGGTCAGATTCGGCCCACTCTCTCCAAGGGTCTTGGCACAGCATCTGGCTGGCCCCGGGGTTTTTCCCATCCCCACCTGGCAGCAGACCCCGTTGGCCTCCTGTCGCCACAGTCAGTAGGCTCCATCAGGGTGGCTTCAGGTCCCTTGAAAGGGGCTCTCCGTCCATTTTAGGGCTTTCTGCAAAACCGTCTATTGGTTCTAAGGAGGCACTAGGGTCCTCTGGGGAGCAGGGCACAGGTGACGGCCACTAGGGCCACAGTGGTTTGCCTTGTCTCCTGGTCAATTAGCCGCTCTCCCAAACACCTTTCCATCCGGGGAGTTGAGCTGGCTGCCCGTTGGGTATCGATCACCAGGTGAGGTGAGGACCTAATTCCTCTGTGGGGACAGGCGCTGCTCTTTTCGGAGTCTCTGTTTGGCCTCGTCTCCAAGCCAACAGCAGGCAGCTGCCTTGGAGGTGAACACAGAACGGCAGGTCTCCTCCCCTCTGGGGCTGGACCACCCACTGTGGCCCCACCCGAGTGCTGACCAGCCTCCCCTTCTCAGGGGGCTTGCTGCCCACCACCCAGCTGTGAAAGGGGCCTGCTGCGGACTCCCGGGGAACAAAAGGAGAACAAACAACCTGCTGGTCAAGACAGTGCCTCACATTCACGCTTTAGGGACTTCTTTAGAGGGAGAGAAGGAGAGAGAAAAAAAATTCTGCCTTAAAGGGCAGAAAACGAGTTCACCCACAAACCGTGTACGTGAAAAAACTTCCTTGTATGGTTCAGTGACTCATCAGCCCTCATCAAAGCGTGCGTGGGACGACACACTGAAGCTCTGGTCCCCCTTCCTTGTCTGGGAAAAGGAAACAACCCACAAATACACTTCTTTCTTGGTCGTCTGCAGAGCCGGCTGTCGTGCGCCATTCCTGAGGCCCGGGGAACACTTCCATGCAGGAGTGGGTGGGGGTGTCCTGGATGTCCCCAAAGGCCAAGGGTGGCCCTCCGGGGGGCGGGGATAGGGCTGGGGAAGTCCTGGTTGGGGCAGGAGGGAGTAGGTGGAAACCTGGGGTCTCAGGGACAAGGTACAAACCCAGCTCCTCCACTTCCTGCTCTGTGGCCCGGGGCTGGTCATTCCACCCGGGCCCCCGGGGTTCCAGGTTCTTGATCTTTCCAGTGGGGATGGTCAGAGGGGTCCGAAGGGGTAAAGACTAGGTAACAAAGCGCCTCTCGCTGCCTCTGGCCCGTTGACGGCAGCTGCTCGCCAAATGCTTGTCCTTTCTCGTAGAAACTCAGTTTCCCCATCCGGACAGCAGTGTTTTACTGGAAGAGGTAAAGCCTCACCGTGTCTGAATGGACTACTACAAAACCTTAAAAGGGAGTGACATAGATCTGCAGGTGCTGCGGTGGAGAGCCGGCCACGGTACGTGATTAAAGGATCAAGGAACACGGGACACAGTGCGGATAACAAAACCTGCGTGGTGTTTAGAAAGGAATATTCGTAAAAACCTTCCAAAAGGCCCCAGGAGATGCGAACAGGCCACCTTTGGGAAAATGCACTGGGGGACGAGGAGACTGCGTTTTATACCTTTCTCTACTTTCCAGAATCACCATGGATACGCAAACTTCCACTTGTCTTCAATGTTGACAGCATATCTGGGGGAGTGAGGGATTGACTGGAAAGTGGGCACGAGGGGATTTCCTGGGGTGATGGGCATTTGGGGGGTGGTTATTCAGGTGAATACCACCGCCAAAACTCACGACCCCCAACAGTTATGCATTTCACTATGTATAAATTACAGCTCAATTTTTTTAAATTAAAAAATGTTAACAGAGGTTTATGGAAAGCGGGAGTATTTTTTTGTCCTTTTTAGTACTAAAAGAAAACCTTAATTAATGCGATTTTTAAACGTCCTGCACCTCAGGACTCTCGTACACGGCTGGGGGTGGACACCCTGGCAGGAACACGGTGGGAAACCGCCGCACAGCGTCCAGTGAAGGGGCCCGTCTGCCTGCCCCGCGGCCTGATCTCCACAGAATGAGGACACGCTTCACTGGACGTGTCAGTAACGGTTCTGTTCCAATAGTCCCGACCTGCAAAGGCCTCTCCCTAACAGAATGCCCACACTACTAGGGTGTCCACTCAACAGAGCTCCAGCCGGCACAGCAAGTGAACACATCATCGCTACACAAAACAGCACAGATTAGCCTCATAAACACGATTTTGAGCCAAGGAGCAAGGCACAAAAGAGTTCAGCCTGTGCGACTCCATTTCTACAAAGTTTGGATACGTGCGAAATTCATCACTGCTGGTGCTGCTGGAAGGCAGGACGGTGGTTCCCCAGGGGGGCGGGGGCGGGGGCGCGTGGTGGCTGCAGGGGCTGAGGGGACTCTGGGAGGCGTTTCTTGGTCTGGGTGCTGGTTACATGGATCGATTCTCTGAGAATCGGTGAGAATCCATCCAGCAGGACTCTTGGTCTGTGTACTTTTCTCTATATACCTTATCCTTTCATGAAAAGTTTATTTAAAAACCAGACCAAAACGTCCCAGGTCTACTCCAAAGACAGTCCTGGCTGGGGAGAGGGGAGACCACGGCTAGGGCCTGACGCCCGCCCGGGCCTTCTCTGCCTCGGTGGACTCAGACACAGGGCTGTGCCACCCATGCCTCCACCCTCTCTGGGTCCACGGTGGTGCCACCTCCACCAGAAGCAGGAGGCTGGGCTCGGAGATGCACCACTCCGGATTCAAATCCTAGCTCTGCCTGGCTCCAGCTGTGCAGGAGCTTGTCTTCGGCCATCTCAGCTCCTCCTTCAAGAAGGGACCAACCAAACCGAGAAGACTGCCAGAGATCACACACATGAGAGCCCCCCACCCAGCTCCTGGAGTTAGCGGTACCTAATAACTGTTTTCTCCACCTACTATAATGAGAGCCCACGAGAGCATGAGCCATCCTCCCCAGGCTGCCCTGCCCTCCGCCACTTGATATAGTTCCAGGGTCCCCGCTGACCCGCCCAGGGGCACGAACTGTGGCTGGGAGTCACTGGAGATGCTGGCCCTCCCAGGTGACTGGCAGCCCGGGCCCCCCGTGGCCTCCCCTCAGGTTCCACGGAGCACGGGGTGCTGGAGATGCAGCCTGGCTGGACTCGCTCTGAAAGGGCCTCTGCTCTCCAGGGCTGGCCTTGCCAGCGTCGTACCTCCCGCGGACGGCCCCCTGCTGAAGTCCTGGACTGTGGCGGGCCCCCTGCCTCGCGGGGAAAGCCCCTCCTTTCACAGTTCTCTGCTGAATCCCTCTGATCCCCTCTTAGGAAGTCACAAAGCCCTCTTTGATCAAGTGCCAGAAATTAATCTGCATGGAATTCCTGCCTTTTCGACCTGGATAAAGCAGACCTGTGGCTGGGCCTGTGCAAGGACCAAGGCCACCTTCTGCCTGTCCTTGTCCTGCTTCCCCATTTTACCTTCCTTCTCAGGGGCAGGACAGCTGACCCTCATGACCGTCCCAGGCAGAGAAGAACTGGACCCAGGGTGCCTGCCTGGAAGCTCAGCAATGGCTGCTGTGAACAAGCCCCAAAGAGGCAAAGGCCAGAGCCAAGGGTACTGGGTGTGGATTCCCAGCAACACACGATCTCCTCAGATCTAGGAGGTCACCAAGCAGCGGGGTGGGAAGCTATCACTCCATCTGTCAACTCAGGCAGACCAGCAGGGGCTATGTTGAGAACAGTTCTGCCTCAGGGGGAGAGAGTGCAGTGATTGATTAGTGATGCCTGTCACGGGCTCAGTGGGTGCTGGTGGTACGTGTGCCGTGCATGTGCCTCCCTTCTTCTAGAGCCCTGTCTTCTAGGATCCATCTACACAAAGGGAAACAGAGGCCTTGATCATTAAAGAAGAATAAGAATAATTAACATTGATCCAGTACTTACTCACGTGGCAAATGCCCTTCTAAGTTCTTTATGACTATCAACCCATTTAATCATCAGAAGAACCTAATGAGTTTGGTCTGATTATGAACCTCACTTTATTTAGGAGGAATACGAGGTCCAGAGAGGAAAGCAGCTAGTCCAAGGTCACACAGCCAGCGGGTGGTGGAGCCAGGATTTGAACCCAGGCAGTCTGGCCCAGAGGCATTTTTACCTCAGGCATTACAGAAATTATTCTTTGGGGAGCAAACTGGTAATGTGTCGTAAGAGTCACAAGAAAACACGGCTAATCTGCTCAGTAGCCATTGTTCTAGAAACCAGCTCCAAAAAGTAATTCAAAAGAAGTAAAAGCTTGGGTATAGGGGATAGTCATGCCTTATCTGTAATCGAGAAAAAGGGGAAGTGCCCAAATGCCTGACGGCAGCAGGTCCTTTGATAAATTATGCCACAGCCTCTTCACCGATGTCTTGTGGCCACTGAGAGGCTCTCCATGAAGGCCTGGACACACGGTGAAATGTTTAAGCTGCAACGTTACGCAGACGCCAGCAGGACCTTCCGCACACCTGGCCACAGCTGCCAAAACATCCATGCAAAGGTGGAGGAAGCCTGGAAGGGCATTCGCAGAGTGACGTCGGTCACTGGGTAGGGACTGGCAGGAGCGGAGTGGTTGTTGCCCTTGATGTGGTATAAAGGTGTTTTCCCGACTGACTGTCGTAAAAAGGCAGAGAAAGAGGGCGGAGAGAAACGGTAGGGGGGCAGTGGGGGGGGGGGGCGAGGCCGTCGTGGAAGTGGCAGAAGGGTAAAACACGGGTCATCATCTTTCCTCCAGACAAAGGGACACCCTGGCCAGAGCGGGCGAGCCCAGCCAGGGGCCACACAGGAGGGAGGTGGCGCTGTGTGGAGGGGAGGTAGGGGCGAGGCTAGGACCGGGCACACAGAGCCTTGAGGTTGGAATCTGGGGACACGGGGGATCCAGTGTGTTGGGGGCAGATGTGGAAGCAGGGTTGGTCTTGAGCTTGACCTTGGGGGCCGGGAGCCAGGTGGCCTGACCGTGTGCTGTGTGACACGCAGGATGAGGCAGGGCGATCAGCCCTCACCCAGGAGAAGCCAGGGATTGCCAAGTCAGAGGTTAATTCACATAATCCTCGCAGTGACGTCCATGGGACCGAGAGAAATAGAAAGCTCTCATGAAAAGCCTCAGAAACAAAAGCACCAAGGCCCCCCACACAAGTCACGAGGACAGAAAGGAACTGAGGGACAGTCAGGGAGCACTAGCGCACAGGTGTGAGGAACTGGTGTGTGTGCGTGCGTGTGTTTGCGTATGTGTGGACACACCCGTGTGCAGTTGGAAGCCACGTTCCCAGGGGTTAAGATCCCAGGTCCTGGAATTGGTCAAACTGGTGTTCAAGGCCGGGCCCCGCCATTTAATAGCTGTGTGGCCTTGAGCGAGTGGTTTAGCCTCTCAGCCTCAGTCTCCACGTCTGTGAAATGGGGAAATAGGCCGAGGCCCCTCCACAGGGTTGTGAGGACTGAACAGGGTGACGAAGCATGGAGCTGGCACCTGCTCAGCACAGGCGTGAGCACCCTCATGGGTGGCGACGGGCTTCTGCTGCTCTGGGCTGAGGGAGGGCTGGAGGAAGACTTGGAACACTGGTGTGTGGGGACAGGCACTCGGCGGGGCTTTGCAGTGGGGGCTACACCTGCAGGACTGGAAGTGGCTCTTCTCCCATGCCCAAGAGGGCAGCGGGGGACGGGCCCAGGAGGAAGGTCAGATTTGGGGGTGATGCACCCCCAGGAGGGTCCCACGCTTCCCCCAGGACCTCCCCTCTGGGGAGGGGCATCAGCTCAAGGGCCTTTTGTCCCTCTGACCTGGCTCCTTGGGAATCTTGGCACCAGCTGGGGCCTTTCTTTTTGGGGGGGAATAGGGTGATGGGTCCAGCCTTCCCAAGGGGACAGCCCACTGGGAGGGAGAACCCAGGCTTCCGCCCCCACGGTCCTCACCTCTGAGTCTCTGGTTCTTTACCTGGGCACTGGGGACCCTCACAGGGGCTCTGAGCACAGGACGGGCTCACCCATGTCAGGCTCAGCCCAGGGCCTGATGTGGAAGCTCGATGTGACATGGTTAGGAGCCGGCTGAGGACAGATGTCCCAGCCATCCTCGGTTCTCACGGCCACACCTCGTGGGGGGCCCTGAGGGACTGGGCTGCCCACTCCCACCCACCGACACACTGGGAGACACGGCGATGGGGTGCACATAAGGATGCTGCCGGGCTCCCCTCCAAGGGCTTCCGAAATGACAGAGCGTCCCCTCCCCACAGCGACCCAGGCAGCGAGGTGCTGGTGTCACCCCATCTCACAGACGAGAAGACCAAGGCCCAGATACACACACTCTACACCCAGTGCACTCGTAACACGGTCACCCCTCACACCCAACACACACACACACGAACCCCACAATCTCTTCCACCCTCCTACTCCGTAAAGAGAGGGACAGAGCTGCGGCCGCCCCAGGGGCTTAGGAGACGGTGCGAACAACAGGCCACAGCCAGGGCAGACGGCCGGAGAGGACACGGACCCGAGGCGGCATCTTCCCGAGCCAGGTGAGTCCCCGGCCTGGCAGCCTTGGGCAGGACGCCGGCCAGCTTCTCGTCTCACACGGCCAGCTCAGTCCCTGGGGCTCTCCTCAGTGACCCAGCCTCCCTCCCCTGGGAGAAAACCTGCTTGGTTTTTCAGACTTCTGTGCAACGGCCCAAGGAAGCCCTCTCAGGAAGTGGAAAGGCTGTTTTTCAGAGGTGGAGGCGCCCGAAGCGCTGGCTATGCAAAGAAGGGGCATCTTGCCTCTTGGGGCTCCTGTGCAGGCCTGGCGTGTGTCTCTTCACCACTGGGTACCCTGTCGTCCAAGGCCGGTCCACCTGACAGGCCTGTCCCTCACAGCTATGTGCAGCCGGGCCTCTCACCTCGAACCTAGAAACAGGCCAGTCTTCTCACAGCTCTGTAAACACACACTGTGCCCTAACAGCCTGGGACATACAGACAGGCCTGTCCCTCACGGCCTTGCATGCATGGATAGGCTTGTCCCCTCGTGGCCTTCACATATAGACAGGCCTGTCCCCTCAGGGCCTTGCACACACGGACAGGCCTGTCCCCTCAGGGCCTTGCACACACAGACAGGCCTGTCCCCTCATAGCCTTGCATGCATGGATAGGCTTGTCCCCTCATGGCCTTGCACACATGGATAGGCCTGTCCCCTCAGGGCCTTATACATAGACAGGCCTGTCCCCTCATGGCCTTGCACACATGGACAGGCCTGTCCCCTCATGGCCTTGCACACACGGACAGGCCTGTCCCTTCAGGGCCTTGCACACATGGACAGGCCTGTCCCCTCACAGCCTTGCACACACGGACAGGCCTGTCCCCTCACGGCCTTGCGTGCATGGATAGGCCTGTCCCCTCGTGGCCTTGCACACACGGATAGGCCTGTCCCCTCAGGGCCTTACACATATAGACAGGCCTGTCCCCTCAGGACCTTACACATAGACAGGCCTGTCCCCTCACGGCCTTGCACACATGGACAGGCCTGTCCCCTCAGGGCCTTGCACACGGAGAGGCCTGTCTCATGGCCTTGCACACACGGACAGGCCTGTCCCCTCATGGCCTTGCACACACAGAGAGGCCTCTCCCCTCAGGGCCTTGCACATACAGACAGGCCTGTCTCCACAGGACCTGGCCTCCAAGGTGCATCTCTGAGTCAGAAATGAGGCCTCATTAACTCAGCACAACTGTTTATGCTTCCAGACCCTCAGGAATTGGCCTCCTGGGCCAAACCACCTAAACCACACAGGCTGGCCTCCCCAGGGAGCCCTCAGGACAACGTGCTCTGCTCCAGCAGATCCTGGGAGGGCCGGAGCTGCCATCCCATCGCCCAGAGTAACCCCATCCCACCCTCCTTCCTGGGGCAGGAGGTGCCCGTTGTCCTCCTGTGGTGCTCCTGGCCTCTGGATCTCCCTGACCAGCGCTGGCCGAGGGCAGACGGCCGAGAGGAAGAGCAGAGCTGCTCGCAGAGGGAGGCAGGGAAACGGGTCCCGGGGGCTGCGATGTTGTAGGTCAAACCCTGCTCTCCCTCTGGGTGGTCTTAG